>NC_137839.1:44069193-45419193 GCF_948465745.1 Chenopodium album
TTAGAAAAGGTAGCCTTCTTGGGACATTATGTGTCCAAAGACGGAGTAGAGGTAGATCCAACCAAAATAGAAGCAGTTAAGGGTTGGCCGACACCCAAGACAGTATCTGACGTGAGAAGTTTCTTAGGTTTAGCAGGGTATTATAGGCGTTTTGTTAAAGATTTTTCCAAAATTGCTAAACCCATGACCACCTTGATGAAGAAGGACAAAAAGTTTGAGTGGGACGATAAATGTGAAGAAGCGTTCCAACTCTTGAAACAAAAACTAATCACAGCACCAGTACTTACACTCCCAGATGATAGTGGACTATATGATGTGTACAGTGACGCATCAAAGAATGGGTTAGGATGCGTGCTTATGCAAAATGGGAAGGTGATTGCATATGCATCGAGACAATTAAAGAAGCATGAAGTAAACTATCCCACCCATGATCTGGAATTAGCTGCAATCATTTTTGCGCTAAAAATTTGGCGCCATTATTTGTATGGGGTGAAATGTAGAATTTACACGGATCACAAAAGCTTAAAATACATTTTCACCCAAAAGGACTTAAACTCCCATCAGTGAAGATGGTTAGAGTATACGAAAGATTATGATTTAGACATACAACACCACGAAGGGAAAGCGAATGTGGTTGCGGACGCTCTAAGTCGTAAGACTAGTCATGGAATCAACTCGTTGGTAGTGGCTAATGAACTATGTAGAGAAATGATGAAATTAAATCTGGAGGTCGTAGAATGGGGAGTACCAGCGGGTATTCTTGAAAATCTAAGCATCCAACCAACTATCTTTGACGAGATTCGAGTCAACCAAGAAGGGGATGTAAAGTTGGATATGATTCGTGAGAAAATTAAGCAGGGAAAGACTACAGATTTCAAGATCCACGAAGATGGGAGTTTGAGGTACAAAAATAGATGGTGAGTACCACAGAAATGTGAGGAGGTGAAGAGGAAGTTGATGGAAGAAGGCCACAATACACCTTACTCTGTACACCCGGGAGGAGACAAACTATATAAGGATTTGAAGAAGATGTTTTGGTGGCCAAGAATGAAAAATGAGGTTGCTGAGTTTGTGGCGAAGTGTTTAACATGTCAAAAGGGAAAGATAGAGCACAAAAGGCCTCAGGGAACGGTGCAGTCACTAGAAATTCCAGGATGGAAGTGGGATTGCATTTCAATGGATTTCGTGACTTGCTTACCTTAGTCAAGGAGTGGAAATGATACCATTTGGGTAGTGGTGGACAGACTTACGAAATCAGCAGTGTTTATACCAATGAAAGAAACTTGGAAGATGGAGCAACTTGTGAAAGCTTACATTAATCATGTGGTGAGGTTACATGGAGTTCATAAAGATATTGTATCTGACAGGGATTCTAGATTTCTCTCAAAATTTTGGAAAAGTGTACAAGAGAATTTTTGTACAGTACTTAAGATGAGTACGGCGTTTCACCCTGCCACGGATGGGCAAACTGAAAGAACTATTCAAACCTTGGAGGACATGTTAAGAGCTTGTGTAATAGACTTCCAGGGAGGTTGGGAAGACAGTTTGGATTTAATTGAATTTTCCTATAATAATAGTTACCACGCAAGCATAGGAATGACACCATTTGAGGCTTTGTATTGGAGAAAATGTAGAAGTCCAATTTTTTGGAATGACATTAGTGAGACCATGATCCTAGGGCCTCAAATGATTGAAGACACAATTAAACAAGTAAGGGAAATTCAAGCTAAAATTCAAGTAGCTCAAGATCGCCAAAAGAGCTATGCAGTCTCGAAGCGAAGGGAAGAAGAGTTCGCAATTGGTGATAAGGTGTTGTTAAAGGTGTCAACAATGAAGGGGGTGATGAGATTTGGAAAGAAAGGAAAGCTCAGTCCAAAATACATTGGTCCATATGAAATACTACAAAGAATAGGCAAGGTAGCTTATAGGTTAGCATTAACTATGGAGCTTAGTATAGTACATGATGTATTTCATGTGTCCCAACTAAGAAGGTACATCCCCGATGAATCCCATGTGCTACAACCCGAAACAATTGAGTTAGATCAAAGCTTAACTTATGAAGAGAGACCTGTCAAGATTCTTGACAGTAAAGTGCGTAGTACACGCAATAAGAACGTGAACATTGTAAAGGTACTTTGGTCTAACCAAGAATATGAGGAAGCCACTTGGGAGGAAGAAGATGAAATGAAAAAGAAATACCCAGAACTGTTTCAGGTATGTTGAGTTACGGGGGCGTAACTCGTCTTCTTTAAGGGGGGTGGAATGCGATATAATTTCGCGCTTTTTTCCTATGTTTTAAATACTTCTGGTGCTTTTTGCAAAAATTCTATCAAGTGTTTTAGGTATTAGTGCTCTCAAAGAGACACAAAGGAGTAATAAATGAAAAAAAGTACAACAATAATATACACAAAAAGAAAAAGTTTTGAGTTTCGTTTCCCCAAGTTTCGGGACGAAACTTATTTTAAGGGGGGTAGACTGTAATACCCCGAATTTTTATACGTATTTTATTTAATCTGTATACATTTTATACGTATTTTATTTAATATATATATTTTATAAGGGTATTTTAATAACTCTAGCATTTTAATTATGATGTTTTCATTATTTATCCCATGTAAATTGGGAATATTTTACAAAAGGAAAAGTCGTTTAATTAATTAATTAATAGAAGTTGGGGTTTTATTTTAGGAAATTATGATTTTTAACAAGTTTTAGTAGGGAAGGGATTAGGAAAAACTAGAGGAAAGTTTAGGGTAAAAGGGGAGATAGAGAAGGGGTATAAATATCCCTCTTATGAGGCAATTCAACGTTGCCCAGAGTGGAGAAAACCCAAGGTAAACTTCTCTCCTTTTTCTCTTTATTTTTCTCTTTCTTTTTTTTCTTTCTCTCTCCTTCCCTTCCCCTCTTGCCGTGCACATCACCACCGGCAGCCACCACCACCATCGGTGGGCCGCCGACCACCAGCACCAGCCGGCAGCAGCGGCGACCACCGGTAGTGGCGCCGGGCCCCCTACTGTCGGCAGCCCCTTTTCGAAAAAAAAAGGTTTTTCTTGTTTAAAAATCAAATTTTTATTACTTAAAACTAATCTATGATATAGTCTAATTATAAATTATGAGTTTTGAGATTTAATTTTGATGTTTGGTTATTGTAATTGTGTGAATTAATTTTCAGATTTGGTTTTTAATTAAAAAGCCCCAATTTTTGAAACCCTAAGTTCTTGTTTCATGATTTATTGAATGATCATGATGTATAATAGGGTAGGCCATTGTTTTAAGTGTTTTAAAACCAAATTACAGCAAGTTTTAAGTATAATAAAGTGCTGGAATTTTATGTAGAACACTTGATATTAGGTTTCTTGAAGAAATTTTAATTACCCATTAATTGGGACTTAATTTATGGTGTTTTAAATATAATTTCAGCTTATTCTAATTACATTATGAAGGGTTTTAAAATAGTATATATTGCTGGAAATTTGTTTAGAGTGGATATTAATACTCTATTATGGATTTAATGTCTAGGAGACTTTAAAGTAAGCGATTTCTACTAGTCGTGGCAGTTTTAATAACGTACTCAAGGTACGTACGCGTACTTAGCATATTTTGGTGATGTAGAATCATGCTAGGTTTGTTTGTAATTGATTATAGGTAGAATCATGCTAAGGTTTATGTATGGAATTGTGAACTTATGGTGTTTGTGATTGAATTGTGAAGCATGAATTATTTGTGATGGTTTTAGATGGAAGATTATATTTTGGGTATGTTGCGTTTGAACCACAATTTTATTTATGGCATGTGAGAAGGCATGATTAATTAAATTACATGTTTAATTATGTTTGGAATGTTAAAAAGGAATTTTATTACGGTTCAAATAATTTTTATTGATGCTTAAAGCATGAGGAAGGAGCTATATAAGGGTCTATGTACACAAGGAATAAATTGTATGTTGGTGCCTTTGTGCACTTAAGGTGTTTTTAACACCGAGGGATAGGATTTTTGGCGCATTATGCGTTTAAGGTGTCTTTGACACTGAGGTAGAATTAAAAAGGGTTCATCATTAAATAATATGTGGTCACTAATTATTCAAGAATTAAATTAGTATGTTTGTTTGATTGAATAATTATTGTTGATTAACTTATTATGCTTTGAGAGTCATCACCAAGTCTAATAATATGTAAATAACGTAAAGTGAAAGAGATTACGCACCAAAACTCTTGGAACGTATATACCTTGAGTATGAACAATGTGGGGGGGGGGGGGGTTATGGGGTTTTATATTTAACCATAACTTCCTTTTTATTATTTATTATTATGCACAGGAATTCCGCCACCTTTGTGTGGTTTTGTCGCTGGCACGGTTAGCTCCCGTGCCAGTTAACCTCAAATTTATTTGGGGGAGGTTAATAGGTGGAAACCCGTTCGATGCGCAATCAATGCAAAATGAATTAATTAGGGTCTAGTCATTGTATTGTGTTGATTGGTGTATTTGTGAACAGGTGTAATGAGGTAAGTGTGTGTTGATAGGTGAAAGCATGTTAGTGTGGCTATTCTATGCTTATGTACTCAGCTTTGCTGATTTTGTGTGTTTGTTATTTTGGCCATGTCTTTACCTTGGCCCTATGATGACCCATTTTTAATGGGCAGTAGTGGAAACAGGTAGAGATAAACTTTTTAGGTACTGAAGCATGATCATGATGGGGCTTGAGTGAAGAGTGAATCCTATTAGTTTTTATTTGATTACAATGTGTTTTATGCTTATTTATTTATGATATATTATGTGTGGACTAACATAAAGGTTTGATTTGGGAACGGTTTTTGAATAAGGGCCTTTAATGGTTCCAAGTTGTAGTTTGATTTTATTTGACTTGTTCGTTTGGTTTAAAACTTTATTTTCGTTTGGTTGACTTTGGGTTGACTTGTTTAATCGGTTTTTAATTTTGAGTCTTCCGCTGTGTATCTTTGATAATTTCCTTAGCCGTTTTCACGGCGGCGGTAATGTCTTAATTATTCCTAAATTGTATTTTTAAAAGAGTAGAATGAGTATTTAAAGAAAGGAATTTCTAGGGTGTTACATCACCGGCCAAAGACAAATCCATATTAAGCTCCTTGATAGCCCACCAAGCCTTGTATTCCAATTCAACCGGCAAGTGACAAGCCTTGCCATAGACCAACCTATAAGGGGTTGTGCCTATTGGAGTCTTGTACGCCGTCCTAAGAGCCCATAGCATGTCATAATCAAGTTTGAGAGACCAATCTTTCCTTGATTTGTTCACCATCCTTTCAAGAAGATTTTTGATTTCACGATTCGAGAACTCCACTTGTCCTTGAGTTTGAGGGTGGTAAGGTAATCCAACCTTGTGATGAACGCCATATCTCTTGAGAAGAGCTTCAAATTGCTTTTTGGCGAAATGGGAGCCTCCATCACTAATTAGCACCCTCGGAACTCCAAACCTAGGAAAGATGATCTTCTTTAGGAGCTTAAGCACAACCTTGTGATCATTGGTAGGTGAGGGTATGGCTTTAATCCATTTTGTCACATAATCGACCGCTACCAAGATATATAGATTCCCACAAGAAGAAACGAAAGGTCCCATGAAATCTACCCCCCAAACATCAAAGGGTTCCACTACTAGAATGTTTTGTTGGGGCATTTCGTCCCTCTTGGTAATGCCTCCGCCCCTTTGACATCTATCATAGTGCGCAACAAATTGGTGGTTGTCTTTATGCATTGTCGGCCACCACAATAAGGATTGAGAGATTTTTGCCACTATTTTGTCAACACCACCATGTCCTCCACATGGTAGTGAGTGGCAATGCTCAAGAACACCTTCAATTTCATGATCTGGAACGCACTTCCGATAAAGGCCATATCCACATTGCTTGAATAGGTATGGGTCATTCCAAAAATATCTTCTCACCTCCTTGAAAAACTTCTTCTTTTGTTGAGTACTCCGGGGGAACGACTCCACACGCAAGATAGTTGTCTATATCGGCGTACCAAGGGGTATAAGTTGACACCAAATCCATGAGAGCCTCGAATCCTATCTCATCATTAATCGGTACATCCTCCTTGTTCTCAAATTGTAGCCTAGACAAATGATCCTCTACATAGTTCTCCGCTACCTTCTTGTCCCTCATTTCCATGTGAAAGTCTTGGAGAGAGAGAACCCAACGAATCAAGCGAGGCTTTGCTTCTTTCTTGGTCATGAGATACCACACCGCGATGTGATCCGTGTACACGATAACTTTTGAGCATATGAGATAGGACCGAAACTTATCGAATGCAAACACTACCGCCAACATCTCTTTCTCCGTTGTTGTGTAATTCCTTTGAGCCTCATCTTGAGTCCGACTTGCATAGTAGATGACACATGATTTTCCTTGTTTCTTTTGACCAAGAACGACACCTACTGCAAAGTCACTAGCATCGCACATTAGCTCAAAAGGCAAGCTCCAATCCGGAGCTTGCACAACTGGAGATGAAATGAGAACTTCCTTGAGCTTACAAAACGCCTCAAGGCAAGCCTCATTAAAGTAAAAAACAACCTCTTTTTTGAGTGGTTCGGTCAAGGGTTTGGCGATTAAAGAAAAATCTTTGATAAACCTCCTGTAAAAACCGGCATGCCCAAGAAAAGCCCGTACCCCCGTGATGGAAGTAGGAGGGGGCAATTTTTCAATCACCCAAACCATGGTCGGATCTACTTCAATGCCATTTTTTGAAATCTTATGGCCGAGGTCAATGCCCTCCTCAACCATAAAATGGCACTTTTTCCAATTTAAAACCAAACTTGTCTCTTGACACCTTTTCAAAACTTTTTCAAGGTTAAAAAGACAAGTGACAAAAGACGAGCCACCAACACTAAAATCATCCATGAAAACTTCAATTTCTTTTTCAAGCATCTCAGAGAAAATGGAAGTCATGCATCTTTGAAAAGTAGAGGGAGCAATGCATAATCCGAATGGCATTCTTCGGTATGCAAATGTCCCATATAGACATGTGAAATTAGTTTTCTCTTGATCACTTGGATGGATAGGGATTTGGAAAAATCAAGAATACCCATCCAAGAAACAAAAGAAAGCATGGTTAGAAAGCCTTTCAAGCATTTGGTCCATGACAGGGAGAGGAAAATGATCTTTCTTGGTGTTTTTGTTCAATCTCCTATAATCAATGCACATTCTCCACCCGGTCACCGTCCGAGTGGAGATTTCCTCTCCCTTTTCATCCTTGATTATGGTCATTCCACCCTTCTTTGGAACCACATGAACCGGGCTAACCCATTTTCTATCGGAGATAGCATAGATGATGCCCGCCTCACGTAGTTTCAAGATTTCTTTCTTCACAACCTCTTGAAGGTGGGGGTTCAACCTTCTTTGAGGTTCAATGGAGGTGGAATGATCATCTTCAAGATGAATACGATGCATGCATAAAGAAGGGCTAATACCTTTAATATCATCAATGCTATACCCTATCATATCCCTATATTTTCTTAAAACATCAAGAAGTTTTTCTAAATTAAGACCATCTAGGGTAGCATTGACAATAATAGGGTATTTTCCCTCCTTATCAAGAAAAGCATATTTCAAAGAAGGGGGAAGGGGTTTGAGTTCTACCTTGGGAGGAGGCTTAGAAATCTCCTCCTTGGACTCAAGCTCGACTTCAACTCGTTGTTCAACTTCCTCCTTTGAGGATTCTTCAATTGCCATGACAAATTCTTTAGCCTCTTGAGAGTGGAAATCTTCTTTGCATGTAAGGGCTTCAATCATTGGATCTTGAGGCCTCATCACGACCCTCCCCAAGCGATCTAGCTCCTCATTCACAACATCAACTCTATAGCATTTTTCAACCATGGGAGTCTTGAGCAACTTCGAAAATTCAAAGACAAATTTTTCATCGGCCACTTCACAAGTGATGGTGTTGTTCTTGCAATTGATGACCGCCCCCAAAGTTTTAAGAGCTTCACGTCCAAAAATCAAAGGAGTGTTAACGTCTTCCGCCATATCCATCACTACAAAGTTGCAAGGCCGTAGATGTGTCCCAGTTGAATTGGAACATCCTCAAGCTCTCCACAAGGTAATTTCACCGATCGATCGGCCAATTGAATTGTATTCCTTGTAAGGATCATTTCAATATTGAGTTTTTGAGCAATGGATAGAGGGATTAAACTAACACTTTCTCCAAGATCGGCTAAGGCGCCCCTAGCTTCCATGTTCCCAATTTTCACCGGCAAAGTGAAACTTCCTGGGTCTTTTTCCTTCTTGGGCATCTTATGTTGGACAAGAGCACTCACTTGATGTGGAAGGGTGATAAGCTCATCATTGAGCTTCCTCTTGTTGGTGAGAATATCTTTGAGGAACTTGGAATAAGATGGCATTTGTGTCACAACTTCAAGAAAAGGGAGGTTGATATGCAAATTCTTCATGACACTAAGAAATTTTGTGAATTTGTCATTCAACTTCCTCTCCGCAAGACGACCAAGAAAAGGAACCGGTCCATCAAGATTCCTAGCCTCACTAGGAATTGAAGTTGTCTTCTCAGTGTCTATCTTCTTCTTCTTCTCCGAACCTCCTTCTATCTCATCACCTTTTTCTTTCTCACCTCCCTTGTTTTCATTCACACTCTCCTCTCCTCCCTTCTTTTCCTAACTATCCCCTTCATTTGGTCCTTCATAGAAAGTTCCCGACCTCAATGTGATCGCCTTGCATGTATCGGGTTTTGGATTGTGAGATGGGTTAGGTTGTGGTTGTCCGGGTAGAGTGGATGGTGAATTGAAAGGAGTTCTCTCGGCCAATTGAGCTAGTTGTGAATCAACCATCTTGTTGTGGGCTCTTATCTCTTGCATTTGTTGCCCAAAAGATTGCATTTGCACATGCATGTCTTGGAGGAGTTGAGTTTGAGTTAGCTCCGCTTGAGGTGCTTGTTCTTGATGGTTTCTTTGAGGTGCTTGGGTTTGATTCTTGTATTGGTTGTTCCTTGTATAGCTTCCTCTTGGGTTTTGGGGTTGAGATGGAGGTGGATTTTGATATTGAGGATTGGAGCTATAGGAAGGTTGATCTTGTTGGTTCCATTGTTGAGGTTGAGGTACAAACCCGGGTGGTGGTTGTCTCTAAGCTACTCCACCGCCGCTTACTCTAAATCCCTCTTGCCTTGTGTTGTATGCCGCTAGATGTTTGGGGCTTAAACCCCCACAATAGGATGTATCATGGTTTGTTCCTCCACAATTTTGACAAGAGAAAGAGTTAACTTGAGAAGAGCTTGCTCCACCACTTGAGCTTGCATTCACTCACGTGTTCAATTTGGAAAGCCCTTTTGTTAGTTGATCAATTTGATGTTGTAATTGATCAACTTTCTCCAATTCGTAAATACCACCTCTCTTTGGAGCATTTCTTCTTCGGCCCCCCCAAGAGTAATTCTTTGCTACCTCTTCTATTGTGGCTTCAACTTGATTTTGAGGGATTTTGATTAATTGGCCACCCTCCCCGGCATCTAAATTGGCTCTTGACATGGGCTCCAATCCGTCGTAGAGAAACCGCATGAGCAACCCTTCATTGTACTCATGGTGGGGACATTCTTGTACCAACTCTTTGAATCTCTCCCATGCTTCACCAAGACTTTCATCGGCCTCTTGCTCAAATGATGCAATTTTCCTTCTGATTTCGGCGGTCTTCTCTTCGGAGATAAAGCGCTTCAAGAACGCCTTTACAACCTCCCTCCATGTTGTGAGGGAGTTAGGCTTTACTTGCTTTAGCCATTTCTTTGCTAGTCCGGTGAGAGATTGCCGGAAAAGGTGCATACGAATGTAGTCTTGACTCACTTCACTGGTTTGCATCATTGCGCACAATTCAAGGAATCGATCCAAATGTTCAATAGGGTCCTCACTTGCACTTTCGAAAAATTGCTCCGATTGGACCATTCGAGTATATTGTGGATGGATTGAGAACTTGGTTTCCGTGACGGGTAGCAAAATCCCTCCCGTGAGCTCATAATCCTCCGGATTTCCGAACTCACGAAACAAGACATCATTCTCTTGTCCCGCCATTGATTCGCGTGGTGAACTTGAAGAGTAAGTATAACTCTCACTGTCAACTATATCACCAAAACCTCTTCCCTCGTCTTGATAAAGCCTACGGACTTGTCTCAAGGTTTGGTTGATTTCGTGGTCAATTTGATGTGAGGGTGTTCCTTGAGACCTCCTAAGCATTCACCAAAGCTAAGCAAACAATTAGCAATGACAAGGATGATAAAACAAAAGAAACAAAAAGAAAATAAAGCAAAATTACTCTAACAAAAGCAATAAAATTCGTTAAACAAGCCTCTTCCCCGACAACGTCGCCAAAATTTGATCGGGATAGGATAGGTCGTTAAACTATTCCCCTAATCAAATTAACAATTTGTAAATCCTAAACCTACACTAAACTAGTTAGTGGCAAGTAAAGGGTCGATCCACTAGGAAAGCACGCTAATTAAACATCAAATATCACTAATGCAAGAGTGAAAAGGGGATTATTTTGTTGGTTTTGTTGAGTAGAACACTAAAACTACAAGTAAGAAAGAAAATGATGATTAAAATCAATAGAAAATGACGCTAGGGATTTGGGGGTTTCAAACATGAATTAGAAAGAGGGGAACAATAATAGTTATCATGATGAACATGCCAAAGAACAGAAGATCCTACCTAAACAATTCATTCTCATACAATAGTCTAGGCAAATCAATAAAAGAAGTCAATGCTAATTAGGATCCTTCTCATACATCCTATTAGACACAAGAAAATCAAGAGAATAAAGAAGCACAAAACATGAAACTCCATTTTAACAACTCATTCTCATGCAATCATTAAAATAGAGGTGATCTTAATCTAGTTCAAATCATTTTCATGCATTTAAACTAGGAGGCAATCAAATAAAGTGCAACAATAATCCCAAGCCATTAAAAATCATGTCTTTCATCAATTTAAGGCATGTAATCAATCCAACTATCATCATTCATCCATCATTCAATACATATCTTCCACCCCCTTCCCCTAGCTAAGGGTTTAGACTAGAGAAGGGAGATTAAACATAATGTCAAAACTAGAAATAAACACAAGAAACTCAAAACCAAACATGATTGAAATATATGAAATCAATAATAACAAGATAAACTAATAAGATAGACAAAAATAAGAAACAATAAAACAAATAAATAATATTAAAGGAAAGGAGAAGAGATTACTAAAGAAAGGATTGAAGAAAGATGAAACTTGGATACTTGCTTGATTGATGGAAGATTAAAGCTTGAGCAAAGTTGAATACAATAAAGGAATTTTGAATAACAATCTATTTTCTCTCTCTAGATTAGGCTAATGTTCTATGGAATTAGTACTAAGTGTCCCTCTATTACAAAGAGTCCCGTCTATATATATGTGGCTCCACCAAAAAGAAAAAGACTTGGACAACAAGGCACAAATAAATCGTAAACCCAGCCGTGCGCGCCCGCACAGATAAGCTACGCGCCCGCACACAATGTTTGTGCGCCCTATCAGCTTAGTGCGCGGCCGCAACTTTGAGGGTACGGGGAAAATGAGCGCGCCCGCGCATCGGTGTGTGCGCCCGCACACAAGTCGCGCATAGGGTCGCGCAAACTCTCTGGTTTTGCTCTGTTTCTTCAGTCTGGCTGTGCGGGTTCTGACAGGGTTGCGCGCCCGCACTTCCTCACATGTGCTCCCGCACAGTACCCCGCGCACAACAGATAGCTTGGCTTCTTGATATCCTCTTTCTTTCGGCACATAATACCTACAAAACCAAAGTATGGAGATCAAAATAAAAACAAAGCGATAAGACTAAGAGAAGGGAAGATAAGGGAGAAAAGGAAAGAGGAATCAAAACTAAGTAAAAATGCTTAGAAAAAGGGCCAAACAAGCGCAAATGAGGGGAAAATCCTTAGAGAAAAAGGATAAAAGAGTGGCATAAATGCCACTCATCACAACTCGATCTGGCGGAACACTTACCGTAGTCTCAAATCGCACAACTTGCTTGATCGGTTCCACATTTTCATCCTCAAAACCAAGACCAACATTGTAAAGTGCTCTTTCTATTGCATCAAATTCCTTTTGCCATTTGTCTATCTTATCTGAAAAGGATGCAACACAAGATACCGCGTCTAAGGGATCTTTTTCAAGAGCTTGGGGCTTATTAGAATAATTCTCAACCACATTAACACTGAAACATTTTTCCTCAGTCATTGAGCTTTTAGGGGTATTATTAAGATTGAAAATAACTTCATCATCCCCTACTGATAGTGTTAACTTACCACTTCTTACATCTATGATTGCTCCTGTAGTGTTAAGGAATGGTGTACCAAAAAATAATTAGGGTTTGCATATCCTCAGCCATATATAGAACAACAAAATCTACAGGTATATAAAATTTACCTACTCTAACGGGGACATCTTCTAAAACACCTAAGGGGTATTTGAAAGAACGGTCGGCCATTTGTAGAGTTATATTGGTAGTTTTTCATTTACCCATATTCAACTTAGAACACACAAATAATGGCATGACGCTAACACTAGCACCCAAATCACATAATGCATTATCAATCAAGAGATTTCCAATATGACAAGGGATAGAAAAACTACCCGGATCTTTTAATTTAGGTGGAGACTTATTTTGAAGTACGACACTACACTCTGCAGTGAAAGCTACTGTCTCTACCTCACTAATAGACCTTTTCCTTGTCAATATTTCTTTCATAAATTTTGCATACGAGGGGATTTGTGTGATTAATTCCGTGAAGGGAACTGTTACCTTCAAATCTTTTACCACCTCCGGGAACTTACCAAACTGCTTATCCAAGTTTGTCTTCAATTGACGATTGGGGAATGGAAGTTTGATAATTGGCTTTAGAGCATTGCTGCTCTTGTCTGAAGTAGCCACCTTCTCTGGAGTCGTACCCTGCAATGTAGAATTAGATATGTTAGTATTATCCTTTAGCCCTGCAGGGCTATTAACTACATTGTTTGGTTTAACGGAATCAACATTAGCATTATTTAATAAAACAGGTTCATCAACTCTGGGCATAGGGGGCCCTTCATAGTTTGAACCACTCCTTAGAGTAATTGCAAATGCCTGATCCGTAGGCCTGGTCGGCTGTGCCGGAAGGGCTCCCTGTTGGCGGGTTTGTAGAGTAGCGGAAAGCTGCACAATTTGATTATCTACAATTTTATTATGTGCTAGAATTTGATCAATTGTCGCATCTCTACTCTCCATGTGCTTTTGCATATTAACCAACATTGCTCTAATTTCCACCAGAGAAGGATCAGAAGATAAGGAGGGTTGTTGTGGTTGGTTTTTCTAGCTAGCATTGGGATGGTAATATTTCTGTTGTTGTTGTTGTGGCGCCTGTGGTTCTTGTGGAGGTGGATTCTGAACATTAGTACTACGGTAGGAAAGGTACGGATGGTTCCGATACCCAGGATTGTAGGTGTTGGAGTATGGGTTATTCTGCTTATAAGCTTGAAAGACATGAACTTGCTCCACGGAACTCCTGCAATCTTGTTCCCAATGACCTATAATACCACAATTTTCACAAAAAGCCTCATTAGAATTATTATTAATCGCAGAAACATTAGCTACATTAGCAGTGCTCAGATTATCTAATTTTTGGCATATAAAGGTCAGTTGAGCTTGCAAAAAGGATACAGAGTCAACATTATGTTTCCCCTTGTTAGCAAATCCTCTAGGATTCCCATATTCGGAATTGTGTATCGCCATGTCTTCAATAACCTGACCTGCGTCTTCAACATCAAGATTCATAAATCTCCCACTAGCTGCAGAATCTAAAATTAATAGAGAAGAATTTCCAAGGACATTATAAAAGGCTTGGATTAACTACCATTGTGCTAAATTATGGGGGGGGGGGGGGCAGTCTCTTTGTAAATCCTTGAACCTCTCCCAAGCCTCATATAAAGATTCATCGGCTTCTTGGGCAAAGTTCTGAATCGCACTCCGTATTACGGCTGTTCTCTCTGCAGGATAATACTTGTTATAGAAATTCAAAACAAGAGTTTCCCAGTAAGTTATACCAAGTGCAGTTCTATTTAAACCATTAAACCACAATTTAGCTTTTCCAGTTAAAGATAAGGGAAAGAGAATCTCCCTGATTTGGTCTTGAGTGACCCCGGCTTGCCTAATAGTATTGCAATATTGAAAATATTCGCAATGTGAAGATTCAGGTCTTCACCCTTTGCTCCACTGAATTGCTTCCTCTCTATCATCGTTATAAACTGAGGTTTAATTTCGAATTGAACCCCATCAAGAGCCGGAGTAGGGGTGAGATGTGGAAAATCTGTAAGCTTTGGTTTTGAATAATCACTAAGGTTCTTTGGAACCACCATCTTCGATTCTGCGTCTGATGATACCTCTGAATCGCTGGAACCAGTTGGAGGATCGCGGTGATTATTATTGTTATCACCAGAATCCGCCAGGATTTGCTTGTAGAGATTTTTCTATCTATGGAAGGAACGCTCGATCTCAGGGTCGAATGGGATGTACCCTGATCTGGAACACCTGGGCATAAACAAAAACTAGAAGCAAATATGAGATTTGCCACACAGAACTAACGCTCTTTAAGACAAAAAGAGAATAATCTAGACTACAAAAATAATCAGAAACAAAAAATAAAACCGTTTCCCCGGCAACGTCGCCATGTTTTGACAGGGTAAAGTCGTATCCCCTAATCAAAAATAATTTCTAAGTCCTCTAACTAAGGTAGATAGGGAAGTAGAGTCGAATCCACAGAGAAACGGATCTTTCTATTCCTAATTAACTAATATAATCTAGATTATGAAGTTACCAATATTTAAAATTGAATAATAAACTAAACTACGGAGATTGAGAATAGGGAGAAAACAATATATAAAAGGATATAGGGCATAGGTTCACCAATAAATAATATTCCAGGGTAAAATATAATAATCATTCATCAATGCATACATTAATCAGACCATAAAGGGCTTTCGCTACGTATTATAATCACACAATTAATTTACCGGTATTAAATCTCATCTCTCGAATCTCGACTTAACCATTTAAAAATTAACCCGCCTATTGAAACTTGACCTAAACATCAATTCTCATCTCTCGAATCTCGAATCAATATTGTCAAACTCATGCATACAAGATCAGGCCTAATCTAGTCACAGAGCATTAAATCAATCAATAGGAAATTAATCTAGCATTGAACATCAACAACAATAAATTACCCCTTCATATTATTCATGGATCCCCATAAACCCTAGAAAGAAAACTACTCACACATAATAGAATTTAAACTAATCAAAGCAATAAAGCTAGACATGGTTAAAGGAATGAAATCAACAACTAAGATTAAAGGAAGAGAAATAGTTACCAAACAAATTTGTATTAATGGAAAAAATTAAGAACAAGAGTTGAGAGAAAAATCCTAAGTAGAGAGAGAAAGTCTAAGAAAAGAAGGTCAACAAAAATTACGTACAAAACTCGTACTTAAACATTCCCTAAAACAAAAATTAAAACTAACTAATACGGTCTTGAGAAAACACGCGCCTGATCGGGCCCGCCTTTTTCTTCACACTCTATATGGGCAGCCACGCCCGATCGAGCTAATGCACACCCGATCGGGCGCGCCTTCTTGATATTGTTCTCTTGTGCGCGGCCGCCCAATCGCGGGCAAGCTTGCCCGATCGGGCCCGGTCTTCATCTTCGAGGCTCGGATGTCTATTGGGCTCAATTCCTCGGCCCAATCTAAGTTTCCTCATCGGGTCTTGATTAAATGATCCAATAGCCTCGGTGTCTCATACCGAGCCCTTATTCATCGGTTCTCACCGATCCTGGGCTTCAAAATTGGCCGTGTCCTTCTAGCTTCCGTAGTTGATCCATAAAACCCGGGAAAATGCTCCAAGAGTGCAATTTCCTGTAAAATACAACTAAAACTACAAAAACACTAGAAAACACAAATTAGTAATAAAAGTGGCTCAAAAGAGCCAAAAACACTACTAATTATGACCAAGGGACGGGGGTAAATTACTATATAAAATGGACATATCACAAGTTTGTCCCCCCTTCTCCAAATGGTCCTCACCTACTCCCTCATAAGAGCTTGCCATTGGTTGATTTATTACTAGTTTGATTATTAATATTTTTTTAGCTTTAAAATAAAATGGGAAAATCAAATTGTCCCACATTGATGGGAGAGTTTTTCACACTCATGCTCTTCCCTATAAAAACCCAACTTGGGGTATTAGGAAAAACACTTGAGTAAGTGTTAAAAAGGCATCACCATTTTGAAAACCTTTTAACACATTAATTACTCGGGTTTTGGTTAGGCCTTCCTAACTCCAAGGCATTAGACCCTTGTCGGTGGTCGAGTTGTGGGTAGACTTCCGTTGGAGGTCGTAGTACTTTCAAGGCTTGTTTTCTAAGTAAGAGGCCCTTGGGGTTGGGCGAAGCATGCGTCAACGGTATAATTACTATCCTAATCTTGTCATTAAGTTAATTATGCTTTATGGTTTTATTTATTGCGGTGCGGCCTTAGTTCGAGTTTCCTTCCGCGGTGAGTCATACTAACTAAACCCCAACAACGGTGTTTTTAAAATCATGTTTGTCAAGGTGTTTTTATGGCTTAATTTTTCTGGTTTAAACTTGCTAATTATAGTATATCAGTTTATTAATTTTAATTCATTATTATAGCTAACTTCAACTCCCGAACCCAGATTTTCGCCTAAAAATAATTAATTTTGAGTGGAAAAGGCGTTCTAGAAATGGTTTACCTTTTCAAAACTCTGTTTTTTGCCAAAAAAAAATGAAGAGTAATGCACTTTTCGAGGGAATTTTTCATTTTTACGAATAAATTTAAGTCTTTCTAACCTTGGAAATTCATTGCATATTTATGGTGGTTATGTAATTGGTTCAGCCCTTATTTTATATGCAATTTTAAACCTCTTTAGGCATGATTACTTGGTAGTAATTTGTGTTTGAAAGTTTGGTTTTATTTTTTACATAATTGCAAATTAATTGCATTTAATGTGAAATGTTTGTTCTTTGAGGCTTTTGAGTACTAAAGATTCAATCTTTAATTATGTTAAGTGATTGAAACTTTGAGTTACTAAATTCCATGAATTTTTGTTGAAATTTGTTGATTTAATCATTTTTAAGGTTATTGGAATCATAAAGTTTGAAACTTGTGATAGAAATTTGTTTTATCTTCATATTGGAATATATAATTTTTCAAGGATTCACAAGTATTAAAGTTGGAATTTTTATTGAACTTGTGTTCATTTTTCCAACTCCCTTTTATTTTGTCAATATCTCAAGAATAATTTAAATTATTTAAATTTATAGTGAGTAATTTCCCTTTTAATTTTTGTTGCACAAAGTTAAACCAATTTTATTAAGGAATGGTTCTTGGAAATAATTTTGGTTTTATGCTCTTTGATGAATTTATTTAAGTTGGAATTGTTATTTTCATTTTTCCTCAATAAATTAATTCTAAAATTAATTTAGAAATGGTTATAAATGTCACACAAAAAATCGGAAATTTTTCCTGAGGCATGAGCACACAAATCAAGGCCTAAGAGCCCCAATCAAGCTCTCGGCCAGCTGGACTGCTCCTCCCATTCATCCATTCACTATTTGTGCGTGCGAGGTGTGCGCATGGTGCAGCAGGCCTGTGCGTGCATGTGTATACGAGAGAAGCATGGCGCACCAGCCAGCAATAAGCAGCAGCACGGTGCAGCAGTAGCATGGTGATGTGCTCGTTATGCGTGTTGCTATGCTAGGTTGGCTGTGGCTGGTGCGAGCATGAGTAGTGTATATGCATGCTTGGTGTTGTGGGGAGTGCGTGTGGGTGTGCTACGTGCTTGCGGAACCATGTGCACAACCCCGCACTTGGCACTTTAGCCCCGAGTTTTAAGGCAATGGTATTTTGTTGATTTTATCATTTTGATTACTTTAATTATTTTATTTTATATAATTAAAATTTTGGAGGCTAGGCCTCGGGTTTGAGCGGCATTTGGCAAAATTTAATTTTGGCAAACATTGGTTTTACCGGTTTAATTAATTAGATTAATTAAGATGGATGCGGAATTTAGTGGGAGCTTCAATTTTTAATTGCGTTTATTTACATAATCAGTTAAAATAACTTTGACTAGTTTTAATAAGGCGTGTTAATTGGATTAACCACCTAGATTAGTTACCAATTATCGCGTGTTTATGCATTGTTACTTGTTTTATCGTTGTAAAATGCATGGGCCATTCACAAATAGTGAATGGATGAATGGGATTATAAGGAGGGTGATCCCATCGTAGGGGGTCTTTCCCTAGATGCCCATGGCCATTTAAAAACCTAGGACTTAACACTTGTTAGGGTGTATTAGGATTTGAATTCCTGACTTTTTGGGGGATCTTAAATTAGAATTGATTCTATCATCATGCATTTTTGTAAGAAACAAGTAGGAGTCGCCAATGAGTTTTGAGAAAACCTATAAACCTCGTTCATGCCTTTCTCCCGTGTTGAGTTCATGGGATATATAGCACAAATCATAAGTTTACCCATGCCCAAATTGGTCTACATAAATCAGAAATGAGTTCGGGAGCGAGGGTACATACTAAAATAACGTTCCCTTTAAAGGAGAATCGCTATTCTAGCCCTAGTGCAGCCTCTACTAGCTCTACCTTTTTTATAATTTCATCACCAAACAATATATGCAGCATGATACCTATAACTAAGTTAGATGATTTTATTTACAAGCATTGATCACGTAGGAATTACATTGCAAAGTCGTTATTCTTTCTTGTATTTAATTCAAATTCGTCAAAGGAGAAAAAGTAAACAAGATTCGCCTTGGCTTAGGTGATCAATCAATCAATTAATTATTTAATTCTAATCTTACTTAACACAAGATGCTATGTAGAATTGATTAATTAAATATCCTTTTAAAGTGGTCAAACAACACTAATTATTCAATTAATGTTATTTAAACAATAAAAGAAAAGTGATTTATCTAAGTGCTCAGGAAACTAACCGTTCTTCTTTGTATGCTTAGATCTCCGTCTTGGATGTTTATGGAACTTCTTCCTTCTTTATACCTCCAAGGTATTCAATGGATTCAATTAGGGTTGAAGAGTAGTTGGGAAGAAAGAGAAAAAGTAGTATGATACCAAGAGGGTTTGAGAGATATTAGGGTTTAAGAATTAGGGGTTTTTATTTTGATTTTTCTGTCCTTTTAGAGCAGAACGAAGACCTCTATTTATAGGTGTAGGGATCTTGTTTAGGGTTTTAGAGTCGCGCCGATAGGTGGCGCTCACAACTCTCTGAGTCGCGCTGGGTGCCTCGCACATCTCAATGAGTCGCGCGCGCCAGGCGCGTGCAACTTATTGAGTTGTGCTGGTTTGCGGTTTGCCTTATACAAAAACGCGTTTTAAAACATCCATAAACTTTGATTACGGAGTCGGAGTAAGGCGTGTGAGATATCATTGGAAATATATGATTGTATACTTTGCAATGTCGTTAGAATTAGGTTAAAATATATAATGGATAAAAAGTTATGGCCGTTGGAGTGCAAGGGTGTCGGTTTTAGGGCCTGGTTTAGTGTTTTGATCATAACTTTTTCATTTTGGCTCGGAATTGGGCTTATAATATACCGTTGGAAAGCTCTTTGAAAGGGCTATTAATCTCTATAGGCCTTGCATGGGAATTTGATGTTTGGTTTATCTTTTTGGCTCGGTTTTCAACAATGTAGGTTTCATTGAATCCAATCATTGCATTTAACGCATTTGGGTCTGTTATTAATAAAGTTTAAACATGTATGAACGCGTTCTAGGCCTTATTAGTCATCGGACAAGGATATAAGATAAATTGGTCTTAAATATGGGTTTTAACTTACTTCATAATGCATTTCGTAGTCCATAAACACTTCAACTTTGATCTAGCATGAAGAACGGGTTTTGTAACATCATCACACTTCCTTTTCGAGACAAGAGGCCAAAAGTAGGTGTCTACAGTTAGCCCCCACTTTGATTGAGTCTAGAATAGATGATGATCAAAGTAGTGAAGGAAATAAATCCGATACTTATTCTGCAAAGTTCTCAAAGAAAAGAGACTCTTTTAGAAATGCTAAGGATGTTGAAACGATCCTTGATTCGCTAAGTGTTTGAAACAAGTAGCTATTAAGGCTAGAAAAAAAAGTATTTTCTATGTCTTAACGCCCTAAATTTTCTATGTCTTAACACCCTAAAGAATCTAGATTGATCCTTTGCATTTGTAGAACACTTTTATAAGTAGAGGTGTTCTAGGTGATGTCATGTCATGAGAAGAGATCGGTTTAAAAGGATTAAAAGGGGATGATGTCCTCCCAATCATGTCATTGTTGGTCTAAAGTCCCTCGATATGTCATTGAAACTTTAGCCTAATTTTAGCAATTTAAAAAGATGATAAAAAGAATGTTTCTGTTTTCGCAGCCGTTCAGCTTTTGTAACCTAAACATTTCGGCTTTTGCAGCCGGAATAGAGTTCTTGACTATTCGCTTGTCTCAACGCAATACTCGATGTCCCCAAGATAGAAATACATGTCTCAGGACTGGAGGCATATATCCAAATCCAGTGAGGGAGAAGAAAATCGGCATCTCTCTTAGCAGTTTTGTCCACAAGATGAGTATACGTGTCTTAGGACTGGGGACACGTTACTACATAGGTGCAACATCATCTCGTCGCTCTTTATACAGGGGGGACGACACCCTAACTGTCCGGTAAGCTAGTAAGCGCACTAATTATTGTATTTGCTTCCAATCAAAAAGTATTTGTTCCTAAATGGTCCGTCGTGCCTGTCAACTCTTGAAATAACGTCTAAAGAAAAGTAATTATCTACCGTTTAGTTCTGAGAGGTAGATCTCGCAAAGCTTGGGGAAGAAGTGAAATTTTACGCAACACCTACGCCATAGAATTTTACGCTGTATGATAGCGCCTTGCATTTTTACGCTGCATCATAACGCCTCCCTTTTTTCCGTGGACGTGAAAAAAGAAGAAAATCTAGACATTAATAACGCTAGTACAGTAAAATGACAAACTTGTATATGGGAGCTTTTATATAAAGCACCACCACGGAACGTCTTAAGACACTCTTACAAAAAACGTCCAAAACATATGCTTAGGGAAGGCACAAAGCACGGTGTGCATGTAGGAAGATGCAAAAAACTATCAAAGAAGAAAAGAAACTACAAGATGCAAAGCAATTTCATAAGATTTCGATAATTTGCGTTTTATTACGTCTAACAACGTAGAAAATCATTGAGAAAAAATTTCAAAACGGATTAAAATCTGAGTACTGGTCTTTTAAGTGACCAGTGTCCACGCGCAACTAAGTAGGTTGCGCAGGCAAAACACGCGCAAAAAACTTGGTTGCGCTGGAATGACACACACAACTTAATGAGTTGCACGCAACATTTGAAATAGTAAAAGATATGGAGAAGCGCGATCTGCAGCTCACTTTCTTCTTCTCCTCTTTCTCCAATTTTGATCTATTTCCATTTTTGGTTGTTATTTGAAGCTAAGGAAAGTAAATCTTGCTCCTTTTATCTACCAGACTTTCATCTTGGTCAATAAAATGGAGAAATCGAATGAAGAATCCTAACAAAAGTTGGGGTTTTTATTCTATTTGTTGTCATGAATTTGTTTGTTTGTTGTTGTGACATGTTTAAGCAATATATTGCAACAAATTTCATGTGAAGTGATAAAG
Source organism: Chenopodium album (assembly GCF_948465745.1). NCBI lineage: Eukaryota > Viridiplantae > Streptophyta > Magnoliopsida > Caryophyllales > Amaranthaceae > Chenopodium > Chenopodium album. The sequence goes on from NC_137839.1 coordinate 44,090,938, forward strand.
TATTAATCCTGTATGAGCATGTCAAGCATATATGTGTTTTTTTTTTTCATTCTAATTTTGACTTTGTGTTTGTACTTTATTTCTCTTTTTTTGCTGACATAGACTATACTTGTTAATTTTAATGTAAATTCAAGTGTTTAGAACAACAATTATGCATTAAAATTATAAATGAAATTTTAAACTTTTATAATAGCATGAATTTGTTCGTGCGACTCATGTTTATTTTTTTCATGCGTAAGTTGCAAAATTGGATTTATCAATGATAAAAATAACCGATGGTTATTATTATTCACATATAAAACAGTGAACTCAATATTTGCACAAAACTAGTTAGTTTAGGAAATTCTTGAAGACATCATTGAACTAGAGTAATTATACTTTGGGCTTTTGAGCCCTCATTTTATGTTTTTGAATATTGTAGCCCCCAATGTTGGGTGAATTCGATGACTTGTTTGTTTTTAATAATTTGACCCTTTCATGTTGCTTGAAATGGGTCTAGAAATCCTGTGGTTCGTCTTATTATGATAACTACTAGGATCTTGGAACTAATGAAACTAGTCTATTTAAATCATTTTTTGACAATTCATAGTTTTAACAAAGAAATTTGCTAAGTCTAGTAATATTGGTCATTCATTAGAACAAGTAAGAGGAAAAATGAAATGTTATTCAAATTTTCTCGTCTATTCTTGCTACCTTTGAATTCTTTCTTTTTAGTTTGAATTTTGGCACTATTTTGAACCTCTAGAAAGTAGATGTTATCCTCCTTGTGAAATTCCAATGTGTGGAACAATGGAGAATAATTTAAAATGAAGACTCCTTAATTTAGAATTTAGGAGTCTTTTGTTTACATTCTAACTCATGAAATTGTTTGCCTTATGTTAATAATGTCTCTTGATATAATTTTCATGATGAATGATTGAGTACTAAACTTTTGAATGAGCAAGTATGTTTTATGCATCATAATTTTGTTTCTTTTGCTCTATACTATTCATACTCTCTAATCGTTTGAGTAAATTGAAGTATTGAAACAACAATTCTGCACTAAGATTAGTTTTTGAAGTTGAACTTGAAGATGGCTCGAGTATGTAAACCTTTTAATGGCCAAGTTCATTTGCAAACATAGATTTCAAAGGAACAACATGATTATTAAATCATTGAGATGCATTTCAAAAATTGTAAGGCTCGAGATCCACGTAAAACATTTGTAGTTTAGGCGATTCTCAAAAGTAGCTCGAATGGCATGAATATCTCATTTTGTTTTTTGTTCATTTTTGAGCCCTCATGTGTTGGGTTATGCGCATTCTTGCTATTTCACAAGTCTTGGAGCCCCCAATTTTGGGTAATTATAATGACTTGCTATTGTTCAGGCCATTCATATAATCATTATATTGAGATGGACCTATGTATGTATCCTATTTTTGTTTTTGAGATATTTAGGGAATGACACGACTTTTGCATTTTAGTTAAAGTCATTTTCAAGAAAGCAAGTTAGTTATTTGCTTGTTTATAGACCTAAAACAATTGTTTCTAAGGTCTAGTAATCTTACCTAATGTCTAAACGTTTGTAATGATCATTCCGGTGATTTTAGATCATTCCAGTGATTTTATTCTCAAAGTTGATTTGGAACATCAAATATTTTCTTCGTTCTTATCAATCTTTGATTTTTGTCTTGTAGGTGGTTGTAGGGAATATTTCAAGCGCTAACCCCTTGCTTGAACCCCACTGTGATCATACACTAAAGTACGGTGGCATCCAAAGGGAAAGAAGACAGAGCAAAAGAGTCGCCAACAAGTTTTTTTTTAGGAACTTGTAAACCGTTCACGAGGTGAAGGTTACACCCCTTAACGATCCAAGAGATCGTCAACTCCAATAGGTCTTGAACCATGACTGGTAGTTCGGGGATGAAGGTACAAATCAAACCTAAAAGAGATTGAATCTGCCCTAATAATAGGCCTCTACTTTATTCAGATCGTATTCATGTGCGCTTTCTGACTAACATGCAATCAATAGGTTTACCATAAACCTGTTTAATCTATGTTGGTTGAATATTAATGCATTAACAAAACTATTATTGGCGATCACTTGAATTATAATCATATTAACCCAAACAAGATTATTATATATCTTATAAAGCGTGATTACAAGTACAAATTCCCTTTAAACATGCATAAAAGGCATGATCAAGCAATAAATAAAAATATATCAAGCAACATAATAATAATAATAATAAAAAATAATAATATTAATGAAAATATTCATAATCATGTTAAAGCATAGCAAGATCCTAGGCATGATACTAACAAGATTAATAACGAACCCTAGCATGTCACTAAGCAATAAAAATCAAAGCTTTAACCCTAACATGATAATAACATCATAAATATTAGGAAGAACATAGGAAGCACCATACTTTTAATCATACTTGATATTAAAGTTACCCTAGACATGATACTAGGAATCAAAATAACAATCTAAGCATGATCTCTATATCAATTAAACAATTAAAGCACTTACTTGGATGCCTCGTACCTGTTTCTAATAACAAAATACACACATTAGTAACTTCAAGGAAAATAATAAACAACAATTAAAATAAATAATTAAAAGAGAGATTTCGGACCAAACCCTCAGAAATTAAACCTTTCACGTCTAGGGCGAAGGCAACTTCGAATATGGCTAGGTGTATCTAAGTCTTGCAAATGCGAAATTTTGTATTTGAGAAAAGGCTAGTTTAGAAAAGAGAGAGAGATAGTAATCAAGAAAACCTTGATGAGAGTTGGTGAATGAAAACGGAGTTTTTAGAAGGCTATTTATAGAGAAAATCAGCCAAAAAGATAAAAAATCAAAACAGAGTTCTGACTCGTAAAACGAGGTTAGCGTCAGACGCTAACATTAGCGCCAGGCGCCAAGCTTAGCGTCAGGCGCTAATGATGGCGCTTGGCGCTAACTTTATTATTGACAAGGCAATAATCGTGTCGTCGAGCGACTACACCTAAATCAAATACAATTTATACAACCTAAACAAACCTAATATGAGTATAAGGCAAGAATAGGGGTCGAACCACAGAGAACGGTAAACACCACCAAATGTTATCGACAATTAAGCTAGTCCGGAATAGGAGATAAATTAACTAAAGTCTAAAGATGCTAAAACAAGAAATAAAACATTAAGGCACCAAGGGAAATGGGTAGGTGAAGTTGACGCTTGACCATACAATAACAAAGTAGCATATCAATGGTAAACTAAACATGCATGAATACCGAAGTAAAGGGTCCAATCTAGCCACCTTCCGAAGTCAATTGGCTTCTCCTAACATAGCCTCTATGTTTCCACATTAGAACCATATACTAGGAGGTACTATTAAATAACAATCGATAGTAATGAATCTCAACTAAGTCAACTTCCGTTACTTGTTAGTAAAGACTCATCTTTGATCAACTAACAATGTGCACTTGCAAGAAAGACCAAAGAATATCAAGCATGCAAAGAATTTAATCACCATTAACATAACCCCAACATTAAAAGCATGAACAATTAGCAACTACACCATCCCCACACCCTTGGCTAGATGACTACTCACAAATCATGTTGAAAACAATATCAATCATCAAATCAATAAGCATCAACATGATTAATAAGCAAAGAAGAAAAATAAAAGCAAATAAACAAAATCAAGAACAAAGGTAAAGATAAAGAGTAAGAGATTGCTCATTAATTGAAGATGAAGGTCTACAAAGGATTGAACAAGCTCCTTCTTCAAGATCCAAGCTCATTAATGAAGAAAACCACACTTTCTCTCTCTACCAATGAAGACTAATCCTAACCTAACCTAACCTATAACTAATTAGAGAGAAGAATAGATAGTTCTTCCATGTTCAATTACCCCAAAAAATGGGTATTTATACTAACTTAATAAAACTAGGAAAAAAATAGAAAAAGAAAAGAAAATAAAATAAATTAAAAGGAAAAGTAAAAATAGAAAACTCAAATAAGAATAAAAAATAAAAGAAAGAAAATAAGAAAAAGAGAAAAGAAAACAAAGAAAATAAAAATAAAAGAAAAACAAAATTAAATCCCAAAAGCCAAAAACAATCAGACGGTTTCATTCCATCTTCATGCCTGCTCTGATTTTCGATTCTCTTACCACCATCATCAACCATTATCATTAAATCAATGCTCAAAATCAATGGCTATCAACACCAATTGCATCATCATCGTCCGATCCTCATTAAAAATCATGTGCGAGGCTCGTGAAATGGTTCGATCGAACCGGTGGCTGGTTCGACCGAACTACGGGGTTGGTTCGGTCGAACCAAGGGTATGTTCGACCAATCCTCTTCGAATAACAAAACCCCCAAAGTCTCTGACTCGAAGTTCGGCCGAACACTCATTGATTTGCTCGAACTTGATTAATTTTCTAATTGTTCTGATTTTTGGGTCGATTGGTGGTTTGAGTAGTTGCGGGTCAGGTGTGGTGAAGGGCTGCCGTTTTGGGTGGAGTGAGTGCCCGCTGCGAAGGGTATCGAGAATGGAGATGAATTGGAGCTATGGGTTGCGGGCTGCTCTGATTTGGGGCGCTGCAGTCTCGGCTTTAATTGGTGGTTGCGGTGGTCGGGTGCGTGGTGTATTGTTGATGTTGTGTTCGTGGCTGTTGCTGTTGTTGGTGGTTGAGAACGGTGGCGCGGCTGGTGGTGATATGCGTTGTTGGTGAGAGAAGTAGTGCCGTGGGTTTTCGTGGATGGTGGTAATTGGTGGTTGATTGTGGGTGGTTTGGGCAATTGCGGGTTGGTTTGGTTGGTTGAATGGTGGTGTATTGGTTGCGGTATGGGAGGTGTATTGGTGCGGGTTTGGTTTGGGGTATGGTTGTTGCGGCAGCTGTGCGGTGGTGTGAGGGTGGCTGCTGTTGGTTTGTGGGAATGATGGGTTGTTGTGGCTGGTGGAGTTGCGGGGTGAAACAGGGGCAGCGAAGTGCTTGTGTTGTTGGTGTGTGTGTGGTGGAGGGGTGAAGTAGAGGCTGTTGCGGCTGGTGGTGTGTGGTGTTTGGTTGTGTGTGCTGGAAGTTGGATTGGTGGTGAGTGGTGTGAGGGGTTGCAGCGGGTGACTGAATTGGTGCTGGTGTGTGTGGTGTTTGCGGGGTTGCAGGTTGGTGATTGGTGGCTGCTGTGGCGTGTGGTGGAGGATAAGGGAGGTGGGGTGAAGGTTAAGGGGCAGCAGCAAGTAGCAGGGCAAACCCGAGACTCACTCCATTTGGATATTGTAGCGTATGCCTTGAACCTCGAACACACCTACAAACACGAGCAAGATTGAGGAGAGAATTGGGACAGAGAATAAATAAAATGAAAATAAACAAAGGACGAAATAAAACAAAACCACGACAAATAGAATAAAATAAATAAAATAGAAATAAATAAAATGAAATAGAAAATAAGAGACATAAAACTAAACTAATAAAAATAAAACAAAAACTATACAAGCAAATAAAGTAAAATAAAATACGAAAATAAACTAAAGCTAATAAAATAAAGAAAATAAACTAAAACGCTCCAAAACTACCAAATAAACAAGAAACTTTATTAAAGAGAAAACAAGAGAAAGAAAGGGAAAATAAGATAAAATAAACACGAAAATGACTCTAAAACTACTCCCTAAGAGTGACATAAATGTAACTCATCAATTATTGACGCGTTTTCTTAAAATCAGATAGAAATTGCCGTACAGGAGGATAAAATCGTATTTTCCTCAAAAACGTTCTTTTATTCTGATTAACACTCTAAAAAGTCAACAAAAGTCAATTTATCAATGCTAATTGAATTAGGAATGAAAAGAACGTTCTAGAAGAATCTAAAAGATTAAAACCATTCCTAATTGCATTAGGAATGATAAATCCATATTAGGCCCTCCTCTAGATCATTGGGCCGCATATAAGGCTCAAACCGGTCAGTTTAGTAATTTGGCCATAACTTCCTCAATATTCATCGGAATTGGGCTTATAATATATCGTTGGAAAGCTCTTTTAAAACCCTATCCAACTACACCACTATTGGAACCATATCAGGGACCAACCAAACTGGATTGGCTCTTTTCTTAAAATAGGATTTCTAAAACACAGAGAGGAGAAAAGAAATTAAAACTATCCGTAACACTAAACTTTCCACACTTTCACTTCATTCGATTATGATTTGACGTGAAAGGTACTCATCACTGGTGTTGGTTTTGGGGAGAAACAAATGGGTGTCTACAGAAGCCCCCACTTTGACTGAGTTTGGAGAAACGCACGTTTCGAAAAAAAAAGTCAAAGTATCGATAGGGACGGAGAATGATTCAAAACGTTCTGCGATCTTAAATCACTCTTGTAACGCCGATACCTGCAAACTAGAGTTAGTTAAACAGATAAAAGAGTTAAGAAACGCGTATCTTGCATTGTCGAGCACACGTCTCTGAAAGTAACCAATTTGTTGCTGCTTTTTGTTGTATTTATGACTACTGCAAGCTAGAGAATGCCATCCTGCTTGAAGACTGCTATGCTTGTAACTGCCTCCAATTCCGCCATGATAATCTTCCATAAGTCAGGGAACACTATCAAAGATTGCTTCGCTTGAAACGATCCTCTTCCGCTTTGTGACAATCTTCTACATCTTAGGGAACACGATCGAAGACAATTTTGCTTGAAATCACCTTCAGTTGTTTGTGACAACTCTCCGCAAGCTAGGGAACGCTGCCGAAGATATCCTCTCTTGAAGCTATCCTCATTTGTTACGATAATTTTCCAAAGAAAATTACCGAAGACCTACGCTTGTCGATCTTTAAAAGCTCGCTTGAACTTTGCTTCCGCTATGCCTGTACGTCGGCGCTTTTGCTGCTTGTGAACCTGTATGTCGGTGCGTTTTGCTAAATTACGAACCAGTATGTCGGTGCCTTTCTGAATGAACCAGTACGTCGGTGCCTTTTACGATGAGCCAATGCTTAGGCGCTTTAAGCTAAGTGAGACGATCTTCCATCAGGTCGATCACTTTATGTAATCAAGCCGATTACTAAAAATCATGTCAAATTGCTCAGAGGGGCTAACTGGCGTACCAAGGAACCCAAAAATATACTGCACAAGATTGGAACAACCGTACTGAGTTGCTGAACGTTCTGGCGTCGCTGAAATAACATCAGCGCCACTTATCTAGCTGTAGCGCCAGAAGATGGAGCTAGCGCCATGCGCTAAAGCCTATCGACTCACGCCAAGGTCTGACGCTTGGCGCTAGAGTCGGGTTTTCCTTAAATACCCTTCTCTTCCTCATTTCCGCTGCTGTTGCTCGTGTTTCTTGCTCGAGAATTCTCAAAACTTCGTTTGATCCGTTCTTACTCGTTTCTCAACCAAATTCGCTCAACTTTGTTGCAAATAAAAGCTCATTCCATCCATTTTCCCGATCTATGTAAGTTTCCTTCAAACTCACACCGGTTTTAATGAATTTTGCATGTGTTTATCCACGAATTTCTTAAAAATTCAAAATTTAGAATGCTAAATTCTCTTTGTTTATCAAATTTTATGCCATGAAATTGATTGATTATGTTTATATATTGCCTTGGGAGTAATTTGAGACTTGTTTGACTCAATTTGGTGAAGAAATGAACAAATCACTATTGTTGAACCTTTTAAGGTCGGGAAAACAATGTGGCTTGTTCTTGATGTTTTTACTAGCAATTCTTGTCCAATTTGTCTCAAAAATTACTATATTATTGCAAGAAATTGTTTGATTGCTTCAAAAATGCCATGCATGATCAATTTGAATTTATGCTCTATTTTAGTACTACGTACTCTGTTTTCTGCGAACATAGTATCATGCGGCTAGGCAAACCTTAGATACCATATAACCTTAATTTATAATAATTCTGCACAATGTAGCATGGCTAGACAGCAAGGCTCTGGTTCACGGTCCCGAGACGTTCGACGGGAGCATGAGCCCGTAGAGGACGATGTCGAACCGTCCACTTCGCTCAGCCGACTCCCTGAGTGGGATGAGCAGACCTTGTAATTTTCCCCCATCCACCATATCTTTGAGAGGGTGAGACGGGGTATCACAGTTGGGAGGATACGCTGTCATGGTTCTGGATGTGACGGCTTGGGCGATCTGTACATGATGTACATCGCCAGAGATTATCAGACGAGACTTCTATGGGAGTCTTGCGGTCTTACTGCGCTGTTCGAGACCTCCGAGGCCACGATTGCCTCTAGCGGGGGTCATCATGTAGTCCGCGCTCTGGTGGAGTTCTTTTGGGACACCACCAACACTTTCCACTTCCCCTAGGGTGAGATGATGGTCACTCCTACCGACTTCAGTCTCATTACGGGACTGGAGTTTAGCTTCGTGCCACTGTCGTTCGATAGCAGGATCGACGTCTTTTCTTCTAAGATCGAGGAGTTGTTGGGTCCGATTGTTATTCGGGCTCGAGCTGAGGTAGAGTCGACTCATTTCAGTGCTAGGGGGATTCGCCGCTCGACTCTAGCAGCGACTTTTGACGATGGTGCGACTACCCGAGAGCAGCGGGTGCGTATCTTTGCACTCATCTTGCTGTCAGGGACGTTCTCTCCTGACAAGGGTAGTAGGGCACTGTTTACTACTTTCCTGCCGTCCGCGATCTACACTGGATCAGGACTTACGACTAGGCCAGCTTGGCCTTTGCTGATTTCATTCGAGCGTTGCGGGACTCGTGTCAGCATCGGTCCTTTGCGGGAAACATTGCTCTATCCGGCTTTTGGAGGGTCGTAGAGGTATACTTTATTCCCTATAAAGTTTAGCTCTACATTTTAGTTAGCACTTGCTGATAAATTTTGCTTCTATTAGATCTGGTTCTACGAGTACTTCCCCTCAGCTACGCCGGCAAGACCGTCGCCGCGCAGGCTTCCAGTTAGCGCTTCCTGGGGCAGCCGCCGTGTGGGGATGTCCATTGCCTATGTCCGAGATTGGATCATCTCGGTATGATTCTTTTCTTATTTGACATTTTGTGATGCCTTAGATAGATTCTTGTCTGATTGACGCTCTTTGCAAGAGCCTGAGGTGTTGTACCGACCGTGGGTCGACTTGGCAGTTCCTAGGCTAGCCACGCAGTATTCTGCGAAGCGTCGCTATTTCTTAGGGACCTACAGAGCGACTGCGTATCTTGGAGAGAGGGTTGCTATTCAGCATTCCTTCGACACCTTTGTCGTTCCTGCTCCTCCACCACGTCACGTGTTTAACGCCACGAGGTTCGTGAGCATGTCAGAGGGAGTTGGTACCCCTTGGCGATCTTACACGATCCCTGGGTGATGCAATGGGGAGGAGCTACTGTCGTTGTAGCTACATTTCCTATACTTGCGAATGCTTTGTGGAGCGGTCGATTCCTCATCACCAGGCTCGGGTAAGCTTGTTTATTTGCAACTTTTTGTCCATATAGGTTATGCATGTTTACTGACTTATTTCTTTGACAATTCTCATGCGAGGTGGTTTCGGCGATGGCACGATGCATAGATGCCTTCAGGAGCCAGCTTGTCCGGATGAGGAACGTCGCTACCTTCCGTCGAGACGACGCCGTTCAGGAGGTAGTTTTCTCTTCATATGTTTTTGTATTACCGCTTCTATTTTTCCTGTTTATGATTTTAATTTCTTTTGCAGGGTCAGCCCATTCCTTTTCGTACCCGCACGAGACCTGAGGCGCAGAGGGATCCGGCGAGGTCTTGCTCGAGACGTCGTCGCGCTGGTTCGGGAGGTCGGGGCGGTCGTTCTGAGGCTACTCGTACCGAGGCGGTAGAGGGCTCAAGCTTTTCCTCTGAGGGTGCACATGCTGCGCCAGTAGGCCAGGGAGAGGCTACCTTGGCTCTTAGAGGTGGTGGGATGTACGAGGCTGGCTCGTCATTGCAGCAGCCTCAGCCTCAGGTTAATCTTTGGTGGACGGGTCCTGTGTTGAGCTTTCCTACTCCCGAGGTGACTGGAGTTGGAGCCGGAGCTGCTGGAGAGGTTACTCCTCGTACGACGCAGTTTTATGAGATGATGGGTGTACGTCCCCCGGCGCCGTAGCTTATTCCTGTGCTTTTTATTATTTTATTTTGACTTTTTATAGAACTTTGCCTTTTATTAGACTCATTATTAGACATGTTTTGTATATTCATACTATTATGAGTTTATTCTTTATTTATCATGTTTTTAATTTTTTTTTTATTATTATTATTATTATTATTATTATTATTATTATTATTATGTGCATGTTTGTGTGTGCAAGGAAATGCGAAAAATAATTTTGCGCAAAAATTCCGTCATTTTTATTATTGATGGAGGGTATCCAACTTTCTCCCCCAAAAAAAAGAAAAGTCAAATAAAATATTGGATATATAAAAACTTGGAAGTTAGTCTAAATAAAATCAGAAAAATAATATAATTAATATAATAGCTATATTAATTAAAAGGGAAGAATAAATGAATATTTAGAAAAAGATAAGGAAACCGTAAAGTCATTAGCAAACTCGAATCAAGTGGAAAACGCGGTTTTTTAGAAAGCCCGTACGATGAGGCATTTTGGCGCCAGCTGGCGCTACGCGTTTTGGTGTAGCGCCAGGCGCTACACTTAGAGTTTGGCGCCAGGCTCTGGCGTCAGGCGCCAATAGTTGGCGTCTGGCGCTAAAGAGCGCTGACTCCGAATCCTTCCTAGATTAAAACAGCTCCGATTTTGTGCATAAATAGCCCCCTGCCCAGCTGATTCTCTTCATAATTTCAGCAAATAAAATATTTCTTAGCTTTTTAGAAAAAATAACATCATGTCTCTAGTATCCAAAAGTTTTACCAACTACACTCATGAATGGTGTCGGTCTCTTAATGCCAAAGAGAGAAAAGAATTAGATGTGTTTCACTTGGGGGGTATTTATGGTATCAAAGGTGTAGATCTTGATTCAGATTTTATTCATACCGCTCTAGAATAATGGGATGTAGATATTCATTGCTTTAGAATAGGGTATGATGAAATTAGCCCTTTGCCGGAAGAATTTGGTGCTATTTCAGGCTTCCCTGCACTAGATCTTGTAGTAATCCCTAGAATAAATGAATATTATTATAAGGATTTTGAACGCTTCTTCAATTTAAAAGAAAAAGATCTATCAAAAATAGTAGATGGTAGCATAGTTAATTTGAAAAATTTGCTCGCCATTACTTTGATAGGCCTTATTCTGAATCTTTCCATGTGTATAGAAGAAGGGCTTTCATGTTTTGCATGCTTAATCAACTTTTCCTTACTAGTGGTAAAAATAATGAGGGTCAATCAATTATATCCACTGTTTTAGAACAAATTGAATCAGGGAGAAATCCAACGCCTTTAATAGTTGGAGAGACTATGCTTAGTCTTGATGAATTAACGAGAAATCCAAAAGAACCTTTTCGGGGCTCTCTAATTTTATTACAGGTAGAAAAATAATATTTTTAATTACAGAAATCAAAAATATATTTTTCTATAGTAATAATAATTTATTTGCATTGCAATTTTTAGAGATGTGGCTAATGGAAAGATTGGAGTTAATTAGCCCTCCAGACAACATTGAGAAGTACACTCCAAATTGCTTCATGAGACGGAAGAAAGGCTTCTCTAAGATGGGGCGCCATGAATGGAAGAAGTTCTTCGAGTCTTGTAATTTTTCCATCAAGTGGGTCATCCCTTGGTGGAAAATAGAAAAGATGGTTGCTGTCAGCAAGCAACCTTTCTGCCGTCTTCCAAGCTTGTCCCGTATGACTTTTTATTATCCTTGCAGGGTAAAAAGACAATACTGCCTACTTCAGACTATTCCTTCTGGTGATCTTCGTCGTCCCTACGAGTTCCCTGTCTCCCAAGAAGTAGACAAATTTGATGCTTATTGGAGCGCTAGACCTTTATGGTAAGTAAGTACCCAAAAGGTTCCTCCTTCCTTGCCCAATGATGTGAAAAGATGGCTTCTGAAAAACCTTCAAAGGTCGTGAAGAAAAATTAGAGTAAAACTGATGTGAAGAGCTGTATAGGTGACAAAGTGATTCATGTTAAGGAACGCTTGGGTGAAAGAATCGAGTTCAAAACACCTATAATGCTTAGGAAGAAGAGAACTGCGAAAGATAAAGGAAAAAAGGAAAGCTGACACCATAGAAAAGAAAGCTTGGGTAGAAAAGAAGCATGGGGTCCTAGCCGAAGGGGAAACTATTTACTCCAATATTGAATGTAGGTCCTCTAAAGGATGCCTACTAGCTAAGGTTATGGATGAGGAAGAAGACGCAGACAAGAATTGGAAAAGGGCTAAGAAAGAGAAAGAAGATTAAGAGCATTGCTTAATCTCCAATTATTAGACTTAGTTTTTTTTTTGTATTTCAAGTTAATTTATTTAAGCTTTATTTAAATTCCTTCAATAATGTAATTTATTTTATTAATGAAATTCCAGCTTTTTAATTAAATTATTTACTTTAAATTTATTATATTAAAGCAATGAAAACTGAAGAATTAGTTTTCCAAAAATTTTTTCGAGTACGGAGATCGAAAATTTTCCGAAAAACACCGAAATATTCCTAGACTTTTAACTGTAAACTGGCGCCACACTTCTGCAACTGGCACCGGCTGCGGCAGTTTAGCGTCAGGCGACAGATGCCGTCGTCTAGCGCTAACAGTCATCGGCTGGTGCCAGAATGTTTTTTGTGACACCGATGTTTCGTCAATCTTCTGTTGAATTTTTTATTAATTCTGGGATGCGAGATTTTTTTTAAAAAAATAAAGTGGTTGCACCCGTAAAGGGGTTGCCTACGTATCCTTTTTTAAGAAATTAGGCCAAACGTAGCTCTCTTGAGTATCCTACTCAAGTAATTATGGGTAGTATTTCTTAAGTTGGTCAAGATTTGTCATGTTCGAGAACTCATTCCCATCCATATCAGTTAATTTTGCTGCACCTCCTGACAGGATTGTTTTGACAATGTAGGGTCCAGACTAATTAAGTCTAAATTTTCCCCTTTGATGTAAAACATTTTTCCTTAATGCTTTTAACACAAAGTCTCCTACTTTGATGTTTCTTGTCTTGACCTTCTTATTAAAATGCCTAGCCATACGAGTTTGGTAACATTGAGTGTGATGTAGAGCTTCTAGTCATTTTTCATTGAGTAGAATTAGCTCTTCATATCTTGCTTTAGTCCATTCAACTTTATCGAGTTTACTTTCTAACGCGATGCGTAGAGATGAAATTTCTAGTTCGACAGGTTGTACGACATCCATTCCATAAACCAAGGAAAATGGCGTATTTCCTAGCTATTGATGTGCGAATTGACGTGCGGTAACCCCACAATGCGAAGTGAAGTTTGTCAGGCCAATCCTTATAATTTTCCGTCATTTTCTCGATGATAGTCTTTAGATTTTTATTAGCTGCCTCGACTGCTCCATTTGCTTGAGGCCTATAAGGGGAAGAATGATGATGTTGAATGCCATATTTTTGTAGCAATTATTCACATTCGGCTTGAAAGTGAGTTCCATTGTTACTTATCATTTCATGTGGGACTCCGTATTGACAAATAATATTTCTCTCGATAAAGAGTGATACATGTTTTTCAGTGAGTTTAGCGTATGATTGTGCTTCGACCCACTTTGTGAAGTAATCAATTGCCACTAGGTTATATTCATGGCCTCCTGTTCCTGGGGGAGTTAATTTGCCGATGATGTCAATTCCCCATGAAGAGAATGGCCATGGCGACGTGTAGGTGTAGAGCAAGGATGGAGGAACATGTTGTAAATTGGCATAGATTTGGCACTTAGGGAATCTTTTTATGTATTGATGGCAATCCCCATTCATTGTAGTCCAATAATATCCTTCTCGCATTATCTTTTGGACTAACATTTTTCCATTTATGTGGGTTCCACAGATTCCTTCATGGACTATCCTCATTGCTTTTTGGGCGTCCTTTTTTCCTTCACATAAGAGAGATCGACCCTTAGGTACTCTTTTATGTAGCTCATTGTCTATGAGTACATATTGGGAAGCCAAGAGTCTTAATGCTCGTTTTACTCTTTTGTCAGCATGGGGAGGGTATTCTCCTTTGGTGACATAATTGAGTATATCCGTATACCACGGTTCTTCTTCTTCTTTTTCTTCATCTTGAATTACTTCATCATCTTCTATAGCTTGAATATATGCTGGTTTGTGCCTTTTTTCTATGGTTAGAGGCATTTTCTCGATTTCCGTAGGAATCCTAACCATCGAGGCTAGTCTTGCCAAGGCAGCAGCAAATTGATTTTTCTTCCCTAGGTAGATATGTCTATTCTACCTTCTCTAACTTATTAGTAAGAGTTTCCAGATAGGTTTGATAAGGGGCCGGAATTTCGCTCCTTACTTTCCACCTTTTGGATATTTGATTGATGATTAATGAAGAGTCCCCAAATATCCATAACTTTTTTACTCCCAATGCCAAAGCTATTTCAAGGCCTACCACGCATTCTTCGTATTCAGCAGCGTTGTTGGTAACGTCGAAATCAAGCTTTATGGAGATTGGAACATGCTCTTCTTTAGCTGATACTAGTAGTACTCCAACGCCACATCCCTTTTGGTTTGAGGCTCCGTTGAAGTATAAGGTCCAAGTATCATCTTCAGTGACCATCAAGTCTTCATCTGGAAATTCATTGTCTTGTATTGGCGTCGAGTCTTCTATTGGAGAGTCCGCTAGAAAGTCTGACACCACAGATCCTTTGATAGCTTTTTGCGGCATAAACCTTACATCAAACTGGGCTAAATTGACTATCCATCTCGATATGCGTCCATTAAGTGTAGATTTCTTGAATAGATACTTGAGTGGATCTAATCGGGAGACTACAAAGACGGTATGCACTAGCATGTAATGTATTAACTTGGTTGTGGCCTACACCAAGGCGAGGCACAATTTCTCAAGTGGTGTATAACGTTCTTCATATTCAAGCATTTTCTTGCTTAGATAGTAGATTGCGTTTTCTTTGCCTTTTACTTCTTGTGCTAGCATAGCTCCATTGTCTATTTGGTAACTGTTAAGTACAACCTAAGAGGTATTCTAGGAAGTGCTGGAGCTAATACGGGAGGATTTGCGAGATAGGCTTTGATCTTTTCATAGGCTTTTTGACACTCGTCATCCCATATTACCAGTATATTCTTCTTAAGCTTTTTAAAGATTGGTTCGCATATCGTTGTCAATTTTGATATGAACCTACTTATGTATTGCAACCGGCCAAAAAATCCTCGAATCTGCTTCTTGGTTTTGGGCGGTGGCATTGACATGATTGCTTTGATATTTGTTGGGTCTATCTTTATTCCTCTACAGCTTATGACATAACCCAAAAGCTTTCCTGAGGTGACTCCAAAAGCACACTTAGATGGGTTCAACCTCATATTATATTTTCTTAGCCTTTCCAAAAATTTTCTTAAGGCTACTTGATGGCATGGGCGGTCTTTTGATTTTACAATCATGTCGTCCACATACACTTTGACTTCTTTATGCATCATGTCATGGAGTAATGCAGTCGCCGCACGTTGGTAAGCGGCACCTGCATTTTTTAACCCGAATGGAATTACCGTGTAGCAGTAAGTGCCCCATGGTGTTATGAAGGTTGTTTTCTCCATGTCTTCTTCTGCCATGAAAATCTGATTATAACATGCGTATCCATCCATGAACGAGAGAAGTGCGTGATTTGTTGTGTTATCCACTAGAATATCGATGTGTGGTAAAGGGAAGTCGTCCTTTGGACTTGCCTTATTTAGATCTTGATAGTCAACACACATTCTTACCCTTCCATCTTTTTTCGGAACTGGGACGACGTTGGCGACCCATTTAGGGTATTTTGATACCTTGATGAAACGTGCAGTTATTTGTTTTTAAACTTCTTCTTTTATTTTAAGAGCTACGTCGGGTTTCATTCGACGTAACTTTTGTTTTACAGGTTTCATTCCCGGAATTAGTGGTATAGTGTGTTGAGCTATTTATCTATTAATGCCTGGCATATCTTCGTATGACCAAGCAAATGCATCGATGAATTCTTTAAGTAAGTTAATTAAATCGGTTCTTTCTTGTTCATCAAGTGTTAGTCCGATTTTAACTTCTCTTTTATTGGCTGAATCAGTTGAGATATTAACCGTCTTAGTTTCTTCAATTATCGGTGTTTTCTTTTCAAGTGTTTCCATTGCTTTAATAAGTTCTTTGTCTTTTTCATTGTTAGTTAAGCAATGCTCGTCATCTTGGGTCAAAGAAGAGCACAAGAAGTAAGGAGAAGAAATTATATTATTATACTCTGAGATCGTTACATCAAAGAGTGATATGTCCTCAGGGACTTGATCACTAACTATTCTAGGAGAAGAGATAGAAGGGGAAGGTGCTACTACTAAAGACCTAGATGACTCTATAGGGAGAGAATTTGACTCTGACTTTGACTCTGACGACTTTTCGAACATCGGTCCTTGCCCTGTCGTGATGGATATTTTTATTCCACTTGGAGTAGTCACTTTGACGGTCTTGCACCACCCTTGTAGTGATCCTTCTGCTTGAGGGATTAGCTTCGATGGATCGAATTTTTCACTTTGTAGGACTGTTTGAATAAGCGAGGAGTTATCCTCTTTGTATGTCAGCTCATCCTTTTGTCGCCCATCAGTTGGTACTTTTAGAATTTTTCCTAATTTTTCAACATCAAATTCAATTTTCTTTTTATTTACCATACTAGAGATTTTTCCTTGTTTAACTTGAAACTTGGAACAAAACTCAGTCATTGCAGCAGGATAGATGACATTGTTTGAAGCAATTGTTAACAAATATTCCCACCCTTGAAATTTAACCAAATCAAGAAATTCTAAAAACCTAGCCTTCTTGCACCAGTCTAAATCGAGTCTATGTCCAACAACATACCTCTTAGCATCAGCACTAAGTTCCGATTGCTCACTGTCATCTTCCTCTTTAACCTCAACTCTATATTCTGATCCATTATGTTCCTCTTCACCCTCTTCTTCTTCTTAATCTTTCTCATCATTTGAATTTTCTCCTCTAGCAAAAGCATCCACCTCTGTCATCTTTTCTTCAAAAGTTTTTCCTCTCAATCTCTTTTTCTTCCATTCTTTAAGTCTTTCGAAAACAGAGGCTTACTTCTTGCTTTCTGCTTCATCGTTGAGATTAGGGTTTGGCATTGATGAGTTAGGTTCAGACAACGAGGGTTTAGGATTTTCATAATCTTTTATGGTGGAAGGCGAGGCTTTGTAGTTCACCATGGCTAATGGAGAGGTTGCTTCTTGATATGTCTATTTTATATAGTGTTTTACCCCCGTCACGTGGTCATTATTAGTAGTGTTTTTGGCTCTTTCGGGCCACTTTTATTACTTATTTGTGTGTTATAGTGTTTTCGTAGTTTTAGTTATATTTTACAGGAAATTGCACTCTTGGAGCATTTTCCCGGGCCTTATTGGATCGACTACGGAAGCTACAAGGACACGACCACTTTTGGGGCCCAAGATCGGTGAGAGCCGGTGACTAAGGGCTCGGTTATTTGGATCACGAGGCAATTGGACCATGTATTTGAGACCCGAGAGGAAATATGGATTGGGCCAAGAAATCTAGCCCAATCGAAGTCCAAGCCTTGAAGATGAAGACCGGGCCCGATCGGGCGGCTGCGCGCATGAGTGCCATGAAGGAAAGGCGCGCCCGATCGGGTGAGCGTAGGCTCGATCGGGCGCGACATATCAGAAGGAGCGTTGTAAAAAAGGGGCGCCAGATCGGGCGCGTGTTTTTCTATAGTCTGATTAAGCTTAGTTTAATTCGTGTTTTAGGGGAAGTATATATACGTTTTGTACGGATTATTTACTTACCTCTCTTCTCTTAGACTTTCTCTCTCTACTTAGTATTTTTCTCTCTCTTAAATTCTCTCTAAAATCTTGTTCTTAATTCCTTCATTAATTCCAGATTTATTTTGGTACAATTTCCTCCCTTTTAATTTCAGCTATTTTAATTGTTTTCTTAATTATGTTCTTATTTATTTATTTGATTGGTTTAGTTATGATGATTAGTGAGTAGTTTAATTCTAGGGTTTATGGGGATCCATAATTAATATGAAGGGATAGTTTGTTATTATTGATTGTTGATATTGCATGATAATTTCCTATTGAATTGTTTTAATTATTTGCAATTAGGTTATGAATCGAGCAGATGTAATTTGATTGTGAATTTTTAGCAATATTGAATTGATGAATCGAGCAGATGTTGATTTAATATTAAAGGCTTTTTTTAATAGGAACTTAGGTCTAATAAATTGCGAGAGCCTGTTAGATCTATGTTGGTTAATAAATTGCGAGAGCCTGTTAATCATGTTGTCTATGCATTGTTAATTATTAATTACTTCGTTCTATCCCGGAATATTAATTATTGGTGAACCTATGACCCTAGGCCATCTTATTATTGTTTCTTTTCTCCTTAAACTCATTCTTCGTAGTATAGAATTCACACTAAAAACATTGGTTACTTGGATAATTTAGAATATAATAATTAATTAGAACTAAAAAGACTTGTTTCCCTGTGGAGTTCGACCGTACTTCCCTATCTACCTTAGTTAGTGATTTAGGTAATTATTTTTTATTAGGGGATACGACTTTACCCTGTAACTTCTTGAATAGTTATTTCTGAATTCTGGGAATTTTCTGAGGAAACGATTTCAGCAATGATAACCATGGTTTTTGAAGGTGGTTTAGAGCTTTGATGATTTTTACTAGAGGTGGGTTAAATTGATTTTACAGTGAGGTGAAAGTAGTGTGTGAAAGTTGCTTTTATAATTTCTTAAGTGGTGTGATGGAGTTAATGGGTCACTGTTCAGTCATTTAATTTAACACATTCAATTAATTTTTCGAAATCAATTTGGCAGGATCAATTTTCCAAAATACTTTTCTTTCCAAATTCGTTTAATTTTACAAAAAGAATTTTCTGAAAATAAAACACGCAATTGGAACACGCTTTCTACACACATGCAATGTACACTACTACAAGCAAAATTAATTAAGCGATTTAATGAACTAACCTCCAGTGATCAACAACTGTGACACTTCAGCTATGTTTAGCACAGCAAGATTGTGCTAAATGCTCTTTTTGCTCTATTTACATTATTTTCGACTTTGCCATATCTTGGAACTTCAGAAGCAATCAATTCAGCTTGATCATCCAAAGTTCCAGTCTCAATTTCTCAAATCTTTCTCTGTTCAAGGGTTTGGTCAAAATATCTGCAAGTTGATTTTCCGTATTACAAAATTCCAATTTAATATTCCCTTGCTCCACATTATCTTTTAGAAAGTGATGCCTAATGTGGATGTGTTTTACCTTAGAGTGCTGAACTGGATCCTTAGAAATACATATAGCACTTGTGTTATCACAGTAAATGGGTACACATTCAAATATTAGACTGAAATCTCTATCATGTTGCTTTATCCAGAGTACTTGTGAACAACATGCTGCTGCTGCCACATACTCAGCTTTAGTTGTAGATAATGCAACTGTGTTTTGCTTCTTGGAACCCCAAGAAACTAAACAAGGTCCTAAAAATTGTACCATACCTAAAGTGTTTTTTCTATTAACCAAATCACCTGCATAGTCAGCATCAGTAAAGCCAATTAAATCAAATGAGTCACTTCTAAGATAGAAGAGACACAAGTCATCAGTTCCTTTCAAGTATCTAAGGATTCTCTTTACTGCTTTCAGGTGAGACTCCTTTGGATTTGCTTGGAACCTGGCACACAAACCTACATTGAAAGATATGTCAGGTCTACTAGCAGTTAATTAAAGTAGAGAACCTATCATACCTCGGTACACAGGTTGATCAACACAAGTTCCAGATTGATCTTCATCCATTCTAGTTGCTAAACCCATTGGAGTATCATTGGTCTTAGCATTTTCAAGCTTATATTTCTTGATTAGTTCCTTGATATACTTTTGTTGATGGACCATGATTCCTTCTTCAGTTTGCTTAATTTGCAATCCGAGGAAGAAATTTAATTCTCCCATCATACTCATTTCAAACTCTCCACTCATAAGGTCAGCAAAATACTTGCATAAAGATTCGTTAGTTGCACCAAATTAAATATCATCTACATAAATCTGTACAACTAGGATATCAATTCCATTTGACTTCAAAAGCAATGTTTTATCAATTTGATAATTTTTCAAAGGGAAATAATTTTTCAAAGGGAAATTTGATAACCTTTCATACCATGCTCTAGGAGCTTGATTCAACCCATAAAGAGCCTTGTCAAGCTTATAGACATGGTCTGCGAAATCCTAACTTTAAAATCTAGGAGGTTGTTCCACATAGACTTCTTCATTTAGAAATCCATTTAAAAAGGCATATTTAACATTCATATGGAACAACGTGAATCCCATATAAGCAGCAAAAGCAATAAGTAAACGAATAGCCTCTAACCTGGCTACTGGAGCAAATATTTCTTCATAGTCTATTCCTTCTTGTTGATTGAAACCTTGTACAACAAGTCTTTCTTTATTTCTGACAATAATACCATGCTCATCTAGCTTGTTCCTAAACACCCACTTCAAACCTATAGTCTTCTTATTCTTGGGTCTAGGTTCCAGATGCCAAACTTTATTTCTTTCGAACTCATTTAGTTCAGCTTGCATAGCATTAATCCAGTCTGCGTCAGTCAAAGTTTCAACATAGTTCTTAGGTTCCATATAAGAGAGGAATGCATAGAATGCACGGAAGTTTTTAGACTGAGTTCTGGTTTGAGTTCCTTTTGAGATGTCACTCATTATTGCATCCACAGGATGAGATTTCTGATATTTCCAACGCTTAGGTGTAAAGTCCTTGACTGGATACAATCTTTCCTGATCAGTGTTGACTGGTTCTTCTGTAAGAACTCGCTCTTGAGTCTCAGCTGGAACTTAAGAAGGATCTCCTTCATTCTGATCTAGATTCTGTTCATGAGGGGGAGTTCCAGGTGCATACTCCATTTCTTGACCTTCATTTGCTTCAGGATTCGTTTGCTCAACAATTTCAACTTGCTACTTCTACAATGATGTTGATTCTTCATCTAGATCTGCCTTGCGTACCAGTCCAATCTCAAAATCATCATCACAATCCTGTACATCATTCAATTGTCCAGTTTCATCAAATATAATATGTACAGATTCCTCAACACACATTGTCCTTTTATTATATAATATGTATGCTTTACTATAAGAGGCATATCCTAAGAATACAGCCTCATCACTTCGTTCATCAAACTTTCCTAAATTCCTTTTACCATTTTTATGAACAAAACATTTACAACCAAAAGATCTAAAGTAAGAAATATTAGGTTTTCTTCCTTTGATCAACTCATATGGAGTTTTGCTAGTGATGGCTCTAACTGATACTCTATTCAGAATATAACATGCTGTGTTCACTGCTTTTGCCTAGAAGTTCCAAGGCAGACCACTTGAGATCAACATTGTTCTAGCCATGTCTTCGAGGCTTCAGTTCTTGCGTTCCACCACTCCATTTTGTTGTGGAGTTCTTGGGGCAGAGAAGTTGTGATCCATTCCATGCTCAGTACAAAATTCATCAAATTTAGAATTTTCAAATTCAGTTCCATGATCTGATCTAAGATGAATCAGTGGATTACCTGTTCTTCTCTGTTCTTTCTTTACAAAAGCTACAAATTCATCAAATGTTTCATCTTTACTAACAAGAAAGAAAACCCAAGTAAACCTTGAAAAATCATCGACAATAACCATAACATATTTCTTACCACTTCTGCTTTGGATTCTCATAGGACCACATAGATCCATATGAATGAGTTCCAAAGGCCTTTTTGTACTTACCATCTTCTTGGACTTAAAAGAAATTCGAGTTTGTTTTCCTCTAACACAAGCATCACACACTTTGTCATACAGAAACTTAATGCAAGGAAGTCCTTCCACTAGTTCTTTAGATCTCAATTTATCAAGTAAAGTAAAGCTTGCATGGCCAAATCTTTTGTTCCATAATAGAGGATCATCCTCAATGACACTAAGACATGCTAGACTGCTGTTAGGAACTTTGTTAAGATCCATAACATATGTGTTCCCTTTACGAGTTCCTTCCAGAACAACGTTCCCAGTGTCATTGTGAATGATTCTGCACTGATTAGAAGTAAAGCTTACAGAGTTACCTTTGTCACAAAATTGTGAGATACTTAAAAATTTGTGCTTGAGACCCTCAACTAAAAATACATTATCAATAGCATGGGAACTTGACCTTCCTACTTTGCCAATTACAACTATATCTCCTGTCATGTTATCTCCAAAGGTCACAGTTCCTCCATAGTAGGCATCCTGTGATAGAAATCTATATTTGTCTCCAGTCATGTGCTTAGAACAACCACTGTCGAGGTACCAAGTGTTGTTCCCCCTCACTGGAACCTGCATGAGAAATCAAACGTTAGTTTCAAGAACCTAGGTTTCCTTGGGTTCCTGTGTAACAGCAGCGGGTTCATCATTCTTCTTGATCCAAATCTGTTCTACATGTTTTTCATTTTCTGTGTACTCGTTTCTTTCTTAAGACACTTAACCTTTTTGTGTCCAGTATTTCCACAGAAATAACAAACAATACTACTAGGCATGTCAACATACTTATTTTCCTTTTGGAACTTCTTTTTGAAACCCAAACCTTCTGTTCTCTTAGTTTGGGCTTTCGTGATCCAATCTAGAACTCTGTAGTCTATAGGTTGTTTACCTTTCCTGGATTTCTCAAGTTCCCCCTCAAGTAATTCCCTATCCTCTTTCATATCCTCCAAATAAGATTTTAGTTTTTCAAAATTCGGATAATGAGCAATTTGAGGAACTTCAGAATCAGGAGTTTCTATATAGAGTTTCATCAAGGATAGTTCCACATTTAACACTATGTTTTCATGTTTCAACCTTTCTATGGTTTCTTTCAAATGATTATTATCATCAAACAGACTAAAGAATCTATATTGAATATCAAATTTCATATTATCGACCCACTCACTGTTTTCTTTAAAAGTTACCAAAGCTTCATCACTTTACTGTTTAGCCCTATGCAATTCTTTCAATTGTTCTTGAATTTCTAAAACTGCAAATATTAAGTTTTCTTTAGAGAAATGTCTAAGTTCTTTTAGAGAAAACCATACCTTAGATTCTAACGCCTCCAATCTTGCCTTTTCAACAGTCTTTGCCATCAAGCAAAGATGAGCAGTTTCTTCTGACGGTTGATCTTCCTCTTCCTCTGAATCAGAATCTCCCCAGGAAGCTAACATGGCTTTCTTCGCATTGTCCTTGGTGAAGTAAGGCTTATAGCCTCTAGACTCCTTGGATTGCTCCTTTCCCTTAGTCTTTCCTTTCTCACCATCTGGTTGAGGACAATCTTTGATGAAGTGATCTTTAGAACCACGTTTGAAACATGTTGTGTGTCTGGAACTTGCAAACTTCTTGTTCCTATCAAACTTCTTGTAGTTCATCATCCTTTTGAACTTTCTAACTAGCATTGCCATCTCTTCCTCATCAGCTTCCAATTCCTCTGAGTCTTGGGCCTTAAGAGCAAAACTCTTATTCTTGGAACTTTCAGAATTGGAACTCAACTGATGTTCGTGAGTCATCAATGATCCAGCAAGTTGTTTCATGTTAAACTTCGTGAAGTCCATGGCTTCTTGCATGGCAGTAACCTTGGATCTCCATCGTTCATCTTGTGGTAGGCTCTTTAAGATCTTTCTAGCCTATTCATCAATAGGAATGTGTTTTCCAAGAGAATTCAGTTCATTAATAATATCATTGAACCTAGTAAACATTTCCTCTATAGATTCCTTTGATTTCATTTCAAACTTTTCATATCAAGACATCAACAAATCAATTTTAGAACGTTTTACCTCATTGGTAATTTCATGAGTTACCTCTAGTAGATCCCAAATCTATTTTGTAGACTTACATCCCATGATACGATTATGTTCATGAGATCCAAGTCCACAGTGCAAATACTTTATATCTAAAGCATTTAATTCAAGTTTCTAATAGTCTTCTTTATCATAATCAGAAATAAGTTTAGGAACTACTTCGTTTTTGTCATTGGTTGCAGTTATTTTAAAATCACCAATTTCAATAACACGCCAAACCTGGTAATTTTCTGCCTTAATAAAGATCTCCATCCTGTTCTTCTAGTAGGTGTAAAACTTACCATTGAATATGGGTGGACGTTGGGTGAAATACCCTTCTTTTAGTTTCTCCTTGTAATTCATCTCTCCAGGAACTTACTCAGCAAATTTATATGCTTACACGTGAGAACCTTGCTCTGATACCAATTATCAGTTGAGACGATTAATACAAGAGGGGGGGTGAATTGTATCGAGTTCCTAATGTCTACTTTTCGCGGATTAATAAACAATGCATATAGGAACTTAAAGGAACACACAGATTTTACGAGAAAACCTTCCTAGGCCCAACTGGAAGTAAAACCTCGACCCTGTCTTAGGGATTTTAAACACACAAACTCCACTATAATAGGGAAAACACCAAATTACAACCTATTAGACACGGACCTTTAGTTTCACAAGTTCCTCACTGGAATACAACACCTAGTATGTTAGGCAAGCAATGCATGAAATCCGAAACTAATATGACAAGTTAGAAGCTTGGTAAACTTACTTAATTACGCACAGAGAATTCTTCACGCATAAACTCACAAAAACCTAAAACCATTTTGCTCTCTAGTATTTATACAAGTCACACTTGTATAGAAAGTAGGTTTTTTAAAAAGATAAATAAGTTAACTTAACTTATCTTTAAAACACAGTTTTATGTAAATCATATGAATAAAATATTTTTCGGAAAATAAAGATAAAAAGATATTTTGTTAAAAAGAATTATCTTTTTAACAAACCGATGTAAAGGAAATAAAACTATTAGTTATTCCTAAAATCTATCTTTTATTATTTTCCGTTTTATTTTATTTACCAAACTAACTTGTCACGCTTCTAATAAATTTCGTGCAATAACCTAGTTAAAATATTAACAATAATCTAGAAAGGTAAAAACCTTAACTAAATTAATAGCTGCGCCGCGCTTTTTTTCAGCCAGATTACTTGGGCTCCAAGCTTGTTAAGTTCCACCAAAGAACCTCAGCTTGCTGTCATCAAGTTCCTGTTAAGGAACGTTCCTGTTAGGGAACTCAGTTCTTGTTAGAGAACTAGTTCTTGTTAGAGAACTCTTCTTCTGATTTGTTTAACTTCTTAGATAAAGATCTCTTCATGTCTTCTTAGTTCTAGCTACTTCTTCCATCACCACGATCAACTTCACCTAAACTAATCAAACACTTGAAAACCTTTATTAGTTGAGTTTGCTTTAGTGTAAGTTCCTCATCATCAAAACCTTTATGCTTCAGCATACGTGAATTAATGCTTGTAAATAAAATCAACTAACATAGTTGTAGGTATCGCGTTGCATAACTTGTTTTGTGATGAAATTGTAAAAAAGGAAGAGCTAGTAGAGGCCATAGTAGGGCTAGGATAACGATTTCCCTCTAAAAGGAACGTTATTTTAATACCCTCGCTCCTGAACTCATTTCTGGTTTATATCCCAATTTGGGAATGGGTAAACTTATGATTCATGCTAATTATTCCATGAACTCCACATGGAAGAAAGGGATGAACGAGGTTTATGAGTTTTTCCTAAAACTCATTGGCGACTCCTACTTGTTTCTTATAAAAAAAAGCGTAATGATAGGATCTATTCTAATTCAAGGTCCCCTAAATAGTGAGGAATTCAAATCCTACTAAACTCTAATAAGTGTAAAGTCATAGGCTTTTAAGTGGCCAAGGGCATTTAAGGAGAGTACCCCTTACGATGGGATCACCTTCCTTACAGTGGCGACTCCACTGGGAACTTAGAGGTTACATGATTAATTCATAGTTATGGTCCAAGGTTTCCAGCATTAGGTTTCCTATGGGTCGTAATGAGAATTAACTTGGATAATCTCTAGTTAGAGAGCGAGACTTGAACACATAATATATTCCTTTTGCACAAGAGTAAAACCAAACAAGCAACATTGCAGCATTCATAAGCATAGCACACTTAAACCATTTGGGATTGGCTCATTGAATAGGGGTTGCCAACACTAGGCTTCTATCCCGAAATTAATAACAATCATCCCACCCATATCACCAACAAAATGTTGGGAGGGCGTTGCCATGAGTCAACACGTTGAGTGATTAATTTGTGCGTCGTTTCTTAAGGTATGGTACCTTTGGACATCCAAACCTTTTTTGACCTTAGAACAGAATTGCGTGAATATTGACTTATGACATGCTTATGTGATTATGTGACTAAATGCAAAGTGTTAGGATAGTCTTCTTTTTCTCTTTTAAGTTTTGTCTAGGTTCCCAATTACGAAGTTATCTCTTCGTGATTTAGTGTCACTAGTAGAAAAATACAAAAAGGCATCCACATAAAGGCACCGGTTCACGCCAAACCGGTGTCAAAAACTGGGTGAAAATTGGGCGCAATTTTCTACAAATAGAAAAGGCACCGGTTCAACCAAAACTGGTGAAAAAAATGAAAAAGGCACCGGTTTGAACCGGTGCCACTAAACCGGTGCCATTTAAAAAAAAAAAACCCCGCCTCTTTCCTTCTTCCTTCTCTTTCTCTTTCATTCATTTTGGCTGCTTCACTGTTCTCTTCTCTTCACTGTTCGATTCCCGCAAGCCCTCACCTGCGAAACCCCTCACCACACCTGCACTCTTGCCGCAACCGTCGCCGGCCACCTTCACCGCCGCCACCCCTGCCCTTCTCTTTCTCCCCTGGCCTTCTCTTTCTCCCCTGCCGTGCTTTTTCTCCCCTCAGCTCAACCCCCTCCACTGACCTCATCTCTTCGTTTCCTACGCCACAGCCCTTAAGGTCGTCGCCGCACCACCGCCTTGAAGGTTGCCGCCGCACCACTGACCACCGCCTTGAAGGTTGCCGCCGCACCACCGCCTTGAAGGTTGCCGCCGCACCACCGCCTTGAAGGTTGCCGCCGCACCACCGCCTTGAGTGTTTTAGGTATAATTTTTTTTTTCTTTGTTCACAACAATTTTCCATTTATGTACTTATATTAATTTGTTTTGCATGTTGAAGAACTGTTAGGCAAATTAAAATTTAGGTTAGAATATAATTTTACTTCAATTTTGTTTCAATTATTGGTTTTTTTATTAAGAAATTGTGAAAATATTAGAAATTAGTAACCTTGTTACTCAATTAGTTGGATATTAGTATGTTTTAATGGTTAATTTAATTTGTTTTGATGTGTAATTTTGAATAAAGTAGAGAATATTAGCCTTGTTACTTAATTAGTTGAAATTTGGTTTGTTATAATGGTTAGAGATTAGTAACCTTTTTAGTTTAGCAATTTTGAATAAATAAAATGAAAAAAAATTAGAGATTATTAACCTTTTTAGTTTAGCAATTTTGAATAAAAAAAAATGAATTTTGAACAAAGTAGTGAATACATAGTTTAGCAATTGTTAGTTTGATGAATGATGTGTTTTAGCTTAGAAATAAATTAGTGAATTGACATGTTATGAGAAGTAAATACATAATATTTTACCTAATTTTTGTTTTTTATTTTTTTTTTAATATATAGATTCATATGTGAATTGAAGCACGAGTTTAGCTTGAGGACTACATATTGAGCTCAAGTGGGTAGTTTCTATATTGGTATGACTTATAAACTTTACTTAGCTATATTTTTTTCTATTTATCCATTTAATAAAAGTTTATTCATGAAATTGCAACTTGTGTATTGTTTAATTGCAAATAAATACAACAATATATAGAATACTTGCATCATCATACGCCTAGATACCCATTCAAGGTTTTCTCATTAGGAGAAAGTCTTGAATAGTCCCCGGTTGGGACTGTTCTTGAATGTGTACTCTCACTTAGGTGGTGAATGTATGTTTTCTTTTCTATTT
This sequence comes from Chenopodium album, assembly GCF_948465745.1. Classification (NCBI taxonomy): domain Eukaryota; kingdom Viridiplantae; phylum Streptophyta; class Magnoliopsida; order Caryophyllales; family Amaranthaceae; genus Chenopodium; species Chenopodium album. The sequence goes on from NC_137839.1 coordinate 44,118,856, forward strand.
TAAGGAACATCTTGGCTTACAATTTCCTCACTATGTTCTCTGGGTACATATGTGGGTAATTAATTATTTACATCGTGTACTTGGAGAACTAGGGGGAAATGCTGCCGGATTTTCCTTAAAATTGGAAAGTTGACATACATTCACTAGTGAGAGTAGACATTCAAGGATGGGTTAGGTTGGAGTGATAAGGACCCTTTGGAAACATGCATTTTTTCACTATATGAATGGTATATTCACGTCTTGTACTTGAATTTGATTTACATAAAATATGTAGCAATTACACATTCTTCATTATATGTTGCTATATATGTTTAGAGACAATTTACTAAATGGAGAAGGATTGTGGTTATATGTATGGTAGACGCGATATATTGGAATTTTGGAATGGGGTTCATGAGTTTTGCGAGATGGCTTTAGCTTATCAACGCAAACTGGGTGGCAAAGGCCTTTATTGTCCTTGTGTTGATTGTAATAATGTGAATGTGGTCGATAGTGTTGAAATCATTAGAGATCATGTATTATGTCGTGGGTTTAGGCATTTATACCATGTGTGGATTTGGCACGAGGAAAGTGGAGAGTACAATGGGGATCTTGATCGGAATGATGTGTGTGTTAGAAGCAATGAGATTCATGTGGACGAGGAATACGAGAACGATGACTATGTTGTTGATAATGGTGAGGATGAAGTCGATGATGATCAGGCGGATGAGGATGAACAAGTGGATGAGATGTTGCATGGTGTTGAAGGTGGAGTGTTTGAGTTATTATCGGAGGCTTCCAAAAAGCCTTTGTATCTCGGGTGCAAAAAATACTCCAAACTATCGGCCGTGCTAACACTTTTCAACATTAAGTCGAAGCATAGGTGGACGGACATTAGTTTTACTTCTTTGTTGACCGCATTATGTGATATGTTGCCTGATGGGAATGAAATTCCTAAGTCTTACTATTACGCATAGAATCTCATGTGTCCCTTTGGTTTGGAGTATGAGAAGATACATGCATGTCCTAATGACTGTATTTTGTATCGAAATGAGTATGAACAACTGCAGGAGTGTCCACGATGCAAGCGGTCGCGCTACAAGCGCATGAGTTGCAATCCTGGCATGGAGGGACCTTCTGCGAAGGTGTTGTGGTATTTTCCCATTATTCCAAGGTTTAAGCGTCTATTCTCAATACCGAAAGACGCTAAAAACTTGAGGTGGCATGCAGAGGGAATAAAGAAAAACATAATGCTGAAGCATCCATATGACTCTCCACAGTGGAAGAACATTGATTTGAAGTTTGTGGAATTTGGTGATGAAGTCAGAAATTTAGGGCTTGGGTTGTGCATGGACATGATGAATCCATTTGGCACTCTTAGTACCCAACACAGCACATGGCCGGTACTTTTAGTGATTTATAATTTGCCCCCTTGGTTGTGCATGAAACGTAAGTATGTAATGCTTTCATTGCTAATAACTGGTCCTAAGCAACCTGGAAATGACATAGATGTTTACCTTACGCCGCTTATTGACGACTTGAGAAAGATGTGGGATGAAGGGGTTTCCGTTTTCGATGCTCATCAGAACGAGATGTTCACATTGTGTGAAGCCCTTATGTGGACCATGAATGACTTCCCTGCATATGGCAACTTGTGTGGGTACAAGGTCAAAGGGAAAAAAACATGCCCCATATGTATTGATGACACATCAAGCGTATACCTTACTGATCCTCACAAAGATGTCTACCTACGGACTCGAAGGTTCCTTAGGCATGATCACCCGTACCATAGGCAGAAAAAGGCTTTCGATGGAACAGTGGAAGAGGATACTGCGCCTAGACCATTGACTGGTGTTGATATTCGTGCTCGGGTGAAAGGGATACGAACGGTGTTTGGAAAATAAGAAAAAACTGTGGTCTCAGCTGCTCTGTTTAAGAAAGAATCAATCTTTTGGAAGCTTCCATACTGGAGAGAACATGACGTTAGGCATTGTCTTGATGTGATGCATATAGAGAAGAATGTGTGTGATGCTCTTTTGGGAACGCTTATGAATATCCAAGGCAAAACAAAGGACGGAAAGGGTTCACGGTTAGATTTGAAAGAGATGGGGATTCGTCTAGAATTGTGGCCTCAAGAAAAGGTTAGAAAGGGGAAGGAACCGAGAAAAGAAGATGAAAATGTTTCGAAAAAAGGGAAAGAGAAGATCAAGGGAAAAGGAAAGGCCAAAGATGCGTCAAAGAAGAAAGTTGAGGGTAAAGGGAAGGATGAAAAGAATTATTTACCCCCGGCTTGCCATACATTGTCAAGGGTAAAGAAACGTATGTTTTGTGCATGTTTGTACGACATTAAGGTTCCATCAGGGTACTCATCCAACATGAAAAGATTTGTAACCTTAAATGGAGAATTGAAGCAGACAAGTATGAAATCCCATGATTGTCACATTATGATGCAAGTATTCCTACCGATTGCAATCCTTGCTATTCTACCGAAACACGTGAGGGAAGCGATTACAAGCCTTTGTTCGTTTTTCAATACAATTTGTAGCAAAGTTCTTGATCCTTGTACACTAGATGCTTTGCAAGCAGATGTGGTTGTGACTTTATGCAAATTTGAGATGTATTTCCCACCCTAATTTTTTGACATAATGGTTCATTTGGTTCTTCATTTAGTGCGTGAGATTAAGTTGTGCGGTCCAGTGTTCATGAGGTGGTACTACCCTTTTGAAAGACACATGGGTACATTACAAGATAAAGTTCGGAACCGGGCTCACCCTGAAGGAAGTATGATGCAAGGGACCGTGGATAAGGAGATAGGTGACTTTGTGGCGGACTACATAGCCCTTGCTCAACCTATTGGTCTTCCTACTTCTCAACATGAAGGTAGAATTGATGGTCATGGCACAATTGGGTCGAAACGAATGTCACCAGACCCAGATCAGTTCTTACAAGCACACCTTTATGTGTTGCACCATGTTTCAGATGTGCACCCATATTTAGACGAGCACATGGCTAGTTTGCATGATGAATTTCCATCGAAAGGTGAAAGGGCAGTTTTGCAGTTGCATAATAAGAGGTTTGTTAATTAAATTTGTGATTGAGTAATGAGTGGATTGGATGATACTAATGTGACCGATACAGTACGGTGGCTTGCGTACGGTCCTAGGGATGATCTCCGTTCATTTGAGGGATATGACATCAATAGGTACACTTTTTGGACCGAGGGTCGTGATTTGAAATCTTCCTCCACCCAAAACAGTGGTGTAACGCTTGTGACATCGTCAAGGGAGTTTGCAAGTTCTAAGGATAAATCGCCTGTCGATGCAGAGTTGTCATACTATGGTCGAATTCAAGAAATATGAGAGCTTGATTATTGTGACTTCACGGTTGCTCTTTTCATGTGTAAGTGGGTTGATAATATCAAGCGTAACGTCAAATATGAGGACTTTACTCTTGTAGATCTTGGCCACTTGAATGATAGTGCGGAACCATTTATCCTTGCATCTCAAGCTAAGCAAGTGTTCTACGTAACTGACCTAGTGGATTCAAAATGGTCTAAAGTGCTAGCTAGCAAAAGAATAATCCTAGGCATTGGAGATGTTGAGGATGAGGAAGAATATGATGCGTTTGATGATTTAGCACCTTTCAGTGTTCCTAGACCTGTTGTACTAAATGACATAGACAACGAAGCAGGTTATATACGATCAGACCACAACGAAGGAATTTCAGATTGAGGTAGTTTGATTAAAAGTTAGTAATGGTTTCATTGCAAATATAGTTTATTTATCATGTATATAGGAGCATAAGTAGGAAAAAATGACCATAAACTAACATGTTTGTAGTTTGAAATTGCCTAAATGTACTCATTATCATGCATATACAAGGTTATAGGACCATACGTAGGTGAAAATGGCTTAAATAGCTTCTACTTAACCCAACTCCTTTGTTTTGTGTAACTAACATTTATTCATTCTAAAAACCTGTATTCATTATATTTAACATGTTTATAGTTTGAAATTGCCTAAGTGTACTCATTATCATGCATATACAAGGTTATCGGACCATAAGTAGGTGAAAATGGCTTACATAGCATCTACTTAACCCAACTCCTTTGTTTTGTGTATGAATTATCATGCATATACTTTACTATACACTAATATTGTTTTATGATTGCTTTGACAGGTGCTTATATCTCATGGCGGTCGATCATGACCCTCATTGTGTAGAGGACATTTGACGATGATGAGTATGAGGACGAGTATGAGGATGAGGACGAGGACGATGATGAGCCTTATGATGTGAATAAGGAGGATGACTTGGGTGAGTCAGAGGATCAGGCTCAAGATGAGTTCGAGCGTTGGCTTGAAGAATTTGAAATTTCAGCTGATCGAGCACCGCCTATTGAAAATATAGCACGTGAGATTGTTGGTGAGAACCCGACTCCTGAAACTCATGGCAAAGGACAAGATCAAAACAACACAGGTGGTGGAGGGGGGGGGGTAAAGGCACCGGCTCAAAGAAAAAGAAGGGGTCCAACGAGAAGTTTTAAGAAACCGGACAGTCCCATGGTCTTGGAGTATAACAACAACGACCAACCCGGGCCCAAATGGCATCGACAATATGCTAATCAGGTTAGCATGTGGGCGCGGAAAATCCCCATTACACTTGTAATGCGGCAAGTACCTCCGAGTTTGATTCAAACATTTTGGGATGATACAAGGGTAAGTATGTTTTTGGCACATTTAGACAATTTATGAAACCTTAACCTTATGGTTGTTATTAAATAGAAACTAATAATCGGTTTTTATTTGTGCTTGCAGAGGCTGTTTTCTATTCCTAATGATCCCGAGAAGAGAAGGGTGTTTGAATCTTTATTAGAGGAAAGATTCAGAGGCTTTAAGTCCAACTTAACTAATGGGTGGATCTACAAGAAGAAGAAGAAATCAAAGAAGAAGAAAGATGATGAGGATGACCTTCTCCCGTGGCAAATATAGCCGACTGTGTCAAAAGATGAGTGGGAAGAGTTCGTTAGAATGAAGACCCAAAAGAAAGCCATTGTAAGTTTGTGTAAATCTGATCTCAATTGAATAATAGTTTGACTCTTTTTGTAGCAATGATACTAACATTTTTAGTTTTGTAGGAACTTCCAGAGCAAAATAAAAAGAATGCAGAGATGAAGGAATACGTCCATCGTATGGGGCCTAAGACATTTGGTGAAAAGAGACCTGAGTGGGTCAGTAAGGGTTTATACCCTAAATCGCTTATAGTGGCATCGAAGGAACCCTCTAGTTCAACGATCACTACTTTGGTGAGTCGTGCAGCCTATTTCTTTTGTTCACTCCATACGTTTGATAAGGAAACCGGAAAATGGGTCATCAAGGGTCCGGAAACCAAAAAAATGGCAGATAAGCTTGTAAGTTACCTATGAACTGTTGAATTTTAAGTCACTTTTGCATCTAAACCACTACACAAACCATTAACTGTCTTACTGACCTCATTTTTCCTTTTTCTGTAGCTTGAGCACACTCAAGAGCTGGTGGAGGGAAAATTTTAACCAAGTGTGGAGAATGACCCTTTCACCATGGCTTTGGGAAGGCCATACCATCCAGAACGAGTAGTTGGTTTGGGAGGGTCATTGCTTGGACGGCAAAAGGTGATGGGTCCAGAATACACGAAATCGGGTAGATCTCGAGCTAGTGTTAACTCACCGGGGGAGTTGGATGCCAAGGTGGCATCAATTAAGGAACAAGAACGCAACGAGTTAGTGGGTGAATTCAAAACTTGGGCGAAGCAGATGAACTTACCGACTTTGCCGTTCTTCGCGAGTACCCCACTCGACTCATGTTCTCAACCAAAAGGACAACGAGAAGGTGATAGACATGGAGGAGATGAGATACGTGGTGAGGATGTGCCACCTGAGGTAAAATCAATTGGGTTATTAAAAGTTTTAAAATAATGAGTTAATTGAGATCCGAGGTAGCATGATTGATGTACTTTTGCAGGTTCCTACTCCTACACATGCAGACTCGAGGGAGCTTGATAATCCAACACCGCATGAATATTTAGAGTTACAGGTGATTTGTAACCCTCTACCTTAATGAATTTTGTTATATTATCTAAATTTTAGTAAAAGTCCTATTTAACTATCTTCTTTTTATATATACTTGTGTAGGAAGACACCCGGTACGAGCCCCGGGGCATGCAAATAGTATGGCGTTGAGTTGGGTGGTGTATGGTTGTGCCCAAGCGACAATTGGTGCTACGGCGGGGCCACATCATTACTCGGTTGGGATCGATTCAGTGGTTGCGGGGTTCGAAGACATCTCACTACCCGTACCGATAGAGGAGGTTGAGATAAAAAAGCTTTGGCAAGCTATAGGTAGCTTCGTTGATTGGCCACGTGCATGGGTCTACTTGATTAATAAGGAGGTAAATTATTTATTTATCAATTTTTTAGTGTTAAATAACCGCTAGGCACTCTGAAATTAAAACCGCCGAAATAACACGACTCCCCGACCCCCATCTCGGATGCCGACTTAGCAGCGGCCTTTACTGGTGCTCCCTACGCTGCCTCGGCTTCCGGAGCGGCTGCCCGGGCAGCTCAGACCTCGGGAGCCGCTGCCCGGGCAGCTCCGGACTCGGCAGACGCTGCCGGGACTGCTCCAGCATTGGAATCACGCAGCCCCGGGAGCGGCTGCAGTGGCTGAAGCAGCCCCGGTAGCGCCTGCCTAGGCTGCTGCACCCCAGGCAGCCGCTGCCGGGGCTGCAGTAGCCCAGGCTGCTGCTTGCCGAGGCAGCAGAAGCCTCGGCAGGCGGCTGCCAGGGCTGCTGCAGCCTTGGTAAGCGGATGCCGGTGCTGCTATGGCCTCGGCGCAGGCTGCCTTTGTTGCTCCGGCAGCGGGGGCGGCTCTCTCGGGTGTTCCGGTTTGGCAGAAGTTGTGTATTTTTAAAAAAAAAAATTTGAGCAATTTCCTTTTTTTTTTTAAAAAAAAAACTCGGCGGAATGGCTTTTCGCATGACTATTTTCTTCATTTCTCAACTTATGAAATTATTCTTTCTCAAACCATATGATAATTACATATTTGTAGGTGATTGTGAGTTGAAATTACGTAAAAGAAGCAAAGTTCTAAGTTTTTGGACCTATTTCTTCAAAATAAAGCCATTTTTAGCTGAAATTGCTACTCATTTGCCTATTTTCTTTATTTCTCAACTTATAAACTTATTCATTCTCTAACTATCTCATAATTACATATTTATAAGTTGTTGTCAGTTGAAATTACATAAAAGAAGCTAAGTTCTAAGGTTTTGGTTCCAATTCATCAAAATAAAGCCATTTTGAGCCAAAAAGGCTTCTCACTTGCCTATTTTCTTTATTTCTCAACTTATAAACTTATTCATTCTCAAACCATATCATAATTACTTATGTATAAGTGATTGTGAGTTAAATTTGCATAAAAGAAGCAAAGTTCTAAGTTTTTTGGCCCATTTCATCAAAATAAAGATATTTTAAGCTGAAATGGCTACTCACTTGCCTATTTTCTTCATTTCTCAACTCATAAACTTATTCATTCTCAAAACATCTCATAATTACATATTTATAAGTGCTTTTCAGTTGAAATTACATAAAACAAGCTAAGTTATAAGGTTTTGGTTCCAATTCATCAGAATAAAGCCATTTTAAGCTAAATAGGCTTCTCACTTGCCTATTTTCTTTATTTCTCAACTTATAAACTAATTCATTCTTAAAACATATCATAATTACATATTTATAAGTGATTGTGAGTTGAAATTACATAAAAGAAGCAAAGTTCCAAAGTTTTTGGGCCCATTTCATCAAAATAAAGCCATTTTGAGCCGAAATAACTTATAATATGTGTATTTTCTTCATTTCTCAACTTATAAACTTATTCTTTCTCAAACTATTTCAGATTTCGCATGGAAGAAAAACTTCAAAGAGAAAGAGGGTGGACACGCCTAAAAGCATTGATCAACCTAAGAAGAAGCTATGTGAACAGAGGTCTAAGAGTGAACAACCGTCGAAGTTGCACTCTTCGAAAGGTTCACCCATGCAACCTACACCACTATTTGAAGACATTGTTCTTCAATCGCTCTCTGGTAACATGACCTTTCTTCACAACCGTGCTTGTCATTTGGTCGATCCCATGGAAGTTGCACTTCCTAAGGCAATGTTCCACTATGATGAGGATGCAGTTGCATGGATCAGCAAAGAAGATGTGAAGGAATTTCTACGTGGTGCAAAGCTTAACATTTCCCTCATTCAAACATTCATGAGGTACTTTAATGCCCACATAATCTATACTTTTTTTCAAGTTATTCAAATTTATGGTGATTATCCTACATGTGATTAATTATTCAATGTTCATGGACGCAGAGCACTATAGGAGCACTTAGCTGAAACTGATTCTCCTTGTAAAGTTGGGTGGTTATGCCCCGAGCAGTTATCTACTACTAGAATCATAGACAACCCCCATGACGTGTTGTACTATGTTGAGCAAAGTATCAAGAAATCAGCGTGTGGGGGAGATAAGTTTATATTCGCCCCATGTTATAAAAGTAAGTCTAACCATGTCAAATTCAATCGATTTGGCCTCATTATATGTTGAATCCTAAATATTAATTTGCTTGTATATTGTGAACTTATGTAGGGAGCATTGGAGCCTCATGGTGATTTGTAATTCCAATAACACAATTTATCACCTTGATTTAGCTCGATCATCGGAGAAGTGGCTCGTGAAGTCTATATTGCAAAAGTAATTATATATAGCTACCTAGTGATGATTATTGCTAATAATAACTAATTTAGTAGTCATATGACTAATCAAATTTGAATGTTCTTTATTTACTACAGTGTTATGAAGAAGCTACATTGTCGTGCTCCAAAGGGTCCAACATGGAAGTCATCGTTGGTAATTTACATGATATTGTGATTATCTTCAAAATCTATTTTAGTAAATATTTGCTAATTTCCTTTGCATGTTTCACTGATGTGATTTGTTTGTCATATGCTAGTGCGCAAAACAAGAAAATGGACTTGATTGTGCTTTGTATATGATGAGATTCATGCTTGACATTGTGACTCATTGTACGGACACTCAACAGGTTGATGAGGTAAGTCCTAAAACTTAATGAAATGCTATATTGATTTGATTTCTAGCCTTAGACACCTAATATTACCCAACATTGACATGTTATGAGAAATAAAAAGGTCATTTGACAAGAAAGGTAGAAAATGGGCTAAATAGAAGTCATATGGGTCATATTTGGGTCATTTTGTGTTAATATGCTCTTTTGATGTGATTTCTTTCCTTATACACCTATAAATAGATAATATTGACATGTTATGAGATAAATAAAGTTCACTTAATAAGAAATGTAGGAAATGGGCAAAGTAAAGTCATATAGGCCATGTTCGGGACATTTTGAGTAAAAAGCGTCTTAAACCTTAATAAAATGCTCTTTTGATTCAATTTTAGGGCTTAGACACATACAACTAGGTGTCATTGACATGTTATGAGAAATAAATAGTTCATTTGATAAGTAATGTAGGAAATGGGCTACATAAAAGTCATATAGGCCATATTTGGGCCATTTTGAGTAAAATGCGTTGTTAAATTTATTGAAATGATATATTGATGTGATTTTTAGCCTTAGACACCTAATATCACCAAACATTGACATGTTATGAGAATAAAAAAGGTGATTTGACAAGAAAGGTAGAAAATGAGCTTAATAGAAGTCATATGCGCCATATTTGGGCCATTTTGTGTTAACATGCTCTTTTGATGTGATTTCTTTCCTTATACATCTATAACTAGATAATATTGACATGTTATGAGATAAATAAAGTTCATTTAATAAGAAATGTAGGAAATGGGCAAAGTAAAGTCATATGGGCCATAGTCGGGCCATTTTGAGTAAAAAGCGTCATAAACCTTAATAAAATGCTCTTTTGATTCAATTTTAGGGCTTAGACACATAAAACTAGGTGTCATTGACATGTTATGAGAAAGAAATATTTCATTTGATAAGTAATGTAGGAAATGGGATTCATAGAAGTCATATAGGTAATATTTGATAAAATACATATTGTTTTGCCTAATTAATTAATTCTAACATAATGTTTTTGTATTTCAAGTTTTGCAAGGTCCAAAAGGATGGTACGTTGACAATGAAGGAGCTTAATGAAGTTCGTGACATGTTGGCGTCTTTTATCACCTTCAAAATGTAAATGGCATTTTAATTGTAAATTATTTATGTTATCTTTTGAACTATATATATTATTATTCATTATATATTTACTTACTATCATTTGTATATATATATATATATATATATATATATATATATATATATATATATATATATATATATATATATATATATATATATATATATATATATATATATAACACCTTTTTTTTTAATGTATTGCGTTTGGGAATATTTATATCTATATATCTATATATATATATATATATATATATATATATATATATATATATATATATATATATATATATATATATATATATATATAAATTCTTGTTTTTAATATTATTTTTGTATCTTATTATAATATTTAATATTATTATTATTATTATTAGTAATTATAATAATAATATTATTAATTATTTTATTTAATATAATTGCTGGAATTACAGGTTATTATTATTGCTGAAAACAGGTTTTGTTTTTTTAAAATATTATTGCACGAAAAATGGACAAAAAAAAAATTGATACTAAAAAGGCACCGGTTAACCAGTGCCAAAACTAGCTTCCACCAAAAAAAAATGGCGGGAGACTATTTTACGTACCGGTTAACCAGTGCCAAAAACAGTTAAAGGCACCGGTTAACCGGTGCCAAATTGTGTATAGGGCACCGGTTTTGAACCGTTGATAAAAAGAGGGGTATTTGGCACCCCCCACATAGAATGCGGTTCAAACCGGTGCCTTAGACCGGGTTTGAACCGCTGCCAAAGCCCATTTTTCACCTAGTGCGTCATATTCAATGGATAGCATAAACAAAGAAGGTAAAAAAAATCGAATAAAAAAAAACGATGACAATAAAAACGCTCGAATTAAAAAAATTCTATGAGCAGGTGGCGTGCGCAACTCAATAAGTTGCCCGACCTCTCCCAGCGCAAGTGATTTCGTTACGCGTGACAGTCGAGCGCAATTGACTCACTTGCGCACGCCCACTGGACGAGTCAATTTTGATTTCTCAAAAAACAAATTGACTCGTTCGAACAATATCTTCTTTGAAGAATTGTTAAGGGCGATGTTATCCGTTTGATTATATTTTTCATTTTTTTTTTCCTTTTTTAAACAAGCGTATCGATTTACTTATCCTTTCGTACTCCTTTAGGGCCGGTTTTCAAGCTTGGGAAAGAGGACCCCCGGGCACTCGCATTCTACATTTACCTCCTAAAGATCAACCCCTTTCAAACAACTTTTCTTCGACAACTAATACTAGTCCAACAATAATGCCAACCATCGAAGAACTTCAACAAGAGATTCTTCGTTTGAGAGAGGAAAAGGCTCAAGAGGCCGAGGAGAGAAGACTTAAGAAAATAGAAAATGTTGAAAAGAAAAAAGATGAAACTTTAGCCTTATAAGAAAAGATGGAACAATTATCCATCAAAGAAAATTCGTTCGAGAAACTCATTCTTCGTTCTACAATGGGGAACAAGTACTTTGACGCTGAAAAGATTGCTCCTCCCCCAGGACTTGCTTTACGGGAAAAGTTCGTAGCTACGGACTTGCCAATATTTAAGGTGACCAATAATCCATAAAATCATTTAATGTGTTTTACTGGCACTATGGCATTAGGGGAGTTAATCCTAAGCTTTATGCTTTGACTTTCCCTTTATCCTTAGACCCAACCGCGAGAGAGTGGTACTATGGGCTAGATCCGAAATTCAAGGCAACATGGGAATATGTAGTGTCGGCTTTCATCACCCAATCTGAGAGCAATGTAGAGTTTAAGTCAACTTTACGTGAACTCGAGATGCTTAAGCAAGGCGACGATGAAGGTTTCCTTGCTTTCTATGGTAGATGACAAGAAAAGGCGGCCCACCTTGCCCAAAGGCCTCCTAAACTTGATTTAGTACAAAAATTCATTGACAACTATCATGAAAAGTACAACAAACATCTACGTTACCTTGGTCTAGACACTTTTCAAAAGGTTTATTCTGTGGGTACTAGGATTGAAGATGATCTTGCTAAAGAAAAAGTGAACAAACCTCATCATCATCATCAACCTAAGAATAACTACAAGAAGGGGAATGATAATGCATCATCCTTTATTGACGTATTTGCGACTTCCATGCAATACAATAACACAAATCGATATGATGATCCTAGAAAAAGATAGACTAAAGAAAGAAAATTTACTCTATTTCCTGTAAGCTATAAATAATTGTTAGGAAAATTAAATGAAAAAGGATTACTTGCGCTAACAGGGCCAACACCACCCACTCCACCAGAAAGAAGATTTCCTCAATGGAATGGTAGTGCTTATTGTGCTTATCATAGATGTGTTAGACATGATACTGAACGTTGCTATATATGTTTTAAAGCACAAAATACAAGATTTAGTAGACGATGGGAGAACTCCCACGCCTAAACCTAACAATAATGCATCCCCTTAGGGGTGTTTCACATCGATGAGGACCATATGGGAAGTGATATGTTCATTCCTTTGAACTATATCACACCTATAGGAGAACCTCTATCCATAATACTCATAGGGGCAACTAATGAAGTATGTGGACTATGGGACGACGACTTTCAAGACTTATATGTCTCTAACTATGCCGTCGTCCCACCCCCATCTTGTTTAAAAAATGAAACAAATGGAGCGCTTGATTAAGATAATTTCTTGGGGAAATCACAAGATTTATCGAATCTCTCTTTGGATGAACAATGGCATCAAGCACAACTCATGGAACATCTTGAAATGGAGGCACATCCAAATCCTCTAGTAGAAAGTTGGTTTATGAGTCCTACAACTATCCCAAATGAGATAGATCATTTAACTCGTTCTAGGCGAGTCTACTAAGCACCACCACCAAATGGATCTTCGACCACAAAATATAAAACTTGAGGTCAAGCAAAAAATCCAATACCACCTCCACTTAAGGTGGAAGATCCATTGGTCAAACAACTTCGCCAATCCAAGGCAAATGTTAGCATTTGGGAACTCCTAAGTACTTCTAAAGCACATAGGAATTCTCTCATGAACGCTGTAACGGCTTTGTCTGTAAGTAGATACACAACCCCTCTGGATCTCGTTAGCTTGCTTACTAGTGAGAAATCCTACAAATCAATCATTTTCACTAGTGATGATTTGCCTTCAAAAGAATCTACCCACAACAATGCATTATACTTTATTGTGGGGTTCAAGGGGTACAATATCCCACTAACTTTGGTAGAAAATGGGTCAGCTGTAAACGTATGCCCATTACAAATGGAAAAATACTTAAGCCTAAATCCAGAAAAAGATTTTCAATCAACAACACAAAGCATTAGAGCCTATGACAATTCGAGAAGATCGGTGTATGGAATTGTTAAGCTACCAATTACCACAGGCCCACTTCAAAAGATGGTTGAATTCCAATTTATGGACATAAAACCTACATTCAACCTTTTACTTGGACGTCCTTGGATATATGAGTTTGGTGCAATACCATCCTCACTTCATCAAATGATTAGGTTGAACTATCAAGGGCTTCCTATGACTATACATGCTTCTCCACTCAAAATAGCAATAAATGATTAATCACTCTTAGAAATAAACCATGATAATGATGAAGAGGACATGTGAGGATTCGTCGTGGAGCCATCTTCGCAATTGAAATGGAAGAAGACTTTGAAGAACCATTCGAGCTTGATCTATATACCATCGGATAGTAAACAACATCTTACTCAAGAGTAGTTACTTTCCTAGGATGCCATTGGGAATAGGAATGAAGAAATCTCTCTTACTTCCTATCCCAAAGAAAATATTCTCCTTTGGATTGGGATATAAACCAACCAAAGAAGAATTGGAGTCTCACAATGCCAAAAACAAAGCACGTAGAGATAATAATAACAAAGGGATAATCACTTTACTCCCATCCTATCAACAAACCCTTAATGGGAAATTCATTAGGGAGGGAGAAGATTACCCATGCTACGACTTTCCAGAACCCTTAGTTTTGGAAGGAATCAAGAAGCCTGGATTTGAAATATTTCATGATTGCTACTTCTTGGATGACGATCTTAGTATCCTTAAATTAAAACACCCAACTCCAGGGTGCTATGATGGGCAAGCATTTAATTTGCTAATTGGACTAGAGAAAAATCATATATAGTCACTGCAATCACCAATCAAAACGCCATTCAAGATGAAGCTTTTGACCCAACCTCGTTGATTACCCTTTCAAACAAAACTTTTGAGCAGGGATGGAGGAAATCTTTCAAATGGTCACAGGCGAAGGGAAGATGTTTGAAGAATCGGACGATAAATCTATTGTAGACTCTAGGGAAGCTGAAATTATAGGCCTTGTGGCCATTACCGAGTCTTTATATTCTAGTTTTAAGGACGAAGACCCCAAAAAGGATTCTTCTCTTGATGTACTCTCTTTTTATTTTAATAATATGAGCTCTATTTCCGAGTATATGCCTTCTCGTGAATCTTTCGAATGCTATAACAATCAATCTAATAAAGATGATAACATTAATAAATTTGTTGAACTAATGATTGAACGAGAACAAAAGAACCTTATCATTGAAGAAACTGAAATAGTTAATATAGGAACTAACGAAAATAAAAGAGAAGTCAAAATTGGCTTAACTCTAAATCCGAAAGAGCGATCGATCCTTATGTCGACCCTCAAAGAATTCGAAGACGTGTTTGCTTGGTCGTACAAGGACATGCCTAGAATAGATAGGGAAATTTCAGAACATACCATTCCCTTGAACCCTACCTCTAAACCAGTAAAACAAAAACTTCGACGAATGAAACCTGATGTTGCATTAAAAATAAAAGAAGAAGTACAAAAACAGTTGGACGCCGGTTTTATTCGCGTATGTAATTACCCATAATGGGTAGCGAACGTTGTCCCAGTCCCTAAAAAGGATGGACGAGTTCGCATGTGTGTCGACTTTAGGGATCTTAATAAAGCTAGCCCTAAAGACGATTTTCCTCTACCACATATTGATATATTGGTAGATAACACGGTTGAACATGTGATTTTATCCTTTATGGATGGATACGCAGGTTACAAAAAAAATTTAATGGCAAAAGAAGACGAAGAAAACACATGCTTTATTACCCCCTTGGGGTACATATTGCTACATAGTCATACCATTCGGTTTAAAAAATGCAGGAGCTACGTAACAAAGAACGGATACAACTCTCTTGCATGATATGATGCATAAAGAAATAGAAGTGTATGTGGATGATATGATCGTAAAGTCCAAAGACAGAATGGGACATATAAAAGCTTTACGCAAATTTTTCACTCGCATAAAAGAATACAAAATGCGATTGAATCCACAAAAATGCGCCTTCGGAGTAACTTCTGGCAAGCTACTAGGATACGTAGTAAGCACATGTGGCATCGAGATCGCTCCCTCTAAAATAAAGGCAATTTTTGACATTCCTCCTCCTCAAACAGAAAAGAAATTAGGGGATTCCTTGGCAAACTACAATACATTATTCGATTTATTAACAAATTGACTATTACTTGTGAGCCAATATTTAAAAAATTAAAAAAGAGGAGAAACATGAATGGGACGATCAATGCTAAAAGGCCTTCGAGAAAATCAAGGATTATCTCAAAAGTCCACCAATTTTAGCACCACCAGTACCCAAACTACCTCTTAGGCTATACATTACAGTTACAGACACAACCACATGAAACATGTTAGCACAAGAGGTAGTAATGTTTAGCATCTGGCGCTAACCTGTTTTATTCTCGTCGAAACTCTGATTTGTTTTTCTATACGTTTGGCAGATTTTTCTCTATAAATAACCTCCTAACCTCCGTTTTCAATCATCAATTATCATAAAAAAAAATCATCATATATCAATCAATTCTTAAGAATAGCATCAATTCTCTAGTTTTCTTATTCTCTAGTTTTTTAAGAATTCTTCTTTCTCTCTAGCTTTCTCTACAAAATTTCGCATTCACAAGACCTAGAAACACCTAGCATAATTCGAAGTTGCCTTCGCCCTAGACGTGAAAAATTTTAATTTCTGAGGGTTTGGTCCCAAATCTTTATTTCAATTATTTAATTTAATTGTTTGTTTATTATTTTCCTTGAAGTTACTAACGTGTGTATTTTGTTATTAGAAAGAGGTACGAGGCATCCAAGTTAGTGCTTTTAATTGATTTATTGATATTATGATATAGAAATCATGTCTAGGTTGTTATTATGATTACTAGTGTCATGTTAGGGCATTTTGATCTTCATAGTATCATGTTTAGGGTAACAACTATAATTTCTAATATCAAATATGACAATTATGATACCTGCAATGCTTCGTATTTTCTTCCTAATAGCATGTTAGTATCATGTTAGGGCTAAAGCTTTGATTTTTATTGTTTAGTGACATGCTAGGGTTTATTATTAATCTTGTTAGTATATATCATTCCTAGGATCTTGCTATTATTATACCTTAACATGATAGTGCTTATGACTATTATTATTATAATTATCTGGATTATTACAATTGTGATTCTGATTATTATTATGTTTCTTGATATTTATGGTATTGCTTGATCACGCCCTTTATGCATGTTTAAAGGAAATTTGTACTTGTAATCACGCTTAATAAGATAATTAATAATCTTGTTTAGGGTTAATTTTATTATAATTCAAGTGATCGCCAATAATAGTTTTATTTGTGCATTACTATTCAACCAACATAGATAAACAAGTTTAGGGTTAATCCTATTGATTGCAAGTTAGTCAGAAAGCGCACATGAATACGATCAGATTAAAGTAGAGGACTATTATTAGGGCAAGTTCAATCTCTTTTAGGTTGGATTTGTACCTTCATCCCCGAACTACCAGTCATGGTTCCACACCTATTGGAGATGACGATCTCCTGGACCGTTAAGGGGTGTAACATTCACCTCATGAACGGTTTATAAGTTCCTAAAACTTGTTGGCGACTCTTTCGCTCAATCTTCTTTCCCTTTGGACTCCACCGTACTTTAGTGTATGATCACAGTGGGGTTTAAGCTAGGGATAATGCTTGAAATATTCCCTACAGTTTTTGGTGACTCCATTGGGGAGGATTTCTATTTTAATTCCTGAAAATTATTTCGGCAATGATTTAGAACGAGTGGATGAGACTTGAAAGGTTCTCAGTATTTCATGTGCGTAATTTTGATTAACATTATTGTCATTTGCATAAAAAAGATCTCATAGGAGAGACCATCCGTAGTGAGTTTAAACATAGGATTTTTACACGTAGGAAATTTGAGGAATATCTTTAACAACTAGGATCGAAATAATGATGCGCGAAACTGGAAAATTTTATCGAGCACAGAAAGCTGTTGAGGCATGTAGGAACTAGCCTCAGGGAACAAAGTCTAGCGCCAATTATTTGACATTAGCGTCAGGCGACAACTTCTCTCGCCAGGCACTAAAGCCAAATTGTGGCACTGGCCTTTGATTGCTGGCGCCAAGTTCTTTCAATGCCGAGCCAGAAATATGCGTTCGAATTTTGACCAGTTTTTAGCACTGTTTACTCGATCCTACTTCCTAATTGAGTATTTCTCAGTTTTCTGAAACCCATATGTGTTCTACATATGGACATAACCCTCTGGGAATTCATGCTCCATCTACCTGAGCAACAAAGGGTACATCCGAGAATGTTGAATTCACCAAACTCTGGAAGCGAGTTTTTCTTAAACTCGCGGTGTCCCATCCACTTGCGCCAACCCTTCACGGTCAGGCTTCTGCGCGGTGCATCCGAACAATTAACCATGGAACCTATTTTGACTAACCCATATCCCGAACTTTAGAGAACTAGAGCCATGCTTAGGTTCCAAACTTATTGCATCATGTTGTGCCTACTTCACTAATTGTGCATTATTGATTGTGCATACTCTATGTGTTTTCTCCTAACCGTTTGTTTGACTTGTGTTAAGACTAAATAAACTGATTTATGACTAAAAGAACTTTTCCCAATTAATTAATTAAAGTAATTAGAGTCTAATAATTTAATCAAAGTTGACTTAGTACGACTTTAGGCATGCCCTGTAAAGTAATAATATCGAAAGCAGTTCTAGATCAAAGTTCCAGCAATGGCGTCGAGATTTAAACTGCAGCGCCACTCTGTGGAGCGTAGTGCCTGGCGACAGTCCTGTCGTCTGGTGCTACACTGCAAAGAGAGGCGCCAGTCCCGTCGTTTTGGCGACAGTTCAGTTTATTGCTGGAGTCATCACCTTATGTCTAACTAAACAGTTTGCCAATCAATTCGGTTAATTTTTACTAGTAATAATACTGTGTCATGTCCTTAATAAAGTCTAAACACTAAGTCCCGTGGTCTACACAAGAGTCAAAGCATGTCACTTACACTCACAACGTAAAGCACACACTAATGCACACTTTGACCATGTCTAAGA
The DNA here is from genome assembly GCF_948465745.1 of Chenopodium album. Lineage (NCBI taxonomy): Eukaryota > Viridiplantae > Streptophyta > Magnoliopsida > Caryophyllales > Amaranthaceae > Chenopodium > Chenopodium album. The sequence continues at coordinate 44,137,479 of NC_137839.1, forward strand.
GCATCTTTTATGCGCGCATTTTCTGTCATTTTTTTTGGGGGGGTAATTCGGATATTAATCCTCCAATTAAACCACTTGTTTGAACCCTATACTTAACTCCAAAAATATACACCTTATTTTTGCCTTATATTAGCCAAAAATATGCACCCTAATATGCACCTTATTTTTGCTTTTTTCTTTTTCAAAACCCGTAAAGTCAAAGTCAATTTGAGTCAAGTCATTAAAACAAAAATGGTTTAATTTACAGCATGTGGTCAAGAAAGGAAGGGTGTTTGATCACTAACAACCTTTTTTTATTGAAGTTAAACTTTTCGACAAACCCATCGCTCGTAAAAGGAAAGCTAAGACAATAATGGCAACTCAAGAGGAAGTTAATGAGCTTAGGAACCAATTGATTACTGTGACTGAGGCGTTAAAGGTTTTAACCCTCAAAATCAATGATCTTGTAAAGCAACAACAGATGGACCTCATGCAAGAAAGCTTGAGCAAGCTGTCTAGTGACTATAAGTTTCAAGGAATTAGCTCACAAGGGGTCTCAGTGGACAAGGATCTTCTTCCACATAAGTTCAATGCCAAAGACATCCCGAAATTCAAAGCGACTGACAACCCTTATTTTCACCTAAGAGCTTTCGAAACAATAATGAGCATTAAGGGTATTGACAAGAAGGTGTTTCCCTCTTTGTTTTCTATATCTCTCGAAACCGTTTTCCAACAATGGTTCTTCTCTCTTGAGAAAGAAAGAACCTTTACTTGGGAATCTATAGTAAATTCTTTCATTAATAGGTACAAGTGCAACATTCAAGTTGAAACTGACTTTAGGGAACTTGAAATTCTCAAGCAAAAGGAGAATGAAGGTTTCACTTCTTTCTTCAACAAATGGAGAGAAACCTCTGCTAAGATGATCGAAGTACCAAGCGTAAAAGAATTTGTGAGGTTATTCATCAAGAATCTTCAAGAGAAGTACTCCAAGCATCTCAAATACCAGAATAATCTCCATACCTTCAAGGCCGTCTATGACATTGGAATTAATATTGAAGACAACCTGGATAAGCTGAAAGCTGCTTACAGTAACTCCAATAGTGGCTGGAAAGGCAAGAAGAATGACAATCCTTCTTCTTCCAAAACCACCCACTCAAACAATGTTAGTACCTTTAACTTAAGTGAAGTCCTTACTATGAATAATCAAGGACAAAAGAAAACATTTATGAGGAACTTTACTCCTATAGGTATGAGTTATGACACCGCATTTGACCGACTTAATGCAAAAGGTCTTATAAACTCCTATTGGACCATTTTGGGACCACCGGTCGCGAAGAGGACAACTAATTTGAACCCCAATGCACATTGCAAATATCACTAAGGTAGGGGCCATCTTACCGAAAATTGTTGGAAGCTTAAGGAAGCTATCCAAGAATTGATCAATAACAACAAATTGCCATTGCCTCCAGCCAGTAAGAAGCCGAGCATTAACAATGCGCCTCTTGCTCATTCCTTGACCATCTCTGATGATGAAAACGAGGTTTATCCCTCATCTCTCATCAAGCCTATCGAAGAAATCCATGCTATCGAAGAAGAGGGGAAAATCTTTTTTGATGCCATGGATGACTTTATTTAACTAGCAAGTAAAGATGATGTACGGTTGCTTACATTGTCCATGTGGGAGGGGTCAAACTTTCTACGTGAAGCTCTTGAAGTTGCAAAGACACAATTAATAGACAAACCCAAGAAGAGTAATAGAATCTATACTCCAATTGGGATTTCATATTCTAAAATGTTTAATATGCTCTCCGATAGTGGTAAGGTCAAACCTCTCGAACCGAGACCATTTGAATCGCTAAAAGGACAGACAGATTCTATTGTCAATACCATCAATCAGAGGGTCACACTATTGAAAACTATTTTAAATTTAAAGATTTAATTCAGAAAATGATTGATGACAAAAAGCTAGTCCAAATTCCACAAGAGGAAGACATAAGCATTAATGGAGTTTAAGATAATGATGAAGAAGACGTCTACTTGAAAGACATGGAAGGACCACCACCTTCAGGGTCATATGCCATGGATGACTTCTATGTTGAAGAAGATTCATCTTTAGACGTCCTCACAAGTTCTGGGAGAATGCAACTTCCTATTTCTACACAACCTATACCAACTAACCTATACCAACTACGTAGCAAGTTCTCATACCTATCATAGAAGACAATGATATTGTCAAACAGTTCAAGAAAACCAAGGTTGAAATGAATGTATGAAAGCTTCTAGCAACATCTCGAGAGCATAGGTTGGCAATGATGAATGCCTTGGATAAGATAGGGATAGATTCTGACACCACTCTTAGGGGTTAGCTAACTTCCTTACGAGTGATCTCCATAGTCCTATCAACTTGATCACCTTTTTCTACAAGGATTTACCTCCAGAAGGTGACAATCATTATAAGGCATTAAACCTCACAGTAGTTTGCAAGAGAATGAACGTCCCTATGACTCTTGTAGACAATGTATCGACCATTAAAGTCTGTCCACTCAGAAGTGCGAGGATGCTAGGCATAGGGGATGAAGACTTGACCCCGTCAACACAAGGAATAAGAGCTTATGACAACACTCGTCGTCAAGCTCTTGGCAAGATTACTACGAATATAACGGCGGGAGCAATAGAACATGCTACTACATTACAAGTAGTAGATATTAAGGCTTTATTCAATTTATTGTTGGGACGCCCTTGGCTTCTTGAACAAAAGGTCACCTTAATCGAGGAGGATGAAAGGACCCTATGAAGGAGTTATGTCTTCGTCGTGTGCAATTACTAGATATATATTTGGATAAAATTATGGAGATAATTAAGTTCGTACATTTGAATCGTCGTTTCGCCATAGCTAGAGGTACTAACGATCTTTAGAATAGTAATATAGACAAAAGCCCAATTGGACTGATCCTATAAGGTCATACAAAGGGGCTAGATCGAGCATTAGAGGACGAGGCCCAACATGGGCCTCATCACTCTAGGTGGCCAGCCATATGGAGGATAAGAAGTGGTTTTGGGCTTCGTGCCTTAGTCTAAATATAATAGGATTATAAATAGACTAGGTGCCTAGGTTTGCAAGCAGTGTAAGGAATTAACTAATTAAATTGATCAAACCCTAATTATTAAACAGGAAACCCAACCCCTCTCAAAGTCCTCTCTCTCACGGCTCTCTCCTCCTCCTCGGCGCACGGTGGTGGTGGTGGTTCGTGCGGTGGTCGCTTATCCAACCTAATTATTAAACAGGAAACCCAACCCCTCTCAAAGTCCTCTCTCTCACGGCTCTCTCCTCCTCCTCGGCGCACGGTGGTGGTGGTAGTTCGTGCGGTGGTCGCTTATCCAACCTAATTATTAAACAGGAAACCCAACCCCTCTCAAAGTCCTCTCTCTCACGGCTCTCTCCTCCTCCTCGGCGCACGGTGGTGGTGGTGGTTCGTGCGGTGGTCGCTTATCCATAAAGGTGGTGATCGCGGTTTTCCTCAATCACTCGACCATTCTAGTATTGGTAGACGACTCGTTCGAATCTCGTGGACTAAGTAGAGGAGCGACGCTTGGGGCTATATTCTCTCCCTGATTTGCCTGTCGAATAGCTTCGTGGAATTCACGCGTCAAAGGTATGATTATGTGTCTTGTGTGTTATGCATGTGATTCTTGGGATTGGTACTTGATTGAATATGATTCATGTTTTTCCGCCGCGTAGTACCTATAAACTCCTACAGTGGTATCAGTTAGCCTCTTGCATGAACGCGCTAGATCATAATAATACAATTATTTGATGTCCACGTTAATTTTATAATCAATTAAGAGGGAGAAATTAATTTAATTATGGTTCAATTATTATTTTAATGTGATTAAACTTTTAAAATCGATTAAATATGATTTCATTATGCTCAAAATAGCCATGATGATGACCGTTTTTAGCACTAATATGTTCGAAAATTTCGAACACTCTAACCCTACTTTTCGAATTTTTCAAAAATCCTAGCCCTAAAATATGATTTTTGTGCTTGATTTTGATTTAATTCGATTTATTTTATGTTTCATAATTTTAATCGGATTGATTTAAGCATAAAAGTGTTTTGTGTATGATCATCGATTTAGTTTTAAAAGTTAGAATTAAATTGGGATTAATTTTATGACAAACCTTAATTTTAAAGTTGAATGTGATTTAATTTTAATCTTATGGACTGTTTTAATTTAATTATGATAAATGTTATTTTAATTAAATTAAAACACACAAACAAAAAGGAAATTAGAGGCGGCTGCCACGGCTGGGTGGCGCAGCCACGGTGGCTGCCGCCGCTGTTAGTCCAAGAGGGAGGGGAAGGGGAGGGAGGAGGTCAGGGTGGCTGTGGGCAGCAGCGTGCCACGGCAGCCAGAGCTGCTGCCCACTGCTGCCTTGCGACAGTGGCTGCTTTTGTGGGAGCCAGCCACCGTGGCTAGCTTCGGCTAGCCAACCACGGTGGCCGGCGGTGGTGGCTCACGGTTTGAAAAAAAAAAATTTAATTATCTTATTTGAAAATTGTTTTCAAGATAATTATGAATTATTTTGGGATAAAGTCAATTTTATTTGAATAAGTTAAAATATTTTGAAAATATGATCTTTTATTTTAGGAGATAAACTTGGTTTTATTTGGATAAAATCTTTTATTTTAGGATAAAATCAAATATTCAAAAGTTGTTATATTTGATATTATCCATATTTAAAGTTGTTAAATTGGTAATTATCCTAATTAAAGTGGTTAATTTTGGATAAGATTGATTAGGATATTCTGAGCATATTCCAAAAGGATAATAATTAATTTAAATAATGTGATTATCCCATAATTAGATTAAGATATAATTGATTTTAAAATTATTTGATTGGCTAGTAATTAGAATAGAATCTCCTAAATTTGGTAGGATAATCATGGCAGATTAAATATGATTTGTCTTTCTAGATTAAAATATGATTTGATTCTTTCTCATGACTAAATTAAATATATGATATTTTATAAATGGTCATGAATAATATATGATATTATCTAATTATGATTAAAATATAAGATATTTTAGGAAATGCGTTGACTTTATTATGAACATTCGATGTTGTAGTTTAGACAAACATGTTGAGTGATTTATTATATGACACTTTTATAATATATGTATTATGTAGCTATATATAGACTAGTATGGCCTATAGATTCTTAAATACGATCTGCGCATCGTGAAGTATTTTTGTAATCTAAATACGATTTCCGTACCGTTAGTATTTTTGTAACTGTTTTTAAAAGTAAATAGAATATTTAATTAAATAGTATTAGTCCAAAGAAGCCCATGAAGTGAAGGCCCAAAGGAGCAAGGTGGATGGAGATCCATGATGATTCAAATGGGAGCATTTTCATTTCTAGTTTTCTTAGGACTAAGTGGCCATACTATGTCATGCTTTATTTCATTGCATTAGTAGATTATGCATGTTGGATTTTATTTATGTTAATTGATGATGCGCTAGAGTTCACTAAATAATCACAACATAGTAAATCTAGGTCCCAGTAATATTGAGATTGCTTTTCCAATTAAAAACCCGATGAAACCTTCGATATTTATGATGGGTCATGCTAAAGCTGGGTGTCATATTATATCTTAGGGGAGTGGGGGTAAAACAAATTTTACACTTTTGATTGGTTATGCTCAACAAGATTACCTTAAGAGTTTAGAAACTTGAAGCAAAGGGAAATAATTAAGCATGTGATGATTAATTATTCAACGAAGAGTTACCAGAGTTGTAATGAGTAAAGTGTTTACTCACCTTGAAAATGTAATAATTGATGGTAGGGCCAAAGTCCGGTCAGTTATTACACGAATATAGGATCTTGGAATCACTTAAATTAAATTGGGATCAATTAATTATTGAATAAAGTGTTTTGAAGTTACCAAATGAATGCGTTTATGGTATTTTAGTTTTAATTAAACATAATTATTAAAATTTGCCTTATTTTGACATAGATGGGTAGCCGTAATCACAATGACAACAACATTTATAACCTTCGACCATTCCTTGAGAAGGATAGGTTGACAGGGGCTAACTTTTCCAACTAGGAAAGAATGCTAAGGCTTTTTCTGAAATTTGAAGGTAGAGAGGATGTCATTGACACCCCATTGCCAGGACCTCTACCAGAAAATCCAACTGCGGCATAGATCAAGAAGCACAAGGAAGCTCATGACAGAGATATACCTATCACTTTCTTAATGATTGCTACCATGGAGCCTAGTCTTTAAAATAATTTTGAGGACTAGGATGCCTACTCAATCATGCAAGAAATCAAAGCTTTGTTTAAGAAACAAGCTAGAGTTGAAAGGTATGAGCTCCATCGTGAAATTCTGGATTGTAGGATACAGAAAGGAGCCACAGTTCATGATCATGTTTTCAAAATGACCGGCCTAATTCAAAGTATAGAGAAACTAAGGCACCCATATAGTGTAAGGAATTAACTAATCAGATTGATCAAACCCTAATTAGCAAACACAAAACCCAACCCGTCTCAAAGTCTTCTCTCTCACGGCTCTCTCCTCCTCCTCGGCACACGGTGTTGTCTCGTTGTGTTGGTGGTTCGTGCGGTGGTCGGTTGTCCATAAAGGTGGTGATCGCGGTTTTCATCAATCACTCGACCAATTTAGTATTAGTGGGCTCTATTCTCTCCCTGATTTGCTTGTCGAATAGCTTCGTGGAATTCACTCGTCAAAGGTATGATTATGTGTCCTGTGTGTTATGCATGTGATTCTTGGGATTGGTACTTGATTGAATATGATTCATATTTTTCCGCTGCCTAGTACTTATAAACTCCTACACCCCTCTCTGCCACAACCCCCACTCCAATATGATAGTGAACGCTATTCTACAGAAACAAGGACATTTCACTAGTAGAAAAATACAAAAAGACAACCCCCAAATGGCACCGGTTAAGGACAAACCGGTGGCAAAAACCTGCCTAAAAATGGGCAGGATTTCAGACCAAGAGCAATGGCACCGGTTCAGCTCAAACCGGTGCCAAAAATACTAAGGGCACCAGTTTGAACCAGTGCCATTGAACCGGTGCTGCATTAAAAAACCGGTTCATCTATATATTTTAAAAAAACCCGCCCCATATAAACCCAAATAAAACCCTAACTCTCTCCTCACTTCCTCAGCCGCTCCTCATTCTCTTTCTCTCTCCTCATTCTCTTTCTCTCTCCTCCTTCTATCTCTCTTCTTTGTTCGCCTTCTTTCTCCTTGTTTCTCATCAGTTTCCTTCGATCTCATCTCCTTCTCTCTCTCTTTCTCTTTCTCTTTCGTTCTTCCCAGATTCTCCTCCCCTTCTCACTTGTTTCCACCACCAAAGGCAACCACCGAAGAGGCGAAGACCACCACCAAGACCAACACCCAAGACCACCAAGAACACCGACTCTGGGTACATGCATGTGTTTTTTGGGTTTTTTTTTTTTTTTTTGACATTTTTGGGTTTAATTAATCGAGTTTTGGGTTTAATTGGTTTTTTCTGGGTTTAATTATTCGATTTAAATTGATTTTTGGAATTTAATTCTATTGATGTGGGTTTCATTAATCGATTTAAATCTATTTTCGGATTTTGTTTCGATTTTTCTTTGGTTAATTTTCGATTGAAATAATCGTTTTTTTGGGCTAATGAATCGAGTTCTGGGTAAATTTTCGATTTTATTTTCGATTTTTCTTGGTTAATTAATCGAGTTCTTGGTTATGGCTAGCAATTCGATTTTTCTTGGTTAATTTTGGATTAAAATAATCGTTTTTTTGGGTTCATGCATGCGTTTTCGGGGTTGTTTTATGGGTTTTTGTTTTCAGATTTTGAATTTTTTTTCGATTTCAAGTTTTTTTTCTGGGTTTTTTCGATTTCAATTTTTTCTGGGTTTGAATTTTTTTTCAATTTTTGGGATTAAATTCTGGGTTTTTTGTTCGAAGCTTAATTATATTAATGGGTTTTTTTAATGAATGGGGTTTTTATTTTTTTTATTTATATTGTAATTTTTTTTAAATTTATATTGTAATTTTCTTTTGTATTTATATGTTGTAATCGAAGTATTTATATGTTGTAATTTTTTTTTATTATTTATTGCAAATTTTCAATGATATTGATGTTGCAAATTTTCGATGATATTGATGTTGTTTTAATTGATATTCGCTTTATGTTATGTTTTGATGTTTTTATGTATTTTATCTATTTAATTTGTAAGTGGAAAAAACAAAACAAAAAGAATATATATATATATATTGGCACTTTTGGCACCGGCTAACCGCTGCAAAAAAAAAAACAAATAATTTTTTTGGCCATTTTTGGCACCGGTTAATCGGTTTCAATTCCGATTTTTTACAGCGGTTTGAACCTGTGCCTTTTTAAACCACTTATTGGCACCCCCCACATTGACACCGGTTCAAAGCGGTGGCTTAGGCCAGGTTTGAACAGGTGCCAATTTCATTTTTTCACGTAGTGTTTTCCTGGAATGACTCTTGGAAAGATGAAAGGAATAGCAAAATCGCCAGAATCACCTGGCCTTCCTAAATTAGACACTTTCGGACTTGGTTTCGAACCGACTCGGAAGATCTCAAGCGAGCCCAGGAAAAGTCAAAGGCACGTAGGAACGCTTGCATCCAAAAGAACACAATCCCATTGGATTGGTATCCTCTTACCCTCAATGGACAATTCATAAAAGAAGGAGAGGACTATCCATGCTACAAATTTCCCGAACCTTTTGTCGTAAATTTCCCTGGATTGCTATTTTCTAGATAAAATCCCAACTCCTATCCACAAGGAGAAAGTACCCCCATGCTTTGACTTTAATGTCATCGGATTACTATTCGAGCGAGAAAAAGACGAGCCGACATACATAGAGGATAACTCCTCGCTCATCTAAACGGTCCTACAAAGCGAAAGCTTTGATCCCTCAAGGCTCATCACTCCAGCAGAAGGATTACTACAAGGGTGGCGCAAGACAGTTAAGGTGACTACTCCAAGCGGAAGGAGAATCTCTATTACGAAAGGGCAAGGACCGATGTTCGAAGAGTCGTCTGATTCAGAGTCGGAGTTAGAGTTAGAGTCGGAGTCAGAGTCTTTTCCTGTAGAGTCATCTAAGTCCATAGTTTTAGCACCCCCTTCTTCTATCTCTTCCCCTACGATAGTTAGCGATCAAGTTTCTAAATTTAATAATATGTCTTCTTCCTCTTACTCTTTATTCTTTTCTTTAACCCAAGATGACAAGCATTTCTTAACTGACAATGAAAATGACAAAGAACTTATTAAAGCAATGGAAACACTTGAAAAGAAAACACTGATAATTGAGAAAACTAAGACGGTTAATATCTCAAATGATTCAACCAATAAAAGAGAAGTAAAAATCAGATTAACACTGAAAGAACAAGAAAGAACCCATTTAATCAATCTACTTATAGAATTCATCGATGTATTCTCTTGGTCATATGAAGAGTTACCAGAGTTGTAATCAGTAAAGTGTTTACTCACCTTGAAAATTTAATGGTTGATGGTAGGGCCAAAGTCCGGTCAGTTATTACACGAATATAGGATCTTGGAATCACTTAAATTAAATCGGGATCAATTAATTATTGAATAAAGTGTTTTGAAGTTACCAAATGAATGCGTTTATGGTATTTTAATTTTAATTAAACATAATTATTAAAATTTGCCTTATTTTGACATAGATGGGTAGCCGTAATAACAATGACAACAACGTTTACAACCTTCGACCATTCCTTGAGAAGGATAGGTTGACAGGGGATAACTTTTCCAACTAGGAAAGAATGCTAAGGCTTTTTCTGAAATTTGAAGGTAGAGAGGATGTCATTGACACCCCATTGCCAGGACCTCTACCAGAAAATCCAACTGCGGCATAGATCAAGAAGCACAAGGAAGCTCATGACAGAGATATACCTATCACTTTCTTAATGATTGCTACCACGGAGCCTAGTCTTTAAAAGAATTTTGAGGACTAGGATGCCTACTCAATCATGCAAGAACTCAAAGCTTTGTTTAAGAAACAAGCTAGAGTTGAAAGGTATGAGCTCCATCGTGAGATTCTGGATTGTAGGATATAGAAAGGAGCCACAGTTCATGATCATGTTTTCAAAATGACCGGCCTAATTCAAAGTATAGAGAAACTAAGGCACCCATATAGTGATGATTTGGCAACATACATCATTCTTCAATCACGACCAGAATGTTTCAACCAGTTTATCAAGAATTTAAACATGACTGCCACATCTAGAGGTTGAAGAGTTATGCCTTCGTCGTGGGCAATTACTAGATATATAATTGGATCAAATTATGGAGATAATAAAGTTCGTATGTTTGGGTCGTCGTTTTGCCATAGCTAGAGGTACTAACGATCTTTGGACTAGTAAAATAGCCCGAAGCCCAATTGGACGGATCCTACAAGGTCACACAAAGGGGCTAGATCTAGCATAAGAGGACGAGGCCCATCATGGGCCTCATCACTCAAGGTGGTCGGCCATATGGAGGATTAGAAGTGGTTTTGGGCTTCGTTCCCTAGTATAATTATAATAGGATTATAAATAAACTAGGTGCCTAGGTTTGCAAGCAGTGTAAGGAATTAACTAATCAGATTGATCAAACCCTAATTAGCAAACACAAAACCCAACCCGTCTCAAAGTCTTCTCTCTCACGGCTCTCTCCTCCTCCTCGGCGCACGGTGTTGTCTCGTTGTGTTGGTGGTTCGTGCGGTGGTCGGTTGTCCATAAAGGTGGTGATCGCGGTTTTCATTAATCACTCGACCAATTTAGTATTAGTGGGCTCTATTCTCTCCCTGATTTGCTTGTCGAATAGCTTCGTGGAATTCACTCGTCAAAGGTATGATTATGTGTCCTGTGTGTTATGCATGTGATTCTTGGGATTGGTACTTGATTGAATATGATTCATATTTTTCCGCTGCCTAGTACTTATAAATTCCTACACCCCTCTCTGCCACAACCCCCACTCCAATATGATAGTGAACGCTATTCTACAGAAACAAGGACATTTCACTAGTAGAAAAATACAAAAAGACAACCCCCAAATGGCACCGGTTCAGGACAAACCGGTGGCAAAAACCTGCTTAAAAATGGGCGGGATTTCAGACCAAGAGCAATGACGCCGGTTCAGCTCAAACCGGTGCCAAAAATACAAAGGGCACCGGTTTGAACTAGTGCCACTGAACCATTGCTGCATTAAAAAACCGGTTCATCTATATATTTTAAAAAAACCCGCCCCATAGAAACCCAAATAAAACCCTAACTCTCTCCTCACTTCCTCAGCCGCTCCTCATTCTCTTTCTCTCTCCTCCTTCTATCTCTCTTCTCTGTTCGCCTTCTTTCTCCTTGTTTCTCATCAGTTTCCTTCGATCTCATCTCCTTCTCTCTCTCTTTCTTTTTCTCTTTCGTTCTTCCTAGATTCTCCTCCCCTTCTCACTTGTTTCCACCACCAAAGGCAACCACCGAAGAGGCGAAGACCACCACCAAGACCAACACCCAAGACCACCAAGAACACCGACTCTGGGTATATGCATGTGTTTTTTGGTTTTAATTTTTTTATTTTGACATTTTTGGGTTTAATTAATCGAGTTTTGGGTTTAATTGGTTTTTTCTGGGTTTAATTATTCGATTTAAATTGATTTTTGGAATTTAATTCTATTGATGTGGGTTTCATTAATCGATTTAAATCTATTTTCGGAATTTGTTTCGATTTTTCTTTGGTTAATTTTCGATTAAAATAATCGTTTTTTTGGGCTAATGAATCGAGTTCTAGGTAAATTTTCGATTTTATTTTCGATTTTTCTTGGTTAATTAATCGAGTTCTTGGTTATGGCTAGCATTTCGATTTTTCTTTGTTAATTTTGGATTAAAATAATCGTTTTTTGGGTTCATGCATGCGTTTTTGGGGTTGTTTTCTGGGTTTTTGATTTCAGATTTTGAATTTTTTTTCGATTTCAGATTTTTTTTCTGGGTTTTTTCGATTTCAATTTTTTCTGGGTTTGAATTTTTTTTCAATTTTTGGGATTAAATTCTGGGTTTTTTGTTCGAAGCTTAATTATATTAATGGGTGTTTTTTAATGAATGAGGTTTTTATTTTTTTTATTTATATTGTAATTTTTTTAAAATTTATTTTGTAATATTTTTTTGTATTTATATGTTGTAATCGAAGTATTTATATGTTGTAATTTTTTTTTATTATTTATTGCAAATTTTCAATGATATTGATGTTGCAAATTTTCGATGATATTGATGTTGTTTTAATTGATATTCGCTTTATGTTATGTTTTGATATTTTTATGTATTTTATCTATTTAATTTTTAAGTGGAAAAAACAAAACAAAAAGAATATATATATATATATATATATTGGCACTTTTGGCACCGGTTAACCGCTGCAAAATAAAAACAAAATAATTTTTTTGGCCAATTTTGGCACCGGTTAATCGGTTTCAATTCCGATTTTTTACAGCGGTTTGAACCGGTGCCTTTTTAAACCACTTATTGGCACCCCCCACATTGACACCGGTTCAAAGCGGTGGCTTAGGCCAGGTTTGAACAGGTGCCAATTTAATTTTTTCACGTAGTGTTTTCCTGGAATGACTCTTGGAAAGATGAAAGGAATAGCAAAATCGCTAGAATCACCTGGCGTCCCTAAATTAGACACTTTCGGACTTGGTTTCGAACCGACTCGGAAGATCTCAAGCGAGCCCAGGAAAAGTCAAAGGCACGTAGGAACGCTCGCATCCAAAAGAACACAATCCCAATGGATTGGTATCCTCTTACCCTCAATGGACAATTCATAAAAGAAGGAGAGGACTATCCATGCTACAAATTTCCCGAACCTTTTGTCGTAAATTTCCCTGGATTGCTATTTTCTAGATAAAATCCCAACTCCTATCCACAAGGAGAAAGTACCCCCATGCTTTGACTTTAATGTCATCGGATTACTATTCGAGCGAGAAAAAGACGAGCCGACATACATAGAGGATAACTCCTCGCTCATCTAAACGGTCCTACAAAGCGAAAGCTTTGATCCCTCAAGGCTCATCACTCCAGCAGAAGGATTACTACAAGGGTGGCGCAAGACAGTTAAGGTGACTACTCCAAGCGGAAGGAGAATCTCTATTACGAAAGGGCAAGGACCGATGTTCGAAGATTCGTCTGATTCAGAGTCGGATTTAGAGTTAGAGTCGGAGTCAGAGTCTTTTCCTGTAGAGTCATCTAAGTCCATAGTTGTAGCACCCCCTTCTTCTATCTCTTCCCCTACGATAGTTAGCGATCAAGTTTCTGAATTTAATAATATGTCTTCTTCCTCTTACTCTTTATTCTTTTCTTTAACCCAAGATGACAAGCATTTCTTAACTGACAATGAAAATGACAAAGAACTTATTAAAGCAATGGAAACACTTGAAAAGAAAACACCGATAATTGAGAAAACTAAGACGGTTGATATCTCAAATGATTCAACCAATAAAAGAGAAGTAAAAATCAGATTAACACTGAATGAACAAGAAAGAATCCATTTAATCAATCTACTTAAAGAATTAATAAAGAAATAACTCAACACACCATACCGCTCATCACAGGAATGAAACCTGTAAAACAAAATTTGCGTCGAATGAAACCCGGCGTAGCTCTTAAAATAAAAGAAGTTCAAAAACAAATAACTGCAAGTTTTATCAAGGTATACAAATACCCTGAATGGGTCGCCAATGTCATCCCAGTTCCGAAAAAGGATGGAAGGGTAAGAATGTGTGTCGACTATCGAGATCTAAATAAGGCAAGTCCAAAGGACAACTTCCCTTTACCGCACATCGATATTCTGGTAGATAATACAGCGAATCATGCACTTCTCTCGTTCATGGATGGATACACGGGATACAATCAAATTCTCATGGCAGAAGAAGACATGGAGAAAACAACCGTCATAACACCATGGGGTACATACTGCTACACGGAAATGCCATTCAAGATGAAAACGCAGGTGCTACTTACCAACGAGCAGCGATTGCCTTGCTCCATGACATGATGCACAAAGAAGTTTAAGTATATGTGGGCGATATTATTGTGAAGTCAAAAGATCGCCAAGCCATCAAATAGCCTTGAGAAAATTCTTCGAAAGGCTAAGAAAATACAACATAAAGTTGCATCCATCCAAGTGTGCTTTTGGAGTCACCTCAGACAAGTTTTGGGTTATGTCATAAGCTCTAGAGGAATAGAAATAGACCCAACCAAAATCAAGGCAATCATGTTAATGCCACCGCCCAAAACCGAGAAACAAATTCGAGGATTTATTGGCCGGTTGCAATACATAAGAAGGTTCATATCAAAATTGACAACAATATGTGAACCAATATTCAAAAAGCTTAAAAATAATGTATTAGTAATATGGGATGATGAGTGTCAAAAAGCCTTTGAAAAGATCAAAGCCTATCTCGCAAATCCTCCCGTATTGGCACCAGCACTTCCAGGAATACCTCTAGGTTGTACTTAACAGTGACCAAACAAACAATGGGAGCCATGCTCGCACAAGAAGTAGAAGATAAAGAAAATACAATCTACTATCTAAGTAAAAAGATGCTCGAGTATGAGGTAAGCTATACACCACTTGAGAAATTGTGCTTCGCATTGGTGTGAGCCACAACCAAGTTAAGACATTACATACTTGTGCATACAGTCTTTGTAGTTTCCCGATTGGATCCACTCAAGTATCTATTTGAGAAGTCTACACTCAATGGGCATATATCAAGATGGATAGTCACCTTAGCCTAGTTTGATGTAAGATTCATGCCTCAAAAAGCTATCAAAGGATCTGTGGTTTAAAATTTTCTAGCGGACTTTCCAATATAATATTCGACGCAATACACGACAATGAATTTCCAGACAAAGACTTGATGGTCATAGAGGATGATACTTTGACCGTATACTTTGATGGAGCCTCAAACCAAAAAGGATGTTGCGTTAAAGTATTACTGTTATGGATAAAAATGTGTAAGATTTAGTCAACGGTAGTCAATGAAGGTCAAGGACGAAGACTTTCCTCGACGAAGTCGTGAGCTCGACGACGCACTACTAGCACCGACGGAAGACGAAGTCAAATAATAACTTCCTATTTTTCGGGAAAAAGATAAAGCAAGGACTTAGTCTAAACTCAGTTGAATCAGTCCGGTAGAAGTCAAAGCAGAAGAAGAATATTTTCAGCAACTAAATCCGAGAATCAAGGGCATGAACTTATCTCCTTGCAACGGCTAGGGCATAACCTAGCAAATCGTCTATATAAGGGTTGTAGCAACAACAAACATGGCATCTATCCAATCCTACATCTTACCTCAGAAACTTGTAATTCAATATCATTTTCGCATAGTGAAAGTTTGGTAGATCCTCATTCTACCCGCGGTTTTTACCTTCCTTGGGTTTTCCGCGTCACCAACTCCTTGTGTCATTTATTTTTCTCCTTTATTTCACGTTATATTTTGCTTAGTTGATCCGTAGCCTAGATTTTGATATTCAATCCCACTTAACGAAAATTAGCATAAACAATTACTAGTATCACCTAAAGAAGAGCATGTTCAATTCTCCATAAAGCTTGATTTCAACGTTACCAACAACGCTGCTGAATACGAAGCATGCGTGGTAGGCCTTGAAACGGATTTGGCATTGGGAGTGAAAAAATTACGAATATTCAGAGACTCTTCATTGATAATCAACCAGATCTCTAAGAGATGGAAAGTAAGGAGAGAAAGTCTAGCCCCTTACCAAACTTATCTGGAAACTCTCACTAATCAGTTAGAGAAGGTGGAATACACGTATCTATCTAGAGAGGAAAATCAATTTGCTGATGCCTTAGCAAGGCTAGCCTCAATGGTTAGGATTCCTACGAAAATCGAGCAAATGCTTCTAACTATAGAAAAAAGGCATAAAACAGCTTATGTTCATGCTATAGAAGATAATGAAGTGATCCAAGAAGAAGAAGAAGAAGAAGAAGAAGAAGAAGAACCGTGGTATGCAAATATACTTAACTATGTCACCAAATGAGAATACCCTCCCCATGCTGACAAAAGAGCAAAACGAGCATTAAGACTCTTGACTTCTCAATACATACTCATAGACAACGAGTAACATAAAAGGGTACCTAACGGTTGAGCTCTCTTGTGTGTAGGAAAAAAGAATGCTCAAAGAGCAATGAGGATAGTCCACGAAAGAATTTGTGGAACTCACGTGAGGGGCAAGATGCTAGTCAAAAAGATAATGCGAGAAGGATACTATTGGACTACCATGAATAGGGATTGTCATCAATACGTAAAAAGATGCCCTAAGTGCCAAATCTACGCCAATCTACAACATGTTCCTCCATCCCTACTCTACACCTACACTTCGCCATGGTCATTCTCTACATGAGGAATTGACATTATTGGTAAAATTACTCCTCCAGGAACAGGAGGTCACGAATATATCTTAGTAGCAATTGATTACATTACAAAGTGGGTCGAAGCACAATTATACGCTAAACTCACTGCAAAACATGTAGCACTCTTTATCGAAAGAAATATTATTTGTCGATATGGAGTCCCACATGAAATGATAAGTGACAATGGAACTCCCTTTCAAGCCGAGTGTGAAGAATTGTTACAAAAATATGCCATCCAACATCATCATTCTTCTCTTTAAAGACCTCAGGCAAACGGAGCAGTCGAAGCGGCTAATAAAAATTAAAAGACTATCATAGAGAAAATGACAGAAAATTACATGGAAAGGCCTGACAAACTCCACTTCGCATTGTGGGGTTATCGCACGTCAATTCGCACATCAACAGGAAATACGCCATTTTCCTTGGTTTATGGAATGGATGTCGTACAACCTGTAGAGCTAGAGATACTATCTCTACGCATTGCATTAGAAATAAAACTCGATGAAGTTAAATGGACTAGGGCGAGATATGAGGAGCTAATTCTACTTGATGAAAAACGACTAGAAGCTCTACATACTCAATGCTACCAAACTCGTATGGCTAGGCATTTTAATAAGAAGGTCAAGACAAGAAACATCAAAGTAGGAGACTTGGTGTTAAAAGCATTAAGGAAGAATGTTTTAGATCCAAGGGGGAAATTTAGGCCTAATTGGTCTGGACCCTATATTGTCAAAACAATCCTATCAGGAGGTGCTGCAAAATTAACTGATATGGATGGCAATGAGTTCTCAAACATGACAAATTAATGAATGTCATAAATGACACCCATTTGATGAGCATTTAGGTTGATTTTATCCTCTTTTCATTGCTTTCTTGCTCAATAAATGCTTAGTTTTTTGCTTTGTTGCTTAGTTTTACATTTCCTCTCTTATTTTGTAGCTTTTGTGTATTTCATTGGTTTTCTAGCCTTTTCTCCTTTATTTGCTCTATTTTCGTGGTTGTAGTTATTGTACAAGGTTCGGGTATTGATATTGGTGATCTAATAAGGTGGACAAAGCCTTTAGAGCAAGCTCACGGGATTTGGAAAGCTAAACATGCAAGGAAGTGGAAATTCCAAGTCTTGGCTCGTGCGCTCTCATGTCGTGCTACCATTAAGAAGTGGTGTACCCACTAATATAGAGCTTAAGCTACTGCCACTCCTAGTGTTCTTCATCATCATCATAGTCGCGCGACCTTAACGAGCGCACGAAGCCGCAAGAATTTCGAAGAAACCCAATAGAGCGCGGGCGCGCTGCCTTGATAAGCGGGCGTTCACTGTAGCTGCGCGGGCGCTCCTTTGCGGGTTCCGGCTTCGATCTTATTTGTTTTGAGCCACTTATAAATACACTTTTGAACCCAATTTTTGCAAGCAAGCTTTTTAGATTTTGATCATATTCTTAGCTTAGTTGAGAGCTTCTGTCTCTAGTTTTAGGGTAGTTTGAGGAGTTGATTTTAGAGTGAGAAAGTGAGGAGTTTCAATGGTGATTGAGAGATTGAAGATTCAATGGTGACAATTGTATTGGAGATCTTCTCTATTATCAATGAGCATTTCTAAACTCTATCTCATTTATTGCTTTGTTTAATATTCATGTTTTTTTTATTTGTTTTGGATTTGTTTCGATTTTGATGTTTGATCTTGAATTAGAGTAATTGATCTTGATAGATTGTTGATTCTTATTTTCTATAGTTTTTTGTTGATTTGATGATGTTGTTAGAGTAGTTTGCTTTCTAGGGTGATGGTGAAGCTTATATGATGTGATGGATTGATGTAAATTGGGGATAATTGATGGAGTTGATAATGTGATCAAATTGGTCGATTGATCATGTGCATGTGTGTAATTGATTGAAGAATGGTCAACTTTGATAGTTGCACTAGTTGCTTTGTAAGTTCACATTGATACGGGCAATTGATTTGTGGCTTGCATTTGACGATTGAGGTGTCTTGTAACGTTCCAAGCTAGAGTTTATCGTAGTTGACGCTAGTAAGACCTTTAGAAAAATAGCTTGATATGATCTTTTGGTTGTATCATTGGTTTTCCCTCGCATCACTCAACTTAGTCAACTTCCTATCCCAATTTGCTATGTTCGTTTCTATTATAGGTGAATCCTAATCCCTAGAACTTTATTTGTTCGGATTCTTCGTTTAAGTAGTTGTTAGTGTCACCTCCTTTCCTTCGTCTTCGACCTAGCTTAGGCACCCAAATTGAAAGCATTTAGACATTACCGTTCCTTGGGTTCGACCCTTTGCTTATCTCTATACTTGTATTTAGGTTAGTTAAGTGTTTATAAATTTTGTTTGTCTTAGGGAGGATTAGTCCAACGACCTAGTTCACCCCACGTCACAAATATTGACCAACTTAAAAAGTACTACCCATAATTACTTGAGTAGGATACTCAAGAGAGCTACGTTTGGCCTGATTCCTTAAGAAATGATACGTAGGCAACCCTTTACGGGTGCGGCCAGTTTATTTTTTCAAATCTCGCATCCCAGATTTAAAAAAAAAATTCGACAGAAATTCGACGAAGCATCGGCGTCACGGAAAAAACCCCTTTGCCAGCCTATTGACCCTAGCGCCAAACGACAATGCCTGTCGCCTGCCGCCAGATTGCCGCAGCTGGCGCCATTCGTAAAAAAGCGGCGCCATTTTTCTTCAAAGTACCTGGAAATATTCTGGTGTTTTTTCGGAAAATTTTCGACTTCCGTAATCGAAATTTTTTTTGGAAAATTAAATTTTCAGTTTTCATTGCTTTAATAAATTAAATTTAAAGGAGATGATTTAATTTAAAAAGCTGCAATTTCATTAATAAAATAAACTAACAATTACATTATTGATGGAATTTAAATAAAACTTAAACAAATTAACTTTAAATTCAAAATTAAGTCTGATAATTGAGAGTTAACCAATGCTTTAATCTCTTTTCTCTTTCTTTGATCTCTTCCAATTTTTGTCTGTATCCTCTTCATCATCCATAACTTTAGCTAGTAGGCATCCTTAGAGGACCTACATTCAATTCTGGAGTAAATAGTTTCTCCTTTAGCTAGAACTCCGTGTTTCTTCTCTACCCAAACCTTCTTCTCCGAAGTGTCAGCTTTTTTCTTCCCTTTATCCTTCGTAGAGCTTTTCTTTCTAGGCATTGTAGGTGTTTTGAACTCAACCTTTTCACCCAAGCGTTCCTTAACGGGAATCAGTTTGTCACCTAGACGACTCTTCACATCAGTTTTACTCTGATTTTTCTTCATGTCCTTTGAACGTTTCTTCAGAAGCCACTTCTTCACATCACTGGGCAAGGAAGGAGGAACCTTTTGGGTAATTACTTCCCATAAAGGTCTAGGGCTCCAATAAGCATCAAATTTATCTATTTCTTGAGAGACACGAAATTCATAGGGACGACGAAGATCCCCGGAACGAATTGTTTGAAGTAGGTCGTACTGTCTTTTTACCCAGCAGGGATAATAAAAAGTCATCCTGGGCAAGCTTGGAAGACATCAGAAGGGTTGTTTGTTGACACCAATCATATTTTCTATTTTCCACCAAGGGATGACCCACTTGATGGCAAAGTTGTAAGAGGCAAAGACCTTATTCCATTCATGGCGCCCCATCTTAGAGATGCGTTTCTTCCTTCTCACAAAGCAATTTGGAGTATATTTTTCAAAATTGTCCGGAGGGCTAATCAATTCTAGTCTTTCCATTAGCCACATCTGTAAAAAAAAAAAAAAATAAAATAAAATAAAAAAAAAAAAAAAAATTTAATGCAAATAAATTAATATTGCTATACAAAAATATGTTTTTAATTTCTGTAGTTAAAAATATTAATTTTCTACCTGTAATAAAATTGGAGAGCCCCATAAAGGTGCTTTTGGATTTTTCTTTAATTCATCAAAACTAAGAATAGTCTCTCCAACAATTAATGGCATTGGATTTCTCCCAAATTAAATCTGCTCCAAAACAATTGATATGATTGCTTGACCCTCATTAGCTCTACCACTAGTGAGGAGATATTGACAAAGCATGCAAAAAAGAAAATCCCTTCTTCTATAAATATGAAAAGACTCATAATAAGGTCTATCAAAATGATGGCGAGCAAATTCTTTCAACTTAACTATGCTACCATCTACTATGTTTGTTAGATCTTTGTCTTTTAAATTAATGAAGCGCTCAAAATCCTTATAATAATACTCATTTATTCTAGGGATTATTGCAAGATCTAATGTAGGGAAGCCTAAGATAGCACCGAGTTCTTCCGGCAAAGGGCTAATTTCATCACACCCTAGTCTAAAACAATGAGTATCCACATCCCAATATTCTAAGGCGGTATGAATAAAGTCTACATCAAGATCTACCCCCTTGACACCATAAATACCCCCCATATGAAAAAAGTCTAACTCTTTTCTCTCCTGGGCAGTTAGAGACCGACACCATTCATGAGTGAAGTTGGTAAAACTTTTAGAGACTAAAGACATGATTATTATTTTTTCAAAAGCTAAGGTTATAGTTAATCTGCTGAAATTATGAAGAAAATCAGCTGGGCAGAGGGCTATTTATGCACAAAATCGACACAGTTTCAATCCGGAAAGGATTCAGAGTCAGCGCTCATCAGCGCCAGACGGCAGACATTGGCGCCTGACGCTAGAGCCTGGCGCCCAACGCTAAGAGTTAGCGTTTGGAGCTAACCCAAAACGCGTGGCGCCAGATGGCACTGGCGTGTCTTGTCATACGAGCTTTCCAATAAACGCATTTTTTTGCTTGATTCGAGTCTGAACAATGACTTTACGATCTTTTATTCTTTTTATACCCTTTTTCTAATTACATTTTACCTTTTCTTAATTAATACATCAATCAAATTAATTATATTATTTTTTTGGATTTTATTTCGACTTAATTTTTATGTTTTTGTAAATCAAATATTTTTATTTTTTCATTTTTCTTTTTTGGGGGAGAAAGTCGGAAACCCTCCATCAATAATAAAAATGACGGAATGTTTGCGCAAAATTATTCATTATCATAATTCTTTGCACACACAAACATGCACATAAAAATGTAAAAATAATAATAAATGTTAAATAAATAAACTCATAGATAATATGTATATACAAATATGTCTAAAAAATGATTCTAATAAAGGCAAAGTTCTATACAAAGTCATAATAAAAAAGCACAGGAATAAACTACGGCGCCGGAGGACGTACGCCCATCATGTCATAAAACTGCGCAGTATGAGGAGTAACCTCTCCACCAGCTCCAGCTCCAACTCCAGTCTCCTCGGGAGGTGGAAAACTCAGCTCAGGACCCGTCCACCCAAGATCAACCTGAGGCTGAGGCTGCGGAGGCTTTTGCGATCACGATCCGAACTCGTACATCCCACCATCTCTAAAAGCCGGGATAGCCTCTCCCTGGCCTACCGGTGCAGCATGTGCTCCCTCAGATGAAGAGCTTGAGCCCTCCACCACCTCGGTCCGGGCAGCTTCAGAATGACCAACCTGACCGCTAGAACCAGTACGGCGATGTCTTAAGCTAGACCTCGCCGGTTCTCTCAGCACCTTAGGTCTCGCCCGAGTACAAGAAGGAATGGGTTGAGCCTACGACAAGAAACTAAGTCAGAAACAATTAAAATTAAAGTAGTAATGCAAAAATAAGAAGGGAAACTACATCCTGAAAGGCGTCGTCGCGGCGACACGTAGCCACATTCCTTATTCGAACGAGCTGGCTCGGGAAGGCATCTATGCACCGTGCCATCACCGTGACACCTCGTGCGAGAACTGTCAAGCAAATAAAGTCAGTAATGATGCATAACATATATAAATAAAAATTGCAAATAAATAAAGCTTACCCGAGTCTGGTGACGAGGAATCGACCGCTCCACAAAGCGCTCACCCTCAGGAGCCGGAGGAATCATCTCCTCGATCAGCCTGTATGTCCCCTGATAATGGATGGACATACGAGGTGGCACAAACTCAGTAGGTCTACCCTGACAAAAGCAAATCAAAGTTAGTAAAACATTACTTAGGGGCTACTTAACGGAAGGTAAAGAATGAAAATCATACCGCCACCTGCTCAGCCAGTACAAGGACTAGAGCTAACAACGGTAGTAGCTCCTCTTCATAGCACCGCCCAGAGATTATATAACATCGCCAAGGGGTACCAGCTCTCTCTAACAAGCTCACCAACCTCGCGCCGTTGAACATGTGACGCGGTGGAGGAGCAAGAACAACGAAAGTGTCCG
The DNA here is from genome assembly GCF_948465745.1 of Chenopodium album. Lineage (NCBI taxonomy): Eukaryota > Viridiplantae > Streptophyta > Magnoliopsida > Caryophyllales > Amaranthaceae > Chenopodium > Chenopodium album. The sequence continues at coordinate 44,160,197 of NC_137839.1, forward strand.
AGGAATGCTGAATAGCAACCCTCTCTCCAAGATATGGGACTGCTCCATATGTCCCTAACCTCTTCCAACTATATCACCAAAACCTCTTCCCTCGTCTTGATAAAGCCTACGGACTTGTCTCAAGGTTCGGTTGATTTCGTGGTCAATTTGGTGTGAGAGTGCTCCTTGAGACCTCCTAAACATTCACCAAAGATAAGCAAACAATTAGCAATTACAAGGATGACAAAACAAAAAAAAAACAAAAAGAAAAGAAAGAAAAATGACTCTAACAAAAGCAATAATAGACGCTAAACAAGCCGCTTCCCCGGCAACGGCGCCAAAATTTGATCGAGGTTGGAAGTAGGTCGTTGGGACTACTAACCCTAACCAAATTAGAAATTTATAATACCTAAACCTACACTAAACTAGTTAGTGGCAAGTAAAGGGTCGAACCACTAGGGAAGCACGCTAATTCAACATCAAATATCACTAATGCAAGAGTGAAAAGGGGATTGTTTTGTTGGTTTTTTGGATTGTAAACACTAGAACTATAAACAAACAAGATAAAGATGATTAAAATCAAGAGAGAACGACGCTAGGGGTTCGGGGGTGTCAAACATGATTAGAAAGAGGGGAACAATGATAGTTATCATAATGAACATGCCAAAGAACACCAGATTCTACCTAAACAATTCATTCTCATGCAATAGTCTAGGCAAATCAATGAAAGAAGTCTATGCTAATTAGGATCATTCTTATGCATCCTATTAGACACAAGCAAATCAAGAGAATATAGAAGCACAATACATGAAACTCCATTTTAACAACTCATTCTCATGCAATCATTAAAATAGATGTGATCTTAATCTAGTTCAAATCATTTTCATGCATTTAAACTAGAAGGCAATCAAATAAAGTGCAACAATAATCTCAAGCCATTAAAAATCATGTATTTCATCAATTTAAGGCATGTAATCAATCCAACTATCATCATTCATCCATCATTCAGTGCATATTTCACACCCCTTCCCCTAGCTAAGAGATTGAAAAGGGGGAATAAAGATGATAGCAAAACTAAGAGTAAACACAAGAAGCATGAAATCAAACATGATCAAAAACACTGAAAATAACAAAGATAGATTAATCAACAAAAAATAAATAAAAATACGCAACTAGGAGGTAAATAAACAAAACTAAGAGAAAGGATTAGAGATTACTAAAGAGGCAATAAATGAAAGATGAAAACTTGCAAAGTTGCTTGATTGAAGGGAAAGCTTGAACCAAAGTTGCATACAATGAGATAACAAGAGCAATACTACACTACCTCTCTCTAAGATTAGGGTTAATTGTCTCGGATCATGAGATAATCCAATACCATTACATAAAAACATTCTAAATAACTGCCTAAAATAAACCGTACAAAGCAGCTGGAATAAAAAATATGGTCCGACCGAACTGTGGGAAGGTTCGGCCGGACCACTGGGTAGGTTCGGCCGAACCCTGGGTAGGTTAGATCGAACCTCCCCTGATATTGGTCTGGTCAAACTTCTGAGGTTCGGTCACTCCTGCAAAACGGCCATTTTCCATCTTGAAACTGCCAAGGTGGTTTGGCCGCACCACAAAGTAAGTTCGGCCACACCTAGGTTGGGCCATACCTTCAGGGGGTTCGGCCGAACCTAGTTGATTCCTCCTTCTTTCAGCTTCTCTTGAGCTTCATGCTCCTTCTTCACGGCACATCATGCATTCCAAAGTTCATCTAAGAAGGCCAAGAACCTACAAAACGACAAAGAAACGTTAGAAAAACCAACAAAAAGAGAAAAAGGGAAAGGAAACATGCGAAAAGAAAGGGAAAGGCAAAACTAAGGGAAAAATGCTTAAAAAGGCTCAAACAAGTGCAAATGAGGGGATAATCCTTAGAGAAAAAGGATGGAAAAGTGGCATAAATGCCACTCATCAAAATCCCCCACACTTGCCTTTTGCTTGTCCTCAAGCAAGGAATATTAAAATAAAAGGACAACACACACAACAAGCATAATATGACAAGGGTTAAGAAAATCAATCAAGCTTCACGATGGGAAATGCTCCAAATGGACTCCAACATAGGGACGTGTATCAAAGAATGCTTACTTTTCTCAACTCAAAGAGGGGGAACACGTTCTAAGATGCTCATGGTTGAAGGAGACAAACCTAAGCTAAGCGTAGAGAACTAATGATTTCATCCTCCGCCCTAGCCCCAACCAAGACAGTCCGCGCTCTATCCACTAGCTTCAATCATCCCTAAGTTAGCTACTCATGATTCCTCGAGGGAACCGGAAAAAGAAACTTTTATGTGGAATCATAAGGTTATCCCGACATCTCAACTATGCAAACTCTCTCCATAGGGTTGAAATCTATCTCCCTCCACCGTTCTTTGACCACGCCCCACTAAAGTTCAAGGGTCTTAACTAGGGTTGTAATGTTATGGCTAGGGATTAAGGTTGAGAATAAATTTGAAAATTTTGGTGGCAAATCCTAAGTGAAGCATAAGAGTGGCCATCTCTCAAGAACATCCTATGAATCGAACCAAGTCTCAAACTTACAACCTTTCAAACAAATCACAAAACATTACTTCATCCCTTTTTATTTAGTTCACTTTATATATATATATATATAGATATATTTCTTGGTTTTCATGAGTTTCAACTTCCTTGCCAAACCTTTTGCATACTCTTTTCACGAATACCCTTTCAAAACCATATTTGAACCAAATTACACAACCCCTTTTTTTTTTGCTCAAAATCAACATTATCAAACTCGAACCTCAAAAGCCGATGCTTTACTAACTACAAGGGTTGGTAGAACATAGGCCGCTAGGTTTGTAATATGGTTAAATCAAGAAAGGGGAAATAAGGCTTAACATGGTAGGCAAGTGGGCGAATGTAAAATGAAAACCAAATTTGTAACAAAACATACAGAAAACAAAGAAAATTGAGAAGAAATGCCCTCTTCCTTCTCTAGGGTTATATGGTAACGATTTTGGGAGCTAGATACCAACACAAAGATTAAGATATGCGTAGTCAAGGATCCTAAATGCCGCTCACAAGAGTGATGAACGCTTGAACAAATGACGCTCACATTGGATAAGAAATAAGCAAATACCAACCAAGGGAATCCTATTCACTACGGAGAGCAACACCATCTTACCACTTTCCCGTGAACTAGGGGTTCAAACGTCCTCAAGATTTCTAAACCGGGCTACCTTAGCTTACAATGTGTCTAATTCAACCCTAAGCACTCTGAAACCGTGTAATCCCTCATCAACCAGGAAGGTAAGCATTCAAAGTCATGTCATCAAGAAGGTACAAAAGTCCACAAATCAAAATAAATGACCAAATCCACATCAAAAATATTTCAACTTGTCATAATCATGCTTGTCATACACAAAAAAAAAAAAAAAAAAAAAAAAAAAAAAAAAAAAAAAAAACAAGAAAAGCACACAAAAAAGGTAGGAAGAAATTAAGAAGGTTCATAATCAAAGCATGTAATCCAAATAAATCCCAATCGACATACAAGTGATCGTTGATATCAACATCAACGATCCCAAGTTCCTTAGAACCAAAATCAATCAACCTCGAACCATTCAACTCTTCCTAAACTAAACCAAAACTAAGCACTCAAAGAAAAAGAAAAAGAAAAAGAGGAAAGGTCTCACCAAATGCCGCTTGAAATAGAAGACAAGGTAATATATCCAATCTCACCAAGGGAGCTCGGGATGCTCCTTAACTTCTTTCATCTCCGCTTTCAAGCTTCAAGAAAGGTGAGCCAAACAAAAGAAACTACAACAAAACAATAAAAAGTTAGAAAACAAAGTAAAAGACTAAAGAAACAAACAAAAAGAAGAAAAATAAATAAAAAAAGCTATCTACAAAGTTTGGATTAAGGGGAATTGGATTTTCGTGAATTTGGATTTTTTTTCTTGGGAGCATCTCCACCTACAGAAACTCAAGAATCATCAAAGAAAATCATTTGAAATCAGCAAAAATAATCATAAAAGATCATCATCATAACCACAACATCACCATCACAACATCACCATCTCATCACATCACCATCACATCATCACCATCTCATCACATCACCATCACAACATCACAATCACAACGCCATCAAGAATAACAAGGCCACTATCCTCACTATCCTCCTTATGTGACAGCTACTACCCTACCACTCTACCCTCATATGTACACTTCAACCAACCAAAATGACATCCTCCCCCACACTATTCTGTTGCTTGTCCCGAGCAAAATTTACAAGTTAGAAGACCGGGGGGGAGGGAAGGGAACTCTGATCACGGGTTATTATCTCCGCGCCCCCTAGGTTGATCGAGGTTATCAGGATCAAACCCGGGAGTGTCCATGAAAGGGTGGAAGGGTTGGTTTAAGTGCTCATAGGGCCACCCTTGGTCACCCCAACCGCCATCAAAAGGAGTAGGGGTAGATGTGGATGGCGGGTCATAAGCCGAATCATACCCACTCGGACGATAGGGGTCGTATGGTGGGGTGCCAATGCGTTGGGTAGGGTCGATGGGACCTTCCCAATTGGCGTAGCAAGGGGGGTGGGGTTTTGAGGGTCATAGGGCCCCAATAATTGACCGGACCCTCTTGAGGAGGGAGGTAAGGGTAGTTAACATAGGGCGCTTGAATGCCCGCTTGCACAAGATTGTCATAATTTGCCCTCGCGTAGTACCCCCATTGTTCAATGGAAGCTTGATTGTCTCGACGGATATCATTGAGGGTACTACGAAGGGCATTTAGATCAAAAGAAGGGATGGAAGAAGAGGAAGATGCCTCACCTCCCCCGTGAATGGGGGGGACGAATTTCTCCGCTTGGGGGGCTGGTGGAGGTAGAGGAACTCCACCCCGGGCTCTAGGTCGTCTCAGCTCATTGGGGATGTTTTGCTGAGGGATCTTCCATTTGAGAGGAGCGGAGAGTTCCACCGTAGTGAGGGTGGGGTCCGAGAGGATACACCACTCTATCTCCCTATCGACCAAAAGGATGAATCGGCGCTTGCTAGTGGTGTAGTTGATGAAGCGGTTGTGATGGAGGGCGCTTATGGAAAGAGCATAGGGAGGGGACTCGTCGGTGAGCTCCTCTCAGGATTGGTGCACGAGTGGGAGCAATTCAATTTGATCTTTGTATGCTCCATTCTTCAAAGAAAGAGAAATAATAGTAATCATGCCACCCATGAAGATATCATCACCGAGACGGTTATCCCTAGTATCCAAGATCCGTTAGATGAAGGTGGAAGAGCATTAAATTTGAGCCGCTGAGGGTTATCGACCAAGAATAGGCAAGCAACCTCATCCTTTACCGTTCAGTCGAGGTTTGCTTTGAAGAACACGCATATTGGAGAAGCCGTAAAAAATACCTCTAGGCTATGTGAATGATATTGTTGACCTTTGAGGAGTTGGTTTGAAACATATCCTTGTTGGTGATACTCCTCCACCACTCTTGCTCGTTGTAGGGTATGCGATGAGTGGAGGTCATTTCGGATGGGTGATCAAGTCCGATGGCATGCCAAAAGAATATCTCATTTAGCTCACTTTCCGTTAAAGAGTGATCCTCGTTGAACATTCTAAAGTGCATCATAAGTTTAGAATCCTCATCATCATCCTCCAGCTCAATGACTTCCTTGCGAAGAGAGACAAGGAATTCCAAAGTTACACGCTCATAAGTGTAAGCGTGAAGGTAAATGAAGTCATCCCATCCAAAGTTCTGAGCCAACCTGACCACCTCATCCAAAATACCTAGCTTCCTCAAAGTTTGGGGGCAAAATAATCTAGTAGAACGGATTGGACGCTTGATGAGTGACTCATAGATGAGCCAAAATTGCTCGTCCAAAGCAACAATGCCGTGATCATTGATGCTGGGAGGTGGTGGGAATTGTGGTCCTGAAGATTCTCCTACTCTCTTCCTCTATGATTTTCCTTTGCCTTTGCCGAGCACTTTGATTCTACAAATTCACCAAGAGCATATCATTAGAACAAATTGATAAGAAATGACATAAGAAGCTAGCCAAGGTAAAAGTGTATGCATGAGAGTATACAATTCAAGGCATGCATGAATACATTTGAACCAAGGCTTGAATAAGAAATCCTTTGTCATTCCTATATGAGTCTTAATAAAGTCTAGGTGAAATTTGGCATGATGTCCCCTAATTTTCATGATAATCATTAATCAATCCATCAAAAACAAACCAAAACAATGAACAACAATCTCCAACAACATCCAACTCATGAATTTCTCAATCATAAAATAGTAACATGGACACCCTAGTATGAAATCAACATTCTTAACCAAAGATATTGAGATCAAAATAAAACCAAGGCAAACATGCATAATCATCATAACAACATGTTCTACTATCAACAACCAATCATTTGCAACAAGTAAATCCAAAGAACCACATGAATTAATCAAGTTATTACTAACAATTTCAAGAATACCAAAATTCATACTTAAACATGTAAAACATGGTAAAACTATGAGAAATTAAAGAAATAAACTTGCAAAAGCTAGGAAAACCATACCACAATTGATTGGAAGTAAGTAGAAACCCAAAAAAAACACCAAAGCACTAAAACCCTTGAAATTGGGGAAAATAAAAAGATGGGATTTTTGTGAGGAATTTTGGTGGAGATTGTAGAAATTTAGGTGAGGATGGAAAATAATTGAGAAAAAGTGAAGATTGGAGTGATTTTGATGGAGATTTGAGGTTGTAAGAGGGGTTGTAATGGAGGTTTAGAGTGAGAAGGAGGAGAATTGGGAAGCGAGATGCGAAAATGGGAGTATCAAGCCACGAAAATCAGCAGCAAGATAAAAAAAAGGCAGTAGCGTTTTTTTTTTTTCAGAACTGAAACATGGTTCGACCGAACCAGGGGTATGTTTGGCCGAACTACAGTGATAGTTCGGTCGAACATACTCCAGGTTCGGTCGAACCTGAGCTCAAATTCATTTTTCTTAAATTTTGGCAGAATGCTTCCCCAATTTTGCAAAATTGGAGGAGTGACCGAACCCAGGGACAGTTCGGTCGAACTACAAAGCATGTTCGGTCGAACCATCCCAGGGTTCGGTCGAACCTATACTGCAACATGGTTTTTGCAAATTTTGGCAGAATGGGGCTGAAATTTTTAAAAAATTGAGGAGTGACCGAACCAAGGACAGTTCGGCCGAACTACAGTACAAGTTCAGTCGAACATCCCTAGGTTCGGTCGAACCTTCTGTCAAAACGCAAGTTTGAACTTTTTGGCAGAAAGCTGCCATAATTCCTTGAAAATACTGTAGTGGCCGAACATAAAGTTGTTCGGCCAAACTCCCTTAAAAAATCGCACAAGTAAAAATTGTCCTTAACACACATCTAAACACCATACCATCACGCTAGATGCAAAGCATATCAAAAATCCAAACACAATCAAAACTCATAAATCCCAAAAATCCAAAATTGTAGATAGAAAAATAAAAGCAACAAGAATAGAAGAAAGTAGAAAAGGGTTAGAAACTCGGGTTGCCACCCAGAAGAGCTTCTTTATAAGGTCATTAGCTTGACCGTGAGGAAAATTCATTCAAGAGGGTGGCTTAGGACCCAAAGGGTCAAGCCTTAGACACTCGATCACACAAACTTCTTCTTTTCAAAAGTAATGCTTCAAACGAGAACCATTGACCATGAACTTGTTCCCATCCGCATCTAACTCAAAAGAACCATAAGGAGTAGTCTTCGATACCACAACAGGCCCCGATCACTTAGACTTGAGTTTACCTGGAAACAAGCGAAGCCTTGAGTTGAAGAGCAAGACCTTATCTCCAACCTTAAAGCTCTTGTTTCGAATATGTTGGTCATGCCATTTCTTAGTCTTCTCCTTATACATTCTTGAGCTCTCATAAGCATCATCCCTAAGCTCTTCATGTTCATTGAGCTTCAACAATCTCTTCTCACAGGCCAAAGACAAATCCATATTAAGATCCTTGATAGCCCACCAAGCCTTGTATTCCTTTTCAACCGGCAAGTGACAAGCCTTGCCATAGACCAACCTATAAGGGGTTGTGCCGATTAGAGTCTTGTACGCCGTCCTAAGAGCCCATAGCATGTCATCAAGTTTGAGAGACCAATCTTTCCTTGATTTGTTCACCATCCTTTCAAGAAGATTTTTGATTTGACGATTCGAGACCTCCACTTGTCCTTGAGTTTGAGGGTGGTAAGGTAATCCAACCCTGTGATGAACGCCATATCTCTTGAGAAGAGCTTTAAATTGCTTTTTAGCGAAATGGGAGCCTCCATCACTAATTAGCACCCTCGGAACTCCAAACCTAGGGAAGACGATCTTCTTTAGGAGCTTAAGCACAACCTTGTGATCATTGGTAGGTGAGGGTATGGCTTCAATCCATTTTGTCACATAATCGCCCGCTACCAAGATATATAGATTCCCACAAGAAGAAACGAAAGGCCCCATAAAATCCACCCCCCAAACATCGAAGGGTTCAACTTCTAAAACACTTTGTTGGGGCATTTCGTCCCTCTTGGTAATGCCTCCACTCCTTTGAAATCTATCACATTGCGCAACGAATTGGTGGGCGTCTCTATGCATTATCGGCCACCACAATAAGGATTGAGATATTTTTGCCACTGTTTTGTCAACACCACCATGTCCTCCACATGGGAGTGAGTGGCAATGCTCAAGAACACCTTGAATTTCATGATCTGGAACGCACTTTCGATAAAGGCCATCTCCACATTGCTTGAATAGGTATGGGTCATTCCAAAAGTATCATCTCACCTCCTTGAAAAACTTCTTCTTTTGTTGAGAAGAGTACTCCGGGGAAACGACTCCGCACGCAAGATAGTTGGCTATATCTGCGTACCAAGGGGTAGAAGTTGAAACCAAAGCCATGAGAGCCTCAAATCCTATCTCATCATTAATCGGTACATCCTCCTTGTTCTCAAATGGTAGCCTAGACAAATGATCCGCTACATAGTTCTCCGCTCCCTTCTTGTCCCTCATTTCGATGTGAAAGTCTTAGAGAGAGAGAACCCAACGGATCAAGCGAGGTTTTGCTTCTTTCTTGATCATGAGATACCGCACCGCGATGTGATCTGTGTACACGATAACTTTTGAGCATATGAGATAGGACCGAAACTTATCGAATGCAAACACTACCGCTAACATCTCTTTCTCCGTTGTTGTAATTCATTTGAGCCTCATCTAGAGTCCGACTTGCGTAGTAGATGACACATGATTTCCTTGTTTCTTTTGACCAAGAACGACACCTACTGCAAAGTCACTAGCATCGCACATTAGCTCAAAAGGAAAGCTCCAATCCGGAGCTTGCACAACGGGAGAAGAAATGAGAGCTTCCTTGAGCTTACGAAACGCCGCAAGGCAAGCCTCATTAAAGTCAAAAACAACCTCTTTTTTAAGTAATTTGGTCAAGGGTTTGGCAATTGAAGAAAAATCTTTGATAAACCTCCGGTAAAAACCGGCATGCCCAAGAAAAGCCCGTACCCCCGTGATGGAAGTAGGAGGGGGCAACTTTTCAATCACCGAAACCTTGGCCAGATCTACTTCAATGCCATTTTGTGAAACCTTATGGCCGAGGACAATGCCCTCCTCAACCATAAAATGGCACTTTTCCCAATTTAAAACCAAACTCGTCTCTTGACACCTTTTCAAAACTTTTTCAAGGTTAAAAAGACAAGTGTCAAAAGACGAGCCACCAACACTAAAATCATCGATGAAAACCTCAATTTCTTTTTCAAGCATCTCAGAGAAAATAGAAGTCATGCATCTTTGAAAATTAGAGGGAGCATTGCATAATCCGAATGGCATTCTTCGGTATGCAAATGTCCCATATGGACATGTGAAAGTAGTTTTCTCTTGATCACTTGGATGGATAGGGATTTGGAAAAATCCGGAATACCCATCCAAGAAACAAAAGAAAGCATGGTTAGAAAGCCTTTCAAGCATTTGGTCCATGAAAGGGAGAGGAAAATGATCTTTCTTAGTGTTTTTGTTCAATCTCCTATAATCAATGCACATTCTCCACCCGGTCACCGTCCAGGTGGAGATTTCCTCTCCCTTTTCATCCTTGATTATGGTCATTCCACCCTTCTTTGGAACCACATGAACCGGGCTAACCCATTTTCTATCGGAGATAGCATAGATGATGCCCGCCTCACGTAGTTTCAAAATTTCTTTCTTCACAACCTCTTGAAGGTGGGGGTTTAACCTTCTTTGAGGTTCAATGGAGGTGGAATGATCATCTTCAAGATGAATACGATGCATGCATAAAGAAGGGCTAATACCTTTATTATCATCAATGCTATACCCTATCACATCCCTATATTTCCTTAAAACATCAAGAAGTTTTTCCAAATTAAGACCAACTAGGGTAGCATTGACAATAATAGGGTATTTTCCCTCCTTATCAAGAAAAGCATATTTCAAAGAAGGGGGAAGGGGCTTGAAATCTACCTTGGGAGGAGGCTTAGAACTCTCCTCCAATTTCTCCTCCTTGGACTCAAGCTCGACCTCAACTTGTTTTTCAACTTCCTCCTTTGAGGATTCCTCCATTGCCATGACAAATTCTTTAGCCTCTTGAGAGTGGAACTCTTCTTTGCATGTAAGGGCTTCTATCATTGGATCTTAAGGCCTCATCACGACCCTCCCCAGACGATCTAGCTCTTCATTCACAACATCAACTCTATAGCATTTTTCAACCATGGGGGTCTTGACCAACTTCGAAAATTCAAAGACAATTTTTTCATCGGCCACTTCACAAGTGATGATGTTGTTCTTGCAATTGATGACCGCCCCCAAAGTTTTAAGAGCTTCACGTCCCAAAATCAAAGGAGTGTTAACATCTTCCTCCATTTCAATCACTACAAAGTCACAAGGCACGTAGATGTGTCCCTTTTGAATTGGAACATCCTCAAGCTCTCCAGAAGGTAATTTCACCGATCGATCGGCCAATTGAATTGTCTTCCTTGTAGGGATCATCTCAATATTGAGTTTTTGAGCAATGGATAGAGGGATTAAACTAACACTTGCTCCAAGATCGGCTAAGGCGCCCTAGCTTCCATGTTCCCAATTTTCACCGGCAAAGTGAAACTTCCCGGGTTTTTTTCCTTCTTGGGCATCTTATGTTGGACAAGATCACTCACTTGATGTGGAAGGGTGATAAGACCATCATTGAGCTTCCTCTTTTTGGTGAGAATATCTTATATCTTCGGCATTGTTCCCTAGCTTGCAAAGAGTTGTCACAAACAACAGGAGGTGATTTCAAGAGAAGTTGTCTTTGATCGTGTTCCTTGGCTTGCGGAAGATGGTTACAAAGTGCTAGAAGTCGGTTTCAAGCAAAGAAATATTTGATGGGGTTCTCTGGCTTGTAGAAGTCTATTATGGAAGAATTGGAGGCAGTTACAAGCGTAGCAGTCTTCAGGCGGCATTCTCTAGCTTGCAGGACGTCGTCAAAAAAAATATATAACAACAATGCAGCAGCAAATCGGTTACCTTCAGAGACGTGTGCTCGACGGTGCAAGATACGCGTTTCTTAACTCTTTTATCTGTTTTAAATAATGCTAGTTTGCAGGTATCGGCGTTACAAGAATAATTTAGGATCGCAGAACGTTCTGAATCATTCTCCGTCCCTATCGCAACTTTGACTTTTGTTTTCGAAACATGCGTTTCTCCAAACTCAGTCAAAGTGGGGGCTTCTGTAGATACTTATTTGTGTCTCCCCAAAACCAAACCCGGTGATGAGTACCTTTCACGTCGAATCATACTCGAATGAAGTGAAAGTGTGGAAAGCCTAGTGTTGTGGATAGTTTTAATTTCTTTTCTTTTCTCTCTATTTTTGAAAATCTATTTTAAGAAAACAGCCAATCCAGTTTGGTTTGGTCCATAGCAAGGGTCCAATAATGGTGTAGTTCGATAGGGCTTGAAAAGTGCTTTCCAACGATATATTATAAGCCCAATTCCGATGAATAATGAGGAAGTTATGACCCAATTACTAAACTGGGCCTTGTTTGATACTTATATGCGGCCCAATGATCTAGAGGAGGGCCTAATATGGATTTATCATTTCTAATGCAATTAGAATTGATTTTATTCTTCTAAATTCTTCTAGAAGGTTCTTTTCATTCCTAATTCAATTAGCATTGATAAATTGACCTTGGTTGACTTTTAAGAGTTTTAATCAGAATAAAAGAGTGTTTTTATGGAAAATACGGGTTTGCCCCTCTGTATGGCTAAATTTTATCTGAATTAAGAAAACGCGTGAAAATAATAATTAACGCCTGACGACAGACATTAGCGCCTGGCGCTAATGATTGACGCCTGGTGCTAATGTTCAGCGCCTGGCGCTAATCTGTTTTATCCTCGTCGATACTCTTATTTATTTTTTTTACCTGTTTGGCTGATTTTCTCTATAAATATCCTCCTAAAACTTTCGTTTTTCATCATCAACAATCATCATTATCATCAATTATTATCAATTCTCTCTAATTCTCATATATTCTCTAGCTCTCTAGTTTTTAAAAATTCGTTTATCTATAATTTTCTATTCAAAATTCCGCATTTACAAGACAAAGAAATACCAATCCAAATTCAAAGTTGCCTTCACCCTAGACGTGAAAGGTTTTTAATATCTAAGGGTTTGGTCCCAAATCTCTCTTTCAATTATTTATTTTAATTGTTTTGTTTATTATTTTCCTTGAAGGTACTAACGCGTGTATTTTGTTATTAGAAAGAGATACGAGGCATCCAAGTAAGTGTTTTAATTGTTTTATTGATATTATGATGTAGAAATCATGTCTAGGTTGTTATTATGATTCCTAATGTCATGTTATGGTGTTTTGATCTTCCGAGTATCATGTTTAGGGTAACAATTAAAAATTCCTAATATCAAGTATGATTTAAAGTATGCTTCATATGTTCTTCTTAATATTTATGTTAGTATCATGTTAGGGCTATATATTTGATCTTTATTGTTTAGTGACATGCAAGGATTTATTATTAATCTTGTTAGTATCATGCCTAGGGTCTTGCTATTATTATGCTTTAACATGAATAATATGATTATAATTGTTATGATAATGATTCATGATTATTATTTTAATTATTATATTTTTGGATTATGATTATGTTGCTTGATATTTTTTAGGAAAAATTGTAAATAATAATGCCAACTTTGCTCCATTTTCTTTTAATAATCCCAACTTTAGATTATTCTAGAATAATTCAAACTTTAGGGGTTGTTTTCTTTCTTTAATCCCATTGACCGGTTACCTGTTAAACAGGTTAATTTCTTTTTATTTTTTAAATACAAGCCACATGTCAAGAGTTAATTAGCCAAAAAAAAATTTAAAATTAAAAAAAAAAATATCAGAAACCCCCCACCCCAGCCACACCGTCCACCAAAACCTCCGCCTCACCACCCACCGGAAAACTCCAGCCTTCTTCTCGTTGGCCAGCCGCCCCTTTCCACACACGCTACAACCAAAATAACAACAACAAACACCAGCAACTCAGCCCAAACTACCGCACAACTCGCAAATAGCCAAACAACCACCATCACCACCAGCCTAAATCGTCAACCACAACATCCATCACTACCTCATCATCGATTCGCCACCTGCAATCAGAAATTCAACAACCAATTTCATCAATTTCAGCATTCAATAGCAGTAACAACTTCGAATTATTCTCATGAAGTTTGCTCACGGGGTTGGTGGTTCAACGGGGAAGGGGGAGTGCGCACACGAGGGTGGTGGTTCAAGGAGAAAGGGCGACGGGCGACGGGACGGGAGTAGAGGTGGGTGACCAACGGGAAGATTAGAGCGGCAAAGGCAATTTAGCTATTGCGGAGAACCCGAAGTGGGTTTCGATCGAGGTAGCGAAGTTGGATCGGCGGAGTCGAAAAAAGTTGATGCTACTGCGAAGGACTCCGACGCAGGGGGAGGTTTCAAGGGAGTTCTGGTGTTTTCGGGGAGTGTGCGTTGGTTTTGTGGTGGCGGAGGGCAAGGCGGTGGATGTGGTTGGGGGTTACAGTGGGAGGCTAGGTGGTTTCTGGTTTTTTTTTTTTAAAAAAATTTTTGCACCAATGACAAGATGACACGTGTAATGTAACCTACTATTAGAGGTTATTGACTTTTGTTAAACGGTTTGGGATTGAAGAAAGAAAACAACCCCAAAAGTTCGGATTATTGTAGAATAATCCAAAGTTGGGATTATTAAAAGAAAATGGAGCAAAGTTGGGATTATTATTTCAAAATTTTCCTATTTATTATTATTGCTTGATCACGCCTTTATTGCATGTTTAAAGGGAATTTGTACTTGTAATCACGCTTAATAAGATAATTAATAATCTTGTTTAGGGTTAATTTTACTATAATTCAAGTGATCGCCGATAATAGTTTTATTTGTGCATTAATATTCAACCAACATAGATAAACAAGTTTAGGGTTAATCCTATTGATTGCATGTTAGTTAGAAAGCGCACATGAATACGATTAGAATAAAGTAGAGGCCTATTATTAGTGAAGGTTCAATCTATTTTCGGTTGGATTTGTACCTTCATCCCCGAACTACCAGACATGGTTCCAGACCTATTGGAGGTTACGATCTCCTAGATCGTTAAGGGGTGTAACCTTCACCTCATGAACGGTTTACAAGTTCCTAAAACTTGTTGGCGACTCTTTTGCTCTGTCTTCTTTCCGTTTGGATGCTGCCGTACTTTAGTGTATGATCACAATGGGGTTCAAGCTAGGGATAATGCTTGAAATATTCCCTGCAACAACGAACGGCAGCGCAGCAGAACTAAGCTCCAGTCTTGTAATGAGACTGAAGTCGGTCGGGGTGACCATCATCTTACCCCAAGGGAATTGGAAAGTTTTGGTGGTGTCCCAAAAAAACTCCACTAGGGCATGGGCCACGTGGTGACCCTCGCTAGAGGCAATCATGGCCTTCGAGGTCTCAAACAGCGCAATCAACCAGCAAGACTCCCAGAGAAGTCTCACCTCTCCATCGACACTGATATGCATCTTGTATAGGTCGCCCAGGGTATCGCAGCCTGAGCCGTGGTAGCGCGACCTACCAACTGTGATCCCACGTCGCACCCTCTCAGAAATATGGTGGACGGGGAAGAAGTACAGAGTCCGCTCATCCCACTCAGGGATGGGACCAAGAGTAGTGGACGGGTCGGCGTCCTCCCCTACGGGCTCATGCTCCCGTCGCGTGTCTCGGGACCTTGAACCAGAACCTTGCTATCTAGCCATGCTATATTCTGAAAAATCATCATGAATTAAGGTTCTATAGTATCTAAGGTTTGCCTAGCAGCATGATACTATGTTCGCCAAAAATTAGAGTACGTAATTCTAAAACTGAGCACAATTTCAAATTGAGAATACACGACATTTTTCATCTATCCAAAAAATTTCTTGCAATACTATGGTAATTATTGTGACAAATTGGACAAGAATTGCTAGCAAGAACACCAAGAACAAGCTACATTGTCTTCACGACCTTAAGAGGTCAAACAATGGTGATTTGTTTGTTTCTTCACCAAATTGAGTCAAACAATTCTTAAATTACTCCCAAGGCAATATATAAACATAATCAAGCAAATTCATGGCATAAAATTTTCAAGAAATTCATGAACAAATATGTGCAAAATTCATCAAAATCGCAGTGAGTTTGGAAAAAAACTTACATAGATCAGGAAAATGGATGAAATAAGCTTCGATGTGCAACAAATTTGAGCGAATTCGGTTGAGAAACGAGCAAGAACAAGTGAATTGAAGCTCAGCGCCAATTTTCGAATAAAAAATGAGCAGCAGCAGGGGAAATGACGAAGAAAGGGATATATACGGAAATCCCGACTCTAGCGCCAAGCAACATGCTTTGGGGCCAAACGATAAGGTCTAGCGCCTAGCGCTAGTTTCCAGCGCCTAGCGCTAGAGTCAAATATGTGGCGCCAACAGAATTTCATTGGCGACAGAATGCTCAGCCACTTAGTGCGGTTATTTCGTCCTCTTACAACATTTTGGGTTCTTTGGTACGCTAGTTAGCTCCTCTAAGCAATTTGACTTGATTTAGTAAACGAATTGATTACAATTGCATAAAGTGATCGACGTGCTGAATGATCGTCTCACTTAGCTTAAAGCGCCTAATCATTGGCTCATCGCAAAGCACCGACATAATGGTTCATATAGCAAAAGCACTGACGTAATGGTTCATACAGCAAAGGCACCGAAATACTGGTTCACAATTCAGAAGGCGCCGACATAAAGGTTCAAAAGCAGCAAAAGCGTCGACGTACTGGCATAGCGGAAGCAAAGTTCAAGCAAACTTTTAAAGATCGACAAGCGTGGGTCTTCGGTAATTTTCCTCGGAATATTATCGTAACAAATGAGGATAGCTTCAGGCGAGGATATTTTTGGCAGCATTCCCTAGCTTGCGAAGTGTTGTGACAAACAAGTGGAGGTGATTTCAAGTGAAGTTATCTTCGATCGTGTTCCCTAGCTTGCGGAAGATGGTCACAAAGCGCTAGAAGGTGGTTTCGAGCGAGGCAATCTTCGATAGGGTTCTCTAGCTTACGGAAGTCTATCATGGCAGAATGGAAGGCAGTTACAAGCATAGCAGTCTTCAGGCGACATTCTCTAGCTTGCAAAAGATCGTCAAAACAAACAACAGGATGGTGTTCCCTGGCTTGCAGAAGGTTATTAAAAAACAGCAAATACAGCAACAAATCGGTTACCCTCTAGAGACGAGTGCTCGACGGTGCAAGATACGCGTTTCTTAACTCTTTTATTTGTTTAACTAACTCTAGTTTGCAAGTATCGGCGTTACAAGAATGATTTAGGATCGCAGAACGTTCTGAATCATTCTCCGTCCCTATCGCTACTTTGACTTTTGTTTTCGAAACATGCGTTTCTCCAAACTCAGTCAAAGTGGGGGCTTCTGTAGATACTTACTTGTGTCTCCCCAAAACAAAACCCGGTGATGAGTAACTTTCGCGTCGAATCATAATTGAATGAAGCGAAAGTGTGGAAAGTCTAGTGTTGCGGATAGTTTTTAATTTTGTTCTCTTCTCTCTATTTTTGAAAACCTATTTTAAGAAAACAGCCAATCCAGTTTGGTTTGGTCCATAGCTAGGGTCAAATAATTGTATAGTTGGATAGGGTTCGAAAAGATCTTTCCGACGATATATTATAAGCCCAATTCCGATTAATAATGAGGAAGCTATGGCCAAATTACTAAACTGGGATCGGTTTGATCTTTATATGCGGACCAATGATCTAGACGATGGCCTAATATGGATTTATCATTTGTAATGCAATTAGAATTGATTTTAATCCTCTAGATTCTTTTAGAAGGTTCTTTTCATTCCTAATTCAATTAGCATTGATAAATTAACTTTGGTTGACTTTTTGGAGTTTTGATTAGAATAAAAGAGTGTTTATAAGGAAAATACGATTTTGCCCATCTGTACGGCTAAATTTTATCGAAATTAAGAAAACGCGTGAAAATAATTGTTAGCGCATGACGACAGGGATTAGCGCAAGGCGCTAATGCTTGGCGCCTTGCGATAATCTTAGCGCTTGGCTCTAATGTTTAGCATCTGGCGCTGAACTGTTTTATTTTCCTGGAAACTCTAATTTGTTTTTCTATCCGTTTGGCTGATTTTTCTCTATAAATAGCCTCCTAAAACCTCCGTTTTCAATCATCAATTATCATAAAAAAATCACAAGTATTAATCAATTCTCAAGAATAGCATCATTTCTCTAGTTTTTTAAAAATTCTTCTTTCTCTCTAGCTTTCTCTACAAAATTCCGCATTCACAAGACCTTGAAACACCTAGCATAATTCGAAGTTGCCTTTGCCCTAGACGTGAAAGGTTTTAATTTCTGAGGGTTTGGTCCCAAATCTTTATTTCAATTGTTTAATTTAATTGTTTATTTAATATTCGTTGAAGTTACTAACGTGTGTATCTTGTTATTAGAAAGAGGTACGAGCATCCAAGTAAGTGCTAGTAATTGATTTTTTGATATTATGATATAGAAATCATGTCTAGGTTGTTATTATGATTCCTAGTGTCATGTTAGGGCGTTTTGATCTTCATAGTATCATGTTTAGGGTAGCAACTATAATTTATAATATCAAATATGACAATTATGATTCCCGCGATGCTTCCTATTTTCTTCCTAACAGCATGTTAGTGTTATGTTAGGGCTAAAGCTTTGATTTTTATTGTTTAGTGACATGCTAAATTTTGTTATTAATCTTGTTAGTATCATGCCTAGGATCTTGCTATTATTATACCTTAACATAATTGTGCTTATGATTATTATTATTATAATTATTTGGATTATTACAATTGTGATTATGATTATTATTATGTTGCTTGATACTTATTATTTGTTATTGCTTGATCACGCCTTTTATGCATGTTTAAAGGGAATTGGAACTTGTAATCACGCTTAATAAGATAATTAATAATCTTGTTTAGGGTTAATATGATTATAATTCAAGTGATCGCCAATAATAGTTTATTTGTTCATTAGTATTCAACCAACATAGATAAACAGGTTTAGGGTAAAACCTAATGATTGCATGTTAGTCAGAAAGCGCACATGAATACGATCAGAATAAAGAAGAGGGCTGTTTTTAGGGCAGGTTCAATCTCTTTTAGGTTGGATTTGTACCTTCATCCTCGAACTACCAGTCATGGTTCTACACCTATTGGAGTTGACGATCTTCTGGATCGTTAAGGGGTGTAACCTTCACCTTGTGAATGGTTTACAAGTTCATAAAATTTATTGGCAACTCTTTTGCTCTATCTTCTTTCCCTTCGGACGCCACCGTACTTTGGTGTATGATCACAGTGGGGTTCAAGTTAGGGATAATACTTGAAATATTCCTAAAAACAAATATAAACAAATAACAAGTAAATAACTCACCCAATTCTGGTGGCGAGGGATAGATCGCTCAACAAAACGTTGATCCTCGAGAGCCGGAGGGATCATCTCCTCAATAGGCCCGCATGTACCCTAATAGTGGATGGACATACAAGGGGGAACGAACGCATTTGGCACGGTCTGGCAAAAAGCAAACTAAAGTGAATAAAATATCACTTGGAGACTGCTTAGCAAAAATATAAAAAATAAAAATCATATCGCCACCTCTTCTGACAGAACAGGGGCCGGAGCTAACAAAGGCAGTGTAGACACCCAAATGTGTCTCCCCAAAACAAAACCCAGTGATGAATACTTTTCATGTCATTTGATTATCGAACGAAAAGAAAATGTGAAAATTCTAGTGATGAGGATGTTTTTATTAAAATATCTCTTCTATCTGTTTTTGAAAATGTTTATTTTCTTACTCTATTTTTGAAAAACGTGCATTTCAGTTTAGTTTCGTTCATGATATGGGTCCAATAATTGTATAGTTGGATGGGGTTTGAAAGACCTTTCCAACGATATATTATAAGCCCAATTTCGATGAATAATGAGAAAGTTGTGGCCAAAATACTAAACTGGGCCCAAACCGGATTTTACCTACGACCCAATGATCATGTGGAGGGTCCAAAGGTTTAATTGTATTCCTAAACTAATTAGAATTAATTAGAAGCGTCTATAAGTTTCTAAAAGATCTTAATTATCCTTTTTGAAAAGATAACATTAAAGAATTTGAATTAAATAAAAACTTTCCTTTTTTAAAACTTTTTTTTTTATCCATATTCTATTCGATTTTATAGATGTTCAAAGACAGTTAGATATTATTTCCGCCCCTTATAATCTTTATCCAAATTTTATATGGTTGGATAGATCTTGAAATTATCTTTCCAATGATATATTATAATATTAAATACGAGTTATAAAGAAAAAGATATGAATGAGATATGAAACTCTATCCAAAACTGACACTGTCTTACTATTTCGGGCATATCTTTTAACCTACAAAATATTTTAATCTTGGGTTGGAAATTGGACATCAAGAGCTTTACAACGACATATTATATGCTCTTTTTGGACTTTTGGATCAAAAGATATGATAAAAAAAAATCCGAAAAAACAGTTGTCCATCGAGTTTTATTTAGATTTGAATTCGGATTCTTATCTTTATTTTTCGACTCTCTTTTTCCCTATGAATAGAGGTCATATCTTCCCTTTTTCAATAACCAACTCTCATCAAGAAATTCTTGATTCTCTCTGTAGGGAAAATTTCAAGCATTACCCCAAACTTAAACCCCACTGTGATCATAGACTAAAGTACGGTGGCGTCAAAAGGAAAGAAGATAGAGCAAAAGAGTCACCAACAAGTTTTAGGAACTTGTAAAGCGTTCATGAGGTGAAGGTTACTCCCCTTAATGATCCTGGAGATCGTCAAATCAAATAGGTCTTGAACCTTGACTGGTAGTTCGGGGATAAAGGTACAAATCCAACCTAAAAGAGATTAAACCTGCCCTAATAATAGGCCTCTACTTTATTATGATTGTATTCATGTGCGCTTTCTCACTAACATGCAATCAATAGGCTTACCCTAAACCTGTTTAATCTATGTTGGTTGAATTTAATGCACAAACAAAACTATTATTGGCGATCACTTGAATTATAATAATGTTTACCCTAAACAAGATTATTAATTATCTTATTAAGCATGATTACAAGTACCAATTCCCTTTAAACATGCATAAAAGGCGTGATGAAGCAATAAAAATAAATATCAAGCAACAAAATAATAATCATAATAACAATTATAATTATCATAATAATCATGTTAAAGCATAATAACAATAGCAAGATCCTAGGCATGATACTAACAAGATTAATAACAAACCCTAGCATGTCACTAAACAATAAAAATAAAATATTTAGCCCTAACATGATACTAACAATCATAAATATTAGGAAGAACATAAAAGGCATCATAATTTTAATCATAATATGTATTAAAGTTACTCTATACATGGTACTAGGAATTTATTGTTGTCACCCTAAACATCAAATTAAGGAAAACATCCTATCATGATACTAGTAATCAAATTAACAATCTAAGCATGATTTCTATATCATAATATCAATTAAACCATTAAAGTACTTACTTGGATGCCTCGTACCACTTTCTAATAACAAAATACACGCGTTAGTAACTTCAAGGAAAATAATAATTAAAACAATTAAATTAAATAATTGAAATAGAGATTTAGGACCAAACCGTTAAAACCTTTCACGTCTAGGGCGAAGGCAACTTCGAATTATGATAGGTGTTTCTAGTGCTACTGTATGAGGAATTGTGTTTGTAAAAGGCTAGGCTTAGAAAGAGAGAGAGAATCAAGAAATTCTTGATGAGAGTTTATGAGAATTGGTTAATAAAAACAAAGTTTTTAGGAGGATATTTATAGAGAAAATCAGCCAAAAAGATAGAAAATCGAGACAGAGTTCTGACGCGCAAAAACGAGGTTAGCGCCAGACGTTGACATTAGCGCCAGGCGCTAACGCTAGCGCCAGGCGCCCAGCTTAGCGTCAGGCGCTAATGCTGTCGTTTGGCGCTAACTTAATTATCGACGCGTTTTCTTAAAATCAGATAGAAATTGACCATACAAGAGGATAAAATCGTATTTTCCTCAAAAACATTCTTTTATTCTGATTAAAACTCTAAAAAGTCAACAAAAGTCAATTTATCAATGTTAGTTGAATTAGGAATGAAAAGAACCTTCTAGAAGAATCTAGAAGACTAAAACCATTACTAATTGCATTAGGAATGATAAATACATATTAGGCCCTCCTCTAGATCATTGGGCCACATACAAGGCTCAAACCAGGCCCAGTTCAGTAATTTTGCCATAACTTCCTCAATATTCATCGAAATTGGGCTTATAATATATATAGGGGTGAAACAAACTCGGTTTAAAACTGAACCAAACCAAATAAGAAATTTTGTTCGGTTTTTTTTTAAAGTGGTTTGGTTTTGGTTTAAAAAAAAAATAAAAATTCGGTGTGGGCAAAAAACCAAACCCAAAACCCAACTTTCACCCATATCGCTGGAAAGCTCATTTCAAGCCCTATCAAAATACACTAATATTGGACCCATATCATGGACCAACCAAAGTGGATTGGCTGTTTTCTTAAAATAGTTTTTCAAAAATAGAGAGAGGAGAAAAGAAATTAAAAACTATGAGCAACACTAGACTTTCCACACTTTCACTTTATTCGATTATGATTCGACGTGAAATGTACTCATCACTGGGTTTGGTTTTGGGGAGACACAAATGGGTGTCTACACTCTCTCTCTTTCTAAGCTTAGCCTTTTACAAACACAATTCCTCATACATTAGCACTAGAAACACCTAGCCAAGTTCAAAGTTGCCTTCGCCCTAGACGTGAAGGGTTTGATATTTCTGAGATTTTGGTCCCAATTCTCTATTTTAATTATTTAATTTAATTTCTTTGTCTATTATTTTCCTTGAAGTTACTAAAGCGTGTATTTTGTTATTAGAAAGAGGTACGAGGCATCATAGTAAGTGCTTTTTTTTTATTTATATTATGATATAGAAATCATGTCTAGATTATTATGATTCCTAATGTCATGCTAGGGTGTTATGATCTTCCTAGTATCATGTTTAGGGTAACAACTAAAAATTCCTAATATCAAGTATGATTAAAAGTATGCTTCCTATTTTCTTTCATAATGGCATGCTATTATCATGTTAGGGTTAAAGCTTTGATTTTTAATGTTTAGTGACATGCTAGGGTTTGTTATTAATCTTGTTAGTATCATGTCTAGGATCTTGCTATCATTATGCTTTAACATGAACATGTTTATTTCTATGATTATGATTATTATATTTGTTATAATTATTATTATGATTATGATTATAATTATTATTATTATCATGATTGTTATTATGTTGCTTGATATTTATTGTTATTTCTTGATCACGCCTTTTATGCATGTTTAAAGGGAATTGATACTTGTAATCACGCTTAATAAGATAATTAATAATCTTTTTAGGGTTAATGTGATTATAATTCAAGTGATTTCCAATAATAGTTTTATCTGTGCATTAATATTCAACCTACATAGATAAACATGTTTAGGGTTAAACCTATTGATTGTATGTTAGTCAGAAAGCGCACATGAATACGATCAGAATAAAGTAGAGGCCTATTATTAAGGCAAGTTCAATCTCTTTAGGTTGCATTTGTACCTTCATCCCCGAACTACCAGTCATGGTTCCAGTCCTATAAGAGTTGCTGATCTCCTGGATCATTAAGGGGTGTAACCTTCACCTCGTGAACGGTTTACAAGTTCCTAAAACTTGTTGGCGACTCTTTTGCTCTATCTTCTTTCTCCTTGGACGCCACCGTACTTTAGTGTATGATCACAGTGGGGTTCAAGCTAGGGATAATGCTTGAAATATTCCCTACAATTTTTTGGCGACTCCACTGGTGAGGATTTATATTTTAATTCCTGAAATTTTTTTTCGGGAATGATTTAGAATGAGTGGATGAGACTCGAAAAGTACTAAGTAATTCATGTCCGTAATTTTGATTAACATTATTGTCATATGCATAAAAAGGATCTCATTGGAAAGACCATCCGTAATTAGTTAAAACATTCTATTTTTACACGTAGGAAATTTGAGGAACATCTTTCACAACTAGGATCGAAATAATGCTGCGCGAAACTGGAAAATTTTTTCGAGCACGGAAAGCTGCTGAGGCATGTAGGAACTAGCGTCAGCGAACAAAGACTAGCGCCAACTTTTTGACGTTAGCGCCAGGCAAAAACTTCTGTCGCTAGGCGCTTAAGTCAAAAGGTGGCGCTGGACTCGTTTGCTGGCGCCAAGTTCTTCCAATACTGAGCCAGAAATATGCGTTCTAATTTTGACCAGTTTTTAGCACTGTTTGCTTGATCCTACTTCATGATTGAGTTTTTCTCACTTTTCTGAAACCCATATGTGTTCTACATATGGACATAACCCCCTGGGAATTCATGCTCCATCTACCTGATTTAACGCTCTGAGCAACAAATGGTACATCCGAGAAAGTTGAATTCACTAAACCATGGAAGCGAGTTTTTCTAAATTCGCGGTGTCCCATCCACTCGCGCCAACCCTTCACGGTTAGGCTTTCGCGCGGTGAATCCGAACAATTAACGATGGACCATCTTTGACTAACCCATATCCCAAACTTTAGAGAACTAGAGCCATGGTTAGGTTACAAACTCAATGCATCATATTGTGACTATTTGACTACTTGTGCATTATTTGCTTGTGCATACTTATTTTGTGACTAACCTTACCGTTTTGTTTGATTTGTGTTTGTAACTAAGTCTTAATAAACTAACTAATGACTAAAGGACTTTGCTTAATTAATTAATTAATTAATTTGAGCTAATAAATATGTCTAAAATCGAGTCATAATTCTTTTGAGTCAACCCGGATTTTTATTCCCGTATACTGCACAAACGTCACTAGTTTTGGTCATAGCCGGAGTTCTAGGAACAGTTACGAGTCGTTCGACCTATGGATCTGTAGCCCCAAGTTTTATATTTTATTTGGCGTTAGTTTCATCCCAATTAGAATCACTGATTAAAAGTTATGACTAAAATACAACAACCTATCCAATTTAATGCATATACGTGAAGTCTTAACTTAGTCTTTGCTTGAGTCTAGTCACATAGTCTAGCCACATGGTCATGACAAGAGTCTTAATATGTCACCTACACTCATTACACTCACTAGTCTTAGCACACACTTTGAGTATATATCACCACGACCATGTCTTAGGTTCATGCATAAGTCAGTTTTTTCCGTCATTTGAGTTGGGATTACATTCCATTCTGAATTCTTCATATCCCTCCATCTACATCATCATTCTTCCTACCTTCTTCCATATTTACAAGTTGAATAGAGTTGAAGTCAAATAATTAATAATGAATATCCCTAATTTCCCTTTCCATAGTACTTGGTCAAGGAGATAAGGGCAATTAATCAAGGACGACCTCTTCATTCAAGTCTTACCTTTTGATAATGGCAACTCAAGAGGAAGTTAATGAACATAGGAGTTAATTGTCTGACGTGACTGAGGCGTTGAAGGCTTTAGCTCTCAAAATCACTGACCCTCTCAAGCAACAACAAATTGACTATATGCAAGAAAGCTTGAGCAAGCTATCTAGTGATTACAAGTTTCAAGGCATTAGTTCACAAGGGGTCTTGGTGGACAAGGAACTTCTTCCGTATAAGTTCAATGCAAACGGCATCCCAAAATTCAAGGCAACAGATAATCCTTACCTTCACTTAAGGGCCTTTGAAACTATAAAGAACATTAAGGGGATTGATAATAAAGTCTTTCATTCCTTGTTTTCTTTATCTCTTGAAACCGTTTGCCAATAATGGTTCTTCTCCCTTGACAAAGAGAAAACCTCTACTTGGGATGCTATTGTAAACGCTTTCATTAATAGATATAAGTGTTATATTCAAGTCGAAACGGATTATAGGCAGCTCAAGGTGCTAGGTCAAAAAGAGAATGAAGGCTTTACTTCTTTCTTCAATAAGTGTAGGGAAACTTCCGCTAAGATGATTGAGGTGCCCACCGAAAAAGTGTTTATGAGGATGTTTATCAAGAACTTACAAGAAAAGTATTCAAAGCACTTAAAATATCAACACAACTTGAATACTTTTAAGGCCGTTTATGACATCGGAATCGAGATTGAAGGTGACCTCGCAAAGCAAAAAGCTGCTAACAACAGTAACCACGGTATCCGGAAAGGAAAGAAGAACGACAATCCTTCTTCTTCCGAAAACGCCCACTCTAGTAACAATGTTAGTACCTTTGATCTCAGTGAAGTTTTAGCCATGGATAACCAAGGATCTAAGAAGCAACTAAGGAAAGACTTCACCCCCCTATGGGATGAGCAACGATACTGCCTTCGATCGACTGCATGCCAAAGGACTCATTACTCCCATTGGACCTATTCAATATCCCGCACCTGAAAAGAGATTGCCTAGTTGGAATCCAGATGAACACTACAAGTACCATTAAGGTAGGGGTCATATTACAGAGAGCTGTTGGAAGCTAAAGGAGGCTATCCATCATTTGATTGATAATAACAAGCTTCCCATGCCTCCAGTTAACAAGAAAAGCGAGTGATGATAAAGCAAACAACACAAGATAAGAGGCGAGCTTCAACAACAAGATTTCGTGACCTCTTTTCTATTTCTTTTATTTACCCTTTCCCCAATAAGTCTAGCATAGGCACCTTTTTTTCCCTTAGATTAATTTTGTAGATTCTTTCTTTTTTCCTTTTAATAAAATGAGCATTTATTTCCTTACATATGATCATTGCATTGCATAAAAAAAAATTAATAAAAAATAAAAAATAAAAAAAAAGTCCATGTCAAACTAAGCACAAGGTATACCAATGATTTGAGGCACCCCTTGTAGCCACATCATATTACCTTTCACTCTTCAAATATGCAATACTTTTTTGATAAACCACTTTGAGCCTCGTCTAACGATAGACCTTTCGTTTTTCAACCTACATCTACCTAACCTTGGGATGGGATGGTGTGTAACTTATATAACTTCAAGAGCTTGAGTGAATTCAATAAATAAAACATAATAATAATAATAATAAAAGTGTACAAAAGGGCAAGTGTTCCAATATCTTTGATATGAACACGTCTCAGATTGCGTCTCTTATCGAGTGTTCGGTACCGTGCCTGAGAAACATGAATGACAAGTGAGTGATAGACCGCATGATCGGGATTTCCCACACTTATATAAATAAAATAGATGCTAAAGCAAAAGATAAAAGAGAGCTAAAAAAGAGTTAAAAGCCTCAAGCATAAAAGTATAAAGATTCAAAAGCAAGGTTGCACACCTTGGGGGCTTATCTAGGGTCTTGAGCCTTTATATTTTTCTTCTATAAACTTTAGCCTAACCACGTTACAACCCTTAAAAATACCTTTTTGAGGTATACACACACTTGTGCGAGGTTCGGCTAGAGCTACGTTCGGCCTGATTCCTAACGGATACGTAGGCAACCTCATAACGAGGTGCGGTCGTAATAAAAATGCATTCATATTCACATTCACACACCATGATCATATCAAGGGATCTCCAATGCTCATCCCTAACTACTTAGAGCTAGACTTGTGGTGATCCTTACATCATTAGCTTACCTAGCCTAACGAGTCACAATTATTTGACTCTTTTAAAAATAATATTTTCCAACACACTTAGCCCTTGCGGCCTAAGTTTAGTGTCACTATCACACACATCACAGATACATGACCAAATATACTTCCCTTAGGAACCCTTTGTCATGGAATCTTAACACAATGTTGAAGCATGCCTTGTCATATCAACATCACTCATCAATCATAATTATCATTACATTACGATGTATGAAGTGCTTGTCTCCGTGCCTAAGTTACCCAAATACTTTCATCATTGAGTCAACCATTGAGATAGACTAGGATGGATTAATCCTTGCACCTTGAGAGAGAGTATCAAACAACATTTGACTAAGCTCATTCAACATGCATTCGAAAACTTCGATTCTTTTTTCGCGTCTTTCTTTTTCGGGAGAAAGTCAGTACCCTCCACCAAAATGACTGAAATTTTTTTCTTTTTTGCATTTTTGAGTCGCACGATCACATTACAATGCACACACGAGTCATGTACACATTGAGTCATGCCGTGTCATATCACCTTGATTTTAGTCTAACGCATGTGTCAAACACTTTAAGTCAAGTCAACCTCAAGTCAATCACAGCGAGTCAAGTTTATACCTTGAGTCTTGTCAAGTTAATGATTTGAGTCAACACTAAGTCTTAGGTCAACCCTAAAGAAGGACAAGCAAAGTCCTATAGTCAAAGATATAAATGCAGATGCATCCCAGCAAGCGAGGACATTCCCAGATTTTTTTTCGAAAAAACCGCGAATATGACAACAGAAGATTCCTCCAAGATAAGAGGATTTACAATAGACTTGAATAGATTTGGTTGAAAGGAAACGACCAAGCTCAACGTTCGGAGCGAAACCGAGCAACAGCGGTAGAAAAAGAAAGATAGGAAGACCCGACTCTAGCGCCAGACGACAACATCCAGCGTTTGGCAATAGATTTCAGCGCCTGGCGCTAGATCCCAGTGTCTGGTGACAGAGCAAAATCGTGGCGCCAGAGATATTTCAGCAGCGACAGAGCTCGAAGTCTCTAAGAATATTCCTTGGTACGCCAGTTAGCCCCTATAAGCAATTTGACATGATTGAGTAGTCGATTTGATTACAACCGCAAATAAGTGATCTACTTGACGAAAGATCATCTCACTTAGCTTAAAGCGCCTAAAGATTGGCTCATCACAAAGGCACCGACATACTGGTTCAGAAACAGCGACTTAATGTTCACAACACCGACACACATGTTCATAATTCAAAGTACCGACAAACTGGTTTACAAGCAGCAGAAGCGCCGACGCACTGGCTAAAGAAAGTTTAAACGAGCTTTAAAGATCGATAAGCGTTGGTCTTCAGTGATTTTCTTCGGAATATTATTGCAACAACTAAGGATGACTTCAAGTAAAGTTGTTTTCGACGACATTCGCTGAGATTGTGGAGGTTGTCACCCAAGATTTGAGATGATAGCACGAGATGGGCAATCTTCGGCGGCATTCGCTAAGATTGTTGAGGTTGTCACCAAGATTTGAGAAGATAGCATGAGATCGGCGGTCTTCGACAAATTTTGCTATGATTCGAAAGGTTGTCACTATGATTCAAGAAAGAGGCTCGAGATGTAGCAGCATTGATCGACGGCGTTCCCTAAATTGCGGAAGATCGTCAAAGCAAACAGCAAGATGGCGTTCCCTAGCTTGCGAAAGGTTTTCACTACAGCAAACAGCAACAAATCAGTTACTTTCAGAGACGTGTGCTGGACGGTGCAAGATACGCATTTCTGAACTCTTTTATCTATTTAAATAACGCTAGTTTGCAAGTATTGGCGTTAAAAGAATGATTTAGGATCGCAGAACGTTCTGAATCATTCTCCGTCCCTATTGCTACTTTGACTTTCGTTTTCGAAACTTGCGTTTCTCAAAACATAGTCAAAGTGGGGGCTTTTGTAGACACCCAAATGTGTCTCCCCAAAACCAATTCTAGTGATGAATAACTTTCATGTCATTTGATTATCAAACGAAGCAAAAGTGTGAAAATTCTAGTGATGAGGATGTTTTTATTAAAATATCTCTTCTTTCTGTTTTTGAAAATGTTTCTTTTCTTACTCTATTTTTGAAAAACGTGCATTCCAGTTTAGTTTGGTCCATGGTATGGGTCTAATAATGATGTAGTTGGATGGGGCATGAAAAGACCTTTCCAACGATATATTATAAGCCCTATTCTGATGAATAATAAGGAAGTTATTGCCAAAATACTAAACTAGGCCCAAACTGGATTTTACCTACGACCAAATGATCATGTGGAGGGTCCAAAGGTTTAATCCTATTCTTAAAATAATTAGGATTAATTAGAAGCTTCTATAAGTTTCTAAAAGATCTTTATTATCCTTTTTGAAAAGATAAGATTAAAGAATTTGAGTTAAATAAAAACTTTCCTTTTTTTTTTATCCTAATTCTATTCGAATTTAAAGATGTTCAAAGACAGTTAGATATTATTTTTGTGTCTCATAATATTTATCCTAATTTTATAAGGTTAGATAGATCTTGAAATTATCTTTCCAATGATATATTATAATACTAAATCCGAGTTATAACGAACAAGATATGAATGAGATATGAAATTGTATCCAAAACTGACACTCTTACTTTTTAGGCCATATCTTTTTATTCACAAACTATTTTAATCTGATTCAAATTGGGTTAGAAGGAAGACTTCAAGAGATTTCTAACGAAATATTATATGCCTTATTTATACTTCTGGATCAAAAGATATGATAAAAACAAAATCCAAAAAAAATGTTGTCCATCGAGTTTTATTTCGATTCGAATTCGGATTCTTTTCTTTATTTTTCGACTCTCTTTTTTCCTATAAATAGAGGTCATATCTCCCCTTTTTCAATAACCATCTCTCATCTAGAAATTCTTGATTCTCTCTCTCTTCCTAATCCTAGCCTTTTACAAACACAATTCCTTATACATTAGCACTAGAAACACCCAGCCAAGTTCGAAGTTGCCTTCGCCCTAGACGTGAAAGGTTTGATATTTTTTAGGGTTTAGACCCTATTCTCTATTTCAATTATTTAATTTAATTATTTTTTTTTATTATTTGTCTTAAAGTTACTAAAGCGTGGATTTCGTTATTAGAAAGAGTTACGAGGCATCCAAGTAAGTGCTTTCATTGATTTTATTGATATTATGATATAGAAATCATATCTAGGTTATTATGATTACTAATTTCATGTTATGGTGTTTTGATCTTCCTAGTATCATGTTTAGGGTAACAAATAAAAATTCTTAATATCAAGTATGATTAAAAGTATGATTCCTATTTTCTTTCCTAATGGCATGTTAGTATCATGTTAGGGTTAAAGCTTTGATTTTTAATATTTAGTGACGTGCTAGGGTTTGTTATCAATTCTGTTAGTATCATGCCTAGGATCTTGCTGTCATTATGCTTTAACATGAAAATGTTTGTTTCTATGATTATGAGTATTATAATTATATAATTATTATTATGATTATGATTATAATTATTATTATGATTATGATTATAATTAATATTATCATGATTGTTATTATGTTGCTTGATATTTATTGTTATTGCTTGATCACGCCTTTTATGCATGTTTAAAGAGAATTGGTACTTGTAATCACGCTTAATAAGATAATTAATAATCTTGTTTAGGGTTAATTATGATTATAATTCAAGTGATCGCCAATAATAGTTTTGTTTATTGCATTGATATTCAACTAACATAGATAAACAGGTTTAGGGTTAATCCTATTGATTGCATGTTAGTCAGAAAGCGCACATGAATACGATCAGAATAAAGTAGAGCCCTATAATTAGGGCAGGTTCAATCTCTTTTTGGTTGGATTTGTACCTTCATCCCCGAACTACCAGTCATGGTTCCAGACCTATTGGAGTTGACGATCTCATGGATCGTTAAGGGGTGTAACCTTCACCTTGTGAACGGTTTACAAGTTCCTAAAACTTGTTGGCGACTCTTTTGTTATATCTTCTTTCCCTTTTAACGCCACCGTACTTTAGTGTATGATCACAGTGGGGTTCAAGCTAGGGATAATGCTTGAAATATTCCCTACAGGCAGCAGGTCCTCCTCGTAGCACCGCCCTGAGCTAGCATGAGATCGTCAAGGGGTACCAGCAGGCGATCTGTCCGGTAAGTTGAGAACACTCGCGTCATGGAACATATTACGTGACAAAGAAGCAGGGACAACAAAAGTCTTTGTGGAGTGCTGAATAACAACTCTCTCTCCTAGTGTACTACGCAGCCAACGTAGGAATAACCAAACCGCCTATGGCCGGTATAGCACGTTAGGCTCCTGCAAAGAATATCTATAAGACAAAGCTCTAGCAAAAGCAATACAAAGATGTCAACTAGGCAAAAGAACATACCGAGAGGATCAGCTCTCGATCGCGAGCAGTAGTCGCCTGGTTACTGTAGCGACCTCCACAACAGGCGCCAACGAGGAACTCGCGTGGAGATGGCCTTGCCGGCGCAAGCGAAGGAAAGTACTCGTAGAACCAAATCTACAAAGATAAAAGATATCAACAAGTGCTAATAAGAGCTTAGAGCTAACTTTGTAAGAGATGTATCTCCTGTGTAAGATCGGTGTCGAATATAGTCTCACAATCCTCGCAGAAAGTCAGCATAGGCCAAGCTGGCCCAATCATAAAACCTGATCAGCTGAAGATCGCGGACAATAGGAAGGTAGTAAATGACGAGGGGAAAATGTATGTCGTTATCTACCATTCCCCCAAGTCAAACAAAATTTGTAAACACCTAACCAACCTTATATGAATATAGGGCAAGTTAAGGGTCGATCCCTAGGGAATGCAATGATGAAAACTAGAGTCTAAGTCAAGCTACCTCGAATATGGAGTTGATATTATGGTTGGCACTATGGTAAAATAAAGCAAGTCTAATCAAGTAAAACAAAGGTCTAAACACTAGGGATATGGGTTCCACATGCAAGTTCAATGATAATGCTAGTTTAGAGCTCAATCAATTAATTCAAGTATTACAATGGACAAACAATAGTAGCAATCAAGAAAGTTCAAATGCTATCTCCTATAGGCCAATCTAGGTGTCACTATGAAAGGCAAATCAAGAAGAATCACAAGCAAACCCAATCAATTAGAGCAACTTTCAATTCAATTGTTCAAGTCATTAAGAGTTGCAATGCAATCTAGATTAATCTTATAGGTTGATCACTCCTAGTCTAATCAATCACATGCAAAACTATGTCAACCAATTTAATTGCAACAAATCAATCAATCAAAGAGCATCAGCTAGCAATTTCATTAATCAAACATGCTTC
This sequence comes from Chenopodium album, assembly GCF_948465745.1. NCBI lineage: Eukaryota > Viridiplantae > Streptophyta > Magnoliopsida > Caryophyllales > Amaranthaceae > Chenopodium > Chenopodium album. Next base: position 44,192,729 of record NC_137839.1, read on the forward strand.
TCCCTTTCCCTAGCGACTAATCTACTCACTAAACATGGTGAAATTTAAGAACAAACAACTAGATAATGCTTTAATCTTCATTTCTATATCAAAATCTAAGAGAAATCAAAATAATCAACAATATCAAATTCAAATCCAAAGAAGAACAAGCAACAAGCAAAAATCAAATAGCAAGTAAGTAAAAGATGAAGGAAGGAATAGATTCTCACTAATATTGGTAATTGAAAATGAAGAAATCCAAACTTGATTGATCAAATGTTGAGTTACAAATCCAAAACCAAGAACTTCTCTCTAACTTCTCTCTAGATTCTCTCTCTAAAACTAAGCTAATGAAAATTATCAAAAAGTTGATTTCAAAAAGGAAATACAATTATATTTATAAGCAAAGAAGAAATCGGCAGCTCCCGCGCCCTCTCTCGATAGACCCGCGGCCGCGGAGAAATGGGTACGGAACCCTCCGCGGGCTATCTGGGCAGACCCCGCGCCCGCGGCAACAGAGACCCTCGCCCGCGGCAGTGAAACCCGCGCCCGCGGCTAATCCCCTGCTCCCAAAGCCTGATCAGGGGGCCGCGGTCTCTCTGAATGGAGCGGTCTCTCCATTTTACCCGCGCCCGCGGAGAGCCCGCGGGGCAACCGCGGCAAGTTCTTGCCAAGTTTTGGCAATTTTGAGTAACATAGGCCTGCGCCCGCGGCAAGATGACCCGCGCCCGCGGCCTTCTGAATTTGCCTTGGAAACCTCTCTGAGGCCTCTTCAAGGCCTCTCTAAGCCCTCTCTAGCCAAATGCTTCTTCCTTGCTTGATCATTAAGGTCCTAAATTGAATCCTTTGCCAAAGTGATTCTCACAATACCTACACAAGTAAACAAAGAAAGGAAATAAAAGGGAAAAAGAGCCAAATAAAGGAAAACACGATAAAAACACGAGAATCATAAGGAAAAGAGGAAAAAGAGAAACTAAAGGAAAAAGGACCAAAAATAAGAGAAGAAAGCATGAAAAGGGGAAAGAAATAACCCTAAAAGACTACCTTATGAGTGCCATAAATGACACTCATCAGTAAAGCAGCACCCTACTACCCTTGTTAGGGGAAAACGTCCCTAAAAGCAGAATAAGTGCAAAGATGCGCACCCGCTGCTCTCGAGTGGTCGCATCATCCTCAAAAGCCATCTCTAGAGTCGACCGACGAATGTACCTGGCGCAGAATCGTGATGGCTCCACCTCAGCACGGGCACGAACAACAATTGGACCCAATAGCTCATCGACCTTAGGATAGAAAAAGCTGATGGAGCTATTGAATAGAAGAACGGTCGAACTAAACTCCAATCCCGAGATAAGACTGAAGTCGGCTGGGGTGGCAGTCATCTCACCCCAAGGAAAGTGAAAAATGTTTGTGGTGTCCCATAAGAACTCCACCAAAGCGTGAACCACGTGGTGGCTCACGTCAAAAGAGTACATGGCCTGCGTCGCCCAAAACAGGGCAGTCATCCCACAAGACTCCTAAAGGAGGCGCAACCCCTCATTACCGCTGAAATACTTGTCGTACACCTTTCCCAAGGTGTCATTGCCCGAGCCGTGGCTGAGCGTCCTACCGCTAGTGATCCCGCGACGCACCCTCTCTGAAATGTGGTGCTCGGGGGCAAAGAACAGTGTTCGCTCGTCCCACTCAGGGAAGGGACCGAGAGAGGTGGACAGGTCGGCGTCCTCCTTAACGAGCTCATGCTTCCGTCGTGTGTCTCGGGACCGGGAACCGGAACCTCGTTGTATAGCCATACTACATTATATAAAATTGACAAAAATTAAGGCTCTATAGTATCTAAGGTTCGCCTAGCCTTATGATACTATGTTCACAAAAAACAGAGCACAATTTCAATTCAAGCATATATGGCATTTTGCAAGCAAGCAAAAAATTTCTTGTAATATTATGATAATTATTGTGACAAATTGGACATGAATTTCTAGCAAAAAAATCAACAACGAGCTACATTATTTTCTCGACCGTAAGGGGTTCAACAATAGTGAATCGTTCGTTTCTTTACAAATTTAGTCAAACAAGTCTCAAAATACTCCCAAGGCAATATATAAACATAATCAAGCAATTTCATGGCATAAAATTTGATAAACAAAGCAAATTGAGCAATGTAAGTTTCAAATTTTCAAAAATTTGTGAATAAACATGTTCGAAATTCGTCAAAATTCGAGTGAGTTGGGGAAAAACATACATATATCAGCAAACTACATGAACTAAGCTTTGATTTGCAACAAATTTGAGTGAATTTGGTTAAAAAACGAGTGAGAATGAGCAATAGGAAGCTTTTCGCGGCGAACTCGAAAAAAATTAAAGCAGTAGCAGCAACATGAGGAAGAAAAGGCAAAAACATGAGTCGAAAAAAATTAAATCCCGATTCAAGAGTTGCACGATAGCTCTGTCGCCAAGCGACAGAGTGCAGCATCTGGCGACAAGGCAAAATCACAGCGCTAGAGACGTTGCGGCAGCGACAGAGCGCGAAGCCTCTCAGAATGATTATTTCGACCTTGTACAACAATTTTGGGTTCCTTTGTACGCTAGTTAGCCCCTATAAGCAATTTGACCTGATTTAGTAATCGGCTTGGTTACAATCGCATTAAGTGATCGACTTGATAAACGATCGTCTCACTTAGCTTAAAAGCATCTAAACATTAGCTCACTTCAAAGGCACCAACATAATGGTTTACAAACAATAGAAGCGCCGACATACGGGTTCACAGTTAAGAAGCACAGACATACTGGTTCACAAGCAACAAAAGCGCCGTTGACTGGAATAGCAAAAGCAAAGTTCAAGCTAACTTTAAAGGGTCGACAGGCGTTAGTCTTCGGTGATACTCTTTAGATTATTATCTCAGCAAATGAGGATGGCTTCAGGTGAAGCAATCTTGGATCATGTTCCCTGGCTTGCGAAAGATGGTCACAAGGCGGTAGAAGATCGTTTCAGGCAAAGCAATCTTCAATAGGGTTCTCTAGCTTACAGAAGACTATCACAGCAGAATTGGAGGCAGCTACATGCCTAACAGTCTTCAGGCGGTATCCCCTAGCTTGAGGAAGATCGTCAAACAAAAGAATCTCTTTGTTCAGAGACGCGTGGACATATAAACATCAAAGCAGCAAGATAGCGTTCCCTAGCTTGTGGAAAGTTGTCACAACATCAAGTGCAGCAACAAATCATTTTAACTCTAGAGACTTGTGCTCGACGGTGCAAGATATGTGTTTCTTTAACTCTCTTATATGTTTTAACTAACGCTAGTTTGCAGGTATCGGCATTACAAGAATGATTTAGGATTGCAGAACGTTCTGAATCATTCTCCGTCCCTATCGATACTTTGACTTTTGTTTTCAAAACTTGCATTTCACCAAACTCAGTCAAAGTGGGGGCTTCTGTAGACACCCATTTGTGTCTCCCCAAAACCAAACCCAGTGACGAGTACCTTTCACGTCGAATCATAATCAAATGAAGTGAAAGTGTGGAAAGTCTAGTGTTGCGATAAGGTTTTTAATTCTTTTCTTTCTCTCTTTTTTTGAAAACCTATTTTATGAAAATAGCCAATCCATTTTAGTTTGTTTTGTGTCAAGGGTCCAATAATGGTGTAGTTTGATTGGGTTCAAAAAGAGCTTTCCAATGATATATTATAAGCCCAATTCCGATGAATGAGGAAGTTATGGCCAAATTACTAAAGTAGGCCCGGTTTGATTTTGATATGCGGCCCAATGATCTAGAGGAGGGCCTATTATGATTTATCATTCCTAACGCAATTAGGATTGATTATGATCTTCTAGAATCTTCTAGAAGGTTCTTTTGAATCCTAATTTGATTAGCATTGATAAATGAGTTTTAAGAGTTTTATTTAGAATAAAAGGAGTGTTTTTAAGGAAATTACAGTTTTACCCTTCTTACGCTAAAATTTTAACAAAATATGAAAATGCGTGGAAAAACTGTTTGCAGCGCCGCACTACAGGTTGTCGCCTGGCGACAGGCGTGTGTTGCGACAGCGTCGTGTTTTATTCTTTTCGAAACTTTTATTCTTTTTTATCATAATCCTGCTGTTTTTCGTTATAAAAAGCCTCCTAAAACCTCCATTTTAAATCATCAACTCTCATCAAGAATTTCTTGATTCCCTCTCTCTCTCTATTTCTAAGCCAAGACTATTACAAAAACAATTCCTAATACATTAGCACTAGACACACCTAGCCAAGTTCGAAGTTGCCTTCGCCCTAAACGTGAAAGGTTTTATATTTCTTAGGGTTTTGTCCCAAATTCCTATTTCAATTATTTAATTTAATTGTTTGATTTTATTATTTTCCTTGAAGTTACTAACGTGTGTATTTTGATTCCTATTATCATGTTAGGACGCTTTTCTTAGTATAATGTTTAGGGTGACAACAATAAGTTCCTAGTATCATGATTATGGTGAAGAATATAATGTCCATTATGATTTCTATGATGCTTGTTTTTTTCTTTCCTAATATCATGTTAGTATCATGTTAGGGCTAAATATTTGATCTTTGATGTTTAGTGACATGCTAGGGTTTGTTATTAATCTTGTTAGTATCATGCCTAGGATCTAGCTATTATTATGCTTTAACATAATAATGATTATTTTTGTTATAATTGATGATTATTATTATGTTGCTTTTTGTTTGATATTTATTGTTATTGCTTGATCACACCTTTTATGCATGTTTAAAGGGAATTTGTATTTGTAATCACGCTTAATAAGATAATTACTAATCTTTTTTAGGGTTAATATTATTATAATTCAAGTGATCGCCAATAATAGATTTATTTGTGCATTAATATTCAACCAACATAGATTAAACAGGTTTAGGGTAAACCTAATGATTGCATGTTATTCAGAAACCGCACATGAGTATGAGAAGAATAAAGTAGAGGCCTATTATTAGGGCAGGTTCTTTCTTTTTAAGATTGGATTTGTACCTTCATCCCTAAACTTCCAGTTTTGGTTCCAGACCTATTGGAGTTAACGATCTCCTGTATCATTAAGGGGTGTAACCTTCACCCTATGAACGGTTTACAAGTTCCTAAAACTTGTTGGAAACTCTTTTGATCTAGCTTCCTTCCATTTGGACGTCACCATGCTTAAGTGTAAGATTACAGTGGGGTTCAAGTGTGGGGTGATGCTTGAAATATTCTCTACAACCTCTGAATGTAAAATCCTAGAAATAATTAAATCGTTTTCTCGGTTTTATCATTCATTATCTTCTCTCTCTCTCTCTTTTTGAGAATTCTAATTTATTATTATTATTATTATTATTAAAGAACAATTTTTTTTTGTTCTATATTTCTCTTTTTTTTTGTTTTTTTTTTTTTTTTGTGTGTGTGAGGCAAACATCTCAAGTAAGGTTCTGAGGATTTTCTTTTTAAACCATAGAAGATGTAAATAAATTATACTCTTAAATCAAGGTTGATCAATTACAACTAAAACATGATGAACACGAAATAGGCACATTTAAGAATAAACATATTGATTACGTTCTATTAAGGGATGCAAACTTCTAATGCAAACCTCATAAGAAGAAATGTCATTAGTTCGATCATAAAGTACGTAAACGAATCATTATAATAAAAAATAGTATCGCGCGCAATTTTACGTCTTGCGCTAAGTTGGAAAGTGCATCTTCAAGAGTAGCATATAAAACATGCTTTTTATTTTTATTTTTGTTTTTTTTTTTAATTTTTTTTTTGCAAAAACGCAAAAAAGAACGATAAAAAAACTGTTTTTTTTTTTTTTTTGTCGAACCATAATTTTTTAGAATTTTATTTTATTATATCTCTAGGTAACAAGTTGGAATTAGTTAGATTAGACACGAAGCACATATTCATGTATTCACATAAGTACATAAAAGGAACCAACATAGCATACAATGCCATTCTAAGTTCGAGGCTTGGGTGTCCAAGGGTACCAATCTTAAGAAACGATGCACAAATCAATCACTCAACGTGTTGACTCATGATATCGCTCTCTCAACATTTTGTTGACGATATGGGTGGGATGATTGTTATTGATTTCAGATAGAAGCCTGGTGTTGGCTGCCTCTAGTCAATGAGCCAATCCCCAATGGTTAAAATGTTCTATGATTATGCATGATGCAATGTTGCTTGTTTGATTTTTTACTTTTGTGCAAAAGGAAGATATTATGCGTTCAAGTCTCGGTCTCTAACTAGAGATTATCAAAGTTAATTCTCGTTACAACCCATAGGCAACCTAGTGTTGGAAACCTTGGACCAAAACTAAGAACTAATCTTGTAACCTCTAATTCCCCAATGGAGTAACCACCTTAAGGAGGGCGATCCCATCATAGAGGGTCTTTCCTTAGATGCCCATGGTCATTAAAAAGCCTAGCTAGGACTTTACACTTGTTAGGGTGTATTAGGATTTAAAATCCTAACTGTTCGGGGGACCTTGAATTAGAATTGATTCTATCATCACGCTTTTTTGTAAGAAACATGTAGGAGTCGCCAATGAGTTTTGAGAAAACCCATAAACCTCCTTCATGCCTTTCTCCGATGTGGAGTTCATGGGATATTTAGCATAAATCATAAGTTTATCCGTGCCAAAATTGGTCTACTTAAAGCATAAACGAGTTCGGGAGCGAGAGTACTAAAATAACGTTCCCTTTAAAGGAGAATCACTATTTTAGCTCTAGTGCGGCCTCTACTAGCTCTTCCTTTTTACAATTTCATCATCAAACAATATATGCATCGTGATACTTGAAACTAAGGTAGTTGATTTTATTTACATGAATTGATCACGTAGGAATTACATTGCAAAGTCGTTATTCTTTATTTATTTCGAATTCGTGAAAGGAGAAAAAGTAAACAAAGTTCGCCTTGGCTTAGGTGATCAATCAATCAATTAATTATTCAATTCTAATCTTACTTAACACAATATCATATGTGGAATCGATTAATTAAATATCCTTTTAAAGTGGTCAAACAACACTAATTATTCAATTTAAGTTATTTAAAGAATAAAAGAAAAGTGATCTAAGTGCTTAGGAAACTAACCGTTCTTCTTTGTATGCTTAGATCTCCGTCTTTGATGTTTATGGACCTTTTTTCTTCTTTATACCTTTAAGGGCTTCAATATATTCAATTAGGGTTGAAGAGTAGTTGGGAAGAAAGAGGAAAAAGTAGTATGATAGTAAGAGGGTTTGAGAGATATTAGGGTTTTCAAAATTAGGGGTTTTTTTATTCTGATTTTCCGGTCCGTTTAGAGCTAAACGAAGAGCCCTTTTTATAGGCGTATGGATCTAGGTTTAGGGTTTTAGAGCCGCTCCGTGATTTAGTGTTTTGAACATAACTTCTTTTTGGCACGGAATTGGGCTTATAATATACCGTTGGAAAGCTCTTTGAAAGGGATATCCATCTGTATAGGCCTTGCATGGGAATTTGATTGTTGGTCTATCTTTTAGGCTTGATTTTCAACAATGTAGGTTCCATTGGATCCCATCATTGCATTTGACGCATTTGAGTCTGTTATTAATCAAGTTTAAACATGTATGAAAATGTTTTAGGCCTTATTAGTAATTGGACAAGGATCTAAAATAAATTTTTCTCAAATATGGGTTTTAACTTACTTCATAATGCATTAAATAGTCCATAAACACTTCAACTTTGATCTAGCATGAAGAACGGATTTTTGAATATTCTCTCATAGGTTTTATAAAATTGTAACTAGTGGGGCCTAATTAGGATAGAAAATATGGACTGCGATCTATGATGTATTTTTGTAAATCTTAATATGGTCTACGTACCGTTAAGTATTTTTAAACCTTAATATTTAGATTAGTCCTAATTGTAGATACTAGTAGTTGCATAATTTTGGTCAAGTCTTGAAGAAGGTGGTTCTTGGAAGACGAATCCATGATGCTTCAAATGATGACCTATTGAAGACTTGAAGAATTCAAGGGGTCATGCTAGCTACCAATATGCATCAAATGCTTATGCTTTACATATTAATGATCATTTATATAAGAATTATATGTTAGATGCAGGTTTAGGATTTGGAATATTGTGATGATTAAATAAGTTCACTTAAATAAACCAACATTGAAACCCTAGGTCCCAAAAATATTGAGTGAAATTACCATTCCAAAACAACACTGATCGACCTATTGAGAGTAGTGATGGGCTACGCCAAAGCGAGGCACCACTATTATTCCCTAGACTAATAAGGCATACCGGGTATGCAAGTTGGTTTTGGTTATACTCAACAACATGAGTGAAGGAGTCCTAACATATCGTGGCAAAGTGAATAAATTGTTGAGAGATCATTAGGTGCGACGATTTATTCAACCAAGAGTGGCTTAGAGCCATTAGCAAAGCGTTGCTTACCTTAGGATATTGAGTGTTATGACAAGCCAAAGCATGCTTACCATTCTTTGTTTCTTTGGATCTTGGAATCGCCTTATTTTCACAAATTAGTTACAATTTTTTTTGTAAATAAGATGTTTAATAAGTTTGAAATATTCATAAATTAAATTCAATCTTATCTAAATGTTATGAATGGTTTTTCATTTCAAATACTTTTAATTATAGAATCATGTCTTCAAATAACTCAAACAACCAGTTTTCATTGCGATCAATTCTCGACAAGGAGAAGTTCAGTGGACCAAATTTTATTGATTGGCAAAGTAACATGCGAATTGTTCTCAGGCAAGAGAAAAAGGAATATGTTCTTGATGACGAAAGTGCTGAGACTCCCAATGAGGAAGTAATTCAGGCCGCTCTTAATTGATGGCAAGTGGCCGATCGGGATGTCAAGTGCATAATGTTAGCCACAATGTAACCCGACCTTCAGGAAACCTTCTTCGAGAAGGAATCAGCCTATGAGATCATATATGAGCTTCAGAATATGTTTCCAGAGCAGGCTCGAACTAAAAGGTTGGAAAACCACAAGCAGATTCTTGAGACTAAGCTCAAGAAAGGAGAGCCAGTCAGCCCACATTTACTCAAAATTATCAGTTTATTTAAGAAAGGATGAGGGAAAACATGATATGCTCATGGTATAAAAGGGTAAGCCGTTAAAATTCTCAGGCAAGAAGAATAAAGGCTTTAAGGGGAAGGGTAGGAAGAAGACCTTTCCGCCTAAGTATAAAGCTACCGAAGACAACCAGAAGAAGAAGGTAGCATCTTCTAAATCTGATTACGTATATTTCTACTGTAACAAAAAGGGACATTGGAAGAGAGATTGCCTCAAATTCAAGGAAGTTAAGAAGAACGGAACAGTTGCATCTAAATTAGGTATATTTGTTATAGAATTAAACTTTAATATCTCAACATCATGGTTATTAGATACCGGATGTGGCTCACACCTCTGTTCCAATTCTCAGGGTCTAAGGAACGTTAGGAAGCTAGCAAAGGGAGAGATTGAACTTCAGGTTAGCAATAGAGCCAGAATTGCAGCCGTATCCGTAGGAACTCTCAGTTTGTCTTTGCCCTCCGGGCTTGTTTTGGAACTTAAAAATTGTAACTGTATTCCCTACATTATAATAAATATTATTTCAATTTTGGCGTTGGACGCCAAAGGTTTTGAATTTCGAGTAAAGGACAATGAATGTTCGTTTTATCTTGATAGTATTTTATGTAGTATTGCACATTCTGAAAATGGTCTTTATGTGCTTTCTTTAGACAAACAAGTTTATAATGTTAATGATACTATGAAAAGAGCTAAGACCATGGAGTCAAATCAGACTTACTTATGGCATTGTCGTCTTGGGCACATCAACGTCAAACACATCAAGAAACTTCTAGAGGAAGGTTTTCTTGACTCTTTTGATTTAGAATCTTTTGAGAATTACAAAGGACATTTAATAGGCAACATGATAAAGCAACCATACTCCAAGTTGGGAGAAAAGGCCGGTGACTTATTGGGCCTAATACATACCTGTAGGGAATATTTCAAGCATTACCCCAAAGTTTAACCCCACTGTGATCATACACTTAAGAATGGTGGCGTCCAAAGGGAAGGAAGCTTGAGCAAAAGAGTCCCCAACAAGTTTTAGGAACTTATAGACCGTTCAAAGAGTGAAGGTTACACCCCTTAACGATCCAAGAGATCGTTAACTCCAATAGGTCTGTAACCAAGACTGGAAGTTCGGGGATGAAGGTACAAATTAAATCTAAAAGAGATTAAACCTACCCTAATAATAAGCCTCTACTTTATTCTTATCGTATTCTTGTGCGCTTTCTGACTAACATGGAATCAATCGACTTCACTTTTATCAAGGTTAGCAGAAAGACTAGAAGCATCAGAAAATTTTGAAAAAGCTTGGAAAAGAAGCTTGACAGAAACACTATCAGCTCTAGAGAACATCAACAAGTCATCAACAAACATCATATGAGTTAGGTTTAACTTTTCACATCTAGGATAAAAATTGAATTAGGAGTTAACCTAAGCTCATAAAGGCATCTGGATAGGTATTTCATGCCTATAGCAAAGAGTAAAGGAGACATAGGATCACCTTGTCTCAAACCTTTTTTAGCTTCAAAGGGAGGATCATGAAAACCATTAATAAGGATAGAAAAAGAGACAGAGGTAAGACAGATCCAGATCCAATTGATAAACCCTTGAGGAAAACCATGCTCCTGCACAACAACAATCACGAACTCCCGTTCCACTAAGTCATAGGTTTTCTTCAAGTCAACCATAACCATGCATCTAGGGGATATAAATTTGTGATCATAGCCCTTCATCAACACAGTTGCAAGAAGGATATTATCTCCCATGTGCTTGCCTGGAATAAAACCAGGTTAAGAATCATCAATGACCTCACTAATGACAGCAGCAAGTCTAGCAGTGATAATCTTATAGATAAGTTTGTAAACCACAATACAACAAGCTATGGGCCTAAAATGCTTAACATGAGAAGCATTAGGGATTTTAGGAACAAGAGTGATAGTTGTACAATTCCATTGCTTAGGCAAAATCCCCTTAGTAAAGAAATCAACAATACTAGCATAAAATATCATCTTTCACAATATGCCAAGATCTCTTAAATAAGAAATAGTTAAAGCCATCAATACAAGGAGTCTTAGTGTTATCAGTTCCTTTAAGAGCATCATCAATTTCAGCATGAGAAACAGGCTGAATAAAGTAGCTCTGAGCAGCAGAGCTAAGCTGTTTACCTCTCCATGTAATAACAAGGTCAACAGTAGGAAGCCAAGGAGCTTTAGTTCCTAAAAGAGACTTATAAGAAAAACTAATCTCATGAGAAATATAATCAGGATCCTTAAGCAAAACCTTATCAAAGTTAAAGATAGAATCAATTCTATTCCTTGCTTGCCTAGTCTTCATCACTGAGAAAAAAAAAAGTGAGAATCGCCATCTCCAAGCTTAATCTAGTTGATCCTAGACTTTTTCTTGAAGACATTCCTTTGAATATCATTCAAATGCTTGACAATCTTTATAGCATCATATTCTTTAGCATACAAGTCCAAATCATCATTATTCTGAGCCGTTAAGTGCTGAATCTCAGCAAACTCAGCATGAGCCTTATCAATTTTTCCACCAATAGTACCAAACTGCTTGTTATGCAAAGACTTGATATTATATTTCACAGATTTCAGCTTCTGCTAGACAAAACCACCAAAACACCAAGCCTGAGAAACAATATCAAGAAAATTAGGATGCTCAACAATACAGTTTAGTAATCTGAAGGGTCTATACTATGATCAGATAAAGAAGAAGCCAGGTAGACAGTTTCAACATGGCCATGAGAATCCAACCAAGCTTGGTTACCAAAGAATCTATCAATCCTAGAAAGAATTCTAGGACTAGTATGGGCCTTATTTGACCAAGAATAGAAAGCTCCCTTTCTCTTGACCTCAGTAATATCCAAATCATCAACAAATCTCTAGTGTAATAGTTAGTAACATCAATACCATGAAGCCTATCAAGAGAGTTAAGCACAGAGTTAAAATCACCAGCACACAACCAAGGTGAATGTTGAATAGAGAGATTCCTGATACCCTCCCACATGGGAATTCCTGGTACCCCCCCACATGGGAAGCCTATCATGAATAGAGTGAACCCCATAGGTAACAGTGAATGGAGAGGTCCTTAGTAAAGACAATGCAACGAATAAATTGCTCATGAACCTGTAAAACATTGACAATAACTCTATCTGCATTCCAGCAAATCCAAATCCTCTCTTTAGGAGAATAATCATAATTGCAAATACAAGTCAAGGAGGGACCAAATTTCTTCTTAACACCAATGCTATTTTTAGCATTCACTTTTGTCTCAAGAATACTAAGAACATCAATTGAATGAGAGTGAAGAAGCTTCTTTACAGAAGCAACATTTCCAGGGTCATTAAGACCCCTAACATTACATACAGAGAAAATCATGAAACCAAAGGGGGATTAACTTACCCCCGATTGGATTAATAGTAAAACCACCAGCACCTTCTGTTTCATCTTCAATTAAAGCCACAAAAGCATTTAAGGTAATAGCAGGTTGATTAACTCTAGTATGTTGGCCTTTTGTTTTCCTCCCAACTATTCTCTAACCCTCATCTGAGTTATTCTAAGCAGTGGAAACATTTGGAGTGATGACAGACTGCCCATGAACAGTTGAATCAGCAGTAGCAGCAGCAGCAGGGGCAACAAAAGTACCAGGTTTGGCTTTAGCAACCCAGACTTGCTGCTTCGGAGCTATAGTCTCTGACTGCTTGAGAGCTGCAATCACTGATTTCTTAGAAACTACAGCAGTTTTGGTAGAGCAATCATGGCCAACATTATTGCATTTAGAACAAAAAGGCGGGGTCCATTCATAGACTACCTTAAGCTCAAGAATTTCCTTTGAGGGACTTTCCACAAATATAGATTTAGGCAAAGGCTTGGTAACATCAATTTCTATCAGAACTCTAGCAAAAGAAACTCTTAGCTATCTAGTAGTGCATTCATTAGCACAAATTGGAACACCAAGCAGACAACCAATACGACTAAAAGTGTAGGAATCCCAGTAATTTAGAGGTAAGTTTGGGAACTTGATCCATAGAGGAATAGTTCAAGGAATTTCAGCACCAAAATTAAATTTAGGGCTCCAAGGCTTAATGATTTCTAGTTTCCCAAGGAACATATGTTGACCAGAACAAAGAATAGTCTCCTTTTCACTAATTCAACAAAAATTCATGATAAAATGATGAACAAAAGCAATAGTAGGATAATAAGCAACCTGTAGGGAATAGTTTCAAGCTTTTAAAATCCCACTAGCTCGAACCCCGCTGTGATCATACACTAAAGTACGGTGGCGCCCAAAAGGGAAGAAGATAGAGCAAAAGAGTCGCCAACAAGTTTTTAAGGAACTTGTAAACCGTTCATAGGATGAAGGTTACACCCCTTAACGATCCAAGAGATCGTCTACTCCATAAGGTCATGAACCAAATAAGGGTCCGGGGATGAAGGTACAAATCCAACCTAAAAGAGATTGAACCTGCCCTAATAATAGGCCTCTACTTTATTCTGATCGTATTCATGTGCGCTTTTAAATTAACATGCAATCAATAGGATTAACCCTAAACCTGTTTATCTATGTTGGTTGAATATAACGCACAAATAAACTATTATTGGCGATCACTTGAATTTATAATCATATTAACCCTAAACAAGATTATTAATTATCTTATTAAGCATGATTACAAGTACCAATTCCCTTTAAAAATGCATCAAAGGTGTGATTAAGCAATAACAATAAATATAATATGTATCAAGCAACATAATCAATAATAATTATAAAGAATAATAATAATCATATCATAATAATAATAATAATAATAATAATAATAATAATAATAATAATAATAATAATAATCATAATAATAATAAATTATAACAATTATAATCATAATCATGTTCATGTTAATATTAAAGCATAATAAAAATAGCAAGATCCTAGGCATGATACTAACAAGATTAATAACAAACCCTAGCATGTCACTAAGCAATAAAAATCAAATCTTTAACCCTAACATGATACTAACAATCATAAATATTAGGAAAAACATAGGAAGCATCTTAGGAATCATAATAAGCATATTTGATATTATAACCTTTTCCCTAAACATGATACTAGGAATCATAATAATAATTTAAACATGATTTCTACATCATAATATCAACAAAAACCAATAAAGTACTTACTTTGATGCTTCGTATCTCTTTCTAATAACAAAATACACACGTTAGTAACTTCAAGGAAAATAATAATCAAACAATTAAATTAAATAATCGAAAGAGAGATTTGGGACCAAACCCTCAGAAATTAAACCTTTCACGCCTAGGGCGAAGGCAACTTCGAATATGGCTAGGTGTTTCTAGATCTTGTGAATGCGGAATTTTGTATTTGAGAAAAGGCTAGTTTAAAAAAGAGAGAGAGAATAATCAAGAAAATCTTGATGAGAGTTGGTGAGAAGAAAGAATTAGAAAGAATAAGAATTGATGAAATCTGATTGTAGGTGAATCAAAACGGAGTTTTTGATACGATATTTATAGAGAAAATCAGCCAAAAAAGATAATTTAACAAAACAGAGTCTGACGCTCGCAAAACAGGATTGGCGCCAACCCTGGCTAGCTGGCGCCAAGCACCAGTGGCTAGCGTCTGGTGCCAAGCCTGGTTCCTGGTGCCAAGCCTGGTTCCAGGCGCCAAGGCCTGGGGTTGGACGCCAAACTGAATTTCAACGCGTTTTCAAAAATCTGATAAATTTGCCGTACTGGAAGATAAAATAATATAATTTCTTCGAAAATGCTAGTTGATTTTAATTAAAACTCTAAAAAGTCAACAAAGTCAACTTATCAATGCTAATTGAATTAGGAATGAAAAGAACCTTCTAGAAGATTCTAGAATACTAAAACCCTTCCTAATTGCATTAGGAATGATAAATCATATTAGGCCCTCCCCTAGATCAATGGGCCATACATAAAGCTCAAACCTGGCCCAGTTTAGTAAATTGGCCATAACTTCCTCAATATTCATCGGAATTGGGCTTATAATATATCGTTGGAAAGCTCTTTGCAATCCCCATCAAACTAAACTACTATTGGACCCATATCATGGACCAACCAAACTGGATTGGCTGTTTTCTTAAAATAAAGTTTTCAAAAACAGAGAGAAGAGAAAAGAAATAAAAACTTTCCGCAACACTAAACTTTCCACACTTTCGTTTCATTCGATTGTGATTCAATGTGAAAGGTACTCATCACTGGGTTTGGTTTTGGGGAGACACAAATGGGTGTCTATAGAAGCCCCCACTTTGACTGAGTTTTGAGAAACGCAAGTTTCGAAAACGAAAGCCAAAGTATCGATAGGGACGGAGAATGATTCAAAACGTTCTGCGATCCTAAATCAATCTTGTAACGCCAATACCTGCAAAACTAGCATTAGTTAAACAGATAAAAGAGTTAAGAAACGCGTATCTTGCACCGTCGAGCACACGTCTCTGAAAGTAACCGATTTGTTTTGATGACCTCCTGCAAGCTAGAGAATGTCATCCCGCTTGAAAACCGCTACGCCTGTAACTGCTTCCAAATTAGAAGATTGCTTCGCCTGAAACGATCCTCCTCCGCAATGATAATATTCCGCGTCCAAGGGAATACCATCGAAGATTGCTTCTCTTGAAACAATCTCCATCCGCATTGATAATATTCCGCGTCCAAGGGAATACTATCGAAGATTGCTTCTCTTGAAACAATCCTCAGTTGTTTGTGACAACTCTCCATAATCCAGGGAACGCCACCTTGCTGTTTCGATGTTCACTCGTCTCTGAACAAAGAGCTTTCTTTTGATATGTTCACGCGCCTCTGAACAAAAGAGCTTCTTTTTTATATGACTCCAATTTCAGCTGTGATAGTCTTCGAAAAGATCACCGCTTTTTAATCCTTAATGTTTCCATGCCAGTACGTCGGCGCTTTGCTACTTGTGAACCAGTATGTCGGTGCTTTTGCTGTGATGACAATCCTCTTTTCTTTGGGAATAGTTGCCAACACAACTCTTGTATCATGTATGAAAATCTGATTTAGGGAAAGTTGTCAATGCCACGTAACAATCCATCCTTGGAAATGTTGTCACGATGAAGCGACAATCCGTATCTCAGAAAATTTGCCAAAATCCAATTTTGGGAAAAGTTGCCAATGCTTCGTAACAATCTTTCATAAGAACTTTGCTACGATCGACAATCCACATCTTGGAATATAACTCTTGAAAGAAATCCACCTTGGAAATTTGCCAACGCTATGCGACAATCCTTTTGGGAAAATGTTGCCACTATTGACAATCCGCGTCTTGGAACATTTGCAAAAAAGAGTCGACCGACAATCCACTTCGAGAAAATTTGCCACTTACTGAAATGAATGACAATCCACGTCGAGGAACTTTGCCGAAATTTATGATGAATAGAGTCCTACAACAATCCTTTAGGAAATTTTGCCATAGGGAACTAGGTGTATGACAATCCAATTTCGGAAAACTTGCCAGCGATGACAATCCGAACTTGGAAAAAATTGCCAAACAAAGAAGGAGCACGACAATCCACGCTTGGAAACTTTGCCAGAGATGACAATCCAATCTTGGAAAAATTGTCGTTGAAGAAGATGCACGACAATCCATTTTTGGAAATATTGTCAGTTGGGGATGACAATCCAATTTTTGGAAAACTTTGTCGTTTAATAAGAATGCGCGACAATCCATATTTGGAAATATTGTCGTTTAAGTTCTTGCTTTTGAATTGATGCTTTGGCACTTGTGATGAGCCAATACTTAGGCGCTTAAGCTAAGTGAGACGATCTTTCGTCCGGTCGATCACTTAGACTGTAATCAAACCGACTACTTAATCATGTCAAATTTCTTATAGGGGCTAAGTGGCATACCAAGGAACCCGAAATTGCTGTATGAGGTTGAAATCACCTTTCTGGTAGGCTTCGAGCTCTGTCGTTGCTGAGATATCTCTGGCGCCAAGAAATGGAGTAGGGTCTTCCCTATTCTGCTGCACCTGTATTTAATTTTTACTATAGAACTTTGCTAATCTTTTTAGCCATCTTAGGGTTGACCTAAGGTTTAATGTTGCTTGACTCATCGACTTGACACGACTCAAGGTATAAACTTGATTCACTGTGATTGACTGACTCGAGGTTGACTCGACTGAAAGTGTAATGACACATGTGTTAGACTCAAATCAAAGTGATATGGCACGACATGACTCAATGTGTACATGACGCGTGTGTGCATTGTAATGTGATCGTGCGACTCGAAAAATGCAAAAAAGCAAAAATTTTCCGTCAATTTTGTGGAGGGTACCGACTTTCTCCCAAAAAAGAAAGACGTGAAAAAGAAAATCAAAAGTTTGAAGATGCATGTTGAATGAGCTTAGTCAAATGTTTTTGGATACTATCTCTCAAGGTTCAAGTATTAATTCATCCTAGGCTATCTCAACTGTTGACTCCATGATAAAAGTATTTGGGTAACTTAAGCATGGAGGCTAAGCACTTCGTACTTTGTGATGCAATGATGATTATGATTGATGAGTGATGTTGATATGATAAGGCATGCTTCAGCGTTGTGTTAAGATTTCATGACAAAGGGTTCCTAAGGGAAGTATATTTGGTCATGTATGTGTGATGTGTGTGATAGTGACACTAAAGCTAGGCCACAAGAGCTAAGTGTGTGGAAAAACATATTGTTAGAAGAGCCAAATAATGGTGACTCTTAGGGTAGGTAAGCTAATGATGTAAGGACCAAGCCCCCATGTATAGCTCTAAGTGAAAAGGGATGAGCATTGGAGATTCCTTGATATGATCATGGTGCAAGTGTGTGAATGTGAATATGAATGCATGTTTATTACGGCCGCACCTCGATGTGAGGTTTCCTACGTATCCGTTAGGAATGAGGCCGAACATAGATCTAGTCAAACCTCGCATAAGTGTGTATACCTCAAAAAGGTCTTTTTAAGGGTTGTAACGTGGTTAGGCTAAAGGATTGAAGAAGAAGGGGATAAAAAGGCTCAAGACCCTAGATAAGCCCCCAAGGTGTGCAACCTCACTTTTAAATCTTTATATTTTTATGCTTGAGTTTCTACTCTTTTTTAGCTCTCTTTTATCTTTTGCTTTAGCATTTATTTTATTTTTGTAAGCGTGCGCAATCCCGATCATGCGGTCCATTACTCACTTGGCATTCATGTTTCTCAGGCACGGTACCGAGCACTCGATAAGAGACGCAATCTGAGACGTGTTCTTATCGAAAATATTTTCATATCAAAGACATTGGAACACTTGCCCTTTCGTACACTTTTATTTATTTTTTGCTTTTGCTATCTTTTTGCTATTTTGATTTTCTGAAATCACTCAAGCTTTGTTCTTTAAAAAATGCATAAGTTACACACCATCCCATCCCAAGGTTAGATAGATGTGGGTTGAAAAAAAGAAAGGTCTATCGTTAGACGAGGCTCAAAGTTGTTTATGAAGAAAGGATTTGTAAATTAGAAAGGCAAAAGGAGATATGATGTGGCTACAAGGGTTGCCTCAAATCATTGGTATACCTTGTGCTTAATTCGACATGGATTTTTTTTCTTTTTTTCTTTTTTTTTTTTTTTTTTTTTTTTTTTTGAATGCAATGTAATGAAATGATCATATGCAAGGAAATAAATGCTCATTTTATTAAAAAGGGAATAGAAAAGAAAAACTACAAAAATAATCTAAAGGAAAAGAAAAGGTGCCTATGCTAGACTTATTGGGGAAAGTAAAAAATGAAAAAGAAATAGAAAACGAGGTCATGAAATCTTGTCGTTGAAGCTCGCCTCTTGTCTTGTGTTGTTTCATCATCACCCTCATTTTTTGTTTGTCAATCATATGACTCAAACTCGATTCAACACACATGGATGGAAGAAGTGAAGAAAGATTGGAATAGAATGTGAAAGAAGTTTTAGATGGAGGGATATGAAGAATTAGGAATAGAATGTACCCCCCAACTCAAATGACGGAAAGACCGACTCATACATGAACCTAAGACGTGGCCATGGTGATGTGTACTCAAAGTGTGTGCTAAGACTAGTGAGTGTAGGTGAGATGTTGAGACTTTTGTCGTGACCATGTGGCTAGACTATGTGACTAGACTCAAGCAAAGACTAAGTTAAGACTTCAGGTATATGCATTAAACTGGATAGACTGTGGCATTTTAGTCATAACTTTTTATTTGCGACTCTGACTGGGATGAAACCAACGCCGAATTAAAGATAAAACTCGGGGCTACAGATCCATATGTTGTACGACTCGTAGTTTTTCCTATAACTCCGGCTATGACCAAAACAAGTTGACGCTTGTGCAGTATACGAGAATAAAAATCCGGGTTGACTTAAAGGAACTTTGACTCGATTTTATGTTTATTTATTGGCTCAAATTAATTAATTAATTAATTAACAAAGTCCTTTAGACATTAATCAGTTTATTTAGTCTTAACACAAGTCAAACAAATGGTTAGGAAAAATCACATAGAGTATGCACAACAAATAATGCACAATTAGTCAAGTAGGCACAATATGATGCAATGAGTTTGCAACCTAACCATGGCTCTAGTTCTCTAAAGTTCGGGATATGGTTTAGTCAATAGAGGGTCCATGGTTAATTTTCCGGATGCACCGCGCGGAAGCCTAACCGTGAAGGGTTGGCGCGAGTGGATTGGACACCGCGAGTTTTAGAAAAAAAACTCGCTTCCATGTTTTGGCGAATTCAACATCTCGGATGTACCCTTTGTTGCACGGAGCGTTCAATCGGGTAGATGGAGCATGAATTCCCAGAGGGTTATGTCCATATGTAGATCACATATGGGTTTCAGAAAAGTGAGAAAAAATTCAATCAGGAAGTAGGATCGAGCAAACAATACGAAAAACCGGTCGAAATTAGAACGCATATTTCTGGCTCGGTATTGGGGGAAATTGGCGCCAGCAAACAGAGACTGGCGCCAAATTTTAACTGTAGCGCCTGGCGCCAATACTAGCGTCTGGCGCTACGGCTAAAAGTGTGGCGCCAAGCTCTGGCCTCTGACGCCACTTCCCACATGCCTCAGCAGCTTTCTGTGCTCGATAAAATCTTCCAATTTCGCACGGTATTATTTCAGTCCTAGTTGTGAAAGATATTTCTCAAATTTCCTACGTGTAAAATCCTATCTTTTTGACTCATTACGGATGATCTTTCCAATGAGATCCTTTTTATGCATATGACAATAATGTTAATCAAAATTACGCACATGAAATACTTAGAACTTTTCGAGTCTCATCCACTCATTCTAGATCATTGCCGAAACAAATTCAGGAATTAAAATAGAAATCCTCCCCAGCGGAGTCGCCAAAAACTGTAGGGAATAATTTCAAGCTTTTAAAATCCCACTAGCTCGAACCCCACTGTGATCATACACTAAAGTACGGTGGCGTCCAAAAGGGAAGAAGATAGAGCAAAAGAGTCGCCAACAAGTTTTTAAGGAACTTGTAAACCGTTCATAGGATGAAGGTTACACCCCTTAACGATCCAAGAGATCGTCAACTCCATAAGGTCATGAACCAAATAAGGGTCCGGGGATGAAGGTACAAATCCAACCTAAAAGAGATTGAACCTGCCCTAATAATAGGCCTCTACTTTATTCTGATCGTATTCATGTGTGCTTTTTAATTAACATGCAATCAATAGGATTAACCCTAAACCTGTTTATCTATGTTGGTTGAATATAATGCACAAATAAACTATTATTGGCGATCACTTGAATTTATAATCATATTAACCCTAAACAAGATTATTAATTATCTTATTAAGCATGATTACAAGTACCAATTCCCTTTAAACATGCATCAAAGGTGTGATCAAGCAATAACAATAAATATAATATGTATCAAGCAACATAATCAATAATAATTATAAGGAATAATAACAATCATATCATAATAATAATAATAATAATATTAATATTAATAATAATAATAATAATCATAATAATAATAAATTATAACAATTATAATCATAATCATGTTCATGTTAATATTAAAGCATAATAAAAATAGCAAGATCCTAGGCATGATACTAACAAGATTAATAACAAACCCTAGCATGTCACTAAGCAATAAAAATCAAATCATTAACCCTAGCATGATACTAACAATCATAAATATTAGGAAGAACATAGGAAGCATCTTAGGAATCATAATAAGCATATTTGATATTATAACCTTTTCCCTAAACATGATACTAGGAATCATAATAATAATTTAAACATGATTTCTACATCATAATATCAACAAAAACCAATAAAGTACTTACTTTGATGCTTCGTATCTCTTTATAATAACAAAATACACACGTTAGTAACTTCAAGGAAAATAATAATCAAACAATTAAATTAAATAATCGAAAGAGAGATTTGGGACCAAACCCTGAGAAATTAAACCTTTCACGCCTAGGGCGAAGGCAACTTCGAATATGGCTAGGTGTTTCTAGATCTTGTGAATGCGGAATTTTGTATTTGAGAAAAGGCTAGTTTAAAAAAGAGAGAGAGAATAATCAAGAAAATCTTGATGAGAGTTGGTGAGAAAAAAGAATTAGAAAGAATAAGAATTGATGAAATCTGATTTTAGGTGAATCAAAACGGAGTTTTTGATACGATATTTATAGATAAAATCAGCCAAAAAAGATAATTTAATAAAACAGAGTCTGACGCTCGCAAAACAGGATTGGCGCCAACCCTGGCTAGCTGGCGCCAGGCACCAGTGGCTAGCTCAGGCGCCAATGGCTAGCGCCTGGCGCCAAGCCTGGTTCTAGGCGCCAAGGCCTGGGGTTGGACGCCAAACTGAATTTCAATTCGTTTTCGAAAATCTGATAAATTTGCCGTACTGGAAGATAAAATAATATAATTTCTTCGAAAATGCTATTTGATTTTGATTAAAACTCTTAAAAGTAAACAAAATCAACTTATCAATGCTAGTTGAATTAGGAATGAAAAGAAACTTCTAGAAGATTCTAGAAGACTAAAACCATTCCTAATTGCATCAGGAATGATAAATCATATTAGGCCCTCCCCTAGATCATTGGGCCGTACATAAAGCTCAAACCGGGCCCAGTTTAGTAAATTTGCCATAACTTCCTCAATATTTATCGGAATTGGGCTTATAATATATCGTTGGAAAGCTCTTTGCAAGCTCCATCCAACTACACTACTATTGGAACTGTATAAAAACTTTTCGCAACACTAAACTTTCCACACTTTCGTTTCATTCGATTATGATTCAACGTGAAAGGTACTCATCACTGGGTTTGGTTTTGGGGAGACACAAATGGGTGTCTACACAACCACATAGAAAACTATGGCATTAGACGATTTGTTATTACCTTCAATAAGTTCAGAGTCCTGCAGTTGAGCTATCCGATTCCCATCTTTAACCATCAGGGAAACATAGGACATAAGAGCTCCCTTAGCAGTCAACTTCCCAGCAAAAGAACTAGGCCGATCTTCACCATCTTTGTGTGCATTTTGCTCCGGGGGAGGTATAGAATGTGAATCAGAAATAGTTGGTTCAGATCACTGATAAGCAACTCCAGTATCAAATGGAACAGTAAACCCAGAAACCTTATGTATTGTTCTATTGGAATTCGAGGATGCTGGTCTAGAAATGGCTTCAACAAATAGTGTAATAGTCTCAGCATCACTCCGGGGAATAGAACCACAAGTTGGATTGACCAGAGCTGGCGCCAGAGTAACCAGCTCATCTACCTCCTGAATCCGGCTTAGAACAAAAGTAGAGCATGAGTTTCGCAGATTCTACAAGATTGTATCTAAAACTAGATCATAAGAATTCCTATTTTGTGCTAATTGGGGTGTAGAATTGTTCTGCTTCTTCTTCTTAGCCATCGGAAATCATTATTGATGAAGAAACCGATCAAAATCGAAGAACCATGTGTAGACACCCATTTGCGTCTCCCCAAAACCAAACCCGGTGATGAGTGCCTTTCACGTCGAATCATAATCGAATGAAACGAAAGTGTGGAAAGGTTTAGCGTTGCGGAAAGTTTTATTTCTTTTCTCTTCTCCCTGTTTTTGAAAATTTTATTTTAAGAAAACAGCCAATCCAGTTTGGTTGGTCCATGATATGGGTCCAATAGTGGTGTAGTTGGATGCGGCTTGCAAAGACCTTTCCAACGATATATTATAAGCCCAATTCCGATGAATATTGAGGAAGTTATGGCCAATTTACTAAACTGGGCCCGGTTTGAGCTTTATGTACGGCCCAATGATCTAGGGGAGGGCCTAATATAATTTATCATTCCTAATGCAATTAGGAATGGTTTTAGTCTTCTAGAACATTCTAGAAGGTTCTTTTAATTCCTAATTCAATTAGGACTCTTGAGAGTTTTAATCAAGATCAAATAGCATTTTCGATTGGAATTATATTATTTTATATTCCAGTACGGAAAATTTATCAGATTTTCGAAAACACGTTAAAATTCAGTTTGGCGTCCAACCCCAGGCCTTGGCGCCTGGAACCAGGATTGGCGCCAGGCGCTAGCCACTGGTGCTGGCGCCAAGGTTGTTTTTCGATCTTCAAACTCTGTTTTGTTAAATTATCTTTTTTGGATGATTTTCTCTATAAATATCGTATTAAAAACTCCGTTTTCATTCACGAATTCTCATCAACAACTAGTTTTAATTAGCATTCATCAACTATCTTCATGATTCACCAATTATCAATAATCATTCATCTCTTTCAATCATCAACATCATTCATTCTTTAGCATTTTATTCTTTCTTGCTTTTTATACAAAATTCCGCATTCACAAGATCTAGAAACACCTAGCCATATTCGAAGTTGCCTTTGCCCTAGGCGTGAAAGGTTTTAATCTCTGAGGGTTTGGTCCCAAATCTCTCTTTCAATTATTTAATTTAATTATTTGTTTATTATTTTCCTTGAAGTTACTAACGTGTGTATTTTGTTATTAGAAAGAGGTACGAGGCATCCAAGTAAGTACTTTAATTGATTTTATTGATATTATGATGTAGATATCATGTCTATATTGTTATTATGATATTCCTAGTATCATGTCTAGGTTATTTTTAATATTAAATATTATTGCTATGATGCCTTTTATGTTCTTCTTAATATTAATTCATGTTAGTATCATGTTAGGGTTAAAGATTTGATTTTTATTGCTTAGTGAAATGCTAGGGTTTGTTATTAATCTTGTTAGTATCATGCCTAGGATCTTGCTATTTTTATTATTCTTTAATATTAACATGAACATGATTATGATTATAATTGTTATAATTTATGATGATTATGAATATTATTATTATTATTATTATTTTGATAATGATTATTTAATTTATGATTATTATTGTTTTGATTATGATTATTTTATTATGATGATTATTATTATTATCATGATTATTATTATGTTGCTTGATGCTTATTATTTATTGCTTGATCACCTTTTATTGCATGTTTAAAGGGAATTGGTACTTGTAACCATGCTTAATAAGATATTAATAATCTTGTTATGGTTAATTGTTATTATAATTCAAGTAATCGCCAATAATAGTTTATTTGTGCATTAAATTCAACCAACATAGATTAAACAGGTTTAGGGTTAATTCTATTGATTGTATGTTGATCAGAAAGCGCACATGAATACGAGCAGAATAAAGTAGAGGCCTATTATTAGGGCAGGTTCAATCTCTTTTAGGTTGGATTTGTACCATCATCCCCGAACCCTTATTTGGTTCATGACCTTATGGAGTTGACGATCTCTTGGATCGTTAAGGGGTGTAACCTTCACCTCGTGAACGGTTTACAAGTTCCTTAAAAACTTGTTGGCGACTCTTTTGCTCTATCTTCTTCCCTTTTGGACGCCACCGTACTTTAGTGTATGATCACAGTGGGGTTCAAGCTAGTGGGATTTTAAAGGCTTGAAATTATTCCCTACACCATGAATAAGGGAGAGAAGAGAGAAAGTCAATGAAAGTCAAACCCCTAAGACTATAAGACTTTGCTTATCTTTCTTTAGGGTTGACCTAAGACTTAGTGTTGCTTGACTCATTGGCTTGACATGACATAAGACATAAACTTGACTCACCATGATTGAATGACTCGAGGTTGACTCAACTCGATATGACTTGTGTGCGCGGGGTGTTCACTCATACAGAAAAACAAAAATTTCTGTCTTTTTTGTGGAGGGTACTGACTTTCTCCCGAAAAATAAAGACGCAAAAAGGAAGAAGTTTTTTATGGTGCATGTTGAATGAGCCTAGTAAAATGTTGTTGATACTATCTCTCAAAGTGCAAGCACTAATCCATCCCAGGCTATGTCAATTGTTTACTCAATGATGAAAGAATTTGGGAAACTTTGGCACGGAGGCTAAGCACTTCATACTTTGTGATGCAATGACGATTATTATTGATGAGTGATGTTGATATGACAAGGCATGCGTCAACGTTGTGTTAAGATTTCATGACAAAGGGTTCCTAAGGGAAGTATATTTGGTCATGTATTTGTGATGTGTGTGATAGTTACACTACAGTTTGGCCGTAAGAGCTAAGAGCATGCACAATGGTTGCCCACAACCATTGTGGTTATTGCTTATTTTATTAATTTCTACATCTTCCACCTCACCTATAACCACTCTTATACAATTTAATAACAAATGTCTCCCAATAGTTAACCACATCTTTTTGGTTATACATTTTCTCTCTCCTACTTTTACCCAACCCCACCACACAATATCTCTCTTAAATCCTATCATATATAACTAATACACTTGGTAATAATCAATTAAAACTAATAATTATTATTAGCATACAATAATTAAATAATTTTGGGGTTGTGATGAGTTTTGAGATTTTGTGGGTTTTTTTTTTCTATTAGATTTTGGAATATTCATCTCTACACAATTTGATAATAAAGAGAGTAATATTCACTAAAAAAATTGTTTCAAAATACCTCAATATTGGGCTCATTTTATAGAGAAAAAGAAAATAGAGTCGTTGGTGTATTTTTTTTTTTTAGAATTGTATTTTAAAAATTATGGTCGTTACAAAATTACAACGGTAATAAAATCAGAGCAAATCTTAGCCATTGATTAAATGCATAGGTGTCACAATCTCAAGCAGCCTTGTCATTATATGTCACTATAAAAAACAATAAAATATTCAATGACCAATCTACCATAACCGGTTATTCTACTAACCAGGTTATTGAAAATTTCCCCCAAAAATTTCTCTCTCCTCATTATTTTATTATTATTCCACTTTCTATCTCTTAATAACCAACCTCAATAACCAATGGCTGGGTATGCTCTAAGTGTGTTGAAAAATATATTATAAAGAGTCAAATGGTGGTGACTCTTAGTCTAGGTAAGTTAATAATGTAGGGATCAAGCCCCCAAGTCTAGCTCTATGAATAGGGATGATAATTGGAAATTCCTAGATATGATCAATTATGAACGTAAATATTAATGGATTATTATTACGGTCGCACCTCGATGTGAGGTTGCCTACGTATCTGTTAGGAATCAGGCCGAACGTAGCTCTAGCCGAACCTCGCACAAGTGTGTGTATACCTTAAAAAGGTCTTTTTAAGGGTTGTAACGTGGTTTGGCTAAAGGTTGAAGAAGAAAGGGATAAAGGCTCAAGATCCTCGATAGGCTCCCAATGTGTGCAACCTTGCTTTTAAATCTTTGTATTATTGAGTTTTCTCACTTTTGAGCTCTTTTTTTTTTTTTTTTTTTTATTTGCTCTTTTTTTTTGCTTTTGCATTTATTTTATTTTTGTAAGTGTGGGCAATCCCGATCATGTGGTCTATCACTCACTTGGCATTAAAGTTTATCAGGCACGGTACCGAGCACTTGATAAAAGACGCAACCCGAGACGTGTTCTTATCAAAGATATTTTCATACCAAAGACATTGGAACACTTACTCTTTTGCACACTTCTATCATTTTTATTTATTGATATTTGAATTTTAATCTTTTGATTCACTCAAGCTTTTGTTCTCCGCATAAGTTACACACCATCCCATCCCAAGGTTAGGTAGATGTGGATTGAAGAAAGAAAGGTCTATCGTTAGACGAGGCTCAAATTGGTTTATCAAGAAATGATCTATATTTGAAAGGTGAAAGGTGCTATAATGTGGCTACAAGGAGCGCCTCAAATCATTGATATACCTTGTGCTTAATTTCGCATGAATATTTTTTTCGGCTATTTCACCAAATGCCACTGAGCAATTTAAAAATTCACCAAATGCCATCGGACTTTTCAGAATTCACCAAATGCCACCCAGTTTTTAAAAAATTCACCCAGTGCCAATAATGACCAACGGTCGTTAACTCCGTTAGTAATTAGGGGTTAATCATGACACGTGTCATGATATAATTGGACCATTTATCTTAATTCATAAAAATTAAAAAAAAATACAAAAAAAGTTAAAAAAAAAATACAAAAAATTAAAGAAAAACTCCCAAAATTTTCCCAGGAACCCCCACCACCGCCAAACCCTAGCCCCTCCCCTCATCTCACCGGAAAACGGCCAGTCACCACCGGAACCACCAACAATCGGACGGCCGACCTTGTAGCTCCCCACCTGACCCACCGCCGACCCCCAAAACCTCCCTCACAAACTGCCCCGACCCCATAAAACCACAAACACGAACATTACCCACCCCAAAAACCACCCACACAGCCACCCCGACCCTAATAACCACCAGTAAAAAGACCCTTTTCCCTTCTCCCACCGTCAAAACGACCGAGTTTAAGGTGGGGAAAGGGAGGAGGGGCTTTTAACGGGTGGTTTTTGGGGTCGGGGCGGATGTGTAGGTGGTTTTAGGGGTCGGGACGAGCAGCATGGGTGGTTTTGGGGGTCGGCGGTGGGTCAGGTGGGGAGCTACATGGTCGGCCGACCGATTGTTGGTGGTTCTGGTGGTGACTGGTCGTTTTCCGGCAAGATGAGGGGGGGGGGGGGGGTTAGGGTTTGGCGGTGGTCGGGGTGGCTGGGAAAATTTTAAGGTTTTTTTTTTTTAATTTTTTGTTTTTTTTTTTAATTTTTTGTATTTTTTTTAACTTTTTTTTGTTTTTTTTTTAATTTTATGAATTAAGATAAATGGTCCAATTATGTCATGACACATGTCATGATTAACCCCTATTTACTAACAGAGTTAATGGTCGTTGGTCATTAATGGCAGTGGGTGATTTTTTCAAAAACTGGGTGGCATTTGGTGAATTTTGAAAAGTTCGATGGCATTTGGGGATTTTTTAAATTGCTCAGTGGCATTTTGTGAAATTTCCGTATTTTATTTTTTTTTAATTTTTTTTCAATGTAATGATCATATGCAAGAAAATAAATGCTCATTTTCATTAAAGGGAAAAAAGAAAAGTCTTAAAAATTAAATCTAAGGGGAATAAAAAGGTGCCTATGCTAGACTTATTATGGATGGAATAAATAAAAGAAATAGAAAAAAGAGGTCACGAAATCTTGTCATTGAAGCTCGCCTTACGTCGTTTGCTTTATCATCACTCGCTCTTCTGGCTAGCTAGAGGTATGGGAAGCTTGTTATTATCAATCAAATGTTGGATAGCCTCTTTTAGCTTCCAACAGCTCTCAGTGGTATGTCCCCTACCTTGATGGTATTTTCAATGTGCATCTAGGTTCCAATTAGGAAATTTTTTCTCAAGTGCGGGATCTTGAATTGGTCCAATGGGAGTAATGAGTCCCTTAGTATGTAGTCGATCGAAGCCAGCATCGTGGTTCATCCCAATGAGGGTGAAGTCTTTCCTTAGTTGCTTCTTTGGTCCTTGGTTATCCATGACCAAGCCTTCACTAAGATCAAAGGTACTAACACTGTTACTAGAGTGGGTGTTTTCAGAAGAAGAAGGATTGTCGTTCTTCTCTCTTTTCCAGCCACTGTTGTTGCTATTGTTAGTAGCTTTTAGCTTTGCGAGGTCATTTTCAATCTCGATGCCTATGTCATAAATGGCCTTGAAAGTATTCAAGTTGTGTTGATATTTTAAGTGATTTGAATACTTTTCTTGTAAGTTTTTGATGAACATCCTCACTCTTTTGCAGTAGGGACTTTGATCATGTTAGCGGAAGTTTCCCTCCATTTGTTGAAGAAGGAGGAGAACCCTTCGTTTTCTTTTTGTTTTAGCATCTAAAGTTGCCTATAATATGTTTCAATTTGAATATTACACTTATATCTATCAATGAAAGCTTTTTTTTTTTTTTTTTTTTTTTTTTTGCATTCCAAGTAGAGGTCTTCTCTTTATCAAGGGAGAAGAACCAATGTTGACAAATGGTTTCAAGAGATAGTGAGAATAAGGAGTGAAAAATATTCTTATCAATCCCTTTAATGTTCATTACAGTTTCAAAGGACCTTAAATGAAAGAAAGGATTGTCAGTTGGCTTAATCTTAGGGATATCACTGGCATTGAACTTATGCGGAAGAAGTTCCCTGTCCACTTGGACCCCTTGTGAGCTAATGCCCTGGAATCTGTAGTCATTGGAAATTTTTTTCAAGCTCTCTTGCATGAGCTCCATTTGTTGTTGCTTCACAGGGTCATTAATTTGGAGGGTTAAAGTGTTCAACACCTCAATCACGTCAGCCATTTGCTTCTTAAGCTCAATGACTTCTTCTTGACTTTCCATTATCTTCTTAGCTTTTCTCTTTTGATGAATCAGTTTATCAAAAAGTTGAACTTGAACAAAGGTGTTGTCCTTGATTAATTGTTCTTCTCTCCTTGACCAAGTACTGTGGGAGGGGAAATTAGGGATATTAACTGTTAATTATTTGACTCAAACTCTATTCAACATGCAATAGATGGAAGCAGGTTGGAATAATGAATATTGTGATATGGGGAAAGCATGTATAGAATAGAAAGATGATGTAGATAGAGAGATATGAACAAATTAGGAATAGAATGTACCCCCAACTCAAATGATTGAAAAAACGGACTCATGCATGAACCTAAGACATGGTCATGGTGTGAAAAGAGTATTTACAAAGTCTGTGCTAAGACTAGTGAGTGTAGGTGACATGTTAAGACTCGTGTCATGGCCATGTGGCTAGACTATGTGACTAGACTCAAGCAAAGACTAAGTTAAGACTTCACATATATGCATTAAACTTGACAGGCTGTGGTATTTTAGTCATAACTTTTGATCTATAACTCCGATTGGGACCCCAACGCCAAATTAAAGATAACACTCGAGGCTATAGATCCATAGTTTTTACGACTCATAACTCTTTCTAGAACTCCGGCTATGACTAAAAAAAGTTGATGCTTGTGCAGTATACGGGAATAAAAATCTGGGTTGACTCAAAGGAATTATGACTCAATTTAAGGTTTATTTATTAGCTCAAATTAATTAATCAATTTATTATGAAAAGCCCTTTAGTCAATGGTTAGTTTATTAAGACTTATTTACAAACACAAGTCAAACCAAACAGTTAGTTTACTCACATAATAAGTATGCACAAGCAAATAATGCACAAGTAGTGTTTAATACCCCCGTACATAATAAGTATGCACATAATAAGTATACACAAGCAAATAATCATGTTTAACACCCCCGTACCCCTAGCATTGTTTACCTTTGGTTTAAACCGTTTTATCTTTTTTTCTTTATTGCTTTAGTATCCTTAATTTATGAAACCAATAAAAATATTCTCCCATCTACTCTTGCTATAGTGGATTTGATGTTGAACTTGTGTGCCTCCTCGTGGTTCAACCCTATACTTACCGCTAACTAGTTTAGTAAAGGTCTAGGTTTATAAATAATTAATTTGATTAGGGTAGTATATTGAATGACCTACTCCACCGTGATCAAATTTTGGTGCCGTTGCCGGGGAGGCGGCTTGTTTTGCATGTATTTTTGCTATTGTTAGAGTCATTTCATTTTTTTTTCTTTTTTGTTTGGCTTGCTTTATCCTACTTGTCATTGTTAATTGTTTGCTTAGATTTGGTGGATGCTTAGAAGGTCTAGGATAATAAATAATTAATTTAATTAGGGTAGTAGATTCAACGAACTACTCCGCCATGATCAAATTTTGGCGCCATTGCCGGGGAGGCGGCTTGTTTTGCATGTATTTTTGCTATTGTTAGAGTCAATTTTTTTGTTTTCTGTTTTGTTTTGCTTGCTTTATCTTTGTAGCGAACATTTCAAGCATCCCACACTTGGGCCCCACTGTGATCATACACTTAAGCATGGACGCGTGGCGTTCAAAGGGCAGGAAGCTAGAGTAAAAGAGTCGCTAACAAGCTTTAGGAACTTGTAAACCGCTCAAAGGATGAAGGTTACACCCTTAACGATCCAGGAGATTGTTAACTCCAATAGGTCTGGAACCATGACTGAAAGTTTAAGGATGAAGGTACAAATCCAACCTAAAACAGATTGAACTTGGCTAAAAATAGGCCTCTACTTGATTCTTCTCATATTCATGTGCGCTTTCTGACTAACATACAATCATTAGATTAACCCTAAACCTGTTTATCTATGTTGGTTGAATATTAAAGCACAAATAAATATATTATTGACGATCACTTGAATTATAATCATATTATCCTAAGCAAGATTATTAATTATCTTATTAAGCGTAATTACAAGTACAAATTCCCTTTAAACATGCATAAAAGGCGTGATCAAGAAATAACAATAATAACACGTAATACCAAGCAACATAATAACAATCATCATCATAATAATAATATACTCAATCTCAAAGCTTAATAATATTAGCAAGATCCTAGGCATGATACTAATAAGATTAATAACAAACCCTTGCATGTCACTTAACATTGAAGATCAATTAGCTTTAACATGACACTAACATGATATTAGGAAAGAAATAGGAAGCATCATATAATATTATGCATGATATTAGAAATTTTAGTTATTACCTTAAACATGATACTATGAATCATAAAGACATCCTAACATGATACTAGGAATCAACAAAATAATCTAAGCATGATTTCTATATCAAAAGATCAATAAAGAATTTAAATTACTTAATTCGATGTCTCGTACCTCTTTTTAATAACAAAATTCACAAGTTAGTAAATTCAAGAAAAAATATTAAAACAGTAGATCTAATCAATGAATTGTAATAAGGTTTGGGACCAAACCCTTACAAATTATCAACCTTTCACGTCCAGGGCGAAGGCAACCATGAACTTGGCTAGGTGCGTCTAGAGCTAATGTATGTGGAATTTTGTAAAAGGGAAGTTTTAGAAAAAGAATAGAGAGAGAAGGAAAGCTTCTAGCTTTAGGAGACAATAGAGAGAGATGATGGTTGTGAATGATTAAAAACGAGGAGATACGACCCCTATTTATAGAAAAAAAAAGCATGGGATACGATATAAAAGAGTTCGAGTCCCATTTGGAATAAAAGACCTCTTGTCGCCAACGAAAGAAGTCAGTGCTAGACAACAGGTAATAGCGCCAGGCGACATACCTGTCGTTTGGCGCTGGGATAACTTATTTGCGGATTTTGTTTTTATCATATCTTTTGATCCAGAAGTCCAAATAAGTCATATAATATGTCTTTGGAAATTTATTGAAGTCTACATTCCAACCTATTAGAATTAGATCAAATTTTTTTGCACATGAAAAGATATGGCTGGAATAGTAGAAGGGTGTCAGTTTTGGATAGAGTTTCGTATTCCTTTCATATCTTTTTTGTTATAGCTCGAAATTAATATTGTAATATATCATTGGAAAGATAATTTCAAGATCAATCCAAATGTATAAGCTTTGGATACAAATTATCTTGCACAAAAAATAATATCTGACTATCTTTGATCATCTTTAAATTCGAATAGAATTAGGACTTAAAAAAGAACAGTTTTATTCAATTTCAAATTTTTTGATTTTATCTTTTCAAAACGGATAATTAAAATCGTTTAGAAACTCATAGAAAATTCTAATAAGTACTAATTAGTTTAGGAATGGGATTTAACCTTTGGACCCTGCACATGATCTTTGGGCCGTAGGTAAAATCTTGTTTGAGCCCATTTTAGTATTTTTGCCATAACTTCCTAATTATACATCGGAATCGGGCTTATAATATATCGTAGGAAAGGTCTTTTCAAGCCCCATCCAACTACACCATTATTGGACCCTTATTATGGACTAAACTAAATTGAACTTGCAATTTTTCCTAAATAGGGTACGAAAAGAAATATTTTAAAAAACTAAAAGAGAGATATTTTTATTAAAAACAACCACGTCACTAGACCTTTCACACTTTTACTTTGTTCGATAATCAAATGACATGAACGGTATTCATCACAGGGTTTTGTTTTTGGGAGACACATTTTAGTGTCTACAATCCTACTTTTCATTGCAAATTATTTGCTTAGCTTTGGTGGATGCTTAGGAGATCTCAAGGACCTCCCACACACAACATTGACCACGAGATCGACCAAACATTGAGAGAAGTCCGTAGATTTTATTCGAAAAGGGAAGAGGTCTTGGTTCTATTGTTAATAGTGGGTGTGACTCTTGATCTTCAAATGCTCAAAGTGAGGTAATGGCGGGAGAAGAGGATATGTTTTGTTTCGTGAGTTTGGGAATCCATGGGATTACGAGCTCATGGGAGAAATTTTGCTTCCCATCACGGAAACCAACTTTACCATCCATCCCAAATACACAAGGATGGTAATCCAAGGCTGAAAAATCTGGATTTAAGGCTGAAAAACGGATCTAGATCCGAGTCCATCCAGACCCAGTCCAAATCTGACCCATTTCCATCCCTAGTACAGGGGGAGCAATTTTCAGGTTTTTCTAAGTGAAGATTCCATTGAGCACCTATGATAGATTCCTTGAGCTATGTGCCATTATTCAAACCAATCAAGTTTCTCAAAAGTACATCCGAATGCATCTATTTTTCAAATCTCTTTCGGGTAGAGCTAAGAAGTGGCTCAAGCAAGTGGGGCCAAATTCTATCATATCATGGAGAGAGATAGTCAAGGCAATCTTGAAGAGATTCATTTATGAGGAAAAGACCGCCGAGATGAGAAGGAGATTGCATCATTTGAACAAGAAAAGGATGAGGGTCTTAGTGAAGCTTAGGAAAGGTTTAAGGATCTAGTACAAGCATGTCCTCATCATGAATACAATCAAAGCTTTCTCATGCGATTCTTCTATGATTGATTGGAACCTATGTCTAGAGCTAACATGGATGCAGGGGCAGGTGGACAATTGATATAAATCCCCCAAAACTAAGTCAAAGAACCAGTCAAAGAAGTTGCGAAGAACTACTCTTGAGTTGGTAGAAGGAGGAATGCACCGAAGGAAAGTGGGATGTATAAATTAGACAAGGTTAATCAATTGCAACATGAAATTGAGCTTTTGAACAAGAGGCTTGCAAAGTTGAACACAAGTGTTAATAGTGGGGCAAGTTCTTCTCAAGTCAACTTTTTCTCATGTCAAAATTGTGGTGGTACAAACTATGATACATTTTATTGTGGAGGCTTGACCCCTGAACATGTTGCGGCTTACAATATAAGGCAACATGGATCTAGGGGATATGGTGGATGAGTAGCTTGAAGACAACCACCACCCAGATTTGCTCCTCAACCTAAACAATGGGTTCAACAAGCTCAACCATCATACAATTCAAACCCTCAATATCAAAACACACCCCCACCTAAAAACAACAACTCAAGGGGTAACTACCTAAGAAACAACCAATACAAAAACCAAAACCAATACAACAATAAAAATCAAGGGTATTAATGGAGTTAATATCAAGCATCTCAATCCGATTCCTCACAAACCCAAATTCATCAACAACTCAAAGCCATGAATCAACAAATACAAGATGTCAAAGCTCATAAAAAGATGGTTGATTCACAATTAGCCCAATTTGATGAGAGAGTACCTTTTATCTCACCTTCTATCTTACCCGGGTAACCACAACCTAACCCCTCTCACAACTTGAAACCCGATTCTTGCAAGGCAATAACATTGAGATCGGGCATATCTTATAAAGGGCCTAAAGAGAAGGAAGAAAAAAATGTGAGGGTGGAGAAGAGAATTGAAGAAGACAAAGGTGTTGGAAAAGAAGATAATGTATAGAAAAAGAAGCACAATGATGAGAAAACAACCTCAAGTCCTCGTAAGACTAGTGATGAGTGGAACTTATGCCACGATTAAGATTCATTTTAATGGTCATTGTCCCACATTTGCGGCTTGTTTGCATCCTTTTCTTTGCACTTAGTTCCCTTTCCCATTATGCATCTCCTTTCCTAGATTTTGCCCCTTTTTCCTACTCTTTACTTTGATTTCCATGCTTATGCTTTGTAGGAACCATCGGGGTTTTCAAGAGGAGGAAGCTAAGCTTAAGGAAAGCTGAAGGAAGCAAGATTCAGAAGAGGTTTGGCCGAACCTCCTGAAGGTGTGGCTGAACCAGGGTGTGGCCGAACCTGCTCAGTGGTCCGGCCGAACGTCGAGGAAGAGTCAAGAAGCAATTTGGCAATTTTTGCAGGAGTGGTCGAACCTCAAAAATTCGACCAGACCAGGATCAGGGAGGTTTGACCGAACCTATCCTGTAGTCCGGCAGAACCTTCCCAGTGTTCGGTCGGATCACTCCTCTATTTCAGCTGGCTCTGTACGGACTATATAAGTCCCATATTAGAACGTTTTGATATAATTAGATTAACTTAGTTTTAATTTTCTGCACATTTTTAGCTTAATCTAGAGAGAAAAACTGTTAGTCTTCATTTTGGTAGAGAGAGAAAGTGTGGATTTCTTCATTGATGAACTTGGATTTTGAAGGAGTTTGTTAAATCCTTTGTAGACCTTCATCTTCAATTAATGAGCAATCTCTTACTCTTTCTCTTTAACTTTGTTTTTTATTTTGTTTATTTAC
The DNA here is from genome assembly GCF_948465745.1 of Chenopodium album. Classification (NCBI taxonomy): domain Eukaryota; kingdom Viridiplantae; phylum Streptophyta; class Magnoliopsida; order Caryophyllales; family Amaranthaceae; genus Chenopodium; species Chenopodium album. Next base: position 44,228,665 of record NC_137839.1, read on the forward strand.
TTTAATTTTCCTTCTTTGCTTATTAATCATGTTTATGCTTATTGATTTGATGATTGATATTGTTCTCAACATGATTTGTGAGTAGTCTCTTAGCAAAGGGTGTGGGGATGGTGTAGTTTCTAATTGTTCATGCTTTTAATTTTGAGATTAAGTTAATTGTGATTAAAATCTTTGCATGCTTAATATTCTTTGATCTTCTTGCAAGTGCACATTGTTAGTTGATTAAAGGTGAATCTTTGCTAATAAGGAACGGAAGTTGACTTAGTTAAGGTTCATTACTATCGATTTTTCTTTGATTTCACCTCCCAATATATGGTTCTAGTGTGGAAACATAGAGGCTATGTTAGGAGAAACCGATTAACCCCGGACGACGGTTAGATTGAACCTTATATCGATATTCATGCATGTTTAGTTCACTATTGATTTGCTTTTATGTTATTGCATGATAAAGCGGCATCTACATCTACCCATCTCCCTTGGTGTTTAGTTTTATTGATTTTAACTCGTTTTATCTTTAGTTTAATCTCTTAGTCATCCCTATACTTTGTCCCGATATAGCTTAAAGTCTAGTGATGAATGCGGTGTTTATGTGCTTCTCCCTGTGGTTAGGCCCCTCTTCTTTCCATATACCTGTATTAGGATAAGTCGAGTGTTAAAAATTGTATTTGATTGAGGTGTAGTTGTCTAACGACGCAATTATTCCTCTATCAAATTGGCGTCGTTTCCGGGGAGACGACTTCCATTGCTATTTCATTGCTTGTACGTTTGAGAATATCTCACCTTTTATTTGTTAGTGTTTGCTACTTTTGTTACTTGTCAGTGCTTACGTTCTTCTTAGCTTTGTTGTATGAATAGAGGACGAACCTGCTCAAGATCTTTGATTCCCATCGATCCAGAGCTAGAGAGGTCTTTGTCCCTACTTCAAAGAGAAGCAAGAGCAAGGAGTAGAAATTCACACACCCCGACGAGAGAAGTAAGAGAATTAGAAGATACTCCACCCTCTTCACCCTCAAGTGAAGAATTAGATAGCCCTAACTCATCTTCGAGTCCGGAAATCAACCCTTTCTCAACCTATAAGTTTGAGAAAGATACAATAAGGCACCCCCATAAAGGCACCGGTTCAGGCCAAACCGGTGCCCTAAACCGGCCCAAAATTGGGCGCAATTTTACACAAATAGAAAAGGCACCGGTTCAGCCCAAACCGGTGCCAAAAATTAAAAGGGCACCAGTTTGAACCGGTACCTTTACGAACCGGTTCATTTAAATATTAAAAAAAAAACCGCCCTTATAACTACCCCAAACCCTAAATATTTTCGGCCGTTCTCTCTCCTCTCCTCTCCTCTTTCTCTCTCCTCATTCTCCTCTTTCTCTCTCCTCTCCTCCTCTTTTGCGTCGCCGTTCTCCTCTCCTCTCCTTCATTTATCTTTCTAGATCTCCTCCTCCTTTCTATCATCACTCGAAAACCACCAATAAATTCGAAGACAACAACATGCAACACAGATTTTGAGGTTTTTCAATCGAATTTAATAGTTTTTTTTCGATTTTGATTTTTTTAATTTCAAACTTTTCTTTCAACTGATTTTGATTTTTTTTTTTCAGCGATTTCTCGGTTTTTTTTTGTTACGATTTTAATAGTTCAACTATTACGATTTCTGGGTGTTTTCGATTTGTGAATTTTTCTGGGTTAATTTTTTTGATTTTGATTTTGATTTTTTTTTTCTATTTCTGGGTTTTTTTTTTCGATTTCGATAGTTTTTTTTTTCGATTTTGATTTTTTTTTTTTCGATTTCTAGGTTAATGCATGCGTTTTTGGGTTTGTTGATTTTCTTTACTTTATTTACATCTGTTAAAGATGCAAGATTTGTTCTTGGCTTGTTGTTCTGGGTTTGTTTTGGGATTTTCTTTTTTATTTTTCGATTTCAATTCGAATTTTTTTTATTTTCTGCGTTTTTTTTTTCCAGATTTTCAATTTTAGTTTTTAAATGATGTTATGGGTTTTTTTTTTTCTTACCAACTGATTTTCTTTTTTATTGTTCGATTTTTTTTTATTTTATTCGATTTAAATTCGAAATTCGTTAATTTTTTCTGGGATTAATTTTTTTAGAAGCTTAATTATATTAATCGTTTTTTTTTGCTTTAATTGGTGCAAGTATCTTGAGTTAGATCTTAAATGGAAGAATCAAGATGCAAGAATATTGAGTTTATTTTTTTATTTATATTGTAATTTTTTTTATTTGTTGTAATTGAACTACTACTGTATTGATCTATATTGTAAAATTGTGTTGATTATATATTGTAAATTTTTTATTATGTTGATTGAAATTCGATCTATATTTTGATGTTCTAAATAATTTAAGTCGATTTTTAATTGTTTGCTGTTCTAAAAAAAATAAATAAAAATAAAAAATTTATAATATTTGGCACTTTTGGCACCGGTTAACAGGTGCCAAAAACAATTCCACATTTTTTTAAACCCATTTTTGGCACCGGTTAACCGGTGCCAATTTCAAGTATTGGCACCGGTTTGAACTGGTGCCTTTTTAAACACCTTTTTGGCACCCCCCAAATTGGCACCGGTTCAAACCGGTGCCTTGGGCCGGGTTTGAACCGGTGCCAAATTCATTTTTTCACGTAGTGGCGAAGGTCCCAAAATGGGAGAGAATACACCTTTGATTCATCTTGGGGCTCCCGAAGCCTTTAGAGCACAAAGTGGGATCCTAACTCCTACTACTTAAGCCAACAATTTCAAGATAAAGCCTAATTTGATTGCTTTGATTGAGAGGAAACAATTCTCGGGTGGAAAGTTTGAGAGTCCTCATGAGCACTTAAAAGAGTTTGAGAAATATTGTGACACAATAAAGGCCAATGGAGTGACTCAAGAATATATTCGCCTCAAGATGTTTCCATTTTCACTAATTGGGAGATGTTTAGAATGGCTAGAGAAGGAGGTGCCCCCTAATTCTCTCACAACATGGGACCAAGTGACTACGGCTTTCTTGAGGAGGTTTTATAACCATAGGAAGACCTATGAGGCTCGGTATTTGATTCAAGGTTTTCACCAAAAGAGTGGTGAGTGTCTAAGTGGGGCATGGGAATGATACAAAGAGCTTCATCGTCAATACCTACCCCATGGGATACCCAAGTATCAACTCATTCACACTTTCTATGGAGGTCTCACACCTTAAGGAAGAACAACCCTAGACGCCGCGGCCGGCGGTCCAATCATGAACAAAGGAGAGGATGAAGTGGATTTTATTACAGAGGAGGCCGCAAAGCACTATGATGATTGGTATGAAGGAGAAAGGGATGCTACTTATAGTAAGGGTGTTTATGCATTGGAGCAAGCCAACGCAATCAACAACCTCTCTACCCAAATCTCCAAAATAACCAAGCAAATGGATGAATTGATGAAAGAAAGGTTCAATCCTCATGGTAATACCTCCCCTTCAACCAAGGGAGGCAATGGTATGGATACTTCCTCCTCTACTTACAATATAATGCCCCAAGGATGCATGTTTGGTTCTAATTGTGAAACATATGATCATGATACCTCCCATTGTGTATATGCTTGTGAAGTTCAACCCCTTTCCCATGAACATGATTACAATATGAAAAATGTCAATGCTATGAATTTTGCTTCTACAATGGGGAATGTAGGGAACTTGATGCCAAACTCCAATCAAATGGGGAATTGGAATCAAGGTGGAAATCGTGGTTGGAACCAAAGTGGTGGTGGTTATGATAACCAATACTATGGTGGGGGAGGCCCTTCCAATTTACATGGAAGAGGCTACTCTAACCAAAGGGGGTATGGTAATAAAAACCAACAACCTAATTCCCGATACCATGACCATCAAAATCAAAATTTTGGTGATCAAGGTAACATGGGAAATAATCAACAAAGCAATGTTCCTAACCAAGGCACCGGAGGCAATAGGGGTCAATAAATTTCTAACTATGCCCAAACTAATAGGCCTCCGGGTTTCCATCAACCCCAACTTCCTCCACCTCAAAAACCTCTTCAAATTGAATCCCCTCCAAATGATCCCGTGATGGCTAAATTAGATGCTCTATTGAAAATGCGTGAGGAGGATAAAAAAGAAACATAAAGAGGCCCAAAAACGCACCAATGCTCACATGAAAATGCTTGAGATCCAAATTGCTCAAATTGCATCTAATTCATCCCCTTCTTCTTCTTCTTCTTCTTCTTCTCACATTCCAAGTCAAGGTGTCAACCCAAAACCTTTATATGCCGTGACAACTAGGAGTGGGAAGGTAGTAGGGAGTCACCCTTTAGTTGAGGAAGAACCCCAAGAAGATGTGGAGTTAGAGAATGAAGGTGAAAAAACAAATGAGCCATTGAGTATTGAAAAGGAAAAAGATGTTGAGGTGCCACAAGAAAAAGAAGCCGCCCCCTTGCCCCTAAATCACCAACCTAGATAGGAGAAGCTACCCTTTCCACAACGATTTGTGACAGCTAAACTTGATGCCCAATTTGGGAAGTTTTTTGAAGTTATTAAGAATTTGCATATTTCCATCCTTTTTGTTGATGCTATGAAGCAAATGCCCCACTATTCCAAATTTTTAAAATATATTTTGAGTGGGAGAAGGGAGTGTAAGACGGTGAGTTTGACCGCTAATTGTAGTGCAATTCTTTCCAACAAACTTCCTACCAAATTGAAAGATCCGGGTAACTTTTCCATTCCTTGTTCTATCAATAGCATTGAATTTGATAAATCCTTGTGTGATTTAGGAGCAAGTGTGAGTCCCATACCCTATTCCGTCTACCAAAAGCTTAGTGTTGGAACCCTCTCCCCCACTAACATTACTCTCCAACAAGCGGACCGTTCCATTAAGTTCCCCATGGGCAAGGTTGAGGACATTCCCCTTAAGGTAGGAAAGTTCACATTCCCCGTGGATTTCTATGTGCTAGAGATGGATGAGGATGAGATGATTCCTATAATTTTGGGTAGACCATTTCTAGCTACTTCTAGAGCTATCATCGATGTGAAGGAGGGTAAGATATCCTTGAAAATGGACAATGATTCCATTGAGTTTGATTTGAATAATGTCATGCAACAACCCTCTTCAAGTGGTGAATGTTTTAGAGTTATGTTCTTGATACTGTGATTAATGAATTTTCTCGCTCCCACTTGCATGCTACAAATGATCCTCTCGAAAGTGTGTTGTTGATTGAATCAAAGATAGGTACTCACAAAGAAGACATAAAATTCTATGAGGATTTTCATGAGGAAAGCAAGAAGGAGTGCAAGGATGCGAGCATGGAAGAAGAGGTTCCTTTCATTCATGATCTCTTTTAAGTTGAAGAAAGAGAAGAGAGCCCCAATGGTAAGGGAGCACCAAAGGTAGACTTGAAACCTCTACCTTTGGGCTTGAGCTATGCATTTCTTGGTCCCAATCAGTCTTTCCCCGTGATTGTCAATTCTAACCTAACGGAGGAGAAAACACAAGAAAGCTTTGGGTTATACGATTGATTATATCAAAGGTATAAGTCCATATTTATGTATGCACAAAATTGATCTAGAAGGAGATGCCAAACCCGTTAGACAAAGGCAAAGAAAGCTTAACCCTTCCATGCAAGAGGTTGTGCGGAAGGAAGTGGATAAGCTTCTTGATGCGGGACTTATTTACCCAATTGCTCATAGTAATTGGGTATCTCCCGTGCAAGTTGTGCCTAAGAAAGGGGGCATGACGGTAGTGAAAAATGATCATGATTAACTAGTGCCTACTAGGCCTGTTACCGGTTGGCGCATGTGTATTGACTATCGCCAACTTAACACAAGTACATGCAAAGATCATTTTCCACTACCGTTCATTGATCAAATGTGCGAAAGGCTTACAAAGCATTCCTTTTATTGTCTCCTAGATGGTTAATCGGGATTTTTCCAAATCCCGATTGACCCCAAGGATCAATTGTAAACGACTTTCACTTGCCTCTACGGTACTTATGCGTATCGTAGGATGCCTTTCGGGCTTTGTAATGCCCCCGCAACATTCCAACGTTGCACAATGTCCATTTTTATTGATATGATCGAGGATGAGATAGAGGTCTTCATGGATGACTTCTCCGTTGGAGGAGCCACCTATGAAGATTGTCTATCTAATGTATCTTGTTGCTTAGAAAGATGTGAGAGGGCTAACCTCGTGTTGAATTGGGAAAAGTGCCACTTTATTGTGGAAAGTGGGATTGCTCTTGGGCACAAAATTTCCCTTGCCGGCATTGAGGTATACATGGCCAAGGTAGAGGTCATTGAAAAACTTCCTCCCCCCACTAACGTGAGGGAAGTGAGATCCTTTCTTGACCATGCCAGGTTCTATCGTCGCTTTATAAAAGATTTTTCAATGATTGCTAAGCCTCTCACATCCCTATTGCAATAAGATAAGGAGTTTGTGTTTGATGATGCTTGTCAAGAGTCTTTTTGTAGGTTGAAAGAAGCCCTTTGCACCGCTACCGAGAAGGAGTTCCTAGCGGTTATTCACTCATTTGAGAAGTTTAGAACCTACCTCATTGGTTCTAGGACAATTGTGTATACCGACCACTCGGCTCTCAAATATTTGATAAGAAAGAAGGAAGCTAAACCGAGGTTGTTAAGATGGGTTTTAGTCCTCTAAGACTTTGATTATGAGATGAGAGACAAGAAGGGAGCCGAGAATGTGGTGGCGGATCACCTTTCAAGGTTGGGCGGTGCAAGGTTTGAAGATGATGGTTTTCCAATAGAGGACGCTCTAAGGGATGATGTGCTATATGTCCTTGAAGTGAAGTCGGAGCCATGGTATGCGGATATTGTGAATTACTTGGCTTGTAGTGCCGTACCTCCGGATTTCACTTCACAACAACGTCGAAAACTCAAGCATGAGGCCAAGAGATACATTTGGGATGATCCCATTTTATTGAAGAGAGGGGTCGATGGTTTGTTGAGGAGATGCATCCCCAACGATGAGGTTCAAAGTGTTCTCCATATGTGCCACTTTTCTCCTTGTGGTGGGCATATGAGTGCTCAAAAGACCCCCTCAAAGGTCCTACAATCTATGCTCTTTTAGCCTTCTCTATTCAAGGATGCTTGGATTTTTGTTAAGACTTGTGGTAGATGTCAAGGGATGGGGAATATTTCTAGGAGGGATGAAATGCCGCAAAACCCCATCCTTGAGCTTGAAGTTTTTGATGTGTGGGCTATAGATTTCATGGGCCCTTTTATTTCTTCACATGGGAAAAAGTATATTTTTGTTGCCGTTAACTATGTCTCAAAGTGGGCGGAGGCCGGGGCTTCCCCTACGAATGATTCTAAGGTAGTGGTTAATCTTTTCAAGAAAGTGATTTTCCCGAGATTTGGTGTTCCAAGATATATAATTAGTGATGGGGGGTCACATTTCAAGCACCACACCTTCGTTCGACTTCTTGATAAATATGGAGTGTCTCATAAGTGGGGGCTTGCTTACCATCCTCAAACGAGTGGTCAAGCGGAGATCACCAATACAGAGCTCAAGGTGATCTTGGAGAATACGGTTGCTAGATCAAGATAGGATTGGTCTTCTAAACTCATCGACTCTCTATAGGCGTATAGGACCGCCTTCAAAACTCCAATAGGGACCACTCCCTATAAGCTTGTCTATGGGAAAAATTGTCACTTGCTCGTAGAGATGGAACATCGAACGCATTGGGCAATCAAGCAAATCAACTTTGATCTCCATAGTGCGGGTGAGCAAAGATTTCAAGAGCTACATTAGTTAGAGGAGTAAAGGATAAATGCCTAAGATAGCGCAAGCATGTATAAGGCGCGGACTAAGGCTTGGCACGATGCTCAAAGTGTCAAGAAGGAATTTGTTAAAGGCCAAAAAGTCCTCCTATTCAACTCCCGCTAGAAGCTTTTCCCAGGCAAGCTTAGATCAAGGTGGAGTGGGCCGTACATTATCACGGAGGTTTTTCCATATGGCGCTTATGAGATTTCCCAAGACGGGCATACTCCATTCAAAGTGAACGGTCACCGGCTCAAGCCCTACTACGAAGGATTCCCAAGTGATGAACCAGTTTCTGTGACTCTTCTTGATATGCATCATCAATTTGACCCTCCTTGATCAATTCAAGGAATGTCGAGCTAACGACGTAAACCAAAAGTGCTTCCGGGAGGCAACCCGAGTCCCCAGCAGGCTGGTGAGCATATTGATATTCCTTTGGACAACAACTATCTAGAGTGAACTAAGGTTGGGACGATTGCATAGCAAAGATGGGATGCGGACTTTCAACATCTGCTGAAAGAATTCAAAGACATTTTTGCCTTTTAAGTGGAAGATATGCCAGTCATCAACCTGAATCTTGCTGTCCACAAACTTGTCGTTGATTCAAAAAAGAAGCCCATCCGAAAAAAGAAAAGAAATCATGGCGATGAGAGAATTCAGGCAGCAACTACCGAAGTAAAAGAGCTATTAGACGCTAGGTTCATTTGGCCATGTAACTTCCCTGACTAGGTTGCGAATGTTGTGCTTGTGAAGAAGCCGAATGGTACCTAGCACATGTGTGTTGATTACACTGAATTGAACAGAGCATATTCGAAGGATAGTTATCCTCTTCCAATGATCGATAGTCTTGTCGACCCTACATCCAAACATGCCTTGATGAGCTTTATTGATGCCCACTCAGGCTTGCACCACATTCCCCTGTGGAATAAAGATAAAGAAAAGACAGCATTCACCACTAATCAGGGGCTATTCTCTTACACTATGATGACGTTTGGTTTGAAGAGTGCGCCTACTATTTTCCAATAAATGATCAGTATAGTATTCATTAATCAGATTTGGAGGAATCTACAGGCGTATATCAATGACTTGATAGTCAAATCCAAGCAACAGACGGATCACATTGCTAACCTCTGAGAAACATTCGGCATACTCAAGCGACACAAGGTCATGCTCAATCCCAAGAAGTGTGTCTTTGGTGTTGAGTCTGGCAAGTTTCTCGGAATCCTGATTGGCCAGAAGGGGATAGAGGCCAACCCTTGAAAAATACAAGCAATCCTCGACATGCTGTCATCCCACACTATCAAAGAAGTACATAAATTAACAGGTTGTTTTGCGACCCTTGGAGATTCCTCAGCCAGTAAGGTTACAAGTGCCTCTACGTCTTCCAGGAAATTAGGAAGAAGACTATGTTTTAATGGGGGGATGATGCTGAGGTGGCCTTCTAAAAATTAAAGCAACATTTGCACTCTTTGCCAAGATTGGTCTGCCCTCTATCCAAAGAGATGGTCTACACGTACCTGGCTTTCCTAGATCATGCCTTTAGTGCCGTTCTTCTTGCTGAAAGAAATGACACCCAGCTCCTGGTCTATTTCACTATCAACGTTCTTAGAAACGTAGGGCCTCGATACCCCATGGTTGAAAAATTTGGCATTACTCTTTATATGGTTGTCAAGAAGTTGAAACCTTACTTCTTGGCACATCTAGTAGTGGTTTATATTGACCAACCGATCAAGCGGCCAATGACGACCCTAGGATCATCAGGTCGAATGCTCAAATGGGTTATTGAACTATAAAGTCTGGAAATCACTTACAAACAAAGGAAGGTAATAAAGGGATAGGAATTCGCTGACTTTATTGTTGAAATGACAAGGCCGACTGCGTTGAATAACACTAATCAGGTTTGGAAAGTGTTTGTGGACGCGAGCTCCACTGAACGGTGGTGATGAAGGTGTTATATATCAGTCTCATGATGGAGACAAGTATGAGCATGCACTACGGTTCATGTATTAGACCTCAAATAATGAGATAAAATATTAAGCCCTGCTAGTCAGCATCCACTTTTACATGGTGTCAAGGCAACTAAGATTGATGCCTGCTCTGACTCTCAGTTGGTCTTTAGCCAATACCATGGTAATTATGAAGCCACCCATCTGGCTATGATCAAATACTTGCAGGCGGTCAAAGCCAAAGCCGAGACACTTGAAGAATTCAATCTAAGTGAAGTGTCTCACTCTGACAACAACCAGGCGGCTACTTTGTCTATGCTGGCATGATCTGCCTCATGTGATACACCTCGGTCAGCCTTCTAAGAAGTAAAAGTAAAATGAAGCATTGACAAATATCCCATTAAAGTACTTGACCGAAATTCTATCTAAATGGATAACATCCTGGTGTATCTTATAAACGACACGCTGACGGATTCAACTTCAGAAGTAGCCTGAAATAACGTGTGGCCAATTTTGAAATTTCCAAAGGAGAGTTTTTTAAAAAAGGGTTCCTACAACACCTCATGAAATGCATCACCCCCGTAAAGGGGCAGGAAATTCTGGAGGATCTACATACGGGCTTTATTGCCTCACATAAAGGCGACAGGTCTCTAGTATAAAGGGTTAGGAGACAGGGCTACTTCTTGCTTACCCGTGAGAAAGACACCATGACATTGGTGAAAACTTGTGATAAATACCAAAAAATCGACAATCTTATACACTTTCCAGCCACAGATATGGTGGCTATCCATAGCCTAATTCCATTTGCCAAGTAAGGCATGGACATTATGGGGCCATATACTATTGCATCAGGCGGACAACGATATATCTTTGTTGCTTTTGATTATTTCACCAAGTGGGTAGAGGCAGAGGCAGTCAAAAACATTAAGACAAAGGACGCCATCTCTTTTATTTGGAAGAATATCATCACCCACTTTAGGGTGCCTATGTGTAAACACCCAAATGTGTCTCTCAAAAAACCGAATCCTGTGATGAATACTTTCACGTGCTTGATTATCGAATGAGGTGAAAGTGTGAAATGTCTTGTTATGTAGTCGTTTTAATAAAATCTTTCTTTATGTTTATGAAAATATTCCCTATTTTATTAAAATAGCCAGTCTAATTTATATTGGTCCAAGACAATGGTCTAATAATAGTGTAGTTGGGTCAAGATCGTAAAGAGCTTTAAAATGATATATTATAAGCCTAATTCAGATGAATAATGAGGAAGTTATGGTTCAAATACTAAATTGGGTGTGAAATTGTTTTATGGACCAACGATCTAGTGGAGAGCTCATACGTTGCTTTTCCTAAGACTATTAGGATTGATTCTAATCTTCTAGAATAGTCAAACATGTCATTTTGAGTTCTAATGGCATTAGGATAGTTTTAAAATAAAACAAGTGTTTTATTATGATAAAATCTGATTTAAAATTAATTAAAACTGAGTTTAATTGCTCAATTATATTCAGAAAAGGAATCCGTATAAAGCGCATTTTATTATTCAAACCAGGGCAAACGACAAGCCTGTCGCCAAACGACAAAGCTTGTTGCCATGCGTAATCCTTGTTATTTCTCGCTGGGCTCTATCGCTGGCGGCAGGGGTCAGTTTTATTCCAATTCTTATAAATACGGGTCGTATTTCCCCGTTTTTAATCATTGACATTCACAATCATATACTCTCTATTATCTAAAAGCTAGAAACTTTTTCTTCTCCCTCTTTCTAAACCTTCCCTCTTTAAAAATTTCACATTAACAAGTTCTAGATACACCTAGCCAAGCTCGAAGTTTCATTTGCCGTAGACGTGAAAGGTTGATAATTTCTGAGGGTTTGGTCACAAATCCCTAATTCAATTATTTAAATCTATTGTTTGATTTAATATTTTCCTTGAATTTACTAACGCGTGAATTTTTTTATTAGAAAGAGATATGAGACATCCAAGTAATTAATTTAATTGTCATATAGAAATCAAGTTTATAGTTTTATATTAATTCCTAGTATCATGATAGGATGCCTTTATTGCTTTTTGGTATCATGTTTAGGTTTCTTCCTATTTCTTTCTACTATGATGTTAGTATCATGTTAGGGATAAAGCTTTAATCTCTATCGCTTAGTGACATGCTAGGGTTTGTTATTAATCTTGTTAGTATCATGCCATGAATGTTGTTAATATTATTATGCTTTATTGAATCTATCATTATGATGATGATTTTTTGCTTATTATTGTTGTGTTTCTTGATATATTATTTGTTATTATTGCTTGATCACACCACTTATGCATATTTAAAGGGAATTTGTACTTGTAATCATGCTTAATAAGATAATTAATAATCTTGTTTAGGCTAATATGATTATAATTCAAGTGATCGCCAATAATAGTTTTGTTTGTGCATTAATATTCAACCAACATAGACTAAACAAGTTTAAGGTTAATATATTTATTGTATGTTAGTCAGAAAGCGCACATGAATATGAGAAGAATAAAGTAAAGGCCTATCATAAGGGCAGGTTCAATATCTTTTAGGTTGGATTTGTACCTTCATCTCCGAATATCCAGTCATGGTTCCAGACCACTATAGAATCTCATGTATCGTTAAGGGGTGTAACCTTCACCCAGTGAACGGTTTACATGTTCCAAAAACTTGTTGGTGACTCATTTACTCTAGCTTCCTTCCCTTTGGACGCCACCATGCTTAAGTGTATGATCACAGTACGGCTCAAGTGTGGGATTCTTGAAATAAATTCTACAGTTTTTTGGAGACTCCCCTGGAGAGGATTTCCTTTGCGTAATTTTGATTGACATTATTAACATATGCATAAAAAATGTCCACATTGGAATGACTATCCGTAATGCGTCAAAAACAAAGGATTTTAAAAGAAATATCTGTCACAATAAGGATCGAAAAAACGCTACGAAAAATCAGAAATTTAAAAGAACAGAAAGCTGCTGAGGCTTGTAGGGACCGGCAGCGAGAATTTAGGTTACAAACTCATTGCATTATATTGTGCTTACTTGATTAGTTGTGCATTCTTACTTGTGCATAACCCATGTGTGCTTACACTAACCTTTTGTTTGACTTGTGAATGATCTAAATAAACTAATTAATTACTAAAGAACTTTTCTTAATTAATTAATATGTGTCTTAATAAATTGATCAAACCTAACTTAGTACGACTATAGGCCTCTTCTTTTAGAGAAAAATACTGGAAACAGATCCAGACGACTTCTAGTAATGGAGTAGGAGTTTGGACTATGGCGTAACAACACCGTCTCATCGCGCTGGGTCTTAGCGTATGGCGACAGTCAAGTTTCCTTCTTGAGTCTTCACATTGAGTCTAATTAATCAATTAATTAAACGCCAAAATATATATTTAGTCCTTAATTGAGTCTAGACACATAGTCTCGTGGTCTTACACAAGTGTCAAAACATGCCACTTTCACTCACTATTAAAAGCACACACTCTATGTATATTTCACATTGGTCTTGTCTAAAGAGTCTTGTGTGCGTGTGTTTTCCATCATTTTTTTAGGGGGGTAAGTCGGATATTAATCTTCCCATTAAACAATACTTTTTTAAACCTTAAACTTGATTGCCAAAAGTTTTTGCCCAATTTTGCTTTTGAAAAACAATGAAATCAAAGACAATTTTGGTGAAGTCATTAAAACAAAAGGTTAAATTTACAGTACTTGGTCAAGAAGAGAAGGCCGACTAATCAAGGAAAACACTTTTATTAAAATCTCCCTTTCTGATAAACCAATCCGTTAAAAGAGAAAGGCTAAAAGGATAATGGCAACTCAAGAAGAAATCAATCCACATAGACAAGACTTGGCTAATGTAACTGAAATGATGAAGACTATGGCTCTTCAAGTCAATGACCCTACGAGACAACTATAGATGCAACAAATGGAGGAAAGCTTGAACAAGCTCTCCAATGACTACAAGTTCCAGGGCATTAGCTCACTACAAATGGAGGAAAGCTTGAACAATCTCTAATGACTACTTTCAAGGTCGTTTACAATATAGGAATTAACATTGAGGACGACCTTGCAAATCAAAGAGCTGCTAACAACTCCAATAGTGGCTGGATTGGAAAGAAGAATGACAATCCTTCTTCTTCCAAAACCACCCTCTCAAAAAATGTTAGCACCTTTAATCTGAGTGAAGTCCTTGCTATGAATAATCAAGTACAAAAGAAGCCATTTAGGACAAACTTTACTCCTATTGGCATGACTTACGACACCTCATTTGACCGCCTTCATGCAAAAGGTCTTATAACTCCCATTGGACCATTTGGAGATCCACCGGTCGAAAGGAGGACGACTAGTTGGAATCCTAATGCACATTGTAAGTATCATAAAGGTAGGTGCCATCTTACTGAAAAATGTTGGAAGCTAAAGGAAGCTATTCAAAATATGATTAATAGCAAAAAACTTCCATTGTCTCTTGCAAGCAAAAATTCAAGCACCAATAGCGCCCCACTTTAAGATTCCTTAGCCATTTCTGATGAGGAAAGTGATATTGACTCATCATCCCTCATTGAACCAATCATAGAAGCTCATGCCATCGAGGAAGAGGAGGAAACTTTCTTCGATACCATGAGTGATCTTTCTAGAAGTCAACAACTTGCCACAAAAGAAAAAGTAAGAGCCCTTACATAACTGATAAAGGAAGAAATAGTCATTTGCCGCGAGGCCCTTGATCATATAAAGGCGACTCAAAATAAACATGACATTCAAGAGGGTATACCTACATAGACTATTAAGAGAAAACCATTTTCTCTCCAAGTAGTCGAAACACCCAAAAAGAGTAGCAAGTCTTACACTCCAATTGGGACCTATTATGCAAACTATACCCAATGCTCTTCGAGAGTGGGAAGATCTAACCTCTCAAGCAAAGACCATTTGAATCTTTGAAAAGAATAGATTGGTTTTATGTCCATACCATCTAGCAGGAGGGTATACCATAGAATACTGTCTCAAATTTAAAGAGCTGATTCAAAAGTTAATTGACCATAAGAATTTTGTCCAAGTCCCACTAGAAAGGGATTTTAGCATCAATAGAGTATAAGAAAGTAATGATGAGCATTTTTACCTCAAATATGTGGAGGAAACTCCTCATTCCACAATATACCTAGTAAATGATAGTTGGGATGATGATGATTCACCAATAGATGTTCTCACAAGATTAGGGAGATTTCAACCTCCCATCGCTACACAACCTATCCCTACTACTTAACAAGTCCCCATACCAATCATAGATGACAACAATGCTGTTAAACAATTAAAAAAGACTGAGGTCAAAATGAATGTATGGAAACTACTAGCCACATCTCGTGAACATAGAATCGTAGTAATGGTTCTTTGGCTAAAATGGGATAGATTAATAAATCACTCCTAAGGGATTAGCTAATTTTCTCACGAGTGATCTTCCAAGTCCCATTAATCTAATTTTTTTTTTCTAACAAAGACTTACATCTAGAAGGTGAAAAACACAATAAGGCCTTGAATCTCACTGTAGTTTTCTAGAGAATAAATGTCCCAATGACTCTTGTAGATAATACGTCAGCATTTAATGTTTACCCACTACGAAATGCGAGGATGTTGGGATTAAGGGATGAAGATTTGTCTCATTCAACACAAGGAATAAGAGCTTATGACAATACTCGTTGCCAAGCTCTTGGGACTATTATTATGAATGTCACTACAGGGGTTATAGAACTTGCTATGACTTTCCAAGTCGCTAACATTAAGCTTCTTTCAATTTATTGTTGGGACGTCCTTGGCTTCATGAGCTTAAGGTCGTCCCTCCATCACTTCACCAACAAGTGAAGGCTATAGTTAGAGGAAAACCTGTTACAATCGATGCCTCCCAATTGAGAATCAATGGAATTGATAAACCTCTCATAAACGTGGAGTACAATGACAACGATGAAGATTTATGGGGCTTTAACGCATAGGACCCTTCTTTGCCACGACCTCCATTCAAACATGATAGTTAATGGTATACTCCAAAATAAGGACACTTTCCCGGAATGACTCTAGGAATGAAAGAAGGAGTAGCCATAAAAACAAAATCGCCTGGCCTTCCTAGATTATATACTTTTGGACTTGGTTTTGAACCGAATTCAAAAGACTATTAGAAAAGCCTAAGAAAAGGCCAATGCATGGAGAAATGCTTGTAGCCACAAGAAAGTAATCCCAATGGATCAATACCCTCTCACCCTAAATGGACAATTCATAAGAGAGGGTGAAAATTATCAATGCTATGAATTTCCCGAGCTCTTTGTCAAAGATGGAATAAGAAAACCTGGGTTCGAGATCTTCCTTGATTGCTACTTCTTAGATAACATCCTATTATTTCTAAGCACCTCCATGCTTTGAATTTAATGTCATGGGACTTCTTTTTGGGCACTTAAAAAATGAGCCAAAATATTTAGACAACATTACAAAGTGAGAACTTTTACCCCTCAAAGCTCATCAGTCCATCAGTGGGACTAATCCCGGGATGGCGAACACTGTGACGGTGACTACACCAAGTGGAAGGAAGATCTCTACAACAACAGGACAAGGACCTATGTTCTAAGAGTCGTAAGAGTTAGAGTTTAAGTATAAGTCATCCACTATCGAGTCTTCAAAACCTTTAGTTCTAGCACCTCTCCCTAGATCTTCTACTTTAGTGTATACTCTTAGGATAGTTAGTAGTCAAGTCCCGATGAACCTTTCTTTATTTGATGTAATGGTTTTCGAATTTAATAACATGTCTTCTTTCGCTTACTCCTCGTATCATTCCTTAACTCAATATGACAAGCATTGCTTAACTAACAAGGAAAGTGACAAAGAAATAATTAAAGTAGTGAAACACTTGAGAATAAAACACTAGTAATAGAAGACACTAAAATAGTGGATATTTTAAAAGATCAAAACATTAAAAAAGAAGTTAAAATCGAATTAGCTCTTACTAATGCAGAAATAACCGATTTAATTAATCTACTAAAAGAATTTATCGATGTATTTGCTTGGTCATCTGAAGATAAAGAAATAGCTCAACACCTAATACCACTAATTCCAGGAATGAAACCTGTAAAACAAAAGTTACATCAAATGAAACCTGGGGTATCTCTTAAAATAAAAGAAAAAGTTCAAAAACAACTTACAGTAGGTTTTATAAACGTATTTAAATACCTAGAATGGGTTTACAATTGTGGTGCCAGTTCCAAAGAAGGATAGAAGGGTAAGAATGTGTTTCGACTACAGAGATCTAAATAACGCAAGTCCAAAGGACGACTTCCCTTTACCAAATCAACATCTTGGTAGACAATACAACGAATCATGCGATTCTCTAATTTATGGATGGATACGTGGGATACAATCAGATTCTCATGGCCGAGGAAGATATGGAAAAGATTACATAAATAACGTCATGGGGCACTTACTGTTACATGGTAAAGCCATTCGGGTTGAAAAACGCGGGTGCCACTTACCAAAGAGCAGCGACTACCTTATTGCATAACATGATGCACAAAGAATTTGAGGTCTACGTAGACGATATGATTGTAAAATCAAAAGATCGTCCAGGAAATCTAGTAGCCTTAAGAAAATTCTTCAAAATGAAAGCTCCTTAATTCTACCTTTGAAACTAATTTTAATCATATTAAAATATTTAGTATAATAAAAAATATGGCTAAAATAGTGGAAGGGTGTCAGTTTTGGATAGAGTTTCGTATTTCTTCCATATATTTTTCGTTACAGATCGGAATTAATATTAAAATATATCATTGGAAAGATAACTCCATGATCTATAAAACCATATAAGATTTGGATAAAAATAATGAGGCTAGAAATTAATATCTTATTATCTTTGAATGTTTTTCATTTCAAATAGAATTAGGACTTAAAAATGAAAGGTTTTATCCAATATCAGACTCTTTGATCTTATCTTTTCAAAAAGAATAATTAAGATCTTTTAGAATTGTATAGAAGATTCTAATTAATCATAATTATTTTAATAATGGGATTAAACCTTTGGACCCTAACCATGATCATTGGGATGTAGGTAAAATACGGATTGAGCCCAATTTAGTATTTTTGCCATAACTTCCTCATTATTCCTCGAAATTGGGCTTATAATATTTATTCGGAAACGTCATTTAAAGTGCCATCCAAATACACCATTATTGGACCCATATCATGGACCAAACTAAACTATACTTGACATTTATCATAAATAGGGTACGAAAATAAAGATTTGTGAAAACAGAAGGAGGTATTTTTATTAAAAACAGAGGAATCACGAGACACTTTTACATTTCCCCTTGGTTGATAATAAATTAACGTGAAAGATATTCATCACTAGGTTTGGTTTTTGGGAGACACAATCAGGTGTTTGCAGGTAGCACAAACAACAGGATAGTATACAACAAGTTGTAAAAAAGTAAAAGCTTTAAAATTTTAAGGCAATAAGGCATCAATATGATAAAAAAAGATAAGATTGAACGAAAGCTTCATTAAATTAAAAAGTCTTCCCTTTAGATGACTAAAATAGTTAAACTGTAAAACAAGGAGAAATTGTTGATTCACCCGACCCCCTTGCCGGTAAAGATTCACAAATACTCGGCGCGTAGGCCAAAAAATTAAACACTTGGCCATTCAGCTGCAGAAAGATTGCTAAAAAGCTTAAAAGGATTAAGAGAGTTTTTCAGCATTAACAGGCGCATCATCCTTGTTTCCCCCTTAAGACTGTCCATCGTCGTTTCCATCCCCCTCCTGATCATCGTCATCCCTGAAGACGACTCGTCCAAGGAGTCGATTGCATCAGTACCTAAGGCCGCCTCCTTCTCCGCCTGCTTCATGTGTCGGGCGTTAAACTCATCATTTGCTTCATCAAAATTAGCCTTGGAAGTTTCGTAGTCAGATTCCAGGTGCAAGATTCCTAAGCCATCTTCATAATGGAGTCATAGTACTACATCATTTGTGTTAGACTTAAGATGGGTCTCTAGGTTCTGCAACCGGACCTTGAGTTTATCAACTTGCCCCTGCAGGCAGTCTAACTCCTAAAAGGGCTCCATCTTGGCCTGGTGGCCGAGCCTTGACCTCATTTTGAAGCTCGGTAATCCGCCCCCTCGCTACATCTATGTCCTACTTGACCTGCTGATTTGCAGTCTCCTTGGAATACGTCATATAAATTATTAGTATTTCATTTAGGGAAATCTCAAACTGAGTAGTGTCTAACACCGAGGCAGCCCGAGCTTTCTTCCAAGCGAGGAGATGAGGTTTCTGATTCCACCGGTTGTATCTTTTGTTGTGCAGGCGGTCGGGGGAAGAGACTATGTCAAATTTTTTCCTCTAGTACTTCCATTTGGATTCCTTTCCAACTGCCATCATGTAACCCTTATGGCTATTAAGGATGAACCATCTGGCTCCGCTTGATTGAGTGGTCTTGCTTAGATAACGCATGTAGGCGAATGCCTCAAAGGTGGGATCCACCTCAAGTATTTCACAGGCGGCAACGTAGCCCATGATGTTGACCCAAGAGTTTGGGGATAGTTGCCAGATACAAAGTTGGTATTTATCTAGAATCCTCTCCACGGCCGGATGGAGAGGAAAACGAAGACCATCTTGAATGGTTGACTCATAAATACCGAAGCATTGGTCATCATAGCCGGCCTTCTCTAGGAAGACGAATGTCTCTATAGCTTCAGGCACAGAAAGAATTAACCCATGTCCCATGACATGTTTAGAAATGAACTTCCCAAAGTCCTCCGCAATCTTCTCCCGCCTACTTTTGGGAACATGCAAATAATAAAGAGCACATTCTAGTCGGCGTGAAGCAGACAGCTCTTCCCATCCTTCCCCCACTTACACTGGTATGGACTCTCTAGAAGAATTTTATTTTTAACGCGCCACATCCAAGTCAATGGAGGCGTTATCAAGAGATGTTGAATCAGAGTCAGCATAAAAGCTATTGTCCAAGTTGGGGGCCTAATGGCTAGCGCCAGAAGTGTCCTTCGCCATCATCCGGCCCTTAATCATTCAGCCTGGGAATTTATCATTCATTATCAGACTCCTCCAAAATAAAGGAGCCTGGGGTATTATTAGCACTAGGCGGATGATCATAGACTTCGGTAACAGGCGCCCTAAGAAACCTCTTAAGTATACGGTCAAGATTTCCGAATAATACCTAGCAACATTTGTCCAATACATCCTACTAGTTTGCTTTGTTCTGACCATGATGTCCTGGATAAGTACTAACATAGTAAGATTTTAAGAAGTTCTTAAAGGGGATTCCTCGAATAAGCTATCGACACCCCTATTTATAGATTTAGCCATGCCCGTTGACCGGCTAATTGCTAACCTAGGGTGTGGCGGGTGCGTTTGGGAAACCATTATAAAAAAAAAAGAAAAGAAACAGAGAATAAAAAAGAAGAGCAGACGATTACCTTACTAAGTGAAGGTACGATGAGCCGCTTGAGAGATCTAGTCGACTGCTTACGACTGGTGGCCGAGCGTCGGATGCTTTCATAAAAGAGGACAAAGTTCTTAAAGACAAAGATTCAAAGATTCTCTCTGAAATCCACGCAAACGTGTGAATGCAAATGAGGGGTCAACAACTATTCATAGAAAGGGTGAAAAAATTTTAGGGTAAAAACCTTAGATTCCATCCATGGTAAACGGTAAAATACCGAACCAATTATTGAGCGACACCTGTTATAGACGCCACATGGCATCCCACATGACCCCTATGAGGGGAAAATGATTTAGGTATTTCTTCCTCGCCACTTGGCACAATGTGAGCTTGCCACGTTTCACTTGAGAGGGCCTCCAAATGGATCTCTTAACGGGATGACAAGTGTCAAGCCGATATCCCTTCAGGATTTGGCAGCCTTCAAGGCCAAATTCCCGAGGTAGCCGTAAAACACCACAGCCCAAATCCCAAGGTCATTAAACCCTAGGGTAGGTCATAATTTTCTAGGACCTTATAAATGTAGAGATTTTCCCATTTATTAGAGCACGTCTTAATCATTACATCGTTTATTGCTCTTGAATATAGAGAACACCTGATCTCGGAATCCGAGAACATATTTACTTTCCACACGTTTTACAACGAACATGTACTAACTTAACCTTTGGAGGTGGACCTCAAAAAATCCGGAGGTCCGTTGTTTTGCAGGTACACGTGGCTTCATATAACCCATTCTTAGAGTTGTAACTCTTCTAAGGGAAACAATAACATCTGGAAACATTATGGACACCTTCTTGTTAAGGAACCTCCACTATAGTAACAAGTAATAAAGGGTTGAGGGTTTAGGACAAGAGGGTTGAGAGTACACAAGTCCACAAAGTTTCTGCAAGATTTTTTGGGTAATTTATGTTTCTTTAAGCCTTTTATTAAGCCTCTATTATAGGGAATGGGGGTGTTTAGGGTCTCGAGAGTTCTACTGCAGAATGTGTCGCATGCATTTGAATGGGTTGCACGTGATTGGCTAGCGCAAGTAATTTGGATGCGCTGTTAAGAGAAGCGCAACTTCATGTCTTGCAAGCTGTATTATGGTAAGATTTAATTTAATATTTTTATGAAATTCTGAATCTTCTGCAAGCACATTACTAGAGGTTGCGCTGGGTGTCACGAGCGACCTTGTATGTTGCGGATGCCAGACCAGCGCGACTTGTTGAGATGCGCGCGGATTTTTTCTACAACAGCTTTATTTTTTAACCAATGCGCCTTTAAATCCGTCAAAATTAGGCTTTAACCTTGGGCTGCAACCTAATTATGATCGACCTTAGTTAATTTGGACTATAATTCATTTTGTTTTGGGTTAGGCTAGATGCTTTGTATTTTTGTGACTCAATTAGTTGTCCATAAGAATTATTCACGTTGATCTAACACAAAGATGGTTTTTTTTATCATCATAGCACTTCCTATCGGGGCAGGAGGCCAAAAGTTGATGTCTATAGAAACCCTTGATAGGAATGGTGTCCTTCGAAAAGGTTTATTACTCCGGTAGAGGGTTTGGAGCTGTTCAAAAGCTATTAGTAATATTAATGCATAATTAATGTTAAATCTTTAACTTGACTGAACCCTTCGAGTAACACCCAAGCAACCAACGATCCGACACGACGAATAAATTCAGAAGTAATTAATGAGTCACTAGATTAATTATTAATTAGATGTCGAAAATCAAGCTAGGGGCGTCAGAATCGAGCGTCGCAAGCTGAGTCAAATTAATTAAAGACGAGACGGTAAAATCAATAATTAATCAACAAGATTACAAAATTACCCTTAGCATCGGAATTCCCAGAGCAAACCGAGTGCTAGGGGCCAATGGTGCTAGCATGCGCAATGCACCATGGCAATGGTGCTTGGTGCGCATGGTTAGCTAGTTGTGGGGTGTAGCTGGCATAGGAAGCACCACTAGCCGTACACACGCAAGCAGCAGCCCGCATTGATGCGTGGGTGCTGCGCACACATGTGTGCTGGATGCGCAGCATGCTAGCAACACGCACCTTGGTTAACAGACAGCAAGCATGCGTGGGTTGCTGGGCTAAGTGCAGCAGCAGCGGGTACGGGCTAGCATCCTAGCAACGGCACAAGGAAGCCATATGGGAACATCTGGTACCCAAGGCTTGGGTTCCACGTGGCGGCTGTTGATTGGGGCAAGTGGTGAAAGGGCTGGTTTTCTTAAAGTCTTTGGGGATCAAGTTTAGTCCCCCCTTTCCCTTGTAGTCCTTACCTAACCCCTCCTCTAAATGTCCCAGTTGTTGATTAATTAGTTATTGGCTATTTTCTTTTGTTTTTAAATTATAAATAAAATGATAAAATTGATTTCGACAACTCTCCCACATTGATGGGAGAGTGGAATTTGTACTTGTGTTTCACTATAAATACCCAACTTAGGATTTTGGGAAACTCAATTCAGCAAGAGCTCAATTAGGAATCTCCACTTGAGAGAAAACCTATGAGCTCATAAATTACCTGGGTAGTTTTATGGTCGGACTTGGTTAACCTCGACCAATCAGGTGGAGTTGCGGGTGGAATTTCGCTGGAGGTTTTTGCCATTTGTGATGCTTTTATTTTCTCAAGTAAGAGCTCCGTCCGAGTGAGAAAATCATGCTTCAAGGGTAAATTAGTATTTTCTCTATTCTTGTCAATTATGCCTTTTGTTATATTAATTATAAGTTTGTTCTTGGGTTCGGGTTTTTATTCTGTGGTGAGTTGGACTCATCGAAACCCAACATTCCCCCACTTTAATCTATTCTAGAAAAACGAGGATTTAAGTAGCCAAGGAAATAAATCTGAGACACATTCTGCAAAGTTCCCTATGAATAGAGAATCTTTCTGTATTTGATAATGTCAAAACTATTCTCGATTTTTCTAGTTTTAGCGCGCTAAAGAATCCTGATTGACTCTTTACAAGTGTAGAACGCCTTAACAAGTAAAGTCTGTATTGGGTGATGTCATGTCGTGAGAACATATCGGTTTAAAAAGAGTAAAGAGGATGATATCCTCTCAATTATGGCATTGTTAATCTAAAGTCCATCGATATTGCATTGAAACTTTAGTCCACGATTTAAACAAGTTAAAAGATGATAATAGAAGAGGTGTTTTGGCATTCGTAGCCTAACACGTGAAAATGGTTTTGACACTCGCTTGACAAAACGCAGTATTCGGGGTCCATAAAATAGAAATACATGTCTCAAGACTAGAGGCATTTATCAAAATCTAGTGAGAGAAAAGAAAATCGGCAACTCTCTCAGCAGTTTTGTCCACAAGATGAAACCACGTGTCTCATAAATAGGGGAACATGTCTAATTAGATGTGACTTTGGTATGTCGGTCTTTATACAAGGGGTGGACGGACACCCTAACTGTCTAGTATACCAGTAAGCTCACTAACTATAATATTTGCTTCCAATCAAGAAGTGTATGTTCTCGATGGTTCGGCGCACTAGTTGACTTGTTTTAACTTAAGCCTCAAGTTTGTACAGAAGTTTTAATGTTTTCATTACGGGAGGTAGATCACGTTGCTGGGGATGAGGTGAAATTTTACGCAACACCAACACCATACAATTATACGTTGTATGATAACATCATCATTTCTACTGAGGTATCCAAAAAGAAAGAAAAGAACGTGACATTTCTGAAGTTAGTACAGTAAAATAACAAACCTATCTATGGAGCTTTTAAATAAAACACTACTACGGAACATTTTAAGACACACTCAGTCAAAACTTCCAAAACGTATGCTTAGGGTAGGCATAAAGAACGGTGTGCATGCAGGATGATGCAAAAAAACTACTAAAGAAGAAAATAAAATACAAGATGCAAAACAATTAAAAGAATTCGATAATTTTCCCATCATTACGTCTAAGAACAAGAAAAAACCATTAAAAATAAATCAAACGGATCGAAATCAAAGTACCAGTCTTTTAAGGTGACCAGTATCTGCGTGCAACTTAGTGGATCGTTCTGGCCAAGCACGCGCATCCTTCTAAGTTGCATTAGGCTTTCACGCGCAACTGATTGAGTTGCGCACGATCTTTAAGTCAGCAAAAGGAAATCGCTGAGCGCGATTTTCATTTCGATTTCCACTCCTTCCTTTGCCATTTTCGACTCTTTGTCTCTCTACAAAGCTCAAAATTTTTTGTCTTTTGAAGCTAAAGTAAGTAAATCTCACCCTCTATTCATATTTTCCACAATCCAATGTAAGTTTTTACTAATCTCACATCTTTTTATGGCGAAATTTGGGGAAAATCAAACCATAAAACCCCAATTTTCTAATTTCAAGGTTTTTTATTTAGTCCATTATTCTAAAAATTGTTTGTTCCATGTTGTTATTCTATGTTTATTGAATTTTTTACAAAAAAAAATCATGAAAAATGGTCAAGTATTGAACCTTGTAGGAGCATTTTTTGTTTAAGTACATTTTGGTATTTGTTTTCTTAAAACTTTGTTCAAATTTGTTGTTTTTTGCTTGCTCATTTGGTTATACTTGTTGATTATGAAGTGTATTATAGTATTAGAACTACGATTACTTTCATGAATCATGTTATTAAAACTTTGAATCGGAAAAATGGCACGAAGTATACACTTTGGCTTTATTTTAACATTTTTGAACCACGAGATTGCTTTGTAGACGATAATCATTTTCATGTTATTATTCGCCTGAAAATAGTTGTTTCTTTGTGATTTAGGAATATAATCTCTAGTATACTTTTAGTTGATACTGGTATAGGATGGATTATGTGGATGTTACAACTCCCATTTACTGAGTTTAACTAGAGGTATCGTAGCCCCCAAGCGTGGGTGGAATTCGTGTTGGGGTTTGGTGAGTCCGACTCACCGCGGAAACAACCCCGACCCAAAGAACCACTCGCAATTATAAAACCATAAAGCATAACAAATAAACATAAAAGGATAATATCGAAATTTACCTTTGAAGCGTGCTTCGCCCTCAAAGTCAAGCTCTTACTTGAAAGCTTAAGCTCTGAAAATACGCGAGCCTCCTACGGAAATTCACCCGCAAAAACTACTAGCGACTTTTAGGTCCGTTACCTCGAGGTTAGTGAGGTCCGACAAAAATCCGAGTATTATATGAGTTTAAGAGTTTTTGCTAATGCAATGCTCTATTGAACTCCTACTCAAGTAAGGAATTCTCATGCCATGGTTTGGCTATTTATAAGGAAGGATAGCTTGTGAATTCCACTCATCTTTCAATGTGGGACTTTTCACAAAAAGATCCCACATGGAAAGATTGATAAATTCAATCCTTAGTTAAATAAACCAAGGAACAAGTAACAGGTGTCACATGGTTAGGTGAAGACCACTTTCCCACTTGGTCCACAAGGCATTTCACATGCAATGTGAACTAACCATGTGTCAACCAACCTTGATCCCCAATTCGGTTCGGTTGGGCCATTTTATTTTGGCCCGTGTCCATGACCCATCACCCTGGGTCCACGACCCTTGCCACAGGTGCGACACAGTGGCGCGCTACCACCATGGCGCGCTGCCACGTGGCACACTGCCTATGTGGCACGCTGCCATGTGGCATGCTGCTTTTGGGCGTGCTTTCCTAGCCTTTTGTGTTGCTAGGATTTTACTTTTTACTTGAAGCATTTTCCTTTCTCACCAAGTCCTTAATTTTGTCTCGACATTTGAGATTCTTCGACACTCAGTTTCGACGCTCCAAGCTCGAATTACCGACGTCTAAATATTTAATACTCGGGCGACGAATTAATTTCTTCCGAATTAATTCGTCGAGTTGGTTCTTTTACTGCTAAGGGTGTGACCCGAATGGTTCAGTCAAGATTAAGTTGTAATATTAATTATGCATTAATAATACTGATCGGAAGCGCCTCCACATAGGCATTTCGATCACTTGACCTTACTGAATATATTAGCTTTCTAACAATTTTGAACCCACTAACGAAATTGTACACTAACTGAATATATTAGATTCTTTGTTCTAGTTTGTTGCTAAGCTCGATTGTCATCGAGTTCATTTTCCTCCCACTAGTCGTTTTTGAAATGTGTTACTTTCTAGAAAAACACCACTTAGAGCAACAAACACTATGTTCTCAATTAGGTTGTGGAGGTAATGCCCATGGTCTCACTAGAATGCTTACAAAGAGACATGTATATTTTCTTTGGGTAAAAGTTCGTTGTAAAACAAACAGTTAGCTCCCACTTGAGCTATCTTAGCCTTTAATGAGCCATTAAGCTCCCACTCAACCACCTAGCTCTTTCTAGGTCGGTAAGCTCCCACTAAGTCACTTAGCTCCCACTGAGCTAGTGAACTCCCACTGTGGCTAAGAGTTTTAGACATATACATGAAAAGACATTTAGAAGATAATTCTATCCATAATTGAATATGGCGTCCTTTCATAGCTTCGACATTTTGTTTAGTGTAAAGTTAGTCCTTCGTGCAAATCTTAAGAACTTTATAGGAAGGGATGTGATCCATTATTGTTCGAGTCGTTTTTAAATGGCATCGAGGTCTCCGTGAAGAAACACTATGTTCTTTGTGGAGTTATTTATGAAATTTTCAATTTCATAACTTTGTGATGGTAACGCTTGGCTCAAGCAAACATCGCTCGATCTAATCTAGATGTTTTGATATCTTTCCAAGTTTATTCTGTACTTCACTAAACTCTTGAACTATTCAAGGTCAAGTTTGTTCAC
Source organism: Chenopodium album (assembly GCF_948465745.1). Classification (NCBI taxonomy): domain Eukaryota; kingdom Viridiplantae; phylum Streptophyta; class Magnoliopsida; order Caryophyllales; family Amaranthaceae; genus Chenopodium; species Chenopodium album. The sequence goes on from NC_137839.1 coordinate 44,255,585, forward strand.
ATTTGATGAATATAGCCATATTCTTTCAAATTCTTTGTGAAACGTTGAAGTAAATGAATCCTCTTTAGCTTTCAAAGTCAATTGTCTGTACCAAGAACAATAACCCTTTAATGTGTCGGTTTCAACAAGTAACTTGTCTTAGAACGATTCCGAATCGATCAACTATCAAGAGCCTATCTAATAAAGCCTTGAGTATGTTCTTGTCGATGTGACATTGCGAAAGATGTTTGGAACGCAAATCAAGCCCATGAATTTGAGCTTTTGCTAATTTATAATGTTAATATAATGTTTGTTTATAATCAAGCATTCTTGACTCATGGTTTAGACAACCATGCCATTCAAATAAATTTGCTACTATTGCTTATTGCTTTTAATGTGAGTCTTTCTGTGTCTAAACTAATCAATTGCTGATTATGGAACACAATAACCATTTATTTGTTCCAGCCTTAGCTAAAGGTCTTTAAACAAAGCATACGTCCTTACAACTGATGTAGCACCACTTGCTTCATTCTTTAACAAAATCATCCAAGTGCATGTAACCAAATTTATTTCCAAGAACCATTCTTTAATAAAATTGGTTTAACTTGGTGGAACAAAAATAAGAGAGCAATTACTCACTATCAATTTAATTAATTTAAATTAATATTGAGTATTTAACAAAATAAAAGGGAGTTGGAAAAATATGAACTTAAATGTTCAAATGAAAAATCCAACTACTAACATTTGTGAATCCTTGAAGAATTATTTCTTCCAATATGAAGATAAAAAAATTTCTATCACAAAGTTTCAAACTTTATGGTTCCAATCAATTCAAAAATGATTAAATTAACAAAGTTCAACAAAAATTCATGGAATTTAGTAACTTAAAGTTTCAATCACTTAACATAATTAAAGATTGAATCTTTATTACTTAGAAGCCTCAATGAACAACAATTTCACACTTAATGCAATTAATTTGCAATTATGTGAAAAATAAAACCAAGATTTCAAACATAAATTACCACCAAGTAATCATGCCTAAAGAGGTTTAAAATTGCATATAAAATATATATTGAACCAATTAGATAACCACCAAAAATATGCAATTAATTTTCAAGGTTAGAAAGACTTAAAATTTTTCGTAAAAACGAAAAACCCCTCGAAAAATGCATTTCTGGTCATTTTTTGGCTAAAAACCAAGTCCTGGAAAAATAAAGCCATTTCCAGAACGCCTTTTCCACCTAAAATTCACTATTTTTGGGTCGAAATCTGGGTTCAGGAGCTGAAGACGGCTCTAATACGAGGTTAAAATAGATAAAACGAGCTACTAAACTAATTAGCAACTTAATACTAGAAAAATTAAGCCATAAAATACCTTGAAAAATATTATGAATTTAAAAATAAACGAGTGAGGCTCCGATACCGCAGTTGGGTTTTGGTGAGTCCGACTTACTGCGGAAACAACCCCGACCCAAAGAACCACTCACAATTAATAAAACCAGAAAGCATAAAAAATAAATATAAAAGGAAAATATCGGAATTTAACTTTGAAGCGTGCTTCGCCCTCAAAGTCGGGCTCTTACTTGAAAGCTTAAGCTCCAAATATACGGGAGCCTCCTACGGAAACCCACCCGCAAACTACTAGCGACTCTTAGGTCCGTTACCTCGAGGTTAGCTGGGGCCGACCAAAACCCGAGTATTATATGAGTTTAAGAGTTTTGGCTAATGCAATGCCCTATTGAACTCCTACTCAAGCAAGGAATTCTCATGCCATGCTTTGGCTATTTATAAGGAAGGATAGCTTGTGAATTCCACTCATCTTTCAATGTGGGACTTTTCACAAAAAGATCCCACATGGAAAGATTGATTAATTCAATCCTTAGTTAAATAAACCAAGGAACAAGTAACAAGTGTCACATGGTTAGGTAAGGACCACTTTCCCATTTGGTCCCCAAGGCATTTCACATGCAATGTGAACTAACCATGTGTAACCAAACCTTGAGCCCCAAGTTGGGTTCGGTTGGGCCATTTTATTTTGGCCCGTGTCCATGACTCATCGCCCCAGGTCCACGGCCCTTGCCACATGTGCAACACAGTGGCGCGCTACCACCATGGTGTGCTTCTTCGTGGCACACTGCCTATGTGGCACGCTGCTATTGGGCGCGCTTTCCTAGCCTTTCGAGTGGCTAGGATTTTATTTGTTACTTGAAGCATTTTCCCGTCTCGCCAATTTCTAAATTTTGGCTCGACATTTAAGATTCTCCGACGCTCGGTTTCGACGCTCCAAGTTCGAATTACCAACGTTTAAATATTTAATACTCGGGGGACAAATTAATTTCTTCCGAATTAATTCGTCGAGTCGGTTCGTTTACTGCTAAGGGTGTGACCCAAAGGGTTTAGTCAAGATTAAGCTATAATATTAATTATGCATTAATATTACTAATCGGAAGCGGCCTCCACCTAGGCATTTCGATCACTTGACCTTACTGAATATATTAACCTTCTAATAATTTTGAACCCACTAACGGAATAGTATACTTGTTCGAACGACACCATTCCTTTCAATTTGATTTTTATGTTTTTCCTTCTCGGCAGTCATTATGCTGCAGAAATGGGTCATGAATATGCCTATTAGTTTATTAGGAAAGTAAACTAATAAGGAATTTTGTCGATTATAGTATGGAATCCCCTCCATTCTTCGATGATGAGGAGGATCTAGGAGTGCCTACGCCTGATGAGGCGGTAGGGAAAGAGGGTGACACGTCCTCGTAAGAAGGTTCGACAATAATGCGTCGAGGTTGATCGACATCACCATGAGGATGTGGTTTGGGAGGCTCCTCTCAATTGGCAACCTGGCGTCTTTAAGTGGGACCCAGACAATCATGTTTCTTTTACACCTCCGTCCTTTCATTGTTTTTTCTTTTTTTGAAAAGTTGTAACCGTATTTTCCCTTATATTTTTTTAGAGCATTTTTACATCTTAGGTGACTTGAGAAGCCGTTTCGAGAGTTTACCCAACGTTGTAAAGGAGGTGGTGGAGCGTGTTGGGATAAGCCCCCAACTGCCGATTGTTTAGAACTTATCGAGTCAGCTTACATCGTCACCTTTCCTTCATAGGTTACTGGAGTTTTTATGGAATTCTACCAACACTTTCCACTTTCCATGGGGAGAGATGACGATTAGCCCTTTCGAGAGAAACCGTGAACATCATGGTGAGGACTATGTGCCTTTTCGAGTTGCTTATCGAAGAGCCCTCGTGGCTTTGTCATGTCGTGATCATAAAATCATTGTGGTAATAAGTTTTAATTTTTTTCTTGTTTTTTTATATCAAAGTTATTACACGTTTTATTTATTAATCATTGGTTTGGATTTCACAGGCTGTAATATAGCCTTTTGGGAGTTGCTGAGCATCCTTACTTCCATTTTTATTTGTTTGTATTTTGCTGATGGAAAATGTACATTTTTTTATTTTTACCGTTTTACATATGACACACCTTTTTTGTTGTATATATCATATTTTATTTTATAAGTATTTTAAAAGTGAAAATTTTTTGAGGGAAGGAAAAGGTTCCCTACTTACCCCCCTCCAAAAAAAACGAACAAGAAAAGGAAAGAAAAAAAAAAGAAAAGAAAACAAAGGGGAAAGAAAAAGGGTGAAAGGAAAAAAAAAAAAAGAACTTAAAAGAAGATAAATTAAAATAAAAAAGAAATAAAAGGGAAGTTAGAAAAAGAAACGAGAAAATAAATAAAATAAAATAAAATAAGAATAAAGTTTGGAAACAAAACTAACAAAGGCAAGCGTATGGATTGGTCATAAGATTTCATTGATTTTCCATTATTTGATATTTCGAAACACAAAAATTAATTAACCAACATGTTGCGACATAATAGAGAGCGCGCAACTAGATGGGTTGCGCGCGGCTGTCGTGGGCATGTAAATTGGTTTATTTAAACATGGTTTCGTGTAGGTTTTTTATCATTCATTCCTTGTCGTGTGCATGTAAAATTTCCTTTAGGCAAAAGTTGCCGAAAAATTACCCTGTTCGGGTCTATTTAAACATGGTTTCGTGTAGGCTTTTGATCATTCATTCCTTGTAGTAATTTGTAGAAAGAAAATTATTGGTGTCTTTCTACTTGATCTTTTTTCTTCTTTATTAATTTTTTTTTTTCTGGTTTGAACAATTGTAAAAAGATTTGAGCAAAGTTTGAAACAATGGGTCATTTCCATTTCTAATGAGGATAAATTAGCCATTAAAATATACTACCTTAACCCTCTACTAAGCTATATGCAACTCAACATAAATTTCGATTTCCTCCATGATGAAGTTAATCATTGGGAGTCAAACTAACATCTTTTCCTCTTTAAAGGGGATGAAATTGTCCCATTATCTGGTGAGTATGAGGCTGTACTAAGCTTCTCCGCAAATACCCTCCTACTGATGTATGCCCCTACCTTGTCAGATTCCAAACCTGTGTTTCAACGGTTTTTTGGCTTGAATTACAATGATATAGCCAAAATTAGGACAGAAGAAGACGTGAATTTAATTCAATTTATTGAACATTTCATCGCCCCACATGACAACCTAACTAAACAACGTTTTAAAATTAGCGCTTTGTGTTTTTGTCTTGTCAATTGTTTGCTTAAGACAGGTAAAAAATATGGGGATTATTCCATGGTATCAATAGTGGAGCAAATAGAGGGATGTCATTAACCTGCTCCCTTAGCTCTAGAGGAGACCCAAATGAGAACGGTCTCCTATTTAACATACGCTTTTTTACGCCGTATCTCAGCCAGCCTTGAAAGTTGCACTGGTCAGACCAGCGAAATCATCCAGGATGCGCGCGATTAATTGTTCTACGCACGCCACCTGCTGATGTAATGTCGCAAATTATTAATTTTTTCTTTTTTTTTTATATTTAGCTCATGGAGCACTTGCGAATTGTTGATCAGCCTCAAAATCTAAAGGTTAACGGAGTGCGAACGTTCCCTCGTCGTCGTCTGATGAGTGGCATTTATGCTACTCTAAGCTTTTATCCTTTTTCTCTAAGATTTTCCCCCTCATTTGCACTTGTTTGATCCCTATTATAGCGTTTAATCTTTGTTTTTGTGTTATTTCTTCCTTTCTTATGTTACCCCTCCATTCTCCCTTTTTTATGTTTTTATTTATTTTTGTTCGTTGTTTTGTAGATTGTTAGCCCTTTTGAAGAATCTTATGGATACATTATTAGCTATATAGGAAAAAGAGATGCTCAAGGAAAAGGTGGAAGCAACTCATGGATCCGCAGGCGTGGAATCAAAGACCGTGGGTGTGGGATGCTGCTGTGCACTTAGACGATTATTTCACTAGATGTCTAACCGCACCTGGATGAGTTCTCTCCTCCTCTGCCCGCGGGCGTGGCACTAAAGGCCGCAAGCGCGGCCTTTCGAGGCGGACCTCCCCCAGCTCCCAATCCACAACCTTTCCTCCTTTAGCCCGCGGGCGTGGCTCATGAGGCCGTGGGCACGGCTTTCTCGGCAAGTCAAACCGTACCCTGCTTGGAGAGGGCACGGTAGCTTCTTGGGGTTTGGTGAGTCCGAATCAACGCTGAAACAAACCCAAAACAAGACCGCAATCGCAACAAATAAAACCATAAAACGTAATTAACTTAATTACAAGATTAGGATATTAATTATACCTTTAACGCGTGCTTCGCCAGACCTCAAGGGGCTCTTACTTCGAAAGCAAGTCTCGAAAGTATGATGACTTCCAACGGAAGTCCACCGACAAGGGTCTAATAACTTGGGAGTTAGAACGGCCCGACCTAAACCCATGTAATTAATGAGTTCAAAGGTTTTCACAATGGCGATGCCTTTTTCAACTGTTACTCAAGTGTTTTTCTAATACCCCAAGTTGGGTATTTATAGAAAAATTCAATAGTGTGAAAAGCTCTCCCATCTATAGGGGAGAATTAAATTTTCTCATTTTTTTTAAAGGTAAAATAAAATTAATAATCAAACTAGTAATAAATCAACAAGTGGCAAGCTCAAAAGAAGGAGTAGGTGAGGACCATTTAGAGGAGGAGGAGTGGGGGAAACTTGCTCCCCATTCCCTCTCCCATAACCGGTCACCTCAATCCCCAAAGCCCCAATTATTTTGCGCCACGTAGCATCTCACTTGAGCACCAAGGCAACCTTGTGGGCTGCCACCGGTGCTTCTTGTGCCTAGGCCCAGCACGCCACGCACCAAATGGTGCAGGCCGCTAACTTTCGTTTGCTATCTTGCCACGCACATTGGTCCGGGCTGCTAGCTACGGTATGTCAGCCAAGCCCCACACTTGGTGCGGGCTACTAGCATGGCCGCGCCCCTAGCACTTTGTATTCTGATGCTAGGGGTATTTTTTGTCTTTGTTAATTTATATTTTATTTTTCACGTCTCGTCTTTCTACTAATTTCGACTCGACTTGTGACGCTCTGTTTTGACGCTCCAAGCTAGAATTTCAGATGTCTAAATATTTATTTCTTGGTCGACTCATTAATTAATTCCTAATAATTTCGTCGCTTCGACTCGTTAGGTTCTTGGAAGTGACCCGTAGGGTTCAGTCAAGATTAAGCTGTAATATTAATTATACATTAATACTACTGATCGAAAGCGAGCTCCTTCCAGGCATTCCTATGTCGCTTAATGCCTTTTAATGAACTATAAGGTAAGATTTTTTTGTCATCCTTATCTCGTCACGAAGTGTTTCTCGATTTCGAGTCTGACTGTCAATAAACAGATGATTTCTAAAATCCATCCGAGCACGACCATGCATTTTACAGTCTCGTTCTTCGAGAGGCCTTGTAAACAAGAAAGTCATGTTCCCTATTTTTAATAGGGGGATATTTCCAGTCTTGTAATGTAGCTTCTCTTACTAAGAGGACCTAGCCGCCCGAGTGTTGCTGTTATAATCCCCTATTACGACAGACGTTTGACAATCATCAAAGCGGACTAGTACTCAAACAATAAAGCTCACAATACTCATGGTCGAGGAAAAAGGTTCCAATAGCAATAATGAGAAGTATACTTATGAAGATTTTTAATCTCTTAAAGTATTCTCATAGGTCGATCCAGTAATTTAGAATGAGTGGATGAGACTCGAAACGTTCTAAGTATTTAATGTGCGTAATTTTTATTAACATTATTGTCATATGCATAAATAAGATATCATTGGAAATACCATTTGTAATAAGTTAAAACATAGGATTTTTACACGTAGGAAATTTGAGGAATATCTTTCACAACTAGGACCGAAATAACACTGCGCGAAACAGGAAAATTTTATCCAGCACAGAAAGCTGCTAAAGCATGTAGGAATTAGCACCAGCGAACAGAAGTTAACGTCGGCATTTTGACTTTAGCTCCAGACGACAGCTCTGTCGCCAGAAGCTAAAGCCAAAAGTTGGCGCCAAATTCTTCAAATACCGAGCCAGAAATATGCGTTCTAAGTTCGACTAGTTTTTAGCATTGTTTGCTCGATCCTACTTCCTGATTGAGTTTTTCTCACTTTTTTGAAAACCATATGTGTTCTACATATGGACATAACCCTGGGAATTCATGCTCCATCTACCTGATTGAACGCTCTGAGCAACAATGGGTACATCCGAGAATGTTGAATTCACCAAACCATGGAAGTGAGTTTTTTCTAATACTCGCGGTGTCCCATCCACTCGCGCCAACCCTTCACAGTTAGGCTTCCGCGCGGTGTATCCGGATAATTAACCATGGACCCTCTATTGACTAAACCTTATCCCAAACTTTAGAGAACTAGAGCCATGGTTAGGTTGCAAACTCATTGCATCATATTGTGTCTACTTGACTAATTGTGCATTATTGTTGTGCATAATCTATATGTTTTTCCTAACCGTTTGTTTAACTTGTGCTAAGATTAAATAAATTAATGAATAAAAGAACTTTGCCTAATTAATTAAGTAATTTGAGTAAATAAAGTCTAATATTTTAACTAGAATTAATGTAGTACGACTTTAGGCATACCCCTATTGATTAATAATACCGAAAACATTTTCAGATTTAAGCTCCAGCAATGGCGCCAAAGTTTGAACTGTAGCGCCACACTGTGGAGTGTGGCGCCTGGCAACATTTCTGTCGTCTGGCGCTACACTGCAAAGAGAGGCGCCAATCCTGTCGTTTTGACGACAATTCGGATAATTGATCGAGTCATCACTTTGTGTCTAATTAACCAGTTTGCTAATTGATTCGGTATGATTCTACTGTCAATAATAGCTTGTTAGGTCATTAATTGAGTCTAGGCACCAAGTCCCATGGGCTTACACAAAAGTCCAAGCATGTCACTTACACTCAACGCACACACCAATACACGTACTTTGACCATGTCTAAGAAAGTCTTGTATACGCGTTTTTTCCGTCAATTTTTTTTAGGGGGGTAAGTCGGATATTAATCCTCTAATTTAAATACCATACTTGGTTCCTATAAATATATCCTAAAAACATAAACCTTATTTTTGCCAAAAATATGTACCTATTGTTTTTTATTTTTCCTCTTTAAAACCGTAAAGTCAAGGTCGATTTGAGTCAAGTAATTAAAACAAAAATGGTTTAAATTACATCGCGTGGTCAAGAATGGAAGGGCGGTTAATCAAAGACAATCTTTTCGTACAAGTCCAACTTTTCGACAAACCCATTGCTCGTAAGAGGAAAGCTAGGACAGTAATGGCAACACAAGAAGAAGTCAATGAGCTCAGGAACCAACTGGTTATCGTGACTAAGGCACTAAAGATCCTAACCCTTAAGATCGATGATCCCGTGAAACAACAAAAAATGAACTTCATGCAAGAGAGTCTAAGCTAGCTATCTAGCGACTACAAGTTTTAAGGGATTAGTTCACAATGGGTCTCGGTGGACAAAGATCTTCTTCCGCAGAAGTTCAATGCCAACGACATCCCGAAATTTAAGGAAACTGATAACCGTTATTTTCATTTACGAGCCTTCGAAACAATAATGTGTATTAAGGGTATCGACAAGAAGGTGTTCCCCTCTCTGTTCTCACTATCTCTCGAGACCGTTTTCCAGCAATGGTTATTTTCTCTTGAGAAAGAAAAAACCTCCACCTGGGAATCCATAGCAAACGCTTTCGTTGATAGATACAAATGCAACATTCAAGTTGAGACTGACCATAGGGAACTTGAAATCCTCAAGCAAAAGAGTCCGTAACGTTATTCATCAAAAACCTTCAAGAAAAATACACCAAGAACCTCAAATATCAGAAAAATCTCCAAACCTTCAAGGCTGTCTACGACATTGGAATCAATATTGAAGACGACCTGGCTAAGTTGAAAGTTGCCAACAATAACTCCAATAGTTGCTGGAAAGGCAAGAAGAACGACAATCCTTCTTCTTCCAAAACCACCCACTCAAACAATGTTAGCACTTTTAACCTAGGTGAAGTCCTTGCTATGAATAATCAAGGAAAAAAGAAACCATTTAGGAGGAACTTTACTCCTATTGGCATAAGTTATGACACCGCATTTGACCGATTAAATGCAAAAGGTCTTATAACTCCTATTGGACCATTTGGGGACCCAGCAGTCGAAAAGAGGTCGGCTAACTGGAACCCTAATGCATATTGCAAGTATCACCAAGGTAGGGGCCATCTCACCGAGAACTGTTGGAAGCTTCAAGAAGCTATCTAAGACTTAATCCACAACAACAAGCTGCCATTCCCCCATGCCAGTAAGAAGCCAAGTATTGATAATGCGCCTCTCGCTCACTCCTTGGCCATCTCTGATGAGGAAAACAAGGTTGATCCCTCGTCTAACATCAAACCTGTTAAAGAAATCCATGCCATCTAAGAAGAGGAGGAGAAATTTTTCGACGCCATGGATAACCTTCCAAAACTAGCAAGTAAAGAGGACATACAATCGCTCACACTGTCTATGATGGAAGGATCGCACTTGCTACGTGAAACTCTCAAGGCCATAAAGGAACTTCAGAAGAAATATGACAATGTTCCACTCCCGAAAAATGAACCTAAGAGAGAGTTCACACCCGTGGGAACGACTTACACGGTGAAACGTTTTCCTTTACAAGTCACCGAAAAACCCAAGAAGAGTAATAGACTCTACACTCCAATTGGGATCTGTAGACGCCCATTTGTGTCTCCCCAAAACCAAACCTAGTGATGAGTACGTTTCACGTCGAATCATAATCGAATGAAGTGAAAGTGTAGAATGTTTAATGTTGCGGATAGTTTTAATTTCTTTTATCTTCTCTCTGTTTTTTAAAAACCTATTTTAAGAAAACAGCTAATCAAGTTTTGTTGGTCCATGTTATGGGTCCAATAGTGAAGTAGTTGTATAAGGCTTGACAAGAGCTTTCCAACGATATATTTTAAGCCCAATTCCGATGAATATTGAGGAAGTTATGGGCAAATTACTGAACTGGGCCCGGTTTGAGACTTATATGCGGCCCAATGATCTAGAGGAGGGCCTAATATGGATTTATCATTCCTAATGCAATTAGGAATGGTTTTAGTCTTCTAGATTCTTGTAGAAGGTTCTTTTCGTTCCTAATTTAATTAGCATTGATAAATTGACTTTTGTTAACTTTTTTGAGTTTTAATCAGAATCAAAGAACGTTTTTTGAGGAAAATACGATTTTATACTCCTGTACGGCAATTTCTATCCGATTTTAAGAAAACGCGTGAATTTCTGAGTCAGCACAAAATGCCGGCTGTAGCGCCTGACGCTACGCTTGGCGCCTAGCGCTAGCCTTATCGTCTGGCGCTAAGGTCAGCGTTTGGCGCTAACTTGGTTTTTTGCGTCAGATCTCTGTTTTGGTGTTTTATCTTATTGGCTGATTTTCTCTATAAATAACGTGGTAAAAACTCTGTTTTTATTCACCAACTCTCATCAAGATTTTCTTGATTACTCTCTCTCTATCTTTTCTAAACTAGGCTTCTCTAGAATATAAAAATTCCGCACTCATTAGACTTAGATACACCTAGCCATATTTGAAGTTGCCTTCGCCCTAGACGTGAAAGGTTTATTTTCTGAGGGTTTGGTCCCAAATCTATCTTTCAATTATTTAATTTAATTGTTGTTTTATTATTTTCCTTGAAGTTACTAACGTGTGTATTTTGTTATTAGAAAGAGGTACGAGGCATCAAAGTAAGTATTTTAATGGTTTTTATTGATGTTATGATATAGAAATCATGCTTAGGTTGTTATAATGATATTCCTTGTATCATGTCTAGGGTAACTTTAATATTAAATATGATTGTTATGATGCCTTTTATTTCCTTCCTAATATTTATGATTGTTAGTATCATGTTAGGGCTAAATATATGATTTTTAATGCTTAGTGACATGCTAGGGTTTGTTATTAATCTTGTTAGTATCATGCCTAGGATCTTGTTATTATTATTATACTTTATTTTTAACATGAACATGATTATTTTAATTATTATTATAATATTATAATGATGATTATTTATTATGTTGCTTGATGATATTTATTGTTATTGCTTGATCATGCCTTTTATTGCATGCTTAAAGGGAATTGGTACATGTAATCACACTTATATAAGATAATTAATAATCTTGTTAGGGTTAATTGATTATAATTCAAGTGGTTGCCAATAATAGATTTATTTGTGTATTAAATTCAACCAACATAGATAAACAGGTTTAGGGTTAATCCTATTGATTGCATGTTAGTAAGAAAACGCACATGAATACGATATGAGTAAAGTAGAGGGCTATTATTAGGGCAGGTTCAATCTCTTTTAGGTTGGATTTGTACCTTCATCCCCGAACCCTATTTGGTTCAAGACCTTATGGAGTTGACGATCTCTTGGATCGTTAAAGGTTGTAACCTTCACCTCGTGAACGGTTTACAAGTTCCTAAAATACTTGTTGGCGACTCTTTTGCTCTATCTTCTTTCCCTTTGGAGGCCACCGTACTTTAGTGTGTGATCACATCGGGGTTCAAGCTAGGGGATCAACGCTTGAAATATTCCCTACAGTTTTTGGCGACTCCACTGTGGAGGATTTCTATTTTAATTCCTAAAATTTATTTTAGCAATGATTTAGAATGAGTGGATGAAACTCGAAACGTTCTAAGTATTTCATGTGCATAATTTTTATTACTATTATTGTCATATGCATAAAAAAGATCTCATTGGAAAGAAAATCCGTAATTAGTTAAAACATAGGATTTTACACGTACGAAATTTGAGAAATATCTTTCACAACTAGAACAGAAATAACACTGCGTGAAACTGGAAAATTTTATCGAGCACAGAAAGTTGCTGAGGCATGTAGGAATTAGCTTCAGCGACCAGTTAGCGCCTGAATTTTAAATGTAGCGCCGGACGACAGTTCTGTCGCCAGGCGGTACAGCTAAAACCTGGCGCCAATCTCTGTTTGTTGGCGCCAAATTCTTCCAATACCGAGCAAGAAATATGCGTTCTAATTTTGACCAGTTTTTTCGCATTGTTTGGTCGATCCTACTTCTTGATTGAGTTTTTTCTCACTTTTCAGAAACCCATATGTGTTCTACATATGTACGTAACCCTCTGGGAATTCATGCTCCATCTACCCGATTGAACGCTCTGAGCAACAAAGGGTACATCCGAGATTGTTGAATTCACCAAACTATCGAAGCGGGTTTTTTCTAAAACTCGCGGTGTCCCATCCACTCGCGCCAACCCTTCACGGATAGGCTTCCGCGCGGTGCATCCGGAAAATTAACCATGGACCCTCTTTGAATAAAACATATCCCGAACATTAGAGAACTAGAGCCATGGTTAGGTTGCAAACTCATTGCATTATATTGTGCCTACTTGACTAATTGTGCATTATTTGTTGTGCATATACTATATTTTCTTAACCGTTTGTTTAACTTTTGTTGAGATTAAATAAATTAATGACTTAAAGAACTTTTCCTAATTAATTTATTAATTAATTAATTTTAGTCAATAAAGTCTAATATTTTAATCAGAATTGACTTAGTACGACTTTGGGCATACCCCTGTTGATTAATAACACCGAAAACAGTTCCAGCAATGGCGCCAAAGTATGAAATGTAGCGCCACTCTTTGGAGTGTGGCGCCTGGCGACAGCTCTGTTGTCTGGCGCTACACTACAAAGAAAGGCGCCAGTCCTGTCGTTTTGACGACAGTTCGGATTATTGATCGAGTCATCACCTAATGTCTAATTAACCAGTTTGCTAATTAATTCGGTTAAATTTCGCTGTCAATAATACTTTACTGAGTCATTAATTAAGTTTAGGCACTAAGTCTCATGGTCTTACACAAGAGTCCAAACATATCACTTACACTTAACGTACACACCAATACACACACTTTGATCATGTCTAAGAGAGTTTTGTATGCGCGTTTTTTCCGTTATTTTTTTAAGAGGGTAAGTCGGATATTAATCCTCCAATTTAAAAACTACAATTAGTTCCCTAAAAATATATACATTATTTTTGTCAAAAATATGCACCCATTTTTTTTATTTTAATTTTTTCCTCTTTAAAAAACATTAAAGTCTAGTCGATTTGAGTCAAGTAATTAAAACGCAAAATGGTTTAAATTACAGCGCGTCGTGAAGAAAGGAATGACGGTTAATCAAAGACAACCTTTTCGTACGAGTCCAAATTTTCGACAAACCCGTAGCTCATAAGAGGAAAGCTAGGACAGTAATGGCAACACAAGAAGAAGTCAATAAGCTTAGGAACCAACTGGTTACCGTGACTGAGGCACTGAAGCTCCTCACACTTAAGATCGACGATCCCGTGAAGCAGCAACAGATGGACCTCATGCAAGAGAGACTAAGCAAGCTATCTAGCGACTACAAGTTTTAAGGGATTAGTTCAAAAGGGGTCTCGGTGGACAAAGATCTTCTTCCGCAGAAGCTCAATGCCAACGACATCCCGAAATTCAAAGCAACCGATAACCCTTATTTTAATTTGAGAGCCTTTGAGACAATAATGACTATTAAGGGTATCGATCAGAAGGTTTTCCCCTCTCTCTTCTCACTATCTCTCGAGATCGTTTGCCAGCAATGGTTCTTTTCTCTTGAGAAAGAAAAGACCTCCACTTGGGAGTCCATAGCAAACGCTTTTGTGGATGGATACAAATGCAACATTCAAGTTGAGACTGACCATAGGGAGCCTGAAATCCTCAACCAGAAAGAGAACGAAGGCTTCACCTCTTTCTTTAACAAATGGAAAGAAACCTCAGCTAAGATGATCGAGGTGCCAAGTGAAAAAAGAGTCTGTAAGGTTATTCATCAAAAACCTTCAAGAAAAATATTCCAAGCATCTCAAGTACCAAAATAATCTCCATACCTTCAAGGCCGCCTACGCATTGGAATCAATATTAAAGACGACCTGGCTAAATTGAAAGCTGCCAACAATAACTCCAACAGTGGCTGGAAAGCAAAGAAGAACGACAATCCTTCTTCTTCCAAAACCACCCACTCAAACAACGTTAGCACTTTTAACCTAGGTGAAGTCCTTGCTATGAACAATCAAGGACAAAATAAACCATTTAGGAGAAACTTTACTCCTATTGGCATGAGTTATGACACCGCATTTGATCGATTAAATGCTAAAGGTCTTATAACTCCTATTGGACCATTTGGGGACCCTCTAGTTAAAAAGAGGTCGGCTAATTGGAACCCCAATTCACACTGCAAGTATCACCAAGGTAGGGGCCATCTCACCGAAAACAGTTGGAAGCTTAAGGAAGCTATCCAAGACTTAATCGACGACAACAAGCTGCCATTTCCCCCTGCCAGTAAGAAGCCAAGTATTGATAATGTACCTCTCGCTCATTCCTTGGCTATCTCTGATGAGGAAAACAAGGTTGACCCCTCGTCTCTCATCAAACCTATTAAAGAAATCCATGCCATCGAAGAAGAGGAGGAGATCTTTTTCGACGCTATGGATAGCCTTCCCAAACCAGCAAGTAAAGAAGACAAACAATCGCTCACATTGTTTATGATGGAAGGATCGCATTTGCTACGTGAAACTGTCAAGGCTATAAAGGAACTTAAGAAGAAATATGACGAGGTTCCACTCCCAAAAGATGAACCTAAGAGAGCATTCACACCCATGGGAACGACTTATGAGGCAAAGCGTTTTCCCTTACAAGTCACCAAAAAGCCCAAGAATAGTAATAGAATCTACACTCCAATTAGGATCCCATATGTACAAATGTTCGAAATGCTCTCTGAGAGTGGCGAGATCAAACCTCTCGAACCGAGACCATTTGAATCATTGAAAAGGACAGATAGATATTACTGTTAGTATCATCAATCAGGGGGTCACACCATCGAAAATTGTTTTAAATTTAAGGATTTAATTCAGAAAATGATTGATGAAAGGAAACTAGTCCAAGTTCCACAAGAAGACGATCCAAGCATTAATGGAGTTTGGGACAGTGATGACGAAGACATCTACTTAAAAGACATAGTAGGATCTCCCCCTTCCGTGTCACACGCCATGGATTACTTTTGAGCTAAAGAAAACTCATCGATAGACGTCCCCACAAGATCTTGGAGAATGCAACCTCCCGTTTCAACACAACCCATGCCAACCACACAGCAAGTTCCCATACCTATCATTGAAGATAATGACATCGTCAAATAGTTCAAGAAAACAAAAGTTGAAATGAATGTGTGGAAACTTTTGGCGACAGCTCGAGAACATAGGTTGGCTGTAATGAATGCCTTGGACAAAATAGGGATAGATTCTGACACCACTCTTAAGGGGTTGGCTAACTTCCTCACGAGTGATCTACCTAGTCCCATCAATCTGATCACCTTTTCCGACAAGGATTTAACTCCAGAAGGTGACAAACACTATAAGGCATTAAACCTCATAGTAGTTTTCCAGAGAATGAACGTCCCTATGACTCTTGTAGACAATGGATCATCCATTAACGTCTGCCCACTTAGAACTGCGAGGATGCTAGGCATAAGGGATGAAGACATAACCCCTTCAAAACAAGGAAAAAGAGCCGACAATAACACTCGTCGTCAAGCTCTTGGTAAAATTACTATGAATGTAACGGCGGGAGCGATAGAACACGCTACTACTTTCCAAGTAGTAGATATTAAAGCTTCATTCAATCTACTGTTGGGACGCCCTTGGCTTCATGACCTACAGGCCGTCCCCTCATCCCTCCACCAACAAGTTAAAGCTATAGTTGGAGGAATTCCTATTACCATCAATGCTTCACCTATGAGAATCAAGTCTATAGAAAATCCAATAATTAACGTGGAGCACGATGAGGATGATGAAGATTTATTGGGCTTTAACGAAGAGGTCTCCTTAACACAGGAGGATGAAAGGACCCCTCTTGGCGACGACCCCCATTCTAACATGATCGTGAATTCTATTCTGAAGAAACAAGGACATTTTCCTGGGATGACCCTAGGAAAGAAAAAGGGAATAGCAAAACCGCTGGAGTCACCTAGCCTCCCTAAATTAGAAACTTTCGGACTTGGTTTCAAACCGACTCAGAAAGATCTAAAGCTAGCCCAGGAAAAATCAAAGGCACGTAGGGACGCTCGCATTCAAAAGAAAACAATCCCAATGGATCAGTACCCTTTCACACTCAATAATTAATTCATAAAAGAAGGGGAGGACTATCCATGCTACGAATTTCCCGAACCATTTGTCGTAAACGGCATAAGGCAACTGGGATTTTAAATTTTCTTGGATTGCTATTTCACAGATGAAATCCTAACTCCTGTCCCTAAGGAGAAAGCACCCCCAAGATTTGACTTTAACGTCATGGGATTATTATTTGGGCGAGAAAAGGATGAGCCAACGTACCAAGGGGATAACTCCTCGCTCATCCAAATAGTCCTACAAAGTGAAAACTTCGATCCCTCGAAGCTAATCACTCCAGCGGAAGGATCAATACAGGGGTGGCGAAAGACCATCAAGGTAACTACTCCATGTGGAAGGAAGATATCCATCACGACAGGGCAAGGACCGATGTTCTAAGAGTCGTCTGAGTCAGAGTCAGAGTCAGAGTCTCTCCTTATAGAGTCAACTAGGTCTTTAGTAGTAGCACCTTCCCCTTCTATCTCTTCTCCTAGAATAATTAGTGATTCAAGTCCCTGAGGACATTTCACTCTTTGACGTAATGATCTCATAGTATAATAATATAATTTCTTATCCTTACTTCTTGTGTTCTTCTTTAACCCAAGATGACGAGCATTGCTTAACTAACAATGAAAAATACAAAGAACTTATTAATGCAATGGAAACACTTGAAAAGAAAACACCAATAATTGAAGAAACCGAGACGGTTGATATCTCAAATGATTCAACCAATAAAAGAGAAGTTAAAATCGGACTAACACTTAATGAACAAGAAAGAACTGAATTAATTAACTTACTTAAAGAATTCATCAATGTATTTTCTTGGTCACACAAAGATATTCCAGGCATTAATAGAGAAATAGCTTAACACACTATACCACTAATTCCGGGAATGAAACCTGTAAAACAAAAGTTACGTCGAATGAAACCCGACGTGGCACTTAAAATAAAAGAAGAAGTCCAAAAAACAAATAAATGCAGGTTTCATCAAGGTATCTAAATACCCTGAATGGGTCGCCAACGTCGTCCCAGTTCCGAAAAAAGACGGAAGGGTAAGAATGTGTGTCCACTATCGAGATCTAAATAAGGCAAGTCCAAAGGACGACTTCCCTTTACCACACATCGATATTCTGGTGGATAACACAGCAAATCACGCACTTATCTCGTTCATGGACGGATACGCAGGTTATAATTAGATTCTCATGGAAGAAGAAGACATGGAGAAAACAACCTTCATAACACCATGGGGCACTTACTGCTACACGGTAATGCCATTCAGGTTTAAAAACGCGGGTGCCGCTTACCAACGTGCAGCGACTGCCTTACTCCATGACATGATGCATAAAGAAGTCGAAGTATATGTGGACGAGATGATTGTAAAATGAAAAGACCGCCTAGGCCATCAAGTAGCCTTAAGAAAATTTTTCGAAAGGCTAAGAAAATACAATATGAGGTTGAACCCATCTAAGTGTGCTTTTGGAGTCACCTCAGGCAAGCTTTTGGGTTATGTCATAAGCTCTAGAGGAATAGAGATACACCCAACAAAAGTCAAAGCAATCATGTCAATGCCACCGCCCAAAACTGAGACACATATTCGAGGATTTATTGGCCGGTTGCAATACATAAGTAGGTTCATACCAAAATTGACAACGATATGTGAACCAATCTTTAAAAAGCTTAAGAAGAATGTACCAGTAATATGGGATGACAAGTGTCAAAAAGCCTTTGAAAAGATCAAACCATATCTCGCAAATCCTCCCATATTAGCACAAGCACTTCCGGGAATACCTCTTAGGTTGTACTTAACAGTTACCAAAGAGACAATGGGAGCTATGCTAGCACAAGAAGTAGAAGGCAAAGAAAACGCAATCTACTATCTAAGCAAGAAAATGCTCGAATATGAAGCACGTTATGCATCACTTGAGAAATTGTGCCTCACCTTGGTGTGGGCCACAACCAAGTTAAGACATTACATGCTAGTGCATACAGTCTTTCTAGTCTCCGGTTAGATCCACTCAAGTATCTATTCGAGAAATCTACACTTAATGGATGCATATCGAGATGGATAGTCAATTTATCCCAGTTTGATGTAAGGTTTATGCCGAAAAAAGCTATCAAAGGATCTCTGGTGTCAGACTTTCTAGCGGACTTTCCAATAGAAGACTCGACGCCAATATAAGACAATGAATTTCCAGATGAAGACTTAATGGTCACTGAAGATGATACTTGGACCTTATACTTCGACGGAGCCTCAAACCAAAAGATATGTTGCATTGGAGTATTACTAGTATCACCTAAAGAAGAGCATGTTCCAATCTCCATAAAGCTTGATTTCGACGTTGCCAACATCGCTGCTGAATACGAAGCATGTTTGGTAGGCCTTGAAAAAACTTTGGCATTGGGAGTAAAAAAGTTACGGATATTCGGAGACTCTTCATTAAATATCCAAAAGGTGGAAAGTAAGGAGCGAAAGTCTAGCCCCTTACCAAACCTATCTGGAAACTCTAACTAATCAGTTAAAGAAGGTAGAATACACATATCTACCTAGGGAAGAAAATTAGTTTGCTGATGCCTTGGCAATACTAGCCTCGATGGTTAGGATTCCCACGGAAATCGAGCAAATGCCTCTAACTATAGAAAAAAAGGCACAAACCAGCATATATTCAAGCTATAGAAGATGATGAAGTATCCCAAGACGAAGAAGAAGAAGAAGAAGAAGAAGAAGAAGAAGAAGAAGAAGAAGAAGAAGAAGAAGAAGAAGAAGAAGAAGAAGAAGAAGAAGAAGAAGAAGAAGAAGAAGAAGAAGAAGAAGAAGAAGAAGAAGAAGAAGAAGAAGAAGAAGAAGAAGAAGAAGAAGAAGAAGAAGAAGAAGAAGAAGAAGAAGAAGAAGAAGAAGAAGAAGAAGAAGAAGAAGAAGAAGAAGAAGAAGAAGAAGAAGAAGAAGAAGAAGAAGAAGAAGAAGAAGAAGAAGAAGAAGAAGAAAAAGAAGAAGAAGAACCATGGTATACGGATATACTCAATTATGTCACCAAAGGAGAATACCCTCCCCATGCTGACAAAAGAGCAAAACGAGCATTAAGACTCTTGGCTTCCCAATACGTACTCATAGACAACGAGCTACATAAAAGTGTACCTAAGGGTCGAGTTCTCTTATGTATACGAAAAAAGGATGCCCAAAGAGCAATGAGGATAGTCCACGAAGGAATCTGTGGAACTCACATAAATGGCAAAATGTTAGTCCAAAAGATAATGCGAGAAGGATATTATTGGACTACAATGAATAGGGATTGCTATCAATACGTGAAAAGATGCCCAAAGTGCCAAATCTATGCCAATTTACAACATGTTCCTCCATCCTTGCTCTACACCTACACGTCGCTATGGCCGTTCTCTACATGGGGAATTGACATCATTGGCAAAATCACTCCCCTAGAAACAGGAGGCCACGAATATATCCTAGTGGCAATTGATTACTTCACAAAGTGGGTCGTAGCGTAATCATAGGCTAAACTCACTGCAAAACATGTAGCACTCTTTATCGAGAGAAATATTATTTGTCGATACGGAGTCCCACATGAAATGATAAGTGACAATGGAACTTACTTTCAAGCCAAATGTGAAGAATTGCTACAAAAATATGGCATTCAACATCATCATTCTTCCCCTTATAGGCCTCAAGCAAATGGAGCAGTCGAGGCATCTAATAAAAATCTAAAGACTATCATCAAGAAAATGACGGAAATTTATAAGGATTGGGCTGACAAACTTCACTTCACATTGTGGGGTTATCGCATGTCAATGCGCACATCAACAGGAAATACACCATTTTCCTTGGTTTATGAAATGGATGTTGTACAACCTGTCAAACTAGAAATTCCATCTCTACGCATCGCGTTAGAAAGCAAACTTGATGAAGTTGAATGGACTAGGGAAAGATATGATGAGCTAATTCTACTCGATGAAAAACGACTAGAAGCTCGGCATCACACTCAGTGTTATCAAACTCGTATGGCTAGGCATTTTAATAAGAAGATCAAGACACGAAACATCAAAGTAGGAGACTTGGTGTTAAAAGCATTAAAGAAAAAATGTTTTAGATCCAAAGGGAAAATTTAGATCTAATTGGTCTGGACCTTACATTGTGAAAACAATCTTGTCAGGAGGCGCAGCAAAATTAACTGACATGGATGGCAATGAATTCTCGAACATGACAAATCTTGACCAACTTAAGAAATACTACCCATAATTACTTGAGTAGGATACTCAAGAGAGCTAAGTTTAGCCTGTCCTTAAGAAAGGATACGTAGGCAACCCTTTACGGGTACAACCACTTAATTTTTTTAAAAAAAATAAAAATCTCGCATCCCAGACTTAATAAAAAATTCAACAGAAGATCGAAGAAAGATCGGCGTCATAGAAAAGATTCTGGCGCCAGCCGATGAATGTTAGCGCCAGACGACGGCATCTGTCGCCTGACGCCAGACTGCCGCAGCCGGCGCCAGTCGCAGAATTGTGGCGCCAATTTACTGTAAAACGTTTGGGAATATTTCGGTGTTTTTCGGAAATTTTCGACTTCCGTACTCGAAAAAATTTCTGAAAAAATTAACTCTTCAATTTTCATAGCTTTAATAAAATAAATTTAAAGTAAATAATTTAATTAAAAAGCTGAAATTTTATTAAAATAATTACATTATTGATAGAATTTAATCAAGGCTTAAATAAATTAACTTTAAATTTAAAAACTAAGTCTAATAATTGGAAATTAAGCAATGCTAGCTCTTAATCTTCTTTCTCTTTCTTAGCCCTTTTCCAATTCTTGTCTGCGTCTTCTTCCTCATCCATAACCTTAGCTAGTAGGCATCCTTTAGAGGACCAACATTCAATATTGGAGTAAATAGTTTCCCCTTCGGCTAGGACCCCATGCTTCTTTTCTACCCAAGCTTTCTTTTCTATGGTGTCAGCTTTCCTTTTTTCCTTTATCTTTTGCAGTACTCTTCTTCCTAAGCATTATAGGTGTTTTGAACTCGATTCTTTCACCCAAGCGTTCCTTAACAGGAATCACTTTGTCACCTATACAGCTCTTCACATCAGTTTTACTCTAATTATTCTTCACGACCTTTGAAGGTTTTTCAGAAGCCATCTTTTCACATCATTGGGCAAGGAAGGAGGAACCTTTTGGGTACTTACTTACCATAAAGGTCTAGCGCTCCAATAAGCATCAAATCTGTCTACTTCCTGGGAGATAGGGAACTCGTAGGGACGACGAAGATCACCGAAAGGAATTGTCTGAAATAAGCCGTATTGTCTTTTTACCCTGCAGGGATATTTAAATGTCATACGGGACAAGCTTGGAAGGCGACAGAAAGGTTGCTTTTTGACACCAACCATCTTTTCTATTTTCCACCAAGGGATGAACCACTTGATGGCAAAACTACAAGACTCGAAGACCTTCTTCCATTCATGGCGCCCCATCTTAGAGAAGCATTTCTTCCTTCTCACGAAACAATTTGGAGTATACTTCCCAATGTTGTCCGAAAGGCTTATTAATTCCAATCTTTCCATTAGCCACATATGTAAAAATTGCAATGCAAATAAATTATTATAACTATACAAAAATATATTTTTGATTTCTGTAATTAAAATTATTATTTTTCTACCTGTAATAAAATTGGAGAGCCCGGAAAAGGTGCTTTTGGATTTCTCTTTAATTCATCAAGACTGAGCATAGTCTCTCCAACTATTAAAGGCATTGGATTTCTCCCTGATTCAATTTGTTCTAAAACAGTGGATATAATTGATTGACCCTCATTATTTTTACCACTAGTAAGAAAAAATTGATTAAGTATGCAAAACAGGAAAGTCCTTATTCTATAAACATTGAAAGATTCAGAATAAGGTCTATCAAAATAATAGCGAGCAAATTCTTTCAAATTAACTATGTTACCATATACTATTTTTGATAGATCTTTGTCTTTTAAATTGAAGAAACGTTCAAAATCCTTATAATAATATTCATTTATTCTAGGGATTACTACAAGATCTAGCGCAGGGAAGCCTAAAATAGCACCAAATTCTTCCGGCAAAGGGCTAATTTCATCATACCCTATTCTAAAGCAATGAGTATCTACATCCCAATATTATAGAGCGGTATGAATAAAATCTGAATCAAGATCTACCCCTTTGACACCATAAATACCCCCCAAGTGAAACACATTTATCTCTTTTCTCTCCTTGGGATTAAGAGACCGACACCATTCATGGCTGTAGTTAGTAAAACATTTGGAGACTAGAGACATGATGTTATTTTTCTAAAAGCTATGAAATATTTTATATGCTGAAATTATGAAGAAAATCGGCTGGGCAGGGGGCTATTTATGCACAAAATCGGAGTAGTTTTAATCCAGGAAGGATTCGGAGTGAGCGCTCATTACCGCCATACGCCAACTATTGGCGCCTGACGCCAGAGCCTGGCGCCAAACGCTAATAATGATAAAAAAATGAAAAAATGATAAATAAAGAATAAACTCATGTCTAAATAATAAGTCTAATTAAAAAGCAAAGTTTTATACAAAGTCAAAATAAAATAATAAAAAGCATAGGAACAAACTACGGCGCCGGGGGACGTACTTCCATCATCTCATAAAACTGCGTCGTACGAGGAGTAACCTCTCCACCAGCTCCGGCTTCAGCTCCAGTTTCCTCGGGAGGAGGAAAACTCAACACAGGACCTGTCCACCCAAGATCAACTTGAGGCTGAGGCTGCTGCGATGACGAGCCAACCTCGTACATCCCACCCCCTCTAAGAGCCGAGGTAGCCTTTCCCTGGCCTACCGGCGCGGCATGTGCACCATCAGAGGAAGAGCCTGTGCCCTCTACCGCCTCGGTACAAGCAGCCTCAAAACGACCGCCCCGACCTCCCGAACCAGTGCGGCGACGTCTCGAGCAAGACCTCGTCGGATCCCTCCGCACCTCAAGTCTCGTGCGGGTACGAGAAGGAATGGGCAGACCCTGAAAATAAACTAAGATCATAAACAGGCAAAATAGAAGCGGTAATACAAAAACATAAGAAGGGAAGACTACCTCCTGAACGGCGTCGTCTCGACGGCAGGTAGCCATGTTCCTCATCTGAACGAGCAGGCTACGGAAGGCATCTATGCATCGTGCCATCGCCGAAACCACCTCGCGTGAGAACTGTCAAAGAAATAAGTCAATAAACATACATAACATATATGGACAAAAGTTGCAAATAAACAAGCTTACCCGAGTCTGGTGACGAGGAATCGACCGCTCCACAAAGCGCTCGCCCTAAGGAGCCAGAGGAATCATCTCCTCAATCATCCTATATGTCCCCTGATAATGGATAGACATATGGGGTGGCACGAACTCAGTAGGATCATCCTGACAAGGCAAAACAAAATCAGTAAAGCATCACTTCGGGGCTGCTTAACAAAAGGTAAAAGTTGAAAATCATACCGCAACATCCTCAGCAGGTACAGGAACTGGAGCTAACAACAGCAGTAGCTCCTCCCCATAGTATCGCTCAGGGATCGTGTAAGATCGCCAAGGGGTACCGGCTCCCTCTGACATGCTCACCAACCTCGTGGCATTAGACATGTGATGTGGTGGAGGAGCAGGAACGAGAAAGGTTTCTGAGGAATGCTGAATAGAAACCCTCTCTCCAAGATACGCTGCCGCTCCGTAAGTCCCCAAGAAATAGCGACGCTCAGCAGAATACTGCGCGGCTAACCCAGGAACTATGAAGTCGACTCATGGTCGGTACAATACCTCAGTCTCCTGCAAAGAGTGTCTATCAGGCAAGAATCTAGCTAAGGCATCACAAAATGTCAAATAAGAAATGAATCATACCGAGATGATCCAATCTCGGACATAGGCAGTGGACATCCCCACACGGCGGCTGCCCTAGGAAGCACTAACTGGTAGCCTACGCGGCGACGGTCCCGCCGGCGCAGCTGAGGGGAAGTACTCATAGAACCAAATCTACAAGAGGCAAAAGTTATCAGCAAGCGCTAACTAAAATTTAGATCTAAACTTTATAGGGAATAAAGGATACCCCTACGACCCTCCAAAAGTTTGATAGAGAAACGTTTCCCGCGAAGGACCAATGCCGACACGAGTCCCGCAATGCTTGGAAGAAATCAGCATAGGCAAAACTGGCCTAGTCATAAGTCCCGATCCGGTGTAGATCACGGACGACAAGAAGGTAGTAAAGCAGCGCCCTACTACCCTTGTCAGGGGAGAACGTCCCTGACGGCAAGATAAGTGCAAAGATGCGCACCCACTGCTCTCGAGTAGTCGCACCATCATCAAAAGCTGCTGCTAGAGTCGAGCGGCGAATCCCCCTAGCATTAAACTGAGTCAACTCTACCTCATCTCGAGCCCGAATAACAATCGGACCCAATAGCTCCTCAACCTCAGGAGAAAAGACGTCGATCCCGATGTCAAACGGCAACACCACATAGCTGAACTCTAGTCCCGTAATGAGACTGAAGTCGGTAGGAGTGACCATCATCTCACCCCGGGGAAGTGGAAAGTGTTGGTGGTGTCCCAAAAGAACTCCACCAAAGCACGGACTACATGGTGATCCCCGCTAGAGGCAATCATGGCCTCGGAGGTCTCGAACAGTGCAATAAGCCCGCAAGACTCCCATAAAAGTCTCGTCTGATCGTCTCTGGCGATGTACATCTTGTACAGATCGCCCAAGCCGTCACAACCGGAACCATGACAGCGTGTCCTCCCAACTATGATGCCCTTTCTCACCCTCTCAGAGAGAGTCGGTCGAGCGAAGTAGACGGTTCTCTCATCCCACTCAGGGAGTCGGTCGAGCGAAGTAGACGGTTCAGCATCGTCCTCTAAGGGCTCATGCTCCCGTCGAACGTCTCGGGACCGTGAACAAGAGCCTCGCTGTCTAGCCATGCTATATTGTGCAGAATTATCATAAATTTAGGTTCTATGGTATCTAAGGTTCGCCTAGCCGCATGATACTATGTTCGCAAAAAGAGAGTATGTAGTACTAAAACAGAGCACAAATTCAAATTGAGCATACACATAATTTTTCAAGCAATCAAACAATTTCTTGCAATATTATAGTAATTATTGTGACAAATTGGACAAGAATTGCTAGTAAAAACATCAAGAACAAGCCACATTGTTTTCCCGACCTTAAGAGGTTCAACAATGGTGATTTGTTCATTTCTTCACCAAATTGAGTCAAATAAGTCTCAAATTATTCCCAAGGCAATATATAAACATAATCAAGCAATTTCATGGCATAAAATTTTATAAATAAAGAGAATTAAGCAATTCTAAATTCGAATTTTCAAGAAATTCGTGAAAAAATGCATGCGAAATTCATTAAAACCGGTGTGAGTTTGGAGGAAACTTACATAAATCGGGAAAATGGATGGAATAATCTTTAATTTGCAACAAATTTGAGCAAATTTGGTTGAGAAACAAGCAAGAACGAGTGAATTGATGTTCTGAGAATTCTCGAGCAAGAAACACGAATAACAGCAGAAATGAAGAAGAGAAGGGTATTTAAGGAAAACTCGACTCTAGCGCCAAGCGTTAGACCTTGGTGTCAGTCAATAAGCTTTAGCGCCTGGCGCTAGTTCCAGTGTTTGGCGCTACAGCCAGATAAGCGGCGCTGACATTATTTCAGCGGCGCCAGAACGTTCAGCCACTGAGTACGGTTGTTCCAACCTTATGCAGTATATTTTTGGGTTCCTTGGTACGCCAGTTAGCCCCTCTAAGCAATTTGACACGATTTTTAGTAATCGGCTTGATTACATAAAGTGATTGACCTGATGAAAGATCGTCTCACGCACTTAGCTTAAAGCGCCTAAGCATTGGCTCATCACAAAAGGCACCGACATACTGGTTCATTCAGAAAGGCACCGACATACTGGCTCATAATTCCGCAAAAGGCACCGACATACAGGTTCACAAGCAGCAAAAGCGCCGACGTACAGGCATAGTGGTAGAAAAGTTCAAGGGAGCTTTTAAAAGATCGACAAGCGGAGGTCTTCGATAATTTTCTTTTGAATATTATCGCAATAAATAGGGGTAGCTTAAAGCGAGGATATCTTTGGCAGCGTTCCCTAGCTTGCGGAGAGTTGTCACAAACAACTGAAGGTGATTTCAAGCAAAGTTGTCTTCGATCGTGTTCCCTAAGATGTGGAAGATGGTCACAAAGTAGAAGAGGATCGTTTCAAGCGAAGCAATCTTCGATAGTGTTCCCTGGCTTATGGAATATTATCATGGCGGATTGGAGGCAGACACAAGCGTAGCAGTCTTCAAGCGGGATGGCATTCTCTAGCTTGCAGGAGGTCATCAAAACAACAGTAAATAAAGCAACAAATCGGTTACCTTCAGGGACGTGTGCTCGACAGTGCAAGATACGCATTTCTTAACTCTTTTATTTGTTTAACTAACGCTAGTTTGCAGGTATCGGCGTTACAAGAATGATTTGGGATCGCAGAACGTTCATAATCATCCTTCGTCCCTATCGCTACTTTGACTTTTGTTTTCGAAACATGCGTTTCTCCAAACTTAGTCAAAGTGGGGGCTTCTGTAGACACCCATTTGTGTCTCCCCAAAACCAAACCCAGTGATGAGTACCTTTCACTTTGAGTCATAATCGAATGAAGTAAAAGTGTGGAAAGTTTAGTATTGCGGATAGTTTTAATTTTTTTTTTCTTTTCTATCTGTTTTTGAAAACCTATTTTATGAAAATAGCCAATCCAGTTTGGTTTGTCCATGATATGGGTCCAATAGTAGTGTAGTTGGGTATGGTTTGAAAAGGGCTTTCCAACGATATATTATAAGCCCAATTCTGATGAATATTGAGGAAGTTATGGCCAAATTACTAAACTGGGCCCGGTTTGAGGCTTATATGCGGTCCAATGATCTAGAGGAGGGCCTAGTATGGATTTATCATTCCTAATGCAATTAGGAATGGTTTTAGTCTTCTAGATTCTTCTAGAAAGTTCTTTTCATTCCTAATTCAGTTAGCATTGATAAATTGACTATTGTTGACTTTTTAGAGTTTTAATCAGAATAAAAGAATATTTTTAGGAAAATACGATTTAATCCTCGTGTACGGCAATTTCTATCTGATTTTAGAAAATGCGTAAATATTTTAGTCAGCGCCAAACGCTAGCAAAAGCGCCTGACGCTATGCTTGGTGCCTGGCGCTAGAGGTAGCTCCTGGCGCTAACCTCGTTTTACTCGTCAGAACTCTGTATTGTTTTTTTATCTTTTTGGCTGATTTTCTCTATAAATAGCTTCCTAAAAACTTCGTTTTCATTCACCAACTCTCATCAATATTCTCTTGATTACTATATCTCTCTCTCTTTTTTCTAAACTAGCCTTTCTCAAATACAAAATTCCGCATTCGCAAGACTTAGATACACCTAGCCATATTTGAAGTGGCCTTCGCCCTAGACGTGAAAGGTTTTAATTTCTGAGGGTTTGGTCCAAAATCTCTCTTTCAATTATTTAATTAAATTATTTTGTCGTTTATTATTTTCCTTGAAGTTACTAACGTGTGTATTTTGTTATTAGAAAGAGGTACGAGGCATCCAAGTAAGTACTTTAATGGTTATTGTTGATATTATGATAAAAAAAATCATGCTTAGATTGTTATTTTGATTCCTAGTATCATGTATAGGGTAACTTTGATATCAAGTAAGATTAAAAGTGTGATGCTTTCTATGTTCTTCCTAATATTTATGATTTTTAGTATCATGTTAGGGTTAAAGCTTTAATTTTTATTACTTAGAGACATGCTAGGGTTTGTTATTAATCTTGTTAGTATCATGCCTAGGATCTTGCTATTATTATGCTTTAACATGATTATTTTAATTATTATTATTATTATTATGATTTGTTATTATTATGTTGCTTGATATTTATTGTTATTGCTTGATCACGCCTTTTATGCATGTTTAAAGGGAATTTGTACTTGTAATCACACTTAATAAGATAATTAATAACCTTGTTTATGGTTAATATGATTATAATTCAAGTGATCGCCAATAATAGTTTTATTTGTGAATTAATATTTAACCAACATAGATAAACAGGTTTAGGTTTAATCTTATTGATTGTATGTTAGTTAGAAAGAGCACATGAATACGATCAGAATAAGGTAGAAGCCTATTTTTAGGGCAGGTTCAATCTCTTTTAGGTTGGATTTGTACCTTCATCCCCGAACTACCAGTCATGGTTCAAGACCCATTGGAGTTGACGATCTCCTAGATCGTTAAGGGGTGTAACCTTCACCTCGTGAAATGTTTACAAGTTCCTAAAAAACTTGTTGGCGACTCTGTTACTCTATCTTCTTTCCCTTTGGATGCCACCGTACTTTAGTGTATGATCACAGTGGGATTCAAGCTAGGGATAATGCTTGAAATATTACCTACAACGTCAATTCGCACATCAACAGGAAATACACCATTTTCCTTGGTTTGTGGAATGGATGTCGTACAACCTGTCGAACTAGAGATTCCATCTCTACGTATCGCATTAGAAAGCAAACTCGATGAAGTTGAATGGACTAGGGAAAGATATGAAGAGCTAATTCTACTTGAATTGATGAAAAACGACTAGAATCTCTACATCACACTCAATGTTACCAAACTCGTATGTTTAGGCATTTTAATAAGAAGGTCAAGACAAGAAACATCAAAGTAGGAGACTTGGTGTTAAAAGCATTAAGGAAAAATGTTATAGATCCAAGGGGAAAATTCAGACCTAATTAGTCTGGACCCTACATTGTCAAAACAATCCTGTGAGGAGGTGCAACAAAATTAACTGACATGGATGGCAATGAGTTCTCGAACATGACAAATCCTGACCAACTTAAGAAATACTACCCATAATTACTTGATTAGGATACTCAAGAGAGCTACGTTTGGCCTGATTCCTTAAGAAAGGATACGTAGGCAACCATTTACGGGTGCGGCCACTTTATTCTTTTCAAATATCGCATCCCAGACTTAATAAAAAATTCAACAGAAGATCGACCAAATATCGGCGTCACGGAATAGATTCTGGCGCCAATTGATGAACATTAGCGCCAGACGACATCTTTCGTCGCCAGACGCCAGACTGCCGTAGCTGGCGCCAGTCGCAGAATTGTGGCGCCAATTTACTGTAAAATATCTGAGAATATTTCGGTGTTTTTCAGAAAATTTTCGACTTCCGTACTCGAAAAAGTTTCGGGAAAATTAATTTTTCGGTTTTCATTGCTTTAATAAATTAAATTTAAAGTGAATAATTTAATTAAAAAGCTAGAATTTCATTAATAAAATAAATTACATTAGTGATGGAATTTAAATAAAGCTTAAATAAATTAACTTTTAATTTAAAAAACAAGTCTAATAATTGAAAATTAAGCAATGCTCTTAATCTTTTTTTTTCTTTCTTAGCCCTTTTCCAATTCTTGTCTGCGTCTTCTTCCTCATCCATCACCTTAGCTAGTAGGCATCCTTTAGAAGACCTACATTCAATCTTGGAGTAAATTTATTTCCCCCTTAGGTAGGACCCCATGCTTCTTTTCTACCCAAGCTTTCTTTTCTGTGGTGTCAACTTTCCTTTTTCCTTTATCTTTCGCAATACTCTTCTTCTTAGGCATTATAGGTGTTTTGAACTCAATTCTTTCACCCAAGCGTTCCTTAACAGGAATCACTTTGTCACCTAGACGACTCTTCACATCAGTTTTACTCTGATTTTTCTTCACGTCCTTTGAGGATTTCTTCAGAAGCCATTTTTTCACATCATTGGGAAAGCAAGGAGGAACCTTTTGGGTAATTACTTCCCATAAAGGTCTAGCGTTCTAATAAGCATCAAATTTGTCTACTTCCTAAGAGACAGGGAACTCGTAGGGATGACAAAGATCACCTGAAGGAATAGTCTGAAGTAGGCCGTACTGTCTCTTTACCCTGCAGGGATAATAAAAAGTCCTTCGGGACAAGCTTGGAAGACGGCAGAAAGGCTGCTTGTTGACACCAACCATATTTTCTATTTTCCACCAAGGGATGACCCACTTGATGGCAAATTTACAAGACTCGAAGACCTTCTTCCATTCGTGGCGCCCCATCTTAGAGAAGCTTTTCTTCCTTCTCACGAAGCAATTTGGATTATACTTCTCAATGTTGTCTGGAGGGTTAATTAATTCCAGTCTTTCCATTAGCCAAATCTGCAAAAAATTTCAATACAAATAAATAAATTTTACTATACAAAAATATATTTTTGATTTCTGTAATTAAAAATATTATTTTTCTACCTGTAACAAAATTGGAGAGCCCCGAAAAGGTGCTTTTGGATTCTTCTTTAAATCATCAAGACTAAGCATAGTCTCTCCAACTATTAAGGGCATTGGATTTCTCCTGGATTCAATCTGCTCTAAAACAGTAGATATAATTGATTGACCCTCATTATTTTTACCACTAGTGAGAAAATATTGATTGAGCACACAAAAGAGAAAAGCCCTTTTTCTATAAACATGGAAAGATTCAAAATAAGGTCTATCAAAATAATGGCGAGCAAATTCTTTTAAATTAACTATGCTACCATCTACTATTTTTGATAGATATTTGTCTTTTAAATTGAAGAAGCGTTCAAACTCCTTATAATAATATTCGTTTATTCTAGGGATTAATACAAGATCTAGTGTAGGAAAGCCTAAAATAGCACCGAATTCTTCCGACAAAGGGCTAATTTCATCATACCCTATTCTAAAGAAATGAGTATCTACATCCCAATATTCTAGAGCGGTATGAATAAAATCTAAATCAAGATCTACCCCATTGACACCATAAATACCCCCCAAGTGAAACACATCTAACTCTTTTCTCTCCTTGGCATTAAGAGACCGACACCATTCATGAGTGTAGTTGGTAAAACTTTTAGAGACTAGAGACATGTTGTTATTTTTTTTAAAGGCTAAGAAAAATTTTATTTGCTGAAATTATGAAGAAAATCGGCTAGGTAGGGGGCTATTTATACACAAAATCGGCGCAGTTTTAATCCCGGAAGGAATTAGAGTCAGCGCTCATTAGCGCCAGACGCCAAACATTGGCGCCTGACGCTATATCCTGGCGCCAAACGCTAAGTGTAGCGTCTGGCGCTACACCAAAACGCGTGGCGCCAGCTGGCGCTGATGTATCTTATCATACGAGCTTTCCAAAAAACCGCGTTTTTGACCTGATTCGAGTCTGCCAATGATTTTACGGTTTCCTTATTATTCTTTTATATCTTTTTCTAAAAGGAAAAATTAGAAATAATAATCCCAACTTTCATCAATTTTTCTACATTAATCCCAACTTTGGATTATTCTGGAATAATCCGAACTTTAGGGGTTTCTCTTTTTCTTCAATCCCAAAAATTGGTAACCGGTTGAATGGGTTAATTTTTTTTTCATACTTGTAAAAGTGACACATTTCACTACTGAATTGGCTAAAACAATTAAAAAAAAAAAAAACTAACCAACCCCCAAAATTTCAGCCACCAGCCACCTCAAAAACCACCAGCCAACCCCCAAAACCACCAGTTTAACCCTAAACGGCGGCGGAATTCCCTCCCCCTGCGCCGGTTTCTTCTTTCCCCTCCCCTGGCGCTGGTTTCCCCCTTCCCCCTCGCCGTTTCTCCTTTTCCCCCAATCTCCTCCACTCGAAATCGCCGCTTAAATCCAGTCTCCCACTCTCGAAAACCCCTAAAAACTCCTCCCCACCGTCGAAAACCCT
Source organism: Chenopodium album (assembly GCF_948465745.1). Lineage (NCBI taxonomy): Eukaryota > Viridiplantae > Streptophyta > Magnoliopsida > Caryophyllales > Amaranthaceae > Chenopodium > Chenopodium album. Next base: position 44,287,952 of record NC_137839.1, read on the forward strand.
AGCCGCTTAGGGTTTCCGGGTGGTGAGAGGAACGATTGGGGGTTTTTGGCGGTGGGAGAGGTTTTGTTGGTGGATTTAGGGTTTCGTTGGTGGATTTGGGGTTTCTGGGAGGTGGTTTCGGGTATCGGGGAGGTGGTTTCGTGGGGAATGGGGGTTGTTTCAGGGAAGGAGGAAGATGGCGACGCACTGGAGGTTGTTTCACGTGGCTGGTCGGCGGCAAAGGGGTGGAAGGTTGGCCGTGAGGTGGTGGTTAGGGTGGCTGGTGGGGGAAGGGGAGGCTAACTGGTGGTTGGTTAGTTTCGGGTTTTTCTTTTTTTTTAATTTTTTTTTACCAATCAGGGCTTGACACGTGTCAAGTGACCTGATATAATAGGTCATTGACTTTTGTTGACCGGTTTAGGATTGAAGAAAAAAAATACCCCCTAAAGTTCGGATTATTCCAGAATAATCCAAAGTTGGGATTATTGTAGTAAAATTGATGAAAGTTGGGATTATTATTTCTAATTTTTCCTTTCTAAAAATCCATTTATTCCTTCCTTTTAATTAATATAACTATTATATTAATTTTCGGATTTTTATTTAGACTAACTTCCAACTCTTTATAAATCCAATATTTTTTGTGACTTTTATTTTTTCATTTTTTCTTTTTTAAGGGAGAAAGTCGGATACCCTCCATCAATAATAAAAATGACGGAATTTTTGCGCAAAATTATTTTTCACAATTTCTTTGCACACAATAAACATGCACATAACAATAATAATAAAAAAAAACCACGATAAATGATGAATAAACTCGTAATAGTATGTATATACAAACATGTCTAAATAATGAGTCTAATTAAAGGCAAAGTTCTATACAAGTCAAAATGAAATAATAAAAAGCACAGGAACAAACTACGGCGCCGGGGGACGTACACCCATCATCTTATTAAATTGCGTCATACGAGGAGTAACCTCTCCACCAGCTCCTGCTCCAGCTCCAGCTCCAGCTCCGGTCTCCTCTGGAGGAGGAAAACTCAGAACAGGACCCGTCCACCCAAGATTAACTTCAGGCTAAGGCTGCGGAGGCTGCTGCGATGACGAGCCAACCTCGTACATCCCACCACCTCTAAGAGCCGAGGTAGCCTCTCCCTGGCCTACCGGCGCAGCATATGCACCCTCAGATGAAAAGCCTGAGCCCTCTACCGCCTCGGTACGGGCAGCCTCAGAACAACCGCCCTGACCACTCGAAGTAGTGCGGCGACGTCTCGAGCTAGACCTCGTCGGTTCTCTCCACACCTCAGGTCTCGTGCGGATACGAGAAGGGATGGGCTAACCCTGCAAAAGAAACTAAGAAAAGAAACTTGCAAAGTAGAAGCAGTAATGCAAAAACATAAGAAGGGAAGCTACCTCCTAAAAACGTCGTCCCAACGGCATGTAGTCACGTTCCTCATCCGGACGAGCTGGCTTCGAAAGGCATTTATACATCGCTCCATCGCCGTAACCACCTCGTGCGAAAATCGTCAGGAAAATAAAGTCAGTAAACATGCATAACATATATGGACATCAGTATCAAATAAACAAGCTTACCCGAGTCTAGTTACGAGGAATCGACTGCTCCACAAAGCGCTCGCCCTCAGGAGCCGGAGGAATCATCTCCTTAATCGGCCCATACGTCCCTTGATAGTGGATGGACATACGGGGTGGCACGAACTCAGCAGGACCACCCTGACAAAGCAAATCAACATCAGTAAAGTATTACTTGGGGGCTACTTAAAGTAAAAGCTGAAAATCATACCGCCACATCCTCAGCAGGTACAGGGACTGGAGCTAACAACCGAAGTAGCTCCTCCTCATAGTACTTCCCAGGGATCGTGTAAGATTGCTAAGGGGTACCAGCTCCCTCTGACATGCTCCCCAACCTCGCGGCATTAAACATGTGATGCGTTGGAGGAGCAGGAACGACAAAGGTATCAGAGGAATGCTGAATAGCAACCCTCTCTCCAAGATACGCAACCGCTCCATAAGTCCCCATGAAATAGCGACGCTCATCAGAATACTGCGCGGCTAGCCTAGGGACTGCCAAATTGACCCACGGTCGGTACAGCACATCAGACTCCTGCAAAGGACGCCTATCAGACAAGAATCTATCGAAGGTATCATAAAATGTTCAAATATGTAAAGAACCATACTGAGATGATCAAATCTTGGACATAAGAAGTGGACATCGCCACACGGCGGCTTCCCCATGAAGCACTTACTGGAAACCTGCGCGGCGACGGTCTCGTCGGCATAGCTGAGGGAAAGTACTCGTAATCAGATCTACAAGAAGAAAAAGTTATCAGCAAGTGCTAACTAAAATTTAGAGCTAAACTTTACAGGAAATAAAGTATACCTCTGCGACCATCAAAAAACCGGATAGAGCAACGTTCTCTGTGAAAGACCGATATCGACACAAGTCCCGCAACGCTCGGATGATGTCAGCATAGGCCAAGCTGGCCCAGTCGTAAGTCCTGATCCGGTGTAGATCACGGACAGCAGGAAGGTAGTAAAGCAGCGCCCTACTACCCTTGTCCGGAGAGAACGTCCCTAACAGTAAGATAAGTGCAAAGATGCGCACCCGCTACTCTCAGATAGTCGCACCTTCATCAAAAGCCGCTGCTAGAGTCGAGCGGCGAATCCCCCTAGCAATGAATTGAGTCGAGTCTACCTCAGCTCGAGCCCGAAGAGAAATTGGACACAATAGCTCATCGACCTCGGGAGAAAAGACGCTAATCTCGCTGTCAAATGGCAGCGCCACAGAGCAAAACTCTGGTCCCGTAATGAGACTTAAGTCGGTCCGAGTGACCATCATCTCACCCCAAGGGAAGTGGAAAGTGTTGGTGGTGTCCCAAAAGAACTCCACAAGAGCACGGACTACATGGTGACCCCCGCTAGAGGCCTCTGAGGTCTTAAACAGTGCAGTCAGTCCGCAAGACTCCCATAGAAGTCTCGTCTCGTCGTCTTTGGCGATGTACATCTTGTACAGGTTGCCCAAACCGTCGCAATCGGAACCGTGCCAACGTGTCCTCCCAACTGTGACGCCTCGTCTCACCCTCTCAAAGATATGATGGACGGGAAAGAAGTGCAAGGTCCGCTCATCCCACTCAGGGAGTCGGCCGAGCGAAGTGTACAGATTAGCGTCGTCCTCTACAGGCTCATGCTCCCGTCGAACGTCTCGGGATCGTGAACCAGAGCCTCGCTGTCTAGCCATGCTACATTGTGCAGAATCATTATAAATTAAGGTTCTATGGTATCTAAGGTTCGCCTAGCCGCATGATACTGTGTTCGCAAAAAAACAGAGTACGTAGCACTAAAACAAAGCACAAATTCGAATTGAGCATACACAGCATTTTCAAGCAATCAAAAAATTTCTTGCGATACTATAGCACTATTGTGACAAATTGGACAAGAATTGCTAGCAAAAATGTCAAGAACAAGCCACATTGTCTTCCCGACCTTAAAAGGTTCAACAATGGTGATTTGTTCGTTTCTTCACCAAATTGAGTCAAACAAGTCTCAAATTACCCCTAAGGCAATATATAAACATAATCAAGCAATTTCATGGAATAAAATGTGATAAACAAAGAGAATTAAGCAATTCTAATTTCGAATTTTCAAGAAATTCATGAACAAATGCATGCAAAGTTCGTTAAAAACCAGGATGAGTTTGAAGGAAACTTACATAGATCGAGAAAATGGATGGAATAAGCTTTGATTTGCAACAAATTTGAGCGAATTTGGTTGAGAAACGAGCAAGAACGAATCAAACAAAGTTCTGAGAATTTCTCGAGCAAGAACGCGAGCAGCAGCAGCGGAAATGAAGAAGAGAAAGGTATTTAAGGAAAACCTGACTCTAGCGCCAAGCGTCAGACCTTGGTGTCAATCGTTAAGGCTTAGTGTTTGGCGCTAGTACCAGCGTCTGGCGCTACAGCCAAATAAGCGGCGCTAGCGTTATTTCAGCGGCGTCAGATTTCTCATCCACTCAGTACGGTTGTTCCAACCTTGTGCAATATGTTTTGGGTTCCTTGGTACGCCAGTTAGCCCCTCTAAGAAATTTGACACGATTTTTAGTAATCAGCTTGATTACAATTACAAAAAGTGATCAACCTGATGAAAGATCTTCTTACTTAGGTTAAAGCGCCTAAGAATTGGCTCATCGCAAAAGGCACCGACATATTAGTTCATTCAGAAAGGCACCGACATACTGGTTCATTCAGCAAAAGGCCTCGACATACAGGTTCAAAAGCAGCAGAAGCGCCGACGTACAAGCATAACGGAAACAATGTTTAAGCGAGCTTTTAAAGATCAAAAAGCGTGGGTCATCGGTAATTTTTCTTTGGAATATTATCGCAACGAATGAGGATAGCTTCAAGCGAGAATATCTTCGGCAGTGTTCCCTAGCTTGCGGAGAGTTGTCAAAAACAACTGGAGGTCATTTCAAGCGAAGCACTCTTCGATGGGGTTCTTTAGCTTGCACAAGTCTATCATGGTGGAGTTGGAGGCAGTTACAAGCGTAGCAGTCTGCAGGCGGCATTCTTTAGCTTGTAGGAGGTCGTCAAAAATACAAAAGTACAGAAATACAGGAATACAGTAGCAAATCGGTTACCTTCAAAGACGTGTGCTCGACGGTGCAAGATACGCGTTTCTTAACTCTTTTATCTGTTTAACTAACGCTAGTTTGCTGGTATTGGCGTTACAAGAGTGGCTTAGGATCGCAGAACGTTCTGAATCATTCTCCGTCCCTATCGATACTTTGACTTTTATTTTGGAAACTTGCGTTTTTCCAAACTCAGTCATGTGGGGGCTTTTGTGGACACCCATTTGTGTCTCCCCAAAAACAAACCCGGTGATGAGTACCTTTCACGTCGAATCGTAATCAAATGAAGTGAAAGTGTGGAAAGTCTAGTGTTGCGGATAATTTTAATTTCTTTTCTTTTCTCTCTGTGTTTTGAAAACCTATTTTAAGAAAACAGCCAATCCTGTTTGTTTGGTCCATGATATGGGTCCAATAGTAGTGTAGTTGGATAAAGCTTTAAAAGAGCTTTCCAACGATATATTATAAGCCCAATTTCGATGATTATTGAGGAAGTTATGGCCAAATTACTAAACTGAGCCTGGTTTGAGCCTTATATGCGGCCCAATGATCTAGAGGAGGGCCTAATATGGATTTATCATTCCAAATGCAATTAGTTATGGTTTTAGTCTTCTAGATTCTTCTAGAAGGTTCTCTTCATTCCTAATTCAATTAGCATTGATAAATTGACTTTTGTTGACTTTTTAGAGTTATATTCAGAATAATAGAATGTTTTTGAGGAAAATACGATTTTATCCTCCTGTACGGTTAACTTCTATCTAATTTTAGAAAACGCGTTAGAAATTTAGTCAGCGCCAAACGCCATTTCATAGCGCCTGGCGCTAGCGTTAGCGCTTGGCGCTAATGACAGCGTCTGGAGCTAACCTTGTTTTTGCGCGTCAGATCTCTGTTTCGATTTTCTATCTTTTTGGCTGATTTTCTCTGTAAATAGTCTTCTAAAAACTCCGTTTTCATTCACCAACTCTCATAAAAAAATTCTTGATATAAACTTCTCTCTCTTTTCTAAACTAGCCTTTTTCTCAAACACAAAATTCCGCATTCACAAGACCTAGATACACCTAGCATTATTCGAAGTTGCCTTCGCCTTAGACGTGAAAGGTTTTAATTTCTGAGGGTTTGGTCCCAAATCTCTCTTCCAATTATTTAATTTAATTGTTTTAATTATTATTTGCCTTGGAGTTACTAATGTGTGTATTTTGTTATTAGAAAGAGGTACGAGGCATCCAAGTAAGTGCTTTAATGGTTTTTATTGATGTTATTATGTAGAAATCATGCTTAGGTTGTTATTATGATTCCTAGTATCATGTTAGGATGTTTTCCTTAATTTGATGTTTAGGGTGACATCAATAAATTCCTAGTATTATGTACAGGGTAACTTTAATATTAAGTATGATTAAAAGTATGATGCCTTTTATGTTATTCCTAATATTCATGGTTGTTACTATCATGTTAGGGTCAAAGCATTGATTTTTGATGCTCAGTGACATGCTAGGGTTTGTTATTAATCTTGTTAGTATCATGCCTAGGATCTTGCTATTATTATACTTTATTTTTAACATGAACATGATTATTTTAATTATGATTATAATATTATAATGATTATTATTATTATTATTATTATTATTATTATTATTATGATTATTATTATGTTGCTTGATATTTATTGTTATTGCTTAATCACACCTTTTATGCATGTTTTAAAGGAATTTTGGTACTTGTAATCATGCTTAATAAGATAATTAATAATATTTTTTAGGGTTAATATGATTATAATTCAAGTGATCGCCAATAATAGTTTTATTTGTGCATTAATATTCAACCAACATAGATAAACAGGTTTAGGGTTAATCCAATTGATTGCATGTTAGTCAGAAAGTGCACATGATTACGATCAGAATAAAGTAGAGGCCTATTATTAGGCCGGGCGTGTTCAATCTCTTTTAGGTTGGATTTGTACCTTCATCCCCGAACTACCAGTCATGGTTCCAGACCTATTGGAGTTGACGATCTCTTGGATCGTTAAGGGGTGTAACCACCCTGTTTAAGACGCATTTTTCTAAGGTTTAAGACGCTTTTTACTCAAAATGGCCCGAATATGGCCTATATGACTTTACTTTGCCCATTTACTACATTTCTTATTAAGTGAACTTTATTTATCTCATAACATGTCAATATTATCTAGTTATAGGTGTATAAGGAAAGAAATCACATCAAAAGAGCATATTAACACAAAATGGCCCAAATATGGCCCATATGGCTTCTATTCAGCCCATTTTCTACCTTTCTTGTCAAATCACCTTTTTATTTCTCACAACATTTGAATGTGTTGTAATATTAGGTGTCTAAGGCTAGAAATCACATCAATATAGCATTTCATTATGTTTAATAACGCATTTTACTCAAAATGGCCCAAATATGGCCTATATGACTTTTATGTAGCCCATTTCCTACATTACTTATCAAATGAACTATTTCTTTCTCATAACATGTCAATGACACCTAGTTTTATGTGTCTAAGTCCTAAAATTAAATCAAAAGAGCATTTTATTAAGGTTTAAGATGCTTTTTACTCAAAATGGCCCAAATATGGCCAATATAACTTTACTTTGCCTATTTCCTACATTTCTTATTAAGTGAACTTTATTTATTTCATAACATGTTAATATTATCTATTTATAGGTGTATAAGGAAAGAAATCACATCAAAAGAACATATTAACACAAAATGGCCCAAATATGGCCCAAATGACTTCTATTCAGCCCATTTTCTACCTTTCTTGTCAAATCACCTTTTTATTTCTCATAACATGTCAATGTTGGGTAATATTTGGTTTCTAAGGCTAGAAATCACATCAATATAGAATTTCATTAAGTTTTAGGACTTACCTCATCAAGCTGTTGAGTGTCCTTACAATGAGTCACAATATCAAGCATGAATCTCATCACATACAAAGCACAATCAAGTCCATTTTCTTGTTGTGCGCAATAGCATATGACAAACAAATCACATCAGTGAAACATGCAAAGGAAATTAGCAAATATTTACTAACATAGATTTTGAAGATAATCACAATATCATGTAAATTACCAACAGTGACTTCCATGTTGGACCCTTTGGAGCACGACAATGTAGCTTCTTCATAACACTGTAGTAAATAAAGTACATTCAAATTTGATTAGTCGTATGACTACTAAATTATTTATTATTTGCAATAATCATCACTAGGTAGCTATATATATTTACTTTTGTAATATAGACCTCACGAGCCACTTCTCCGATGATCGAGCTGAATTAAGGTGATAAATTGTGTTATTGGAATTACAAATCACCATGAGGCTCCAATGTTCCCTACATAAGTTCACAATAGACAAGCAAATTAATATTTAGGAGTCAACATATAATGAGGCCAAATCGATTGAATTTGACATGGTTAGACATACTCTTTATAACATGGGGCGAATATGAAGTTGTCTCCCGCACGCGCTGATTCCCTGATACTTTGCTCAACATAGTACAACACGTCATGGGGGTTGCCTATGATTCTAGTAGTGGATAACTGCTCGGGGCATAACCACCCAACTTTACAAGGAAAATCAGTTTCAGTAAGTGCTCATGTAGTGCTCTGCGTGCATGAACATTGAATAATTAATCACATGTAGAATAATCACCATAAATTTGAATAACTTGAAAAAAGTGTAGATTATGTGGTCATTGAAGTACCTCATGAATGTTTGGATGAGGCAAATTTTAAGTTTTGCACCACGTAGAAATTCCTTCACATCTTCTTTGTTGATCCATGCAACTACATCCTCATCATAGTGGAACATTGCCTTAGGAAGTGCAACTTCCATGGGATCAACCAAATGACAAGCACGGTTGTGAAGAAAGGTCATGTCAGCAAAGAGCGATTGAAGAACAATGTCTTCAACTAGTGGTGTAGGTTGCATGGGTGAACCATTCGAAGAGTGCAACTTCGACGCTTGTTCACTCTTGGACCTTTGTTCACTTAGCTTCTTCTTAGGTTGATCAATGCTTTTAGGCTTATCCGCCCACTTTCTCTTTGAAGTTTTGCTTCCATGCAAAATCTGAAACAGTTTGAGAAAGAATAAGTTTATAAGTTGAGAAATTAAGAAAATAGGCATATTATAAGTTTTTTCGTCTCAAAATGGCTTTATTTTGATGAAATGGGCCTAAAAACTTTAGAACTTTGATTCTTTTATGTAATTTCAACTCACAACCACTTAAAATATGTAATTATGGTATGGTTTGAGAATGAATAAGTTTATAAGTTGAGAAATGAAGAAAATAGGCAAATGAGAAGCCATTGTGGCTCAAAATGGCTTTATTTTGATGAATTGGACCCAAAACCTTAGAACTTAGCTTATTTTATGTAATTTCAATTGACAATCACTTATAAATATGTAATTATGATATGGTTTGAGAATGAATAAGTTTATAAGTTGAGAAATGAAGAAAATAGGCAAGTGAGTAGCCATTTTGACTTAAAATGGCTTTATTTTGATTAAAATGGTCCAAAAACTTAGAACTTTGCTTCTTTTATGCAATTTCAACTCACAATCACTTATAAATATGTAATTATGAGACAGTTTGAGAATGAATAAGTTTTTAAGTTGAGAAATGAAGAAATTAGGCAACTGAGTAGCCATTTCGGCTCAAAATGGCTTTATTTTGATGAAATGGGCCCAAAAACTTAGAACTTTGCTTCTTTTATGTAATTTAAACTCACAATCACTTATAAATATGTAATTATGATATGGTTTGAGAAAGAATAAGTTCATAAGTTGAGAAATGAAGAAAATAGGCATGCGAAAAGCCATTCCGCCGAGTTTTTTTTTTTAAAAAAAAATTGCTCAAATTTTTTTTTAAAAAAAATACGCAACTTCCGCCAAATCGGAACACCCGAGGGAGCAGCCCCCGCTGTCGGAACAGCGAAGGAAGCCCGCGCCGTGGCCACAGCAGCCCCGCCAACCGCCTGCCAAGGCTGCTGCAGGCCAGGCAGCCGCTGCCGAGGCTGCGTGATTCCAATGCCGGAGCAGCCCCGACAGCGGCTGCCGAGTCCAGAGCTGCCCGGGCAGTGGCTCCCAAGGTCAGAGCTGCCCGGGCAGCCGCTCCGGAAGCCGGAGCAGCGCAGAGAGCACCAGCCGAGGCCGCCGCTGTCTCAGCATCGGAGATGGGGGCCGAGGAGATGGCTATTTCGGCGGTTTTATTTTCAGAGTGCCTAACAGTTATTTAACACTAAAAAAATTGAGAAATAAATAATTTACCTCCTTATTAATCAATTTGACCCACTCACGTGGCCAATCAACGAAGCTACCTATAGCTTGCCAAAGCTTTGTTATGTCAACCTCTTCTATCGTTACGGGTAGTGGGTCGTCGCTTGGGTACCACCATACGCCACCCAACTCAACGGCATACTATTTGCATGCCCCGGGGCTAGAAGTGCACACCGGGTGTCTTCCTACACAAGTATATATAAAAGAAGATAGTTAAATAGGACTTTTACTACAACATAGATAATATAAAAAAATTCATTAAGGTAGAGGGTTACAAATCACCTGTAACTCTGGATATTCATGCCGTGGTGGATTATCAAGCTCCCTCGAGTCCGCATGTGTAAGAGTAGGAACCTGCAACAGTACATCAATCATGCCACCTCAGATCTCAATTAACTCAGTATTTTAAAACTTTTAATAACCCAATTGATTTTACCTCAGGTGGCACATCTTCACCACGTATCTCATCTCCTCCATGTCTATCACCTTCTCCTTGTCCTTTTGGTTGAGAACATGAGTCGACTAGGCTACTCGCGAGGAACGACAAAGTCGGTAAGTTCATCTGCTTCGCCCAAGCATCGAATTCACCTACTAACTCGTTGCGTACTTGTTCCTTAATTGATGCCACCTTGGCATCTAACTCCCCCGGTGAGTTAACATTGGCTCGAGATCTACCCGATTTCGTGTATTCTGGACCCATCACCTTTTTCCATCCAAGCAATGACCCTCCCGAACCTACTACTCGTCCTGGATGGTATGGCCTTCCCAAAGCCATGGTGAAAGGGTCTTTCTCCACACTTGGTTCAAATTTGCCCTCCAGCAGCTCTTGAGTGTGCTCAAGCTATAGCAAAAGGAAAAATGAGGTCAGTAAGACAGTTAATGGTTTGTATAGTGATTTAGATGCAAAAGTGACATAAAATTCAACAGTTCATAGGTAACTTACAAGCTTATCTGCAATTTTTTTGGTTTCCGGACCCTTGATGACCCATTTTCCGATTTCCTTATCAAACGTATGGAGAGAACAAAAGAAATCACCGGCACGACTCACCAAAGTAGTGATAGTGGAACTAGAGGGTTCCTTCGATTCAACTAGAAGCGATTTAGGGTATAAACCCTTATCGACCCACTCAGGTCTCTTTTCAGCAAATGTCTTAGGCCTCATACGATGAACGTATTCCTTCATCTCTGTATTCTTTTTATTTTGCTCTCGAAGTTCCTACATAAAAACAAATGTTAGTATCATTGCTACAAAAAGAGTCAAGCTATTATTCAATTGAGATCAGATTTACACAAACTTACAATGGCTTTCTTTTGAGTCTTCATTCTAACGAACTCTTCCCAGTCATCTTTTGACACGATCGGCAATTTTTGTCACGGGAGAAGTTCATCCTCATCAGCTTTCTTCTTATTTGATTTCTTCTTCTTCTTGTAGATCCACCAATTATTCAAGTTGGTCTTAAAGCCTCTGAATCTTTCCGCTAATAAAGATTCAAACACCCTTCTCTTCTCGGGATCATAAGGAATAGAAAACAACCTCTGCAAGCACAAATTAAAACCGATTATTAGTTTGTATTTAGTAACAACCACAAGGTTAAGGTTTCTTAAATTGTCTAAATGTGCCAAAAACACACTTACCCTTGTATCATCCCAAAATGTTTGAATCAAATCCGGAGGTACTTGCCACATTACAAGTGTAATGGGGATTTTCCGCGCACACATGCCAACCTGATTAGCATATTTCGACGCCATTTGGGCCCGGGTTGGCCGTTGTTGTCATACTCCAAGACCATGGGACCGTCCGGTTTCTTAAAACTTCTCGTCGGACCCCTTCCCTTTCTTTGAGTCGGTGCCTTAACCCCCCCTCCACCACCTTTGTTGTTTTGATCTTATCCTTGACCATGAGTTTTAGGAGTCGGGTTCTCACCAACACTCTCATGTGCTGTATTTTCAATAGGCGGTGCATGTTCAGCTGAAATTTCAAATTCTTCAAGCCTACGCTCGAACTCATCTTGAGCCTGATCCTCTGGCTCACCCAAGTCATCCTCCTTATTCACATCATAAGGCTTATCATCGTCCTCGTCCTCATACTCATCATCGTCAATGTCCTCTACATAATGAAGGTAATGATCGTTCTCTATGAGATATAAGCACCTGTCAAAGTAGTCATAAAACAATATTAGTGTATAGTAAAGTATGAGTGCAAATAAGTACACTTATGCAATTTTAAAATACAAACATGTTAAATATAATGAATATAGGTTGTTAGAATGAATAAATGTTAGTTCATACACAAAACAAAGGAGTTGGGTTAAGTAGAAGCTATTTAAGCCATTTTCACCTACTTATAGTCCTATAACCTTGTATATGCATGATAATGAGTACACTTAGGCAATTTCAAACTACAAACATGTTAAATATAATGAATATAGGTTGTTAGAATGAATAAATGTTAGTTCATACACAAAACAAAGGAGTTGGGTTAAGTAGAAGCTATTTAAGCCATTTTCACCTACTTATGGTCCTATAACCTTGTATATGCATGATAATGAGTACATTTAGGCAATTTCAAACTACAAACATGTTAGTTTATGGTCATTTTTGCCTACTTATGCTCCTATATACATGATAAATAAACTATATTTGCAATGAAACCATTACTAACTTTTAATCAAACTACCTCAATATGAAATTCCTTCGTTATGGTCTGATCGTATACAACCTGCTTCGTTGTCTATGTCATTTAGTACAACAGGTCTAGGAACAGTGAAAGGTGCTGAATCATCAAACGCATCATATTCTTCCTCATCCTCAACATCTCCAATGCCTAGGATTCTTCTTTTGCTAGCTAGCAGTTTAGACCATTTTGTATCCACTGGGTCAGTTACGTAGAACACTTGCTTAGCTTGAGATGCAAGGATAAATGGTTCCGCACTATCATTCAAGTGGCCAAGATCTACAAGAGTAAAGTCCTCATATTTGACGTTACGCCTGATATTATCAACCCACTTACACTTGAAAAGAGCAACCGTGAAGTCACAATAACCAAGCTCCCATATTTCTGGAATTCGACCAAAGTATGACAACTCTGCATCGATAGGTGATTTATCCTTAGAACTTGCAAACTCCCTTGACGATGCCACAAGCGTTACACCACTGTTTTGAGTGGAGGAAGATTTCAAATCACGACCCTCGGTCCAAAAAGTGTACCCACTGATGTCATATCCCTCAAATGAACGAACATCATCCCTAGGACCGTACGCAAGCCACCGTACTGTATCGGTCACATTAGTATCATCCAATCCACTCATTACTCGATAACAAAATCAATTAAAAAACCTCGTATTATGCAACTACATAAGTTCCCTTTTACCTTTCGATGCAAATTAATCACGCAAACTAGCCATGTGCTCGTCTAAATGTGGGTGCACATCTGAAACATGGTGCAACACATAAAGGTGTGCTTGTAAGAACTGATCTTGGTCTGGTGACATTCGTTTCGACCCAATTGTGCCATGACCATCAAGTCTACCTTCATGTCGAGAAGTAGGAAGAGCAATAGGTTGATCAAGGGCTATGTAGTCCGCCACAAAGTTACCTATTTCCTCACCCACGGTCCCTTGCATCATACTTCCTTCAGGGTGAGCCCGGTTCCGTAATTTATCTTGTAATGTACCCATGTGTCTTTAAAAAGGGTAGCACCACCTCATGAACACTGGACCGCACAACTTAATCTCACGCACCAAATGAAGAACCAGATGAACCATTATGTCAAAAAATTAGGGTGGGAAATACATCTCAAATTTGGACAAAGTCACAACCACATCTGCTTGCAAAGCATCTAGTGTACAAGGATCAAGAACTTTGCTACAAATTGTATTGAAAAATGAACAAAGGCTTGTAATCGCTTCCCTCACGTGTTTCTGTAGAATACCACGGATTGCAATAAGTAGGAATACTTGCATCATAATGTGACAATCATGGGATTTCATACTTGTCAGCTTCAATTCTCCATTTAAGGTTACAAATCTTTTCATGTTAGATGAGTACCCTAATGGAACCTTAATGTTGTACAGACATGCACAAAACATACGTTTCTCGACCCTTGACAATGTATAGGAAGCCGGGGGTAAATAATTCTTTTCATCCTTCCTTTTACCCTCAGCTTTATTCTTTGACGCATCTTTGGCCTTTCCCTTTCCCTTGCTCTTCTCCTTCCCTTTTTCGAAACATTTTCATCTTCTTTTCTCGGTTCCTTCCCCTTTCTAGCCTTTTCTTGAGGTCACAATTCTGGACGAATCCCAATCTCTTTCAAATCTAACTGTGCACCCTTTCCGTCCTTTGTTTTTTCTTGGATATTCATAAGCGTTCCCGAAAGAGCATCACACACATTCTTCTCTATATGCATCACATAAATACAATGCCTAACGTCATGTTCTCTCTAGTACGGAAGCTTCCAAAAGATTGATTCTTTCTTAAACAGAGAGCTGAGACCATAGCTTTTTCTGATTTTCCAAACGCCGTTCGTATCCCTTTCACCCGAGCACAAATCTCAGCACCAGTCAATGGTTTAGGCGCAGTATTCTCTTCCACGGTTCCATCAAAAGCCTTTTTCTGCCTACGGTACGGGTGATCACGCATAAGGAACCTTCGAGTCCGTAGGTAGACATCTTTGTGAGAATGAGTAAGGTATACGCTTGATGTATCATCAAAACATATGGGGCATGCTTTTTTCCCTTTGACCTTGTACCCACATAAGTTGTCATATGCAAAGAAGTCATTCATGGTCCACATAAGGGTTGCACGCAATGTGAACATCTCGTTCTGATGAGCATCAAAAACGGAAACCCCTTCGTCCCACATCTTTCTCAAGTCGTCAATAAGCGACATAAGGCAAACATCTATGTCGTTTCCAGGTTGCTTAGGACCAGTTATTAACATTGAAAGCATTACATACTTACGTTTCATGCACAACCAAGGAGGCAAATTATAAATCACTAAAAGTACCGGCCATGTGCTGTTTTGGGTACTAAGAGTGCCAAAAGGATTCATCCCGTCCGTGCACAACCCAAGCCTTAAATTTCTGACTTCATCACCAAATTCCTCAAACTTCAAATCAATGTTCTTCCACTGTGGAGAGTAAGCTGGATGCTTCGGCATTCTGTTTTTTTCTTTCTTCCCACTGCATGCAACCTCAAGTTTTTAGCTTCTTTTGGTATTGAGAACAGACGCTTAAACCTTTGAATAATGGGAAGATACCACAACACCTTAGCAGGAGGTCCCTTCGTGCCAGGATTACAACTCATGCGCTTGTAGCGCGACCGCTTGCATCGTGGACACTCTTGCAATTGTTCATACTCATTTCGATACAAAATACAGTCATTAGGACATGCATGTATCTTCTTATACTCCAAACCAAAGGGAAACATGAGCTTCTTTGCGTAATAGTAAGACTTAGGAATTTCATTCCTATTAGGCAACATATCACTTAATGCGGTCAACAGAGAAGTAAAACTAATGTCCGTCCACCCATGCTTCGACTTAATGTTGAAAAGTGTTAGCATGGCCGATAGTTTGGAGTATTTTTTGCACCCAGGTTACAAAGGCTTTTTGGAAGCCTCCGATAATAACTCAAACACTCCACCTTCAACACCATGCAACATCTCATCCACTTGTTCATCCTCGACCTCATCCGCCTAATCATCATCAGCTCCATCCTCACCATTATCAACAATTTTCCTTAAGCACTATAAGGAGTCAATACAACACCCGAGGTTCTTTCCTTAAACCAAGGCATAAAAGGTAAAAATAACTAAGAGTTTTGACCAAATTAAATCTACATTTATTTAATTTAATTATCATTTAATTTATATTTTTTATTGAAGTTACTAACAATTTATTCATGATATCGCAATTTTAAGGAACGCACGGAATGTGAGTAATTAATTAATTTTAATATTGCTATAACCATGATTAAATTATTTTATATTTGATTTGACTAACGCTATTATTGTTAAATTGCTTCCAATATTAATGCTTATTCTATTATTATTTCTGATCACCATATTGCATGTTTAAAGGGAATATGTAATTGAAAATCACGCCTGATAAGATAATTTGGACAACCGATTTTGGTTCCTTTTTAATCTTGTTATTTAATTTAAGTGATCACAAATATTTTAGAATTATGTGTTGCATTAATATTTAACCAATTTAGCCTAATAATAGTTTGGAGCAAATTGAATATTTTGTTTGTATGCCTTTGAGATCGCAGGAATCAGTTTTCACTACAAGAATCGAGTAGAGTCCAATACGGGCGAATGTGACTCCATGACTCACTTCGTACCATCATCCCCGATCCTCCTTTCATCGTTCCGAACCATAAGGAGTTAGTAATCTTATGGATTATGAATGGGGTGTAACCTTCACGGGTCAATCGTTGTTGCCTATCGTTGTCCATTTATCGTGGTTGCCTTTTATGATCCGTGAACGGTTTACAAGTACCTTAAAATCTTGTTGGAGGCTCCCTACTTTCCTTGTCCCTAATCGTATACGTCAATTCCCACTTCCTAAGGGTACCAAGCATATTCACACATGCCTTAACGTAGGCGCACTTCAAGCGACGCCTACATTTTGGCGACTCCACTGGGAAGGATTCTTGGTTATTTATCGATTTGAGTGATTGATATTTAATTAAGATGATTGGATGAGACTTGAAAGATTCTTGAAAAATATTCCTGTGATTAATTTACCATTTTTTCATAAGCATAGACGTTTTGACGTCACATTTAGGTCTGTCCCGTAGGAAAAATTGAATAACTTGATTGCGTACGAAAGAAAACAAGGCACCAGTCAGATTTTCTGACTGCCGTGCCACAGCAGAATCTGCTGTGTCACAGTGCAGTACACCGTCTAACGTTGTGCATCACCATGGCACACTGCTCTCTGCCGTTTCACGGCAGTCCTAAAATCAGTCCGGTGGCTTTTTTTCTCATCTCACAGTCAACTTCCTTCGATTTTTCTGAAAAAACATGTGTGTTTTTCATGAGTCTTAGCCCCGGGGGATTTAAGCTCTATCAACCCAAAAACGCTCATGGCAATAAGGTTTCATCTGAGTTATTAAATTCACCCAAACCATTTAGTTGAGTTCGATTTCATCACGAACTCGCGGAGCCGCCCGTTGGCATACACCCTTAAGGGAGGCTGCCTTGTTAACGCGTCCAAACGCTTAACCCTGGTACCCTATTGACACCAAGTAAACCTGACCATAGTCGAACATAGAACTTGAGCTTAGGTTGCGAACAATTCTTTGCATCATTGTGCCTACATGTTTTATGTTTGGTCGTTTTGATCCTAACCTTAACGATCTTTCTTTGTCTATGATGGATTATTTTATGACTAACTGTTACCAGTGGACCGTACTCACTTAGTAATTAGCGCAAACTAAAAAAAATTGTCGTGCCACGTCAGCATCCATCCTGCCAAGGGAAAGTCCACCGTGTCACGGTGGAATTCCAGTAAAAAAAATTGTCGTGCCACGTCAGCATACACCGTGCCACGGGAAAGTCCACCGTGTCACGGCAGTTTTCTTTTTAGTCTTCCGTGTTAATTTGGTCGTGCAAGTCTAGTCAGCTTTTTCTTTTTAGTCTTCCGTGTTAATTTGGGGTCCTCGCGTCAGTCATTTGTTACTATTCCCATGTCTAGCCATACGACCATACCACGAGTCTTATAACATCACTTAATCACTCACGAGTCTAGTATTATTCCACACACTTTCTTAATTTTTTTCTTGACTCGAGTCATACACCATGTCATTTATGATCGTATACTAGGTTCATGCACCCCCATTTCCGTCATAATAAAAGATAAGTGGATCGGAGTTATTCTCACCTATTCTAAAATGACTTTTTTCCTATCTTGAGCAACGTGTCATCAATTAAGTACGTTTTTTTTTATTTCACAACACTTGGTCAAGGATCAGGGGTAGATTGGTTCGGTTCGAGTCATTACTACATCAACCTCTTAGACCTAAGAGGCGTTTAAAGAGAACTTTGCCATCTCCACGTCACTCATCACCTTCAAACTACTTTCTGTTTGTCCCAATGGCCACTAAGGAAGATATTGAGAACATTGTCCATTGAGACAATGTCTAACATGTTACAAGCACTCACTACCAGAGTCAACAAAGTAGAGGAAACCAATGTTTCTTCGGCTACAATGGACAAGATCAAAGAAAAAAGGAGCAAAATTTCTGAGGATTTCACCTATTTGGAACGGCCTCCCACTCCTTTGGATGTGAAGGACAGATTCCTTGAAATGTTCTCCACTGCTGATAATCCAAAGTTCAAGCCTACTGAAAATCCAATATTCCATTTGAAGGTGTTCTCTAACACATGGCTCTTAAGGGATTAAACGTAACACTCTTTCCTACGGTGTTCCCTCTCTCCTTAGAACATGCTTGCCAACAATGGTTTTATTCCCTAGATGCCAAGCGTACTGCGACTTGGCAAGATGTCACCAACAGTTTCAAGAACGTGAACTCTCCATTCTCAAACAGAAATAGAATAAAGGCTTCACTACTTATCTGAACAGGTGGAGGGAAATAACTGCACTCTTAGTAGATCCTCCCAAAGAAAAAGAGATGATTCACCTCTTCATCCAAAATTTGACTCACAAGTACAAGAAACATCTCAAATTTCTTCCTTTGAACACTTTTGAAGATGTATATGACATTGGCATCAATATTGAGGATGATCTAATAAAGACTGCTGGTAGTAACATTAGTAACACTTGGAAAAACAAGAAGAACGACCATCCTTCTTCTTTGTCTTCTAAGCACGAAAATACTACCAACAATATAAGCCAAGTTAATCTCAATGAAGTGTTAACTCTTGATGCTCCATTGACCAAAAAGAGAAAAAAACTTACACTTCTTTAGGAATGACTTATGATGCGGCCTTTGATCGCCTTTACGGTTAAGGTTTGATCACACCTATTGGGCCATTTATAGAGCCAAAACCTGAAGAAAGGAGCACCAAATGGAACCCCAATTCCCATTGCAAGTACCATCAAGGAAGGGGCCACTCTACGGAGCAATGTTGGAATTTGAAGGACGTCATTCAAGACTTCGTGGATGCAAACATACTTTCTATCCCTCCAGGCGGCAAGAAGTAATTAACACAAGGCGCACAGCAGATCCTTTGTGCAATATTTCATGATTTTTTTTATTATTCATCTTCATTCCCCCATTCATGTCTAGCATAGGTTTTCCATTTCAAATATTTATATGTTTCATGTGTTTCGTTCACCTTTTCCATTAATATAATGAGCAAATTTACTTTACAACTTGATCATAGAATTTTTCATTCACTCATTCTAATATAAAAAAAAATCAATTACCGAATTAAACACAAGGTACACCAATGACTTGAGGCACCTTTGCAACCCTATCATTCCCTGTTAACCGTTCAATCACATTCCATTTCTTCATCAACCACTTTGAGCCTCATCTAACATTTGGCTTTCATTTCTTCAACCCACATGCACTTAACCCTAGGATTGGAAGATGTGTAATTGTAAAACATTCGAAAATCAAGCAAAAAAAAAAAACAAGCAGCAAAGCAACAATAAAACAATGTCTAAAGGCAAGTGTTCCAATGTCTTTGATATGAACACGTCTCAAATTGCGTCTCTCATCGAGTTCTTGGTACCGTGCCTGAGAAACATGCATGCTAAGTGAGTGATGGACCGCATGATCTAAGATTGCCTACATTGATTCAAAAGAATGAAAAAAATAAATAAAAAGAAATTCAAAACAAAAAAATAAAAAATGAAAATAAACTTGCAAAATTTAAAATTTTCAAATTCACAATTAAACATCGTGGGGATTCTCTCGGGTCTTGAGCCTTGTACCCTTTTCTTCTTTAAACCATCAACATAACTATATTACAACCCTTGAAAGACCTCTTTGATGTGTACACACACTTGTGCAAAGTTCGGCTAGAGCTACGTTGGCCTGATTCCTAACGGATACGTAGGCAACTTCACATCGAGGTGCGGCCACATTCATATTCACATTTATATTCATATCCATGCTTGATCGAGTCAAAGAATATCCAATGCTTACCCCTATCCATCTAGAGCTATACTTGGGGGCTTGAACCCATTATCATTTAGCTTACCCAGCCTAAAGAGTCATCATCTTTGTCTCTTCTCACATATATTTCCATCACCATAACCCTTGTAGCCAGCCTTAGTATCACATTAACACACTTTACTCACGCATTCATATCCATATCATCCTTCCCTCTATGAACCCTTTTTCATGAAATCTTGTTTCAACACTGTGCATGCTTCATCATCTTTCAAGACAACATACATTAAAAGAAACATTGTATACTTGCTTAGCTTCTTGACCTGAGCAATGTTCATTGTTTCATGCATCGCATAATGTTCGGGGCAACACTTATATATCAATGATTTGTAATCATACAAAGCATATTTTTCTTAGCTCCTTGACCTAAGCAACATTCATTATGCAATAATCACTTCATCTATATACGTGCTTAGCTTCAAGACCTAAGTGACGTTCAAGATTGCTTCTTTACACCATATATGATGCTTAGGTCCATGACCTAAGTTCATTCATCTATCGTGTCACATGATGTAATTGTCCTTAGCCTCCTGGCCTAAGAACATGCATCATGCATACATTATTTTCAGGACAAGAAATTCAATCCATACGATTCATTTCATCTTGCTCAAGGAGGAAGTTCAAAATTTCTTCCCTTTTTCATTATTTTCTTTTTGGAAAGTTCAAAAAACTTTTTCAAAATTTTTTATCGAGGGAAGTTCAAAAATAAAAGTTTAGTTTTCACGTCTTTCTTTTTTAGGAGAAAGTCGGTACCCTCCACTCGTCTCGTGACAAAAATGACGGAAATTTTTTGCTTTTGCATTTTTGGTTGTTTGTGCACACATACACACAATCACAAGCTATACACATGTCATGTCGTGTCAAGTCAAAGTTTGGTCAAGTCAGTTGGTCAAGTCAAATCATAGTCTATACGAGTCCCTTGACAAATTTTATTTTGCAGGTCTCAATTACAGCCAACGTCCGAGGACAAGCGGACCATATACAGCCCACGTCCAGGGACAAGCGGACCATCTACATCCCACGTCCGAGGACAAGTGGACCATCTACAGCCCACGTCCAGGGATAAGCGGACCATCTACAGCCCACGTCCGGGGACAAGCGGACCATTTACAGCCCACGTCCGGGGACAAGCGGGCCATTTACAGCCCATGTTCTGGGACAAGCGGACCATTTACAGGCCACGTTCGGGGACAAGCGAACCATTTACAGCCCACGTTCGCGGACAAGCAAACCAACTATAGCCCACGTTCGCGGACAATTGAACCTGCCAAAATCAGACAAGTCTTTCCTCAAGCATGGAAAGTGTCATCTGGTGGATTTCTTCAAGCTTTCCTCAAGCATGGAGAGTATTATCCGGTGGATTTCTTTAAGCATAGAAAGCCACTAAATTCATATGTCAACTTTCCTCAAGCATGGAAAGTATCATCCGGTAAATTTCTTCAGGCTTAGAAAGCTACCAAACTCATCAATCGACCTTCCTCACGCATGGAAAGTATTTCAACAAAACGTCATTTGGTGGATTTCTTCCAGCATAGGAAGCTGCCAAACTCATTTGTCACCGATACACTGGTATTGAAAGATGAATGGAATTCATAAGGAAGCTTTCCTTATAAATAGCCAAGGCATGGCTTGGGATTACTTGCTTGAGTAAGAGTTGTAAAGGGCATCACTAGTAAGTGAAAACCCTTGAACTCAAGAGTTGGAAAAGGTATCACATTTAGTGAAACCCTTTGAACTCAATTACTCGGGTTTTATTGGACGAGTCATGCTAACCCAAAGACATTGGACCTTGTCGGTATTCGTTGGTGCGGGTGGATCAACGTTGGAGGCTTCATGTTTTCTTTGCTAGCTTTCAAGTAAGACCCCTTTCGGTCGGGCGAAGCACGCTCCAAAAGGTAATCGTTTTATCTTAATCTTGTGATTAATTTAATTATGTTTATGGTTTTATTTATTGCGAGTGCGTCTTATTTTTAGGTATGTTTTCGCAATGAGTCGAATTCACCAAAACCCAACAGCAGTATCAGAGCCTCGCTCATTTATTTTTAAAATCATAATATTTTTCAAGGTATTTTTATGGCTTACTTTTTCTGGTTTTAAGTTGCTAAATAGTTTAGTAGCTCGTTTTTTCCATTTTAGCCTCGTGTTAGAACTAACTTCAGCTCCTAAACCAAGATTTTGACCCAAAAACTGTGAATTTTTGGTAGAAAAGGCGTTCTGGAAATGGTCTTACCCTTTTAGGAC
This sequence comes from Chenopodium album, assembly GCF_948465745.1. Classification (NCBI taxonomy): domain Eukaryota; kingdom Viridiplantae; phylum Streptophyta; class Magnoliopsida; order Caryophyllales; family Amaranthaceae; genus Chenopodium; species Chenopodium album. The sequence goes on from NC_137839.1 coordinate 44,310,252, forward strand.
TCATTTTTTAGTAAAAAAACGACCAGAAATGCACTTTTTCGAGGGGTTTTTCATTTTTACGAAAAAAATTTAAGTCTTTCTAACCTTAAAAATTAATTGCATATTTATGGTGGTTATGTAACTGGTTCAATACTTATTTTATATGCAATTTAAAAACCTCTTTAGGCATGATTACTTGGTGGTAATTTATGTTTGAAAGCTTGGTTTTATGATTCACATAATTGCAAATTAATTGCATTAAGCGTGAAATTGTTGTTCTTTGAGGCTTCTAAGCACTAAAGATTCAATCTTTAATTATGTTAATTGATTGAAACTTTGAGTTACTAAATTCCATGAATTTTTTGTTAAACTTTGTTGATTTAATCATTTTTTAGTTTATTGGAATTATAAAGTTTTAAACTTGTGATAGAAATTTGTTTATCTTCATATTGGAAGATATAATTTTTCAAGGATTCACAAGTATTAAAGTTGGAATCTTTATTGAACTTATGTTCAATTTTTCCAACTCCCTTTTATTTTGTAAAAATCTCAAGATTAATTTAAATTGATTAAATTAATAGTGAGTAATTGCCTTCTTATTTTTGTAGCACCAAGTTAAACCAATTTTATTAAAGAATAGTTCTTGAAAATAATTTTTTTAAATGCACTTGGATGAATTTATTTAAGGTGGACTTGTTATATTTTCATTTTTCCTCAAAATTAATTGATTCTATTATTAATTTAGAATTGATTAAATATGTACATCAAAATCGGGATTTTTCTTGAGGCATCAGCACAAAACCAAGGCTTAAGAGCCCCATGCATGCTCTCGGCCAGTCGGGTAGCTTACGCAACCCACATGGGGCTGCCGAGGCTGCTGGGCGCCTCGAAGTGGTGCATGTGTGTGAGGGAGCTGTTGTGCGGCACCATGGCGCACCATGGCAGCCGCCTTATGGCTAGCCGTGGGTAAGCCGTGCATGGGGCTTGCATTGATTGTGTATGTGTGCGTAGCTTGGTACAAAATTAAGGGTAGTATGCGTCGACATTGCTTGTGAAGCAATGTGGTGCAATGAGATCGTGTGAGTTGCATGCGAGTTGTGAGCACTCCAAGTCTTAGTGCTAGGCACTTGGATATTTTTTACTCTGTAATCTTTGCATTTTAGCCGTTTTATTTATTTTAATTTATTTTTTTTATTTTAATTAATATTTTGGAGGCTAGGCCTCGGTTTTCAAGTGCGGCATTTGCAAAATTTTATTTTAGCAAATAATTGATTGGATTAATTAAGATGGATGCGGAATTTAGTGGGAGCTTCAAATATTAATTGCGCTTATTTACATATTCAGTTAAAACAACTTTGACTAGTTTTAATTAGGCGTGTTAATTAAATTAACCACCTAGATTAGTTACTAATTATCGCGTGTTTATACAAATAGTTTATGGATGAATGGAATGTATATTCTCTCACAGGTTTTATAATATGGCAACTACTGGGGCCCGATTAGGATAGAAAATACGGACTGCGATCCATAATGTATTTTTGTAAATCTAAATACGGTTTGCGTATCGTTGAGTGTTTTTGTACCTTAATATTTAGATTAGTCCTAATCGTAGATACTAGTATTGCATAATTACGGTCAAGTCTTGAAGATGGAGGTTCTTAGAGGACAAAGCCATGAAGTTGCAAAAGAAGACCTTTTGAAGACTTGAAGAATTCAAGGGGTCATGCTAGTTGCCAATATGCATCAAAATGCTTATGCTTTACATATTCATGATTATTTATATATGAATTATATGTTAGATGCATTCTTAGGATTTCAAATGTGGTGATGATTAATTAAGTTCACTTAACTCAACCAACATAGAAACCGTAGGTCCCTAAATATTAAGAAAAACTGTCATTCCAAAACAACACTTATCAACCTTTTGAGAGTAGTTGGGCTACGCCAAAGCGAGGCATAACTACTACTCCCTAGACACATAAGGCATACCAAGTATGCAAGTTGGTTTTTGTTGTACTCTACGATATGAGTGATGGAGTCCTAACATGTCATGGAAAACTATAAATTGTTGAGAGAGCATTAGATGCGACAATTTATTCAACCAACAGTGGCTTGGAGCCATTAGCAAAGTGTTGCTTACCTTAGGAGATTGAGTGTTAAGACAAGCCAAAGCATGCTTAACCAATCTTTGTTTCTTTGGAACTTGGAATCGACTTATTCTCGCAAAATGGGGTCAAATTTAATGCGTGGATAAGACGTTTAATAAGATTGAAAATTTGCATGAATACCTTTTAATTTTCAAACTTATTATGTTATTTACTTGATAAATTGTTATACTTTGCACTTATATTTGTAGAATTCAAAATCAAGTTGTATTGTTTTCATGATTGGTAAACGAAAGGAAATCTTTGAGAATGGTTCTAAAAGAAAAGTAAAGCATTTTTAAAATACAATTCTCATAAATGAATTTTATAACAAAGTCCGAAAGGACGATTGGACATCATGTATTCAAAATACTAGGTAGTTTTGATAAAACATGAAATATTGAGGTGCAAACTCAAATTGTCAATATTGACAATGAACATATCTTTTCGCTTAATACATAGATGAGTAGGACTCATTGATGTAGTAATTCAAGCGTGAATTAAAGGAAAAGATGGAACTTTGTTTTACGGCGCATGATCAAAGGTTAGATAGGTCGTTAAGCTACTACGCTAATCAAATTAATCATTTATAATACCTAAACCTACACTAAACTAGTTAGTGGCAAGTAAAGGGTCGAACCACTAGGGAAGAACAATAATTCAATATCAATAATCACTAATGCAAGAGTAAAAAGGGGATTGTTTTTGTCGGTTTTGTTGAGTAAGAACACTAAAACTACAAATAAGCAAAAAAAATGATGATTAAAATCAAGGGAAAATGACGCTAGGGAATTAGGGATACGGGGGTGTCCAATATGATTAGAAAGAGGGGAATAATGGTGATTATCATGAAACACATGCCAAAGAACACAAGATTCTACTTAAACAATTCATTCTCATGTAATAGTCTAGCCAAATCAATTAAAGAGGTCTACACTAATAAGGATCATTCTCATGCATCCTATTAGTTACAATCAAATCAAGAGAATAAAAAAGTACAATCCATAAAAACTCCACTTTAATAACTCATTCTCATGCAATCATTAAAATATAGATGATCTTAATCTAGTTCAAATCACATTCATGCATTTAAATTAGAAAACATCAAATAGAGTGCAACAGCAATCTGAAGCTATTAAAAATCATGTCTTTCATCAATTTATGACATAAGTTCAATTCAACCATCGTCATTCATCCAATATCTACTCATATCTTCCACCCCCTTCCTCTAACAAAAAGACAACCCTAGAGAAAGGAGATTAAACATAATATCAAAACTAGAAACAAACTCAAGAAACTCAAAACAAAACATGATTAAAAACAATGAAAACAATAATAACTAGATGAACTAAAAAGATTAACAAAAATAAGCAACAATAAAGCAAATATATAAAACTAAAGGAAAGGATTAGAGATTATTAAAGAAAGGATTAATGAAAGATGAAAACTTGAAGTCTTGTTTGATTGAAGATTAAACTTGAACAAGTTGAATACCATAAGGAAATTTGAGTAACAATGTACTTTCTCTCTCTAAAATTATCTAATCTAACTCTAAGAGAGAGGGGAGAGAGAATCTCTCCTCAACTAATTGAGAAAATAGCATCCAAATTACCCCCTTTAATTACCCACTAAAATAGGTATTTATACAAAGCTATAAAAAGAAACTAAATAAGTATAGAGAAATAAAATAGAAAATAAGAAAGGAAAAATAAAAAGGAAAGAAATAAAGTAAAAGGAAAAGGAAATTAAAAGAAAAAGAAAATAAAAAAAAAAAGAAAAACAAATCAAGTCCACCCAAAACCAAAGTCAGACCCATCTCTAATTCCCCTTTTTCTTCGAATTGAAGCTGCTCTAAAATGGGGAAAATGATCCCATGCTTCACATCGCATCAAACAATATTAGCAACAATTACCCTTCAATCAGTACCGGTAATTATCATCAAAAATCGACATCAACAAATCAACACCATTCGATCTTCACAAGTAATCACGTGAGAAGCTCGTGATTGAACCCACATTTGTGCGCCCGCGAAGACGTCGCGCAGAGGTCGTGCAAACTTACTGCCTACAATCTGAATTTGGACTCCATTTGTGCGCCTTCTGACAAGGTTGCGCGCCTGCGAAGCCCCAATCAAATTGGAGCTAAAATGAGGCTTTTGTCTATAAGTTGTGGGCTGCTCTGTTGCTGCAATTCATAGGGCTTTTTTCTTGTGCGAATTTGTGGTTGTGCAGCGGTGGTGAATGGAAAGGGGTTACTGCTTGGCTGCTACTTTTGGTGGCGAAAAGGGAGGCGCAGCAGGTGCTGCAGGCTGCTCTGATTGGAGGCCACTGTTGGCGATTTGTGGTTGTTGGGTAGGTGGTAATTGATGGCTGTAGATGTTGGGGTTTGGTTTGCGTGGGCAGCGTTGCTGCTGGGAACAACTTTAATTGGTGGCTGACGGTGGTTCTGCATATGGGGGTGGCGTGAGAAGGAGAGTTAGAGCAGGGGAGTTGGCTGCGGTTGCTGATTGGTGGTTTGACTGATGCGGTTGTGATTGGTTGTGGTTGTTGTGGGGTTGCGTGAGGTAGATGAAATGGGTGAGCTGATGGTGTTGTGTTTGTTGCTGGTGCTGTTGGTGTTGTTAGGGGAAAGTAGGGAGCAGGGTCGTGTGGTGTAGGATAGGGAAATGGGTGGTGCTTGTTAAGGTGATAGCAGCTAGGACAGCTTGGAGCATGTTGTTTGACTCAATTCTCGGACCTTGAACTTGATCGACCAAGGACCCGAAAACATCTACAACCAAAAACAACACGAGGGGATTATCAAAAGATAAAATAAAATAAATTAAGATAAATAAAGTAAAATAAAATAAGATAAATAAAGTAAAATAAAATGATAAAACTAAAGAAATAATAAAATTAAATGAAATAAAAAAAAATTAAAACAAACTAGAAACTAAAAGAAAAAAAATAAAATGAGAGAAGTGGGAAATTATTAACTAAAACTACAAAAATAAACTAAAAACTATTAAAAACTACAAAAATACTAAAAACAAAGATAAAAGACGAGAATAAGCAAATAAAAGAAATAATGGACAAGAGCAAAATTATTGGAAAATAAGCCGGAAAACGACTCAATAAACACCCTAAAAGTGACATAAAAGTCACTTATCAAACTCCCCCAAGCTAACCTTTTGCTCATCCTCGAGCAAATTAACATGAAACACGGGAGAAGGAGAGTGAATTATTCACGCAAAGCTAAGACACTAAAGGAGATAAGAATGTACACTAACTCACTTTCGTAGGAATCACGATCAATTTTAGCAACTAAAGACAAGCCCTTTAAACCCATAGATCGCCCTAGAGGACGAGTATGCTCTCGCGAGGGTTTCCTAAGAGCTTAACCCACAACTCTAGACAACAACCAAGGCAAAACAAAAAGATAAAGAAAAGCAAACACAAAAAACAGACACAACCATGACCAACATAACATAGCAAGGTTTAGGAAAACCAATCAAGCTCAAAGGCAGAAAATACTCCATTTGGACTCAAAAAGAAGAGACATGCACCAAAGAATACTCACCTTTCTCAATACAATGAGGGAAAACACGTTCTAAGATGCTCATGGTTGAAAGAGACAAACCTAAGCTAAGCATAGAGAACTAGAGAATTCATTCTCCGCCCTAGACCCATCTAAGACCGTCCATGTTCTCCTCACTAGCTTCAAATCACCCCGTAATTAGGTCCTCATGATTCCACGAAGGAACTGGAAAAAGATTCAATTTGTGGAATTAGTGGGTCATCCCGACATCTCAACTATGCATACTCTCTCCATAGGGTTGAAATCTATCTCCCTTCACCGGAATTTGACCTCACACCTCTAAAGTCTAAGGGTCTTAACTAGGGTTGTAACGTAAGGCAATGGGTTAAGTCGGGGTAAAAATTTGAAAATTTTGGTGATATTTCCTAAGTGAAGCAAAAGGGTGATCAAACCTCAAAAACAAACTCAAGAAATCACCAAACATCAAACAAAAATACCAATAATGCCATCTCCCCCAAGCTTACTCAACACCAACATTCCATAAAAAAGAAAACAAAGTATCGCTCCCCCCTAAGCTTGAACGAAGCATTGTCATAAATGCTTAACTTAGGGAAGAAAACAAAACCTAACCCTTTTTTTTTTTAAGAAAAAAAAAACTTTTATTTAATGTCCTTGCCTTTTTTAACTAAGGACGGCTTTTTCTGGGATGCATTTGCTTTATTACACACAATACATACAATTTACTTTCTTTCTTGGTACAAAGAGCATAATACTTTCTCATTTTCATTACAACACAAAACAAACTCTCAAACCGAAATGCTTCACAAACTAAGGGTTAGGGAAACAAAAGGTCATAAGGCTTGTAATGTGGATCATAATCAAGAAATGGAATAGGCTCAAAGGGTTGGCAAGAGGAGCAAATGCAAAATAAAAACAAAATATGTAACAAAACAAAAAGAAGATAAAGAAAAATGAGAAAAGGGTGCCCTTTTCCTCCCCTAGAGCTGCTTGGTCACGATCTTGGGAGTTAGAGGACAACACAAGGATTAAGTTATGCATAGTCAGGGATCCTAAACGTCTCTCAAAAAAATTGATGGAGGCTTGAACAATTTAAACCTCACAAGGGATGGGAAGTAAGCAAACACTAACTAAAGAGCTTCATATCCACTATATAGAGCAACTCCATCTTACAACAATCCTGTGAACTAAGGGTTTAAACGTCCTCAATAGTTCTTAACCTTGCTGCCTTAGCTTAAAATTTGTCTATCTCAACCACAAGCACTCTCAAACCATGTAAGTCATCATCAATTAGGAAGAAAAACATTCTTTGGCACACTTTCAAAGCAATCAATTCCAAATGCATGAGCGAATTCCAAAACTAATTCATTTCATCTTTCCATTGTCATGTTTGCCACAAAAAAAAATGGAAAACAAAACAAAAGAAAGAGGAAGAAATAAAAAAGGTTCACAAACAAGGCATATAATCCAAATAAGTCCCAATTGTCAAACAATTGATCGTTCGATAACAACATCAATGATCCCAAGTTCCATAGAACCAATGCAAACAACCTCGAACCATTCAACTTCTTCCCAAACTAATCCTAAGCTAGGCACTTAAAGAAAAATTAAAAGAGTAAAAATAAGAAAGGTATCACCGGGAGGTTGGCTTACAAGAATTAAGGAGCATAAAATAGAGTTCACCAAATGTCACTCCGCTCTAAACTTCCAAAAAGCAACCTACAAGGCAAGATAAGACACAAAAGAAAACATTAAAAGAGAACAAAGAAATAAAACAAAAAGAAAAAGAAAGGAGGGGAGAAAAAGGGTTAGAAATCCTCGGGGTTGCCTCCCGGGAAGCGCTTATTTATGGTCTCTAGCTTGACCCTTCACCTCATTCAAGGTGGATTAAAGAACATCACCCTCATCAACTTGAGGATTGAACCATAGATGCCCCCAAGCTTGAGAACTAGCACTCCTTGAGGTCTCACATTACCACAAGGAAAAGGAGGGAATGATTAAGAGCTAATGGTGGCTCATCTTTTCTCTTTCTCTTATTCTTGTTGATTTTTCTTCTTTTTTCACTCTTCTTTCTTTTCCTTCTAAAAGGGCGATTAAGCTTGGAATCCTCAATATTTAGAACGACAACCTCGCCTTCCTCAAGAGAGCCTTCAAACCAAGCGGGAATTTCAAGGAAGTCATCATACCTCATTATCACCTTATCATCACATGGAGGTAATCTCTCATTAACCATCACACCATCGACCACATCAACTCTACATACGCTCACCGCCATAGGGCTCTTCAAAAAAAAATTCTCAACTAACCTACAAGGAAAGGGAACCGGGCCTTCAAACTTGTTTGGTTCACTAAAATCAAATGGCTCCTCATTTTGTTCTTGAACCTTCTTCTTAACCACATCATCTTCAACCTTGTTGTCCTTACAAGTTTCTGGTTGATAAGTATGTGAAGGGTTAGTAGATGATTATAAGAGGAGTTTTGTGGTTAAATGGATAGAAGAAATTTTGGCTAGTTGCGAATCAACAACTTCATTGTGAGATTTGATCTCTTGGAATTGTTTAGTGATAATTTGACGTTGTTGAAGAATTTGGGTTTGTGTGTGGTCAGGTGGGGATTTTTCTTCACACTCTTGAGGACATAGGTCATGATGTTGATCTTGAGAGTTTTTTACTTGGTTGGAAAGGTAGGAAAAATTTTGGGTTGGTGGATTGAAGAGAGGTCCATCTTGAGGGTAGGAGTATTCTTGCCTTGGAGGTTGTTGAAGTTGTTTAGATTGTGTTTGGGTTACAAAATCTTTTTCCCTCAAAGTCAAAACTTCACCATGCTTGATATTGAACTCTCTACAATAGGATGCATCATGATCCGTCCCACCACAAAGAGCACATGAGAAATCAATGATTTGTGAAGGTTTTTAACATAAACCAACACTTGAGTTCAACTTGGAAAGACCTATATTCAAGAGCCCAACTATGTGCTTAAGTTGGCCGACTTTCTCCAACTCATAAAGATCTCCTTGCTTCCCTTGGGACCTTCTTTGGCCTTAACAAGAATAGCTAGTAGCCCCTTCTTCAATTGTAGCTTCAACTAGGCTTTGAGGGATCTAGATTGGTCCTTGACATTGGCTCCAAGCCATCATAGAAGAATCTCATGAGCAAATTACGATTGAATTCATGATGAGGACATGCTCTAATCAAATCCTTAAACCTTTCCCATGCTTCCCCAAGAGTTTCATCCGGTTCTTGCTCAAAGGAAGCTATCTTCCTCCTCATTTTTGCGGTTTGCTCATCGGAAATTGTAGGCGTCGCTCGAAGTGCGCCTACGTTAAGCATGTTGTGAATATGCTCGGCACTCATAGGAAGTGGGAATTGACATATACGATTAGGGACAAATAAAGTAGGGAGCCGCCAACAAGTTTTTAAGGAACTTGTAAACAATTCATGGATCATAAAAAGGCAACCACGATATAGGGACAACGATAGGCAATAACGATTAACCAATGAAGGTTACACCCCATTCATAATCCATGAGATTACTAACTCCATATGGTTCGGAACCACAAAAGGAGGATCGGGGATGATTGTACGAAGTGCGTCATGGAGTCACATTTGCCCGTATTGGCCTCTACTCGATTCTTATAGTGAAAACATTCCTGCAATCTCAAAGGCATACAAACAAAATATTCAATTTGCTCCAAAATATTATTTAGCTAAATTGGTTGAATATTAATGCAACACATAATTCTATAAAATTTCTGATCACTTGAATTAAACAGCAAGATTAAAAAGGTACCTAAACCGGTCGTCCAAATTATCTTATTAGGCGTGATTTCAATTACATATTCCCTTTAAACATGGACAATGGTGATTATAAAAAATAATAGAATAACATCAATATTGGAAGCAATTTAACAATAATTCTAACAATACAAAATCGTTAGAAAAATAATAGAAATAAAAGGAACATCATTCTTACTTTGATTTTGTTTGCTTGCAACTACAAAATAATAAACGAGTAAGTAACTTCAAGGAAATAATAATAAAACAATAGTTAAATTAAATTAAATATAATTGATTTGGGGCCAAACCCTCAAACAGTTCTACCTTTCACGCATTGGCTTAAGGACAGAACCACGAGTAAAGTATGGACTCCTAGGAGTTCTTGAAGAAGGAATTTTGAAAGAATAAGAGTAGGCTAGTGTTTAGGCTAGAGCCTAGAAGAGAGAAAAAACTAGAGAATTAATTCATGCCCCGTACATCAGAAATGAGGGGGTATTTATAGAAAAAATGTGCTGAGGGAACACACGGAACCCTAAAATGATAAAAACCCTAAAAAAGTATCCCGCTACACGGAAAATCCCACCGTCAGACGGGAAACATTCTCGTGACACGATGCACATTTTTTGTGACGCGGGAAATATTTAGTGAACGGGGGAGAAAACACGTTAAGGGTTTACGCGGAAAGGACATGGAAATTCCCGTGTAACAGCAGGTTTCCCGTGTCATGGGGAATCCCACCGTCATATGGAAAAGTTTGTCGTGACACGGTGGACTGTCGCCTTGACGCGGGAATTTTCAGTCCGCTTTTCCGTCTAAATTCATTTTTAACCCTAATTTTGTTCAGCATTTTAAGTGCCGATTGATAATTTCAGGCCATTTTCTGATTTTATTATTATTTGGGCTAAAATAAATAAAATAAATAAAAAGTTTGGGCCAAAATAAATAATAAAACAGTAAAAAAAAAATGGTTTGGGCTAAAATTAAATAATAACGTAATTCGCAAAGACTGCGTCACTAAAAAAAATAACTGAATTCGCAAAGACTGTGTCACTAAAAAAAAAATCGAAAAATCTGAAATTCCACCGTGCCACGGTGAAAAATGCCGTGACCAGTTGGAAATTCCCGTGTCACGACAATTTTTTTTTTTCAAGTCCACCGCGCCACAATGGAAATTTGCCGTGACACGGTACAGTTTCCCGTGGCGCGGTAAATCCTTTTTTTCTTTTTTTTTTTAATTCCATCGTGACACGGTGGATAGTCCCGTGTTGCTGCAATCCTTCCCCTTTTTTTTATTTTTTTATTTTTTTATTTTTAGTTATGTCTTGTTGTGACGCAATGCTGAACTGGCCGTGTACTTGATCAATGGAGGAAGAATTGTTTAAAGTGGTCGGGCCCTCTTGAGGGGTTGCCAACGTATCCTTAAAAAGGAATCAGGCCAAACGTAGCTCTATTGGGTCATGAACCCATGCAACTAGGCATAGAATTTCTTGAGTTCATCCAAGTTGGTTAAATTGTGGAAATCGTTACCGTCCATGTCTACCAATTGTCCCGCTCCGCCAGACAAGATGGCTTTAACAATGTACGGACCTGACCAATTTGGTCTGAATTTTCCTCTTGGATCCAACACATTTTTACGGAGTGCCTTAAGCACCAGGTCACCTTCTTTGATGCTCCTAGTCTTGACTTTTTTTATTGAAATGTCGCGCCATACGCTGTTGGTAGGTTTGGACATGATGCAAAGCTGCCAAGCGTTTTTCATCAAGTAAGACTAGTTCATCATATCTTGCTCTAATCGAGTCAACTTCATCTAATTGGCGTTCCAACGCGATTCGAAGAGAAGGAATTTCGAGTTCTATTGGTTGTACAGCTTCAACTCCATGGACCAAAGAAAAAGGGGTAGCCCCCGTTGATGTACGAACAGAGGTTCGATAACCCCAAAGGGCGAAATGTAGCTTACTTGGCCAATCTTTGTAATTTTTTGTCATCTTTTCGATGATGTTTTTCACATTTTTGTTGGTCGATTCGACCGCACCATTTGTTTGTGGTCTATAAGGTGATGATCGTTGATGCTTGATATGATATTTCTGTATTAATTCCGCTCATTCGGCTTGAAAATGTGTTCCATTATCACTAATCATCTCATGAGGTACCCCATAGCGGCATATAATATTTTTCACAATAAATTGAGCTACGTGTTTTGCCGTTAGTTTAGCATATGAAGCAGTTTCGACCCATTTGGTGAAATAGTCGATTGCTACGAGGATAAATTCATGCCCCCCTTGTCCTGGTGGCATTATCTTTCCAATGATATCGATGCCCCAAGTAGAGAAAGGCCATGGAGAAGTATATGTGTAGAGAAGCGAAGGTGGAACGTGCTGTAAATTTGCGTAGAGTTGACACTTCATACATTTCTTGACGTATTCGTGACAATCTCTTTCCATAGTAGTCCAATAGTAACCTTGTCGTTTAATCTTTTGGACTAACATCTTTGCATTCATGTGCGTTCCACATATACCGGCATGAAGGTTTTCCATGGTTCTGCGTGCTTCTTTCTTGGCTATGCATCAGAGATTTCTCCCTATTGCAGTGTTCTTGTGGAGTTCCACCCTGATGAGCACATACTGTGAGGCCAGGAGCCTCAAAGCACGGCGTGCCCTTTTATTAGTATTAGGAGGGTATTCTCCTCTTGTCACGTAATTAAAGATATCTGTATACCATGGCTCTTCATCTTCTTCTTGCGATTCTTGTTCATCATCAAGTGCGTGAACGTAAGCCGGTTCATATCTTCTTTCTATGGTTAACAACATTTTGATTGTATCCGTTGGAATTCGTACCATTGATGCTAATTTAGCTAGTGCGTCGGCGAATTGGTTTTCTTCTCTCGGCAAATACGTATATTCCACTTCATCTAGCTGCTTCGTGAGAGTTTCTAAATAAGCTTGATACGTAGCGAGACTTTCACTTCTCACCTTCCATCTCTTGGAGATTTGGTTAATGATTAGGGAAGAATCACCGTAGATTCTGAGCTTCTTAATTCCCAAGGCGATAGCTGTTTCTAACCCAAAAATACATGCTTCATATTCTGCGGCATTGTTGGTGACATCAAAGTCGAGCTTCATGGAATTTGGGATATGCTCTTCATTGGGTGATACAAGCAAGACTCCTACACCACAACCTTTTTGGTTTAAAGCTCCATCGAAATAGAGCGTCCAGCCATCATCTTCGGTCATGAGTAAATCTTGGTCAAGGAAATCATACTCATTTTCTTATTTCTCAACTTCTTCTAGCGGAAAGTCTGCTAAGAAGTCAGAAACCGCAGAACCTTTGATGGCTTTTTGTGGTACAAATTTTAAGTCAAATTGTGCAAGATTGACTATCCACCTTGATAATCTACCGTTGAGTGTTGCTTTTTCGAACAAGTATTTGAGAGGATCCATCTTGGACACGACATGCAATGTATGAGTGAGCATGTAATGTCTTAGTTTTTGTGCGGCCCACACAAGTGCGAGACACAACTTTTCAAGTGGTGTATCGTGTCTCATATCCTTAAAGCTTCTTGCTCAAGTAGTAAATTGCATTCTCCTTGATTTCGATCTCTTGTGCTAGCATTGCCCCTATTGTTTCTCTTGTGACCGTAAGGTAGAGTCGAAGAGAAAAGTCAGGCATTGCTGGCGCTAGCACGGGTGGGTTTGCTAGGTACTCTTTGATTTTGTCGAAAGCTTTTTGGCAATCGTCGTCCCATGTGACTAGGACATTTTTCTTCAGCTTCTTGAATATAGGTTTACATATCGCCGTGAGTTTTGATATGAACCTACTTATATATTGCAACCTTCTAATGAAATCTCGAATTTCTTTCTCATTCTTAGGCGGTGGCATGGCCATGATCACTTTGACTTTTGTGGGATCTAATTCAATCCCTCGAGAACTAATCACATATCAAAGTAAATTTCCTGACGTGACTCCGAATGCACACTTTGCTTGATTTAATCTCATGTTGTACTTGCGGAGTCTTTCAAAGAACTTGCGAAGTGCAATAATGTGTCCCGGGCGATCTTTAGACTTAACGATCATATCATCGACATAGACCTCCACCTCTTTGTGCATCATATCATGTTACAATGCTGTGGCTGCTCTTTGGTAGGTGGCACCCGCGTTTTTCAACCCGAATGGCATTATCGTATAGCAATATGTACCCCATTGTGTGATGAATGTGGTTTTCTCCATATCTTCTTTAGCCATTAATACTTGATTATATCCGGCGTAGCCGTCCATGAACGATAGGAGTGCATGGTTTGTTGTGTTATCGACTAGAATGTCAATGTGAGGTAGAGGGAACCCATCTTTCGGGCTTCCTTTATTGAGGTCCCCGTAATCAACACACATTCTGACCCTTCCATCCTTCTTTGGAACTGGAACCACATTTGCTATCCATTCTGGATACTTATATACTTTGATGAAACCTGCGGCCAACTGCTTTCTGATTTCCTCTTTGATTTTGAGAGCCACATCCGGTTTCATACGACGCATCTTTTGTTTGACAGGCTTCATACCTGGAATGAGTGGTATCGTATGCTGAGCTATATCCTTGTCAATTCCTGGCGTATCTTGGTATGACCAAGCAAATACATCAACAAATTCACTAAGCAAGTTAATTAGCTCTTTGCGTTCATCTTGACTTATTGTTAATCCAATTTTTACTTCTTTAATAGTCGTATCATTGGAAATATTAACTATTTCTATATCCTCGAAAAATACCGTTTTATTTTCATGTTCTTCCATTGCTTTTATTATTTCTTTGTCATTTTTATCATTAGCAGAGCAATATTGATCAGGTTTAGGAGAATGACACGCATCGTAAGCAAAGGTACTCAATTTATTGAATTCATCGGTGAATACATCAAGAGGGGCAAGGTCAGCTGCGACCTCACCGGAATTATTTGGGCTAGAAAGAGAAGACTCAACAAGAGACTCAGGATTGGACTCTATAGTAGAAAGAGGGTCGGCCTCAGACTCTAAGGACTTGTCTACAGAATCAGACTCAGACTCGGACTCGGACCCAGACAACTCAGACTCATCGAACATAGGTCCTTCGCCAGCGGTTATTTCCAACTTCTCTCCGCTTGGCGTAATGATCCTCAATGTCTTGCGCCATCCCTTTGAAATATTATTAGCTTGGACGACTAACTCGGAGGGGTCAAAATCCTTGTTTGCTATAAGAGCATGAATGAGCTCGGAATTATCATTGCAGACAGGCTTAGATTCATTCTTCTCCATTCCAAAAAGAAGGTTAATGCCTAGATCATCAGAGCTTGGGCTAGCTGGTTTCTCAGTTGTGAAGAGCTCTTCGCCTTCATCGATAAAGTCACAATCGAGGAACACCTCGAATCCTGGTTCACGCTTCGTATCGTGGACGAAAGGCTCAGGGAATTCGTAGCATGGGAAGTCTACCCCTTCTTTGATGTACTGGCAATTGAGGGTTAATGGATATGTATCCATGGCCATTTCCGTCTTCATGATTCGAGCGTTATTACGAGCCTTCATTTTCAAGAGGGCTTGTCTCACATCTTCTTTTGTTGGCTTGAATCCCAAGCCTAAAGTATCCTTCTTGAGTGCAACAGGATGGTCCCAAAGTTCAGCCATTTTCTTTTGGAGCCCGAGGGTCATTCTAGGGAAATGCCCTTGCTTCTTCATAATGGAATTAATGTTGGTGTTTGAATAGGGATCGAAGTCGAGATTACACTTCTCCTCTTCTTCGATCATGAGAACATCATCGAGTGAAAACCCCCAAAGATCTTCGTCTTCTTCGTCATGTTTGACATGGACGATAGGAGTGTCAAAAACTTGAATGCGCATGGGAGAGGCATCAATGGTAATTGGAACCCCTCCAACTATGGCTTTCACTTTCTGGTGCAACGATGATAGTATCGCCTTTAGCTGATGAAGCCAAGGGCGTCCTTACAACAGATTGAAAGAGGCCTTAATGTCTACCACCTGAAACTTGGTACGACGTTCAATGGCCCAAGTAGTTATGTTTAGTGTGTCAGTACCCACGGCTTGACGGCAAGTATTGTCATAAGCGCGAATCCCTTGAGTAGAGGGAGTCAGTTCTTCATTCTTTATGCCCAACTTCTTTGCAGTGCGGAGTGGGAATACATTGATTTCAGAGACATTATCAACCAGGCTCATAGGAACATTCATTTGCCTACAGACCACCAAAGTGAGGTGTAAGGCCTTATTATGTTGGTTCCCTTCCGGGGGCAGATCCTTGTCAGAAAACGAAATCAGATTGCTATTACTTGGCAATTCAATAGTGAAAAAGTTGACCAGTCCTTGAGGATTCATATCATCATCTACTCCTATTTTCACAGGAGCATTAATCAGAGCCTTTCGATTCTCTATTGAGGTGGCCAAAAGCTTCCATACATTCATCTCCACCTTGTTCTTTTGTAATTGTTTGACCACATTGTTGTTCACAGGGTCGATGGGATCAATTATTGGATGCAATTGCGGTGGAGGTGGAGGTGGACTAGGTTGTTGCAACCGTCCACTTCTGGTGAGAACCTTGACCTCAAGGTCTCCCCAAACATCTTCACTTGTGCCAAGAGATGAACAGTCTATATCCTTGAGATGGACGTCTTCATCATCACTATCCCAAATTCCATTCACTTCTTCAACACTCGAGACAAATACAACTTCCGACAAAGGTTCATTCACAGGTTGAATGAGTATTGAAGGATCAAAGGAGAATTCATCTCCCATGATGGCAAAAGCATCAGAAAGAGGACCCATTTGAATGTTAGGCTTCTTGCCCCCTGGAGGGACAGGAAGTTGATTAGCATCAATTAGGTCTTGGATTGTATCCTTCAACCTCCAACACTTCTCAGTATTATGACCCTTGCATTGCCTTGATGAAACTTGCAATAAGCATTGGGGTCATAGCTAGCGGTTCAATTCTCTAGTCGAGGTTCTGGAAATGGTCCAATTGGCATAATCAGTCCTTGACCATGCAAACGGTCAAAAGCAACATCATAAGTCATTCCCAAAGGCGTGTAAACCATCTTTTTCCTTTGGAATCTTTGAGGAGGAGCATTAAGGGCCAGCACATCATTGATATTGATATTGTTGGTAGAGTTATTGGGCTTGGAAGACAAAGAAGAGGTGCGTCGTTCTTCTTGTTTTTCCAAGTGGTGTTATTATTGTTACTACCAACAGTCTTCATCAGTTCATCCTCGATATTGATCCCAATATCGTATACAGCTTCAAAGGTACTCAGAGGTAGACACCTCAAGTGTTGCTTGTACTTATGAGTCAGATTGGCAATGAACAAGCGAACCATCTCTTTTTCCTTGGGGGGATCCACCAACAGCGCGGTTGTTTCCCTCCACCTGCTTAAGTAAGTGGTGAAGCCTTCATTGCCTTTCTGTTTGAGAATGGAGAGTTCATGTTCAGAAGTCTTGGCCTGAATGTTACACTTGTAACGATTCATAAAGCTTTCAGCAAAATCCTCCCAGGTCGCGACATGTTTTGATTATAAAGAGTAGAACCACTATTGACAGGCATGCTCCAAGGAAAGAGGGAACACTATAGGGAAGAGTGTCACATATACTCCCTTAAGAGCCATGGTTGCAGAAGAAGCCTTCAAATTGAAAAGCGGATTTTCAGTAGGCTTGAACTTGAGAATGTCAGCAGTGGAAAACTTCTCAGGAAGCTTGTCCCTTATGGACGAAGAGGCGACTGGTTGTTCCACATAAGTGAATTCTTCTGAAATCTTAGTAATCTGTTCCTTAATTTTGTCCATTGCAACGGCAGTGACATTGTTTTGATTGTCTTTCTCTACCGTGTTGACTCTAGTGGTGAGTGTTTGCATCATGTTAGACAACATTTCAATTGTCCTGTTGATGTTCTCGATATCTTCCTTAGTAGCCATTGGTTGAAAGTAGACTAGAGATGGATTTTGTGGAGATGATTGTGGTGGTTTCCTAGTACGCCTCTTTGGTATAAGAGGTTGTTGAGGTATTGACTTGAACCGTAACAATCTACCCCTGCTTCTTGACCAAGTGCTGTGACACCGAAACAAACACACCTTTAATGACCAAAATTAACCTTAACCCATCCGGAAAAAAAAATTTGAATTTTAAAAATCTATAATTTTGAAATTCTGTTTATTTTTTTATTTTTTTTTTAAAAAAATATGGGAGGATACTATCCGACTTACTCCAAAAAAAAAACAACACAAAAAAAAGACTACCCAAAAAACCGGTCAAAAAGTGGTGAACGACTAACGAAAAAAGTGTGTGAACACAACATGTGAGTGATTAAGTGAGGTTATGGACGCGTGTTATGACCGTACAGCTAGACATGACACCAAACTTGACACATACGTACGCACAAAAACCGTAAAAAAGGACTTGCCGTGACACGGTGCGCAGTTCCAGGTCTTTTTTGTGATTTTTCCAGATTTTAGTCGATTTTAGGTCCGTACTAATTACTATGTTGAAATAAAAACCCTCAGTCATGGTTAAACAAAAAGATTAAACACATGAAGGTTAGCACCAAACAACCATGTAGCATTTAGTCACGATGATGTAAAAAAGTTCGCAACCTAGGGTCAATATCTATGTTCAACTATTGGTCAAGCTTTGGGTGTCAAAAGTGTACCATGGTTAAGAGTTTGGACGCGTTAGCAAGGCAGCCTCCCTTGAGGGTGTATGCAACCAGGCGGCTCCGCGAGTTCGTGATTAAATCAAACTCGACTCCATGGTTTGGGTCAATTTAATAACTCGGATGAACCCTTATTGCCATGAGCGTTTTTGGCTTTATAGAGGTGAAATCCCCCGGGGCTAAGACGCATGTAGAACACACACGTTTTTTGAGAAAAATCAAAGGAAGTTGACTGTGAGAAGAGAAAACAAGCCACCTGACTGATTTTATGACTGCCGTGACACGGTAGAGATTCCCGTGCCACGGTATTGCACACCGTCAGACGGTGCACTGTACCGTGACTCGGCAAATTCTGCAGTGGCACGGCAGTCAGAAAATCTGACTGGTACCCTTTTTTCCTTCGTACGCAATCAAGTTATTCAATTTCTCCTTGCAGACAGACCTAAATGCGACGTTAAAACGTCTAAGCATATGCAAAAATGCCAAATTAATCACAGGAATATTTTTCAAGAATCTTTCAAGTCTCATCCAGTCATCTTAATTAAATACCGATCACTCAAATCGATAAATAACCAAGAATCCACCCCAGTGGAGTCGCCAAATTGTAGGCGTCGCTCGAAGTGCGCCTACGTTAAGCATGTTGTGAATATGATTGGCACTCATAGGAAGTGGGAATTGACATATACGATTAGGGACAAATAAAGTAGGGAGCCGCCAACAAGTTTTTAAGGAACTTGTAAACCGTTCATGGATCATAAAAAGGCAACCACGATAAAGGGACAACGATAGGGAACAACGATTAACCCGTGAAGGTTACACCCCATTCATAATCCATGAGATTACTAACTCCATATGGTTCGGAACCACGAAAGGAGGATCGGGGATGATGGTACGAAGTGAGTCATGGAGTCACATTCGCCCGTATTGGCCTCTACACGATTATTATAGTGAAAAGCATTCCTACAATCTCAAAGGCATACAAACAAAATATTCAATATGATCCAAACTATTATTATTTAGCTAAATTGGTTGAATATTAATGCAACACATAATTCTATAAAATTTGTGATCACTTGAATTAAACAACAAGATTAAAAAAGAACCTAAACTGGTTGTCCAAGTTATCTTATTAGGCGTGATTTCAATTACATATTCCCTTTCAACATGCAAAATGGTGATCATAAAATATAATAGAATAACATCAATATTGGAAGCAATTTAACAATAATTCTAACAATACAAAATCGTTAGAAAAATAATAGAAATAAATGGAACATAATTCTTACTTTGATTCTGTTTGCTTGCAACTACAAAATAATAAACGAGTTAGTCACTTCAAGGAAATAATAATAAAACAATAATTAAATTAAATTAAATAGAATTGATTTGGGGCCAAACCCTCAAATAGTTCTACCTTTCACGCATTGGCTTAAGGACAGAACCACGAGTAAAGTATGGACTCCTGGGAGTGCTTGAAGAAGGAATTTTGAAAGAATAAGGGTAGGCTAGTGTTTAGGCTAGAGCATAGAAGAGAGAAAAAACTAGAGAATGAATTGATGCCCCGTACATTAGAAATGAGGGGGTATTTATAGAAAAAATGTGTTGAGGGAACACACGGAACCCTAAAATGATAAAAACCCTATAAAGTATGCCGCAACACGGCAAAGTGTACCGTGACACGGGAAATCCCACCGTCTGACGGGAAACATTTCCGTGACACGGTGCTGCTCCGTGCCATTTATGGCACCTTTAGGCTATGTTTTCTTTATATTTCTATGCTCCTTTGTAGTCGTTTATGTCGTGTTTTTAGAGAATAATGCTCGATTCGCGTGTTTTTGTGTTTGTTTAGAGAAATGCATGCTTTTAATGGCTTTCTTATCATTTTATTCATTTCTCGGCTATTTCTCTTGCTTCTCCGTTTCTTTGTCTTGTTTTGTAGGTACGTCGCGGTCTATATCCATGGGAATTGAAAATAGCACCCACTAGGATCAATATGCACTTTTTGGAATTGAATTTAAGTTTGAAACAAAGGAAAACGAAGGATTGCAAAGTATCAAATAGGACCTTTGTGCATTGTTTTAGTCATATCTCAAGTTCTACAGATCGGATTAGGGTGATTCAAGTTGGGTTGGAAACTAGACTTGAAGATCTTTCCAATGATAGGTCTCACGCCTTCATACGATTCTTAGATCGGAAGTTACAGCCTTCTGAAGTTGGCCCTGGAAAACTGCCGCGGGCGCGGGCTACAGTACCCGCGGGCGCGGGGTTGCTGCAGCTCCAAAACTGCCGTATTTGGGCAGTAAGCACCCGCGGTTGTCCCGAGGGCTCCCCGAGGGCGCGGGCCTTGGCCCCGCGGGCGCGAGCTTGGGCCGCGGGCGCGGCTATCAGGGTGTCCGTTCCCCTCCGCGGGCGCGGCTGATTACTCCGCGGGCGCGGGTTTCTGGGTCTTTTACGATTTTAAGCTTCTTTTCTCCTTTTGTTTATATAGTTTTTGGTTTCTTTTATTCTTCATTCATGTATTTCTTTAGTTTTAGAATAGTTTTCTCTCTCTTAGGTTGAGAGCTTCTCTCTCTAGATTAGGCTAGATTAGGATTAGTTTTAGAGAGAGAAAGTGAGGAATATCAATGGTGATTGAGAGATTGAAGATGCAAGTGTGACAATTGTGTTCAAGATCTTCTCTATTATTAATGAGCATTCTTAACTCTATCTCACCTTATTTCTTTGTTTAATTTTATGTTTGTTTGGTTTAATTTTGATGTTTGATGCTTGATTAGTGTAATTGTTCTAGGTATTTTGTTGATTCTTGATTTCCATAGTTGTTAGTTGATAGATGATGATTCTTGAATAGTTGTTTTGCTAGGAATTGAGTGAAACTTGTATGATTGATTAATTGTGATTAATGTGGGGATTGTGTTGATTGATTGTTGAGATTAAAGTGATTAGTGAAGGTTTGCATGTGTGTAATTCAATTTGGCCTTGAGAATTATGCTAGATTGCATTGTAATTGCTAATGACATGAACAATTGATTTAGGAATTGCAATTATCAATTGGTTTTGATTGTGATTCTCTTAGTTTGTTATTCATAGTGAACCCTAGCTTAACAATTAGGAGATAGCTCTTTGATTCCTATTGATTGCTCTTATCATTAGTCCTCACAACCTTTGATTAGCATGCTCTTCCCATGTTGTTGCAATTGACATGATTACTTGTTGATCCCCGTTCCTAGTGTTTTATTTCCTTGGTTACTTGTTTTGTTAGTTGTTAGTATTCTCTCTTACCTTCGTCTTCGACCTAGCTTAGGCGCATAATTGAAAGTGCTTGAACATTACCGTTCCTTTGGGTTCGACCCTTGACTTGCCTCTATACTCGTATTTAGGTTTGTTAAGTGTTTATAAATTTAGTTTGACCGAGGGAAGATTAGATAACGACCTAGTTTTCCACTCGTCATAATGGCGCCGTTGCCGGGGAACGGTGTCTATGTTTTAGCGTTTTTGATTGCTTGAGTCTAGGTCTTTGTGTATACTTTTATTTTATTTCTTTTTGTTTGTATTGTAAAAAAATGGCATGTCTCTCATTTCCTCAATTTGACAATGAGCATTTTTGTGAATATTTTAATAGACTAGAGGGATTTCTTGACTATAATTGTTGTAGTTTTTGGGAGGCTTGTGAGATTTGTTATTTTGGTTTGAATGAGCAAACTAGGGATGAAGTTGAATGCGTGCATAATGGTGAATTTAGAGCATTGTCAATTGATGATGCTTGGGATTTCTATGTTTGGTTTGCTAGGGATATAATAGGGATAATAATGTTTATAATATTGATGTGCAATGCCTTGATTCTTCTAATGTTAGCATGATTTCCCATGATTTGTCACATGATCCCATTAGTGAACCTAGAACACATGATTTCAACTCCATTTCCCCTTTTGTTCATGACGATGAAGTACATGCTCAAGTTGATGCTAATGGTGTGTTTCAATATTCTTCATTATTTACCATGCCTTCTTATGATGTGCTTCGTTCCCTTGATGATGAATCTCATGCCCTTGATTGTGCCCCTACTCCCCATTGTGATGAATATGCTCATGATATTAATGTTAATTCTTCCAATCTTGGTTGTATTTCTTCTCCTCTTGTTGAGCCTCAACCTTCTACATCTTTTGAATCTCTTGTTGATATATTTGAGTCTCAAATTAGGCACATTGAGCTTAATGATGATCTTCGGACTAGTAAGGATATGATTCTTCAATCTATGAGAGGTCAATTAGAGATAATGAAAAAGAATGAGGAGCGTCTTGAGGAGGGAAAGAGAAGAAAAAATGAGTTAGAAAGCCAATTGTCATCCTTGATGCTTGTTTGTGAAAAATCTCAATTTGATGTGTGTGTTGAGGATGATGATGATGATCATTTTGAACAACCAAGAGTGTGTGAATATCCTATTGTTGAGAAAAGGAGTGAAGGAAAGGGAGTTGAGAGTGATGATGATTATGATGATTTTGTGAATCTAAACTCCTCTTCCTTGGTTGATTATGATGAGTCTCAAGTGTATGAATGCGACTCTTCTATCCATGAGTGTTTGGACTTGTTTGAGGTTATGTCCAATGTGTTTATTGAGAGTCAAATGAAAACCCATAGCCTTCTAAGTGAGTTCATTGATGATGCTTCAAGGGAGAGAGATGATTTTGAGCTATATTTGCATCCATTCATGCACGGTTTTGAAGACTTGGGTTTTGAGTTTGTAAGGAAAGGTTGTTTATTGTGGTGCAAAGAAGGATGAGATTGATTCCTTTGGAGTTTTTGAGCTTGAGGGAGATGTCGATTGTGAGAGGACTTCATTTGAGGACTCTATGATTGATTTTCATGCCCTCATTGGCGATGTGAGACCTTGTGTTGAGGGAGTCGCGAACCCTTTGCCTATTTCTCATACCCCTTTTTCTCAAAGGTTTGACCACATCCCCTATTGCCCTATTTTTCTCCCTTCCTTTGTTGATAAGCCGATTGGGGACTCCCTTGTCTATGATGATCATAATGTCCCTCATTCGTCTATTGTTGAGGAAAAGGGTGATGTTGCCACCCAAAAATATTTTAGTGAGGAGGATTTGCCTTTTTCTTTTTCTTTCCATTCTTTTATTCCCCCTTCTTCTTCTTATTTTCTTGTTTTTCCTTTTGATCTCTCTTCTTCTTTCTCTTGGCATCTCCCTTCTCACTTGTGTGCAACGATCTTGTTGCACGTTCTTATCCCGTCATTTGCCTACCTTCTATCATATGAAATGTGTAGTAGTGCATTTGACAAGCTCTTGCGCGCGTTGAATTATTATTTTCTAGAGCGGTCAAGCTTGGACCTTAAGCAAGCCTTTCTCGGGAAGTAACCCGTGTTTTATTGCTTTCATTTTCTTTTCTTTGTAGAATAGATTTTCTCTCATGGAAATATTTGTGTTCCTTTTGCTAGGTACATGACTTGATATACTTTGGTGTTTCGATTTGGATCAAGAATCAAGGAAGCTTGACACCTATTTTTGCTAGCATATGGAAACAAGGTTCAATTCTTGAGAATTTAGCTTTGAAAGGTTAATTGGGTCATTTGCGGGTATTTACACCCACCTAAAATCCGGTAATATCCTTCCTTGCTCTTTCTATGGTTGATGCCATGTTGGACATATGTTGGTTGGTTGGATTGATCTCCTTGTTTTCCCCTCCCATGGATTATTTGATTTATGTTTGAGTGTATAGTCTCATTCAAGCTTGGAGGAGGGTATTGTATCATGTTTGATGGGATGTTGATTCATATATGCTATGCACCTTTGTATATGCTTTTCCATGTTCTTATATTTTGAAAAACTCAAAAAAGATTTTTGTTTCTATCAAGGCAAATTTGCAATGTGTTTTGTTTTGTTCTTGCTTTGGACATAATAACATTTGGACTTGTATAATTGAATGCTTTTCTTCCTAAATGGTAGTGGTGTGCACGGTTTGAGATTACGTTTGGTTGATTCAAGGATAAAGCATGCTAAGGTAGTTGTCTAGAACTAGGGGGATCATGAAGCCGGATTCTACTTGTTTGTGGCATGTTTGGTAGTTTCTCCCTATCTTCGATTTGACAACCTTAGTGAGTTTTTGCTACAACCATGTGAGATTTATATTTGTTCAAGCTTTCATCATATTCTTGCATGAGCGGCATAGGGTCCTTGACTTTGCAAGCCTAATCTATAAAGCTTGATGTATGATTCTTAAACCCGAGACTGAGCTATCTAGGGAGGACAAAGGCACCTTTTTCGGGGTGGTATTTTTCATTTTTAGGTTAGTTTGATTCATATTTGTTTTTGGGTTTCCATTTGCATTCTTGCAACCATTTGAGCCTTATACCTTCTTTTCAAGCCACATCTTTAGTTCTTTGGCCTTTTGTTTCATTTTCTTTCTATTCTTGGTTTTTTGTGAAGCAAATTGATCACGTATGATGGAGTTTGTGGTGGATAAGTTGGAAATTTGGTTTTTATGAGTGCTAGTTTGTGATTAAGTCTTCTTTGTGAATAATGGCAAGTGTTTGAGTAAAAGCCATCCTTAATCATAAAAGGCATGGACTAATAAATTTCATTATAGAAAAAGCCGTCCGAATTTAGAAAAAGGCGAGGACATTGCAAGTTTAAGTAAAAAAAAATTGAAAAAAGTGAAAATTCGAAAATATTTTGATGTATTCTTTTCTCCTTCTAAGCATTGAGGACAATGCTTCATTTAAGCTTGGGGGAGAAGCGTTTACGCTTTTTGTATATATTTCTTGTGAGTATAGCTTCAAATAAGCTTGGGGGTGTTGCTTTTGCTTGGTGATTTCTTGATCGTGTTGTTAAGGATTGATCACCCTTTTGCTTCACTTTTTAGGAAAACCTCCAAATTTTAAATTTTAGCCTACCTTCACCCTTTATGCCTTATGTTACAACCTTGGGGAAAGACCTTTCGACCTAGAAAGTTGAGTCACTATTCGGGGGAGGGAATCATGGGTCATTGCCTAAGGAAAGGGGATGCGAAGTCAAGATGTCGAGTAGCCAAAAAATTTGATCTTTTTCTGGTTCCTTCGCGGAATCTATGAGATGCTCACTATGGGGAGATATGAGATTAGAAGGGGGAACGCGGTAAGACCGTTTGGGATGAAAGTGGAGTGTGATAACTAGTTCCTATGCTTATCATTTTTATGTTTCAATCAACCTTAGGTATCTTATAGCGTGCACTCCCTTACTTGTTTAGAAAGATTTGCATTCATTGTGCTTGTACATTTGCAAAAGTCCTTTCATGAACAT
This sequence comes from Chenopodium album, assembly GCF_948465745.1. NCBI lineage: Eukaryota > Viridiplantae > Streptophyta > Magnoliopsida > Caryophyllales > Amaranthaceae > Chenopodium > Chenopodium album. Next base: position 44,335,635 of record NC_137839.1, read on the forward strand.
TTGTTTCCTTTTCTTGTATTTTGTTTTCTTTTTCATGCTTTGCCTTGTTTGTATTATCATGAGAGTTATGGGTAAACTCTTAGGATACCCTTACGAGAGCATCACTCGTCCTCTAGGGCGATCTAGGGGTTTAAATGACTTGTCTTTAGTTGCTAAAATTGACCGTGATTCCTACGAAAGTGAGTTAGTGTATATTCCCATCTTCTCTAGTTTTCTCGTTTCTTTCTTTGCTTGAATAATGTCATCATTTTTCCCTTGGGTTGGATTTTGTTTTGCTCGAGGACGAGCAAAAGTTTAGCTTGGGGGAATTTGATCCGTGCCATTTATGGCACCTTTAGGCTATGTTTTCTTTATATTTCTATGCTCCTTTGTAGTCGTTTATGTCGTGTTTTTAGAGAATAATGCTCGATTCGCGTGTTTTTGTGTTTGTTTAGAGAAATGCATGCTTTTATTGACTTTCTTATCATTTTATTCATTTCTCGGCTATTTCTCTTGCTTCTCCGTTTCTTTGTCTTGTTTTGTAGGTACGTTGCGGTCTATATCCATGGGAATTGAAAATAGTACCCACTAGGATCAATATGCACTTTTCGGAATTGAATTTGAGTTTGAAACAAAGGAAAACGAAGGATTGCAAAGTATCAAATAGGACCTTTGTACATTTTTTTAGTCATATCTCAAGTTCTACAGATCGGATTAGGGTGATTCAAGTTGGGTTGGAAACTAGACTTGAAGAGCTTTCCAATGATAGGTCGCACGCTTTCATACGATTCTTAGATCGGAAATTACAGCCTTCTGAAGTTGGCCTTGGAAAACTGCCGCGGGCGCGGGCTACAGTACCCGCGGGCGCGGGGTTGCTGCAGCTCCAAAACTGCCGTATTTGGGCAGTAAGCACCCGCGGTTGTCCCGAGGGCTCCCCGAGGGCGCGGGCTTGGGCCGCGGGCGCGGATTTTGGGGTGTCCGTTCCCCTCCGCGGGCGCGGCCGATTTCTCCGCGGGCGCGGGTTTCTAGGTCTTTTACGATTTTAAGCTTCTTTTCTCCTTTTGTTTATATAGTTTTTGGTTTCCTTTATTCTTCATTCATGTATTTCTTTAGTCTTAGAATAGTTTTCTCTCTCTTAGGTTGAGAGCTTCTCTCTCTAGATTAGGCTAGATTAGGAGTAGTTTTAGAGAGAGAAAGTGAGGAATTTCAATGGTGATTGAGAGATTGAAGATGCAAGTGTGACAATTGTGTTCAAGATCTTCTCTATTATCAATGAGCATTCTTAACTCTATCTCACCTTATTTCTTTGTTTAATTTCATGTTTGTTTGGTTTAATTTTGATGTTTGATGCTTGATTAGTGTAATTGTTCTTGGTATTTTGTTGATTCTTGATTTCCATAGTTGTTAGTTGATAGATGATGATTCTTGGATAGTTGTTTGGCTAGGAATTGGGTGAAACTTGTATGATTGATTAATTGTGATTAATTTGGGGATTGTGTTGATTGATTGTTGAGATTAAAGTGATTAGTGAAGGTTTGCATGTGTGTAATTCAATTTGGCCTTGAGAATTATGCTAGATTGCATTGTAATTGCTAATGACATGAACAACTGATTTAGGAATTGCAATTATCAATTGGTTTTGATTGTGATTCTCTTAGTTTGTTATTCATAGTGAACCCTAGCTTAACAATTAAGAGATAACTCTTTGATTCCTATTGATTGCTCTTATCATTAGTCCTCACAACCTTTGATTGGCATGCTCTTCCTATGTTGTTGCAATTGACATGATTACTTGTTGATCCCCGTTCCTAGTGTTTTATTTCCTTGGTTACTTGTTTTGTTAGTTGTTAGTATTCTCTCTTACCTTCGTCTTCGACCTAGCTTAGGCGCATAATTGAAAGTGCTTGAACATTACCGTTCCTTTGGGTTCGACCCTTGACTTGCCTCTATACTCGTATTTAGGTTTGTTAAGTGTTTATAAATTTAGTTTGACCGAGGGAAGATTAGATAACGACCTAGTTTTCCACTCGTCAGGTGCACATTTTGTGTGACGCGGGAAATATTTAGTGAACGGGGGAGAAAACGTGTAAAGGGTTTACGCGAAAAGGACACGGAAATTCCCGTGTCACAGCTGGTTTCTCGTGTCACGGGGAATCCCACCGTCAGACGGGAAAGTTTCCCGTGACACGGTGGACTATTGCCGTGGCGCGGGAATTTTCAGTCTGCTTTTCTGTTTAAATTCATTTTTAACCCTAATTTTGTTCAGCATTTTAAGTGCCGATTGATAATTTCGGGCCATTTTCTGATTTTATTATTATTTGGGCTAAAATAAATAAAAGTTTGGGCCAAAATAAATAATAAAACAGTAAAATAAAAAAAAGGTTTGGGCTAAAATTTAATAATAAGTTTGGGCTAAAATTAAAACTATGCTTTGACCAAACATCAAGACTAATCCATGGACTATTCAGAAATACGAATTTAATTAAATACGATTTTTTAAGCACTCTCGGGATTAAATACTGAACCCGACCAATAGTGGCGGTGAAAGGTTGTTCGTCATTGGGTTTGGTTTTGGGGAGACATTTTTAGGTGTCTACAGAAATGAACCTCTTAAGAAAGGCCTTCGCAACTTCCTTACATGTGGTGAGAGAGTTAAGCTTCAAAAGCTTGAGCCATTTCTTTGCTCTTCCGATGAGAGATTGCCGAAAGAAATGCATACGAATGTAATCTTGGCTACCTTCATTTGTTTGCATCATTTCACACAACTCAAGGAATCGGTCCAAATGCTCAATGGGGTCTTCACTTACGCCTCCGGAAAATTGCTCAATTTGTACCATCCTAGCATATTGTGGATGGATTGTGAAATTAGTCTCGGTTGTCGGGAGAAGTATACCACTCGTGAGCTCATAGATTTCCGAATTTCCAAACTCCCTAAAAAGAAGGCCATCCTCTTGTCTTGCCATATCTTTGTTTGAATACAACATAGCTAAGCACACGATTAGCAATGACAAGTAGGATTAAGCAAGCAAAACAAAAGAAACAAAAGCAAATAAAATGACTCTAACAATAGCAAAAATAAATGTTAAATAAGCAGCTTCCCCGGCAACGGCGCCAAAACTTGATCAAAGTTTAGATAGGTCGTTAAGCTACTACCCTAATCGAATTAATCATTTATAATACCTAAACCTACACTAAACTAGTTAGTGGCAAGTAAAGGGTCGAACCACTAGGGAAGCACACTAATTCAACATCAATAATCACTAATGCAAGAGTAAAAAGGGGATTGTTTTTGTTGGTTTTGTTGAGTAAGAACAACAAAACTACAAATAAGCAAGAAAATAATGATTAAAATCAAGGGAAAATGACGCTAGGGATACGGGGGTGTCCAATATAATTAGAAAGAGGGGAATAATGGTGATTATCATGAAACACATGCCAAAGAACGCAAGATTCTACCTAAACAATTCATTCTCATGCAATAGTCTAGGCAAATCAATGAAAGAGGTCTACACTAATAAGGATCATTCTCATGCATCCTATTAGTTACAATCAAATCAAGAGAATAAAGAAGCACAATCCATAAAAACTCCACTTTAATAACTCATTCTCATGCAATTATTAAAGTAGAGATGATCTTAATCTAGTTCAAATCACTTTCATGCATTTAAACTAGAAAACATCAAATAGAGTGCAACAATAATTAGAAGCTATTAAAAATCATGTCTTTCATTAATTTATGGCATAAGTTCAATACAACCATCATCATTCATCCAATATTAACTCATATCTTCTACCCCCTTCCCCTAGCAAAAAGATTAGCCTAGAGAAAGGAGATTAAACATAATATCAAAACTAGAAACAAACTCAAGAAACTCAGAACAAAACATGATTAAAAACAATGAAAACAATAATAACTAGATGAACTAAAAAGATTAACAAAAATAAGCAACAATAAGGCAAATAAATAAAACTAAAAAAAAGGATTAGAGATTACTAAAGAAAGGATTAATGAAAGATGAAAACTTGAAGTCTTGCTTGATTGAAGATTAAACATGAACAAGTTGAATACCATAAGGAAATTTGAGTAACAATGTACTTTCTTTCTCTAAAATTATCTGATCTAACCCTTAGAGAGAGAGAAGCTCTCCTCAACTAATTGAGAAAATAGCATCCAAAATACCCCCTTTAATTACCCCCCAAAATAGGTATTTATACAAAGCTATAAAAAGAAAATAAATAAGTAAATAGCAATAAATAGAAAATAGAAAATAAGAAAGGAAAAATAAAAAGGAAAGAAATAAAGTAAAAGGAAAAGGAAATTAAAAGAAAAAGAAAATAAAAAAAAAGAAAAACAAATCAAGTCCACCCAAAACCAAAGTCATACCCCCCTCTAATTCCCCTTCTTCTTCGAATTGAAGCTGCTCTAAAATAGGGAAAATGATCCCATGCTTCACAATCCATCAAACAATATCAGCAACAATTACCCTTCAATCAACACCGCTCATTATCATTAAAAATCGACATCAACAAATCAACACCATTCGATCTTCATAAGTAATCACGTGAAAGCTCGTGATTGAACCCACATTTGTGCGCCCGCGAAGACGTCGCGCAAACTTACTGGCTACAATCTGAATTTGGACTCCATTTGTGCGCCTTCTGACAGGGTTGTGCGCCCGCGAATCCCCAATCAAATTGGAGCTAAATTGAGGCTTTTGGCTATAAGTTGCGAGATGCTTTGTTGCTGCAATTCATAGGGCTTTTTGCTTGTACGAATTGGTGGTTGTGCAGTGGTGGTGAATGGAGAGGGGTTACTGCTTGGCTGCTACTTTTGGTGGCGATAAGGGAGGCGCTGCAGGCTGCTCTGATTGGAGGCCACTGTTGGCGATTTGTGGTTGTTGGGTAGGTGGTAATTGATGGCTGTAGATGTTGGGGTTTGGTTTGCGTGGGCAGCGTTACTGCTGGGAATGACTTTAATTGGTGGCTGACGGTGGTTCTGGGTATGGGGGTGGCGTGAGAAGGAGAGTTAGAGCAGGGGAGTTGGCTGTGGTTGCTGATTGGTGGTTTGACTGATGCGGTTGTGATTGGTTGTGGTTGTTGTGGGGTTGCGTGAGGTAGATGAAATGGGTGAGCTGATGGTGTTGTGTTTGTTGCTGGTGCTGTTGGTGTTGTTAGGGGAAAGCAGGGAGCAGGGCAGTGTGGTGTAGGATAGGGAAATGGGTGGTGCTTGTTAAGGTGATAGCAGCTAGGACAGCTTGGAGCATGTTGTTTGACTCAATTCTCGGACCTTGAACTCGATCGACCAAGGACCCGAAAACACCTACAACCAAAAACAACACGAGGGGATTATCAAAAGATAAAATAAAGTAAAATAAAATAAGATAAATAAAGTAAAATAAAATAAGATAAATAAAGTAAAATAAAATGCTAAAACTAAAGAAATAATAAAATTAAATGAAATAAATAAAATAAAATAAAATATAATAAAACAAACTAGAAACTAAGAGAAAATAAATAAAACGAGAGAAGTGGGAAATTATTAACTAAAACTACAAAAATAAACTAAATACTATTAAAAACTACAAAAATACTCAAAATAAAGATAAAAGACGAGAATAAGCAAATAAAAGAAATAAAGGACAAAATGAGCAAAATTATTGGAATATAAGCCGGAAAACGACTCAATAAACACCCTAAAAGTTACATAAAAGTCACTTATCAGCGCATTAGATGCTTAATTATGCCTAACAAAGTATAAAAGTCAAAGACTCTTACTGAAATGGTTCTTAAAGATTATGAGACAAAGTATGATAAGAAATATAGGAAACGAGGAACAAAGAAAAGGAATAATATTCCATTTTACTAAAGAATTCATGTTATTGAAGTTAACATAGCAACTCATTATCTTCATAAAGTATCTAATACTGCTTGAGTGTTCCACTCTGAATGTGACCTCAAACTATTGAAGATAAGCTAAGTTATCGACTTACAAGCTTAGAATGAAGAAAGTGGTGCCACATCAGTTGTAAGATGTAGGGAATATTTCAAGCAGTACCCCTAGCTTGAGCCCCACTGTAATCATACACTAAAGTACGGTGGCGTCCAAAGGGAAAGAAGATAGAGCAAAAGAGTCGCCAACAAGTTTTAGGAACTTGTAAACCGTTCACAGGGTGAAGGTTACACACCTTAACGATCCAGGAGATCGTTAACTCCAATAGGTCTGGAACCATGACTGGTAGTTCGGGGATGAAGGTAAAAATCCAACCTAAAAGAGATTGAACTTGCCCTAATAATATGCCTCTACTTTATTCTGAGCGTATTCATGTGCGTTTTCTGACTAACATGCAATCAATAGGATTAGCCCTAAACCTGTTTAATCTATGTTGGTTGAATTTAATGCACAAATAAATCTATTATTGGCTATAACTTGAGTTATAATCAAATTAGCCCTAAACAAGATTATTAATTATCTTGTTAAGCGTGATTACAAGTACAAATTCCCTTTAAACATGCATAAAAGGTGTGATCAAGCAATAACAATAAAATATCAACAACATAATAAATAATCATCACAATAATCATCATTATAATAATCATAATAATAATTATAATCAATAATCATATTAAAGCATAATAGCAAGATCCTAGGAATGATACTAACAAGTTTAATAACAAACCCTAGCATTTCACTAAACATCAAAGATCAAATATATAGCCCTAACATGATACTATTAGGAAAGATAAAACGCATCATAGAAATCATAATTGACATTATATTCTTTACCCTAAACAAGATACTATGAATTTATTGTTGTCACCCTAAACATCAAATTAAGAAAAGCATCCTAACATGATACTAGGAATTTATAATAACACCCTAGACATGACTTCTATATCATATTATCAATAAATGAATTAAAGCACTTACTTGAATGCCTCGTACCTCTTTCTAATAATAAAATACACGCGTTAGTAACTTTAAGGAAAATAATAAAATCAAACAATTAAATTAAATAATTAAAAGAGAGATTGGGGACCAAACCCTCATAAATTAAAACCTTTCACGTCTAGGGAGAAGGCAACTTTGAATTATGCTAGGTGTGTCTAGGTCTTGTAAATGCGGAATTTTGTTTGAGAAAAGGTTATTTCAAAAAAGTGAGAAAAATCAAGCTATGAGAGAGAGAAGAATTAGAGAACTAGAGAGTTTGATGATTGTTGATGATTGAACATGGAGATTTTAGGAGGCTATTTATAGAGAAAATCAGCTAAAAAGATAGAAAAACAAACCAGAATTCTTACGTGAAAAAACGAAGTTAGCGCCAAACACTAACATTAGCGCCATACGCTAACGCTAGCGCCAGGCGCTAATGCTGGCGTTAGGCGCTAATAATTTTTTTACGCGTTTTCTAAATTCAGATAAAATTTAACCGTACAGGAGGATAAAATTGTATTTTCCTCAAAAACGCTTTTTTTATTCTTATTAAAATTCCAAAAAGTCAACAAAAGTCAATTTATCAATGCTAATTGAATTAGGAATGAAAATAACCTTCTAGAAGAATATAGATGACTAAAACCATTCCTAATTGCCTTAGGAATGATAAATCCATATTAGGCCCTCCTCTAAATCATTGGGCCGCATATAACGCTCAAACCGGGCTAGGTTAATAATTTGGCCATAACTTCTTCATTATTCATCGAAATTGGGCTTATAATATATTGTTGGAAAGCTCTTTTCAAGCCCCATCCAACTACACTATTATTGGACCCATATTATGGACCAACCAAGCTGGATTGGCTGTTTTCTTAAAATAGGTTTTCAAAAAATAGAGAGAAAAGAAAAGAAATTAAAACTATCCGCAACATTAGACTTTCCACACTTTCACTTCATTCGATTATGTTTCTTCGTGAAAGGTACTCATCACTAGATTTGGTTTTGGGGAGACACATTTGGGTGTCTACAGAAGCCCCCACTTTGACTGAGTTTGGAGAAACGCAAGTTTCGAAAAAAAAGTCTAAGTATCGATAGGGACAGAGACTGATTCAGAACATTATGCGATCCGAAACCATTCTTGTAACGCCGATACCTGCAAACTAGCGTTAGTTAAATAGATAAGAGTGTTAAGAAACGCGTATCTTGCACCGTCGAGCACACATCTCTAAAAGTAATCGATTTGTTATTGCATTTGTCGTTGTTTGTGAGAACCTTCCACAATCTAGGGAACGCCATCTTGTTGTTTTAATGTTCATTCGTCTCTAAACAATAGAGCTTCTTTGGAAGAAATGTCCACGCGTCTCTGAACAAAAGAGCTTCTTTTTAGGATTGTTCACTCGTCTCTGAACAAAAGAGCTTTAATAGGATGCCCACGCGTCTTTGAGCAAGAGAGCTTGAAATACATGTCCACGCGTCTCTGAACAAAAGAGCTTGAAAGAAATGTACACACGTCTCTGAACAAAAGAGCTTGAAAGAAATGTCCACGCGTCTCTAAACAAAAGAGCTTGAAAGAAATGTCCACGCGTCTCTGAACAAAAGAGCTTGATGATATGTCCAAGCGTCTCTAAACAAAAGATCTTTGATGATATGAATGTTTGTTGTGATAATATTCTGAAGAAAACTTCTGAAGATCAACGTTTGTCGATCTTTGAAGCTCGCTTGAACTTTTCTCCCGCCATGCCAGTACGTCGGCGCTTTTGCTGCTTGTGAACCATTATGTCGGCGCCTCTACTGTTTATGAACCAGTATGTCGGTGCCTCTGCTATTTATGAACCAGTATGTCAGTGTCTTGCAATGAGCCTATGCTTAGGCGCTTTAAGCTAAGTGAGACGATCTTTCGTCAGGTCGATCACTTATTGCCATTGTAATCAAGCCAACTACTTAATCATGTCAAATTTCTTATAGGGGCTAACTGGCGTACCAAGGAACACGAAATTGCTGAAAGAGGTTGAAATAACTGCTCTGAGTGGTTGAGCGTTCTGTCGCCGCTACAATGCCTTTGGCGCCGCGATTTGGCTCTGTCGCCAAACGCTGGGATCTAGCGTCAGGCGCTGAAATCTGTTGCCAGACGCCAGATGTTGTCGTCTGGCGCTGGAGTCGGGTCTTCCCTATTCTGCTCTTTCTACAACTGGGATGCACCTGTATTTATCTTTTACTATATGACTTTGCTAATTTCTTTAATTATCTTAGGGTTGACCAAAGGTTTAATGTCGCTTGACTCATTGACTTGACACAACTCAAGGTGTGAACTTGACTCGCTGTGATTGACTCGAGGTTGACTCGACTCGAAGTGTTCGACACATGTGTTAGACTCAAATCAAGGTGACACAACATGACTCAACGTGTACATGACTCGTGTGTGCATCGTATTATGATCGTACGACTCGAAAATGCAAAAAAGTAAAAAATTTCGTCATTTTTATGGAGGGTACCGACTTTCTCCCGAAAAAGAAAGACGCGAAAAAAGAAAGAAGCGAAGTTTTTGAAGATGCATATTGAATGAGCTTAGTCAAATGTTGTGCAAGGATTAATTCATCCTAGGCTATCTCAATTGTTGACTCAATAATGAAAGTATGTAGGTAACTTAGGCACGGAGGCTAAGCACTTCATACTTCGATGCAATGATGATTATGATTGATGAGTGATGTTGATATGATAAGGCATGCTTCAACGTTGTGTTATGATTTCATGACAAAGGGTTCCTAAGGGAAGTATATTTGGTCATGTATTTGTGGTGTGTGTGATAGTGACACTAAAGCTAGGCCGCAAGGGCTAAGTGTGTGGGAAAATATTATTTTTAGAAGAGTCAAATAATGGTGACTCTTAGGTTCGGTAAGCTAATGATGTAGGGATCAAGCCCCTAAGTCTAGCTCTAAGTAGATAGGGATGAGCATTGGAGATCCCTTGATATGATCATGGTGTGAGTGTGTGAATGTGAATATGAATGCATTTTTATTATGGCCGCTCCTTGATGTGAGGTTGCCTACGTATCCGTTAGGAATCAGGCCGAACGTAGCTCTAGCCGAACCTCGCACAAGTGTGTGTATACCTCAAAAAGGTCTTTTTAAGGGTTGTAACGTGGTTAGGCTAAAGGTTGAAGAAGAAGGGGATAAAAAGCTCAAGACCCTAGACAAGCCCCCAAGGTGTGCAACCTTCCATAGTGGAAAACATCTTATTTGTAACACGCTATTTGTAACGGACATATGATTTTCCGTTACAATTAAGTCATTCGTAACGGGCAAATTCAATGTCCGTTACAAAAAAGTTGTGAATTGGGCAGGAAAAGGGTTATTCGTAACGGACAAATTGGTGCCCGTTATGAATAAGTTGTTATTCGTAACGGACAGATTGGTGCCCGTTACGAATAAGTTGTTATTTGTAACAGGCATTATTCTGCCCGTTACGATTAACTAACTAATCGTAACTAACAAATATTGCCCGTTACAAATAGAAAAGTCAACAGAATTTTGACCTTGTTATTTGTAACTAACATGGGGTGTCCGTTACGAATAAGGTTTAAAAGTAAGCCCTAAATTTTTACGTTCCCCTTTCTCACTCCCTCTGTCAAAAAATTTCCTCTTTCTCTCTCAAATATTGAAGCAGCTCCCGCGCGCAAGGTCATCGTCCTCACCTCCCTCAACTCCATTGAAGGAGCTCCAAGCTCAGTTCAATATTTTGCTCCTCTCATTCTCACTCTTCTCCTCCATTGAAGCGCACTTTGAGTTCTCCATTATTGAAGCGCACTCCGAGTTCTCCATTATTGAAGTGCACTCCGAGTTCTCCATTGAAGGGCTTTTTGAGTTCTCCATTGAAGCGTTGTCTGAGTTCTCCATTGACGCGCTCATAGTTCTCCATTAAAGCATACTCTTAATTGCAATTACTTAATTATAGGTTTTATTTTTTTTTTCCCCAATATAATTGATCGATTTTACTATTGAAGTTCTCCATTGAAGCGCTCATAGTTTTGGGTGTTATTATGTTTTAGTTTAAAAGCCTTTGAATTTTGAGCTAAGTATGAATTAATTGATTGATTTTTTCCCCAAATTAATCCTGCAATACTTCTCCCTGCACTAGAAACTTCTACGTGCATTATTTTTGACTGTTTGGTGGATTGTCTAAAGTGAGGTTGAAATGTACTGGTATTTTTTTTGAATATGTCTTGCAAAAGATTTGACATCTAAGGAGGGATTTTCTTTATAAAATTGCTAATTATTTTGTTTATTCAAATGATTTTAGATTAGGAATGTAATGTAGATTCACTAGATTGCATGTTTATAGGTTTATATGGAAGGTTGGCTTATTTTACTAGTACAATACAACTAGCAAAATTAGTATAGATTTAAGTTTGCTTGTAGCTCAAGTAGTCAACCTATGGTTATCCATGTTTTCAGTCTTTTCACTTCCACATTGAAATGAACAAATAGAGGACATAAGAGATTGAGGGATGCCCTCAAGTTGTTGGGGGTTCGATACTCATTCCCCCATTTATGTGATAGTATCTTTTTGTCAATCAAATAATAATAATAAGTTGTTACTTATTATGATATTTAAATTACTCATTTCTCATGAAACTATCTCACTATATAGTTTATCAATAAGGTTAATCCTTTAAAATGAGTAAAAAAACCAATCACAATATGATGAAAAGGTATTTGTATTATCAACATAAAACTTATCTTATGTCTTACATTATAATGTTAGTTGTTCAATTTAATGTTACTCTAAAATTGATTAAAAGTTACCCAATAATTATTTGATATGATATACATACATTAATATTGTTAAACATCCGAGAGTGAGGGGTAGCTCAAGTCGATAGAACTTCCCTCTCTATATATATGTATTATTATATGTATTCTTAAACATCCGTTGAACACAAAATTTAATGGAGAAAATATTAACTCTTTCAATCACTATAAGAGGAACAAAAGTTTAAAAGTTCATATTTCAAATAACTTTTGAATGTTATCAAAATAAAAACCTTTACAAAATTGTTATCTGACCCTAAATCATTGGATGGGAAAGTAGAAGAAATTTAATAGGAAACAAAAAAATGCATCCCACATTCTCATATGATTGCAAGAGAAATGACCTAAATAACATAAACAAAAGTGTATAATTTAAAATTAAGCACACAATAACACATGATAAATACAATAATGAAGTAGAAAATGCCTAGTATATGGATTAGTAAATCCTACTTCATTAATTCTGTGAAGAATCTAATTACGTAAATTATAAATAAAAGAATCATAAATCAGAAAAGAGTTGAATAAAAGAATCATAAATCAGAAAAGAGTTGTCAGACTGAGAACATTCTACTTCATACGGAGTAGTAGAGACATACCTTTACATGTACTTTATTTCTAAATGAAAAAAACTTTTTTTTGGGCTGTACTCTTATATAGGCCCAACTTGTGATCCAAATTTTAGTAGTAGTGTACTACTACAACAAAATAGGTTTAAGAATAATAAAAAAATCATAGAATTTCACTGGCTACCCCTGCAGCCTGAATACAATGTAATATTTTCTCTCCCCCACCTTTCCTTATGATTTTGCATAATTTATCAATGGGTTAATAACTTGATGCCTAATCGGATAGTACTTTGCTTTTTGTTGGTTGAAATTCTTTTGGAATTTTTAAGGGACTGCTGGTTTAATAGATATTCCAGGTCAATTTATTAAGAAGAAGAGAAACAAAGGGAGCCAAATTCAGTATTAGTCTTATTACAGTGATATTCCTGGCCATTTGTTTGGAAATGGAAACTTACTTCTATTTAATTTGATTTTCTGATTTTGGTGGGAAATGGGAGTGACTTGAATATGATGTTTTAGGAGCAGCTCGGTCCTTAGCTCCCTCAACTCCATTAAAGCAGCTCTGTCCTCATTTCAAGATGGTGATTTGATGCGGCTTAAATCTGACAATTTGGTATGAGTAATTAATTGTTTTGTAGCTTGTTTTTTTTTTGTTTAATTAGTACATTGCATTGAGAGTTTCTTTCTTATGATTTTTGTTTAATTTTCTTCCAATTTTCTGCCAATTCAAATGTGTTAATATTTATTATGCATTATATTTTCATATGCTAGATACCCGTTCAAGATTTACTCATTAGAGTAAATCTTGAATAGTCCCCGTTTGGGACTGTTCTTGGAATTGTATTCTCACTTAGGATGTAAATGGTTGCTTGTTTTTCGGAAGTAAAGGTAATTTTGTGTTAGCATTCCCTACTGTGTTCTCGGGGTACATATGTAATTAAGAAATTAATTACATCGTGTACTTTGAGAACCATAGGGAAATGCTGCCGAAATTTCCTTAGGGCCGAAAAATGGTCAACCATTTGCTAGTCAGAATACACTTCCAAGGATGGGTTAGGTTGGAGAGATAAGGACCTTTGGAATCATGCATTTGGAATGTGTTGATATGTGATGTTAAATATAATTTGTTTCTTGGGTTTTAATCATACATTTTTAGAAATGGACCGTCGTTGGATGTATAGTGGTTCTCGAACCACACCTGAATACTTAGCCGGGGTCAACGAGTTCTGTAGAATCGCAGTGCAACACCAATGGAGTACACTCGTTGAACAAAGGCTAACCAAAGCAAGACCTATTTTCTGCCCTAGTCGTGATTGTAACAATGTGAAGAGGTGGGAAGACATTAAGAAAATAGAGGACCATTTGATTATTCGTGGGTTTATGCCAGACTACAGTATTTGGTATTGGCATGGTGAAAAATTTCCTCCCGCGGATAATTCTTCTATTAACGACAATGAAGCTGATGAGAGAGAGCCAAATGGTTTTGATGATAATGAAGTGGGTTTTAATGATGATGTTGAGGAAGACAGGATAGAAGAGATGATAGACAGGTTAGGCGATCATGTTAATGAAGATTCTCATATATATGAGAATGTGTCGAAAGCAGCTGAGACACCGTTGTATCCTGGTTGTTTTAAGTATTCCAAGCTTTCTGGGATTTTAACTTTATATAACTTGAAAGCGAAGAGCGGGTGGACCAACACTAGTTTCACTTTGTTGTTGGAAACCCTCTCTGATATGTTTCCAGAAGGAAATGACATCCCTAAGTCGACTTACTATGCGAAAAAGTTGATGTGTCCATTGGGATTAGAGTACACCAAGATCCATGCATGTCCTAATGATTGTGTGCTATATCGAAAGGAGAATGCAAAATTGGATGCTTGCCTAAAGTGTGGTGTGTCACGATACAAGCAAGAGGGCTTAAATAAGGATCCCTTGAAGTGGCCACCAGCTAAGGTAGTATGGTATCTTCCTATAATACCAAGGTTGAAGCGCCTGTTCTCAATTAAGGATGAAGCAAAGAAGTTGGTTTGGCATGAAAATGAAAGGAAGAAGGATGGGTTGATCAGACACCCAGCTGATTCGTTGCAATGGAAACACATTGACAAGACATTTCAAGAATTCGGGAAGGAGCCGAGGAACATAAGACTGCCATTAAGTACGGATGGGATGAATCCATTTAGCACTCTTAGTAGTCAACATAGTACATGGCCTGTTCTTCTGTCAATATACAATCTACCTCCTTGGTTGTGCATGAAGCGCAAGTACATCATGTTATCACTTTTAATCCCAGGTCCTAAACAACCTGGCCATGAGATAGATGTTTATTTGGAGCCCCTTATTGACGATTTGAAACTGTTGTGGGATGAAGGTGTTGTGACATTTGATGCTCTTTCGGGTACAAATTTCAGATTAAGAGCCATGGTGTTTTGTACTATTAATGACTTTCCTGCATATGGAAATTTGTCAGGGTACAAAGTCAGAGGACAAAAACCATGCCCTATTTGTGAGGATGACATGTAAATTACACGCCTGAAGCATTGGGGGAAGAATGTGTACATGCATACCAGACGATCACTTCGTCGAAATCACCCATACAGGAAGATGAGACAACAATTCGACGGGCATGTTGAGAAGGGAGTGAGTCGTGAGCCATTGACAGGAATTGAAGTGTATGAGAAAATTAAAAATGTTAAGACAATCTTCGGTAAGATGCACAGAGAGATACCGAAGAAGGGTGTGTTGTGGAAAAAAGTGTCTAAGTTGTTGGATCTGCCTTATTGGAAGCACTTGTCGGTTCGACATTGTCTTGATGTTATGCACATTGAAAAAAATGTTTGTGAGGCACTAATTGGGACTTTGTTGAATATCAAAGGAAAGATAAAGGATGGTGTTAATGTGCGTAGAGACATGAAGGAAGACAAAATTCGACCTAAGTTATGGGCTGAGGAAAATGAAGCAACGAAAAAAGCATTTTTACCCCATGCGTGTTATACATTGTCTAGAGAAGAAAAAAGGATCTTTTGTGAGTGTTTAAAAGGAATCAAGGTGCCGAAAGGGTATTCGTCGAACTTAAGGCGTTTTGTTTCTACTACTGATAAGAAAGTTGTTGGTATAAAGTCCCATGATTGTCATGTGATGATGCAAGTGTTCATGCCAATTGCACTCCGAGGCCTTTTGCCAAAACATGTTAGGCATGCTATTGTGAAGCTTTTTTCAATGCAATTTGCAGTAAGGTGATAGATCCAAAAACACTCGACGATATGGAATACGATATTGTTGAAACATTATGCAAATTCGAGATGTATTTTCCTCCTTCCTTTTTTGACATAATGACTCACCTTGTTATGCACTTGCCTCGTGAGATAAAGGAGTGCGGTCCTGTATTTATGCGTTGGATGTACCCTTATGAGAGGCAAATGGGTACTTTGGGAGATAAGGCAAAGAACAGAGCAAATCCTGAAGGGAGCATCGTGAAAGGTTTCATAGCAGAGGAAGCAGGGAACTATTGTTCAGTGTTTTTAGCTAAGGCTAAAGAAATTGGGATTCCGACTTCTCGTCACGAGGGAAGACTTTAAGGAAAGGGTACAGTAGGTCGGAAATTGGTTAAACCTCCACTTGATCGATATAAGAAAACCCACCGATTTGTGCTACAAAACCTATCTGCAGTTCATCCATATATTGAAAAACATCTTCATGAGTTGAAAATTCACAATCCCAGGATCAGCTCCTATGCGTTGGTGCAGGAGCATAATGGCCACTTTGTTGAGTGGTTTGAAGGCCAAGTGAAGCTTGAATTGAGTAGAGATGAGAATGTTTCTGAAACGATTAAGTGGATTTCACGAGGTCCACAACCACTTGTGTATACTTATGAGGGTTACGATATCAATGGATTTACTTTTGCCACTTGTCGTCATGATGAAAAAAGTGTGCAACAAAATAGTGGTGTTGTCGTGGTTGCATCTTCTACTGAATACTCAAGTTCTAGGGATACTAGGCCAGTTGAAGCTACACAGGCATATTGCGGTGTCATTCAAGAAATCTGGGAGTCGGATTATGTTGATTTCACAATTCCTTTATTTCGTTGCACATGGGCTAATAACCGTCGTGGTATGAAAACCGATGAGTTATTTGGATTCACCTTGGTTGACTCTAGTCGTTATACTGATGGTGAAGAGCCTTTTGTATTAGCCTCACAATTGAAACAAGTATTCCACATCAAGGATAATATAGATCCGCAATGGTGTGTTGTAGTTGAAGGCAAGATAAAAATTGTGGGTGTGGAAGATGTTGTGGATGAAGAAGAGTATGACCAATTTGATGACATCCCGCCTATAACAATGGGAGTGCAACCTCTACAAGAAGAGGAAGATATTGTTGGTGATGTAGAGTATGATCGTGAGGAAGGGTTAGTGGTTCCTATACCTACAACCAAGGTTTGTGTTATTGTATTCCTTTAACAATAGTATTTTTTTGCAATTAATATTGAATTTATTAAATTGGTATATATCTATATCATTAATTTCTTTATTGTATAATATTTACATTAATATGATTTTATTGTTATGATTTTGATTCTATTCTTGTTAATTTCATTCTTTGTGTAGGTGTAGGCATACTACAATGGAAGAAAACAGAGATGATCATGATGGACAGGAACAATCTGGTGACATGGATGCCTCCACTTCCCAAGTAAAATCTTCTACAAAAAAGGGATGAGGCCCGTCCAAATCAGTCCAAACAATTACACCCATGTTCCTCGAATTTGATGAGTTTGACATGCCTATTGGAAAGTGGGAATCTGCTTATGGGAAGCAAATTGGTAATTGTGCTCAAAGAGTTAACATTAATGTGAAGGGATATCCGAAGTATGATAAAGTTCAAAAGCAAAACTTGTGGGAGGAGAGTAAGGTAATTACGATATAAATATGGTTTATTGCTCTAAATTTAACGATACTTATAATTAATTATGAATATTAACATTCTCTAATTTTGTAGCGGATGTTCCACATTGATGATCCCAAGGGTAGTAAAGAGAAGAAGTTCCACGAAGCTGTTGGGGCTAGATTTAGGAAGCACAAGTCTTGGTTAGTTTCACGATTCATTACTAAGGAAACTACACCTCCGCCTGATTCACCAAGTGCAAACATTAAGCCCTGGGAGCTTTATGAAGGTTACATCACAGAAGAGCAATGGAAAGAGTTTGAGACATATTGCAATACAGATGAATTTAAGGTGTGTAAGATATTATGAAAGTATTTTTTACATATATACTTTATTTCAACTACAATACTACTTACAATAGCTTTACATTTTGTAATAGGCTCTGAGTGAAAAAGGCAAGGAAAATGCAAAGAATAATAAGCATCGCCACCATCTAGGCTCCAAGAGTTATGAGAGGGCTCGAGTTGATTGGAGTAAGACCAATAGAATTCCAGCAGAATCTTCAACCTCAAGCACCACAGAGTCCAAAACAAGCTGTGTAATGAGTGAAAAGCTTAAAAATCGGTCTCTTTATTGGATTTTGGCCCGTCAAACTCGTAATGCTGATGGATCGTGGGCTATAGACCCGAAGAATGCCGAAACCCAGCAAATAGCCAATGCTATTGTAAGCGTTGTTCTAAGTAACCAAGTATAGTTTATTTTTCAGTTACTTGTTTATACTTTTGAGCTGATAAGTGATCAGGCCTTTTCTGTTTATTGCTCATTTCCTGCATTGTTTAATGGGAGGCCTTTTCTGTTTATTGCTCATTTCCTGCTTCCTGCGTTGTTTAATGGGACTTTCTAAAATTGAGGCCTTTTCCGATCAGTTCTGAAATTACAGCTCTGATCAGTTCCGATCAGTTCTGAAATTACAGTTCTGATCAGTTCCGATCAGTTCTTAAATTTCAGTTCCGATCATTCCTGAAATTTCAGTTCCTATCAGTTCTGATTAGTTCCGATCAGTTCTGAAATTTCAGTTCTGATCAGTTCCGATCAGTTCTGATCAGTTCTGAAATTTCAGTTATGATCAGTTCTGAATAGTTCCGATCAGTTCTGAAATTTTAGTTCTGATTAGTTGTGCTGTGACCGTTGTGACCCCTTCACCATCTCAATTAGTGCTGTGCTGAACTCTAGATGATATTAAATAATTAAGATAGCTAAGAGAATTTGTCCTTGCCTTTTTCTGTATGCATGGTTAAGTAATTTATGCAATTAAGATAGCCTTGATTGTTGTTGCTTGCTTAGTTGTTGTTGTGACCGTTGTGACCCCTTCACCATCTCAATTAGGTGATGAAGGCCTTATCAACCAACATTCCAAATGTTGAACATAATGGGGGTACATATTATCAAAATTTCTTTACTTGCATGAATTATCATCTAGGCTATTGGCAGTAGAAGATTGAGCGCAAAGTTTTTTTTTTTTTTTTTTGGTAAGTAAGCAATTATATTAATCACAATAAAAACTGTACAAATGTACAAAATACAACCTGAAACAGGCACCACAAGACTACACAAGAGCTAAAAGACCACACCACCCCCTAGAAGCCTAGAGAACCCTCAACCACCTACAAACAGGGAGAAAAGAGCAAACCAGGAAACTCTTCTAAGAGCCACACACATCCTGCTACCTTCTAGGAAGGGCACAGGAGGAGCAGAACTCAGGAAACAAAACACAGACAACTCCAAACAAAAACTAACAGCACAGACACAAACCAAAAGAAGCTAAATAACAATTACAACACATGAAACAACCATTTACAGTCTTCAGTCTTCCATCTAGCATCAATAAGCTGCTGAGCTCTTCTAGTAGCTTATCTTCTGATTGCCTTTACCAGCACCTCAGAGTGAATAACAGCATGTTGCCAGAACACATGATTCCTAGCTAGCCAGATGTTGTATACAGCAGCACTCAAAGTGGCAAGATAAAACCTGCTCTGAATCTTGTTTTTTCCCAACTTCTCCCAGCACTGCCAGGCCTCACCAATACTATTATGATGCAAAACCAATGCCTAGCCAATTGCACACACCAGTCAAACATCTCTTACTGTACTTACAATCAAAAAACAAATGAGCACCAGTTTCAGTTTCATCACCACAAAGAAACACATATCATCAGGACAGACCCCAAACTTTGCAAGCTTGTCCCTAGTTTTGAGCCTTCCCAACATTGCCAGCCAAATTATAAAAGAGTGTTTGGGAACATTAAACTTGTTCCAAACCCATTTGCTCCAAGGAACCTTATCCATATTTCCCTGCAACCACCTGTAACAGTCAGCAATTTTGTACTGTTTGCTGAGCCACATATTGCTAGTAAACCCTTCTTTTAGCTCCTCCTTGACTTTACACATCAATTTCCACCCCCACCCAGCACTTCTCTTAGGAGTGTAATGCCACCAATCTTGCCCTTTAAGGTAAACTAAATGCACCCATTTTACCCACAAAGACTCAGTATTCTTGGCAATCTTCCAAACATAGCTACCAATAGCTGCCCTATTCCAAAGCAAACAAATTCTAACTCCCAGACCACCAGCATTTTTAGGTCTGCAAACCCAATCCCAGGCCAGGGGAGGAGCTCTACTCAGAACAGCCTTCCCATCTCATAAGAAAGCTCTGCAAAGCTACACAATTCTGAGCATCACAGTCTTAGAAAGTAACAGACATTGAGCCCAATAAGCGTGCAAACTCATAAGAACAGCATTAACCAGAACTGCTCTAGCAACATAAGACAAGTTTCTACTACTCCAGCACTGAATCTTATTAAGCATTTTATCTACTATGGCATCATAGTCTGTAACTCTCAGATATTTATCATTCAAAGGAATTCCAAGATATTTAAATGGCATATTACCAACTACAAACCTAGACAGTTGCAAAATGGCCTCTCTGGTCTGATCCTGCATATTCCCAAAGTACACAGCTGTCTTCTCAGTATTAACCTGCAGACCAGATCTCCTTTCAAAGGACTTCAGAGCTCTAACCAGAAGTTTAACAGACTCCACATTCCCATAAGAGAAAAGCATCAGATCATCAGCAAAAATAAGGTGATTCAAAGCTAAGCTCTTACATCTCTGATGGTATTTAAAGGCCTTTTTCTTCCCAATTTTCTTCAACATCCTAGTCAAATACTACATGACCAGCACAAATAATAATGGAGACATAGGATCACCTTGTCTAATCCCCTTTTTCCCAGCAAAGAAACCATGTAGACCCCCATTAATCATCAAAGAGAAAGAAGGAGTGCTGACACACTCCATAATCCAACCAGTAAACTTTATAGGAATCCCCAAAGCCTTCAGCATATTCTCTATAAATCTCCAACTTATGGAATCATAAGATTTCCTCAAATCCACCTTAATTGTACATCTACGTGGCATTCTTTTATTGCTATAGCTCTTGAGCATATCTTGGAAAACCAAGATATTATCCAATATGGATCTTCCAGCAACAAAGGCACCCTGACAAGCATCAACTAAACCAGGGAGCACTTCCTTAAGCCTAACACATATGAGCTTAGAAATGATCTTGTAAACAACATTACAGCATGCAATTAGTCTGAACTGAGTTACCTTATTAGCATTTTCCACTTTAGGCACCAAAGTCAAAGTAGTAGCATTAACTTGCTTCAGCAGCTTACCCTCAGCAAAAAAATTCAGCACAACTTTAGTAACAGTTTGACTAGTAATATCCCAGGTGCTCTTGAAGAATTTGATTGAAAAACCATCAGGGCCTGGGGCTTTATCATCATCAATACTCCAGAGGGCCTCTTTCACATCCTTCTCACTAAAGCTCCTACTTAATTTGTCTTCCTGCTCTATACTCAAACACTTCCCTTCCTGATTAACACTACCATGAATCTCACCAGTAGCAGTAGCACTACTACCAAGTAGTGATTTATAGTAGTCCAGGAAAGCCTCACAAACTTTCCTAGGCTCAGCCAAAACAGAACCATCATCACAAACAACAGAATACACACTGTTCTGAATTCTCCTTTTCCTCAAAATAGCATGGAAAAAAGCAGAGTTCATATCACCATCTTTTAACCAATGAACCTTGGCTTTCTGCTTCAAGAACTTATATCCAGCAGTATGAGCCTTATTATACTCCTCCCTTGCTGTCTTCTCTTGCAGGATTAGATCTTCATTTCTAGGATCACTCTGCAGTTGAGACTGAATATCTAAAAGTTTCTTCTCAGCAACAACATCAGCTGTCTCAACACAAGTAAATCTAGTAAAATTAATACCCTTAAGTTTCTTTTTAGCTTCAGATAACTTCCTAACCAATTGAAACATATCAGTTCCCTGGATCCCAGTGGCCCAAGCTTCCTTTACAACATCTAAGAACCCAGGAGCATCAATCCACATATTGAAGAATCTGAAGGGTTTTTTCAACTGCATACCCCCATCAAACAGCTGAATAACACATGGGCAATGATCCATAAGACCCTCAGGATAGAAAGTAGCTTGCAAATTAGGGAACTCAGCCAAGAAAGCATTATTCACCAGAACTCTATCAATTCTAGTGCTCACCCTATCAATCCCATCTTGTTTATTATTCCAAGTGTAGAACATACCACCAGTTTGCCAGTCAAACAGCTGAGCATCACTCAAGCACTATCTAAAAGGTTCAACTTCAGCAAGAGTTATAGTAGAACCCACCCTATCATTAAGGTTAAGGACATTATTGAAATCCCCACCAATAAGCCAGGGGCCTTGGACAATCCCAGCAAGCATCCTTATCTGATCCCAAAGCTCACCTCTTTGCACAGCTTCATTTAAACCATACACAAAAGTTACCTCTAACTGAAAGCCAGTAGCCTTGTGAACTACTCTACAATGAACCAACTGCATCTCCACCTTAACCACCATCACCTCAAAAATTTGGGACAACCAAATCACCCAAATTCTCCCATTTTTATGCTTACTGTAATTAGAGCAAACAGACCAATCACCACCAACCCTATCAAACACCCTACCAAAATTCTTATCCTTCACCCTAGTCTCAAGAAGCCCAAACATACCTATATTATGTTGTCTTATGAATCATAACACATCACACAACTTGCTAGGCATATTTAGGCCCCTAACATTCCAAAAACCCACACTATCCATTGAACAATTCAGGGCATTCCCCTTCCTCCAACACCTTAAATCTATTACCACTACCCCCAACCAAGACAACACCTGATCTTAACAATGTAGGAAGCTCAGACATTGAATCCTGTCCACCAGCATCAGTCATATCATCAGTCATCTCATCTGTCCTGCTCCCTCTCATATCATTAGCTTGCTGCTGAGAGGAGCTGGTCTTCTGAACTGGTCTCCATACTTGCTTAGGTGGCTTCCTATTCTGCTTCCTGGCTTTCACTGTATGATTAGGACAATGAAAATCCTCATGTCCCATACCATGACACACCTTGCATACTATATGCTTCCACTCATACTCCACCTTCTGAGTAATACAGACACCCTTTTCATCAAGGAATGTAATATTATCTGGAAGTGAAGCATCAATCTCAACCTCAACCATCACACGAGCATAATTCAATTTCTCCTTAGTGACAGTAGCTCTATCTGTCTTAATAGGGTCACCAATTAGAGAGGCAATCTTCATCAAAGCATTCTGACCCCAAAATTTAAGATCAAGCCCCACAAGCCTAACCCATACAGGTACCTTAGTAAATGTTTCCTTAGCCAAATCCAAATCAGGCTCCCAAGCTTTCATAAGAAAGGCTTTCTATTAAACAAAATGGGTCCAGCATTCAGAACTTTGTCTCTGTTCTCAACAGTTCTAAATCGAACCAGAAACACCCCATTATCCATCAAAGAGATCTTATCAATCCCATATTTTCCCCAAACCCTTCTTACAAACCCATTAATCACATTCAATGGAGGTTTATCACAAACAATGTAGCAAACAATCGCAGACTTCCAGAAATCAAGTTCTGGTTTCACATCTTCCATAGCAAGCTGCACCAAGCCACTAACACCCTGCCTATCATCACCTTTTCCACCCCCAGAGAGGTCTAACCCCTCATCCCTAGTACCCTCAAACAGAGATTCTCGCCAATTCAATCGAATAGGAGGAGATTAAAAAACAGGGGATTGCAAATCGGGGGTCTCAGAAATTGGGGAAAACAACTTGGGAGTGGGATTGGCATGCTCAATCATCAAAATAGGAGTTGGATTATCAAATTTAAGAACACTATCACAACAAGCATCAGTTCGAAGCTCAGCATCAATGGCGGAAGCAGAGTTATGAATTACCTGTAACCACGCATTGAAGTCTTCTTGATGTGCTCCTTTCTCCTCTTTAGTAATCTCAATCTCTGGAATAACATTCTCCATTACATCATCAAGCCAGCTCTCAAGTGAGACATCTTCAGAGACAATACTCTGTTCCTTCTTCTTCGTAACATTCCTGGTCCTGGATCCTGAATTCTGCCTTGCCTTCTGCTTTTTCTTCGATTTAGACCCTGAACTCTTGCTTCCCTTACCCTTCTTCCTCTTTGCCATTGAAATTGGGCTAAGAATCGAAGCTCAAAAAAGTGGGTTTCAATCGATTTTCAACTTTCTCTCTCTAGTTCTTGAGACTTTCTCTCTCTATAATTTGTTATTATTATTGAGCGCAAAGTTGCCTTAGAATAGTGATTGAAATCATAAGAATCGACTAAAGTAGGTTGATACAATCAAATTTGCAGCACAGACAGGCATTCATTGTTTCTTACTCTTGTTTATGCAATCAAAGTACTTTCTGTCCTGGCTCTTGTTTGCACTCTTCTTCTTTGTTTCTCCTTATTTGATTACTTACTTCTACTATATTCTCTGTTTTCCCTATGTTCCCCTCTGTCCCTAATCTGAATGTGGCTCAACATGTCATAGTAGTGGTAAGTATCTGTCTTTGTGCAAATAATCAAGTCCAGCAATCAGGTCATAAGCTCTTCTGAAATTTCAGTTCCGATCAGTTCTGAAATTTTAGTTATGATCAGTTTTGATCAGTTCTGAAATTTCAACTCCGATCAGTTCTGAAATTTCAGTTCTGATCAATTCCGATCACTGAAATTTGAGTTCCGATCAGTTCTGAAATTTCAGTTCCGATCAATTCTGAAATTTCAGTTCTGATCAGTTCTGAAATTTCAGTTTCGATCAGTTCTGAAATTTTAGTTCTGATCACTTCCGATCAGTTCTGAAATTTCAGTTCCGATGACTTTGGATCAGTTCTGAAATTTCAGTTTCGATCAGTTCTTAAATTTCAGTTCTGATCAGTTTCGATCACTGAAATTTCAGTTCCGATCAGTTCTGAAATTTCAGTTCCAATCAGTTCTGAAATTTCAGTTCCGATTAATTCCGATCAGTTCTGAAATTTTAGTTCCGATGAGTTCTGAAATTTCAGTTTCATCCTATATTAGGTGTGTTTTGATTTTGGTTGATGTACATTCAACCTATTGTTGCAATCAAAATTTTTGATTAGGAGCTTATTGCATTCTTTAATCACACAAGAATGATTATATATGTTTTTATATATGTTGTAGGCTACAAGTCTATTTATGGATATCATTTTTTTTCAATTCAGGTTCTTGTTCTGCCATATCTTATATATATATTTTTTTTAATAGTTGGAAAAATTGCAAAAGATTGATGAAGGAAACAATTCAAGTGATGTTATTGGTATGGATGCCCTCGACAAGGCTTTAGGAAAAAGGGATCACCGCGGGCATGTAAATGCACTAGGAAGGTGTGGGGTTGGAGTTAGTCACACACAAGTATTTGGGAAGGGATACAAAAAGGGTAAATCATCCGGCCAAGGTGGATGCTCATTAGAAGAGTTAGAATCAATGAAAGCTACCCTAACTCAAGAATTTGAGGCGAGGCTAGAAGAAAAGGTTGAAGAGAAGCTTCAAGAGAGGATCGAAGAGAGGTTGGAACAACGGGTGGCAATGGAGGTGAAAGCTTATCTCGCCAATTTACTACCACAGATGACCGGTGACGTGGAGGCATTTCAAGGAATGCAAGTGATGACGAACATGGAGGCAACACAAAGCCCTCGTGTAATAGAGGTATATGTCTTTAACTAATACTAAAGATATGACTTTATATGGTTAACATGTATAATATTGATTGAGTTTTTTGTAATATGTAGGTAGCCACTAAATGTCGCCTAGCATTGAAAGATGAGTACAATCAAAATTTAGTGGTTGTGGCAGATGGAACGGTATATCCTGTTACCGGTGAAGTTACGCACAACCTGAAGATGTTACCTGATCATTAAAGGGTTAGTGTGGACAACCCTTATCCCGACTGTGCCCTCATTGATATACCGGTACCGTCTCCCGATAGTGTGACTAATTTGGGAAAAGCTAAGTCTTCCTTTGTACTATGGCCCATAGACATGGTTTTTTTTGAAGAAGAGGTATATTCTCCTAGTATCAACATTAAATCCCATCATTTTTGTATACTTTATCTAGACTAATATTCACCTATTTGTAAAGGTTTCACCATCGCCCAAAAAGAAGCATAGATCTCGCCAAAGCAAAGAAGGGGACGATAGTTGTGGTGTGAAATCAAGGCAATCTACCATCAAACCCACAAAATTTCTACCACTTGAAGATAAAATTGTCGATACTTTTGGCGAGGGGTGTGAGTTTCTGTATTGGTTAATGAATTCTAATGATGCAAAGTATGATACAACATCGGTACTATTAAAGGCCTGAATGTTTAATTTTGATAGCGACAAACAGATTTGGGTAACCGCTACCGATGTACGTGAATTTCTAAGAGGATCGTGGGCTAATGTTTCATTGATTCATGTTTATATCATGTAGGTTACTTAATCTTCCTTTACTTTGGTTCTTATATTCACTATAGTAATATTTTTAATGCTATAATGCTGAATTTTTTGTTTTCTATGTCTTTATCATGTAGGTATTTAGTAGACAACTTCATCAACCTTTTCAACAGGACAGAGATCACATTCTTTTGTCCTCAACTCATTTCTGAATCTTCAATTGAGAATGATTACCTTGAAACTTATAAATATGTGAAGAATACATTTTTGCATGAAGTAAGAAAGACGGGTAAACATTGCAAATTCATCGTGGCTCCATATGTCGCAAGGTTCGAAATATGTTTTTTATATTGCCACTAAACTTAATCATATAAATGATATGTTTTTCACCAATTTTCCAATACTCTAACTTGTGTTTTTCTCTTAAATGATGTAGTGGTCATTGGGTTCTTGTGGTGGTCGATCTACAATTAAGTTTAGCTTATGAGTTTGACTTTATGAAGCTACCTAAAGAAAATCCACGAAAATTGAAAATTGCCGAGATTATGATGACGTGAGCCACAACCTTGAAATTATGCCCTAGTTTCTATATCCTTTTTGTATGTGGTGTTGTAGATTATCTTGTTCTAAGTGTTAGAATATATATTATTTTTGTAGGGCTTATAAAGTATATCGGGCGAATCTCACAGGGAGTGAATTGAAATCAGAAAGGCAAAAATTGAAATTCATACAAATGGAGGTAAATACACTACTCACCCCATATTGTTATACATTGTTCACTTTGAAAACAAAATTTTTAACTATTTGTTATATATACTAGTGTGCTCAACAACAAGGAGGCGTTGAATGTGGCTACTACATTATGAGATACATGTATGAGATTGTTACTTCTCACTTGGAGTGCAAAGGTGTCTTAGAAGAGGTTAGTAGTTTTTTTTTGAAAATTTTGAAACCTTTTTAGCTCTATACGCTCCCAAGAGTAAGATAATGGTCAATTGTTATTGATTTCAATTCATAAAAACCAAAATATAAGGTAATTAAGGATGTTTAGTGTTATATTGTGTTAATTTGAACCAATACATGAAAGATAGGAAAGGTAGAAGTCCCATAGGCAATTTTGAAGCCTTTTTGGCTCTATACGCGCCTAAAAGTGAGTAAATGGTCAATTTTCATTGATTTCAATTCATAGAAACCAAAATATAAGGTAATTAAGGATGTTTAGTACTATATTGTGTTAATTTAAACAAATACTTGAAAGATGGGAAAGGTAGAAGTCCCTTAGACAATTTTGAAGCGTTTTTGGCTCTATAAGCTCCCAAGAGTGAGATAATGGTCAATTTTCATTGATTTCAATTCATAAAAACCAAAATATAAGGTAATTAAGGATTTTTAGTATTATATTGTGTTAATTTGAACCAATACATGAAAGATGGGAAAGGTAGAAGTCCCTTAGGCAATTTTAAAGCCTTTTTGTCTCTGTACGCTCCTAGAAGTGAGTAAATGGTTATTTTTCATTGATTTCAATTCATAGAAACCAAAATATAAGGTAATTAAGGATGTTTAGTATTATATTGTGTTAATTTGAACAAATACTTGAAAGATGGAAAAGGTAGAAGGCCCTTAGGCAATTTTGAAGCGTTTTTGGCTCTATACGCTCCCAAGAGTGAGATAGTGGTCAATTTTCATTGATTTCAATTCATAGAAACCAAAAAATAAGATAATTAAGGATGTTATGTGTTACATTTTGTTAATTTGAACCAATACTTGAAAGATGGGAAAGATAGAAGTCCTTTAGCACAATTTTGAAGCCTTTTTGGCTCTATACGCTCCCAAAAGTGAGTAAATGTTAACTTTTTATTGATTTCAACTCATAGAAATCAAAATAGTACCGGGTACTCCCTATACTGGTATCCTAAAGAGATAAAGAAAAGGTCCAAGATCTCAAAATCCACATAAAAATGAAGTTGTATATCTCACTTGTGAAAGATTATTTTTGCTATACATATTTGCAATCAGTATACTAGCACTCATATGTATGATTTGTATCCCTTTCTGTTTTTTTTTTTTTTTCAAAAAGCCAAAAAATATAAACAATGGAGTAACTTCTGCCTCAGCTTGCTTTCTCTGAGAGAACAGAAATAATTTCATCCCGTGCTTTATCGAGAGCAGCTGATAAATTCTCAGGCTTCCTTCCGCCAGCTTGTGCGAAATTAGGTCTTCCACCACCACCTCCACCGCATAGCTTGGCAATAGGTCCAATGAATTTCCCAGCTTGAATCCCCAAATTAACAACTCCTGGTGTAAATGCAGCAACTAAACTGACCTTTCCTGCACCAGGAGAAGATCCCAAGATCACAGCTGCAGGATCTTCCATATGTTCTATCAAAAACTCAGCCGTACTCTTGAGTGAATCAGCATCTGTGTCATCCATAGAGTCGACAATTACCCTGTATTTAGCATGAGAAGAAACATGAAGTTGTGATCAAAATAATCCTGATGAAGTTTTATGAATTAATTTTGGTTAACTGGAACTATGTGAAGTACTCTGTACCTGACAATCTTTGAGTCCCCTATAGTAAAGGCTTTATCAAGGATGGCTGATGCTTTATATGCATCAGCTTTTGCAAGAGCAGCTGAGACTTCGTTTCTTGTCTGTCGCAACTCTTCTAACAGGGCTTCTACCCTTGGTGTAACTTCTTCGGCTTTGACCTTCATTAACCAAATGCTAACAATTTGAGTAAATATTCAGAAATAACAGGATCAACTTTTATATTTATTTCTTTTTGCCCCCAGACTTTCGGAATCATTTACAGAAGAGTTGGATTAGACCATGCCATAGACAACATTCATACAAGAGTAGCCAACTAGCCATAAGTCAATTAAGGAAGTTATGTGTTTTGTTTCTATATTATGAGTTTTATTTCTATAATTTGGTTCATCACATTTATTCTAATGATTGTTTTTATTATGGATAGTTTTTATTTTGTAACCTCTTTCATATGTTTTTTTTTCAATACGATTTTTGTCCAAGGACCGCCCCGTATGATGTTGACGAGTTGAATGTGGTTCGAGAACAATGGGCGCAATACTTTAAAAGTAAATATTTATTGAATGCATAACTATTAGCTTAGGTAGAACAACGTAATATTTTTAGTGTTGTTGTATATGTTGGATAAATTTATACAAGTTTTTATTTGTAATGTGTTACTACTTCAGTTTTTATATTACGTCGTATTAACTTTTACGAAAGATTGTTCGGTATAATTGCTTATTTACAGGAACAGGTATATTATAACAGGTTTTAATTAATATATATTAATTATATATAAATACATGCTGTCGAAATTAAATAAAATGAAAATTTAATTTAATAATTATTTGTAACGGGCAGCAAAATTATCAGTTACAAATAACCAGTTATTCGTAACGGGCACTTTTGTTGCCCGTTACAAATGAGTGTTAAATTATATACAATAAAACTCTATTCGTAACGGACATTTAAGATGTCAGTTACGAAAAATCACTTATTCATAACGGGCGTTTTAGGTGCTCGTTACGAATAAGGACTTATTTTAATACAAAAAAAATTTATTCGTAACTGACATTTCAGATGTCCGTTACGAATAACCCCTTATTCGTAACGGACATTTTAACATTTAAAATGTCAGTTACGAATAATGGGTTATTCGTAATGGACATCTGAAATGTGAGTTACGAATAATGAGTTATTCGTAACGGACATTTCAAATGTCCGTTACGAATAACTCATTATTCGTAACGGACAGTGCCCGTTACGAATAACAATGGCCATCCGCAATGGCCGCATACGTAACGGACGCTGCCCGTTACGGATGACCCCTTTTTGCCCGTTACAGATGAGGATTTTTCCACTAGTGTAGCTTGCTTTTAAATCTTTATATTTTTATGCTTGAGGCTTTCTACTCTTTTTCAGCTCTTTTTTTTCTTTAGCATTTATTTTATTTTTATAAGTGTGGGCAATCCCGATCATGCGGTCTATCACTCACTCGGCATTCATGCTACTCAGGCACGGTACCGAGCACTCGATAAGAGACGCAATCTGAGACGTGTTCATATCAAAGACATGTTCATGTCGAAGACATTGGAACACTTGCCCTTTTGTACACTTTTATTTATTTATTTTTTGCTATTATTATTATTATTATTTTTGAAACCACTCAAGCTTTTGAAGTTGCATATGTTACACACCACCCCATCCCAAGGTTAGGTAGATGTAGGTTGAAAACTAAAATGTCTATCGTTAGACGAGGCTCAAAGTGGTTTGCCAACAAAGGATTGCATATTTGAAGGGTGAAAGGTGATATAATGTGGTTACAAAGGGTGGCTCAAATCATTCGTATACCTTGTGCTTAGTTTTATTAAAGGAAAAGAATTAATGATCCAACAAAATTAATCTAAGGAAATAAAAGGTGCCTATGCTAGACTTATTAGGGAAAGGGAAAAAAAAATCGAAAAAATATCATGAAATCTTGTTGTTGAAGCTTGCCTCTTGTCCCTTGGTTTATCATCACTTGGTGTTCTTGCCGACTGGAGGTATTGGAAGCCCGTTATTGTCGATCAAATATTGGATTGCTTCCTTTAGTTTCCAACAGCTCTCAGTAGTATGACCCCTACCTTAATGGTACTTGCAGCGTACATTTGGGTTCCAACTAGGAAATCTCTTCTCTAGTGGGGGATCTTGAATGGGTCCAATAGGAGTAATGTGTCTCTTTGCATGGAGTTGATCGAAAGCATCGTCGTAGCTAATTCCAATAGGGGTGAAATCCTTTCTTAGTTGCTTTCTAAATCCTTGATTATCCATGGCTAAGATTTCTTTAAGGACAAAAGTACCAACACTGTTACTAGAGTAGGTGTTTTCGGAAGAAGAAGGGTAGTCATTCTTCTTTCCTTTACAGCCATTGTTGTTATCGTTACTAATCTTGGCCTTCTTGTCGTGCGGAGGAACATTAAGGAGATTCGAATTAATGAGGTCTTGAACACGATCTTTGAGGGCGAGACATACTTCGGTGGTGTGACCACGACCTCTATGGTATTGCCAATAAGAATTTTGCTCCCAATTGGGATACCGTTTTTCAGGCGGAGGGTCTTGACTGGGACCAATGGGGTGAATGAGACCTTGATCGTGAAGACAGTTAAAAGCTTCATTGTAAGTCATTCCTATTGTTGTGATTTCTTCAATGGTCCATTTTGCCCATGGCTTAGGAGCATTGAGTTCTTCATTAAATCCTTGGTGAGAATTTTGTTCAATAACCATCACCCGATTTGCTAATCCTTCTACCACATTCAAGAGCATGGAACCGACATCTTGCAGTTTTCGAACGTCCTCTTTTAGACTTGACAAGTCTTCCGTGGTATTATCTAAGAAAATAATTTCATCCTCCTCTATCATGGCCACTTCATCAAGAGAGGTTATTTAAGTTGTCTCGATCATGGGCTCACCTACAGGTGTGTTAAGGAGTGAAGGATCGAAGGATGTTTGATCTTCTGCGATAGCTAGAATCTGAGAAGTTTTATTGTCATCAATCAGATCTTGAATAGCTTCTTTGAGTTTCCAACACTCCTCAGTGTCGTGACCCTTTCCTTGGTGATATTTACAGTGCTTATTAGAATCCCACTTGGGTGGCCTGGCTTCTGGAACTGGATCTTTGATAGGCCCTATGTGCATGACTAGCCCTTTATGGTGTAGCTTTTCGAAAGCTGCTTCATAACTTATGCAAAGTGGAGTGAACACTCTTTTCGACCTTTGGATTCGTGGTTTAGAGGCGTTCGTAACATGTACTTCATTAATGGGAGAGGAAGAAGAAGGATGGTCGTTCTTCTTTCCTCTCGCACTATTATCTTTCAGAAGGTCATCATCAATGTCAATGCCTATATTATACACAGCCTTGAAAGTATTCAAGTTGTGTTGATATTTTAAGTGCTTTGCATATTTTTCTTGAAGGTTTTTTATGAACATCCTCACATAATCTTTTCAGTAGGAACCTTAACCATAATAGCAGAAGTTTCCCTCCATTTGTTGAAGAAAGAAGTGAACCCTTCGTTTTCTTTTTTGTTTTAACATCACAAGTTGTCTGTGGTCTGTTTCGTCTTGATTATTGCACTTATATCTATCTATGAAAGCGTTTGTTATGGAACCCCAAGAAGAGGTTTTCTCTTTGTCAAGGGAAAAGAACCATTGTTGACGAACGGTCTCAAGAGATAAAGAAAACAAGGAATGAAAGACTTTCTTATAATTCCCCTTAATGTTCATTATAGTTTCAAAAGCTCTTAGATGAAAGTAAGGGTTAACTGTTGCCTTGAATTTTGGGATGTCTTTGGCATTAAACTTATGCGGAAGAAGTTTGTTGTCCAGCGAGACACCTTGTGAACTAATGCCCTAAAATTTATAGTCACTAGATAGCTCGCTCAAGCTTTCTTGCGTAAGGTTCATTTGTTGTTGCTTCACAGGGTCATCAATTTTGAGGGTTAAAGCCTTCAATGCTTCATTCACGGTAGTCAATTTATTCCTAAGTTCGTTGACTTCTTCTTGAGTTGCCATTATCTTCTTAGCTTTCCTCTTTTGACAAATTGGTTTATCAAAAATTAAGACTTGAACAAAGGTCTTTTCCTTGATTAATCTCCCTTCTTTTCTTGACCAAGTACTGTGGAAAGGGAAATTAGGGATATTTATTGTTAATTATTTGACTCAAACTCTATTCAACATGCAAGGATGGAAGAAGATAGGAAGAATGAAGGTTGTGATATGGAGAAAGCATGTAGAGAATGGAATGATGATGTAGATGGAGATATATGAAAAAATTAGGAATATTGTAAGGTGGGTGTTCCAATCGTAAGGGATCCTTCTCCTGATGCCCATGGCCCCTTAAAGCCTAGGACTTTAAACTAGTTAGGGTGTATTAGGATTTGAATTCCTTAATGTTTGGGAGACCTTTGAATTAGATATGATTCTATCAGATACGCTTTTTTGTAAGAAACAAGTAGGAGTCGCCAATGAGTTTTAGGAAAAACTCATAAACCTCGTTCATGCATTTCTCCCAAGTAGAGTTCAAGGGATATTTAGCATAAATCATAAGTTACCCATGCCCAAATTGGTCTAGAAAACCAGAAATGTGTTTGGGAGCGAGGGTACTAAGATAACGTTCCCTTTAGAGGGGAATCGCGATCCTAGCCCTAGTGCAGCCTCTACTAGCGCTTCCTTTGCACAATTTCATTACCAAACAATATATGCAACGTGATACCTAAAAACTATGTTAATTGATTTTATTTACACACATTAATTCATATAGGAATTACATCGTAAGGTCTTTATTCTTATTTAATCAAATTCGTGAAAAGAACAATAAAATAAACAGTATTCGCCTTGACATAGGTGATCAACTAACAATTATTTTATTCAATTCTAATCTTGATTAACGAAAGAATACCATGTTAAATCAATTAATTTATTATTTTAAGGCGATCAAAATAATGGTGATTTAACTAAGTGCTCGGGAATTTACCACTTCTCTTTTCTAGATCTCCGTTTAGAACACTTATGGAATCCTTCTTGTTGGGGAACCTCCACTGTAGTAACAAAATATCGAAAAGGGTGAGTATTTAGGACAAGAGGGTTTGGATACACAAGTTCACAAGTATTCTGCCAGCGTTTAGGTTAATTTTCTCTGTGTTGAAGCCTCGGATTAGGGTCTTATTTATAGGGAATGATTAGGTTTAGGGTTTAGAGTATACGCGCGCAACTATTTTTCTTGCGCTTAGCTCTATGGTAAGATTCGATTTTTCAGTATTTTAATATTCAGAATCTTACACGAGCGCATCTCTGAAAGTTGTGCGGCCTGCCGCGCGCAACTTAATAAGTTGCGCGCGACTGCTGAGTGCAACTTTGTGAGATCCGCGCGATATTTTCCGCGAAAGCTTTTATTTTAACCTAGACGCTCCTAAATCCGTCATTATAAGGTTTTAAACATGGGCTTAAGCCTAATTATGATCGGGTTTAGTTAATTTGGACCTTGTGGGCCTTTGTTCTTTTATCTGGGCTAGTCTTTTGTGTTTTATGGCTTAACCAGTTATCCATAAGCAATCTTTACTTTGATCCAACACGAAAATGGTTTTATTTATCGTCATTGCACTTCCTGTCGAAACAGGAGGCTAAAAGTAGATGTCTACAGTTAGCCCCCACTTTGATCGAGTCTAGAATAGACGATGATCAAAGTAGTCAAGGAAAAATCCGAGACTCATTCTGGGAAGTTCTCCAAAGTTAGAGAATCTTTCAGTAAGGTTTAAGGATGTCGAAACAGTCCTTGGTTTGCTAAGTGTTTGAAACAAATAGCTATTAAAGCTAGAAAAAGTTTCCCCTAGTCTTAACACGCTAAAGAATCTAGATTGATCCTTTGAAATTATATAACGCTTTTACAAGTAAAGGTGTTGTTTAGGGTAATTTTACCCCACCACATGGTCCAATCAGAGGATGACACGTGTCAGCCTCAGGATGGCCCAAAGTGGACCAATCCCTACCTGACACGTGTCACTCCAGAAATTAAGGAAAAAAAGGCGGCCTTCAGGCCCAAATCCCGATAAAGCCGCAAAGCGGCGCGACCCACCAATGATTAGGGTTCAGTGACCTAATCAGGGGTACAATTCCCAAGGACCCTATAAATAGGGAGATGTCCCTCATTTTGAGGGCACGTTTTATCATTTTATTACACATTTCACTCTTTGATAGAGACATCCTGAGCTTGGAATCCGAGCAGATCCTTACCTAAATTTCCGCACCTTTTTCTCCCTTCAAGTTTCTAACTTGTGCGTCGGAGGCGGAGCACTACCCAACTGGTGTCTCCGTTTGTTTTGCAGGTACAGCTCACCTCGGATATGTCTTCGTGTGGTAACTCTCCCGAGGGACACGCCGTCTGTGGGGAGAGTACCTCGAAGATGGTTCAAGAGTCTGTACCACCTCCTAACCGTCTGGGCGAAGACCCAGAGGTCTTTACAGACCAGGAGGATGAAGATCCTCAGGTCGAAACCTTTACAGCCGAAGACGGCTCTCTCTTAGAATCAAGCGCATCCGGCCCAGAGAGACTCTGGAGCGGGGTGCCTCCCAGGCGGGTCCGAGCAGACCCACTGGGCAGCCGGAAGGGGAAACCTAAACGGCCGCTGGATCAGCCCTTGTCACCCGAGACGAACTCATGAGATTCTTGACAAGTTTCAAGGGTGAAATTAAAGAGCTGATCACCAAAAGCTGGGCTAGCCCAAGTAAAGGTCAGTCGGCGAAGAAGACTCCTCCAGAGAAGGGGAAGTTAGTCAGAGACCGGCAGCCCACTCCTCATCCAAAGGAGAAGGCAGCCGGGACCATTGATTGGTAAAAAATTCTCCTTCCTGGGAAGAACACCAATAACACTCGCCGGACTCAGCAGCCGGTGAGAAGTAAAAAATCAACTCTTGATGCCCGGGAGATCATTAACCGGAAGAAAAACCAATCGCTGTCTGAGTCGGCTTCAACGTCGAACTTTCCAGACAGCTTCAACAATAACTCTGCCGGGAATGCACTTCCTTGCATGAGAGTCGGACAGGCGGTAATACCGTCCATTCTGGCCCTCATATGATTGGAGCTGTACCGTATGTGCCTACTCAGGTCTACGGCCAGTATCCCCCTCATTTCATGCAGCCAACCCTCTTTGGAGGTCAGGCGTATATCAAAATGTCCATCCATTGGACTGGCAGCTTCGTCTGCTGCGCCTGGGTGAACAACCTTCTGCGTTCACCCGGGAGATAACCGAGGCGGCCCAGCCGGCCAAGGTTAAGAATGTGTTGGTTGGTACCTATGATGGTACCACTAACCCAGAAGACCACCTCATGGCTTACACTAACCTCATGTATCTGCAGGGGTTGGTTGATGCCACTTGGTGTCGGTGTTTCCCGGCTACATTGAAGGGCATTGCCCAACAATGGTTTGACAATTTGGCAGCCGGGTCCATCGATAGCTTCAGGAAGCTCGCCTTCCTGTTTGCTTCCAACTTCTCAATGAACATCCCTTCTAAGAAAACAAGCCTTGATTTGAGCACTGTTAAGCAGGGAGAGAGAGAAGGGCTGCGCTCATATGTCAGGCGGTTCAATCTGATAAGAATTAAGATTCAAGGACTGTCTGACGAAGTAGCTTTTACGGACTTTTTCAAAGGTCTGAGAGACGGGTCGACCTTTAAGTTCGACCTAGTCAGAAAAGGGGCTTTCACCTTATAGGCGGCCCTGAGGGAGGCGGAAAGTTACATCCAAGCTACCGATCTCCAAGTAACCAGTCGGACTCCAAGAAGTCCGACAAACAGAAAGACAACTGGTCTGCTCAGCCGGCCAAAAACAAAGAAGAGAGCAAGAAAAGAAAATAAGTCTGGGCGGTTACTAACTCTGACTAGCCGTCCCAGAAGAAAAAGAAAGAGTTTAAACCGTACGTCCCCAAGTACGAGTTTAACAAAGACTGCAACTCCATCCTCATGGAGGTAAAGGGTCGGCTGTCCATTAAGAAGCCGGATCTTATGAAGAGTTTTGTCCAGTCACGGAACAAAAATAAATTCTGTCAGTTCCATGAGGAGGTCGGCCATGACACCAACGACTGCTTCAGTGTTCAGCGAGCGTTGGACCGTCTGGCTGACAAAGGGCTGTTGAAGTCCTACATTTCTAAGTCCCCAGCCGGGGCAAAAAAGAAAAACAAGGGTCAGTCCTCCAAGACTACCCCCCAGCCTGCTAGTAGCTCGGATACCGATAAGGAGCCGGTCTACACAATAGCAGGCGGGTTCTCCTGTGGTGGCCCTACCATCCGGGGCACCAAGAGCCATCTTCGAAAGATGGACAAGGATGATGACGAGCAGGCGTCTGCAAGCACCTCCTTCCCAGACGTCTTGATTACTGAGAAGGATAGGGGCAGCGTCCGCCGTTCGCATGATGACCCGGTTGTCATTGAATGTAAGGTTTCCAACCAACTGGTTGGAAGAATCCTTATTGACATCGGCAGCTCATCAGACATCATCAGCCTCCGGTGCTTGCAAAAGCTGAAATATAACGTCAGTAGCACGCATCCGGTCACCCACCCCTTGGTTGGTTTCGGGGGTAGGATGGTCTACCCAGCCGGAAGAATTGACTTACCCATCCGGCTGGGAGAGAAGGGCCAAGGATGACATATTGTCGTCAGATTCTTGGTCGTTGAGGAGTCGACCACCTACAACATTATCCTTGGCCGGCCGACCCTCAATGTAGCCAAGGCAGTAATAATCCCATCCCTCATGCTCATCAAGTATGAGAGGGATGACGGCACTGTGGGTTCCCTGAATGGGGATCAGAAGACGGTCCGAGAGTGTTATCTCTCAGCCGTCAGAGACCCTGTGGCCCCAGACGGCCAGGAACCAATAGACCTTAACAATGTCAAGGATACCGACCCTGCGCCTGTCCCACCAGCAGCCGGGAAGAAAAGAAAGGCACCTCTGCTGGTGGAGGTTAAGAAAGAGAAAAAATAGCAATCACTGACCGGTGAACGGTCAGAGGAGCTCCGCCGTTAACCGGCTGGTGAAAGTATTGATCTCGTTATGGATGAAAGCCGTCCAGAACGTACTGTGAAGGTTGGGACGGTTTCTCATGCTACTTTGGGTGCAAGTTTGCACCTTCTGCTGAAGGAATTCAAAGACATTTTTGCCTTTGAAGTGGAAGAGATGCCAGGCGTCAGCCCGGATCTCGCTGTCCACAAACTCGCCGTGGACCCCAAAAAGAAGCCCATCCGGCAAAAGAAAAGAAACCACGACGAGGAAAGAAGTCAGGCGGCAGCTGCCGAAGTCAAAAAGCTGCTAGACGCCAGGTTCATCCGGCCTTGTAATTTTCCCGACTGGGTGGCCAATGTGGTCCTTGTTAAGAAACCGAATGGGACCTGGCGCATGTGTGTTGATTACACAGACCTCTACAAGGCGTGTCCAAAGGACAGTAACTCGCTTCCAAAGATCGACAGTCTGGTCGACTCTACAGCCGGTCACGCCTTGATGAGCTTTATGGATGCCTACTCCGGCTTCCATCAGATACCCCTGTGGAAGAAAGATCAAGAGAAGACGGCCTTCGTCACTGATCAGGGTTTATTCTGTTATACTGTGATGTCGTTTGGCTTGAAATATGCGCCTGCCACTTTCCAACGGATAATTAATACGGTCTTCTTTAATCAGATTGGGAGGAATGTGGAGGCGTACATTGATGACATGATAGTCAAATCCAAGCTACAGACGGATCACCTTGCTGATCTCCGAGAAACATTCACCACCCTTATGCGGCATAAGGTTATGTTAAATCCTAAGAAATGCGTCTTTGGTGTTGAGTCAGGGAAGTTTCTCGGATTCCTGATTGATCAAAGGGGGATAGAGGCTAACCCTAAAAAAGATACAGGCGGTGATAGACATGAAGTCACCCCGTTCTGTCAAGGAAGTGCAGAGACTCACCGGCTGTCTGGCCACCCTTGGGAGGTTCCTCAGCCGGTCAGGCGACAAGTGCCTCTACTTCTTCCAAGCAATCAGGAAGAAAACCAGATTTGAATGGGGGGAGGATGCTGAGGCGGCATTCCAGAGGTTGAAAGAGCATTTACATTCTCTACCTAGGTTGGTCAGTCCTTTACCTAGGGAGACGTTGTACATGTACTTAGCCGTCTCAGATCATGCCCTCAGTGCCGTTCTCCTTGCAGAGCGAGACGGCGTGCAGCTCCCGGTTTACTTCATTAGCCATGTTCTTAAAAATGCTGAACTCCGGTATCCCACGGTTGAAAAATTTGGCCTTGCTCTGTATATGGCTTTCAAAAAATTGAAGCCCTACTTTCTGGCACACCCGGTGGTGATTTACACCGACCAGCCACTCAAGCGGCCAATGTCTACCTTGGACTCATCCGGGAGAATGTTGAAATGGGCTATTGAAATGCAAAGTCTTGAAATCACTTACGAACCAAGAAAGGCAGTGAAAGGTCAGGCGTTTGCCGACTTCATTGTTGAAATGACCCGTCCGGTGGCTCCGGATAATCTTGATCAGGTTTGGAAAGTGTATGTAGACGGGAGCTCTACTAAGAACGGCTGTGGTGCAGGCGTAATTTACTAGTCTCCTGAAGGGGACAGATTTGAGTATGCACTACGCTTCAAATTTCAAGCCTCTAACAATGAGGCGGAATATGAAGCCCTGCTAGCCGGCATTCGCTTGTGTAAGGCGGCAGGGGCCATGAAAATTGACGCCTACTCTAATTCTCAATTGGTCGTTAGCCAGTATGAGGGAAGCTACGAGGCTACTCATCCGGCTATGATTAAATATCTTCAGGCAGTCAAAGAAGAGACCAAGGCACTTGAGGAATTCCGTCTGAGTCAAGTGCCTAGGTCGGAAAACAACCAGACGAATGCATTGTCAAAGCTGGCGTCTTCCGCCTGCCATGATACCACTAGGCGAAAAAACCACTTAGCCACCGGTTCAAAACCCCCCTAAGCCATCGGTTTTGAACCGGTGGTCATTTGGGGGGTGGCAATAACCCCAAGAAAGGCCACCGGTTCAAAACTGGTGGCAAAAATGATTATTGCCACCGGTTAACCGGTGGTAATATTTATTATGGCCACCGGTTAACCGGTGGCTAAAACCCATTCCCGCTTTTTTTAAAGGGGTTTTTAGCACCAGTTCTGTTCACAACCGGTGGCAAAAATGGCCCAAAAAATTAAGTTTTTTTTTTTTTTTTTTTTTTTTTTTTTTTGCATTTTTTCCACATAAATTGATATATAAACACTAACATATATATATACTTACATATTTTCATTAAAAAAGGCTGTAATATTACAATTTTGGTCCAAAAAACTTAAAAAAAATACTAGTCACTGTTAAATACAAGCTAAGTCACACCAAAAACCTATAATTGTCAAGATTCATGGAGAGCAGCAATCTGTATAGCTTCGCAACTTCTTCTAGACGATTAAGTTTCAGCAGAAGAGAAGTTTCCTGCTCTTTGTAAGACAATCTATTAACCTATATCCAAACCAACAAAGAAAAAATAAAGATTATAGATCAACACATAGAAACTATACCAGGACAAAAGTAATATTATTCAATCATCTCACGATTTTGATTTCTTTTCGCTGTAGTTCTTCATGAAATTACATATTTGATAAATGTCATTGCTTAACAAAAACAAGAACATAAAATTAAAGGCAGATAGCACAAGAGCAAGCTAGCAAATGAACCCTGTTAACATAAATTGAACTACCATAACCCACCACCCAGAACACAAGACCCCCTACCACCACCAACCGCCACCCCACACCACCCCAACACCACCAGCTCCAACCCCAGCCCAAACCCTCGCCCAGAACACATGACCCCCCTACCACCACCAACCGTCACCCAACACCACCCCAACACCACAAGCTCCAACCCCAGACCCACCCAAACCGCATCCAAGCCACCAAGACCCATCACCGAAACCCACCACGACCCATCACCCAAACCCACCACAACCCGTAACCGAACCCACAACCAAACCAAAACCCTACCCAACGCCACACCCACCACGACAGCAACCACAACAGCCGCAACTAAAACCCTACCCAACGCCAGAACCACCACGACAGTAACCAAAAAACAAGCGAAAATTTAAAAAAAAAAAAAAAAAAAAAAACCAAAAAACATACCTTTATAACCGAAATTGGTTTGAATTTGGTTTAATAAGGTCAAATTCGACCATGAAAAGTCTAGATCTAGAAATTTCATGGTCGAATTTAACCTTAAAAACCATTAATTTTTTAACACCACCAACCACAAAAGTTTTTAACACCACCGCCGGCGACGAGAGAGCTTTGAGATGAGAAAGGAGGAAAGAGAAGTGAGACGAGAGAGGGGTGAGACGAGAGAGAGAGCAGGAGAGAGTGAGACGAGAGAGAGAGAGCAGGAGAGAGTGAGACGAGAGAGAGAGAGCAGGAGGAGAGGGGAGGGAAGAGAGAGGCTGAGAGAGGATTTAGTTAGGGTTAGAGGTTTATAAAGGGGAGGGGGCGGTTTTTTTTAAAAACAAAGCCACCGGTTTTGAACCGGTGGAATTAATAATTTGACCACCGGTTCGGTTCAAACCGGTGGCAATACCCTTCCCACAAAATCCCGCCCATTTTCCCTTATTTTTTTCAATTTTTCTACTAGTGTACGCCTCGGTCAGTCTTTTGGGAAGTTCTTGAAAAGAGAAGCATCTATGAGGATCCCATTGGAATTCTGGACCGAAGCTCTACCTGGATGGATGGCATCCGGGCCTACCTTTCAGACGGCACACTTCCTGATTCGCCACAGGAAGCAGCCGTCCTGAAAAAGCGAGCTGCAAGCTTCGAGTTGAAAAATGGAGAACTCTTCAAGGTGGGGTTTCTGAAGCCTTTGTTGAAGTGTGTCACCCCAGAAAAGGGGAAAGAAGTTCTCAAAGACTTGCACTCGAGATTCTGCGCCTCTCATATAGGCGGCAGGTCCCTAGCCGTCAGAGCCAGACGACGTTATTTTTGGCCCACTCTTGAGGCAGGCGCCAAGGAATTGGTGAAGAAATGTGACAAATAAGAAAAATTTGGCAAGCTTATTCACCGTCTGACTACTGATCTGACGGCCATTCACAGCCCAATCCCGTTTGCAAAATGGGGCATGGACATTCTAGGTCCTTACACGCCTGCCCCAGGCGGAAAGCGCTACATCTTTGTGGCTGTGGATTATTTCACCAAGTGGGTGGAGGCTGAGGCGGTTAAAAACATCAAGACCTCAGACGTAATTTCCTTCATTTGGAAGAACATTATCACCCGGTATGGGGTACCTATGTCTATGGTGTTTGATAATGGTCCTTAGTTTGAGACACCTCAGCTAAAAACTCGGTTGGGAGATGAGGGGATCTCAAGCTATTTTGCATCTGTTGGCCGGCCCCAAGCAAACGGCCAAGTTGAAGCCTTCAACAAACTAATCTCAGACAACATTAAGAAGAAAATAGAAAGAGCCGGTGGCTTATGGGCAGAAGAACTAATCCATGTCCTATGGGCCATCCGGACAACAGCAAAAGGGGCAACCGGTGAAACCCCATTTCTCATGCTTTACGGTGCTGAAGCCGTCTTGCCCATCGAACATTACGAGCCGACTCTCAGAGTCATGCTATATGATGAAGGGGCAAACTGGGAAGCAATGCGCCTGGCATTGGATTCACTCCCAGAACGCAGGGGCAATGCCGCCTTGCGTCATGAGATTTACCGTCTGAGAATGACTAGAGCCTACAACAAAAAAGTACCCAAGCGTCCCTTGAAAGTTGACGACTTAGTGTTACGAAAAATGGAGGCAATTGGTAGGGAAAATGAGCTGGGAAAGCTAACACCAAATTGGGAAGGCCCCTACCGGATCTATGAGGAAGTGAGAGATGGCACCTACCGTCTGGAAACTCCAGACGGCAGGCGCCTGCCTAGAACTTGGAATGTAGACAATCTAAAAAAGTACTACTTCTGAGAACGTAAACTTTTTGTAAACAATGAGTCAATTAATGAAGATTCAGACTTTGTTTGCAAAATTGAGTTATTGTTTGATTACCCATCCGGGTAATACCCAGACGGATTTTTCATTTACCTAACTAAGTTCGATACTTAGTAAAGGTTACATTTGTTTGACCGCCTGGGTAATACTCGGATATTCGGATCTCTTGTTTATTTAAGTTTGATACTTTGTTCATTTAACTAAGTTTGATTATCCGCCTAGGTAATACTCAGACGGATTTTTCTTTTACCTAATCGAGTTTGATACCTGGTAAGATTAAATAATTGCCTGTCCGTCTGGGTAATACCCAGACAAACTCGTTCGTTTAAACAACTAAGTTCGATACTTAGTGTAAATT
Organism: Chenopodium album; assembly: GCF_948465745.1. NCBI lineage: Eukaryota > Viridiplantae > Streptophyta > Magnoliopsida > Caryophyllales > Amaranthaceae > Chenopodium > Chenopodium album. The sequence continues at coordinate 44,378,589 of NC_137839.1, forward strand.
CAATACTTCGACTAAAAACTAAGCACAAAAACGTTTATTGGCTATACAACCGGTCTCAAACAAGACCAGAGGCTAAAATGGCCGGATGGTTGCTCATTTTATAAAATCGCATGTCCCAACATGGACAAAGGCGTCCGGCAACACCCCTCCGGGTGCAATCGTCGCAGAGAACAGACTATTTATCGGTTCTACGTACCCATGCAGACGGCAAAAATTGAACGACCAAATTGGTCAACTCATAGCCGTCTGACCAAAATGACCTGTAAAGAATGGTCAAGTTGCCGAATACCGGATGCCCTAGGGTATCAGTCAGTCACCGGCTGATGAACTCACTTAGGTTATTTATTCCAAAATTGCAATTACTACCTCAATTAGGGCAAAGGAGTCATGCAATGGCTATGAAATCTTTACCAAGACGGATAAGCACCGTCTGGGTAGTAACTGGAACGACTGTCGGTGTACGGCTGTGCACTTGGTTTGGGGCAATCACTACTGTGATTGATTGACTTACAAACATATCATGCTCTTTGCTGCATCAGACGTTTTCAAGTCAATCAACCAACTCAACTTGAAACCAATCACACAGCCGTCCAGGGGCAAGGACAGCCAGACTATTGGTTAGTTAAGCAAAAAATCGCCGCATGCTTTTGATAAGTTAGGCAAAAATGAAAGTTAAAATTTGCAGAAAATAAAAATTCAGAATGATCAAAACCGACTCAGTCGGTGCATTTCATAAAAGTCCATCCAACCAAACGGTTGTAGTGGATTAAAATGTTAACCGGACCCCGTCCGGGAGAAAGAAATTGTAAATTAACACGGCTCCACAGCCGGTAAATACAAGAATACTCGGCACGCAGGCCAGAAAAAACAAGTTTTGGCACACTGCCGCTGAATAAAAGAAAGAATAAAAAGCAGAGATTGGCATACTGCCGCTGAATGGTCACTTCTGGCCTGCAAACGGTGCCTCCTGGTCCTCCTCCTTTTCCTCATCATCTGAGGGTATCTCCTGTGCTTCACTTGGACCAGGTAGCTTAGGAGCGGACGACTCGTTGTTGGAGTTGACCCAGGCTTCGAAAGAGGCAGGCTCCGGCTCACCTTGTTCTCTCAAGTACACCACGTACTCTGCATAGCTGTGCGCTACTGCCCAGACGCTGTAATCCGCGTCAGGGTACAAGGCAGCCCAGGCAATCTTCATACGGGCGTCATTGTTAGCGTCACTCTCAGCAACAAGGCGGTTTTGCTCCGCCTCCAGGGTTGCTGCAAAGTTTGTCTAAGCCTGAGCAGCCTCCTTCTCCAGCCTTTGAACCTTGGTCTTCAGTTTGGTGTTCTCTTCAGAAACACCTTTAAGTTTTCCAAGGTCCGTCTGGGCCTTCTTGAGCGCCTCATCAGCCTTTTTGGCGCTCTCATCCGCCTTCTTCTGGGCCTCCTCCCCATCCTTCTTAGCCGTCTCAGCATCCGTCGCCCGCTGCTTGGCCGCCTCCAGATCTGACTCCAGCTGCTGGATTCTAGACGCCTGTGTCATAATGATTGCTTTAGTTTCAAGTTCATTTACGATAGTTGAGTGTAAAGCAATATTATCAGCGTCTATGGCGGACTTCTTGGCCCTTTTTACCTCTTCCCGTTTGCGAGAATAAGGACGTTTGAGCCTGTCCACCCGCAGCATGGCCTGCAAAAAGTCAGGCGGTATAAGTATTGCAGGCGGGATAAAACACTTGGAAAAAATAAAATTGAATTGACAAGTTTCTTACCTCAGCCAGAAGGGATAGAATGCGTTCAAGATTGAACGTCTCTATCCCAGGGATATTGTCCTTATCCCTCTTCCGGACGGCTTCCAGCATGGCCTTGGCATGCTTCTGGACGTCTGGCCAGCGGGGAGATTGATCTGCACCACAATCAATACTTGATGAGTGCGAAACTAAGGCAGCACCTATTTGTTGTCGGCCGTCTGAAGATGACGTCTGTTGAGAGTGGGATTTCACCCGTAAAGGCCACCCCAGCTCAAGCGGGGATTCAAAAGGGTTCTTACCTTCAGAGCCGGCCAAGCGGGAACCGCTTGCAGGCGTGGTGAACCCCGCGGCTGCTGATAAGGGGTTGACGAGATTAAGGCACAAGCTGCCGCCTATCTTCTCGTTTCGCCCCGCTATCCGCATCTGCTGTTGCCCGGCTAAGGCGCCAGGAGTTGACGCAGAGGTGGCTTTTTAATTTTGTTAAGAACGGCGGGGTTCTCCTCCCTAGCCCGTTTGAGTTGTTTCTCAAACGACTTTCCAACCTCTACTCCCTGCAAAAATAACCAAAATTAAGGTTAGCATTCGGGAAAAATGATTTTAAAGGATCAACTTATGAAAGCGTAAGGCGTTTGTTACCTTGGCTTTGACCTCAACCGCAGCCTTTTCCGCAAGCGCCTTGCGGATGACAGCAGAGGATCTCTTAGGAGTCTTCTCCGACTGCAACATTTTTAATTTTTCTTCTGCAAAAAGAGAAGTTGGTCAATATCATAAATCAATTCTAATAAAAAGCTACTACAGACGGATATAAACTCAGGCGCATACGTTTGGTAAACATGTGTCCTAGCCCGCAGGCGGCTAGGAAACACTCGTCCCTGAACCAGGCGCTCTTGGGGATCTAGTTTTTGGGAACTTTTACTGTTTCCCCGGTTGACAAAGTTGCGTCTGCGAGGCCGAAAAAGTCTGCCTCAATGATCTTGTCAAAATCTTCCTCTGGGATCCGGGGAAGAGCGCACTTCCGGCCTAACAAGTCGGCCTTCTTATTGTACAGACAGAATTCGTAATTCTCCCGTCTGGTTGGAGCTGACATCAGGTAGAACCTGTGCTTCCAGCCGTCGAATTTCGAGACCTTGTCCAAGGTCATCATATATTGGGGGTGTGTGGTTAGAGTGTACCACGCCCTCCAGCCGCCTGGGCTTCTGCTAAGATAATGCATACTAGCAAAAGCCTCCCAGCCGGGGTTAAGCCCCTAGAACTCACAGGCGGCAACATACCCCAGAATGTTTGTCCAAGAGTTGGGGGTAAGTTGCCAGATTCCGAGGCCGTAGCCTCTCAAAATTGCCTTCACCGCCTAGTGAAGGGGAAAGCGGAGACCAGCCTTGAACGCCGCCTCATTACAGCCAAAATAGCTGTTGGCGTTCTGTTCATCGTTCTCCCAGGCGATGGTGCCATTCTCAGGCGGCACCCGGATTCTATACCCGTCTCCTAGCGGGTGTATTTGGGTAAAATTCTTTAAGTTCACCTCCATTTGGATCCAGTCTTTGGAGGAGACGTGGATGCTGAAGGGATCATCCTTCTCGTTCCAATTTTTCCTTTCTTCCTCCTCGCTATCCGGAAGCGGGGGTAAATCGTCACTACTCTCAGAGGTAAAGGCGGAGCTGTCGCTCTCCGTCTCCTCCTCACTTTGACCTAAGGGGGCAGAGACGACCTCGTCGCCGCCTTGGTCGCACTATTCCAAAAAAGAGTCAGCAGGGGTTGAAGGGGCGCGCGGAGGGGATCTCTCCAGAGCCGTCTGGTCAACCTGATCGGACGTTTCTCCCTCAGGCGTTTGGCCGCCTTAGCCTTCGCTCTTGTAATTTGGATCAGTTGCCGTCTGTATTGTCCGAGCCATGGTGTCCTGCACAGACACATAACTGGTCGGAATCCAAGGCAAAGGGTGGTCCCAACACCCCGATACGGCACTCCCAGTCCTAGACTCAGCCGTCCCTGGTGACCGGCTGGACTCTAACCTAGGCTGTGCCGTGTGTGTTGGTGATGCATCCATTTATTGCAAGAAATATGTACAAGCGGTGAAAAAAAAAGAAAAAGAGCTGAGAGGGGCAGAGACGGTACCTTTTGAAGTTAAATCTGAAACTAGGCGGATCCGGCTGGGTCGGTGGAAAACGAGCTCTCTTGTTTGCGCCTGACTCAGACGGATAACTTCTGCTCTCTTAAAGTTTTCTCTCTAGAAAGTTTTTGTAAGCGTACAAAACTATGAGGGTAAAACGGCTATATATAGAGGGTAAATACGGGGGCATTTCCGTAATTTACTCGGAAGGTGAACGGTTACTCTTTAACGGTAAAATTACCGCCAACCGGAGTGTGACATGTGTTACAGATTCCACGTGGCGTGCCACGTCACATCTGTGAGGGGCAAATGTTTAGGGTAATTTTACCCCGCCACGTGGTCCAATTAGAGGATGACACGTGTCAGCCTCAGGATGGCCCAAAGTGGACCAATCCCTGCCTGACACGTGTCACTCCAGAAATTAAGGAAAAAAAGGCGGCCTTCAGGCCCAAATCTAGAGAAAGCCGCAAAGCGGCGCGGCCCACCAATGATTAGGGATCAGTGACCTAATTAGGGGCACAATTCCCAAGGACCCTATAAATAGGGAGATGTCCCTCATTTTGAGGGCACGTTTTATCATTTTATTACACATTTCACTCTTTGATAGAGACATCCTGAGCTTGGAATCCGAGCAGATCCTTACCTAAATTTCCGCACCTTTTTCTCCCTTCAAGTTTCTAACTTGTGCGTCGGAGGGGGAGCACCACCCAACTGGTGTCTCCGTTTGTTTTGCAGGTACAGCTCACCTCGGATCAGTCTTCGTGTGGTAACTCTCCCGAGGGACAAAAACACCCAAAACAGGTGTTATGGGTGATGTCAAGTCATGAGAAGAGATCGGTTTTAAAATAATAAAAGGGGATGATTTTCTCCCAATCATGTCATCGTTGGTCTAAAGTCTCTCGATATGTCATATAAACTTTAGCCTGAATTTAACAAAGTAAAAAGAATGGAAAGGGGTTTTCGATATGTGAATCGAAAAGGGGTCTGGTATTCGAGCCGGATGTCCACAAGATAGAAATACATGTCTCAGAACTTGAGGCATATATCCAAATCCAGTGAGAGAGAAGAAAGTCAGCAACTCTCTCAGCAGTTTTGTCCACAAGATGAGTACACGTGTCTCAGGACTGGGGGCACATGACTACATGGGTGCGACATCGTTCCGTCGCTCTTTATACAGGGGGTGGACGAACACCCTAACTGTCCGATAAGTTAGTAAGCTCACTAACTACCGTATTTGCTTCCATTCACGAAGTGCCTGTTCTTGAAGGTTCGGCGCGCCTGTCGACTCGTGAGCTAACGCCTAAAGTAAATAGTCTACCTTTTAGTTCCGAGAGGTAGATCTCACAAAGCTTGGGCTGTGGTGAAATTTTACGCAACACTTACACCGTACAATTTTACGTTGTACGCTACGCCATTTGCATTTTTACGCTGCATGAAAACGCCTTTCTTTTACTTCGTATGTGAAAAAGAAGAAAACCCAAACACTTATGTCATCAGTACAGTAAAATGACAAACCTGTCTATGGGTGCTTTTACGTAAAGCACCACCACGGAACCTCTTAAGGCACGCTTACGAATAAAGGTTCAAAACGTATGCTTGGGGAAGGCACAAAGCACGGTGTGCATGCAAAGATGATGCAAAAATATATGAAAGAAGAAAATAAACTACAAATGCAAAGCAATTTAAAAAGGTATTTGATAATTCGCGCGCTATTACGTCTAATAACGAGCGAAAACCGTTGAAAAATGATCAAACGGATCAAAATCCGGATATCGGTCATTTTAGTGACCAGTATCCTCGCGCAACTCAGTAGATCGCGCTGGCCAGGCGCGCGCATCTTTCTGAGTTGCGCTTGTGTGTCACGCGCAACTTCTAAAGTTGCGCGCGACATTCAGTTCAGCAAAAAGAAAATCGCAGAAGCGATTTTTCATTTCGCTTTCTCTCTCTTTCCTTCCTCCATTTTCGCCCCTTTCTCTCTCTATAGAGCTCGGATTTTCGTGATTTTTGAAGGTAAAGGAAGAAAATTTCGTTCTTAATTCATTTATTCCATAATCCAAAGTAAGTCTTTTGCCAGTTTTTGCTCTTTTTTGGCTGAATTCGAACGATTTTCGAATCGTTAAACCCCAATTTTCGAATTTGGGGTTTTTCGATTTCGTCCATTATTCTTGAAATTGTTTATTCCATGTTGTCATGCTATGCTTAAGGAGTGTTTTGCAACAAATTTCATGAAAAAATTGTTAAGTATTGAACCTTGTATGAGCATTTCTTCACTTAAGTTTGTTCTTGCCTTTTTTTGCTTGAATTCTGCTTGAATTTGTTTTTTTCTTGCTCATTTTGGTTATACTTTTTCATTATGAAGTAAATTATAGTATTAGAACTAACATTACTTTCATAATTCATATTTTGTAAATTTTGAAATTGAAAAATGGGGTGAAGTATATACTTAGTTTGTTTTTGCCATATTCGAACTTCAAGATTGTTTGGTAGACGATAATTGCGTTTTGTTGTTACTATTATTCGCCTGAAAATAATTGATTCCTTGAGATTTTGGAATATAATCTCTTGAATACTTATTTGAAACTTGTATAGGATGGCTTTTGTGGGTGTTTTGAAATCCCCCATTTACTGAGTTTAATTGCAGGATCGTAGCCCCCAAGCATGGGTGGCATTCGATTTTCATGTTTCATCCTATCGATAGTCGTTATGCTGCCGAAATGGATCTAGAATACGTTTATTAGCTTAGTTTAGAAAGTAAACTAATCATAGCATGGACTCGCCTCCATTCGTCGATGCTGAGGAGATTTTAGTAGGTCCTGACGAGGTAGTTGGGTGCCTCCTTCAGCGGAGGTCACGTATACCAATGACGTTTGATCAGTAATTTGTGAGATCCTTCCAGCAGCGGAGGATGATGAGGGGATACCGTTTGTTCCTGAGATGGTTGAGTCGGTACGTCCTTTTATATATGTACTTAAAATACTTCTATTTTTGTTTCACATACATTTATCTATTAACTGTCCTTGTATTTTTTTTTGAACAGGTTCCGCGGGAGACCGTGAACGACATGGTGAGGACCTTACGTGCTTTCCGAGCTGCTTATCGGAGAGCCCTCGTGACATTGTAATGCCGTGATCATCGGATGATTGCGGTAAGTTTTATTTATATATATATATTTTTTTTACGAAGTTATTACATTGTATGTATTAATCTTCGGTTAGGGATTTTACAGGATGTACAGCAGCCGTTTAGCAGTCGCAGAGCACCCTGAGCCCTTTTGTACACATTTTATTATTATTATTTTTTAGGAAACATTGTACATAGATTTCTTGTTTTTGTTGTACATATGACACACATTTTCTTTTTTTTTTTTTTTTTTTTTTTTGTGTATGTCATATTATTATTATTTTTTTTGTTTCCATGTGTACTTAAAAAAACAAAAATTTTCCGAGGGAGAGAAAGGGTTCCCGACTTACCCCACTCGAAAAATAACAAAAGAAAGAAAGGAAAAGGAAAGAAAGAGAGAGAGAAAAAGGAAAAAAGAAGAGAAAAGAAAGAAAACAAGAAAAAACAAAAATAAAATAAAATAAAAGAAAAGGAAATAAAGAACACAAGAGTTAGCAAAAGGCAAGCATATTATTAGTCTTAAGATTTCGTTAAGATTCCGTTATTATGTAAGTCAAAATACGGAAATAATCCTGAACCACATGTCGCGACAGAGGAGACGCGCGCATCTGAACGCGCGCATGTGATTTAGTTGCGCGCGGATGTCGCGCGCAACTTCATGAGTTGCGCGCGCCACCTGTTTCTGAACTTTCCTTTGGGAGAAAATTGCCGAAAATTTGCCCCTCTTAGTTCTATTAAAGCATGGCTTCGTATAGGTTTCTGATCATCTCGCATTCATTCGCTTAGTAATTTATAAGAACTAAAAGAAATAATCTCTCTAAATTCTTATTTTCTTCTTCTCTCTCTATTTTTTTTAATATTGAACAATGGTAAAAACCTTTGAACAACGATTGAAGCAATGGGTCACCTCCCTTTCAAACGAGGACAAACTAACTTTCAAAATTTATCACCTAGATCCTCTATTGAACTATATGCAATTAGTGATTAATTTTGACTTCCTTCATGCCGCGGTTAACCATTGGGATTCCAACCACCATCTTTTCTTATTTAAAGGGGACGAAATTATTCCCCTTCCTGGTGAGTTTGAGGCCTTGCTAGGCTTCCATACAAATACTCTCCCCGTGACTTATTCCCCTCCATTGTCAAATCCCAAACCTGTATTCCAAAGATTTTTCAGCTTGTCTGAGAATGACATGACTAATTTTAGAACTGATGAAGGCGTGAATTTAATTCAATTTATTGAACATTTCGTTGCCCCTCGTGACAACATGACTAAACAACGCTTTAAAATTTGTGCTTTATGTTATTGTCGTGTTGTCAACTATTTACTTAGGACAGGCAAAGAATATGGAGACTATTCCATGGTGTCTGTAGTTGAGAAAATAGAGGGATGTCATTCACCCGCTCCTTTGGCTTTGGCGGAAACCATTCTATGCTTGAATCGCCTTAGAGGAGATCCTAACGAAAATGGCTTCACAGGGAGTCCACTCCTATTACGCGTAAGTTTTTTTTTTCGTATTTTGAGCGCATGTAAAGGAGTTGCGCTGGCATGTCGCGCACAATCTCCTATGATGCGCGCAGATGGCGCACGCAACTTCTCAAGATGTGCGCGCCACCTGCTCGTGAAAAATCGCAAACAGATTTTTTTTACTTTTCTTTTTTTGTTTTCAGATTTGGCTCATGGAGCCTTTGCGAATAGTCGACCAGCCACAAAACATTGAGGCCAACGGAGTGCGGTCATTCCCTGGACGTCGAATCCTTTACAAGCATAAGAATGAAGAGGAGTGGACGTCGTTCTTTTGTCACTGGGTTCCTAACGTACGCTTCGTGATTCCTTGGTGGAATATAGATAGTATTATTGGGAGTAGTCACAATTGCCCTTACATTAGGCTTTTAGGCCTATCTAGCGCTTCTTACATGTTCCCTTGCAGGGTAATGAGACAATATGGGATGAAACAGATTATACCCCCGCAAGATTGTGACGCACCCAAGGATGTGTCTTTTAGACCCGAGCGAATTTTCCGTTGGATAGAGTATTAGTCAAGTCTTCCAAGATTTTCCTTTTATAAGGCTTGGATGAATGCGGCGACAAGGGCGAGTTAAACAAAGCTCGTTCGCAATATCAAATTGCCATAACTCGCAATTCACCTAAGCCTCTAATGCATTCGACCACCACTACTCCTCCTAGTGGTCAAAACAAAGGAGTGAGAAGAAAATTGGACTTCTCATCTCCTAAGGCGCGTTCGAAGGAATCCAAAAGAAAAGCTCCTTCCAAACCCGCACAAAAAGGTGTGATAATCAAGGAACCTTCTCAACAAACCCGAAAAAGGACTCAAACAAAAGCTTCGGAAAAAGGAAAAAGGGTTGAAAAGGCTCCTATTCCCAAATTGAAGAACAATGTATGGGTCAAGAAGAAGAATGTAAGGAAGAGTTCTAAGGTTTCTGAAAATACTGCAATGGAAACTACTCCTCCATTATCTATGACAATCGAGGATATAGTGAAGCCTTAGAATGTTACACATTTTTATTATGTTTTTTTTTTTTTTTAATAAAGTGTAATCACTACTATGCCTCTTTTTTTTTTTTGCTTTACAATTTAGTTCAACAATGTCCTTTCTATTTATTTTTTTGAATGAAATAAAATGAGCTTTATATTTCGATATTTTGATATGACCGAATCTTATAGATTGCCTACGTATTCGCATCACGAAATCAGGTCATTGCGTAGTTATTTTTTCTTTATATATATATATATTTTTATTTTTTCTTTAACTCCTTAGGTAAAAGTTAAATGAAAAAAATTAATTAAACTTTGTTTAATAGAGAGTTAAATCAAAGTTAAATTTTTTTTTCGGGTATATGTTTATGTTTAGGAAACGCCCTTCTTTCATTGTAAGTAGAAGTTACTACTTCGTTCAAACAAAAAAATCCGGGTTCGCAGTTTGACAGTCAGTTGGCGCACGCAACATCTGAGATTGCGCGGGCATGTCGCGCGCAACTTAATCAGTTGCGCGTGGTATCCGCATGCAACTATTCCGCTTGCGCGCGACACGTGTACTACGAGTGTTTCAAATTTTTTTTTGGTGCTATTTACCCCCCAAAGTGTGAACATTTTTTTTCGTGAAGTTCGAAGAAAATCTGAACACTTAGAATGGTTTATTATTCTTGAATTACCCTCTCCCCAGGTGTTATGTATTTTATCGTGTTGTTCGATACAATGCATAACACTTAGAATCTTTTAGTTGAATGCTAATTTAAAGTTGGTTGTATGAATGAACGAGTAATCCGGATTTCATATGTAATATTTTTTTTAAGTCGATCAATGTTTATTAATTGGCGAATTTCATCTCCTCCAATGTCCATTAATCTGACGGCTCCTCCTGATAGGATTTCAATCACGCGGTAGGGACCGATCCAATTAGGTTTAAATTTTCCTCTTGGATCAGTAGGTGGACCCCTAACCTCCTTTAGTACAAAGTCACCTTCTTTTATGTTTCTAGGTTTTACCCTTTTTTTAAAATGACGCGCAATGCGCCTTTGGTAGACTTGTACATGATGCAAAGCTCATAATCGTCGTTCATCGAGCAATAAGAGCTCTTCATACCTCGCTCTTACCCATTTAGCTTCCGGCAGCTTACTTTCAAGTACGATGCGTAGGGATGGTATTTCCAGTTCGATTGGTTCAACTGCGTCCATTCCGAAAACTAAGGAGTATGGAGTTACCCCTATTGATGTTCATATAGACGTTCTATAACCCCATAGTGCAAAGTGTAGTTTATTTGGCCAGTCTTTATAATTTTCTGCCATTTTCTTAATGATGACTGTTATATTTTTATTTGCTGATTCTACAGCTCCATTCATTTGAGGTCTGTATGGGGATGAATGATGATGTTTTACTTTATAACGAGTTAAGAGGGTCTCAACTTCAGCTTTGAATTGTGATCCCTGATCACTAATAAGTTCGTGTTGATCTCCATATCTACAAAATATGTTTCGTTCGAGAAACTTTGCGACATGTTTAGAAGTGATATTAACGTAAGAAGCAGCCCCAATCCACTTAGTGAAGTAGTCGATGGCTACTAATACGTACTCGTGCCCTCCTGCTCCTGTTGGAGAGACCTTTCCAATTATGTCAATTCCCCAAGTAGAAAAGGGCCAAGAGGAAGTGAGATTATATAGTTCAGATGGTGGAAGGTGTTGTAACTTAGCAAACATTTGGCACTCTGGACATTTCTTGACATATTGTATGCAATCGTGTTCCATAGTGGACCAATAATACTCTTATCGTGAAATAATTTTTGCGAGCATTTTACCATTCATGTGAGGTCCACAGACACCTTTGTGAGTATTCTCCATAAGGCGTGTAGTTTTGGGTTGGTCTATGCACAACAAACTTTGACCATTAGGTCCTTTTTTGCATAATTGACCATTTAATAGACCGTATTGAGCCGCCAGTGTTTGTAGGGCTCGTTGGTCTTTCGTTGAAGTATTTTCGGGATATGTGCCATGAGTAATACCTTGGAGGATATGATCATACCAAGGATTGTTTCCTTCGATGTACTTTATTTCCTTTATTGCGTTGCAATATAATGGTTCTTCTCTTCTATCAACGCATAATGTCATCATATTTAAGTGATCTGGAATGTTGATCATTGAGGCTAATTTTGCTAGCGCATCGGCAAATTGATTATCATCCCTAGGGAGATATTTGAAGTCAATATGTTCAAAATTCTCGATGAGTTGCTCTAGGTGTGCTTGGTATAATATAATTGTGGAGTTCTTTATTTTCCATTTTTTCATTATGTGATTTATAATCAAACTGGAATCTCCATATACCTCTAATTTTTGCACACCTATGCTAGCTGCTGCTTCTAATCCAATAATGCACGCTTCACATTCCGCGGCATTATTAGTAACCTCAAAGTCTAATTTTACAGAGATTGGAGTATGTGCTCCCTCTTAACTTATGAGTAACACTCCTACGCCACATCCTTTTTTGTTGGATGCACCGTCGAAGTACATTACCCATTTGTCATCTTGTGTCATGAGAATTTCTTCATCCGGAAGATGAGTAGTTTCTGCATGACTTGTTTGAATTGGATGTTGAGCCAGAAAGTCCGAAATTACTTTTCCTTTCATTGATTTTTCGGGAATATGTTTTAACTCAAATTCGGCCAACATCCCCAACCATTTGGATATTCTTCCTTGTATAGGTGGTTGTTCAAACAAATACTTTATCGGATTTTGTTGAGAAATCACATGAGTGGTGTGTGGTAGCATATAATGTCGTAATTTTTTAATTGCCCACACTAATGCTAGACTCGTCTTTTCTAGAGTGCTATATTTTGTTTCATAATGGATGAATTTTTTACTTATGTAATATATTGCACGCTCGACTTTTTCTACCTCTTGTGCTAACATGGCTCCTGTGGCCGTGTCTGTAACTGTTATGTATAGCCTAAGAGGTAGTTTGGGTACTAGTGGTGCTAAAATTGGTGGACTTTTGAGATAATCTTTGATTTTCTCAAAGGCCTTTTAGCATTGATTGTCCCATTCATGTTTTTCTTCTTTTTTCAAATTTTTGAATATTGGCTCACAAGTCATAATCAATTTGTTAATAAATCGACTAATGTAATGCAATTTGCCAGGGAACCCCCTAATTTCTTTTTCTGTTTGAGGGGGAGGCATGTCAACAATTGCCTTTATTTTAGAGGGATCAATATCAATACCGCGAGTGCTTACTATGTATCCGAGTAACTTGCCAGAAGTTACCCCGAAGGCGTATTTTTGTGGATTTAATCGCATGTTATAATCTTTATATGTCCCATTCTATCTTTGGACTTTACGATCATATCATCCACATACACTTCTATTTCTTTATGCATCATATCATCCAAGAGAGTCGTAGCCGTTCTTTGGTACGTAGCTCCTGCATTTTTTAAACCAAATGGCATGACTGTATAGCAATACGTCCCCCAAGGGGTAATAAAGCATGTCTTTTCTTTGTCTTCTTTTGCCATTAAAATTTGGTTGTAACCTGCGTATCCATCCATAAAGGATAACATCGCATGTTTAGCCGTGTTATCTACCAATATATCAATATGTGGTAGAGGAAAATCGTCTTTAGGGCTAGCCTTATCAAGGTCCCTAAAGTCGACACACATGCGAACTCTTCCATCCATTTTAGGGACTGGAACGATGTTCGCTACCCATTTTAGGTAATTACATACGCGAATGAAACCTGCGTCCAATTGTTTTTGTACTTCTTCTTTTATTTTTAGTGCGACGTAAGGTTTCATTCGTCGAAGTTTTTGTTTTACTGGTTTAGAGGTAGGGTTCAAGGGAATGGTATGTTCCGCGATTTCCCTATCTATTCCAGGCATGTCCTTGTATGAGCAAGAAAATACGTCTTCGAATTCTTTGAGCGTCGATATGAGGGTCGATCGCTCTTCCGGATTTAGAGTTCAGCCAATTTTGACTTATCTTTTGTTTTCATTAGTTCCTATATTGATTGTTTCAGTTTCTTCAATGATAGGGTTCTTTTGTTCTCGTTCATTCATTAGTTCAACCAACTTATTAATGTTATCATCTTCATTAGATTGATTATTATAGCATTCAAAAGATTCAAAAGAGGGCATATACTCGGAAATAGAGCTCATATTATTAAAATAAAAAGAACGTACATTAAGAGAAGAATCCTTTTTGGGATCTTCATCCTTAGAACTAGAAAATAAAGACTCAGTAATGGCCACAAGGCCTAAATTTTCAGCTTCCCTAGAGTCTATAATAGATTCGTCGTTCGATTCTTCAAACATCTTCCCTTCGCCTGTGACGATTTCCAGCCTATTGCCTTTGTGATTGGTCCATTTGAAAGATTTCCTCCATCCATGCTCCAAGGTTTCATTAGTAGGGGTGATCAATGAAGTTGGGTCAAAAGCTTCATCCTGTATGGCATTTTGATTGGTTATTGTAGCGACATGATTTTGCTCTAGTCCAAATAGCAAGTTGAATACTTGCCTATAATAGCACCTTGGAGTTGGGTACTTTGATTTAACGATACTAAAATCATCATCCAAGAAGTAGAAATCGTGAAATATTTCGAATCCATGCTTCTTGATTCCTTCCAAAACCAATGGTTCTGGAAATTCATATCATGGGTAGTCTTCTCCCTCCCTAATGAATTGTCCATTAAGGGTTTGTTGATAGGATGGGAGTAAAGTGACTATCCCCTTATTGTTGTCATCTCTACGTGCCTTTCTTTTCGCATCTTGAGACTTCAATTCTTCTTTAGTTGGTTTGTATCCCAATCCAAAGGAGAAGCTTTTCTTCGGGATAGGAAGTAAGAAAGATTTCTTCATTCCTATTCCCAAAGGCATCCCAGGAAAGTAACTACTCTTAAATAAGATGTTGTTTACTATTTGGGTGGAATATGGATCAAGCTTGAAAGGTTCTTCCAAGTCTTCTTCCATTTCTATTGTGCAGATTGGCTCCGCGGCGAATCCCCACATGTCCTCTTCATCATTGTCATGGTTTATTTCTAGGAGTGATTGGTTGCTTATTGCTATTTTTAGTGGAGAAGCATGTATAGTCATAGGAAGCCCTTGATATGAAGTGAGGATGGTATTGCACCAAGCTCATGTATCCAAGGACGTCCAAGTAAAAGGTTGAATGTAGGTTTTATGTCCATAACATGGAATTCAACCATCTTTTGTATTGGGCCTGTGGTAATTGGTAGCTTAACAGTTCCACAAACTGATCTTCTCGAGTTATCATAAGCCCTAATGCTTTGTGTTGTTGATTGAAAATCTTTTTCTGGATTAAGGCCTAAATATTTTGCAGTTCGCAATGGGCATACGTTTACAGCTGACCCATTGTCTACCAAATTTAGAGGAATGTTATATCCCTTGCACCCCACAGTTAAGTATAATGCATTGTTGTGGGTAGTGTCTTTTGAAGGCAAATCATCATTAGTGAAAATGATTGACTTGTCATATTTCTCGCTAGTAAGCAAGCTAACGAGATCTTAAGGGGTTGTGTCCGTGCTTACAGACAAAGCCGTTAGAGCGTTCATAAGGGAATTCCTATGTTCTTTAGAAGTACTTAGGAGTTCCCAAATGCTAACATTCGCCTTGGATTGGCGAAGTTGTTTGACCAATGGATCTTCCACCTCAAGAGGAGGTGTATTTTGTACTTGACCTTGATTTTGCGTGGTCGAAGATCCATTTAGTGGTGGTTCCTGGTAAATTCTTCCAGAACGAGTTAAATCATCTATCTCGTTTGGATTAGTTGTAAGACTTATGAACCAACTATCTTCTAGAGGCTTTGAGCGTGCCTCCATTTCAAGATGTTCCATGAGTTGAGCTTGATGCCATTGTTCATCCAAGGAGAGATTTGATAAGTCTTGTGACTTCCCCAAGAAATGATCCCAATCAAGTGCTCCACTTGTTTCGTTTTGTAAACAAGATGGAGGTGGGACGACGCCATACTTAGAGATATATAAGTCTTGAAAGTCGTCGTCCCATAGCCCACATACTTCATTAGTTGCCCCTATGAATATTGTGGGTGGAGGTTTTCCTATAGGTGTGATGTAGTTAATTGGATTGAACGTATCACTTCCCATATGGTCCTCATGAATGTGAAACAACCCCAAGGGGGACACATTGTTGTTTGGTTTAGGTGTGCGAATTCTCCCATCGTCTACCAAATCCTGTATTTTATGTTTTAAAACAAAGCAACGTTCAGTGTCGTGTCCATTGCCTCTATGATAAGCACAATAAGCATTACCATCCAAATTAGGAAACCTTCTTTCTGGTGCAGTGGGTGGTGTTGGTCCTATTGGTGCAAATAAGCATTTTTCATTAAATTTTTCTAACAATTCTTTATAGCTTACAGGAAATGGAGTAAATTTTCTTTCTTTTGTCCATCTTTACCTAGGATCATTATATTGATTTGTGTTGTGGTATTGCATGGAGGTCGCAAATACAATAATAAAGGATGATGAGCCATCATTCCCCTTCTTGTAGTTATTTTTAGGTTGATGATGATGAGGCTTATTTGCTTTTTCTTTAGCAAGATCATCTTCAATCCTAGTAGCCACGGAATAGACGTTTTGGAAAGTGTCTAAACCAAGTTAACGTAGATGCTTGTTGTACTTTTCATGACAGTTGTCAATAAACTTTTGTACTAGCTCGAGTTCGGGCGGCCTTTGGGCAAGGTGGGCCGCCTTTTCTCTCCATCTACCATAGAAAGCAAGGAAACCTTCATCGTCGCCTTGCTTAAGCATTTCGAGTTCACGTAGAGTGGACTTGAACTCTACGTTACTCTCACATTGGGTAATGAAAGCCGAAACTACATCTTCCCATGTTGCTTTGAATTTTGGGTCTAGCCCATAGTACCACTCTCTTGCGGTTGGGTCTAGAGACAAAGGGAAAGTCAAAGCGTAAAGCTTAGGATCAACCCCCTTTAGTGCCATGGTGCCAGTAAAACTCATTAAATGATTTTGTGGATTATTGGTCACCTTGAATATTGGTAAGTACGGTAGCTACGAACTTTTCCGACAAAGCAAGTCCTGCGGGAGGAGCAAACTTTTCTCCGTCAAATTACTTGTTCCCCATTGTAGAACGAAGAACTAGCTTCTCTAACGACTTTTCTTTGATGGATAATTGTTCCATCTTTTCTTGTAAGGCTAAAGCTTCATCATTTTTCTTAATAGCCTTTTCAATTTTCTTAATTCTCTTTTCCTCGGCTTCTTGAGCCTTTTCTTCTCTAAAATGAAGAATCTCATCTTGAAGTTCTTCATTGGTAGACATCATTATTGGACTAGGAATAGTTGTCGAAGGAGAATGGTTTGAATGGGTTGGATCTTTAGGTGGTAAACGTAGAAGGCGAGCACCCGGGATTCTTCTTTCCCAAGATTGGAAACCGGCCTTAAAGAAGTACGAAAGGATAAGTAAACCAGTATGCTTTCTTAAAAGGGGATGAAGGAAAAGAAAAAGAAAAAGAAAAATGAAAATGACGCAAGATATATTCGAACGGATAACATTGCCCCCAACAATTCTTGAATAAAGATATCGTTTTAACGAATCAACTTGTTTTTTGCAAAATCAAAACTGCCTCATACAATGGGTGCGCGCAAGTAATTGAGTTGCGCGCGGATGTCGCGCGCAAGTTATTTCCTTGCGCTGGATATGCGCGCGCAAATCTGTGCGTTGCGCGCGCCACCTGTTCGTATGACTTTTTCTTTTTTTTTTTACATCGTTCTTTTTTTTATATATATACATATATATATTTTTAATGTTACCCGTTGAATATGACTCTAAATTACGAAGAGACGACTTCGTAATTGGGAACCTAGACCAAGCTAAAAAGAAGAAAGAAATCTATCCTAACACGTTGCATATAGTCATGTAATCACATAAGCATGCCACAAGTTATAATCCACATATTGCCATTCTAAGGTCGAAAAGGCTTGGCTGTCCAAGGTACCATATCTTAAGAAACGACGCACAAATAAATCACTGAACGAGTTGACCCATGACATCGCTCTCCCAACGTTTTGTTGGTGATATGGGTGAAATGATTGGTATTGATTTTGGGATAGAAGCCTGGTGTTGGCAACCCCTAGTCAATAAGCCAATCCCATGGTTTAAGTGTGCTATACTTATGCATGATGCAATGTTGCTTGTTTGACTTTTAGTTTTGTGCAAAATTAAGATATTATGCGTTCAAGTCTAGCTCTCTAACTAGAGATTATCCAAGTTAGCTCTCGTTACAACCCATAGGTAACCTGGTGTTGGATAACTTGGACCATAACTACGAACTAGTCATGTAACATCTAAGTCCCCAGTGGAGTCGCCATTGTAAGGAGGGTGTTCCTATCGTAGGGGATCCTTCTCCTTAGATTCCCATGGCCCCTTAAAGCCTAGGACTTTACACTTGTTAGGGTGTATTAGGATTTGCATTCCTGACTGTTTGGGAGACCTTTGAATTAGAGATGACTCTATCATATACGCTTTTTTGTAAAGAACAAGTAGGAGTCGCCAATGAGTTTTAGGAAAAACCCATAAACCTCGTTCATGCATTTCTCCCAAGTAGAGTTCAAGGGATATTTAGCATGAATCATAAGTTTACCCATGCCCAAATTGGTCTAGAAAACCAGAAATGAGTTCGGGAGCGAGGGTACTAAGATAACGTTCCCTTTAGAGGGGAATCACGATCCTAGCCCTAGTGCGACCTCTACTAGCTCTTCCTTTGCACAATTTCATTGCCAAACAATATATGCAACTATATACCTAAAAACTATGTTAATTGATTTTATTTACACACATTAATTCACATAGGAATTACATCGTAATGTCTTTATTCTTATTTAATCAAATTCGTGAAAAGAATAATAAAATAAACAATATTCGCCTTGACTTAGGTGATCAACCAACAATTATTTTATTCAATTCTAATCTTGATTAACGAAAGAATACTATTTGAAATCAATTAATTTATTATTTTAAGGCGATCAAAAAACACTAATATATTAATTAAAGTTCTTTTCAACAATAAAAATAATGGTGATTTAACTAAGTGCTAGGGAATTTACCACTTCTCTTTGCTAGATCTCCGTTTAGAACACTTATGGACTCCTTGTTGGGGAATCTCCACCGTAGTAACAAAATATCGAAAAGTGTGAGTGTTTAGGATAAGAGGGTTTGGATGCACAAGTTCACAAGTATTCTTCCAGCGTTTAGGTTAATTTTCTCTGTGTTGAAGCCTCGGATTAGGGTCTTATTTATAGGGAATGATTAGGTTAAGGGTTTAGAGCATTCTGCCGCAACAGGTATCGCGCGCAACTAAGTAGGTTGTGCACGGCTGTCGCGCGCAAGTGAATAGGTCTCGCGCGGTAAGATTCGATTTTCCAATATTTGTCGCGCGCAACTATTTGTCTTGTGCGTAGCTCTATGGTAAGATTCGATTTTCCAATATTTTTATATTTTGAATCTATGCGAGCGCATCTCTGAAAGTTGCGTGTCCTGCCGCACACAAGTTAATAAAATGCGCGCGACTGCTGAGCGCGACATTATTAGATGCACGCGATAATTTTCGCGGCAACTTTTATTTTAACCTAGACGCTCTTAAATCCGTCATTATTGGGTTTTAGGGATGGGCTTAAGCCTAATTATGATCGGGTTTAGTTTATTTGGACCTTGTGTTGGCCTTTGTTCTTTTATCTGGGCTAGTCTTTTGTGTTTTGTGGCTTAACCAGTTATCCATAAGCATTCTTTACTTTGATCAAACACGAAGATGGTTTTATTTATCGTCATTGCACTTCCTGTCGGGACAGGAGGATAAAAGTAGATGTCTACAAATATATACAATGTACCCTCAACTCAAATGACGGAAAAAACCGACTCATGCATGAACCTAAGACATGGTCATGGTGTATATACATATTAGTGGGTTCTTTATTTTGAGTGCAAGTGACATGCAAAGACTCGTGTCATGACCATGTGGCTAGACTATGTAACTAGACTCGAACAAAGACTAAGTTAAGACCTCATGTATATGCATTAAACTGGACATAGTGTGGTATTTTAGTCATAACTTTTGATCCGTAACACTGATTGAGACCAAACCAAATCCAAATTAAAGATAAAACTCAGAGCTACAGATCCATAGGTTGTACGACCCATAGTTCTTCCTAGAACTCTGGCTATGACCAAAACAAGTTGACGCTTGTGCAGTATACGGGAATAAAAATCCGGGTTGACTTAAAGGAACTATGACTCGATTTTAGACATATTTATTAGCTCTAATTAATTAATTAATAAATTAATTATGAAAAGTCTTTTAGTCATTAATTTTTTTATTAAGACTTAATCACAAGTCAAACCAAACGGGTAGTTTAGTCACATAATAAGTATGCACAAGTAAGAGATGCACAAGTAGTCAATTAGTCACAACATGATGCAATGAGTTTGCAACCTAACCATGGCTCTAGTTCT
Organism: Chenopodium album; assembly: GCF_948465745.1. Classification (NCBI taxonomy): domain Eukaryota; kingdom Viridiplantae; phylum Streptophyta; class Magnoliopsida; order Caryophyllales; family Amaranthaceae; genus Chenopodium; species Chenopodium album. The sequence goes on from NC_137839.1 coordinate 44,398,535, forward strand.
CTAAAGTTTGGGATATGGATTAGTCAATAGAGGGTCCATGGTTAATTGTCCGGATGAACCGCGCGGAAGCCAAACCGTGAAGTGTTGGCGCGAGTGGATGGGACACCGCGAGTTTAGAAAAAACTCGCTTCCATGGTTTGGTGAATTCAACATTCTCGGATGTCCCCTTTGTTGCTCAGAGCGTTCAATCAGGTAGATGGAGCATGAATTCCCAGAGGGTTATGTCCATATGTAGAACACATATGGGTTTCAGAAAAGTGAGAAAAACTCCATCAGGAAGTAGGATCGAGCAAACAGTGCTAAAAACTAGTCAAAATTAGAATGCATATTTCTGGCTCGGTATTAGAAGAACTTGGCGCCAGCAAACAGAGGCCAGTGCCACAATTTAGCTTTAGCGCCTGGCGACAGAATCTGTCGCCTGGCGCTAAAGTCAAATAAGTTGCGCTAGACTTTGTTTCCTGTCGCTAGTTCCTACATGCCTCAGCAGCTTTCTATGCTCGATAAAATTTTCCAGTTTCGCGCAACATTATTTCGATCCTAGTTGTGAAAGATATTCCTCAAATTTCCTACGTGTAAAAATCCTAATGAGATCTTTTTTATGCATATGACAATAATGTTAATCAAAATTACGCACATGAAATATTTAGAACTTTTCGAGTCTCATCCACTCATTCTTAATAATTGCCAAAATAAATTTTAGGAATTGAAATAGAAATCCTCCCCAGTGGAGTCGCCAAAAACTGTAGGGAATATTTCAACCATTACCCCTAGCTCGAACCCCACTGTGATCATACACTAAAGTACGGTGGCGTCCAAAGGGAAAGACGATAGAGCAAAAGAGTCGCCAACAAGTTTTAGGAACTTGTAAACCGTTCACAGGGTGAAGGTTACACCCCTTAACGATCCAGGAGATCGTTAACTCCAATAGGTCTGGAACCATGACTGGTAGTTCGGGGATCAAGGTACAAATCCAACCTAAAAGAGATTGAACCTTCCCTAATAATATGCCTCTACTTTATTCTGATCGTATTCATGTGCGCTTTCTGACTAAAATGCAATCAATAGGATTAGCCCTAAACCTGTTTAATATATGTTGGTTGAATTGAATAATACTCAAATAAATCTATTATTGGCGATCACTTGAGTTATAATCAAACTAACCCTAAAAAAGATTATTAATTATCTTATTAAGCGTGATTACAAGTAGAAATTCCCTTTAAACATGCATAAAAGGTGTGATCAAGCAATAACAATAAAATATCAAGTAACATATTAAATAATCATAACAATAATCATAATTATAATAATCATAATAATAATTATAATCAATAATCATATTAAATCATAAAAACAAGATCCTGGGCATGATACTAACAAGATTAATAACAAACCCTAGCATGTCACTAAACATCAAAGATCAAATATATAGCCCTAACATGATACTATTAGGAAAGATAAAAGGCATCATAGAAATCATAATTGACATTATATTCTTTACCATAAACAAACCAAACCAGAATTCTGACATGAACAAACGAAGTTAGCGCCAAACGTTGACATTAGCGCCAGACGCTAACGCTAGCGCCAGACGCCAAGCTTAGCGGCAGACGCTAACGGGCTAGCGCCATGCGCCAAGCTTAGCCCCATGCGCTAATAAGTTTTTTTACGCGTTTTCTAAATTCCGATAAAATTTAACTGTACAGGAGGATAAAATTGTATTTTCCTCAAAAACGCTTTTTTTATTCTGATTAAAATTCCAAAAAGTCAATTTATCAATGCTAATTGAATTAGGAATGAAAAGAACCTACTAAAAGAATCTAGAAGACTTAAACCATTCCCAATTGCATTAGGAATGATAAATCCATATTAGGCCCTCCTCTAGATAATTGGGCCGCATATAAGGCTCAAACCGGGCCCAGTTTAGTAATTTGGCCATAACTTCCTCATTATTCATTAGAATTAGGCTTATAATATATAATTTGAAAGCTCTTTTCAAACCCCGTCCAACTACACTATTATTGGACCCATATTATGGACCAACCAAACTGGATTGGTTGTTTTCTTAAAATAGGTTTTCAAAAAACAAAGAGAAAAGAAAAGAAATTAAAACTATCCGAAACATTAGACTTTCCACACTTTCACTTCATTCGATTATGTTTCGTCGTGAAAGGTACTCATCACCGGGTTTGGTTTTGGGGAGACACATTTGGGTGTCTACATAAGGTCATATGCTTTGTTAAAAGGTCTTTTAAGCTAAGGCTGGAACAAATAAATGGTTATTGTGTTCCATAATCTGTAAAACAATCTGTTTAAACATGGAAAGACTCACATTCAAAGCAATGAGCATTAGTTGTAAATTTATTTGAATGGAATGGTTGTCTAAACCATGAGTCAAGAATGCTTGATTATAAACAAACATTTTCTTAATATGATAAACTGGCAAAAGCTCAAAGTCATGGGCATGATTTGCGTTCCAAACATCTTTAGCAATGTCACATCGACAAGAACATACTCAAGGCTCTACTAGATAGTCTCTTAATAGTTGATCGATTCGGAATCGTTATAAGATAAGAAAGTCTTACTTGTTTAAACCGACAAAGTAAAGAGCCAAAGAGGATTCATTTACTTTAATATTTCACAAAGAATTTGAAAGAATATGGCCATATTCATCAAATGTGAACAAACATAACTCGAATAGTTCAAGAGTTCTGTGTAGTACAGAATCGACTTGGCAAGTGTAGACACCCATTTGTGTCTCCCCAAAAAAAAAATCAGTGATGAATACCTTTTGCGTCAAATTATAATCGAGTGAAGTGAAAGTGTGGAAAGTCTAATGTTGCGGTTAGTTTTTATTAAAAATCTCTCTTTTTGTTTTCGAAAACCTGCTCTATTTTATGAAAATAGCCAATCTAGTTTTTTTTGTCCATAAAAAGGTTCCAATAATTGTGTAGTTGGATAGGGATCGAAAAGAACTTTCCAACAATATATTATAAGCCCAATTCCGATGAATAATGAGGAAGTTATGGCCAAATTACTAAACTGGGCTCGGTTTGGTTCTTATATGCGGCCCGATGATCTAGAGGAGGGCCTATTATGAATTATCATTCCTAATGCCATTAGGATTGATTATAGTCTTCTAGAATTTTCTAGAAGGTTCTTTTGAATCCTAATCAGATAAGAATTGATAATAGTGTTTTATAAGTTTTATTTGGAATAAAAGTAGTGTTTTATGTGAAATTACGATTTTACCCTTCGTACGGACTTTTATGACTTGATTTTATCAAAAAGTAGAAAACGCGTGGAAAACCTTCTGCGTCACTTGGCTACATATCCTGTTGCCTGGCGACAGACTCTGACGCGCGGCGACATATCCTGTTGTTGGCGACAAAGGCAAGTTTTATTCCTTTTCGAACTCTGATTCTTTTTATCAATTCTGGACTATTTCATTATAAATAGCGTCCTTAGACCTCCGTTTTTAATCATCAACTCTCATTAAGAATTTCTTGATTCTCTCTTTCTTTTTCTAAACCAACCCTTTTTAAACAAAATTCCGCATTCACAAGATCTAGATACACCTAGCCAAGTTCAAAGTTGTCTTCGCCCTAGACGTGAAAGGTTTGATTTTTTTTTTTTTATGGTTAGATCCTAAATCTATATTTCAATTATTTAACTGTTTTAATTTAATATTTTCCTTGAAGTTATTAACGTGTGTATTTTGTTATTAGAAAGAGGTACGAGGCATCCAAGTAAGTGCTTTAATTGTTTTTTTATTTATGATATAGAAATCATGTTTAGGTTGTTATTTTGATTCCTATTATCATGTCAGGATGCTTTTCTTAGAATGATGTTTAGGGTAAGAATAAGTTTCTTAATTATATCAATTATGATTTATGTGATGCTTCCTATTTTCTTTCTTAATAGCATGTTAGTATCATGTTAGGGCTAAAGCTTTGATTTATATGGTTTAGTGACATGCTAGAGTTTGTTATTAATCTTGTTAGTATCATGCCTAGGATCTTGCTATTATTATTATGCTTTATTTTTAACATGATTATGATTATAATTATTTGAATTATTTTGATTATTATTATGTTACTTGATATATGTTTATTGTTATTGCTTGATCACACCTTTTATGCATGTTTAAAGGGAATTTGTACTTGTAATCATGCTTAATAAGATAATTAATAATCTTGTTTAGGGTTAATATGGTTATAATTCAAGTGAAAGCCGATAATAGATTTGTTTGTGCATTAATATTCAACCAACATAGATAAACAGGTTTAGGGTAAATCTAATGATTGCATGTCAGTCAGAAAGCGCACATGAATACGAGAAGAATAAAGTAGAGGCCTATTATTAGGGCAGGTTCTTTCTCTTTAAGATTGGATTTGTACCTTCATCCCCGAACTTTCAGTCTTGGTTCTAGACCTATTGGAGTTAACGATCTCTTGGATAGTTAAGGGGTGTAACCTTCACCTCGTGAACGGTTTACAAGTTCCTAAAACTTGTTGGCGACCTTTTTGCTCTAACTTCCTTCCCTTTGGACGCCACCATGCTTAAGTGTATGATCACAGTGGGGTTCAATTTTAGGGTAATGCTTGAAATATTCCCTACAGTTTTTTGGCGACTCCACTAGGGAGGATTTCTATTTTAATTCCTGAAATTTATTTCGGCAATGATTTAGAATGAGTGGATGAGACTCGAAAAGTTCTAAGTATTTCATGTGCGTAATTTTGATTAACATTATTGTCATATGCATAAAAAAAAGGTTCTCATTGGAAAGACCATCCGTAATGAGTAAAAAACATAGGATTTTTACATGTAGGAAATTTGAGAAAAATCTTTCACAACTAGAATCGAAATAATACTGCGAAAAACAAAAAAATTTTAAGAACATAGAAAGCTGCTGAGGCATGTAGGAACTAGCGTCTAGAAAATAGAGCCTATCGCCAATGATATGGCTCAGTCGCCTTGCAACAGCATTGTTGTCTGGCGACATGGCTTTTATCCTGGCGACGGACTCTGTTGTCTGGCTGCGTGTTCTTCCACTTTCGAGCTAGAAATATGCCTTCTTGTTTCGACTAGTTCTAGCATTGTTAGCTCGATTCTACTTCCTGATAGAGTTTTTCTCACTTTTTTGAAACCCATATATGTTCTACATATGGACATAACCCTCTAGGAATTCATGCTCCATCTACTTGATATAACGCTTTAAGCAACAAAGGGTACATCCAAGAATGTTGAATTCACCAAACCATGGAAGCGAGTTTAACTCGCGGGGTCCCATCCACACGCACCAACCCTTCCAAAGGTAAGGATTCCGTGCGGTGCATCCAGACTCATAACCATGGACCCTCTTTGACTAACCCATATCTTGAACTTTAGAGAACTAGAGCCATGGTTAAGTTGAAAATTCATTACATCATATTTTTCCTACTTGGTTACTTATGCGTTATTTGTTTTGCATACTCTATATGTTCTTTCCAAACCGTTTGTTTGACTTGTGATTAATGACTAAAAGGACTTTTACTAATTAATTAATTAATTAATTTGAGTAATTAAAGTTTGATAAATTAATCAAAACTAACTTAGTACGACTTTAGGCCTGTCCCCGTAGAGTAACAATACTGAAAGCACTCCCAGATCAATGTTCCAGTAATGGCGCAAAAATCTGGGCTGCAGCGCCAAATGTTGTTGTGCAACGCCGTGCGAAAACTCTGTCGTCTGGCGCTGCACTGCAGTGTGCGGCGACAATCCTGTTTCTTTGGCGACAATTCAGTTTTTGCTCGAGTCATCACGACGAGTCTATTTAAACAGTTTGTTAATCAGTTTAGTTATTTTGTTAATGGCAGTAACCATATTTAGTCCTTAATTGAGTCTAAACACTTAGTCCCATGGTCATACAATAGAGTCAAAGCATGTCACTTGCACTCACAAATAAAGCACACTAATATGAATGTACACTTTAACCATGTCTAGAGAGTCTTGCATGCGCGTGTTTTTCGTCATTTTTTTTGGGGGTAATTCGGATATTAATCCTCCAATTAAATCACACTTGTTTGAACCCATATACTTGATTCCCAAAAATATGCACCCTGTTTTTGCCAATTTTGCTTTTTCTTTTTCTTTATAAACCATTAAAGTCAAATTCAATTTGAGTCAAGTCATTAAAACAAATAAAATTGTTTAATTTACAACGCGTGGTCAAGAAAGGAAGGGCGTTTAATCAAGGATAAAATTTCCGTTCAAGTACAACTTTTTGATAAAATAGTCAGTCGGAAAAGAAAAGCTAAGAAGATAATGGCGAGTCAAGAAGAAGTCAATGGGCTCAAGAAGCAAATGGCTAGTGATACTGAGGTGCTAAGGACTTTAACCATCCAAATCAATGACCTTGTGAAGTAACAACAAATGGAGCTTATGCAAGAGAGCTTGAGAAAAATATCTAATGACTACAAGTTCAAGGGCATTAGCTCTCAAGGGGTCTCAGGGACAAGGAGCTTCTTCCGCAGAAGTTCAATGCCAACGACATCCCAAAGTTCAAGGCAACGGACAACCCATATTTCCTTTTAAGAGCATTTGAGAATATAATTAATATTAAAGGGATTGATAGGAAGGTCTTTCATTCTTTATTTTCTGTATCTCTTGAAACCGTGTATCAACAATGGTTCTTTTCCCTTGACAAAGAGAAAACCTCTACTTGGGAACCTATTGTAAACGCTTTCATTGATAGATATAAATGCAATATTCAAGTTGAAACTGATCATAGAGAATTAACTTGAAATACTTAAGCAAAAAGAGAATGAAGGTTTCACTTCTTTCTTTAATAAATGAAGAGAAACTTTTTCTAGGATGATTGAAGTACCAAGTGAAAAAGAATCTGTGAGGATGTTCATGAAGAACCTCCAAGAAAATTACTCCAAGCATCTTAAGTAACAAAACAACTTGCATACCTTCAAGGCCGTCTATGACGTTGTAATTTACATTGAAGACGACCTTGCTAAACAAAAAGCTATTAATAATAACAACTCCAAAAGTAACTGGAAACGTGTGAAGAACGACATCCTTCTTCTTCCAAAATCACCCACTCAAACAAAGTTAGCACCATTAATTTGAGTGAAGTCCTTTCTATAAACAACCAAGGACAAAAGAAACCATTTAGGAGGAACTTTACTCCTATTGGTATGAGTTATGACACCGCATTCGATCGATTACATGAAAAAGGTCTTATAACTCCCATTGGACCATTCAGGGATCCACCCGTCGAAAAAGGACGGATAACTGGAATCCGAACGCACATTACAAGTATCACAAAGGCAGGAGCCATTTCACTGAAAATTGTTGGAAGTTTAAGGAAGCTATCCAAGATTTAATTGTCAATAATAAACTTCCATTGCCCTTTGCAATCAAGAAGCCAAGTATCAACAATGCACCTCTTTCTGATTCCTTGGCTATCTCTGATGACGAAGACCATGTTGATTCTTCATCCCTCATCAAACCAGTTGAAGAAATTCATGCCATCAAAGAAGAGGAGGAAACCTTTTTCGATGCCATGAGTGATTTTCCTCCCGGACGAGAACCTACAATGAGGGAAGAAGTATGGATTCTCATACGATCAATGTGGGAGGGAATAGACTTGTTACGTGAAGCTATTGAATTTGCGAAAGAACAAGAAAAAGTGGTTAAAAAAAAACATGTGAAAGTTCCACCCACGGAGAAAAAACCATTTTCTTTCCAAGTAATTGATACACCAAAGAGGAGTAACAAACCTTACACTCCAATTGGGACATCCTATGCTAACATGTTCAAAATTCACTCCGAGAGTGGTAAGATTAAACCTCTCGAACCGAGACCATTTGAGTCATTAAAGAGGACAGATAGGTTCTATTGTTCATATCATCAATCAGGGAAACATACCATCGAGAATTGTTTTAAATTTAAAGATTTAATTCAAAATCTGATTGATAACAAGAAGTTAGTCCAAATTCCACAAGAACAAGATATTAGCATCAATGGGGTTTAGGACAGCGATGATGAAGACATCTATCTTAAGGATATGGATGAAACTCCACTTTCATTTATATATCCAGTAAGTAATTTTTGGGATGAAGAAGTTTCACCCATAGACGTCCTCACAAGATCTGGGAGAATGCAACCTCCCATCACCACACAACCTATTCCTAGCATGCAACAAGTTCCCATACCGATTATTGAGGACAACGATGTTGTCAAGCAATTCAAGAAGACTAAGGTCGAGATGAATGTATGGAAACTTAGCTTCTAGCCACATCCCGAGAACATAGTATAGGTTGGCAGTAATGAATGCCTTGGACAAAATAGGGATAGACTTAGAAACCACTCCTAAGGGGTTGGCTAACTTTCTCACGAGTGATCTCCCTAGTCCCATCAACTTGATCATTTTTTCTGACAAAGATTTACCTTCGAGAGGTGACAAGAATTACAAAGCTCTAAACCTCACAGTAGTCCGCAAGAGAATGAATGTCCCAATGACTCTTTTAGATAACGGATCGGCAATCAATGTTTGTCTACTTAGAACTGCGAGGATGTTAGGAATAAGGGATGAAGATTTAACCCCGTCAACACAAGGAATAAGAACCTACGACAATACTTGTCGCCAAGCTCTTGGAAAGATTACCATGAATGTAACGGCGGGAGCAATAGAACATGCCACTACCTTCCAAGTAGTGGATATTAACGCTTCTTTTAACTTGTTGTTGGGACGCCCTTGGCTTCATGACCTTAAGGTCGTCCCTTCATCAACATGTAAAGGCTATAATTGGAGGGATCCCTATTACAATCGATGCTTTACCTATGAAGATTAAAGCTGTTGAAAATCCTATTATTAATGTGAAGCACGATGAGAATGATGAATATTTGTGAGGCTTTAATGAAGACGTGTCCTTAATCAAGGAAGATGAAAGGACCCCTCTTTGTCATGACCCCCACTCTAATATGACGGTAAATGCTATTCTAAAAAAACAGGGACACTTTCCCGGAATAACTCTAGGAAAGAAAAAGGAGATAGCAAAGAAAATGGAATTACCTGGCCTCCCTAATTTAGATACTTTCGGACTTGGTTTTGAACCAACTCTAGAATATCTAAAGCGAGCCCAGGAAAAGTCTAAGGCACGTAAGAACGCTCGCACCCAAACGAAAGTGATCCCAATGGACCAATATCCTCTTACTCTCAATGGACAGTTTAAAAGAGAAGGAGAAGACTATCCATACTACGAATTTCCCGAGCCCTTTGTTGTAAATGGTATAAGGCAACCTAGGTTCGAAATCTTTCTGGATTTCTACTTTCTGGATGAGATCCCAACTCCTATTCACAAGGAGAAAGGACCCGGTTCTTTGACTTTAATGTCATGGGACTCCTCTTTGGGCACGAAAAAGATGAGCCAAAGTATATAGAGGACAACTCCTCGCTCATTCAAACAGTTCTACAAAGCGAGAATTTGGACCCTTCGAAGCTCATCACTCAAGCAGAGGGTTTAGTGCAAGGATGGCGTAAGACAGTCAAGGTGACTACTTTGAGTGGAAGAATGATCTCAATAACAATAGGACAAGGACCAATGTTCGAAGAGTCGTCTGAGTCAGAGTCTTTTCCTATAGAGTCTTCCAAGTCCTTAGCTGTAGCACCTTCTTCTTCTAACCCTTCTATTTTAGCATCTACTTTCAGGATAGTAAGTAATCAAGTCTCTAAGGACATCTCTTTGTTTGATGTAATGATTTCCGAGTTTAATAATATGATGTCTTCCTCTTACTCCTTGTGTTATTCTCTAACCCAAGATGACGAGCATTGCTTAACTAACAATGAAAATGACAAAGAAATTATTAAAGCAATGGAAATACTTGAAAAGAAAACACCGATAATTGAGTAAATAAAATGGTTGACATCTCAAATGATCCAACCATTAAAAGAGAAGTTAAAATCGGATTAACACTTAATGAAGTTGAAAGAACCGATTTAATTAATCTACTTAAAGAATTTATCGATGTATTTGCTTGGTCATATGAAGATATGCCAGGTATTAATAGAGAAAGTACCATTAATTCCAGGACTGAAACATGTAAAACAAAAGTTGCGTCGATTGAAACCTGACGTAGCTCTTAAAATAAAAGAGGAAGTTCAAAAGCAAATAACTGTAGGTTTTATCAGGGTATCCAAACACCCCGAATGGGTAGCAAACGTGGTCCCAGTTCTAAAGAAAGATGGAAGGGTAAGAATGTGTGTCGACTATCGAGATTTAAATAAGGCAAGTCCAAAGGACGACTTCCCTTTACCACACATCGATATATTAGTAGATAATACAACGAATCACGCGCTTCTCTCCTTTATGGATGGATACGCAAGGTACAACCAGATTCTCATGGCGGAAGAAGACATGGAGAAAACGACATTTATAACACCTTGGGGTACTTACTGTTACACGGTAATGTCATTCGTGTTGAAAAACGCGAGTGCTACTTTTCAACGAGCAACAACTACCCTACTCAATGATATGATGCACAAAGAGGTTAAAGTATATGTGGATGATATGATTGTAAAATCAAAGGATCTCCCAGGGCATCAAGTAGCTTTAAGAAAGTTCTTCGAAAGGCAAAGAAATTACAACATGAGGTTGAATCCATCCAAGTGTGCTTTTGGAGTCACCTCAGGCAAACTCTTAGGATATGTCATAAGCTCTAGAGGAATAGATATAGACCTAACCAAGATAAAAGAGATTATGTCAATGCCACCGCCCAAAACCGAGAAACAAATTAGAGGAGTTATTGGCCGGTTGAAATACATAAGTAGGTTCATATCAAAACTAACGACAATATGTGAACCAATATGCAAGAAACTAAAAAAGAATATGCCAGTAATATGGGACGATGAGTGTCAAAAATCCTTTGAAAATATCAAAGCCTATCTCGCAAATCCTCCCGTATTAGCACCAGCCCTCCCAGGGATTCCTCTTAGGTTATACTTAACAATCACCAAAGAGACAATGGGGGCTATGCTTGCACAAGAAGTAGAAGAGAAAGAAAATTCAATCTACTACCTAAGAAAGAAAATGCTCGAGTACAAAGTACGCTACACACTGCTTGAGAAATTGTGCCTCGCATTAGTGTGGGCCACAACCAAGTTAAGACATTACATGCTCGTGCATACAGTCTTTGTAGTTTCTCGAATGGATCCACTCAAGTACCTATTTGAGAAATCTACCCTTAATGGGCGCATATCAAGGTAGATAGTCAACCTAGCCGAATTTAATGTGAGATTCATGCCTCAAAAGGCCATTAAAGGATCCGTGGTCTCAGACTTCTTAACAAATTTCCCAATAGAAGATTCAACGCCAATACATGACAATAAATTTTTAGATGAAGACTTGATGGTCACAAAAGATGATACATGGACTTTATACTTTGACGGAGCCTCAAACAAAAAGGGATGTGGCGTTGGAGTACTATTAGTATCACCTAAAGAAGAGCATGTTCCAATCTCCATAAAGTTAGATTTCGACGTTGCCAACAACTCTGTTGAATATAAAGCATGCGTGGTAGGCCTCGAAACAACTTTGGCATTGGGAGTGAAGAAACTACGAATATTCGAAGACTTTTCTTTGATCATCAACTAAATCTCCAAAAGGTGGAAACTAAGGAGTGAAAGTCTAGCCCCTTAACAAACTTATCTTGAGACTCTCACCAGCCAATTGGAAAAGATAGAATACACATACCTACCTAGAGAAGAAAACCAATTTGCTGATGCCTTGGCAAGACTAGCCTTAATGGTCAGAATTCCTACGGAAATCAAGCAAATGCCTTTAACCATAGAAAAAAGGCATAAACCGGCTTACATTCAAGCAATAGAAGATGATGATGTGGTCCAAGAAGAAGAGCCATGGTATACAAATATAATTAATTATGTCACCAAAGGAGAATAAAACGAACATTACGACTCTTGGTTTACCAATATGTGCTCATAGACAACGAGTTACACAAAAGGGTACCTAAGGGTCGAGCTCTCTTATGTTTAGGGAAAAAGGAAGCCCAAAGAGCTATGAGGATAGTCCACAAAGCGTTTATGGAACTCAGGTTAATGGCAAAATGCTAGTCCAAAAGATAATGCGAGAAGGGTATTATTGGACTACCATGAATAGGGACTGTCACCAGTATGTAAAAAGATGCCTTAAATGCCAAATATACTCTAACTTGCAACATGTTCCTCCATCTCTACTCTACACCTACACTTCACCGTGGCCATTTTCAACATGGGGAATTGATATTATTTGTAAAATTACCCCTCCTGGGACAGGATGTCACGAATACATTTGTAGGGAAAATTTCAAGCGCTAATCACTAGGTTGAACCCCACTGTGATCATACACTAAAGTACGGTGGCGTCCAAAGGGAAAGAAGATAGAGAAAAAGAGTCGCCAACAAGTTTTAGGAACTTGTAAGTCGTTGACGAGGTGAAGGTTACACCACTCAACGATCCAAGAGATCGTCAACTCCAATAGGTGTTGAACCATGACTGGTAGCTCGGGGATGAAGGTACAACTCCAACCTAAAAGAGATTGAACCTGCCCTAATAATAGGCCTCTACTTTATTCTGATCGTATTCATGTGCGCTTTCTGACTAACATGCAATCAATAGGATTACCCTAAACCTGTTTAATCTATGTTGGTTGAATATTAATGCACAAATAAAACTATTATTGGCGATCACTTGAATTATAATCATATTAGCCCTAACAAGATTATTAATTATCTTATTAAGCGTGATTACAAATACCAATTCCCTTTAAGCATCATAAAAGGTGTGATCAAGCAATAATAATAAATATCAAGCAACATAATAACAGTAAATTATAATTATAATCATAACAATAATAATTATAATAATTATCATAAATTATGTTCATGTTAAAAATAAAGCATAATAATAGCAAGATCCTAGGCATGATACTAACAAGATTAATAACAAACCCTAGCATGTCACTAAACAATAAAAATCAAAGCTTTAGCCCTAACATGATACTAAAATGAATAAATATTAGGAAGAAAATAAAAGACATCATACTTTCAATCATAATTTATATTAAAGTTACCCTAGACATGATACTAGGAATCATAATAACAACCTAAGCATAATATCAATTAAACCATTAAAGTACTTACTTCGAAGCCTCGTACCTCTTTCTAATAACAAAATACACACGTTAGTAACTTCAACGAAAATAATAATCAAACAATTAAATTAAATAATTGAAAGAGAGATTTGGGACCAAACCCTCAGAAATTAAAACCTTTCATGTCTAGGGCGAAGGCAACTTCGAATATGGCTAGGTGTATCTAAGTCTTGCGAATGCGGAATTTCGTATTTGAGAGAAGGCTAGTTTAGAAAAGAGAGAGAGAGAGAGTAATCAAGAAAATCTTGATGATAGTTAGTGAATGAAAACGGGGTTTTTAGGAAGCTATTTATAGAGAAAATCAGCCAAAAAGATAAAAAATCAAAAAAGAGTTCTGACGCGTAAAACGAGGTTAGCGCCAGACGCTGACATTAGCGCCAGGCGCTAACACTAGCGCCAGACGCCAAGCTTAGCGTCAGGCGCTAATGCTGGCGTTTGGAGCTAACTTAATTATTGACGCGTTTTCTTAAAATCAGATAGAAATTGTCGTACAGGAGGATAAAATCGTATTTTCCTCAAAAACATTCTTTTATTCTGATTAAAACTCTAAAAAGTCATCAAAAGTCAATTTATCAATGCTAATTGAATTAGGAGTGAAAAGAACCTTCTAGAAGAATCTAGAAGACTAAAACCATTCCTAATTGCATTAGGAATGATAAATCTAAATTAGGCCCTCCTCTAGATCATTGGGCCGCATATAAGGCTCAAACCGGGCCCAGTTCAGTAATTTGGCCATAACTTCCTCAATATTCATCGGAATTGGGCTTATAATATATCGTTGGAAAGCTCTTTTTAAGCCCTATCCAAATACACTACTATTGGACCTATATCATGGACCAATAAAACAGGATTGGCTGTTTTCTTAAAATAGGTTTTCAAAAACAGAAAGAAGAGAAAGAAATTAAACTGTCCGCAACACTAAACTTTCCACACTTTCACTCCATTCGATTATGATTCGACGTGAAAAGTTACTCATCACTGGGTTTGGTTTTGGGGAGACACAAATGGGTGTCTACAGAAGCCCCTACTTTGACTGAGTTTAGTGAAACGCAAGTTTCGAAAACAAAAGTCAAAGTATCGATAGGGACGTAGAATGATTCCGAACGTTCGGCGATCCTAAATCACTTTTGTAACGCCGATACCTGCAAACTAGCATTAGTTAAACAGATAAAAGAGTTAAGAAACGCATATCTTTCATCGTCCAGCACACGTCTCTGAAAGTAATCGATTTGTTGCTGTTTTAGCTGTTTTGATGACCTCCTGCAACCTAGAGGATGCCATCCAGCTTAAAAACTGCTACACTTGTAACTGCCTCCAATTTCTGCCTTGATAATCTTCCACAACCCAGGGAACACTATCGAAGATTGCTTCGCTTGAAACGATCCTTTTTCTCTTTGTGACCATCTTCAACATCTTAGGGAACACGATCGAAGACAACTTCGCTTGAAATCACCTTCAGTTGTTTGTGACAACTCTCCGCAAGCTAGGGAACGCTGCCGAAGATATCCTCGCTTGAAGCTATCCTCATTTGTTGCGATAATTTTCCAAAGGAAATAACCGAAGACCTCCGCTTGTTGATCTTTTAAAGATCGCTTGAACTTTGCTTCCACTATGCATGTACATCGGCGCTTTTGCTGCTTGTGAACCAGTATGTCGGTGCTCGTTGCTGAATTATGAACCAGTATGTCGGTGCCTTTCTATATTATGAACCAGTACATCGGTGCCTTTCGTGATGAGCCAATGCTTAGGCGCTTTAAGCTAAGTGAGACGATCTTTCATCAGGTCGATCCCTTTATGTAACCAAGCTGATTACTAAAAATCTTGTCAAATTGCTCAGAGGGGCTAACTGGCGTACCAAGGATCCCAAAGATATATTGCATAAGGTTGGAACAACCGTACTGAGTGGCTGAATGTTCTGGCGCCGCTGAAATAATGTTAGCGCCACTTATCTGGCTGTAGCGCCAGACGCTGGAGCTAGCGCCAGGCGTTAAAGCCTATCGACTGACTCTGACGCTTGGCGCTAGAGTCGGGTTTTCCTTAAATACCCTTTTTTTCCTCATTTCCGCTGCTGTTGTTCGTGTTTCTTGTTCGAGAATTCTCATAACTTCATTTGATTCGTTCTTGCTCGTTTCTCAACCAAATTTGCTCAAATTTGTTGCAAATCAAATCTTATTCCATCCATTTTCCCGATCTATGTAAGTTTCCTTCAAACTCACACCGATTTTAATGAATTTTGCACATGTTTATTCACGAATTTCTTGAAAATTCGAAACTTATATTCCTTAATTCTCTTTGTTTATCAACTTTTATGCCATGAAATTGCTTGATTATGTTTATATATTGCCTTGGGAATAATTTGAGACTTGTTTGACTCAATTTGGTGAAGAAATGA
The DNA here is from genome assembly GCF_948465745.1 of Chenopodium album. NCBI lineage: Eukaryota > Viridiplantae > Streptophyta > Magnoliopsida > Caryophyllales > Amaranthaceae > Chenopodium > Chenopodium album. Next base: position 44,414,123 of record NC_137839.1, read on the forward strand.
ACAAATCACCATTATTGAACCTCTTTAGGTCGGGAAAACAATGTGGCTAGTTCTTGATGTTTTTGCTAGCAATTCTTACCCAATTTGTCACAATAATTACTATAGTATAGCAAGAAATTGCTTGAAAAATGCCGTGCATGCTCAATTTGAATTTGTGCTCTGTTTTAGTACTACGCACTCTGTTTTTTTTTTTTTTTTTTTTTTTGCGAACATAGTATCATGCGGCTAGGCGAACCTTATATACCATAGAACCTTAATTTATAATGATTCTGCACAATGCAGCATGGCTAGACAGCGAGGCTCTGGTTCACGGACCCGAGACGTTCGACAGGAGTACAAGCCCGTAGAGGACGATGCCGAACTGTCCACTTCGCTCAGCCGACTCCCTCAGTGGGATGAGCGGACCTTGTACTTTTCTCCCGTCAACCATATCTCTGAGAGGGTGAGACGGGGCATCACTGTTGGGAGGACACGCTGTCATGGTTCCGGTTGTGACGGCTTGGGCGATCTGTACAAGATGTACATCGCGAGAGACGATCAGACGAGACTTCTATGGGAGTCTTGCGGTCTTACTGTACTGTTCGAGACCTTCGAGGCCATGGTTGCCTCTAGCGGGGGTCATCATGTAGTCCGTGCTTTGGTGGAGTTCTTTTGGGACACCACCAACACTTTCCACTTCCCCTGGGTGAGATGATGGTCACTCCTACCGACTTCAGTCTCATTACGGGACTAGAGTTTAGCTCCGTGCCACTGCCGTTTGACAGCGGGTTCGACGTCTTTTCTCCTGAGGTCGAGGACCTGTTGGGTCCGATTGCTATTCGGGCTCGAGCTGAGGTAGAGTCGACTTAGTTCAACGCTAGGGGGATTCGCTGTTTGACTCTAGCGGCGGCTTTTGATGATGGTGCGACTATCAGAGAGCAGCGGGTGCACATCTTTGCACTTATCTTGCTGTCAGGGACGTTCTCCCCTGGCAAGGGTAGTAGGGCGCTGCTTTACTACCTTCCTGCTGTCCGCGATCTGCACCGGATCGGGACTTATGACTGGGCCAGCTTGGCCTATGCTGATTTCATCCGAGCGCTGCGGGACTCGTGTCGACATTGGTCCTTCGGGGCGATTGTCGCTCTATCTAGCTTTTGGAGGGTCGTAGAGGTATCCTTTATTCCCTATAAAGTTTAGCTCTACATTTTAGTTAGCACTTGCTAATAACTTTAGCTTCTTTTAGATCTGGTTCTACGAGTACTTCCCCTCAGCTGCGCCGGCAAGACCGTCGCCGCGCAGGCTTTTAGTTAGCGCTTTCTGGGGCAGCCGCCGTGTGGGGATGTCCACTACCTATGTCCGAGATTGGATCATCTCGGTATGATTCATTTCTTATTTGACATTTTGTGATTGCTTGGCTAGATTCTTGCCTGATTGACGCTCTTTGCAGGAGCCTGAGGTGTTGTACCGACCGTGGGTCGACTTGGCAGTCCCTGGGTTAGCCGCGCAGTATTCTGCTAAGCGTCGCTATTTCTTGGGGACTTATAGAGCAGCTGTGTATCTTGGAGAGAGGGTTTCTATTCAGCATTCCTCAGATACCTTTGTCGTTCCTGATCCTCCACCACGTCACATGTTTAACGCCACGAGGATGGTGAGCATGTCAGAGGGAGCTGGTACCCCTTGGCGATCTTACACGATCCCTGGCGATGCTACGGGGAGGAGCTATTGCCGTTGTTAGCTCCAGTTCATGTACCTGCTGAGGATGTGGCGGTATGATTTTTCAGCTTTTACCTTTCATTAAGTAGCCCCCAAGTGATGCTTTACTGATTTTGTTTTGCTTTGTTAGGATGATGCTGCTGAGTTTGTGCCACCCCGTATGTCTATCCATTATCAGGGCACATATGGGCCGATTGAGGAGATGATTCCTCCGACTCCTGAGGGCGAGCGCTTTGTGGAGTAGTCGATTCCTCGCCACCAGACTCGGGTAAGCTTGTTTATTTGTAACTTTTTTTCCATATACGTTCATAAGGTAGTCTTCCCTTCATATGTTTTTGTATTACCGCTTTTATTTTTCCTGTTTCTAATCTTAGTTTTTTTTGTAGGGTCAGCCCATTCCTTCTCATACCTGCACGAGACCTGAGGCACGGAGGGATCCAGCGAGGTCTGGCTCTAGACATCGCCGCACCAGTTCGGGAGGTTGGGGCGGTCGTTCTGAGGCTGCTCGTACCGAGGCGGTAGAGGGCTCAGGCTCTTCCTCTAAGGGTGCACATGCTGCGCTGGTAGGCCAAGGAGAGGCTACCTCGCACTTAAAGGTGGTGGGATGTACGAGGTTGGCTCGTCATCGCAGCAGCCTCCGCAGCCTCAGCTTCAGGTTGATCTTGGGTGGACGGGTCCAGTGTTGAGCTTTCCTCCTCCCGAGGAGACTGGAACTGGAGGAGAGGTTACTCCTCGTACGACGCAGTTTTATGAGATGATGGGTGTACGTCCCCCGGCGCCGTAGTTTATTCCTGTGCTTTTTATTTATTTTATTTTGACTTTGTATAGAACTTTACCTTTTAATTAGACTCATTATTTAGACATGTTTATTATATACATATTATTATGGTATTATTCTTTATTTATCATGTTTTTTCATTTTTTATTATTATTATTATTATTATGTGCATGTTTGTGTGTGCAAGGAAATGTGAAAAATAATTTTGCGCAAAAAGTCCGTCATTTTTATTATTCATGGAGGGTATCCGACTTTCTCCCCCAAAAAAAAGAAAAAAGGAAAAAAGGAAGAGTCAAATAAAATATTGGATTTATAAAAACTTGGAAGTTAGTCTAAATAAAATCAGAAAAATAATATAATTAATATAATATCTATATTAATTAAAAGGGAGGAATAAATGATATTTAGAAAAGAATAAGGAAACCGTAAAGTCATTAGCAGACTCGAATCAAGTCAAAAATTCGGTTTTTTAGAAAGCGCGTACGATGAGGCATATTGGCGCCAGTTGGCGCCATGCGTTTTGGTGTAGCGCCATGCGCTACACTTAGCGTTTGGCGCTAGACTCTGGCGTTAGGCTCCAATAGTTGGCGTCTGGCGCTAAAGAGCGCTGACTACGAATCCTTCCTGGATTAAAACTGCTCCGATTTTGTGCATAAACAGCCCCCTGCCCAGTCGATTCTCTTCATAATTTCAGCAAATAAAATATTTCTTAGCTTTTAGAAAAATAACATCATGTCTCTAGTCTCCAAAAGTTTTACCAATTACACTCATGAATGGTGTCAGTCTCTTAATGCCAAAGAGAGAAAATAATTAGATGTGTTTCACTTGGGGGGTATTTATGGTATCAAAGGGGTAGATCTTGATTCAGATTTTATTCATAACGCTCTAGAATATTGGGATGTAGATACTCATTGCATTAGAATAGGGTATGATGAAATTAGCCCTTTGCCGAAAGAATTTGGTGCTATTTTAGGCTTCCCTGCACTAGATCTAGTAGTAATCCCTAGAATAAGCGAATATTATTATAAGGATTTGGAATGCTTCTTCAATTTAAAAGACAAAGATCTATCAAAAAAAGAATATGGTAGCCTAGTTAATTTGAATGAATTTGCTGGCCATTATTTTGATAGACCTTATTCTGAATCTTTCCATGTTTACAGAAGAAGGGCTTTCTTGCTTTGCATGCTTAATCAATTTTTTCTTACTAGTGGTAAAAATAATGAGGGTCAATCAATTATATCCACTGTTTCAGAACAAATTGAATCAGGGAGAAATCCAATACCTTTAATAGGGTGAGAGACTATGCTTAGTCTTTATGAGTTAAAGAGAAATCCAAAAACACCTTTTCGGGGCTCTCCAATTTTATTACAGGTAGAAAAATAATATTTTTAATTACAAAAATGAAAAATATATTTTTATATAGTAATAATAATTTATTTGCATTGCAATTTATACAGATGTGGCTAATGGAAAGACTTGAATTAATTAGCCCTCCGGACAACATTGAGAAGTATACTCCAAATTGCTTCGTGAGAAGGAAGAAACGCTTCTCTAAGATGGGGCGCCATGAATGGAAGAAGGTCTTCGAATCTTGCAATTTTGCCATCATGTGGGTCATCCAAAATAGAAAAGATGATTGGTGTCAACAAGCAACCTTTCTGTCGTCTACCAAGCTTGTCCCGTATGAATTTCTATTATCCCTGCAGGGTAAAAAGACAATACGACCTACTTCAGACTATTCCTTCTGGTGATCTTCGTCGTCCCTACGAGTTCCGTGTCTCCCAGGAAGTAGACAAATTTGATGCTTATTGGAGCGTTAGACCTATATGGGAAGTAATTACCCAAAAGTTTCCTCCTTCTTTGCCCAATGATGTGAGGCTTCTGAAAAAACCCTCAAAGGACATGAAGAAAAATCAGAGTAAAACTGATGTGAAGAGCCGTCTAGGTGACAAGGTGATTCCTGTTAAGGAACGCCTGGGTGAAAGAATTGAGTTCAAAACACCTATAATGCCACTGCAAAAGAAAAAGGAAAAAGGAAAGCTGACACCACATAAAAGAAAGCTTGGGTAGAAAAGAAGCATGGGGTCCTAGCTGAGGGGGAAACTATTTACTCCAAGATTGAATGTAGGTCCTCTAAAGGATGCCTACTATCTAAGGTTATGGATGAGAAGGAAAAAGCAGACAAAAATTGGAAAAGGACTAAGAAAGAGAAAGAAGATTAAGAGCATTGCTTAATTTCCAATTATTAGATTTAGTTTATTTTTTATTTAAAGTTAATTTATTTAAGCTTTATTTAAATTCCATCAATAATGTAGTTTATTTTATTAATGAAATTCCAGCTTTTTAATTAAATTATTTACTTTAAATTTATTTTATTAAAGCAATGAAAACAAAAAAATTAATTTTCCAGAATTTTTTTCGAGTACGGAAGTCGAAAATTTTCCGAAAAACACTAAAATATTCCCAGACTTTATACAGTAAATTGGCGCCACAATTTTGCGACTGGCGCCGGCTGCGGCAGTCTGCCGTCAGGCGACAACGTTCATCGGCTGGTGCCAGAATGTTTTCCGTGACGATGATGGTTCGTCGATCTTCTGTCGAATTTTTTATTAATTCAGGGATGCGAGATTTTTAAAAAAATAAAGTGGTCACACCCGTAAAGGGTTGCCTACGTATCCTTTCTTAAGGAATCAGGCCAAACGTAGCTATATTGAGTATCCTACTCAAGTAATTATGGGTAGTATTTCTTAAGTTGGTCAAGATTTGTCATGTTCGAGAACTCATTGCATTCCATATCAGTTAATTTTGCTGCACCTCCTGACAGGATTGTTTTAACAATGTAGGGTCCAGACCAATTAGGTCTAAATTTTCCCCTTGGATCTAAAACATTCTTCCTTAATGCTTTTAACACCAAGTCTCCTACTTTGATGTTTCTTGTCTTGACCTTCTTATTAAAATGCCTAGCCATACGAGTTTGATAACACTGAGTGTGATGTAGAGCTTCCAGTCGTTTTTCATCGAGTAGGATTAGCTCTTCATATCGTGCCCTAGTCCATTCAACTTCATCGAGTTTACTTTCTAACGCGATGCGTAGAGACGGAATCTCTATTTCGACAGGTTGTACGGCATCCATTCCATATACCAAGGAAAATGGCGTATTTCCTGTTGATGTGCGAATTGATGTGCGATAACCCCACAATGCGAAGTAAAGTTTGTCAGGTCAATCCTTATAATATTCCGTCATTTTTTCGATGATAGTCTTTAGATTTTTATTAGCTGCCTCGACTGCTCCATTTGCTTAAGGCCTATAAGGGAAGGAATGATGATGTTGGATACCATATTTTTGTAGCAATTCTTCACATTCGGCTTGAAAGTGAGTTCCATTGTCACTAATCATTTCATGTGGGACTCCGTATCGACAAATAATATATCTCTCGATAAAGAGTGCTACATGTTTTGCAGTGAGTTTAGCGTATGATTGCGCTTCGACCCACTTTGTGAAGTAATCAATTGCCACTAGGATATATTCGTGGCCTCCTATTCCTATGGGAGTGATTTTGCGGATGATGTCAATTCCCCATGTAGAGAACGACCATGGCGATGTGTAGGTGTAGAGCAAGGATGGAAGAACATGTTGTAAATTGGCATAGATTTGGCACTTAGGACATCTTCTTACGTATTGATGGCAATCCGTATTCATTGTAGTCCAATAATATCCTTCTCGCATTATCTTTTGGACTAACATTTTTCCATTTATGTGAGTGCCACAGATTCCGTCGTGGACTATCCTCATTGCTCTTTGGGCATCCTTTTTTCCTAGACATAAGAGAGCTCGACCCTTAGGTACCCTTTTATGTAGCTCGTTGTCTATGAGTACGTATTGGGAAGCCAAGAGTCTTAATGCTCGTCTTGCTCTTTTGTTAGCATGGGGAGGGTATTCTCCTTTGGTGATGTAGTTGAGTATATCTGTGTACCACGGTTCTTCTTCTTCTTCGTCTTGGACTACTTCATCATCTTCTATAGCTTGAATATATGCTGGTTTGTGCCTTTTTCCTATAGTTAGAGACATTTGCTCGATTTCCGTGGGAATCCTAACCATCGAGGCTAGTCTTTCCAAGGCATCAGCGAATTGATTTTCTTCTCTAGGTAGATATGTGTATTCTACCTTCTCTAACTGATTAGTAAGAGTGTCCAGATAGGCTTGGTAAGGGGCTAGAATTTCGCTCCTTACTTTCCACCTTATGGATATTTGGTTGATGATTAATGAAGAGTCTCCGAATATCCGTAACTTTTTTACTCCCAATGCCAAAGTTGTTTCAAGGCCTACCACGACTGCTACGTATTTAGCAGCGTTGTTGGTAACGTTGAAATCAAGCTTTATGGAGATTGGGACATGCTCTTCTTTAGGTGATACTAGTAATACTCCAACACCACATCCCGTTTGGTTTGAGGCTCCGTCGAAGTATAAGGTCCAAGTATCAACTTAAGTGACCATTAAGTCTTCATCTAGAAACTCATTGTCTTGTATTGGCGTCGAGTCTTCTATTGGAAAGTCCGCTAGAAAGTCTGACACCACAGATATGCGTCCATTGAGCGTAGATTTCTCAAATAGATACTTGAGTGGATCTAACCGGGAGATTACAAAGACTTTCTTAGCCTTTTGAAAAAAAATTTAAGGCTACTTGATGGCCTGGGCGGTCTTTTATTTTACAATCATGTCGTCCACATATACTTCGACTTCTTTATGAATCATTTCATGGAGTAAGGCAGTCGCCGCACGTTGGTAAGTGGCACCCGTGTTTTTCAACCCGAATGGCATTACCGTGTAGCAGTAAGTGCCCCATGGTGTTATGAAGGTTGTTTTCTCCATGCCTTCTTCTGCCATGAGAATCTGATTATAACCAGCATATCCGTCCATGATCGAGAGAAGTGCGTGATTTTCTGTGTTATCCACCTGAATATCGATGTGTGGTAAAGGGAAGTCGTCCTTTGGAATTGCCTTATTTAGATCTCGATAGTCGACACACATTCTTACCCTTTCATCTTTTTTTGGAACTGGGACGACGTTAGCGACCCATTTGGGGTATTTAGATACTTTGATGAAACCTGCAGTTATTTGTTTTTGAACTTCTTCTTTTATCTTAAAAGCTATGTCGGGTTTCATTCGACGTAACTTTTGTTTTACAAGTTTCATTCCCGAAATTAGTGGTATAGTGTGTTGAGCTATTTATCTATTAATGTCTGGCATATCTTCGTATGACCAAGCAAATACATCGATGAATTCTTTAGTAAGTTAATTAAATCGGTTCTTTCTTGTTCATTAAGTGTTAGTCCGATTTTAACTTCTCTTTTATTGGTTGAATCATTTGAGATATCAACCGTATCCGTTTCTTCAATTATCGGTGTTTTCTTTTCAAGTGTTTCCATTGCTTTAATAAGTTCTTTATCTTTTTCATTGTTAGTTAAGCAATGCTCGTCATCTCGGGTTAAAGAAGAACACAAAAAGTAAGGAGAAGAAATTATATTATTATACTCTGAGATCATTACATCAAAGAGTGATATGTCCTCAGGGACTTGATCAATAATTGTTCTAGGAGAAGAGATAGAAGGGGAAGGTGCTATTACTAAAGACCTAGATGACTCTATAGGGAGAGACTCTGAGTCTGACTCAGAAAACTATTCGGACATCGGTCCTTGCCCTGTCACCTTGACGATCTTGCGCCAACCTTGTAGTGATCCTTCCGCTGGAGTGATTAGCTTCGAGGGATCGAGGTTTTCACTTTGTAGAACTGTTTGAATGAGCGAGGAGTTATCCTCTTTGTATGTTGGCTCATCCTTTTCTCGCCCAAATAATAATCCCATGATGTTAAAGTCAAAGCAAGGAGGTGCTTTCTCCTTATGGACAGGAGTTGGGATTTCATCTTTGAAATAGCAATCCAAGAAAATCTCAAATCCCGGTTGCCTTATGCCGTTTACGACAAATAGTTCGGGAAATTCGTAGCTTGGATAGTCCTGTCCTTCTTTTATGAATTGACCATTAAGTGTAAGAAGGTGCTGATCCATTGGGATTGCTTTCTTTTGAATGCGAGCGTCTCTACATGCCTTCGATTTTTCCTGGGCTCGCTTAAGATCTTTCTGAGTTGGTTCGAAACCAATTCCGAAAGTATCTAATTTAGGGAGGCCAGGTGACTCCAGCGGTTTTGCTATTCCTTTCTTCTTTCCTAGGGTCATCCAAGGAAAATGTCCTTGTCTCTTCAGAATAGCATTCACGATCATGTTAAAATGGGGGTCGTGGATGAGAGGGGTCCTTTCATCCTCCTAGATTAAGGAGACGTCTTCGTTAAATCCCCATAAATCTTCATCATCCTCATCGTGCTCCACGTTAATTATTGGGTTTTCTATAGACTTGATTCTAATAAGTGAAGCATCGTTGGTGATAGGAATTCCCCCTACTATGGCTTTTACTTGTTGGTGGAGAGATGAGGGGACGACCTTTAGGTCATGAAGCCAAGGGCGTCCCAACAAAAAATTGAATAAAGCTTTGATATCTACTACTTGGAAAGTAGTAGCATGTTCTATCGCTACCGCCATTACATTCATGGTAATTTTACCAAGAGCTTGACGACGAGTCTTGTCGTAGGCTCTTATTCCTTACGTTGACGGAGTTAAGTCTTCATCCCTTATGCCCAGCATCCTCGTAGTTCTAAGTGGACAGATGTTAATGGCTGATCCATTGTCTACAAGAGTCATAGGGACGTTCATTCTCTTGCAAACTACTTTGAGGTTTAATGCCTTATAGTGTTTGTCACCTTCTGGGGGTAAATCCTTGTCAGAAAAGGTGATCAAATTGATGGGACTAGGTAGATCACTCGTGAGGAAGTTAGCCAACCCCTCAAGAGTGGTGTCAGAATCTATCCTTGTTTTGTCCAAGGCGTTCATTACGGCCAACCTATGTTCTCGGGATGTCGCCAGAAGTTTCCATACGTTTATTTCAAGTTTTGTCCTTTTAAACTGTTTGACAATATCATTATCTTCAATTATAGGCATGGGAACTTGCTTTGTGGTTGGCATTGGTTGTGTTGAAACAGGAGGTTGCATTCTCCCGGATCTTGTGAGGACGTCTATTGATGAATCTTCTTCAACCCAAAAGCCATCCATGGTATATGACATTGAAGGTGGAGGTCCTACCATGTCTTTTAAGTAGACTCTTCTTCATCACTGTCCCAAACTCCATTAATACTTGCATCCTCTTCTTGTGGAACTTGGACTAGTTTCTTTTCATCAATCATTTTCTGAATTAAATCTTTGAATTTAAAAGAGTTTTCGATAGTGTGACCCCCTAATTGATGATACTGACAGTAATATCTATTTGTCCTTTTCAATGATTCAAATGGTCTCGGTTCGAGAGGTTTGATCTCGCCACTCTCGGAGAGCATTTCGAACATTTGTATATATGGGATTTCAATTGGAGTGTAGAGTCTATTACTCTTCTTGGGTTTTTTGGTGACTTGTAAAGGAAAACGTATCGCCACGTAAGTCGTTCCCATGGGTGTGAACTCTCTCTTAGGTTCATTTTTCGGGAGTGGAACCTCGTCATATTACTTCTGAAGTTCCTTTATAGCCTTGAGAGTTTCACGTAGCAAATGCGATCCTTCTATCATAGACAGTGTGAGCGATTGTATGTCCTCTTTACTTGCTAGTTCTGGAAGGTTATCCTAGGCGTCGAAAAAGATCTCCTCCTCTTCTTTGATGGCATGGATTTCTTTAACAGGTTCGATGAGAGACGAGGGATCAACCTCGTTTTCCTCATCAGAGATAGCCAAGGAATGAGCGAGAGGCGCATTGTCAATATTTGGCTTCTTACTGGCAGGGGGAAATGGCAGCTTGTTGTTGTCGATTAAGGCTTGGATAGCTTCTTTATGCTTCCAACAGTTCTCGGTAAGATGGCCCCTACCTTGGTGATACTTGCAATGTTCATTGGGGTTCCAGTTAACCGACCTCTTTTCGACTGGTGGGTCCCCAAATGGTGAATAGGAGTTATAAGACCTTTTGCATTTAGTCGATCAAATGCGGTGTCATAACTCATACCAATAGGAGTAAAGTTCCTCCTAAATGGTTTCTTTTGTCCTTGATTATTCATAGCAAGGACTTCACCTAGGTTAAAAGTGCTAACATTGTTTGAGTGGGTGGTTTTGGAAGAAAAAGGATTGTCGTTCTTCTTGCCTTTCCAGCCACTGTTAGAGTTATTGTTGGCAGCTTTCAACTTACCCAGGTCGTCTTCAATATTGATTCCAATGTCGTAGACGACCTTGAAGGTATGGAGATTATTTTGATATTTGAGATGCTTAGAGTGTTTTTCTTGAAGGTTTTTGATGAATAACCTTACAGACTCTTTTTCTCTCGGCACCTCAATCATCTTAGCTGAGGTTTCTCTCCATTTGTTAAAGAAGGAGGTGAAGCCTTCATTCTCTTTCTGCTTGAGGATTTCAAGTTCCCTATGGTCAGTCTCAACTTGAATATTGCATTTGTATCTATCAATGAAAGCGTTAGCTATGGACTCCCAGGTGGAGGTTTTTTCTTTCTCGAGAGAAAATAACCATTGCTGGCAAACGATCTCAAGAGATAGTGAGAACAAAGAGGGGAATACCTTCTTGTCGATACCCTTAATAATCATTATTGTTTCGAAGACTCTTAAATGAAAATAAGGGTTATCGGTTGCTTTGAATTTTGGGATGTCGTTGGCATTGAACTTCTGCGGAAGAAGATCTTTGTCCACCGAGACCCCTTGTGAACTAATCCCTTGAAACTTGTAGTCGCTAGATAGCTTGCTTATACTCTCTTGCATGAGGTTCATCTGTTGTTGTTTCACGGGATCATCGATCTTAAGGGTTAGGAGCTTTAGTGCTTCAGTCACGGTAACCAGTTGGTTCCTGAGCTCATTGACTTCTTCTTGCGTTGTCATTACTGTCCTAGCTTTCCACTTACGATCAATGGGTTTGTCGAAAATTTGGACTTGAATGAAAATATTTTCTTTGATTAACCGCCATTCCTTTCTTGACCACGCGCTGTAATTCAAACCATTTTGTGTTTTAAATACTTGACTCAAATCGACCTTGACTTTACGGTTTTAAAGAGGAAAAATAATTAAAAAATTGGTGCATATTTTGGCAAAAATAATGTATATATTTTAGGAACCAAGTACGGTATTTAAAATGGAGGATTAATATCCGACTTACCCCCCTAAAAAAATGACGGGAAAGACTCGCATACAAGACTCTCTTAGACATGGTCAAAGTATGTGTATTGGTGTGTGCGTTGAGTGTAAGTGACATGCTTGGATTTTTGTGTAAGACCATGGGACTTGGTGCCTAGAATTAATTAATGACTTAACAAGGTATTATTAACAGTGAAATTTAACCGAATTACTTAGCAAACTAGTTAATTAGACACAAAGTGATGACTCGATCAATAATCCGAATTGTTGTCAAAACGACAGGACTGGCGCTCTCTTTGCAGTGTAGCGCAAGACGACAGAGATGTCGCCAGACGCCACACTCCACAGAGTGGCGCTACATTTCAAACTTTGGTGCCATTGCTGGAGCTTCAATCTGAAACTGTTTTCGGTATTATTAATCAACAGGGGTATGCCTAAAGTCGTACTAGGTCAATTCTGGTTAAAATAATATACTTTATTTACTCTAATTTATTAATTAATTAATTAATTAATTAATTAGGCAAAGTTCTTTTAGTCATTAATTTATTTAATCTTAGCACAAGTCAAACAAATAGTTAGGAAAAACATATACCATATGCACAACAAATAATGCGCAATTAGTCATGTAGGCACAATATGATGCAATGAGTTTGCAACGTAACCATGGCTCTAGTTCTCTAAAGTTCAGGATATGGGTTAGTCAATAGAGGGTCCATGGTTAATTGTCCAGATGCACCGCGCGGAAGCCTAACCGTGAAGGGTTAGCGCTAGTGGATGGGACACCGCAAATTTTAGAAAAAACTCGCTTCCATGGTTTGGTGAATTCAACATTCTCGGATGTACCCTTTGTTGCTTAGAGCGTTCAATCAGGTGGATGGAGCATGAATTCCCAGGGGGTTATGTCAATATGTAGAACACATATGGGTTTCAGAAAAGTGAGAAAAACTCAATCAGGAAGTAGGATCGAGCAAACAATGCGAAAAACTGGTCAAAATTAGAACGCATATTTCTGGCTCGGTATTGGAAGAATTTGGCGCCAACAAACAGAGATTGCCGCCGATTTTTGGATGTAGCGCCTGGCGACAGAGCTGTCGTCTGGCGCTACATTCAAAATTCTGGCACTAATCTTTGTTCGCTAACGCTAATTCCTACATGCCTCAGCAGCTTTCTGTGCTCGATAAAATTTTCCAGTTTCGCACAGTGTTATTTCGGTCCTAGTTGTGAAAGATATTCCTCAAATTTCCTACGTGTAAATATCCTATGTTTTCACTCATTACGGATGGTCTTTCCAATGAGATCTTTTTCATGCATATGACAATAATGTTAATAAAAAATTACGCACGTGAAATACTTAGAACTTTTCGAGTCTCATCCACTTATTCTAAATCATTGCCGAAATAAATTTCAGGAATTAAAATAGAAATCCTCCCCAGTGGAGTCGCCAAAAACTATAGGGAATATTTCAAGCGCTAATCCCTTGCTTGAACCCCACTATGATCATACACTAAAGTACGGTGGCGTCCAAAGAGAAAGAAGATAGAGCAAAAGAGTCGCCAACAAGTTTTAGGAACTTGTAAACCGTTCACGAGGTGAAGGTTACAACCCTTAACAATCCAAGAGATCGTTAACTCCAATAGGTCTTGAACCATGACTGGTAGTTCGGGGATAAAGGTACAAATCCAACCTAAAAGAGATTGAACCTGCCCTAATAATAGGCCTCTACTTTATTCTGATCATATTCATGTGCTCTTTCTGACTAACATGCAATCAATAGAATTACCCTAAACCTGTTTAATCTATGTTGGTTGAATATTAATGCACAAATAAAACTATTTTTGGCGATCACTTGAATTATAATCATATTAGCCCTAACAAGATTATTAATTATCTTATTAAGCGTGATTACAAATACCAAATCCCTTTAAGCATGCATAAAAGGTGTGATCAAGCAATAACTATAAATATCAAGCAACATAATAACAATAAATTATAATTATGATCATAACAATAATAATTATAATAATTATCATAAATTATGTTCATGTTAAAAATAAAGCATCATAATAGCAAGATCCTAGGCATGATACTAACAAGATTAATAACAAACCCTAGCATGTCACTAAACAATAAAAATCAAAGCTTTAGCCCTAACATGATACAAACATGAATGAATATTAGGAATCATAATAACAACCTAAACATAATATCAATTAAACCATTAAAATACTTACTTCGATGCCTCGTATCTCCTTTTAATAAAAAAATACACACGTTAATAACTTCAAGGAAAATAATAATCAAACAATTAAGTTAAATAATTGAAAGAGAGATTTGGGACCAAACCCTTAGAAATTAAAACTTTTCACGTCTAGGGCGAAGGCAACTTCAAATATGGCTAGGTGTATCTAAGTCTTGCGAATGCGGAATTTTGTATTTGAGAGAAGGCTGGTTTAGAAAGGAGAGAAAGAGAGTAATCAAGAAAATCTTGATGAGAGTTGGTGAATGAAAACGGAGTTTTGAGGAAGATATTTATAGAGAAAATTAGCAAAAAAGATAAAAAATCAAAGCATAGTTCTGACGCGTAAAACGAGGTTAGCGCCAGGCGCCAAGCTTAGTGTTAGGTGCTAATGCTGGCGTTTGGCGCTAACTTAATTATTGACGCGTTTTCTTATAATCAGATAGAAATTGCCGTACAGGAGGATAAAATCGTATTTTCCTCAAAAACATTGTTTTATTCTTATTAAAACTCTAAAAAGTCAACAAAAGTCAATTTATCAATGCTAATTGAATTAGGAATGAAAAGAACCTTCTAGAAGAATCTAGAAGACAAAAACTATTCCTAATTGCATTAGGAATTATAAAATCTATATTAGGCCCTCCTCTAGATCATTGGGCCGCATATAAGGCTCAAACTGGGCCCAGTTCAGTAATTTAGCCATAACTTCCTCAATATTCATCGGAATTGACTTATAGTATATCGTTGGAAAGCACTTTTCAAGCCCTATCCAAATACACTATTATTGGACCCATATTATGGAACAACCAAACTGGATTGGCTGTTTTCTTAACATAGGTTTTCAAAAACAGAGAGAAGAGAAAGAAATTAAAACTATCCGCAACACTAAACTTTTCACACGTTCACTCCATTCGATTATGATTCGACGTGAAAAGGTACTCATCACTGGGTTTGGTTTTGGGGAGACACAAATGGGTGTCTACAACATTTTAGTAGCAATTGATTACTTCACGATGTGGGTCAAAGCGCAGTCATACGCTAAACTCACTGCAAAACATGTAGCACTCTTTAACAAAAGGAATATTATTTGTAGATATGGAGTCCCACATGAGATGATAAGTGACAATGGAACTCACTTTCAAGCAGAATGCGAAGAATTGCTACAAAAATATGGTATTCAACACCATCACTCTTCTCCTTATTGACCTCAAGCAAATGGAACAGTTGAGGCAGCTAACAAAAACTTAAAGACTATTATCGAGAAAATGACAGAAAACTACAAGGATTGGCCTGACAGACTCCATTTCTCACTTTGGGGTTATCGCAAGTCAATTTGCACATCAACAGGAAATACGTCATTCTCCTTGGTTTATGGAACGGATGTCGTACAACCTGTAGCGCTAGAAAAATCGTCTCTACGCATTGCATTGGAAAGTAAACTCGACGAAGTCGAATGGACTAGGGCAAGATATGAAGAGCTAATTTTACTCGATAAAAAGTGTAGACACCTAAAAATGTCTCCCTAAAACCAAACCCTATGATGAACAACCTTTCACCGCCACTATTGGTCGGGTTCAGTATTTAATCCCGAGAGTACTTTAAAATGGTGTTTAAATAAATTCAATTTTTTTGAATAGTCCATGGATCAGTCTTGATGTTTAGTCAAATCATAGTTTTTAATTTTAGCCCAAACCTTTTTATTTTATTGTTTTATTATTGTTTTTGGCCCAAACTTATTTATTTATTTTATTTTATTTTCTTATTTTAGCCAAAATAATAATAAAAACAGAAATGGCCCGAAATTATCAATCGGCACTTAAAATGTTGAACGAAATTAGGGTTAAAAATGAATTTAGACGAAAAAGCGAACTGAAAACTCCCGCGTCACGGCAATAGTCCACCGTGTCACGGGAAACTTTCCCGTCTGACGGTGGGGTTCCCCGTGACACGGGACACTTGCTGTGACACGGGGGTGTCCGTGACCTTTTCGCGTAAACCCTTAACGCGTTTTCTTCCCCCTTCACTAAATATTTCCCGCGTCACACAAAAGTACACCGTGTCACGGGAATGTTTCCCGTCTGACGGTGGGATTTCCTGTTTCACGGTACACTTTGTCGTGTCGCGGTATACTTTTTTAGGGTTTTATCATTTTAGGGTTCCGTGTGTTCCCTCAGCACATTTTTTCTATAAATACCACCTCATTTCTTATGTACGGGGCATCAATTAATTCTCTATTTTTCTCTCTTCTATGCTCTAGCCTAAACACTAGCCTACCCAACTTCTTTCAAAATTCCTTCTTCAAGCACTCCAAGGAGTCCGTACTTTACTCGTGGTTCTGTCCTTAAGACAAGGCATGAAAGGTAGAACTGTTTGAGGGTTTGGCCTCAAATCAACTCTACTTTATTTAATTTAATTAAATTATTGTTTTATTATTATTTCCTTGAAGTTACTAACTCGTTTATTATTTTGTAGTTGCAAGCAAACAGAATCAAAGTAAGAATTATGTTCCTTTTATTTCTATTATTTTTCTAACGATTTTATATTGTTGGAATTTTTGTTGAATTGCTTCCAATATTAATTTGTGTTCTATTATATTTATTGATCACCATTTTGCATGTTTAAAGGGAATATGTAATTGAAAATCACGCCTAATAAGATAATTTGGACAACCGGTTTAGGTTCCTTTTTAATCTTGTTGTTTAATCAAGTGATCACGATATTTTAGAATTATGTGTTGCATTAATATTAAACCAATTTAGCATAATAATATATTGGAGTAAATTGAATCTTTGTTTGTATGCCTTTGAGATTGCAGGAATGCTTTTCACTATAAGAATCGAGTAGAGGCCAATACCGGCGAATGTGACTCCATGACTCACTTCGTACCATCATCCCCGATCTTCCTTTTGTGCTTCAAAACCATATGGAGTTAGTAATCTCAAGGATTATGAATGGGGTGTAACCTTCACGGGTCAATCGTTGTTGCTTATCGTTGTCCCTTAATCGTGGTTGCCTTTTATGATCCGTGAACGGTTTACAAGTTCCTTAAAAACTTGTTGGCGGCTCCCTACTTTCCTTGTCCCTAATTGTATATGTCAATTCCCACTTCCTATGAGTGCCAAGCCTATTCACACATGCTTCAACGTAGGCGCACTTCGAGCGACGCCTACAATTTGGCGACTCCACTGGGGAGGATTCTTGGTTATTTATCGATTTGAGTGATCGGTATTTAATTAAGATGAGTGGATGAGACTTGAAATATTCTTGAAAAATATTCCTGTGATTAATTTGGCATTTTTGCATAAGTATAGACATTTTAACGTCTTGTTTAGTTTTGTCCTGTAGGAAAAATTGAATAAGTTGATTGCGTACGAAGGAAAATAGGGCACCAGTCAGATTTTCTAACTACTGTGTCACGGCAGTCCTAAAATCAGTCTGGTGGCTTGTTTTATCTTCTCACCGACAACTTCCTTCGATTGTTCTGAAAAAACGTGTGTTCTACATACGTCTTAGCCCCGGGGGATTTAAGCTCTTTCAACCCAAAAACGCTCATGGCAATAAGGGTCCATCCAAGTTATTAAATCCAACCAAACCATGGAGTCGAGTTCGATTTAATCACAAACTCGCGGAGCCGCCTGTTGGCATACACCCTCAAGGGAGGCTGTTTTGCTAACGCGTCCAAACTCTTAACCATGGTACCCTTTTGACACCCAAAGCTTGACCAATAGTTGAACATAGATCTTGACCCTAGGTTGCGAACTTTTTTTACATCATCGTGACTAAATTCTACATGGTTTGTTTGGTGCTAACCCTCATGTGTTTACTCTTTTTGTTTAACCCATGACCGAGGATTTTTATATCCACATAGTAATTAGTACGGACCTAAAATCGACTAAGATCTGGAAAAACTCACAAAAAAGACCAGGAACTGAGCTCCGTGTCATTGTAAGTCTTGTCGCGCCACGGTGAATAGTGCCGTGACACGGCGCTTTCTACCGTCTAACGGTAGACTGCACCGTGTCACGACAGTCAGTACCGTGACACGGTGCCCAGGGGAACTGTCCTGTCAGTTATTTTTTGGTTTTTTGTGCGTACGTATGTTGTTTATGTGTCCAGTTTGGTGTCATGTTTAGCTGTACGGTCATAACACGTGTCCATAACCTCACTTAATCACTCACATGTCGTGTTCACACACTTTATTTTTTTAGTCGTGCACCATTTCATGACCGTATTTTAGGGTAGTCTTTGGTCGTTTTTTTGTGTCGTTTTTTTTTCGGAGTAAGTTAGATGGTATCCTCCCATATTTTTTTGTAAAGAAAAAATAAATTGAATTTCAAAATTATAGAATTTAATAATTCAAAAAAAAAAATTATTTTCCGGATGGGTTTAGGTTAAGTTTGGTCATTAAAGGTGTGTTTGTTTCGGTGTCACAGCACTTGGTCAAGAAGCAGGGGTAGATTGTTACGGTTCGAGTCAATACCTCAACAACCTCTTATACCAAAGAGGCGTACAAGGAAACCACCACAATCATCTCCACAAGATCCATCTGCAGTCTACTTTCAACCAATGGCTACTAAGGAAAATATCGAGAACATCAACAGGACAATTGAGATGTTGTCTAACATGATGAAACACTCACCACTAGAGTCAACACGGTAGAGCAAGACAATCAGAACAATGTCACTGTCGCTGCAATGGACAAGATTAAGGAACAGAAGAGTAAGATTTATGAAGAATACACTTATGTGGAGCAACCTTTCGCCTCTTCGTCCATAAGGGACAAGCTTTCTGAGAAGTTCTCCACTGCTGACATTCCCAAGTTCAAGCCTACTAATAATCCGCTTTTCCATTTGAAGGCTTTTCCTGCAACCATGGCTCTTAAGGAAGTAGATGTGACACTCTTCCCTACAGTGTTCCCTCTTTCCTTAGAGCACGCCTGTCAACAATGGTTCTACTCTTTGGAATCCAAGCATGTTGCGACCTGGGAGAATGTTGCTGAAAGCTTCATGAATTGTTACAAGTGTAACATTAAGGCCAAGACTTATGAACGTGAACTCTCCATTCTCAAACAAAAAGAGAATGAAGACTTCACCACTTACTTAGGCAGATGGAGGGAAACAGCTGCGCTCTTGGTGGATCCCCCCAAGGAAAAAGAGATGGTTTGCTTGTTCATTGCCAATTTGACTCATAAGTACAAGCAACACTTGAAGTTTCTTCCTCTGAGTACCTTCGAAGCTGTATACGATGACGACTGCTGATAGCAACAATAATAACAACAACACTTGGAAAAACAAGAAGAACGACACTCCTTCTTCTTCGTCTTCCAAGCCTAGTAATGCTACCAACAATATCAATATCAATGATGTGTTGGCCCTTAATGCTCCTCCTCAAATATTCCCAAGGCAAAGGAGGGTTTACACGCCTTTGAGAATGACTTATGATGCTGCTTTTGATCGTTTGCATGGTCAAGGACTGATTATGCCAATTGGACCGTTTACAGAACCTCGACCAGAGAATAGAACCGCTAGCTATGACCCCAATGCTTATTGCAAGTTTCATCAAGGCAAGGGTCATAATACTGAGAAGTGTTGGAGGTTGAAGGATGCAATCCAAGACCTAATGGACGCTAATCAACATCATGTCCCTCCAGGGGGCAAGAAGCCTAACATTCAAACAGGTCCTCTTTTCTATGTTTTGGCTATAATGGGAGATGAAGTCTCCTTTGATCCGTCAATACTCATTCAACATGAGAATGAACCTTTGCCGGAAATGGTATTTGTCTCGAGCTATGATGAAGTGAATGGAATTTGGGATAGTGACGATGAAGACGTTTATCTCAAGGATATAGCATGTTCGTCTCTTGGCACAACTGAAGATGTTTGGGGAGACCTTGAGGTCAAGGTTCTCACTATAAGTGGACGGTTGCAACAACCTAGTCCACCTCCACCGTAATCACAACCAATAGTTGACCCCATCGACCCTGTGAATAACGATGTGGTCAAACAATTACAAAAGACCAAGGTGGAAATGAATGTATGGAAGCTTTTGGCCACCTCTCACGAGCATCGAAAGGCTGTGATGAATGCGCTGGTGAAAATAGGAGTTGATGATGATATGACTCCTCAAGGACTGGTCCACTTTCTCACTACTAAATTGCCAAGTACTAGCAATTTGATTTCTTTTTCTGACAAGGATCTGCCCCCGGAAGGGGACCAACATAACAAGGCCTTTGACAGGGTATAGTCGTATCCCCTAATAAAAAATAATTACCTAAATCCTCTAACTAAAGTAGATAGGGAAGTAGGGTCGAACTCCACAGGGAAACAAGTCTTTTTACTCCTAATTAATTATTATAATCTAAATTATCTAAGTAACCAATATTTTTATGAATAAAATCTAAACTACGGAGAATAAAGTCGAAAGGAATAAAGTAGGGAGAAAATCAAATATTAAAGGCCTAGGGCATAGGTTCACTAATAAACAATATTCCAGGGCAATTCATAATAAGCAATCATTAAGCATTGGTTAATCAGATTATAAAGGGCTTTCGTTACGTGTTATAATCACAGAGTTAATTTACCGGTATTAAATCTCATCTGTCGAATCTCGACTTAACCATTTATAAACTAATCCGCCTATTGAAACTAAGCCTAAATATCAATTCTTATCTGTCGAATCTCGAATTAATATTGCTAAACTCATACAATTAAATCTGGCCAAACCTAATTGCATAGCATTAAAACAATCAATAGGAAATTAACCAAGCATTGATAATTAACAATCACAACAATACCCCTTCATATCATTTATTAGATCCCCATAAACCCTAGAAATTAAACTACTCACAAATCATCATGACTAAACTAATCAAATAAATAGATAAAAGCATAATCAATGAAGTAAATAAAATAACTGAAATTAAAAGGGAAGAAATTGTTACCAAATAAAAATCTTGAATTAAAGGAAAAATTAAGAACAAAAGTTGAGAGAGAATTTAAGAGAGGGAAAAATACTAAGTAGAGAGAGAAAGTTTAAGAAAGAAGGTAATCTAAAAAACCGTACAAAATCGTACTTATTCGTTTTCTAATACAAGAATTAAAACTAAACTTAATCAGGTCTTCTAAAAACGCGCGCCCGATCGGGCGAAGGGCCGCCCGATCGGGCGTGCCTTTTTATTCGCGTTCCTCCCAAGCAGCATCGCCCGATCGTGCTAGATGCTCGCACGATCGGGCGCGCCTTAGCATGCACAGCACTATGGTCTTGCCGCGCCCGATCGGGCTAGAGGTTTCCCGATCGGGTCCTTGCTTCCCTTTGAGGCTTGGACTTCGATTGGGCTAGATTTCTCGGCCCAATCCGGATTTCCTCCTCGGGTCTTGAATACTTGGTCCAAATGCCTCGGGATCCCTATTACTGAGCCCTTAATCACCGGCTCTCACCGATCTTGGGCTCCAAATTGGTCGTGTCCTTCTAGCTTCCGTAGTTGATCCATAAAGCTCTGGAAAATTCTCCAAGAGTGCAATTTCCTGTAAAATACAACTAAAACTACGAAAACACTAAGCTAGAAAACACAAATTAGTAATAAAAGTGGCCCGAAAGAGCCAAATACACTACTAATAACGACCAAGGGACGGGGGTAAAACACTATATAAAATGCACATATCAAACTCCCCAAGCCAAACCTTTGCTTGTCCCTAAGCAAAGAGCTCATCAATGAACATACAAAACATACTTTACCCCAATAATCAAATCAAGCACCAACGATTCAAGGCAAATCTAATGAACATGCTTCAACATCAATCAATCTTATTCATCTAATCACCCTTCCTCCCCAACAATTGTCAAGTAGAGCAAACCACAAGAGCATATAGAATTCAAGACTAGTGCTCACACACTCAACTCTCATTTATGTGGCGAGTAAAAGATATAATCAATCGCTCTCCATTCAACCCCTTTAATGTGAACAATGCCCTCCCAACTCACACTCTCGTGTGTATAAAAACAATGAACGCTCATCCTACTAGTCGACTCAAAATATGCCAAGTCATAACTTGCATTGAAAAACAACACTTTCACATTTACACAACTTCTATGCACAAGGTCGGAAGGTCTTTAAAGCTTGTAATGTAAGGCTAGGGTAAAGGTAGGATAAATTTGGGATTATGTGAGAGAAAAGCTATGCATTAAGGTAGCCAAAACCTAATAAACCCATGATCAAAATAAACGATGATCATACATCTCCATCAACATAACTAACTCCAACAAAAATCACCAAATACAACTCCAATCATCATAAACAATCCCAACACTTACAAAATTCACTCATAAAAATATGATAATGTAGAACTCGAGTGAAATACAAACTCGAGTGAAATACATACTTTGAACTCATTCTTTTTTTCTCTTTTTCAAACTTGAATTTTTTTTTCTTTTTTTTTTCTTGAACAACCTTAAAATAGAACATTTGAGCATTAATTTTTTCTTTTGCTTTTTTTTTTCTTTTTAACTCATATTGGAAGTTTCAACTTTGAAACACAATATCAATATTTTCCAATCAAAAATCAAAGAACAATAACTCTTCTTTTTCTTCCCACATTGTGCTAATAATATGCACACCACAATTCCCTCACCTCACCAACTAATAGCTCCCCCAAGCCAAGCTTGGGACTAGTAACCAATGGGGCTCATATAGGCTTGTAATGTGGCTAAATAATCAATAAAAGGGCACAAGCAACAACATGGGTAACAAGAAGGGAACAAATGTATCTAATACTCTGAAGGCTACCTAAAAGAATGAACGCCTTCGTCCTCCTCATGTGCATAATAAAAAGTCATGAAACACTACTCATAGTTGCAAATCAATACTCAAATTCATTGGCATACCATGAATTATGGAACTATCACACATTTCCTAACCTAATGAACTAGTCAAGCAATATATTCACAAATAGTTGGCAAAATTGACTCATGTTTAGGAATCCAAGCAATTAAACTTCAAATCATGACCAACAAATCCACAATGCTCATTATCAATAACCAAGAATCAAAACAAATTTTCTCAAGTATGGGGCACAGGGAAGTATGATTCATAATTCATTGGAACGTATTTTTGAATTTTTTTATTTTTCAATTTTTTTTTTTGATTTTTTTATATATAAGAAAGCAATAAAAACTACACTAGGAAAGTAATAAAAACTATACTAGAAAGCAAATAAAAATAGAAAAGGAAGAGAATTACCAAGTGAAAGAACACCCCCCCCCCCAAGCCAAATCAAGCAATGCCCTCATTGACTTGGGAGAGTAGCCTACTCCTCATCCTCATCCATCCTCGAATAGCCCCCTCCATGGCTAGAGTCGGCTCCTCCATGGCTAGAGCCACCACCTCCATACCCCGAACCACCTGCAAAGTAGTTAAGGTCCACATTCCCCCCAAGCCCACCAAAAGGTACATCGGTCCCATAACTATGGACCGATGAGTAGTCAACGTAGGTACCAAAGGCACTTGGGTTCATATATCCACTTTGCGGATATTGAAACCAATCAGGGACAAATGAATCGGGGGGAATAGCCCCCCGACGGGCGTAGTCATCATACATGGGGTATAAACCCCTCCCTAGGATCCTCTCCACGTACCCTACCCTTCGATCTAGAGACCATACTCTAGTATCCAAATCTCTAACCATACCCTCAACTCTCCCTTGGCCCATCTCAATCCTATCTAATTGGCTCCCAAAAGCCGAGAAGTCATAAGGGGCGTTGGGGTCTATGTTGTAGTTGGTAGAGGAAGTGGGAATATCGTATGTAAAGGGTTGAGGTGGTGGATAATGTGGTGAATGGTGAGGAGGTGAGTGGTCAATGGGAGAGTTATGGGGTTGAGGTGAAGGGTGAGGTGGTTGCACCTCACCTTGACCGTTAAGCTCAAAAGTGTAAGAAGGCTTCCCCTTCTCAAATTTGGTCAAGGTGGGGTGCAGTAAAGTGAAAGCATTATCCCTCCTACCCGATTCCCGTTGAATCACCCACCAAGTCTCCCCTCCCATGACATTAATCCAATTAAGGCCACCTAGATAGGGTAGGTCCATAATAGTTGGGCCGACTACCTTACCGTCATCGTTAGGGACAAAGCTAAGGTGTTTGACCGCTATATGTGTAACTAGGCCACCAAAGTAAATGGGTACCCTAGACCGACCCGCCTCGGCCGCATTGGCCACTCGTTGGAAGTGGTTGGCCATTTTATGGACTATATTGAGCTTTTCATACCTAGGGATCATGTATGACCCTAGTAATTCAAGCTCATCCCGCCTAACATTGGCGGGTTCATGCCTTCCAAAAATGGTAAGGCCAACAAACCGTTGCCAAATCTTTGGCACGGGATGTTGTATCCAAGTGCCTTTAGCATGTTGGAGGTTCAAATTGGGATCCCCCGTAAGGGATTGATAGACAACGACAATGTTGTCTTGGGGCGGTTCAAGGGGCCTATCCGATTTAAACTCAAAAATTTTACCAAATTCTTTCAATGTCAATCTAATATCATTATTGAATAATCGAAATTGAACATGAGAAATTAAAGCATTTGATTTTATGACATTAGAACTAGAAACGAATTCTAAGGTTAAATAATCATAAGTATCGTAATGCATGTTAAAGAAACCGCTCATGTCAACTCCCTTGAATAATTTTTCTACATGCTTATCAATTCCTAATCTAATAAGGGTAGGGTGATGAATGAAACGAGTTGGAATTACCTGCCTCGTGATGAGGTTGAGCATCCTCTGTTTTTGCTCTTGGGTGGTGATGACCACCCTCTCCCACCCCGGAATTCGCAAATCCGGGTCAATTCTCGCCTCTTGTTACCTTGAGCCTTCCCCCCTTACCGTTCTTGATCTCTTGAAAGCCATTGATGTTAGAAAGTATAGGAATTGAGTGGTTTCTCTCTCTTAGGGTTTAGAGAAAATTGAGAGAAAAAGGTAGAAATTGGGTGTAGATTGTAGAGAAAGATGAAAGGATTAGAAATATGTAAAAAATTTTGAGTTTCGATGGAAGGATTGGAGAAGATCTTGAAAAATAAGTGAGTTTGAAGGTGTAAAAATGGAGGTTTTAGAGAGAGAAAGTAAAGGAGAAGAAGATGAAATAAGAAGAAAGTGAGGAAAGAAAGAAGAGGAAAAAATATAAGGGGATGGCCAAAATAGGCGCGCCCGATCGGGCAAGCCTCGCCCGATCGGGCGGATAATATTGATTCCCAGAGACTCAGTTGCGCGCCCGATCGGGCACGAACACGAACGATTTTTCGCCCTCTTACTCGGCATGTCATCTCCCGGTCGAATTGGAATATAAGGCATATTGGGCTATTCAGGAGCTCAATCTAGATGCCAAACTAGGGAGAGAAAAGAGGTTACTTCAACTTAATCAACTCGATGAGTTTAGGTTGACGGCCTATGATAGTGCTCGAGTCTGCAAAGAGAAGACGAAGAAGTGGCACGACAAGATGATCCTTCCGAGAGAATTCAAGGAGGATGATAAAGTGTTACTATTAAACTCACGACTTAAACTTTTCCCAGGAAAGTTAAGGTCAAGGTGGTCGGGTCCTTTTATCGTAAAAAGGGCCAACAAATTCGGTTCTGTGGAAGTTTTCGACAAACATGGTACGAGTTCAAGGTTAATGGCCAAAGACTCAAGCTATATCATGAGGGGGCTACAATTGGTGCGGTTGATATACTTCACCTAAGTAGTTACGATTCACTCTGAGTTTCACTGTAGTAAGAGGGTCGTGCGGGACCTAGATAAAACAGCGCTTTGCGGGAGGCAACCCGTTTTTCTTGCTTTCTAGACTAGTTTTCCTTTTTATTTATTTTTATTTTTATTTTTGAGAGGCGAGGAGAGCGAAATTTTACCGTTTATAAGTGTTTTTTGTACAGGTATAGGTTTAAGAGGTCCAAAGTCTTAGAAGAAATTTGAAGACGAAGAAAAAAATAGCTAAGGAGTTCTGACCGGGCACGGGCCCGATCGGGCGAAATTTGCTCGAGTTTTTTACTGCACTTGAGCGCCGAATCGGGCAACCTCGCCCGATCAGGCGCAATAGGTTGCGATTTCCAGCTCCCCTTGCGCGCCCGATCGGGCAGCCATTCCCGATCGGGCGAATGTGATGCTGAAATTTACCATGCTTGCGCGCCCGATCGGGCGAGCTCTGCCCGATCGGGCCCGTGCCCGGTCAGAATTCCTTAGCTATTTTTTTCTTTGTCTTCAAATTTCTTCTAAGTCTTTCGACCTCTTAAACCTATACCTATATAAAAACACTTATAAACGGTAAAATTTCGCTCTTCTCCCTCTCAAAAATAAAAATAAAAATAAATAAAAAGGAAAACTAGTCTAGAAAGCAAGAAATACGGGTTGCCTCCCGCAAAGCGCTGGTTTATCTAGGATCGGCACGACCCTCTTACTACAGTAAAACTCAGAGTGAATCAGAACTACTTAGGTGAAGTATATCAACCGCACCAATTGTAGCCCCCTCATGATATAGCTTGAGTCTTTGGCCATTAACCTTGAACTCGTTACCATGTTCATCGAAAACTTCCACATAACCGAATTTGTTGGCCATTTTTACGATAAAAGGACCCGACCACCTTGACCTTAACTTTCCTGGGAAAAGTTTAAGTCGTGAGTTGAATAGTAACACTTTATCACCCTCCTTGAATTCTCTCGGAAGGATCATCTTGTTGTGCCACTTCTTCGTCTTCTCTTTGTAGACTCGAGCACAATCATAGGCCGTCAATCTAAACTCATCGAGTTTATTAAGTTGAATTAACTTCTTTTCTCCCGCTAGTTTGGCATCTAGATTGAGCTCCTTAATAGCCCAATATGCCTTATATTCCGATTCGACCGGGAGATGACATGCTTTTTCGTACACGAGTCTATACGGAGTAGTACCTATAGGGGTCTTGAATGCAGTTCTGTATGCCCAAAGAGTGTCATCCAACTTGTCGCTCCAATATTTCCTTGATTTTGACACCACCTTCTCTAGAATGGCCTTGATCTCACGATTAGAAACCTCAACTTGGCCACTAGTTTGGGGGTGGTAGGCTAAACCTGTCCTATGGTAGACACCATACTTTTTGAGGAGGGTGTCCAACTTCCGTTTATGAAAGTGAGATCCTCCGTCACTTATTATAGCTCTAAGTACACCAAATCTTGGAAAGACGGTCTTCTTAAAAAGTTTGTGGACGACCTTGGCGTCATTGGTAGGAGTGGCGATGGCTTCAACCCACTTAGATACATAATCTACGGCGACAAGAATATAACGGTTCCCTTTTGAAGAAGGGAACGGTCCCATGTAATCAACATCCCAAACATCAAAAATCTCGACTTCTAGAATTCCTGTTTGGGGCATCTCATGCCTCCGCAAGATGTTGCCAGTCCTCTGGCAAGAGTCACAAGCCTGCACAAACATGTTAGCATCTTTAAACATTGTAGGCCAATAATAACCTGACTCATTAATCTTGGCAACCGTTTTAGTGGGGCCATGATGTCCTCCATAAGGTGAGGTGCATTTGGCAAATAGTAAGCACACCATGGAATTCGCATTCGGGAACACACCTGCGAAATAATGTTTAACATCAGAAAGGAATTTCTTTTTTTGTTGGTAGGACAAGTCAAGAGGTAGGGTACCACCCACTAAATACTTAGCAAAATCTGCATACCATGGGTGTTGTTCTACAACTGCATATAGGTTGTCATCAGGGAAAGAATCATCTATAGGTAGAGAATCCTTACCCTCATCATACCTGATACGTGAGAAGTGGTCTGCTACTACGTTCTCTGCTCCCTTTTTATCTTTGATTTCTATGTTGAAATCTTGGAGCAAGAGGACCCACCGGAGTAGCCTCGGCTTTGATTCCGCCTTAGCTATCAAATATTTCAATGCTGCATGATCAGTAAAAACAATAACTTTAGAACCAATAAGATATGATCTTAATTTTTCTAAAGCATAAATAACAGCAAGAAACTCCTTTTCCGTAGTGGAATAATTGACTCAGGCTTCATCCAAAGTTTTTCTAGCATAATAAATAGCATGCAAAACTTTGTCCTTCCTCTGTCCGAGCACGGCTCCTAGCGCAAAGTCACTTGCATCACACATGATCTCGAAAGGAAGGTTCCAATCGGGAGCACATATGATGGGTGCCGATATCAAAGCCTGCTTAATCCTGTTGAAAGCCTCAAGACACTGTTCAGTAAAAATAAATGGGGCATCCTTTAGCAAAAGTTGTGTGAGTGGTTTAGCAATTTTAGAAAAATCTTTGATACAGCGGCGATAAAACCCCGCATGACCTAAGAAACTTCTAACTCCCTTAACATTAACTGGGGGAGGTAATTGCTCAATCACTGATATTTTAGCCTTGTCTACTTGTATGCCCTTATCAGATACAATATGACCTAGGACTACTCCCTCTGTCACCATAAAGTGACATTTTTCCCAATTAAGGACTAAGTTGCACTCTTCACATCTTTTCAAAATTTTAGCGAGATTAATTAAACATGAATCAAATGAAGAACCATATACGCTAAAATCATCCATAAAGACCTCCGTAATAGATTCTATGAAATCAGAAAAAATGCTCATCATACAACGTTGAAAGGTAGCGGGTGCATTACATTAACCAAAGGGCATTCTACGATAAGCAAAAGTGCCATAAGGGCATGTAAAAGTAGTCTTTTCCTGATCTTCAGGGTGAGTCGGAATTTGGAAAAATCCCGAATACCCATCCAAATAGCAAAAGAATTTATGGTTGGCTAACCTCTCAAACATTTGATCTATATAGGGAAGGGGGAAGTGATCCTTTTTAGTGGCGATATTTAATCTACGATAGTCTATACACATACGCCACCCTGTTACAGTTCTAGTGGGAATTAATTCATTCTTTTCATTTGTTATCACAGTCATCCCACCCTTCTTTGGCACTAACTGCACAGGACTTACCCACTTGGAGTCAGAAATAGGATAGATGATACCTGCATCAAGTAATTTCATCACCTCCTTCTTGACTACTTCCTGCATGTTGGGATTTAATCTTCGTTTGGGGTTGAATGCAAGGCTTGTAATTTTTCTTTAGATGTATCTTGTGCATACAAAAGTCAGGGCTAATACCCTTGAGATCATTAATACTTTACCCTATAGCCTTCTTATGGGTTTTGAGAACCCCTAGAATTCGGGAAGATTGTAGGTCAGTAAGTGCAGTACTGATGATCATGGGATGTAGTTCCTATTCATCCAGAAAAACATATTTTAAATGAGAAGGGAGAGGTTTTAGCTCAGGTTTCTTGACCTCTGCAGGTTTTGATTCCTGAACTTAATTTACTACCTTCATTGTTACTTTGGGGCT
This sequence comes from Chenopodium album, assembly GCF_948465745.1. Classification (NCBI taxonomy): domain Eukaryota; kingdom Viridiplantae; phylum Streptophyta; class Magnoliopsida; order Caryophyllales; family Amaranthaceae; genus Chenopodium; species Chenopodium album. The sequence continues at coordinate 44,443,411 of NC_137839.1, forward strand.
TAACTCTTTTAAGGAAAGAGCCTTTTCAATATCTTGTACCTCATTACCCCAAACTCTTGCATTGTCGCTAGATAAATTCCCGGAGAGAATTTCCTCTAAGGGATCCTTCGCAAGAACCTGTGGCAAGCTATCATCACAAATATCATCCATTGCGTCAATTATATCAATGTAGCAACAATTTTCCTCTAGCATAGGCCCTTTCAAAACCTTCCCTTAATTGAAAGTAACATTATCGTCACCTACAGAAAGGGTTAGTTTACCATTTTTAACATCAATAATCGCTCCTGCAGTATGGAGGAAAGGCCTACCTAATATAATCGGTATTTGTGTGTCCTCCACCATGTCTAAAACAACAAAATCAACAGGAATAAAAAATGTACAAACTCTGACAGGTACGTCCTCTAAAATACCTAAGGGGTATTTTACCGAACGATCAGCCATTTGCAAAGTTATATTAGTAACTTTTAATCCTCCCATATTAAGTTTAGCACAGATAGACGATGGCATGACACTGACACTAGAACCCAAATCACACAAAGCTTTATCAATAAAAACATTCTCAATATGACAAGGGATAGAAAAATTACCGGGATCCTTTAATTTAGGAGGGGATTTGTTTTGCAATAAAGAGCTACACTCCTCTGTGAAAGATACAGTTTCTACTTCATTAAAGGCCCTTTTCCTAGTTAGAATGTCTTTCATAAATTTAGCATAAGCAGGAACTTGAGTGATTAAGTCAGTAAAAGGAACTGTTACCTGCAGGTTTTTCACCACCTCTAAAAACTTACCGAATTGTTTATCATGCTTACTCTTTAGTTGTCTATTAGGGAATGGAAGCTTGATAACTGGGTTCTGCACATCTCCTCCCTTATCCTGCGATTTACCCTACAGATAAACATTAGTAGGGTTAGTATCTATTTGTAGCCCTGTAGGGCTAGCAGGATTAGCGTTTGGTATAGAGGAATCTAGATCAGGAACTGGTCTATCTTCCTTTGGCATAGGAGGTCCATCATAATGTGAACCACTCCGTAGAGTGATTGCATTGGCATGATCTGTAGGATGGATAGGTTGTGATGGTAGAGCTCCCTGCTGACGGGATTGTAGGGTAGATGAAAGTTGTGCAATTTGATTGTCCATGATTTTATTATGGGCTAGGATAGAATCAATTTGTGCATCCCTACTCTCCATATGCTTTTGCATGTTGGCAAGCATTGCTCTAATTTCTGTCATGGCAGGGTCGGAAGATGATGAGGGTGATGCTTGGTTTTTCTGGCTAGCATTAGGATGATAATATTTTTGCTGTAGTGGGGTTTGCTGTTGTGGTTGTTGTGGAGGTGGAGGATTTTGTACATTGGTGCTCCGGTACGAAAGATAAGGATGATTTTTATAACCGGCATTGTAGAAACTGGAATAGGGGTTATTCAGCCTATAGGTTTGAAAGGCATTAACTTGTTCCATAGAGCTCCTACAATCTTGCTCCCAATGACCTACAATTCCACAATTTTCACAAAAAGCTTCATGGTTAGCAACAGCAGAAATATTAGGTACAGAGTTAGGAGCAGCAGTAAGATTATCTAATTTTTGACAAATAGATGTTAATTGAGCTTGCAAAAAGGATACGGAATCGACACTATGTTTTCCTTTATTTGCAAACCCTCTCGGATTCTCATATTGGGAATTGTGTATTGCCATGTCTTCGATAACCTGTACTGCATCATCCACATTTAAGTTCATAAACCTCCCACTAGCTGCTGAATCTAGAACTGATCTAGAAGAATTTCCAAGTCCATTATAGAATGCTTGGATCAATAGCCATTGTGCTAGATTGTGGTGGAGGCACTCTCTCTGTAGATCCTTGAACCTCTCTCAAGCCTCATATAACGTTTCGTCGGCCTCTTGAGCGAAGTTCTGAATAGCACTCCTTAGCACCGCTGTTCTCTCTGCAGGATAATATTTATTATAGAAATTCAAAGCAAGAGTTTCCCAGTCAGTAATACCAAGTGCAGTTCTATTCAAACCATTAAACCATAATTTTGCTTTGCCACATAATGAAAAGGGAAAAAGAATCTCCCTGATTTGGTCTTGCGTGACCCCGACTTGTCTAATGGTGTTACAATATTGGCAGAAATCTGCGAAGTGAAGATTAGGATCTTCACCCTTAGCTCCGCTGAACTACTTCCTCTCTATCATAGTGATAAATTGGGGCTTGATCTCAAATTGAACACCATCTAGAGCCGGAGTGGGAGTAAGGTGCGAGAAATTTGTGAGCTTCGGCTGCGAGTAGTAATTGAGTTTCTTCTGGGTCGTCATCTCTTATTCTAAATCTGAAGGAATATCAGTGTCACTAGAATCAGGGGGAGGATCTCTTCGACCGTTGTCCTCCTCAGAACCCGCCAGAATTTGTCTATAGAGTTTCCTTTGCGTATGAAAAGAACGCTCGATCTCAGGGTCGAAAGGGATGTAACCTGATCTGGAACACCTGGGCATAAACAAAGAACTATAGACAAATATGAGAGTTGCCTCAAAGAACTAATGTTCTCTGAGGCAAAAAGGGGATAATCTAGACTACAAAAATATAATTAGAAAACAAAAATAAAACCGTCTCCCCGGCAACGGCGCCAAATTTTGACAGGGTATAGTCGTATCCCCTAATAAAAAATAATTACCTAAATCCTCTAACTAAAGTAGATAGGGAAGTAGGGTCGAACTCCACAGGGAAACACGTCTTTTTACTCCTAATTAATTATTATAATCTAAATTATCTAAGTAACCAATATTTTTATGAATAAAATCTAAACTACGAAGAATAAAGTCGAAAGGAAAGGAGGGAGAAAATCAAATATTAAAGGCCTAGGGCATAGGTTCACTAATAAACAATATTCCAGGGCAATTCATAATAAGCATTAATCAGATTATAAAGGGCTTTCGCTACGTATTATAATCACAGAGTTAATTTACCGGTATTAAATCTCATCTGTCGAATCTCGACTTAACCATTTATAAACTAATCCGCCTATTGAAACTAAGCCTAAATATCAATTCTCATCTGTCGAATCTCGAATTAATATTGCTAAACTCATACAATTAAATCTGGCCAAACCTAATTGCATAGCATTAAAACAATCAATAAGAAATTAACCAAGCATTGATAATTAACAATCACAACAATACCCCTTCATATCATTTATTAAATCCCCATAAATCCTAGAAGTTAAACTACTCACAAATCATCATGACTAAACTAATCAAATAAATAGATAAAAGCATAATCAATAAAGTAAATAGAATAACTGAAATTAAAAGGGAAGAAATTGTTACCAAAAAGAAATCTGGAATTAAAGGAAAAATTAAGAACAAAAGTTGAGAGAGAATTTAAGAGAGAGAAAAATACTAAGTCGAGAGAGAAAGTCTAAGGAAGAAGGTAATCTAAAAAACCGTACAAAATCTTACTTCAACGTTTTCTAAAACAAGAATTAAAACTAAACTTAATCAGGTCTTCTAAAAACGCGCGCCCGATCGGGCGCGCCTTTTTCTTCGCGTTCCTTCCAAGCAGCATCGCCCGATCGTGCTAGATGCTCGCACGATCGGGCGCGCCTTAGCATGCACAGAACTATGGTGTTGCCGCGCCCGATCGGGCTAGAGGTTGCCCGATCGGGTCCTTGCTTCCCTTTGAGGCTTGGACTTCGATTGGGCTAGATTTCTCGGCCCAATCCGGATTTCCTCCTCGGGTCTTGAATACTTGGTCCAAATGCCTCGGGATCCCAATTACCGAGACCTTAATCACCGGCTCTCACCGATCCCGAGCTCCAAAAGTGGTCGTGTCCTTCTAGCTTCCGTAGTTGATCTATAAAGCCCGGGAAAATACTCCAAGAGTGCAATTTCCTGTAAAATACAACTAAAACTACTAAAACACTAAAAAACACAAATTAGTAATAAATTGACATAACGACCAAGGGACGGGGGTAAAACACTATATAAAATTGACATATCAAACTTACACCTCACTGTAGTGTGTAGGCAGATGAATGTTCCTATGAACCTGGTTGATAATGGCTCTGCAATCAATGTATGCCCACTCCGCACTGCAAAGAAGTTGGGCATAAAGAATTAAGAACTGACTCACTCTACCCAAGGGATTCGCGCTTATAATAATACTCGCCGTCAAGCCGTGGGTACTATCATACTAAACATAACTACTGGGGCCATTTAACGTCGCACTAAGTTTCAGGTCGTGGACATTAAGGCCTCTTTTAATCTGTTGTTAGGACGTCCTTGGCTTCATGAGCTAAAGGCGATCCCATCGTCGTTGCATCAGAAAGTAAAAGCCATAGTTGGAGGGGTTCCAATTACCATTGATGCCTCTCCCATGCGCATTCAATTTATTGACACTCCTATCGTCCATGTCGAACATGATGAAGATCTTTGGGGGTTTTCACTCGATGATGTTCTCATGATCGAAGAAGAGGTGAAGTGTCATCTCGACTTCGATCCCTATTCAAACACCAATATTAATGCCATTATGAAGAAGCAAGGGCATTTCCCTGGAATGACCCTCGGACTCAAAAATAAAAGGGCTGAACTTTGGGGCCATCCTGGTGCACTCAAGAAAGATACCTTTGGCTTGGGATTCAAGCCAACAAAAGAAGATGTGAAACAAGCCCTATTGAAAATGAAGGCTCGCAATAACGCTCGAATCATGAAGACGGAAATGGCCATGGATCCATATCCATTCACCCTCAATGGCCAGTACATCAAAGAAGGGGAAGACTACCCATGCTATGAATTCCCTGAGCCTTTCGTCCACGATGGGAAGCGTGAACCAGGATTCAAGATGTTCCTTGATTGTGACTTTGTCGATGAAGGCGAAGAACTCTTCACAACTGAGAAACCAGCTAGTCCAAGCTCTGATGATCTAAGCATTAACCTTCTTTTTGGACTAGAAAATAATGAATCCAAGCCTACCTGCAATCATGATTCTGAGCTCATTTAAGCTGTTATATCAAACAAGGATTTTGACCCCTCCAAGTTAATCGTCCAGGCTGATGATATTTCAAAGGGATGCTGAAGACATTGAGGATCACTACACCAAGCGGAGAGAAGTTGGAAATAACCGCTGGCGAAGGTCCTATGTTTGATGAGTCTGAGTCGTCTAGGTCCGAGTCCAAGTCTAAGTCTATGTCTGTAGACGAGTCCTTAGGGTCTGAGGCCGACCCTCTTTCTGCTATAGAGTCCAATCCTGAGTCTCTTGTTGAGTCTTCTCTTTCCGGTGAGGCCACAGCTGACCTTGCCCCTCTTGATGTATTGACCGATGAATTCAATAAAATGAGTACCTTTGCTTACGATGCGTGTCATTCCCCTAGCCCGGATCAATATTGCTTTGCTAATGATAAAAATGACAAAGAAATAATAAAAGCAATGGAAGAACACGAAAATAAAATGGCAGTTATCGAAGATACAGGATCAGTTAATATTTCCAATGATACGACTATTAAAGAAGTAAAAATTGGATTAACACTAAGTCAAGATGAACGCAAAGAGCTAATTAACTTGCTTAGTGAATTTGTTGATGTATTTGCTTGGTCATACAAAGATATGCCACGAATTGTTAGGGATATAGCGCAACATACGATACCACTCATTCAAGGAATGAAGCCTGTCAAACAAAAGCTACACCGTATGAAACCGAATGTGGCTCTCAAAATCAAAGAAGAAATCAGAAAGCAATTGGCCGCAGGTTTCATCAAAGTATCCAAGTATCTAGAGTGGATAGCAAACGTGGTTCCAGTTCCAAAGAATGAAGGAAGGGTCAGAATGTGTGTTGATTACAGGGACCTCAATAAGGCAAGCCCGAAAGATGGGTTCCTTCTACCTCACATTGACATTCTAGTCGATAACACAACAAACCATGCACTCCTATCATTCAGGGATGGCTATGCCGGATATAATCAAGTATTAATGGCCGAATAAGATATGGAGAAAACCACATTCATCACACAATGGGGTACATATTGCTATACGGTAATGCCATTCGGGTTGAAAAACGCGGGTGCCACCTATCAAAGAGCAGCCACAACATTGTTACATGATATGATGCACACAGAGGTGGAGGTCTATGTCGATGATATGATTGTTAAGTCTAAAGTTCGCCCAGGCCACATCATTACACTTCGCAAGTTCTTTGAAAGACTCCGTAAATACAATATGAGATTAAATCCAGCAAAGTGTGCATTCGGAGTCACGTCAGGAAAATTACTTGGATATGTGATCAGTTCTCAAGGGATTGAAATAGATCCCACAAAAGTCAAAGCGATCATGGCCATGCCACCACCCAAGAATGAGAAGGAAATTCGAGGTTTCATTGGAAGGTTGCAATATATAAGTAGGTTCATATCAAAACTCACGGCAATATGTGAACCTATATTCAAGAAGCTTAAGAAAAATGTCCCAATCACATGGGATGATGATTGCCAAAAAGCTTTCGACAAAATCAAAGAATACCTGCCAAACCCACCTGTGCTAGCGCCAGCAATACCTGACTTTCCTCTTCGACTCTACCTTACGGTCACAAAAGAAACGATGGGAGCAATGCTAGCACAAGAGATCGAAAGCAAGGAGAATGCAATTTACTATTTGAGCAAGAAACTTTAAGGATATGAGACACGATACACACCGCTTGAAAAGTTGTGTCTCGCACTTTTGTACTAAGACATTACATGCTCACTCATACAATGCATGTCGTGTCCAAGATGGATCCTCTCAAATACTTGTTCGAAAAAGCAACACTCAATGGTAGATTATCAAGGTGGATAGTCAACCTTGCTTAGTTTGACTTGAAATTTGTACCATAAAAAACCATCAAAGGTTCTGCGGTTTCTGACTTCTTAGCAAATTTTCCGCTAGAACAAGTTGAGAAAGAAGAAGATGAGTACGATTTCCCTGACGAAGATTTACTCATGACCGAATATGATAGCTGGACGCTCTATTTCGATGGAGCTTCAAACCAATAAGGTTGTGGTGTAGGAGTCTTGCTTGTATCACCCAATAAAGCGCATATCCCAATTTCCATGAAGCTCGACTTTGATGTCACCAACAATGCCGCAGAATATGAAGCATGTATATTGGGATTAGAAACAGTTGTGGCCTTGGGAATTAAGAAGCTCAAAATCTACGGTGATTCTTCACTAATCATTAACCAGATCTCCAAGAGATGGAAAGTGAGAAGTGAAAGTCTTGCTACGTATCAAGCTCATTTAGAAACTCTCACGGAGCAACTAGATGAAGTGGAACATACGTGCTTGCCTAGAGAAGAAAACCTTCATGGCGATATATGTGGAACGCACATGAATGCGAAGATGTTAGTCAAAAAGATTCAACGACAAGGTTCTTATTGGACTACTATGGAGAGAGATTGTCACGAATACGTCAAGAAATGTACGAAGTGTCAAGTCTACACAAATTTACAACACGTTCTACCTTCGTTTCTCTACACATATACTTCTCCATGGCCTTTCTCTACATGGGGCATCGACATCATTGGAAAAATAACGCCACTAGGACAAGGGGGGCATGAATTCATCCTCGTAGCAATCAACTATTTCACCAAATGGGTCGAAGCTGCCTCATATGCTAAGCGAACGGCGAAACACGTAGCTCAATTCATTGAGAAAAATATCATATGCCGCTATGGGGTACCTCATGAGATGATCAGTGATAATAGAACGCATTTCCAAGCCGAATGCGCGGAATTAATACAGAAATATCATATCAAGCATCACAGATGATCACCTTACAGACCACAAACAAATGGTGCGGTCGAATCGACCAACAAAAATGTGAAAACTATCATCGAAAAGATGACTGAAAATTACAAAGATTAGCCAAGTAAGCTACATTTTGCCCTTGGGGGTTATCAAACCTCTGTTCGTACATCAACGGGGGCTACCCCTTTCTCTTTGGTCTATGGAGTTGAAGCTGTACAACTAATAGAGCTCAAAATCTCTTCTCTCCGAATCGCGTTGGAAAGCCAACTAGATGAAGTCGAGTGGATTAGAGCAAGATATGATGAACTAGTCTTACTTGATGAAAAACGCTTGGCAGCTTTGCATCATGTCCAAACCTACCAACAGCGTATGGCGCGACATTTCAATAAAAAAAGTCAAGACTAGGAACATCAAAGAAGGTGACCTAGTGCTTAAGGCACTTCGCAAAAAGGTGTTGGATCCAAGAGGAGAATTCAGACCAAATTGGTCTGGCCCGTACATTGTTAAAGCCATCTTGTCCGGCGGAGCGCCACAATTGGTAGACATGGATGATAACGGTTTCCATAATTTAACTAACTTGGATCAACTCAAGAAATTTTATTCCTAAGCTAGTTGCATGGGTTCACGACCCAATAGAGCTACGTTTGGCCTGATTCCTTTTTAAGGATACGTAGGCAACCCCTCAAGGGGGCTCGGCCACTTTAAAAAATAAAATCCTTCCTCCGTCGATCAAGTATACGCGCCAGTTCAGCATTACGTCACGACAAAACAGAGCAAAAAATAAAAAAAAAACAAAAAAGAAAAGAAAAAAGAGGGAAGGGTCGTCGTGACACGGGACTATCCACCGTGTCACGGCACAGTCTACCGTGGTGCGGTGGAATTGCAAAAAAAAAAAGTTTGTTGCGCCAAGGGAAACTCTACCGTGTCACGGAAAATATCCACCGTGGCACGGTGGACCTGCAGCAAAAAAAAAAAATTGCCGCGCCACGGGAATTTCCAACGTGTCACGGCATTTTCCACCGTGGCACGGTGGAATTTCAGACTTTCTGATTTTTTTTAGTGACGCAGTCTTTGCAAATTCAGTTATTTGTTCGACGTTTTTAATTTTTTCTTCCATTGCGTCCGACTTCTTGACTTGGGTATATAAATAAAAAAATTAAAAAAATGTCGTCGTAATTTTTATTTAAGGCGAAAATAAATATGCTATTATTATTGAAATAAATGTGACTACAATTATAGGCATAATGCGCCTTATTTTAAAAATTATAAATTATAAAAGCAAAGCAATACTGATCTAATCCTTATTCACTTTAGGAACCTCCTTCTCTTTTTCAACTAGGTCGGCCTTCGCCATTAATGTGTCTTTTGTAGCCTGAACTGTCACACCCCTAGTCGAACTTTCACCCCTTTCACCTTTTTTAAAATTCTTTGGTTGCTTCTCTCTATAAACCATTTTCTTTTTACCCTTCCCTTTCACATAATTCTTCCTTTTAGGCATTATAGGAGTCTTAAACTCAATCCTTTGTGTTCTTGGACCTAGGCGATCTTTAGGAGGTGCTTTCTTATTTCCATGACGGCTCTTCACATCAGATTTGCGTGATCTGACTCGTTCCCTTCTACTTCTAGGATTCAACATTTCCTTGTATGCACTAGATAAGGGAGGAGGAGCTTGGTTACTTGCAGAAACGGTCCACAAAGGTCTTCCAATCCAATAAGCCTCGTACTTGTGAACGTTACTTTCATGCAACGATACTTCACGAGGACTATCGTTATAGCATGGAAGTACTTGATCAAGTTCATACTGTCGCATCAGTCGAGAAGGACAATAAAAAGTCAGTCTCTTAGATACTAGGAACACGGCAATACGGAGTATCGTTGGTACCAACCATCCTAATAATCCTCAACGAAGGCACCACCCAACGAATGGAAAATTCTCTCTTTGAAAAGAAATTCTTCCAATCCTCATACGACATGTTCATAGAATAATTCTTCTTCCTGCGGACTAGATCGTTAGGGCCATATTTTTCAATATCATCGGGGGCTTCAAAAAGTTCTAAACGCTCCATCAACCAAATCTGCAAAAAAAAAAAAAAAAATATCAGTCGAAAATAAAAAAAATTTCAGATCCCACCGTGGCACAGTAGAGTTCACCATGTCACGGCAGAAGGCAAGCGTGACACGGTGCCTGTTTTGTGTCACGGGGGCTACTCGGAGCATTTTTTTACCTGCAGCTGTACTGGAGAGCCCTTCCTGATGGCTTTCCAGTCAGCTTTTGCTTCGTGAAGGCCGCGAAAAGTTTCTCCAAGGCACGTAGGCATAGGAGACCTTCCAGATTCAACATGTTCAAGCACAGACGCTAGACAAGCATGTCCTACCCTACCGTTTGCAGATAAAAGCTTGCTAAACATGCAAAAAATATAAGCCCTTCTACGGTATACATGATAAGACTCAAAGACAAGGCGATTGAAATATAAATTTGCAAGTTTTTCTAAGTCTACCTCACTACCACACACAATTCTATTTAAATCTGGATCTGTTAGATTCAGATGGCGTTCAAAGTCTTGGTAATAATACTCACGTAGGGTAGGCATGGCAATAAGATTTCTGGGAGGAAATCCAAAGATGGCACCGAATTCCTCCGTCAGGGGACATATTTCATCGTAATCAAATTTAAAACAATGTATTTCTAGACTCCAATAGTCTAATGTTGCCCTAAGAAAATCATGTTCAATCGCTACATGTCTCAGGGCTAGTAAACCCCTGACATGAAACAATTCCAACTCTCTTTTATCAGCATTGGTTAAAGAATAAGACCAGTCGCGCAATGTATTATCAAAATTCTGAGACATTATTATTGAAATATGAAATTATAATTATTTTGTGTTTCGTAATTATGCATATCACGAATTTATTGGTCCTATTTTATAGCAAAAACGCTCGGAACTACTCATAATCTATCTTTCTATACGCATAAACCACACCGTTGTAGAATACGCGCACCGTGACACGGGAATTCCCACCGTGTCACGGGAATTTATGCCGCGACACAGCAAATTTTGCAATGACACGGTGTACGGTGCCGTGTCGCAGCACCCACGTGTTTTCTTTTTTTATCCTTTTCCTGCATCTATCCAGATTTTTTTAAGTGTTTAATCTTCACCATTTATTTTTTTTAATTCTATTTTTTTCGAGAGTTTCATTCCTAATAAAATTCTCAACTTTTTTTTATTAATATTTTTTTTTATCATTTTATTTTATTTTATTTTATTCATCTTTATTATTTATTATTTTATTTTCATTTTATTTCTCTTTGGGGATGTTATAAACCTCGTCCCATTTCGAAACATATTTATTTTTGAGTAGTTGTAAAACTTATTCATATTTTTCTTTTCTTTTTATTTCTTTTTTCTTTTGGGGAAGGTCAGTACCCTCCACTTACTCTACTTACGTTTTTTTTTGTCGCGTCATTAATAACTACACAATCACACACAATGAGTCTCAAGCACACACTAACACACACTAATAAATACATAAACTGTGAATAATGTACAAAATGAGTCATAATAAATAAGCAGCAACAAGTGTCATCACATTATGTACAAATAAAGACCCTCGGTCAAAAATCTGCAGAACTAGAAGAGTTAGGATCAGTGTCATCTCCAGCCTGTGAATATGGGAATGGTGAGCCAAAGAGTCCCGCCATTATCCGAGTACGAGGAGTAGTATCCCCACTAGTCCCTGTAACTCCAGTAGCAGTCAAACTCAAAGCAAGACTCGTCCAACTGGAAAACGGTGTAGAATGACTCAAAGAAGTAGGAATCATCGGTGGAGGCATCATCCCATACACTGGAACTAAAACAAGCCTGGCATCGGGGGAGGAAGCGCCCCATACGATGGAGCTGAGTATAGGCCCTGATCAACGGGGGTGATAACTAGGCTAAACTCAGGCTGTGAAGACTGTGAAAACGACTGTCGCTGCCGCTCAACCTGACCCTGAAAGCGCTTGGAAGACTGAAGATGCTGCCACTGAGCCTCCTGAAACGGGTGAGAAATCTGAGGCTCCCGCTGAGACTGAGAATGCCGATGAACCTCAGGAGATCGTCTACCACGACTAGGCTCCCCCTCGTCCGAGCCTCTATGCCTCGAGAACGAGCGGGACCTCCGTCGCTCCTAAAAGACACAAAATCAAGATGTCAATGGCGAAAGACAGAACAAATGGTAAAAATGAAAAAAAGTGAACATACCTCAAGAACGTCGCCAGAACCGCCTCGACAGCTCGCGGCACGCCAAAGCTTGATGATGCAGTACTTCAAAGCATCAACCAGCTTCATGAAGCCCATCATCTCCGGTTGAGTAGGTTGAGAACAAAGCAAAGAGAAAAATCAGTAACAAGCGGTATTAAAAAGGATGATTAATGTATCAAAAGCTTACCGGCTCAAAAACAATAGGTAGAGACTCCTACGCCTGTCTGAAACCCTCCGGCACGTCAGCAATATGGTCCTCGGTAATACCAATCGACCCTGGGTAGCGGACACATTGAGGCGGAATCTCAATCCTCCCCACGCGGCGAACAGCCGTCTGAACAGTCGTCTGAAAATACGATCGAATAATCAAGTTATTCGACTATTAAAACAGAGACTAGAAACAAACTCCTCAAAAGAAATCATACCTCAGGAAGACGGAGTGGAGGAGCCAAAGAGGTAAGCACGCATAATCGCCCTCCATACGCATAAGCTCCTGCCAAGGAAAAGTGTAGCGCTCTCCCCTGTTTATCAACTCCCTAAGCAACCGCGAGTCCAGCATCGACTTTGGTGGAGACAAGGGAACCACAAAGCGATCACCAATGTACTGACAAACGACATGCTCCCCCAGATACCAGACAAAGCGTCCGATACCAACAAAAACAGTGCGGTACGTTGAAAGCTGCAAGGCCTCAGGAAGATTACTCATCCCAGCCCAAGGACGATACCTGACATCAATAGCAATATGAAAACCATAAAAAGTTGCAATGAAGCGCCGGAAATAACGTCAAGATAGAAAATAACAGGCTACAAAAGTAATTCTTACACCAACAGAAGAGGTGCCTCGGCGTAGCATCCCGCGTAGCGCAGAGACAGACTCCACCCATGACTCGCCTCGATCACGCCAGCTGGCCCCGACAGGGAAGTCATGAATCTCTCCACGACACCGTCGAGGGGCTAATCCCGGAAAGTACTCGTAGAACCATAGCTGCAATGAAAAGTAATCTTTGAGCACAAGAGTCGAACAAATTAAAATAAAACAATAAGAGGAAAGGATCGTCACCTCTACGACTCTCCATAAACCGTAGACAGTGACAGGGGACTCGTCATTCAGCTGCCTACAGCCATGACGTAACGACAAGAGAAGATCGGCATATCCAAGGCTGGCCCAGTTATAGGATCCTATCTCACTGATTCTAACCAAAGAAGGAAGGTAGCAAACGAACGCACGCGAACTCCTATCAGGAGAAAGAGTCATGGAAATGAGAATCAAAATGAAGATCCGCACTCGCTTCTTAGGTGATGTCTCCTCCATGTCAAAACCACGGGCCAGAACCGAGGTCAACTCTGATCACCCGCTCCTAGGACCACCTTGAGACACTGGCTGAGTCCATATATGCTGAACGATCGGACCTAAATTGGTTGCCTCAGCCGCTCCCCAAGAAAGATCAAACATCTGTGCTACGGCCCGGTCAGTGAAGCGTAGACCACTGATCATGCTAAAGTCCAGAGGGGTCACTGTCATCTCCCCCCAAGCAAAGTGAAAAGTGTTGGTAGTATCCCAAAAATACTTCAACAACGCGCGAATGACTGTCGCACCACAACCCCGGGGGCTGCGAAACCCTATTATTGCCGAATAAAAGACTACTAGACCAGCAGGATCCCTCGTGATAATCCGATGAAGTCGAGGAATCAAATCTCTGGCTCCAACCGTGATGGCGAAGCGTGCCGTCGACTATGCCGGCAAGTTGACGATGAGAAACGTGGTTCTCACGACAGAAAACCAACTGCTCTGGTGTCCACGGAGGTGGAGCCCACCTACCTCTACCCGTAGAGGGTCAAGGCTCAGACTCTAAGACGTCATCATCCATACCCTCGGGAATCGTGGGAGTGTCTTCTCGAAAAGCCTGACTCCGGCCATGAGTGGAAAGATCGCGATCCCGTCTTCTAGGCAAGCTATTATAAAAAATAAAAATCTAAATGCTTAGCATCATTTCCTAAGATATTTAGTTGTTTATATCGAGTTGCATTTTAATAAAAACCTAAATGCTTAGCATCATTTCCTAAGTTATTTATTGCATTTTCTATTATACGCTAACATTTTACCTCAAGGCTAAAAATTAGCAAAATAATGGAATTATTTATAGTATTTAGTTTATCCATGACGAACTAATACTATGTTCTCCTAATTACATGATACTATGTTCTCCATGACAATGTAGTACATACACAACACAAAACATGTTTCAAAATTGCACGAAAAAAATAGATCGATGCGTCATGGCATATTTTACAACATCTACAACCAGTATGTCATCATTTCAAGTGCAAAAGAACAACATGAACAACAAAGAACACCATTTCCCAGAAGTAGTACCAAAAATGGTGGTTTGCTCAATTCTTCACCAAATCATGCAATTTTTGTCTCAAATCTCTCACAAACACACATACATACATATTCAAGTAAATTCATGAAAAGAATTTCAACATAAACCTCAAAATCAAAAAATGCCCAAATTGATTTTTAAGGGTTTTTTCATGAAATTACTCATTTGAAGCAAATTCGAGACAAAATCAAAGGAAACTTACATATATCCTTGTAAAGAACAAAAAATGAAGAAATTAGCAAAAATTTAGAGCAAAATTGATGAAAATTTGAGCTCCAAATTTCGCAAAAACGTGAAGACAGCAGAGCAGGCCGTCGCGACACGGTCAGCCTACGCCACGACACGGTGATCAGGTACCGTGTCACAATGATCAGGACCCGTGTCACGGTGAATCTAGGAGTCGACGGAGCTCCGATCAGCAGCAACGAGCTCTGAATAGCAGCAGCAGCAACGAGCAGTAGCGAAAAAAAAAATAAAAATAAAAGAAGAAGAAACAAAAACCCAACATAACCGTCGCGTCACGGGACGGAACTCCGTCTGACGGGAAACAAAATGGAGAAGAGGAAGAGCAGAAGTAGCAAGAAAATGGCATAAATGGTGAAGAGTAGCTCGAATTTAAAGACAAAAAAAGCATCTCGTTTCCCGTGCGACGGTTTCCGTTACCGTGTAACGGTAACATATTGACGCGGCGCACGTGCTCTGGACTGGTGAAATATGCCAATTGACTTATTTGCAACAATGAGATTTCTCGTTTCACGGGAATTTTATCCGCGTGACGGGGATCCCTGCCGTGTCACGGGAATTCTGCTTCGTGACACGGTGGTCTCGTGCGTGTCCTACATGTTCCTTGAAGCTGTCAGCAAATATTCCTGGCATTTTGACTAAAATTGCGCAATTTTCCGTACAAATTGGACAGTTAGTAAATTACGCGGAAAATTTTAACTAACGTTTAAAGGGTATCAAAATTACTAGTTTGCCCCTTGTAAACGTCAAAGTCAATTTACCGACGTTTTGAACACCTAGTATGGTCGGATAGTCGACTTGAAGGTGTGAATCATCTGTGGCCCACGTTCGGGGATAATCGAACCATCATTCACTTGCAAATTTCAGCGATTACAATAGTTGTCGGCTTTCCTCAAGCATGAAATGCGTTATCGGTAGATTTTTCTTCAAGTATATAAAACCGCCAAGTCGGCTTTCCTCAAGCATGGAAAGCGTTATCGGTGGATTTTTCTTCAAGTATAGAAAACCACCAAGTCGGCTTTCCTTAAGCATGGAAAGCGTTATTGGTGGATTTTTCTTCAAGTATAGAAAACCGCAAATTCGACTTTTCTCAAGCATGAAAAGCGTTATCGGTGGATTTCTTCAAGTATAGAATGACACCAAATTCATACGTTGACTTTCCTCAGGCATGGAAAGTGTCACTCGGTAGGTTTCTTCAGGCTTAGAAAGCTACCAAATTCCTCAGTCAGCTTTCCTCGGGCATGGAAAGCGTTTCAACAAACTTCATCCGGTGGATTCCTTCAAGCATAGGAAGCTGCCAAACTCATTTGTCACCGACACACTGGTGCCAGATACGTATTCTATGGAATTAACATTTTTTTATAGGTATCGGTGTATACAGAGTGATTTAGGATCGCATAACGTCTCAAATCATTCTCCGTCCCTATCGGCTACTTTGACTATCGTTTTCGAAACTGACGTTTCTACAAACTTAGTCAAAGTGGGGGCTTCTGTAGACACCTAAAAATGTATCCCCAAAACCAAACTTGATGATGAACAACCTTTCACCGCCACTATTGGTCGGGTTCAGTATATAATCCCGAGAGTGCTTTAAAAATCGTGTTTAATTAAATTCAATTTTTTTGAATAGTCCATGGATCAGTATTGATGTTTAGTCAAAACATAGTTTTTAATTTTAGCCCAAACCTTTTTATTTTATTGTTTTATTATTTATTTTGGCCCAAACTTTTTTATTTATTTTATTTTATTTTCTTATTTTAGCCTAAATAATAATAAAAACAGAAATGGCCCGAAATTATTAATCGGCACTTAAAATGCTGAACAAAATTAGGGTTAAAAATGAATTTAGACGGAAAAGCGGACTGAAAACTCCCGCGTCACTGCAACAGTCCACCGTGTCATGGGAAACTTTCCCGTATGACGGTGGGGTTCCCCATGACACGGGACACTTGCTGTGACATGGGGGTTTCCGTGTCCTTTCCACGTAAACCCTTAACGCGTTTTCTTCCCCCGTTCACTAAATATTTCCCGCGTCACACAAAAGAACACCGTGTCACGGGAATGTTTCCTGTCTGACGGTGGGATTTCCCGTGTCACGGTACACTTTGCCGTGTCGTTGTATACCTTTTTAGGGTTTTATCATTTTAGGGTTCCGTGTGTTCCCTCAGCACTTTTTTTCTATAAATACCCCCTCACTTCTGATGTACGGGGCATCAATTAATTCTCTATTTTTCTCTCTTCTATGCTCTAGCCTAAACACTAGCCTACCCTTCTTCTTTCAAAATTCCTTCTTCAAGCACTCCAAGGAGTCCGTAATTTACTCGTGGTTCTGTCCTTAAGCCAAGGCGTGAAAGGTAGAACTGTTTGAGGGTTTGGCCCCAAATAAACTCTACTTAATTTAATTTAATTTAATTATTGTTTCATTATTATTTCCTTAAAGTTACTAACTCGTTTATTATTTTGTAGTTGCAAGCAAACAGAATCAAAGTAAGAATTATGTTCCTTTTATTTCTATTATTTTTCTAACGATTTTATATTTATGGAATTATTGTTGAATTACTTCCAATATTAATGTGTGTTCTATTATATTTATTGATCACCATTTTGCATGTTTAAAGGGAATATGTAATTGAAAATCACGCCTAATAAGATAATTTGGATGACCAGTTTAGGTTCCTTTTTAATCTTGTTGTTTAATCAAGTGATCACGATATTTTAGAATTACGTGTTGCATTAGTATTAAACCAATTTATCATAATAATAGATTGGAGCTAATTGAATCTCTGTTTGTATGCCTTTGAGATTGCAAGAATGCTTTTCACTATAAGAATCGAGTAGAGGCCAATATGGGCGAATGTGACTCCATGACTCACTTCGTACCATCATCCCCGATCCTCCTTTCATGGTTCCCAACCATATGGAGTTAGTAATCTCATGGATTATGAATGGGGTGTAACCTTCACGGATCAATCGTTGTTGCCTATCGTTGTCCCTTAATCGTGGTTGCATTTTATGATCCGTGAACGGTTTACAAGTTCCTTAAAAACTTGTTGGCGGCTCCCTACTTTCCTTGTCCCTAATCGTATATGTCAATTCCAACTTCATATGAGTGCCAAGCATATTCACACATGCTTTAACGTAGGCGCACTTCGAGTGACGCCTACAAAAAGCGACTAGAAGCTCTACATCATACTCAATGCTATCAAACCCGTATGGCTAGACACTTTAATAAGAAGGTCAAGACAAGAAACATCAAAGTGGGAGACTTGGTGTTAAAAGCATTAAGAAAAAATGTTTTGGATCCGAAAGGAAAAATTTAGGCCTAATCGGCCCGGACCATAATTCGTCAAAACCATTCTGTCAAGAGGTGCAGCAAAATTAACTGATATGGATGCCAATGAGTTTTCTAACATGACGAACCTTGACCAACTTAAAAAGTACTACCCATAATTGCTTGAGTAGGATACTCAAGAGAGCTACGTTTGGCCTGATTCATTAGGAAAGGATACGTAGGCAACCCTTTACAGGGTGCGGCCACTTTATTTTTCGCAAACCTCGCATCCCAGCATCAATAAAAACTCGACGCAACATCAGCGCAACAGAAAGAAGTCTGTCGCCAGACGAAAAACTGTAGCGCAAGACGACGAAGCCTGTCGCCAGGCGACAAAAAGCAATGTCTGGCGACATACTTCAAATCGCGGCGCCGATTTTCTGCGAATATCTGGGCAAATTTTGGTGTATTTCGGAAAATTTTGACTTCCGTACTCGAGAAATTTTCTAGAAAATAATTTTAGTCGTTTTCATTGCTTTATCAAATTAATTAAAAAGTTGATTTAATTAAAAAGTTGAAATTGCATTAATAAAATAAAGTAAAAATTACATTAGTGATGGAATTTAAATAAAAGCTTAATAAAATAAATTGACTTAAAATATAAACTAGTCTAATAAATTGGAAGTTAAACAATGCTTTAATCAATTTTCTCTCTCTTTGCCCTTTTCCAATTTTTGTCTGTGTCTTCTTCATCAGCCATGACTTTGGCTAGTAGGCATCCACTGGAAGACCTACATTCAATTTTAGAGTAAATGGTTTCTCCCTTAGCTAGGACTCCATGTTTCTTTTCTACCTATACTTTCTTTTATGAAGTATCATCTTTTTTTTTCTCTTTGCCCTTAGTAGTGTCTTTCTTCTTAGGCATCATAGGGGTTTTGAATTCAACTTTTTTTACCCAAGAGTTCCTTAACAGGAATTACTATTTCACCTAGATGGTTCTTCACATTGGTTCTACTCTGAACTTTCTTCATGTCCTTTTTAGGCTTATTAAGAAGCCAATTCTTCACATTATTGGGCAAGGAAGGAGGAACCTTTTGGGTAATCACTTCCCATAAAGGCCTATCACTCCAATATGTGTCAAACTTCTCTACTTCTTGTGAAACAGGGAATTCATAGGGCCGATGGAGATCCCCAGAAAGAATTTTTTGAAGTAGACCATGCTGCCTTTTTACCCTGCAGGGATAATAAAAAGTCATCTTGGTTAAGCTTGGAAGACGGCAGAAGGGTTGCTTGTTGACACCAACCATCTTCTCAATTTTCCACCATGGGACGACCCAGTTAATAGCAAAGTTACAAGAGGCAAATATTTTACTCCATTCATGGCAACCTATTTTAGAGAAACACTTCTTTTGCCTCACAAAGCAATTTGGAGTGTATTTTTTAATATTTTCAGGAGGACTAATTAATTCTAGTCCCTCCATTAGCCACATCTGCAAAAATATTCAATGCAAATAATTAGTATTACTATACAAAAATATGTTTTTTATTTCTATAATTAAAAATATTATTTTTCTACCTGTAATAAAATTGGAGAGCCCCAAAAAGCTGCTTTTGGATTTTTCTTTAATTCATCTAGACTAAGCATAGTCTCTCCAACAATTAATGGCATTAGATTCCTCTCATATTCAATTTGTTCCAAGACAGATATTATAATTACTTGACCTTCATTATTTCTACCACTAGTAAGAAGATATTGGTTAAGCATGCAAAAGAGAAAAGCCCTTCTTCTATAAACATGAAAAGACTCAAAATACGGTCTATCAAAGTAGTGGCGTGCAAATTCTTTTAGATTACCTACGCTACCATCTACAATATTTGTTAGATCCCTGTCTTTTAAATTAAAGAAGTGCTCAAAATCTTTATAATAATACTTATTCACTCTAGAAATTACCGCAAGATCTAATGAAGGAAAGCCAAGGATGGAACCCAATTCTTCCGGTAGAGGGCTAATTTCATCACAGCCTAGTCTAAAGCAATGTGTGTCAGTATCCCAATATTCTAAGGCGGTATGAATAAAATCTATGTCAAGATCTACCCCCTTAATACCATAAATACCTCCCATGTGAAAAAAAGTCAAGTTCTTTTCTCTCTTTAGCAGTTAAAGACCAACACCACTCGCGAGTAAAATCGCTAAAACTCTAAGTGACTAAAGACGTGATTATTTGTTGAGAGGCTAAGAATATAATTAATAATTAATCTGTTTGAGTTATACAAAAAATTGGCAGATTAGGGGGTTATTTATGTGCAAAACTGATGCAGTTTGACAACAAAAAGCATTCGGAGGCAACACACTACAGCGCCAGACGACAAATCTGTCGCCTGGCGACAGAATGAAGCGCGTGTTGACAAAAAACGCTACAATGCCTGCTCAGCGCGCTATGCAAACTGCGTTTTTCTAACTATGATTCGAATTCGTACATTGACTTTACAATTTTTCTCTTTTGTTCCATCACCCTATACACAAAATTCAATATATTTTTTTTCCTTTTGTGGATTTTTTCGAGCTTAATTAAGTTTAGGCTCATTTTTTGTCCGATTTATTTTCCATTTTTTTTTCTTTTTAGGGGAAAAAAACAGATACCCTCCATTAATAATAAAAATGACTGAAATTTTTGCGCAAATTAATCACAATTTTTTTGCGCACACACATATGCACATAAAATGAAAAATAAAATGCAAAGATAAAAAAGTTATAATAGATAATAGTTTGTATATACAAATATGTCTAATTAATGAGTCATATAATACAATTCGCAAAGTCCTACAAAAGTCAAAATAAAATAAAAACACAAGTACAACTACAATGCTGGAGGGCGTAAATGATGAGGAATGTTCATCATATCGAAGAACATCGCAGACCGAGGAGTATGCTCCTCACCAGCTCCAGACTCGCCATGAGTCGGGAACCTCAACTCAGGGCCGGTCCACCTAGGCTCACCCTAGTGCTGAATCAACAAAGGCTGAGACTGCGGAGGCTGCTACGACGACGAGCCGATCTCGTACGTCCCACCACCTACTGGAGGAGTCGATGTCGCGCCTCCTAGGCCCATTAGCCCTGTCAGTGCACCCTTAGAGGAAGAACCCGAGCCCTCCACTGCCTCGGTCCGAGCAGCGTCAGATCGGCCACCCCAGCCACTAGAAGTTGTGTGGCGACGCCTCGAGCCAGACCTAGACGACTCCCTCCTAGCCTCGAGTCTCGTCCGAGTACGTGAAGGAATAGGCTATCCCTTCAAAATTAAATCAAGTCAAATGCAAAGAAAACGGGAGGATAAACAATGCAAAATATAAGGAAAAAAGATACCTCCTGAGCAACGTCGTCATAACGACAGGAAGCTACGTTCCTCATCCTCACTAGCTGACTCCGAAAGGCGTCTATGCACCTCGCCATAGATGTCATCACCTCGCGCGAGAACTATCAAAAACAAAGTAAGTAACCATACAAGGCAAGTATAAATAAATAGCAAGCAAATAAATCACCCAAGTCTGGTGACGAGGAATAGATCGCTCGACGAAGTGCTGATCCTCAGGAGCCGCTGGAATCATCTCCTCAACAGGGTCGTATGTCCCCTGATAGCTGATGGACATCTGAGGAGGAACGAACTCAGTAGGCCTAACCTGGAAAAAAGCAAATCTAAGTGAATAAGGTCCACTTGGGGGCTATCTAGGAAAGAAATAAAAGATAAAAAGCATACCGCCGTCTCATTGGATAAAATAGAGGACGAAGCTAGTAGTGGCAGCAAGTCCTCCTCGTAACACCGCCCTAAGCTAGCATGAGATCGCCAAGGGTTAACAGCAGGCGACCTCTCGGCCAAGTTTATCAGCATCGCATCATGGAACATATGTGGGGGCGAAGGAGCAGGGATGACAAAAATCTTCGAAGAGTGCTGAATAGCCACTCTCTCACCGAGGTACACCACGGCCTCTTATGTCTCCGGAAAGTAGCGATGCTCAGTGGTGTACAGCACAGCCAGCGCAAGAATAGCTAGATCGGCCCATGGCCAATGCACTACATTAGGCTCCTACAAAATATATGTGTAAGGTAAAATTCTATCAAAACTCAATACAAAGACGACAACTGTTCAAAAGAACATACCTAGAGGATCAACTCTCGGATATAGGCAGTAGTCGCCTGATCACTAATGCAACCTCCCCAACAGGCGCCAATAGGGAGCTCGCGAGGAGATGGTCTCGCCGGCGCTAGCGACAGAAAGTACTCGTAGAACTAAATTTATGAACAAAGACAAAAGAAGATTAGCGAATGCTAGTAAGAATCTAGAACTAACTTTAAAAAGAGATAAAGTATACCTCAACGATTCTCCAAAAGCTGGAGAGTGCGATGTTTCCTGTGAAAGCTCTGTAACGACATGAGCTTCGCAGACCCCGCAAGAAATCAGCATAGGCCAAGTTGGCCCATTCAAAGGTCCCGACTAGCTGAAGGTCGCGGAGAGCAGGAAGGTATTAGAGAAGTACCCGACTACTTTTGTTAGGGGAAAAAGTCCCTATCAACAAGATAAGAACGAAGATGCGCACCCGCTGCTCACTGGTGGTCGCATCATCCTTGAAAGTCATCGCTAGAATAGACCAGCGGATGCACCGAGCGCTAAGTCGAGACGGCTCAATGATGAGTGACATTTATGTCACTCTTAGGAAGTATTTTTAGAGTCATTTTCGTGTTTATTTTACCTTAGTTTCCCTTTTATTCTCTAGTTTTCTTTTTAATAAAGTTTCTAGTTTATTTCTTAGTTTTAGTATGTTTTAATTTAATTTCTTTATTTAATTGGTTTCTAGTTTATTTTCATATTTTATTTTCTTTCGATTTATTTTATTTCTTTCCTTTTCTTTGTTACTTTCATCGTTTTTATTAGTTTTAAGTTTATTTTGTTATTTATTTGATTTTATTTACTTGTATAGTTTTATTTAATTTTTATTAGTTTAGTGTTATTTCTTTTATTTTCTTTTTTATTTATTTTATTTTATTCTTTGTCCCAATTCTATTCTCGGTTTTGTGTGTAGGTGTTTGGGTTACTTGTGAAGTGAGTTTGGAGCTCGGGGACGAGTTCAAGTGTGCATTACTTTGATTGCTGCTGCCTCCTTCCACCACTTTCAGCCACCCAAAACAGCAGCCCCTGCACCATCGTCCACCAAAACCCACACCAACACCACCACAGCCACCTCCTATTATCCTCCACCACACCAATTCCCCTACTCCCTCATGCACCCAATCCACGCACCTGAACCACCATAACCCACCATTTCCACCCACCTAACAACTCCCCAACAACAACGCCCATCACCACCAGCACCAATAAACCGCAACAATAGCAGCCCCGCACCGCTACTACTGCTTCCTTCACCACTTAAACCGAACCAAACCACCTTGGCGCACCAATTCCAGCCCACATCACCCCACGCAATTCACCTGACCAACACGAGCTGCAACCCAGACCACCCAATTTCTTCAATGCAACTACCAATTTACAGCAGCCCCACAATCAGTCATCAAACCACTAATTCGCATAAGCAACGGAAAAAATCAGAGCAAATGACAAATCAATCGAGTTCGGGCAAACCAATAAGAGTTCGGTCAAAGTACGAGTCAGAAACTTGTGAGGTTTTGTAATTTGAAGAGGTGTGGTCGAACACCCCCATGGTTCGACCGAACCAACCCCGTAGTTCGACCACACCAACCCATGGTTCGACCGAACCATTTCATGAGCTATGCACATGATATTTAGTAAAATCGAACGGTTGATATTGAAGGCCAAAGCGAGGATAGCCGATGATGATGGTTGATGAACGGTGGTGATGGTGTGATGCGGTGGTGATGGAGTTCAGAGATCGAAGAAAAAGAAAAAAAGCGTCTGTTGGTTTTGTGGGAATTGGAATTGTGGGTTTTATTTTTCTTTTTCTTTTAATTTTAGTTCTTTTACTTTCCTTTTCTTATTTCTTTCTTTTATTTTATTTTTATTTTATTTTCCTTTTCTTAATTCTTTTTAATTCCTTTTCTTTATTAATTTCCTTCCTTTATTTTTCTATTTTTTATTAGCTTTGTATATATACCTATTTTTGGGGTAATTAGAAGGAGGGGGAGAACAATTACCATTTTATTCAATTCTCTAATTAGTTTTTAGGAGAGATTCTCTCTCTAGGTTTGTTATGGGGTAATTTTGTACAATGGTTGACCGATAATGATAGTCAACGATCGATGCTACAAGACCGAGTCAAGATAGTTACGAGTGCTCCCTAGAATCAAGGAGAGACAGAGGGGCAATAAGAATAATTCTTCAAGGTTGTTACTACGTATATACACTCTAAGAAAGTCCAAGTTCATTGGACACCAAGTAAAAGCAATAACCACTACTCCCAATATTTGAGGATGTGGTTGAGGAAATCATGCAACAACCACCCAAAGTATCTCACAACCACGGTGCTGCTACATTGAAGCTCTATAAATAGGAATGCCCTCTTCCCATGAAGAAGACACATCCTGCGTACATAACCTCCTCCTAAACATACTACTCCTTTATTCCAATGCAATTTCTCCAACCTCCATCCACATGGACCTTCCACTAAAAGTGCCATTGCTCAACTACTATATTTTAATCCCAATACCACTCTCCTAAAAGACCACTACTGCAATGTATTTCCACAATACTACCTAGCCTATTACGCCATATACACCCTGCCATACTACGTACAAAGTCCATACTCCCTGTTTACTTGTAATTAGCTCCGTATATTTCTATAATTATCGTATACATTGTAATTGTAATGTTTGGCTTCATGCCTATATTATAGTGGATTGGTGGCCTCATTGCCACCCGCGGTTTTTACCCACCTTCATTGGGGTTTTCCGCGTCATATTGCGCCTCCCCTCTCTTTCTTTTTTTCCGTTATTTACTTTCCGCATCCAACATTCCTTATTTTAATTTAGTTGATCCATAGCTCGTATCCCACATCAAATCCTACTTGAGGAAATTTAGCATAAACAATTTGGCGCCCACCGTGGGGCTACAACTAGATTGAAATATCAACCCTACAAAAGTTCCTTTCCAAACACATTCAAACACATTCCCATCATCAAGATATATCTAATTCTGTAAAGTGACTTTATAAGAACTATTGTTCGTGGTCTCGGCGACGAGAAGTGGTGATCGACGCCAATTTAACTCAATATGCTGCAACATAGGCGATTATCTTTCACAATCTCGAGACATTTGGTAATATTCTTTTTTGTGGTTTAATTTAACTAACTATTTTGTGTCTCTTTAAGCTATGACAGATTATATCGTCATCAAAAAAGTAAACATCATACTTAAAGGGAAGGACGCCATGGAAAACACTACTTTAAGTCGTGGGTCTCATGATGCCACAAAAATTAAGGGTTTGTCGTCTTGCACAATATTATTTTTTGTTTAACTAACATTATTTTTAGGCTATGTTGTCGCTAAATAAAACAGTATTAAAGTTTCCACAAAGGAAGCCTGCTCCGACGACAGTCAGTTCCGATGACGACAGTCAGCTCCGACGACGACAGTCAGCTCCGATGACGACAGCCGGTGTCGACGACGACATCAATCAGTTTCAACGACACCAGTCAGTAACGTCGTCAGCAGCCTAATATCATCAGTTAGTGACGACAACATTAAGATAAATGTTGCTTTAAAAGACGATGCAAGTAAGCTTTTGCCTAAATGCAAAATTCAGATTTATTACTAAAGACTATTCTATTCTAAAAATAATTTCATTATCTTTTATTTATAACTCATGACATTAGCTTAAGTAGCGCTTAGATTTTTATATTTTATGATGACTAATTTATGTCATACCAAGCGTATTTTTAGATAAAGTAGATTACAGGTGGAGATTTATAACGTTAATTGATTGTGACATCGGAGTATTATCATCGACAACAACAAGTTGACGGTAACATTATATTTTGTGGTTAACTTCATTCCATATTGTTTTCATTTTTTCATGAAGTTGCCACAAGGGGGCAAGATAATATGCTCTGATTATCAATCTAATGCTTTGATTAAATTTTGTTATTTGATCCCTGATGTTTCGATACATCATGCTTTGGTTGTTATGATTATTTTTCCTTAGTTTTGATGCTTTGATCATTATACTTTGATTAACTGTCGATGCTTTGATTATGGTTCATTCTTAACGTAATTATGAATGTTTAACGCTTTTTCGAATACATATGGTGGATATTATTATTTGTTATTATTTCATGAATAGTTAACAACAAGTTGGCATATATGAGAATGCTCTTGTAGATAATTCACCAATGTAGAATATGACGTCGGAAGCTAAACCTGACTTAATCTTCCCGAGTGATCCAACATTGGGGGCTTGATTTAAGTGACATCAATTCTTATCAAGGTAACTTTCTATAATTTAAAATGTATGTCGACTTCCATCAATCTTGTCACAAACCGTGGTAATCACCGACACTATTGAGGTACACCACATTATCGCTTTTAGTTTTTAAATTTACATTGTCATGATCATGCTCTTTAATTGGTTGCCTAGCTTGAAGTATTTATTTCTGTTTCCATTGATCATCTTCATTAAAGTATTATTACTTTGATTTTCTAATTAGCATTGTCATTGACATGATTCTACCGCCTTAAAGTTTTACTTGTTACGTCTATCATCTTTGTTGACGTAGTAATACACATAGTTGATTTATGTTTTCGCTATTTGGCTTACTTATTTTTATTAATTAATTATCAGTATTTCTTGTGATGAAACATGTGGTTACATCTTAGTTTATGAATCAACGCCATATGCAATATCTAAATCTTTTTACGCATCGTTTATGTAGACACCCATTTGTGTCTCCCCAAAACAAAACCCAGTGATGAGTGCCTTTCACGTCGAATCATAATCGAATGAAACGAAAGTGTGGAAAGGTCTAGCGTTGCGGAAAGTTTTATTTCTTTTCTCTTCTCCCTGTTTTTGAAAACTTTATTTTAAGAAAATAGCCAATCCAGTTTGGTTGGTCCATGATATGGGTCCAATAGTGGTGTAGTTGGATAGAGCTTGCAAAGACCTTTCCAACGATATATTATAAGCCCAATTCCGATGAATATTGAGGAAGTTATGGCCAATTTACTAAACTGGGCCCGGTTTGAGTTTTAAGTACGGCCTAATGATCTAGGGAAGGGCCTAAAATAATTTATCATTCCTAATGCAATTAGGAATGGTTTTAGTCTTCTAGAACATTCTAGAAGGTTATTTTCATTCCTAATTCAATTAGGACTCTTCAGAGTTTTAATCAAGATCAAATAGCATTTTCGACTGAAATTATATTATTTTATCTTCCAGTACGGGAAATTTATCTGATTTTCGAAAACGCGTTAAAAATCAGTTTGGCGTCCAACCCCAGGCCTTGGCGCCTGGAACCAGGATTGGCGCCAGGCGCTAGCCACTGGTGCTGGCGCCAACTAGCTAGGGCTGGCGCCAAGGTTGTTTTTCGATCTTCAGACTCTGTTTTGTTAAATTATCTTTTTTGGCTGATTTTCTCTATAAATATCGTATTAAAAACTCCGTTTTCATTCATCATCTACATCTATCATCTACAAATTCTCTCATTATCAAGTATTCTCTAGCATTTAATTCTTTCTTGCTTTTTCATACAAAATTCCGCATTCACAAGATCATGATACACCTAGCCATATTCGAAGTTGCCTTTGCCCTAGACGTGAAAGGTTTTAATTTTTGAGGGTTTGGTCCCAAATCTCTCTTTCAATTATTTAATTTGATTGCTTTGATTATTATTTTCCTTGAAGTTACTAACGTGTGTATTTTGTTATTAGATAGAGGTACGAGGCATCCAAGTAAGTGCTTTAATTGATTTATTGATATTATGATGTAGATATCATGCTTAGATTGTTATTTTAATTCCTAGTATCATGTCTAGGGCAACTTTAATATTAAGTATGATTAAAAGTACGATGCTTCCTATATTCTTCCTAATATTTATTCATGTTAGTATCATGTTAGGGTTAAAGACTTGATTTTTATTGCTTAGTGACATGCTAGGGTTTGTTATTAATCTTGTTAGTATCATGCCTAGGATCTTGCTATGCTTTAAAATGATCATGATTTTTTATGATTATTATTGTTTTAATAATGATTATTTAATTATTATTATGATTATGTTGCTTGATACATATTATATTTATTCTTTATTTCTTGATCACCTTTATTGCATGTTTAAAGGTAATTGGTACTTGCAACCACGCTTAATAAGATAATTAATAATCTTGTTTAGGGTTAATTTAGATTATAATTCAAGTGATCGCCAATAATAGTTTATTTGTGCATTAAATTCAACCAACATAGATAAACAGGTTTAGGGTTAATCCTATTGATTGTATGTTAATCAGAAAGCGCACATGAATACGAGCAGAATAAAGCAGAGGCCTATTATTAGGGCTGGTTCAATCTCTTTTAGGTTGGATTTGTACCATAATCCCCGAACCCTTATTTGGTTCATGACCTTATGGAGTTGACGATCTCTTGGATCGTTAAGGGGTGTAACCTTCACCTCGTGAACGGTTTACAAGTTCCTTAAAAACTTGTTGGCGACTCTTTTGCTCTATCTTCTTCCCTTTTGGACGCCACCGTACTTTAGTGTATGATCACAGTGGGGTTCAAGCTAGTGGGATTTTAAAGGCTTGAAACTATTCCCTACAGTTTTTGGCGACTCCACTGGGGAGGATTTCTATTTTAATTCCTGAATTTGTTTCGGCAATGATTTAGAATGAGTGGATGAGACTCGAAAAGTTCTAAGTATTTCATGTGCGTAATTTTGATTAACATTATTGTCATATGCATAAAAAGGTTCTCATTAGAAAGACCATCCGTAATGAGTCAAAAACATAGGATTTTACACGTAGGAAATTTGAGAAATGTCTTTCACAACTAGGACTGAAATAACACCGCGCGAAACTGGATGATTTTATTGAGCACAGAAAGCTGCTGAGGCATGTGGGAAGTAGCGTCAGGGGCCAGAGCTTGGCGCCAAACTTTTAGCCGTAGCGCCAGACGCCAGTATTGGCGCCAGTCTCTGTTTGCTGGCGCCAATTTCCCCCAATACCGAGCCAGAAATATGCGTTCTAATTTCGATCGGTTTTTCGTATTGTTTGCTCGATCCTGCTTCCTGATTGAATTTTTTCTCACTTTTCTGAAACCCATATATGTTCTACATATGGACATAACCCTCTGGGAATTCATGCTCTATCTACCCGATTGAACGCTCCTGGCAACAAAGGGTACATCTGAGAGGTTGAATTCACCAAACCATGGAAGTGAGTTTTTTCTAAAAACTCTCGGTGTCCTATCCACACGCGTTAACCCTTCACGGTTAGGCTTCTACGCGGTGCATCTGGACAATTAACCATGGACCCTATTTGACTAAACCATATTCCGAACTTTAGAGAACTAGAGCCATGGTTAGGTTGCGAACTCATTGCATCATATTGTGCCTACTTGACTAATTGTGCATTATTTGTTGTGCATATATACTCTATGCTCCTCTTAACCGTTTGTTGATTTGTGTTGAGATTAAAATTAATGACTTAAATAAATTTACCTAATTAATTAATTAATTTATTAATTTGAATCAATAAAGTTTCTTTTTAATCGGAATGGACCTAGTACGACTTTAGGCATACCCCAGTTGACTAATAATACCGAAAACAGTCCCAGACCAAAGCTCCAATGTTGGTGCCAAAGTCTGAGCTGTAGCGCCACTGTATGGTATGTAGCGCCAGACATTTACTAAAAAGTCTGGCGCCATTCACTATGTTGTGACGCCAATCCTGTCGCTTGGGCGACAGTTCGGATTATTTGTCGAGTCATCACCTAATGTCTAATTAATCAGTTTTCTGTTCAATTCGGTTAATTTTGCTGACTATGATGCTTAATTAAATTAATATTTGAGTCTAGGCACTAAGTCCCGTGGTCATGACACGAGTCTCAACATACCATCTACACTCACTAGTCTTAGCACACACTTTGAGCACATGTCACCATGGCCATGTCATAGGTTCATGCATTAGTCGGTTTTTTCCGTCATTTGAGTTGAGGGGGTACATTCTATTCTTAATTCTTCACATCCCTCCACCTAAATCTTCTTCACATTCTTCCATCTTTCTTCACCTCCTCCATCCAATCGCATGTTGAATAAAGTTTGAGTCAAATAATTAACAATAAGTACCCCCAAATTCCTTTTCCACAGTACTTGGTCGAGGAGAGAAGGGCGATTAATCAAGGACAACCTCTTTATTCAAGTATCGCTTTTTGATAAACCGATTCGTCAAAAGAGGAAGGCTAAGAAGATAATGGCAACTCAAGAAGAAGTCAATGAGCTTAGGAACCAATTGGTTACCATGACTGAAACACTGAAGCTACTCACCCTCAAGGTTGATGATCCCGTGAAGCAACAACAAATGAACCTCATGCAAGAAAGCTTGAGCAAGCTATCTAGTGACTACAAATTTCAGGGCATGAGTTCACAAGGGGTCTCGCTGGACAAGGAACTTCTTCCGCATAAGTTCAACGCCGCTGACATCCCTAAATTCAAGGCAACAGATAACCCTTACTTCCATCTAAGAGCTTTTGAAACTATAATGAGCATTAAGGGTATCGATAAGAAGGTTTTCCCCTCTCTGTTCCCACTATCTCTTGAAATCGTTTGCCAACAATGGTTCTTCTCCCTTGACAAGGAGAAAACCTCTACCTGGGAATTGATAGTGAACGCTTTCGTTGATAGGTACAAGTGCAATATCCAAGTTGAAACTGACCATAGACAACTTGAGATGCTAAGACAAAAAGAGAATGAAGGCTTTACTTCTTTATTTAATAAATGGAGGGAAACTTCCGCCAAGATGATTGAGGTCCCCACCGAAAAGGAGTCTGTGAGGATGTTTATCAAGAATCTCCAAGAAAAGTATTCAAAGCATTTAAAATATCAACACAACTTGAATACTTTCAAGGCCGTTTATGACATCGGAATTGAAATCGAAGACGACCTCGCAAAGCAAAAAGCTACTAACAATAGTAACCACGGTGGCTGGAAAGGAAAGAAGAACGACAATCCTTCTTCTTCCGAAAACGCCCACTCTAGTAATAATGTTAGTACCTTTGACCATAATGGTGTCTTAGCCATGGACAATCAAGGATCTAAAAGGAAACCCAGGCGAGATTTCACACCCATTGGAATGACCTACGATGCTGCTTTCGATCGTCTCTATGATCGAGGATTAATCAAACCTATTGGCCCTACCGAGGATCCAACACCAGAAAATAAATCTTTGAGATGGAATCCAAACTCCTATTGCAAGTACCATCGAGGGCGCGGTCATACTACTGATGAATGCTACAGGTTTCAAAACCTCATTCAAGATCTCATAGAGGCAAATAAGATCCCATCGCCTCTAGCTAGCGAGAAGACTGGATGATGTCAGAGCAAACAACACAAGACAAGAGGCGAGCTTCAATGACAAGATTTCATGACCTCCTTTTCTATTTCTTTTTCATTTTTTCCTTTCCCTAATAAGTCTAGCATAGGCACCTTTTCTTTTCCTTTAGATTATTTTTGTAGTTTTTTTTTTCTATTCCCTTTTTAATAAAATGAGCATTTATTTCCTTGCATATGATCATTTCATTACATTGCATTCAAAAAAAAAAAACAAAAAAAAGAAAAAAAAAATCCATGTCGAATTAAGCACAAGGTATACCAATGATTTGAGGCACCCCTTGTAGCCACTTCATATCTCCTTTCACCTTTCAATTATACATCCTTTCTTCATAAACCACTTTGAGCCTCGTCTAACGATAGACCCTTCTTTTTTAACCTACATCTATCTAACCTTGGGATGGGATGGTGTAAAACTTATGCAATTTTCAAAGAACAAAGCTTGAGTGATTTCAAAAGATCAAAATACAAAAAAAGTAAAAAGTAAATAAAAGTGTACAAAAGGGCAAGTGTTCCAATGTCTTTGATATGAAAATACCTTTGATAAGAACACGTCTCAGATTGCGTCTCTTATCGAGTGCTCGGTACCGTGCCTGAGAAACATGAATGCCAAGTGAGTGATAGACTGCATGACCGGGATTGCCCACACTCATAAAAATAAAATAAATGCTAAAGCAAAAGATGAAAGAGAGCTAAAAAAAGAGTAGAAAACCTCAAGCATAAAAATACAAATATTCAAAAGCAAGGTTGCACACCTTGGGGGCTTATCTAGGGTCTTGAGCCTTTATCCCCTTCTTCTTTAAACCTTTAGCCTAACCATGTTACAACCCTTAAAAAGACCTTTTTGAGGTATACACACTTGTGCGAGGTTTGGCTAGAGCTACGTTCGGCCTGATTCCTAACGGATACGTAGGCAACCTCACATCGAGGTGCGGCCGTAATAAATATGCATTCATATTCACATTCACACACTTACACCATGATCATATCAAGGGATCTCCAATGCTCATCCCTATTCATTTAGAGCTAGACTTGGGGGCTTGATCCCTACATCATTAGCTTACCTAGCCTAGGAGTCACCACCATTTGACTCTTTTAACAAATAACATCTTCCCACACACTTAGCTCTTGCGGCCTAACTTTAGTGTCACTATCACACACTGCACAGATACATGACCAAATATACTTCCCTTAGGAACCCTTTGTCATGAAATCTTAACATAACGATGAAGCATGCTTCGTCAAAATCACTCATCACTCATAATTGTCATTGCATCACGAAGTATGAAGTGCTTAGCCTCCGTGCCTAAGTTACCCAAATACTTTCATCATGGAGTCAACAGTTGAGATAGCCTAGGATGAATTAATCCTTGAACCTTGAGAGATAGTATCAAACAACATTTAACTAAGCTCATTCAACATGCATCTTCAAACTTTTTATTTTCTTTTTCACGTCTTTCTTTTCCGGGAGAAAGTCGGTACCCTCCACAAAAATGACGGAAATTTTTGCTTTTTGCATTTTTGAGTCACACGATCACATTACAATGCACACACGGGTCACGAGTCACACATGTGTCATTTCACTTTGAGTCGAGACAACCTCGAGTCAGTCAAACATATCGAGTCAAGTTTATACCTTGAGTCGTGTCAAGTCAATGAGTCAAGCAATGCTAAACCTTAGGTCAACCCTAAGATAATTAAAGAAATTGGCAAAGTTCTATAGTAAAAAATAAATACAGGTGCAGCAGAATAGGGAATACCCTACTCCAATTCTTGGCACCAGAGATATCTCAGCAACGACAGAGCTCGAAGCCTCTCAGAAAGGTGATTTCGACTTCATACAGCAATTTCGGGTTCCTTGGTACGCCAGTTAGCCCCTATAAGAAATTTGACATGATTAGTAGTCGGCTTGATTAAAATTGCAATAAGTGATTGACCTGACGAAAGATCGTCTCACTTAGCTTAAGCGCCTAAGTATTGGCTCATTACAAGCACCAAAGCATCGGTTCAAAAGCAAACACTTAAACGACAATATTTCCAAATATGGATTGTCGCGCATTCTTATTAAACGACAAAGTTTTCCAAAAATTGGATTGTCATCCCCAACTGACAATATTTCCAAAAACGGATTGTCGTGCATCTTCTTCAACGACAATTTTTCCAAGATTGGATTGTCATCTCAGGCAAAGTTTCCAAGCGTGGATTGTCGCGCTCCTTCTTTGTTGGCAAGTTTTTCCAAGTTCGGATTGTCATACATTCATCGGCTTGTTGGCAAGTTTTCCGAGATTGGATTGTCATCTCTGGCAAAGTTTCCCAAAGGATTGTCGTAGGTCTCTACTTATCATAAATTTCGGCAAAAGTTCCTCAACGTGGATTGTCTTCAGCAAGTGGAAAATTTTCCCGAAGTGGATTGTCGGTCGACTCTTTTTTGCAAATGTTCCAAGACGCGGATTGTCAATTGTGGCAATATTTTCCTAAAAGGATTGTCGCATAGCGTTGGCAAATTTCCAAGGTGGATTGCTTTCAAGAGTTATATTCCAAGATATGGATTGTCGATCGTAGCAAAGTTTTTATGAAAGATTGTTACAAAGCATTGGCAACTTTTCCAAAAATTGGATTTTGGCAAATTTTCCGAGGTACGGATTGTCGCTTCATCGTGGCAACATTTCCTAGGATGGATTGCTATGAAGCATTGACAACTTTCCCTAAATCGGATTGTCATACATCATACAAGAGTTATGTTGGCAACTATTCCCAAAGAAAAGAGGATTGTCATCACAGCAAAAGCACCGACATACTGGTTCACAAGCAGCAAAGCGCCGACGTACTGGCATAGCAAATATTAAAAAGCAGTGATCTTTTCGAAGACTATCACAGCGGGAAAAAGAAGCTCTTTGTTCAAAACGTCAAAGCAGCAAGGTGGCATTCCCTAGCTTGCGGAAAGTTGTCACAAACAACTGAAGGTAATTTCGGGCGAAGTTGTCTTCGATCATATTCACTTAGGCATGGAAGATGATCATAGTGCGGATGAGAATTATTTTGAGA
Organism: Chenopodium album; assembly: GCF_948465745.1. Lineage (NCBI taxonomy): Eukaryota > Viridiplantae > Streptophyta > Magnoliopsida > Caryophyllales > Amaranthaceae > Chenopodium > Chenopodium album. The sequence continues at coordinate 44,477,913 of NC_137839.1, forward strand.
GAAATAATTTTCGATAGTGTTCCCTTGGACGTGGGATATTATCAATGCGGATGGGGATTATTTCGAGAGAAATAATCTTCGATGATGTTCCCTTGGACGTGGAATGATATTATAGCGGGGAGGATAGTTTCAGGCGAAGCGATCTTCTAATTTGGAAGCAGTTACAGGCGTAGCGGTTTTCAAGCGGGATGGCATTCTCTAGCTTGCAGAAGGTCGTCACAACAGCAGCAGCAACAATCGGTTACTTTAGAGACGTGTGCTCGACGATGCAAGATACGCGTTTCTTAACTCTTTTATCTGTTTAACTAATGCTAGTTTTGCAGGTATCGGCGTTACAAGATTGATTTAGGATCACAGAACATTCATAATCATTCTCCGTCCCTATCGTTACTTTGGCTTTCGTTTTCGAAACTCACGTTTCTCCAAACTCAGTCAAAGTGGGGGCTTCTGTAGACACCCATTTGTGTCTCCCCAAAACTAAACCTAGTGATGAGTGCCTTTCACGTTGAATCATAATCGAATGAAACGAAAGTGTGGAAAGGTATAGCGTTGCGGAAAGTTTTATTTCTTTTCTCTTCTCCCTGTTTTTGAAAAATTTATTTTAAGAAAATAGCCAATCCAGTTTGGTTGGTCAATTATATGGGTCCAAAAGTGGTGTAGTTGGATAGGGCTTGCAAAGACCTTTCTAACGATATATTATAAGCCCAATTCCGATGAATATTGAGGAAGTTATGGCCAATTTACTAAACTGGGCTCGGTTTGAGTTTTAAGTACGGCCTAATGATCTAGGGGAGGGCCTAATATAATTTATCATTCTTAATGCAATTAGGAATGGTTTTAGTCTTCTAGAACATTCTAGAAGGTTATTTTCATTCCTAATTCAATTAGGACTCTTCAGAGTTTTAATCAATATCAAATAGCATTTTCGACTGAAATTATATTATTTTATCTTCCAGTACGGGAAATTTATCTGATTTTCGAAAACGCGTTAAAAATCAGTTTGGCGTCCAACCCCATGCCTTGGCGCCTGGAACCAGGATTGGCGCCAGGCGCTAGCCATTGGCGCCTGGCGCTAGCCACTGGTGCTGGCCCGCGCCAACTAGCCAGGGCTGGCGCCAAGGTTGTTTTTCGATCTTCAGACTCTGTTTTGTTAAATTATCTTTTTTGGCTGATTTTCTCTATAAATATCGTATTAAAAACTCCGTTTTCATTCATCATCTACATCTATCATCTACCAATTCTCTCATTATCAAGTATTCTCTAGCATTCAATTCTTTCTTGCTTTTTCATACAAAATTCCGCATTCACAAGATCTTGATACACCTAGCCATATTCGAAGTTGCCTTCGCCCTAGACGTGAAAGGTTTTAATTTCTGAGGGTTTGGTCCCAAATCTCTCTTTCAATTATTTAATTTGATTGCTTTGATTATTATTTTCCTTGAAGTTACTAACGTGTGTATTTTGTTATTAGAAAGAGGTACGAGGCATCCAAGTAAGTGCTTTAATTAATTTATTGATATTATGATGTAGATATCATGCTTAGATTGTTATTTTAATTCCTAGTATCATGTCTAGGGTAACTTTAATATTAAGTATGATTAAAAGTACGATGCTTCCTATATTCTTCCTAATATTTATTCATGTTAGTATCATGTTAGGGTTAAAGACTTGATTTTTATTGCTTAGTGACATGCTAGGGTTTGTTATTAATCTTGTTAGTATCATGCCTAGGATCTTGCTATGCTTTAACATGATCATGGGTTTTTATGATTATTATTGTTTTGATAATGATTATTTAATTATTATTATGATTATGTTGCTTGATACATATTATATTTATTCTTTATTGCTTGATCACCTTTATTACATGTTTAAAGGGAATTGGTACTTGCAACCACGCTTAATAAGATAATTAATAATCTTGTTTAGGGTTAATTTTGATTATAATTCAAGTGATCGCCAATAATAGTTTATTTGTGCATTAAATTCAACCAACATAGATAAACAGGTTTAGGGTTAATCCTATTGATTGTATGTTAATCGGAAAGCGCACATGAATACGAGCAGAATAAAGTAGAGGCCTATTATTAGGGCTGGTTCAATCTCTTTTAGGTTGGATTTGTACCATCATCCCCGAACCCTTATTTGGTTCATGACCTTATGGAGTTGACGATCTCTTGGATCGTTAAGGGGTGTAACCTTCACCTCGTGAACGGTTTACAAGTTCCTTAAAAACTTGTTGGCGACTCTTTTGCTCTATCTTCTTCCCTTTTGGACGCCACCGTACTTTAGTGTATGATCACAGTGGGGTTCAAGCTAGTGGGATTTTAAAGGCTTGAAACTATTCCCTACAGTTTACAATTCATATTTTCAATTTATTTATGACTTAATGCAAAATCCGACATTAGTGTTTAGAGTGATGACGAACAGGTTACTCGACGCCAAGATTAAGCATAACGATTTCAATATTATGTATGAAAACATTATACACCTCGACGCCATGAAGATGATGACATAAATAAAGATCATGACGACATGTGTGAATTGGGAACCTCAATGTCATGGCGATGACAACCAAGGGTCACACCAACAAGTTATAGTGACATTGACAAAGGATCAGAGCATCAGATAATTATGATCAAGGGTCATGACGACACCAAAGTAAACTCTAACCCACTTAAATACATTTTAACAAAATATTTCAAATGCTTACAATAACTCACTAACTAAGTCGTCAAAAGAATATCCATTGATTTATCCTATATTTTGCAGAATACAATGAACGACGGTGTCAAAGGAAAAAGTTCATGACCAAAGCTCCAAACAACGGTTACTCACAAAGGTGTCAGTTACACTGACATCCCTAAAAGGGATGAGGAAAATTGCCTCTCAAAAGAACATCGTAGCAAACGAATCTCGGGAAAAGTAGACCTTAGCGTTAGACGCCAAACGCTCGGTACCTGAACTACCAGTTTAATCCTCAGTGTTAAGCGTCATATGCCAGGACGCAAGGGGTATTGGCGCACAATGCAATTATGGCAATACAACGATAGTATAACTTTTTAAAGTTATTCTTCAAAAGTACACCAAAAGGATTGGTCGTAACGATTGATCATATTGACAAATGAAACACTGCAAAACGAGCAAGTCCTAACACCGAAAGGTTTGGTCGTAACGATTAATCATATTGACAAACGAAACACTGCAAAACGAGCAATTCCTAAAGTACATAAAGTTCCTTATGTCTACAAAGTGTCATAAGCATGTAGAGTATCGTTAGTGTTGACAAAAAATCGTTTTAGAAAAACATTCTTTTATTTATTTGCATGTCTTCAATATTTTATCTATGAAACATTTATTTTTTGTTCTCTAAGTTAAATTGGTTTTGTCATGCATCGGTAACATAGACACATAATGTCCAATGTCGGCAGCTCTTTGTTCTCAACGATGTTACAAAAGTTATCACATACAATAAATATTTGGTACTTTAAAATTTTAAAGTGCAAGACAAAGCGGTCGAATGTTATCTCCGTACAAAGAAAACGTTTGAAATGTTAATGGCCTTGACGCCTGAAATTATTATGACGAAAGCACCACTTGGTTGTGACACCAAGTGTGAACACTTAATACATTCAACAAACTTAGCGTCGTACATCGCAACAAAGTTTTCCGATTGGCTTTAACGCCAAAAAATGAGTTAGCACATTAAGAAATCCTTTATTGATTGCATTCAAATTACATATGTGGCCTCGTCGCCAGACACCATGTTGAAAAGAGTTTGTCGCCTAAATAGGCCGAGTTCGACACCATAGATCATAACAAAGAGCTAACGTATCATCTTGGTTATTACTATAATGACAACAATTCAATTGCTCTACCCTCGAATTGAGCGACCATAAAGCAACATCACTATCATCAACAGGTTTGGTTTAATTTAATGTCTTTCTTATTAATGAATTATTATATTATCCTCTAACAACATGTTGATGCAGGATCAAAAGTAAGTATATTTATTGTCTTTCTATAATCATTATTCATATTTAAAGTAATTCTATCATCTAATTGTCCAAGTACTCAATCTATGTTACAACATTCGAGATTTGGCTTTATCGCCAGTGTACACAGACATCGTCTCTTTCTTCAATGGTCTTAGCACCCGAATCACCTATTTTAGCCTTGTCGCCAGTTCATTATTTGTTGACAATATTTGACTAATGTTGTGACCATTATCACAACCAACTTTCAACATCGACAAAGTCCTTCCGACGTCGAAGACATCAAATTCTGTCCGTCAACGTGTCCGTCAACGATCAGCTTTCGTCCGTCGATGATATTAGCCTCCGTCCGTCGATGACATCATCTTCCGTCCGTCGACAACATCAGCTTCCGTCCGTCGACGACCGCCTTCTGTCTGTCAACGAACATCTTTCATTCGTCTACGACATATGCTTCTGTCCGTCGACGACCATCTTTCGTCCGTCATCAGCGACACTTGCTTCCAAAGTTGACACTAGCTTTCTACTCGACGAACAACGTCCAATGACATCATTGACATTGATAAGGCAGCAACTTAAGCTTACATATGAACAAATTATGACCTCTAAAAGACCAACGATGAAGGCATCAGGAGTCAAGACACAAAGGCAATGCCACTAATATTGAAATGAAGACAGAGTCGAGATTAAAGTAAGTATAATTTCCTAGTTTCGCCGTGCTCTAACTAAGAAAATGGGGGCTATTGTTATGGGGTAATTTTGTACAATGGTTGACCGATAACGATAGTCAACGATCGATGCTATAAGACTGGGTCAAGATAGTTACGAGTGCTCCCTAGAATCAAGGAGAGAAAGAGGGGCAATAAGAATAATTCTTCAAGGTTGTTACTACGTATCTACACTCTAAGCAAGTCCAAGTTCATTGGAGACCAAGTAAAAGCAATAACCGCTACTCCCACTATTTGAGGATGTGGTTGAGGAAATCATGCAACAACCACCCAAAGTATCTCACAACCACGGTGCTGCTACATTGAAGCTCTATAAAGAGGAAAGCCCTCTTCCCATGAAGAAGACACATCCTACGTGCGTAACCTCCTCCTAAACATACTACTCCTTTATTCCCATGCAATTTCTCAAACCTCCATCCACATGGACCTTCCACTAAAAGTGCCATTGCTCAACTACAATATTTTAATCCCAATACCACTCTCCTAAAAGACCACTACTGCAATGTATTTCCACAATACTACCTAGCCTATTACGTCGTATACACCCTGCCATACTACGTACAAATTCCATACTCCCTGTTTACTTGTAATTAGCTCCGTATATTTTTATAATTATCGTATACATTGTAATTGTAATGTTTGTCTTCATGCCCATATTATAGTGGATTGGTAACCTCATTGCCACCCGCGGTTTTTTTACCCACCTTCATTGGGGTTTTCCGCGTCACCATATTGTGCCTCCCCTCTCTTTCTTTACTTTTCCGTCATTTACTTTCCACATCCAACATTCCTTATTTTAATTTAGTTGATCCGTAGCCCGTATCCCACATCAAATCCTACTTGACGAAATTTAGCATAAACAAGGTTTAGGTTAGGATTAGGATAGTTTAAAGAGAGAAAGTAAGGGTTTCACCATTGATGAACTTGGATTTTGAAGAAGAAATTGATCATCTTTTCTACAGATTTTCACATTCAATTAATGAGAATCTCTAACTCTCTCTCCTCTTTTTTTATTGCTTTCTTTTGATTATTATTTTCGTTGTTGGTATTGCTTATTAATCATGTTTATTCTTGATTATTTGTTAATTAATCTTGTTATTAGCAAGATTAGTGAGTAATTCCCCCATTAAGGGGATGGTTGTGGTGTAGTTAGTTCTTGAGCATGTTCTAGGGTTTAGAATTGATTTATTTGTGATTAAAGTCTTTATATACTTGATATTCTTTAATCTTCTTGCAAGTTCACATTGTTGGTTGATTAAAGGTGAATCTTTGCTAACAAGGAACGGAAGTTGACTTAGCTAGGGTTCATTATTATCGATTGTTATTTAATAGTACCTCCTAGTATATGGTTCTAATGTGGAAGCATATAGGCTATGTTAGGAGAAGCCAATTGACCCCGGAAAGCGGCTAGATTGGATCCTTTACTTCGATATTCATGCATGTTTAGTTCATAATTAATTCAATTTATATGCCTTTGTTTATGTTCAAGTTAATGCTAAACCTAAACCATTTCCCTTAGTGTTTTATTTCTTGTTTTAGCATATTTAGACTTTAGTTTATTTATCTCTTATTTCGAACTAGCTTAATTGTCGATAACATTTGGTGGTGTTTATTCGTTCTCTGTGGTTCGACCCCTATGCTTGCCTTATACTCGTATTAGGTTTGTTTAGGTTGTATAAATTATATTTGATTTAGGGATAGTCATTTAACGACGCGATTATTCCCTTGTCAAATTGGCGCTGTTACCGAGGAACGACTTCCATTACCGTTGTGTTATCTTATGGAGACTAGTCCATTGTATATATTTTTCTTTTGATTTATTTTTGTTCTCTTTTTTTTTTTTGTTGAAAATTGGTACGTTTTTCTTTTCCTCAATATGATGGTGAGTCTTTTTATGTCAACTTCCATAGACTTGTAGGGTTTTTGAACTATAATGGTTGTAATCCTTGTGAAGCTTGTGAGATTTGTTATTATGCCATGAATGAACAAACGAGATATGAAGTTAAAAGTAGGTTTAATGGCGAATTTCAAGCATTATCGGTTCATAGTGCTTAAATCTTTTTTGTATGGTTTGCTAAAGATGTACGCAATAGGGCATGTAATGTTGCTAATTTTGATTCTCAATGTGATAATAGTTTTATTAGTGGCATGCATCCCCATGATTTGTCTTGTGATCCTATTTGTGAACCTAGTACAAGTGATTTCAACTCTCTATCTCCTATTATTGATGATGAATCTCATTTGCTTGATTATGCCCCCTCTCCCCAATATGATGATGCTCATGTTTATAATGTGAATGATCCTCCCTCCTCATCTTCTTGTTCTTACATGGCTTCAAATGATTTCCCTTATGCTTCTAATGAGTCCTTTTAGGAGGGTAATTCTATGGAAAATTTGAAGGAAGAGAAGATAATGAAGATAATGGAGATGATGGAGAAGTATAACGAGAAGAGGGAAGTTGAGAATAGGGAGACAGAAGCTAGAATGAAGATGCTCGAGAGCCAAATTCTCCAACTAGCCAACTCTCAAGAAAATGCCCTTCCTTCTTCTTCTCTTCCCTATATGAGTGAGGATCCCATTAGAGAGCATTCGAGTGATGGTGAAGGAGTTGAAAATGAAGAGAGTGTTTTTATTTTTTGAAATCCTAATCCTTCTTCCCATCTTGATGAGTCTCAAGTGTATGTTTGTGACCCTTCAATCTATGAGTACATAGACTCTTTTGAGGTAATGTCCCACATATTTTTTGAGAGTCATATGAGGACTTATAGATTATTGGATGATTTCATCGAGAACGCTTCTTAGGACTTAGATGAGTTTGAGATGAATCTACCTCCATTCATGCACGATTTTGGGACCTTGGATTTTGAGATAGTTGAAGGAAAGGTTGTATATTGTGGTGAAAAGGAGGATAAGGTTGATTCCCTTGGAGTTTTTGAGCTTGAGGGAGGTGTAGATCATGAGTGTCCTTCGTTTGAGGACTCTATGATTGATTTTCATGCCCTCATTGGCGATGTGCGTGAGACCTTGTGGTGAGGGAGTAGCTACCCCTTTTCCCGTTTCTCATACCCCTTTTTCTCTAAGGTTTGACCACATCTCTCCTTACCTTATTTCTCTCCCTTCTCACCTCAAAGAGCTTATTAGGGAGCGACCCTCTATGGATGATTTTCATGTCCCTCATTCCATCATTATTGAGGAAGACATGAATTTTGTCAACCAAAAATTTTGTGATGAGGATTTTCCTTTTTCCTTTTCTTTCCATTCTTCTTTTCCTTCTTCTACTTCCTACTTTCTTGAGTTTCCTTTCGATCCTTGTTCTTCTTTCTTTTGGCATCTCCCTCTTCACTTGCGTGCTATGATTTTGTTGCACGTTCTTATTTCGTCATTTGCCTATTTACACCCCCATGAAATGTGTAGTAGTGCATTTGACAATCTCTTGCGTGCGTTGAATTATTATTTCCTAGAGCGGTCTCGCTTGGACGTTAAGCAAGCCTTTGCGGGAAGTAACCCGTGTTTTATTTCTTTCATTTTCTTTTCTTTTTAGATTAGATTTTCTCTCATGGACGTGTTTGTGTTCCTTGCTAGGTACACAACTCGATATACTCTTGTGCATTGGTGATGATCAAGAATAAAGGAAATGTGCCTCAACTTACCCATGTGGAGTTCAAGCCTTATTTGTAGAGATTGTGGCTCCTATGAGGTTATTTCGAATTTTTGTGTGATTTTGCATTTTCCCCATATCCGGTAATATTCTTCTTTTCCCTCTCTCTTACTTATTGTGACTTGAAGATCATGTGTTGGTAATGTTGGATTAATTTCTCTTTGTTTTCCCCTCTTTGGTTTCATTGTTCATGTTTGAGTTTGGTGCCTCATTCAAGCTTGGGGGAGGGTATTCTATCACATTTGGTGGGATGTTGATTCATATATGTCATGCACTTGAGTATATGCATTTCCATGTTTTTCATGCTTTTGAAAATACAAAAAGATTTTCGTTTTAATCAAGGCAATTAGGTGTTGTGTCTTTGTTTAAACTTGGATTGGACATTATATCTTGTAGATTTTTTTACTCTTGAATGCCTTTCTTCCTAAGTGGTTAATGTGTGCACGATTTGAGAGTGTCATTGGTTGACTCTAGGATATTACATGCTAAGGTAGTCGGGTTAAGAACTTTTAGGAATCCATGAAGCCCTAGTTCACGAGTATGTGGTAAGATTGTGTTGCTCTCTATAGTGGATTTGACACCCTTGATTGGTATTTGACTAGTTATAATCCCTTGTAAGGTAACATTGTTCTAGCCTTCATCACTTTGTTGTGTGGCACATTTTGATCCTTAGCTATGCATGTCTTGATCCTTGTTTTGACTTATAGCTCCCAAGATCGTGACCGAAGAAATCTAGGGGAGGAAAAGGGAACTCTTTCTCATTTTTCTTAATCTTCTTTTTGTTTTGTTACAAATTTGATTTTCTATTTTGCATCCACCTACTTGCTAAACAATTTAAGCCTTATGTTTCCCGCTCTTGTTTAAATTACGTTACAAACCTAATGGCCTATGTTTACCAACCTTTTAGTTAGTGAAGCATTGGCATGTGAGGTTTGAGTTTTGAGAATATTGATCATAAACAAGAAGCACTTTGAGATTTGGTTAGAGTTAAGTTTCAAAAGAAAGATGAAATTCAAGAAAATCAAATGATGTTGCGAGAAAAATCCGTCCATAGTTAAAAAGACAAGGACAACGAATAAAATAAAAAAAAAAGGAAAAAAATTGGAAAAGAAACAAAAATAATAAAAATATTTTTGATGGTTTCGTTTTCTTCCTTAGTTTAAGCATTGGGGACAATGCTTTGTTCAAGCTTGGGGGGATCGTTCCTTCATTTGGTATATATTGTGTGTTGGTGTTGAATAAGCTTGGGGGAGTGGCATTATTGGTATTTTTCTTTGATATTTAGTGACTTCTTAAGTTGTTTTTGAGTGTCGGCCGCACTTTTTGCTTCACTTAGGAAATATCACCAGATTTCAAATTTTTACCCCGCCTTAACCCTTAGCCTTACGTTACTACCAATAAAAAGACCCTTAGACTCTAGTGGGTTAGGTCAAAAGAACGGTGGAGGGAGATAGACTTCAAACCTATGGAAAGAATATGCATAGCTGAGACGTCGGGATTACCTTCTCAAAGTTTTTCATTTCTTTATCTTTTTCCGGTTCCTTCGTGGAATCTTGAGAAGCTAGCTTAAGGGTTGATTTGAAGCTAGTGGAGAGAACGTGGCCCGATTGGTTGGGGCTAGGGTGGATTGAGTCCTAAGTAGTTCTCTATGCTTAGCATGTGTTATGTTTCAATCAACCATAGACATCTTGGAACGTGCATACATTTGTCCATTTAGAAAGGGTTGCATTCATTAGTACTTCTCCCTATCTTTTGTTCATACATGAGCTTGTGTTTGTTTTCTCTTTTCATGTTTCTTATTTTTTTCCCTTTGTTTCCTTGCCTTGGTTTTTGTCGAATGTTGTGGATTAAACCTCTTAGGAAACCCTCATGAGAGCTTACTCGTCCTCTTTGGCGACATGGGGGTTTAAAGGGCTTGATGCATACGCTAAATGCATCCGTGATTCCTACAGCACTGAGTTAGTGTACATTCTTCCTCTTTGTTTCTATTTTGTTTCTTTTACTTTAAATAATTCCATCTTATTCTCTTTTTCCTTAGCTTTGCTCGAGGACGAGCAAAGGTTTAGCTTGGGGGAATTTGATGAGTGACATTTACGTCACTCTTAGGAAGTATTTTTAGAGTCATTTTCGTGTTTATTTTACCTTATTTTCCCTTTTATTCTCTAGTTTTCTTTTTAATAAACTTTCTAGTTTATTTCTTAGTTTTAGTATGTTTTAATTTAATTTCTTTATTTAATTGGTTTCTAGTTTATTTTCATATTTTATTTGCTTTCGATTTATTTTATTTTGTTTCTTTTCTTTGTTACTTTCATAGTTTTTATTAGTTTTAAGTTTATTTTGTTATTTATTTGATTTTATTTACTTGTATAGTTTTATTTAATTTTTATTAGTTTAGTGTTATTTCTTTTATTTTCTTTTTTATTTATTTTATTTTATTCTTTGTCCCAATTCTATTCTCGGTTTTGTGTGTAGGTGTTTGGGTTTCATGTCAAGTGAGTTTGGAGCTCGGGGACGAGTTCAAGTGTGCATTACTTTGATTGCTGCTGCCTCCTTCCACCACTTTCAGCCACCCAAAACAGCAGCCCCTGCACCACCGTCCACCAAAACCCACACCAACACCACCGCAGCCACCTCCTATTATCCTCCACCACCCCAATTCCCCTGCTCCCTCACGCACCCAATCCACACACCTGAACCATCATCACCCACCATTTCCACCCACCTAACAACTTCCCAACAACCACGCACATCACCACCAGCACCCACAAACCGCAACAGCAGCAGCCCCGCACCGCTACTGCATCCTCCTTCACCACTTAAACAGAACCAAACCACCTTGGCGCACCAATTCCAGCCCACATCACCCCACACAATTCACCTGACCAACACGAGCTGCAACCCAGACCACCCAATTTCTTCAATGCAACTACCAATTTACAGCAGCCCCACAATCAGTCATCAAACCACCAATTCGCATAAGCAACGGCAAAAATCAGAGAAAAGGGCAAATCAAACGAGTTTGGGCAAACCAATAAGAGTTCGATCGAAGTAGGAGTCAGAAACTTTTGAGGTTTTGTAATTTGAAGAGGTGTGGTCGAACATACCCTTGGTTCGACCAAACCAACCCCGTAGTTCGACCACACCAACCCATGGTTCGACCGAACCATTTCACGAGCTATGCACATGATATTTAGTAAAATCAAACGGTTGATATTGAAGGCCGAAGCGAGGATAGCCGATGATGATGGTTGATGAACGGTGGTGATTGTGTGATGCAGTGGTGATGGAGTTCAGAGCAACCATAAAATCGAAGAAAAAGAAAAAAAGCGTCTGTTGGTTTTGTGGGAATTGGAATTGTGGGTTTTTTTTTTCTTTTTCTTTTAATTTTAGTTCTTTTACTTTCCTTTTCTTATTTCTTTCTTTTATTTTATTTTTATTTTATTTTCCTTTTCTTAATTCTTTTTAATTTTTTTTCTTTATTAATTTCCTTCCTTTATTTTTCTATTTTTTATTAGCTTTGTATATAATACCCATTTTTGGGATAATTAGAACGAGGGAGAGAACAATTACCATTTTATTCAATTCTCTAATTAGTTTAAAGGAGAGATTCTCTCTCTAGGTTTAGGTTAGGATTAGGATAGTTTAGAGAGAGAAAGTAAAGGTTTCACCATTGATGAACTTGGATATTGAAGAAGAAATTGATCATCTTTTCTATAGATTTTCACATTCAATCAATGAGAATCTCTAACTCTCTCTCCTATATATTTATTGCTATCTTTTTATTATTATTTTTGTTGTTGGTATTGCTTATTAATCATGTTTATTCTTGATTATTTTTTAATTAATCTTGTTATTAGCATGATTAGTGAGTAATTCCCCCATTAAGGGGATGGTTGTGGTGTAGTAGGATCTTGAGCATGTTCTAGGGTTTAGAATTGATTTATTTGTGATTAAAGTCTTTATATGCTTGATATTCTTTAATCTTCTTGCAAGTGCACATTGTTGGTTGATTAAATGTGAATCTTTGCTAACAAGGAACGGAAGTTGACTTAGCTAGGGTTCATTATTATCGATTGTTATTTAATAGTACCTCCTAGTATATGGTTCTAATGTGGAAGCATAGAGGCTATGTTAGGAGAAGCTAATTGACCCCGGAAGGCGGCTAGATTGGATCCTTTACTTCGATATTCATGCATGTTTAGTTCATAATTAATTCAATTAATATGCCTTTGTTTATGTTCAAGTGAATGCTATACCTAAACCATTTCCCTTAGTGTTTTATTTCTTTTTTTTATCATCTTTAGACTTTAGTTTATTTATCTCTAATTCCAGACTAGCTTAATTGTCGATAACATTTGGTGGTGTTTATTCGTTCTCTGTGGTTCAACCCCTATGCTTGCCTTATACTCGTATTAGGTTTGTTTAGGTTGTATAAATTGTATTTGATTTAGGGATAATCATTTAACGACGCGATTATTCCCCTGTCACTCAACCTCGGCACGTGCCCGAAAAGTAATCGGACCCAACAGCTCCTCGACTAAGGGAGAAAGGACAGAAATCGTACTATTGAATGGTAGCGCAATCAAGCGAAACTCTAGTCCCGAGATGAGACTAAAGTCAGCAGGGGTGATAGTCATCTCACTCTAGGGAAATTGAAAGGTGTTGTTGGTGTCCCAGAAGAACTCCACCAAAGCTCTAACCACGTGGTAGTCGTGTCAAAAGAGTGCATGGCCTGAGTGGCCCGAAACAAGGCAATCAGCCCACAAAACTCCCAAATTCGTCGCAATCCCTCATCATTGTGTAAATACTTGTCGTACAAGTAGCCAATGGGACTCGTTTCCGGAGCTGTGGCTATGCGTCCTCCCGCTAACGATCCCGCGACGCACTTGCTCAGAAATGTGGTGCTCAGGAGCGAAAAACAAAGTCCGCTCATCCCACTTAGGGAGGGGACCAATAGAGGTGGATGGCTCCTCGCCCTCATCCACGGGCTCGTGCTCCTGTCGAGTATCTCTAGACCGGGAACCAGAACCGCGTTGCCTAGTCATACTACATTATGCAAACTAACAACAAATAAGGCTTTATAGTATCTAAGGTTCACCTAGCTGCATGATAACTATGTTCGCAAAAAAAAAAAACAGAGTACGTAGTACTAAAACAGAGCACAATTTCAATTCAAGCATATATGCCATTTTCAGGCAATCAAACAATTTCATGCAATACTATGACAGTTATTGTGACAAATTGAACAAGAATAGCTAGCGAATTCGCGAAAAACAAGCCACATTGTTCTCACGACCTTAAGGGGTTCAACAATGGTGAATTGTTCATTTTTCCACCAAATTGAATAAAACAAGTCTCAAAATACTCCCACGGCAATATACAAACATAATCAGGCAATTTCATGGCATAAAATTCAACAAACAAAGCAAATTAAGCAAAATGAATTTTGAATTTTCAGAAAATTCTTAAATAAACATGTAAAAATTCAGCAAAATTCGAGTGAGTTTGAAGAATACTTACATTGATCAGCAAACTAAATGAACTAAGCTTTGATTTGCAAAAAGTTTGAGCAAATTTGGTTGAAAAATGAGTAAGAACGAGTGGATTGAAGTCTGAGGCGAATCGCGAGCAAATCACAACAGCAGCGACGAAATGAAGAAGAAAGGGGATTTATTCGAAAATCCCGAGTGCAGCGCCGCGACAGAAAGAATTTGCAGCGACAGCAACTTCCAGCTGCCGCTGGTGCAGCGACAAGATGTGAGGCCTCGTAAAACGGTTATGTGGACCTCGTGCAACAGTTTGGGTTCCTTGGTACGCTAGTTATCCCCTCTAAGCAACTTGACATGATTTAATAATTGGCTCGATTACAATTACATTAAGTGATCAACCTGATAAATGATCGTCTCACTTAGCTTAAAGCGCCTAAACATTAGCTCATTGCAAAGGAAGCGATATAATGGTTGATAAAAAGAAGAAGCACCGACATAATGGTTAACAAGCAGCAAAAAGCGCCGACGTACTGGCATAGCGGAAGCAAAGTTCAAGCGAGCTTTGAAGGATCGACAAGCGTTGATCTTCGGTAATTTTCTTTGGAATATTATCACAACAAATGAGGATGACTTCAAGCAAAGATGTCTTCGGCAGCGTTCCCTAGCTTGCGGAGGGTTGTCACAAACAACTGGAGGTGATTTCAAGCGAAGTTATCTTTGATATTGTTTCCTGGTTTACGGAAGATGGCCACAAGGCGGTAGAAGATCGTTTCAAGCAAAGCAATCTTTGATAGGATTCTCTGGCTTACAGAAAACTATCACAGCCAAATTGGAGGCGGTTACAAGCGTAGCAGTCTTCAGGCGGTATCCTCTAGCTTGAGGAAGATTGTCAAAACAGCAAGATAGCGTTCCCTAGCTTGTGAAAGGTTTTCATGACAGCAAATGCAACAAATCGATTACCTGCAGAGACGTGTGCTCCACGGTGCAAGATACACGTTTCTTAACTCTCTTATCTATTTTAACTAATGCTAGTTTGTAGGTATTAGCGTTACAAGAATGATTTAGGATCACAGAACGTTCTGAATCATTCTATGTCCTTATCGATACTTTGACTTTTGTTTTCGAAACTTGCGTTACTCCAAACTCAGTCAAAGTGGGGGCTTCTGTAGACACCCATTTGTGTCTCCCCAAAACCAAACCCAGTGATGAATACCTTTCGCATTGAATTATAATCGAATGAAGTGAAAGTGTGGAAAGCCTAATGTTGCGGTTAGTTTTTATTAAAAATCTCTCTTTCTGTCTTCGAAAACCTGCTCTATTTTATGAAAATAGCCAATCCAGTTTTGTTTGGTCCAAAAAAAAGGTCCAATAATAGTGTAGTTGGATAGGGCTCAAAAAGAGCTTTCCAACGATATATTATAAGCCCAATTCCGATGAATAATGAGGAAGTTATGGCCAAATTACTAAACTGGGCCCGGTTTGGTTCTTATATGCGGCCCAATGATCTAGAGGAGGGCTTATTATGAATTATCATTCCTAATGCAATTAGAATTGATTATAGTCTTCTAGAATCTTCTAGATGGTTCTTTTTAATCCTAATGGGATTAGGATTGATAATTATGTTTTATGAGTTTCATTTGGAATAAAAGAAGTGTTTTATGTGAAATTACGATTTTACCCTTCGTACAGACTTTTACGACTTGATTTTATCAAAAAGTAGAAAACGTGTAGAAAACCTTCTGCGTCACCTGCAACAGACCCTTCCTTTTCGAATTCTGATTCTTTTTATCAATTCCAGACTATTTCATTATAAATAGCGTCCTTAGACCTCCGTTTTTAATCATCAACTCTCATCAAGAATTTCTTGATGCTCTCTCTCTCTCTCTCTCTCTCTCTCTCTCTCTCTCTCTCTCTCTCTCTCTCTCTCTAAACCAACCCTTTTTAAACAAAATTCCGCATTCACAAGATCAAGACACACCTAGCCAAGTTCAAAGTTGCCTTCGCCCTAGACATGAAAGGTTTGATAATTCTGAGGGTTTGGTCTCAAATCTCTATTTCAATTATTCAATTGTTTTAATTTTATATTTTCCTTGAAGTCACTAACGTGTGTATTTTGTTATTAAAAAGAGGTACGAGGCATCCAAGTAAGTGCTTTAATTGTTTTTTGATATTATGATATAGAGATCATGTTTAGGTTGTTATTTTGATTCCTAGTATCATGTTAGGATGCTTTTCTTAGTATGATGTTTAGGGTAAGAATAAGTTTCTTAATTATATCAATTAAGATTTCTGTGATGCTTCCTATTTTCTATCTTAATAGCATGTTAGTATCATGTTAGAGCTAAAGATTTAATTTTTATTGTTTATTGAAATGCTAGGGTTTGTTATTAATCTTGTTATTATCATGCCTAGGATCTTGCTATTATTATTATGCTTTATTTTTAACATGATTATGATTATAATTATTTGAATTATTTTGATTATTATTATGTTGCTTGATATATGTTTATTGTTATTGCTTGATCACACCTTTTATGCATGTTTAAAGGGAATTGGTACTTGTAATCACGCTTAATAAGATAATTAATAATCTTATTTAGGGTTAATATGATTATAATTCAAGTGATCGCCAATAATAGATTTGTTTGTGCATTAATATTCAACCAACATAGATAAACAAGTTAAGGGTAAATCTAATGATTGCATGCATATCGGTTAGAAAGCGCGTATGAATACGAGAAGAATAAAATAGAGGCCTATTATTAGGGCAGGTTCTTTCTCTTTTAGATTGGATTAGTACCTTCATCCCTGAACTTCCGGTCTTGGTTCCAGACCAATTGGAGTTAACGATCTCTTCGATCGTTAAGGGGTGTAACCTTCACCTCGTGAACGGTTTACAAATTCCTTAAACTTGTTGGCGACTCTTTTGCTCTAGCCTCCTTCCCTTTGGACGCCACCATGCTTAAGTGTATGATCATAGTGGGGTTCAAGTTTGGGGTAATTCTTGAAATATTCCCTACAGCAAGATATCAAAACGTCTAGATTAGATCGAGCAATGTTTGCTTAATTCAAGCATGACCACACAAAGTTATGAAATTAATATTTTCATAAATAACTCCATAAAGAACATAGTGTGTCTTCACGGAGACCTCGATGCCATTTAAAAATGACTCAAACAATGATGGATCACATCCCTTCCAATAAAGTTCTTAAGATTTGCACAAAGGACTAATGTTACACTAAACAAAATGTCGAAGCTAAGAAAGGACGTCATATTCAATTATGGATAGAATTAACTTCTAAATGTCTTTTCAAGTATATGTCTAAAACTCTTTGCCACAGTGGGAGTTCACTGGCTTAGTGGGAGCTAAGTGACTCAGTGGGAGCTCACCGGCTTAACAAGAGCTAGGTGGTTGAGTGGGAGCTTAATGACTCATTAAAGGCTAAGATAGCTCAAGTGGAAGCTAACTGTTTGTTTTACAACGAACTTTTACCCAAAGACAATATACATGTCTCTTTGTAAGCATTCAAGTGAGGCCACGGGCATTACCTCCACGACCTAATTGAGAACATAGTGTTTGTTGCTCTAAGTGGTGTCTTTCTGGAAAGTAACACATTTCCAAAACAACAAGTGGGAGGAAAATGAACTTGATGACAATCGAGCTTAGCAACAAACTAGAACTGAGAATCTCGGAAAACCTTAAAAGGGCTTCATGAGAATACTTGATCAAGAATACTCAAAAGGACTTTACAAGTGCCTTAAAAGAGAATTCATTTCTCACAAAACTTTCGAAAAGTTTGAGTAAGATCACGAAAGTCAAAGGGCTTTGGTAGCGCCTTGAAACTCAGTGTTTGATGCAATAACCCCGTATAGGTATAGAATTCGCCAAAGGCTTGGATTGAATCCTATAAATTTTCTATTAAGTTAGAAATAAACCTAAGACTTAAAATCATACTATTTACTATTAGATAGTAAAGGAATAATGTCTTGTAAAATAGCTACGACAAATCCAAATTCTGAATAATGGTTAGAGGCCATAAAAATCCGAAATAGACTCCATGTTTGAAAATCATGTTTTACAACTTGATTAATTTGCATAAAGGGTGAAAGACCCATCGATTGCACATAAGTTTTCAAGGAGAAAACTAACAAATGTGGAAATGTATATGTATACATAGCTAGATAGGTTGAAAAGGATACAATTAAATTCACGGAGTTGATTTTAATAAAAATATGTTCACCAATCGGAATGCTAAAGTCTTTTCGTGATTGTTCTAGCAAAATTCCACATATGAAATATGGCAAAATAGATACCAAAATCGCCTTCCTAAAATAGGATTTTGGAAGTGACTATAAAATAGTCTAAGGGTTTGAAATCTAAATAAATAATAGATTTTTGAAAGCAAGCTCAAGGAATCCATTATGGGATTAAAGGAAGCATTGCATATAGGAATTGGAACGTGTTTTCTCATGAAGTTAATAAGAGGATTGGCTTATGGAGAAACATAGAAATTCAGATGAATAAAAAGTTTAGTTGGATCAAAAGTAAAGGTCCAACAAAAAGTTTACGAACTTCATTGTGAAATAAATATCAAATGCTAAATGATTATATTTGAAAGTATTTTCGACAACGGACCAAACAAAAGACGATAATGACAAGGCAATAATCGTGTCATTGAGCGACTACACCTAAATCAAATGAATTTATAACGCTCTACCGACCTAATACGTGTATAGGGTAAATAGAGGGGTCGAACCACAGGGAGAAATGCTTAAGCACTGCATTCATTACCTAGGGTCTAAGCTATCTCGGAACAAGAAGTGTGAATAACTAGAAGGTTAAACTAAGAACAAAATGGATTAAAATTAATATAGCTAGGCACCAAGGGAAATGGGTAGGTGAAGTTGACGCTTGATCATGCAATAACAAAGTAGCATATCAATGGTAAACTAAACATGCACGAATACCGAAGTAAATGGGTCCAATCTAACCGTCTTCCGGGGTTAATTGGTTTCTCCTAACATAGCCTCTATGTTTCCACATTAGAACCATATATTAGAAGGTGCAAACAAAGAATTATCGATAGTAATGAATCTCAACTAAGTCAACTTCCGTTACTTGTTAGTAAAGACTCATCTTTGATCAACTAACAATGTGCACTTGCAAGAAAGACCAAAGAATATCAAGCATGCAAAGACTTTAATCACCATTAACATAACCCCAACATTATAAGCATGAACAATTAGCAACTACACCATCCCCACACCCTTGGCTAGGTGACTACTCACAAATCATATTAAAAACAATATCAATCATCAAATCAATAAGCATCAACATGATTAATAAGCAAAGAAGAAAAATCAAAGCAAATAAGCAAAATCAAAAACAAAGGTAAAGTGAAAGAGTAAGAGATTGCTCATTAATTGAAGATGAAGGTCAACAAAGGATTGAACAAAACTCCTTCTTAAAAATCCAAGTTCATCAATGAAGAAAACCACACTTTCTCTCTCTACCAATGAAGTCTAATAGTGTTTATCTCTCTAGATTAAGCTAACATATAGAACAATTAAAACTAATTAATCTAATCTTCAAAACGTTCTAAGATGGGACTTATATAGTCCGTACAGAGCCAGCTAATAAAAGGAGAGGTCCGACCGAACAAATGGGAAGGTTCGGCCGGACTACAGGTTAGGTTCGGCCAGACTACAGGGTAGGTTCGGCCGAACCATGGGTAGGTTCGGTCGAACCTCCCTGATCCTGGTCTGGTCGAACTCCTGTGGTTCGGCCACTCCTGCAAAACTGCCAATTTTCAACTTGCCCCTGCCTCAACGTTCGGCCGAACCACTGAGAAGGTTCAGCCACACCTTGGTTCGGCCACACCATCAGGGGGTTCGGCCGAACCTCTTCTGAATCATGCTTCCTCTGGCTTCCCTTGAGCTTAGCTTCCTCCTCTTGAAAATCCCGATGGTTCCTACAAAGCATAAGCATGAAAATCACAATAAGAACAAAGCGGGAAAACTAAGAAAAGGGAGGATAAAGGAGAAAGAAAAGAGGAAGCAAAACTAAGTAAAAATGCTTAGAAAAAGGGCCAAACAAGTACAAATGAGGGGAGAATCCTTAGAGAAAAA
This sequence comes from Chenopodium album, assembly GCF_948465745.1. NCBI lineage: Eukaryota > Viridiplantae > Streptophyta > Magnoliopsida > Caryophyllales > Amaranthaceae > Chenopodium > Chenopodium album. The sequence goes on from NC_137839.1 coordinate 44,497,913, forward strand.
AAGGATAAAAGAGTGGCATAAATGTCACTCATCAGATACTTAGTATGTATTGGGTATTAAGTTCTATGGTATAGACTTAATTAAATGTTTAAATGAGTAAAGGAATTTACCGTGTTAAACATGAATTGAAGGACTTTGAAAGCCTTTCGACCCGTACGTATAAAGCTAAGTAAATGTTTGACCTAAGTATGAGCTAGGCTAAATACTAAGTTAAACAAGAAAGATTGTAGTAGAGACTTTCAACCATATCACATAGAAAATAATTTAGTAAGACTCAGTGAAACTGAATAAGCTAAGATGTCACATGGATGGAATAAGATTGAGAATTACTCAGCAACTTAATCCATCATGTACGCTATGATATGGAATCGTCGCACGACTTACTCGCTTAGAGCATTTGAAGTATGTATGTAGTACCAATTAACATGAATCTATGTAATAGATTGTTAGATTATGGCTAAGAACATCCAAATTACTTGGATAAGTAATAGGATAAGTTCTTGACTTGTGGAAACAAATACCATTTGAGAATTGATGTTGCAAGCACAAACCTTAACAAGGATTAGATCCTTAACAAGGAAGCCGTTTATGAGCACAAGCTAAAAATGAGTCGTGGCTTGAGAATGGTAACATGGACGTGCATCCATGTGTAATGTGCGGGAATTTAAAGTAAATTTCCATGAGCACAAGTGATTAGGGTATCCCAAATCATTGTGAGCCATTTAGAGTAAAACCCAACCAAAGCATCACCAGGAAGTCTACTAAAATATATGTTGAGAATATTGTTGCCTTAAAAGCGATAATAAAGAAGATGCTCTATGGAAATTTCATTGTTGAACGTTAATGATTGTAGGTTGTCAAGTTGAAGATCTCAATCATAAAAATGAGTGGGAGCCATCACTTCGACAATAAATCCTAAATCACATATAATCCATGAAACTCTCAAATTTTATCATCTTATTATGAAAGTGATCGGTAATGAAGATGTTAAGATTAGCAAAGTAGTTATAACTAAACCTATGCAATAAGTGAACGACAACATTCACAATTTCATGAAAGAAATCAAGCATATTAGATATGGGTGTGATTTCTATAAATGTTTTATAAAGAGTGACAATCTTAAAATATTCGAAAAACCATTTATCATAAGATGAACCATTCAGGTTTTGGAGTAATTTAAAATTTCATGCAATTTAAATCACTCCGTTGACTATTTGATTGTTATTTAGAATTAAATAATGAGTCCATTCGATTTATAAACGACGGACAATTAATTACCAATTGAGATTAGTGTGTAGTTAGATTCATAGCATCGTTTCTTGTGCTACAAGGACATGATCATTATGAATCATTTTCACAGGTATTGGTTTAGAACTGTACTAGATCGACCTATGAGAATACTTTAAGAGATTTAAAATCATCATATGTATACTTCTCATTATTGCTATCGAAACCTTTTTCCTCGACCATGAGTATTATGAGCTTTCTTGTTTTAGTACTAGTCCGCTTTGATGATTGTCAAACATCTATCGTAATAGGGGATTATAACGGCATCACTCGGGCGACTTGGTCCTCTTAGTAAAAGAAGCTACATTACAAGACTGGAAAGGTCCCCTTACTAAAAATAGGGAAGATGTCTTTGTTTTTTACAAGGCCTCTCGTAGAGCGAGAACGTAAAAATGCATGGCCGTGCTCGGATGGATTTAAGAAATCATCTGTTTATTGACAGTCAGACTCGGAATCGAGAAACACTTCTGGACGTAATAAGGATGACAAATTAATCTTACCTTATACTTCATGAAGAGGCATTAAGCGACATAGGAAAAGGGCTATACACTAAAAGCACACTTATCCTGAAGGACAAGTGAGAGATTGAAAGGAATAGTGTCCTTAGAACAAGTGTATTAATCTGATAGTGGGTTCATTATTATTAGAAAGTTAATATATTTAGTAAGGTCAAGTGATCGGAATGCCTGGGTGGAGGCCGCTTTCTATCAGTAATATTAATGCATAATTAATATTATAGCTTAATCTTGACTGAACCCTTCGGGTCACACCCAAGCAACCAAAGAGCCGAAGCGACGAATTAATTCAGAAGGAATTATTGAGTCAACCGAGTAATTTATATTTAGACGTCGGAAATTCAAGCTTAGAGCGTCGAAACCGAGCGTCGGAGAATCTCAAATGTCAAGGCAAAATTTAGGAATTGGCGAGTGATAGGCCGTCGTCGAGCCTACCAAAGATAAAGTCCTATCTTGGTCTCACTAGCTAATAGCAAGGGTAAGAAAGGGTCGAACCCAAGAGAGGCGTTGAATCAACCACCGAAATACTACCGCATAAATAAGCTAAATGAAGTCGAAATTGGTTTGGTTTTATGTAACAAGTGCTAGTTCAAGTCAACTAGAGCTAGGGGGAGATTAACTATATTTAGAGAGTTCTAGGTCTTGGGATATACCACTCAATTTTGTCACAAATCACAATTAGCAAGTAGCAAACAATGGTAATTAGGGGATGATATAGGGGAAGTCATCTAAAGCACCCAACTACTCTCTCGAGCTAGAGGGATTACTCGAATTATGAATACAACCTACTCTCGTGGTTACAAAGCATAAAACAAGTATTAAAGCATAGTCACGATGACAAAAACATTCCCTTGACTGGAAATTCCTATTCTCATGGTATTTCAAGTCAATTAAGCATAAGGGAGCTAACTCAAGTTCATCTCTCCATCCTTCGTTGAGAAAGCTTAGATAATAGTCCTAGCAATGGCCATATACAAGAACTAAGCAATTAAACCACTTAAGCTCAACTAATTAACACCTAACAATTACCAAATTAACACATGCAACAAGTAATTAGTGACTACATTGAGGGTTTTACCCAAACCCTAGAAAATTAGACTACTCACAATCCATGGAGATTAAAGAAATTAAGGATTTCAAGTAACTCATGAACAAGAATTAACCAAGGATTAAGCTAAATAACAATCTAAGCATACAAGAATTAAGCAAGATGATTAACAATCAAAGCAATTAAAATGGAAGAGAAGAGTGAGAAAATGTTACTAGAAGCTTCAACTTGAATATCAATGGTGGAACTTGTCTTTTACAATGATTGAGAATCAAATTTCCAAGCTAATAATTATAATCTAGCTAATGATTTGAGAATATTTGTGTTTCTACAATTGCAAACTAAGAGGAGGCACTAAAAACTTAGATCCGTACAAATGAGCTTCCAAGGTTATTTATAAAGACCCCCAAATAAAAAGGACGGAGAAAACAAGAGTCGGGCACGGCTACAGGTCAGCACGGACGTGCTGAGGTTGGCACGGACGTGCAGCTATACCTGCACGGACGTGCTGAGATTGGCACGGGCGTGCACCTGGGAGGCAGAAGGTACTGTTTTAGTCAGGGCATCCTGCACGGACGTGCCGATATTGGCACGGGCGTGCACCTGGGAGGCAGAAGGATCAGTTTTGGCTGAGCAACCTGCACGGACGTGCAGGATCATGCACGGACGTGCTGAATAACCTGCACGGGCGTGCTGAGTTCTGCACGGACGTGCAGGCCTTGAAAACAGTAGGCAGTAGCTTCTGGTCGTGCTGGAACACTTCTACACGGACGTGCAAAGTATTGCACGTCCGTGCAGACTCTCTAAGGCCTTTATCTTCACTTTTCTTCGGTTTTGCTCCATTGTTTCGGCTTCTAACCTCGGTTTATCATCCAAATGCCTCAAATGGTCGCCTTTGAACCTAAAAACCCAACAAAAACACTAACAACCCGTGAAGCAAGGGATACACAAAAGTTGAACAAAAATAGAGTAAAAGTGAACCAAAATGCCAATATACCAAGTAAACAAGGTTCGAAATCACTCTAAAATCGTATCAAATAACAAGTTATCAAATCCCCCCAAGCTAAGCTTTTTCTAGTCCTCGACCAAAACAAACATGTCAAATCAAGAAGGAAGATTACTTGCTAATGATCAAACCAAGAAAAGATACTTAAAGAGAAAACACAAACACAAATCCGCATGGCAAGAACCATAAACACTTTTAGCACAAGTGAAAAGCAATTTGAACCCCTAAGTCGCCTAAGAGGACGAGTTTTTATCTCGTGAGGGTTTCCCTTGAGCTTAACCCACAACTCACACAAACCAAGCCAAAATTGTCATAACACATCATCATCATCAAGGTGATCAATACACACCAAAACCAAGGTTTTTATTGCCCAAGTCAACTCATCGGGATATAAATCACAAGCAAGACAAGTGAGCGACTTTCAAGAATTATCGATCATACAAATGTACACATGAGTTGGGGGTAGAGAGGAGAATTAAGCAAGGTTGCACTAGGATACTTCCTTATACCTTTTACTAGTTCATTAGAGCACGTCTAGATATTCCAAAGTTGCAAAAAGCCCTCTTTCGGTTATAAAATCTCAAAATGCAAGTCCACATCTCAAAATGCACTCCCAATCCCCTTTAACTACACTCTAACTCGGAAATTTACACAAGAAACATCAAAATAGACAATGTGTGGGAGGCATCCACAATTTGACCTCTAGAGAAGAAAAAGTGAAAACTTTGAGAAATTTGAAGGAGTTTTTTATCTCCTTTTCTTTTTCTATTTTTTTTTTCTTTTCTTTTCTTTTCTTTTCTTTTTTTTTTTTTTTTTTTTAACATTCATTGCCCTCGCCTCTTTTAACTGTGAGCGGCTCTTTCTTTTATTCGATACATGTGGCTTATTATGCCACTTATTTCACAAGATACAAATAGAACCAATTTCCTAATAGAGTTTCATTTAGGGGGAGGTGGGGAGGAACATCAAGGGCACAAGGGACCGCAATTCGATTCAAACATATCCTACTTTGGGCAAATTTGACAATATCCTATACTAGACGTGCAATAGAGCATTCATCGGTTTTCATTTCATATACTCTAATGCAATCAAGATTAATAAGCCTTTAAATGACCCCAACTCTTGCACACACCCTTCTAAAAGAAATTTTACTCATCACTCAAGAGTCAAGCAAGCAAATCATATAAGCATCGTCATTTGAGTCTCATCCAAGGGCTTTTTTTTTATTTTTTTTTTATTTTTTTTTATTTTTTTTTTATTTAATTTTTATTTTTTTACTAGTTACTAGAAAGCAAGAATAGATAAGAAAAAAAAAGTTAAGAAAACTAAGCTAATCATAAAAAAGAAATTTGAAGCACAACTATACATCTAAAAAAAATAAAGAGAGAAGAGAAGAGAAGTATTCACATATTAAGAGATTTGGATTTAGGGTGTTGGATTTCAAAGGGAGCAAATTTGGATGTTTAGGGGTTTGGATGCTAGGGGAAGGAACAAACAACATGCAAGGTTTATACCAACAAGGACATACAAGAGCCAACATATGAACCAAAGAGAAAGACTCCCCCCCAAGCTATCATAAACATTGTCCCCAATGTTAAAACAATTAAAGCACAAGAAGGGGAAGAAAGAGAACTAACTCATTGGCTCTGGCCTCCTTGGGAGCTTGAGCCCCCGGGGTACCAATGTCGGTAGACGTTCCGGAATTCACCCAATTCCGATCGAAGATCCTCAAAGCTTGTCCTCATATTGTCGTAGGAGGACCTCATGTCTTCGTGAGACTTTCTCATAGTCTCGAACTCCGTGGACATGCGGTTGAACCCGGCATTCATCATCTGCATTTATTGCTCAAATGAAAGGGGTGGGTTGCCCTCACCCATTCCTTGACCTTGGTACCCTTCTTGGTACCCTTGTTGGTGCTCATATTGTTGTTGTTGTTGGAATTGTTGCTGGAAATGTTGTTGATGCGGTTGTTGCTATTGTGGTTGTTCTTGCTCTTACTCTTCTTCATCATCGCCGGGAATCCAAGGGTGTTCCCTCTCGAAGACCCAGTTGCTCTCGTCGTAGATGTAGGTCCGCTCCGGATCGAGGAGGTAGGCATAGGGGCAGCCACTCACGTGCCACAAGTAAGGATGTGGCCCTTCCACATCCGCAATCCATCTCATGGTCCTAAGAGACTGCATGTCTAGCTGCATCGGCCCTGGGCGAACCTGCTCATCTGCAAAATCAAGGTTAAGAGCAGAAGCAATAATAGTGATCATTCCACCTATGGTGATGTTGCCGGACCCAGTGGCAACATCCTCTAGGTGATCGACAAACCAAGCCCCTACATCTAGGGCCGTACTACCCTCGCTCAAGTGTCATAGGAAGTGAAGCTTCCTAGTGGACACTACACCCTAACTATCACCTCTAGAGAACGTCGTGTTCGCTATGGTGCGCTGTGACATCCTAAAGGCGGGGTGGATTATGGCCATAGCTTTATCAGTCCTAGGGTTGTAGTCAAAAAGGCCGGTGATCTTCCTCCAAAACTCACCCGCACAATAGTTACGGGGGGGGCCTATCCTTTGGTCCTATGGTGCCGTTAATTGGCCACCTAAAAGCTTGGTTCACCCTCTTTATATTCAAGTTGTGTTGGGTGTTCATGAGTTGGAAGGTAAGGCGGCGGGGGGATCTATTGTTGTCTCGTTGCTCTTGAAGGGTGGAGAGGAATTCAAGTGTCAACCTTTTGTAGGTCGGGGCGCTTAAATCTAGCCAATTTCCTAATCCACAGCCCTCGAAAAGCATCCTAACATCGTCCCCTACCCTAAGGCCTCGGCAACACTCTCGTCATAGAACTTTGTAGGTCGAACTCTCCTCCTACTTATTCTTATATATTTATTCAAGAATGTTGGGTCATTGAACACGATTCCCATGGTGTCCACTTGTGGTGGATCAACGGGAGGAGGAGGAGAGGGGTTGCGGTACCTAGCATCCGTGTTTCTAGGTCGATTTCTTCTAGACATGGTCGGTCTTGATGTAATGCAATCAAACAAACCAAGACAAAATAATTACCTCGCAACCACACAAAGAGACTAAGTCCGCAAATCGACCAACCAAAGCTCAAACAAGGCCAATGGACACAACACAATCAAGTCAAGTTCTAAGTCTCCCACCTAAAACAAGAAAATCACCAAGCAACAAAGACCACTTCAATAATGCATCTACAACAATTTTATATCGATTTCATGCAACATTACCAAACAAACCAACACAGCAATCCACCTAAACAAGCATGTTCTTCCTTCATAAAAATCAATTTTTCAACCTCTCTTACAAAAAAAATCCAATTCTCAAAACACACCAAAATTCATTCAAACTCAATAATGCTTTTCAATTATCAACTATCAATCACTCACAACCAATTCAAACAAACTTTCTCAAGCAATTTCATGCAAAAATTCAAGAAATTAAACATGAAATTAGTGAAAGGGAGGAACGATTATACCGAGCCTATCGTGGGTGTAAAACCCGCAAATGAACCTTTCTAACCCTCCTTTTGCTTACTTGAACTTACTCCTTCAACCAATTGTCTTGAATTTTAACTCCAAAGAAAACCCCCAAATTGATTTTTCAAGGTTAGGATTTGAGTATTTTGGGTGATTTTTAGGTTTGAATGTGAGAAAAGGAGTAGTAGATTGTGAAAATGTTGAAATGGAGTGAAGATTTTGGGGAAAATTGTTGAATTTGGGTGAGAATTTGAGGATTGAGTGGGTTTTGAAAGAAAGTAAGAGTTTTAGAGAGAGGAGGAGGGAGAAACGTGAAATGGAGAAATGAGAGTGAGTGAATTTTATTTTTTTTTCGTTATAACCGTGCTGCTGCCAGGTTTTTTCGGGGCGGCACGGACGTGCAACAATTGGCACGGACGTGCAGCCTCAGACAGAAGGGTCAATAGGATACTGACTTGCTTGGCACGAACGTGTAGAATTCGGCACGGACGTGCTACGTAGCACGGACGTGCGTAATTTGGCACGGACGTGCAGCCTCTGGCAGAAACTTAGATAACATACTGACTTGTTAAGCACGGACGTGCAGGACTTGGCACGGACGTGCTTAGCCACCTTGCACGGACGTGCTTAATTTGGCACGTCCGTGCCAATCTGGAGAAATTTAATTCAAAGTTTCTTATTGCTTCTGACTGCCTCTGCACGGACGTGCAATACTCTGCACGTCCGTGCAGACCTGATGCTGCACGATCCTTATTTTTTTCTTTTTTTTTTTTTGAATAATAGTAATAGTAAGGCATAATAATAATAGAATTATTATCATTACCATTAATATTATTATTATTATTATCTACTACATCACTTCCACAAAAACCTTTTCTTACTTTTCTTTTCATCAACACCTACAAAAGACATTTGAGAGAAAAGTTAGTAATAGTAAGAGTGATGGAAATTAAATAATAGTTTGTGAGAGAGAGAGAGTTGAGAAACTCGGGTTGCCTCCCGGAAGCGCTCTTTTAACGTCACTAGCTTGACGACATTGCGAGATCAATGAGAGTAGGGAACATCAAACTCATCAAGGTGAACAACCTTGGCTTCCTCATGCGCAAAACCGTCAAAGTATGCCTTAAGCCTTTGGCCATTCACTTTGAACGGTTCACCATTGTTATTTGATATTTCTATCGCTCCATATGGAAACACCTTCTTAACGGTGAAAGGTCCACTCCATCTTGACTTAAGCTTACCCGGAAACAACTTCAACCGGGAATTGAAAAGTAAGACCTTATCACCTTCCTTGAACTCTTTTTTGCTAATATGCTTGTCATGCCAAACCTTGGTCTTTTCTTTGTAAATCCTTGCACTCTCATATGCATCCATTCTTAATTCTTCCAAGGCGTGGAGGTCAAGCAACCTCTTCTTACCGGCGCTTTGAAGGTCGAAATTTAATGTTTTGATAGCCCAATGAGCCCGATGCTCCAGTTCTACCGGCAAGTGGCATGACTTCCCATAAACAAGCTTGTATGGTGTGGTGCCAATAGGAGTTTTGAACGCGGTGCGATAGGCCCATAGAGCATCATCAAGCTTTGTAGACCAATCTTTTCTAGACCTGTCCACCGTTTTCTCAAGGATCATTTTTACCTCCCGGTTTGAAATTTCAGCTTGACCACTTGTTTGGGGGTGGTAAGCTAATGACACCTTGTGCCTCACACCATATTTCTTAAGGAGAGCTTGAAAGGATCGCTTTGCAAAGTGTGAACCTCCATCACTAATCACAGCCCGGGGCACTCCAAACCTTGGGAAAATTACTCTTTTGAAGAGCTTGACCACAACCTTAGCATCATTAGTAGGAGATGCAACCGCTTCCACCCACTTTGATACGTAATCGACGGCCACTATAATGAACTTGTTCCCAAAAGATCTCGGGAAAGGCCCCATAAAATCGATGCCCCATACATCAAAAATTTCAAGTTCAAGGATGTTGTTCAAAGGCATTTCATTTCTTTTTGAAATATTACCGGTTCTTTGACACCGGTCACAAGCTTTCACCACACCCCACACATCCTTGAACATTGTTGGCCAAAAGAAACCGCATTGCAATATTTTCGCCAAGGTCTTGTTGGCACTCATATGTCCTCCACAAGGTGAGGAGTGACACATTATGATAACATCTTCAATTTCATTATCCGGGACACACCTTCTAAAAAGGCCATCAACACCTTGTTTGAAGAGCAAGGGGTTGTCCCAAAAGTATTGGCGAACATCGTGAAGAAACTTCCTTTTTTGTTGATAGGAGAGGTCGGGAGGAAGAATAGATCAAGACAAGTAGTTTGCAATGTCCGCAAACCATGGTGCCGGTGCTTGGAGAATAGCAAATAGTTGATCATCCGGGAATGAATCGTCAATTGGCAAGTTATCAAGATCACCTACAAGGATAGGCAACCGTGAAAGATGATCGGCCACCACATTTTCGGCACCCTTCTTGTCCCTAATCTCAATGTCATAGTCTTGTAAGAGCAAGACCCACCGTATCAATCTTGGCTTTGGTTCCTTCTTGGACAAGAGGTACTTCAAGGCCGCATGGTCGGTGAAGACTATGACTTTAGATCCCAACAAGTATGACCTAAACTTCTCAATTGCATGAACAATGGCTAGAAACTCCTTTTCCGTGGTTGTGTAATTCCTTTGTGCATCACCCAAAGTTTTGCTAGTGTAGTAGATAGCATGGAGCTTCTTATCCTTCCTTTGTCCAAGAATGGACCTAATGGTAAAATCCGATGCATCACACATAAGCTCAAAAGGAAGCTCCCAATTAGGGGGTTGAATGATAGGAGCCGAAATCAATGCCTCCTTCAACCTATCAAATGCTAGCAAACAATCATTAGTAAACACAAAAGGGGCATCCTTTACCAACAATTGAGTGAGCGGCTATGCGAGTTTTGAAAAATCCTTTATGAACCGGCGGTAAAAACCCGTGTGTCCAAGAAAGCTCCTTATCCCCTTCACATTTGTAGGGGGTGGGAGGCACTCAATGACCTCAATTTTGGAACGATCTACTTCAATGTCCCTACTAGAAATTACATGACCAAGAACAATTCCTTCCTCTACCATGAAATGACATTTTTCCCAATTCAAAACCAAGTTCACCTCTTGACATCTTTTTAATACTTTAATCAAATTTGAAAGGCAAATGTCAAAAGATGAACCAAAAACAGAAAAGTCATCCATGAATACTTCAATTGATGATTCAAGCATGTCGGAAAAAATAGACATCATACACCTTTGGAATGTGGAAGGTGCATTACAAAGTCCAAATGGCATCCTTCGATAAGCAAAGGTGCCAAAAGGGCATGTGAATGTAGTCTTCTCTTGATCCTCGGGTTGGATTGGGATTTGGAAGAATCCCGAGTATCCATCCAAGAAACAATAGTGACTATGTGATGCTAGTCTTTCCAATATTTGATCGATGAAGGGGAGTGGGAAGTGGTCTTTCCGGGTGGACTTATTCAATTTTCGATAATCAATACACATCCTCCACCCGATGACCGACCTCGTAGAAATGGTCTCACCCTTATCATTCTTGATGATGGTCATGCCTCCTTTTTTAGGCACAACTTGAACCGGGCTAACCCACTTACTATCGGAGATAGGGTAGATTATGCCCGCTTCAAGAAGTTTTAAAACTTCTTTTTTCACAACTTCCTTCATGTTTGGATTGAGCCTTCTTTGGTTCTCAATCGAGGAAGCATGATCATCATCAAGTAAAATCTTATGCATGCATATAGTAAGACTTATCCCCTTAATGTCATCAATTTTGTACCCAATGACGCCTCTATACTCCCTTAAAACAACTAGGAGTTTCCCAAGAGAGGTATCATCAAGTTTAGCATTGACAATAACGAGATAATTCTCACTATCATCAAGAAAAGAATATTTAAGTAAAGGAGGAAGGGGTTTAAGTTCAACCTTGTGAGGAGGCGTAGTCCTCTCCTCTTTTACCTCCACATTAAGCACTTCCATTTTCTTTTCGTTGTGGACCAAAGGTTGGTTGAGCAAAAGATCATACCCCCTCGTTTCTTCACCTTCCTCAACTAAGCCTCCCGTTAGGATAGCTTGTAAAGGATCTCCTTCAAACAAATTTTCTTGGAACTTCTCTAAGTCCCTTTCCAATGTATCAACTCTATGAACTTCATCATACAATGGCTTTTTCAATGTTTGTGGAAATGAAAATGATATTTTCTCATCTCCCACATTCAAGGTCAATCTTCCTTGCTTCATATCAATCACAACACCCGCGGTGTTAAAAAACGGTCTTCCCAAGATTAGGGGCACCGTAGTATCTTCTTCCATTTCCATTACCACAAAATCACATGGCACAAATACTCTTCCAACTTGAACCGGTACATCTTCAAGAATTCCCAAAGGTAGTCTAACCGTGCGGTCGGCCAATTGTAAGGACATTCTTGTTGGCTTCAAGTCTCCCACTTTCAAACTCTTAGCAATAGAATAGGGCATCAAACTCACACTTGCCCCAAGATCACATAAAGCATCCATAGCCTCTAAGTCTCCAATCTTCACCGGTATTGCATAGCTACCGGGGTCACCAAGCTTTTGAGGGAGCTTGTTTTGAATGATTGCACTCACCTCCTTAGGAAGGGAGATGGTTGCACTCTCTTCAAGCCTACTCTTGTCGGATAAAAGATCCTTCAAAAATTTTGCATATGTAGGCATTTGTGACATAGCATGAAGAAAGGGGATATTCACTTGAAGTCCTCTCATGACTTCAAGAAAGTTTGAAAACTTTTCATTCAATTTCTTTTCAACAATCCTATGAGGGAATGGAATGGGAGGCTTGTATACTTTCATAGGGGGTTTTTCTACCTTTTCCTCATCTCCCTCATTCTTACTTTGTGGCTCCTTTCTCTCAACATCAACTATCTCATTTTCAAACTCATCCTCATTTCTTACCACAATTCCCTCATCTCTCTTTTGTGGCTCCTCTTCACTCATAACCGGCCCTTCATAACCTCTCCCCGATCTCAAAGTAATGGCCTTAGCTTTCTCCTTTGGGTTCACAACCGTTGAGCTTGGGAAGTGACCACTAGGATTGGAGGATGAACTTCCAACTTGTTGCGCAATTTGAGCCAATTGATTCTCAATTATCTTGTTGTGTGCTTGAAGTTGTTGGATGTTCGCTTGCATATCCGCATTGATTCTTCCTTGTTGTGTAATGAAGGTTTCAAGTGCGGATTCAAGGCTAGATTTTTAAGGAGGTGGAGGAGCGGGTTGGTTATATTGTTGCCTTTGTTGGTTTTGGTCCCTTTGGTTAGGGTGACGGTAAGGAGCTTGTTGGTTTTGTGGATGAGATTGATTGTATTGGTTTTGAGGAGGGCCTTGATTTTGTTGTTTCCAACCCGTGTTTTGTTGGGGTTTCCAACCTTGATTGTAGGGTTGAGAGTATTGATCGTTTCTTTGCCCAATAGCCGCAGCTTGTTCTTGGTTAGTTGAGTTGCAATAGGAGGACAAGTGATCATTTCCTCCACAAGTTTCACAAGACATGACTTGTTGTGAAGAAGAGCTTGGAGATGTAAGGGTGGCTTGATCTAGCTTGTGAGCTAGCATGTAAAACTTTGATGCAATAAGGTCTATTGCACTAAGGTCGTGGATTCCGCCCTTCTTTGCTTGAGGTTGCCGTCTATCACCTCCGTATGCATAGTGCTTTGCCACTTCTTCAATCATCTTGTATGCATCATCCACCGATAGCTTTTTAAGGCTACCACCGGCCTCGTTATCAAGGTTGGCCCTTGAAGTAGGAGTAAGACCATCATAAAAGCTTTGAACAATGATCCATGACGTGAAACCATGGTGTGGGCATTTTCTAGTGTAGTCCTTGAAACTCTCCCAAGCTTCACTTAAGGTTTCATCAATCTCTTGGTTGAAATTGGTGATTTTCCTTCTTAGTTCAGCGGTCTTTTCGGGTGGACAATACTTTCCAAGGAAAGCTCTAGTAACTTCATCCCATGTGGTCAATGATCCCTCTTCTACCGTTCTCAACCAATGCTTTGCTTTGTCACGGAGGGAGAATTGAAACATGTGCATACGGATGAACTCTTCCGTAATGTTGTTTTGCTTAATGGTTGTGCACAATTCGAGAAAGTTGTCCAAATGAGCAAAAGGACACTCATGAGAACTCCCACCAAATTGATCACTTTGTATCATACGAATGAGTTGAGGTGAAAGCTCAAAATTATTTGCATTCGTAGTAGGGAGACGTATGCCACTCCGAAGTGTGAAGGCATTGGGGTGGTCATAATCCCGTAACAATGGTGGAGGAGGATCGTTGTCACCCATGTTATCTTCTTCGTTGGTTGCAAATATTTCCTCCGGATCGGAATCCAAATATACAATAGAGAACTCGGGGGTGCCTTGCAAAAGCCTCCTCACGTTTCTCAAACTCCTATTTAACTCTGGATCAACGGGAATAAGCGGTGATTGCTTACTCTTCCGTGTCATGCAAGGTCAAACAAAGCTAAGAAAAACGTTAGCAATGACTATCACAAGTTGAAAACACAAATATACAAAAATAAATAAGAAAAATTATGATACAAATATACACACTTAGACTCATTCAACAATAATACATTCAATGTGACTTTGCCTCCTCGGCAACGGCGCCAAAATTTTATAGGCCGTTGTCGAGCCTACCAAAGATAAAGTCCTATCTTGGTCTCACTAGCTAATAGCAAGGGTAAGAAAGGGTCGAACCCAAGAGAGGCGTTGAATCAACCACCGAAATACTACCGCATAAATAAGCTAAATGAAGTCGAAATTGGTTTGGTTTTATGTAACAAGTGCTAGTTCAAGTCAACTAGAGCTAGGGGGAGATTAACTATATTTAGAGAGTTCTAGGGCTTGGGATATACCACTCAATTTCGTCACAAATCACAATTAGCAAGTAGCAAACAATGGTAATTAGGGGATGATATAGGGGAAGTCATCTAAAGCACCCAACTACTCTCTCAAGCTAGAGGGATTACTCGAATTATGAATACAACCTACTCTCGTGGTTACAAAGCATAAAACAAGTATTAAAGCATAGTCACAATGACAAAAACATTCCCTTGACTGGAAATTCCTATTCTCATGGTATTTCAAGTCAATTAAGCATAAGGGAGCTAACTCAAGTTCATCTCTCAATCCTTCATTGAGAAAGCTTAGATAATAGTCCTAGCAATGGCCATATACAAGAACTAAGCAATTAAACCACTTAAGCTCAATTAATTAACACCTAACAATTACCAAATTAACACATGCAACAAGTAATTAGTGACTACATTGAGGGTTTTACCCAAACCCTAGAAAATTAGACTACTCACAATCCATGGAGATTAAAGCAATTAAGGATTTCAAGTAACTCATGAACAAGAATTAACCAAGGATTAAGCTAAATAACAATCTAAGCATACAAGAATTAAGCAAGATGATTAACAATCAAAGCAATTAAAATGGAAGAGAAGAGTGAGAAAATGTTACTAGAAGCTTCAACTTGAATATCAATGGTGGAACTTGTCTTCTACAATGATTGAGAATCAAATTTCCAAGCTAATAATTATAATCTAGCTAATGATTTGAGAATATTTGTGTTTCTACAATTGCAAACTAAGAGGAGGCAATAAAAACTTAGATCCGTACAAATGAGCTTCCAAGGTTATTTATAAAGACCCCCAAATAAAAAGGACGGAGAAAACAAGAGTCGGGCACGGCTACAGGTCAGCACGGACGTGCTGAGGTTGGCACGGACGTGCAGCTATACCTGCACGGACGTGCTGAGATTGGCACGGGCATGCACCTGGGAGGCAGAAGGTACTGTTTTAGTCAGGGCATCCTGCACGGACGTGCCGATATTGGAACGGGCGTGCACCTGAAAGGCAGAAGGATCAGTTTTGGCTGAGCAACCTGCACGGACGTGCAGGATCATGCACGGACGTGCTGAATAACCTGCACGGGCGTGCTGAGTTCTGCACGGACGTGCAGGCCTTGAAAACAGTAGGTAGTAGTTTCTGGTCGTGCTGGAACACTTCTGCACGGACGTGCAAAGTATGGCACGTCCGTGCAGACTCTCTAAGGCCTTTATCTTCACTTTTCTTCGGTTTTGCTCCATTGTTTCGGCTTCTAACCTTGGTTTATCATCCAAATGCCTCAAATGGTCGCCTTTGAACCTAAAAACCCAACAAAAACACTAACAATCCGTGAAGGAAGGGATACACAAAAGTTGAACAAAAATAGAGTAAAAGTGAACCAAAATGCCAATATACCAAGTAAACAAGGTTCGAAATCACTCTAAAATCGTATCAAATAACAAGTTATCAGCGAGACGGGAAAATGTTTCAAGCAATAAGCAAAAACCCTAGCCACGCAAAAACAAGGGAAGCGCGCCAAATAGGAGCGTGCCACGTGGCAGCATACATGGCAGCACGCCATGTGTCAACACACGTGGCAGCCAGGTTGGCAGTCACCAAGTGGCATCGTGCCACGTGGCAGCGCACCATGTGGCAAAGTGCCACGTTGAAAGCGCGCCATGGTGGCAGCGCATGTAGCACAAGGGGGATGTGGACACGGGCCAAAAAAAAGTGGCCTAACCGAACCCAACTTGGGGCTCAAGGTTTGGCGACACATGGGTAGCTCACAATGCATGTGAGTTGCCTTTGGGACCAAGTGAGAAAATGGTCCTCACCTAACCATGTTACACTTGTTACTTATACCTTAGTTTATTTAACTAAGGGTTGAATTCATTTATCTTTCCCATGTGGGATATTATTGTGAAAAGTCCCACATTGAAATATGAGTGTAATTCACAAGGAAGTTGTCCTTATAAATAGCCAAGGCATGGCTTGGGATTACTTGCTTGAATAAGAGTTGTAAAGGGCATCATTAGTAAGTGAAAAGCCTTGATCTCAAGAGTTGGAAAAGGTATCACATTTAGTGAAAGCCTTTGAACTAAATTACTCGGGTTTTATTGGTCGGGTCTTACTAACCCCAAGACATTGGACCTTGTCAGTATTCGTTGGTGCGGGTGGATCAACGTTGGAGGCTTCGTGTTTTCGGAGCTAGTTTTCAAGTAAGAGCCCATTCAGTCGGGGAAAGCACGCTCCAAAAGGTAATGTTTTTATCTTAATCTTGTATTTCATTTAATTATGTTTATGGTTTTATTTATTGCGAGTGCGGTCTTGTTTTTGGGTTTGTTTTCACGGTGAGTCGGACTCACCAAACCCTAACAGGGTGAACAACCTCTTTTGGACCAGGTCGAACCGTCCTTTATGAAAGGAATGGTGTCCTTCGAACAAGTGTATTATTCTGATAACGGGTTCAGAATTATTAGAAAGCTAATATATTCAGTAAGGTCAAGTGATCGAAATGCCTGGGTGGAGGTCGCTTCCGATCAGTAATATTAATATAATTAATATTACAGCTTAATCTTAACTGAACCCTTCGGGTCACACCCAAGCAAAATATACGAACCGACTCGACGAATTAATTCGGAAGAAATTAATTCGTCGCCCGAGTGTTAAATATTTAGACGTCGGTAATTCGAGCTTGGAGCGTCGAAACCGATCGTCGGAAGTCGAGTCAAAAATAATAAAAAGACGAGACGCGCAAAATAATAATAAATCGACCATATTCCCAAAATACCCCTAGCATCGGAATGCCCCGAGCATCCGAATGCTAGGGGCAAAAATGTCCAAGCATAGGTGGCTAGCAAGCGCACCAAGCCAAGCCTAGCATGGCTGGCTAGGTGCGTGCTAGCGCACCGTGCTAGCAGCCACGCACAGCAGCAGCTAGCAGCCGCATGCACGTGGTGCGTGCAGCAGCTACCGCAAACTAAGCGTGCTAGTAGCGCATGCACTAGCAGCCACGCACAGCAGCAAGCCCGCACCAAGTGTGTGGCTTGCGCGCACAGCAACAGCCCGCATCTTGGTGCGAGGCTGGGCTCGTAGCTGGGCCATAGGGCCGATCACTATGGGGAAGCTTGAGGAATATGGGAGCAAGTGGGTAAGGACATGTGGCACAAGGAGAGTATTGAGTGGGGAGCAAGTATGGTCCCCTACTCTCCATGTGGTCCTCACCAACCCATTTCACATGGTAATGCTACTTGTAGATTTATTATTAGTTTGCAATTTAAATTTAATTTAGCTTTAAATTAATTTGTGGAATTTCATGATCCCACATTGATGGGATAGAAATTCCCACTCATACTTTCCCCTATAAATACCTACCTTGGGATTTGGAGTAAAGTACTTGAGTGGGAGTTAGAAAGAGCATTCCATATTTAGGGAAAAACTCTTAAACTCCATTAACACTTGGGTTTTGGTCGGACCTTGCTAACTCCAAGGTAGCGGACCTAAAAAGTCGTGTTTGTCCTTTGTGGGTGGATACCTTTGGAGGCACGGCATTTGCGGTGCTCAAGGCTTTCAAGTAAGAGCCCGTTTTGAGAGGGTGAAGCTCGCTTCAAGGGTATGATTTGTTCTTCCTTTTTCTTGTGTTTATTTAATTATGCTTTATGGTTTTATTAATTACGAGTGGTTCCTTGGGTCGGGGTTGTTTCCGCGGTGAGTCGGACTCACCAAACCCCAACACTTTAGGCCCTTAAAGAAGTATGTATATGGTACCTCGTCAGACAGCCCCTAGATTTGAATTCTCACCAGGTTAAACCGCCTAACATAGGAGCGAAGCCCTTTTTTATCGCCCTGTCGGATGGTGCTCAAGTCGAGACCTGTCTTTTTGGCAGGGATGTTCATCGAGAAGTTGGAGGCAAACAGGAAGGCGAGCTTCCTGAAGCTGTCGATGCATCCGGCTGGCAGATTGCCGAACCATTGTTGGGAAATTTTCTTCAATGTAGCCGGGAAGCACTTACATCACATAGCATCCTCCAGCCCTTGCATTTGCATAAGGTTGGTGTAGTCCATGAGGTGATCCTCCGGGTTGGTGGTACCATCATAAGCACCCGCCAACACATTCTTTACCTTGGTCGGCTATGCGGCCTTGGTTATCTCCTTAGTGAACGCAGAAGTTTGTTCACCATGTTTGAGCAGACGGAGTTGCTAGTCCAAAGGTTGGACATTGTATGCCGCCTGACCCCCAAAGAGGGATGGCTGCATGAAGTGAGGAGAATACAAACCATAGACCATAGAGGGTACATACGGTGCATTCCCAATCATCTAAGGGCCAGAGTAGACGCTATTACCGCCTGTATGGCTCTCATGCAAGGATTGAATATTTCCTACATGTATTCTTGAAGCTGTCTGGAAAGCTCGAGGTGGAGGCTGACTCAGACAGCTGATAACTTCTCCAGCGGGTAATGATTTCCCGAGCGTCAATTGTTGATTTTTTTTTTTTACCCACCGGTTGTTCCTCCTGGCGGAGGTTTCTTGTATTCTTCTGGGGTATAAGAATCTTGGACTAGTCAAGGGTCCCAGCTTCCTTATCCTTTGGATGCGGAGTTGGTTGTTTGTCCCTTACTGGCTTCTTCCTCTTTGGAGGTGTCTTCTTTGCCGACTGACCCTTGCTTGGGCCAGCCTTGCTTTTGGTGATTAGATCCTTGATTTCACCCTTGAAACTAGTCATGAATTTCATGAGTTCGTCTCGGGTGACTAGGGAGGATCCGTTTGCCATTCAGGTTTCCCCTTCCGGCTGGATAGGAGGCCTGCTTTTACCCGCCTGGCTTGCACCCCGCTCCAGAGTGTCTCTGGGACGGATGCACTTGGTTATTAGAGAGCCATCTTTGGAAATGTACGTTTTGGCCTGAGGATCATCATCCTAATGGTCAGTAAAGACCTCTAGCTGATTAACCATGTGGTAAGGAGGTGGTACAGACTCTTGAACCATCCTTGAGGTACTCTCCCCACAGACAGCGCCAAATGTTTTGGGTGTTTTTATCTCTCGGGAGAGTTACAGCTCGAGGACTGATCCGACTGCGCTTGTACCAGCAAAACAACGGAGACTCCGGGTGTTTGGAGCTCTGCCTCTGACGGTCAAGTTAGTACTTAAATATGAGTAGGAGAAAGTGCGGAAAATAAAGTGAGATCTTCTTGGATTCCGAGATCAGATGTTTCTCTAATGTGAGAGAATGTAGGGTAGGTGTAATAAATGATTAAATGTGCCCAAAAGTTGGGGAATATCTCACTATTTGTAGAGTCATTGGAGGACGTGCCATCTCTAGGTCATTTGACCTAGATGTGGTGGGTTGCGCCGTTTTACGGCGTTCTTGGGAATTGGGCCTTGAATGCCGCAATCCAGGAAGCATCTGAGGTTGACACATGTTAGCTGGTAATTTACCCAAGTGGACCTACCTAGGCTTGACACTTGGCCCTCTCTGATTGGTCCACGTGGACACGGTAATTTTACCCAAAACAAGGTTCATTAAAAAAATTATTATAAATTCTCATTAATTAAAAAGTGATAATATAGTTAAGATGGATCTTGTTAAATTCGTCTCATCGTATTAATATGGTTTTTATGCATATAAAAATGAAGATATTTACGTTTTAAGATGTGTCTTGAAAACTGTGAAAAGTTCAATTGCGCAAACAAATAGAAATAAAGGAAGTAATTTTTAAGGAGTCCATATAGGCGCATAACACCTACATGTTAATCATATATATATATAGGACCAGGTTATAATGAGAACCAATTAAAAAATAGGAACTAAGAACCAATCAAGACCGTTAGATCAGAAACAAAAAGAGCGTGATCTAACGGCCGAAATTGATTCAGACAAATTAAATGTAGCACACAAATTAAGGCGTGATTTCTCTCTCCTCTCTCTCTCTCTTTACTCCGTCATTTTCGCTCTCCTCTCTCTCTACTCTTCTTCGCCATTTTAAACTTCTCACAAGCTTCGAAAACCGCCATAAGCGTCCATACAACTGCTTAATTTTGCTATATAATCACAATTATAACTTCTACTGTCTACATATTTTATTTTCTAAACAAAAAATTTCGAAAATAGGTAAAAATTGACGAATATTAGGTATTATATCGAAACTTAGAAGTTCATACTCTTTTTTGCTATTTTTGTTGCAATTTTTTACTTATATTTGTTTTTTTTTTTTTTTTTTGCTTGTTTATGTTAAATTTGAAGTACCAGAAGTTGAATCAGAGTACTTCGAAGTTCAATTGGGCATTTTTAAGTTCGATTTCTTCTGAATCATGTATTTTCACAATTTAGTTTGGTTTTTGTTTACATTATGTTTAATTTAATTATTATTTTGGTTTGAATTTGTTGTAATTTAGGTTTCAATTGGTACTAATTTAGAATAGTTTTGAATAATTTAGGAGTAATTGTTTATAATAGTTAATTTATGAGTAAGTATTTAGTGCATTATTGTTGCTTTGGTACTTCTCCTCTGCTATTTGCTATTGAAAATGTTGCTACGGAGTAATCAAGTAAATTTGGTTAATTTATGAGAAATTTTTAACTGCATTATTGTTACTATTTGCTAAAAGTAGATAGAAATTGCCTAATAGTAAATTGATGTGCCTAAAAGTAAATAACATTTTTACAAGTACATAGAAATATACTTAAAGTAACTTTAAATTGATTAAATGTTACTGAATTACTATGAGGTCTATAGCTAATGTGGCTTGTGTATAAATCAATTAATTGATGTGACTTTTTTATTATGGATTGTGTATAACATATCAAAATAGATGAAAATACTTACTCATTACAATACCCTATACATTATCCTTAGTCATCTCATTTTTGTTTTGAATTGTAGACATATTAAAACAGCCAAAACTACAAAGAAAAAACCTCCAACACAACCAAATCCAACAAAGGAAATTCCTGTAGCAAAGAAGGTTGCTGCAAGTAAAAAACTTACTGTAGGCAAGAAATCTCCTGCAGCTAAGAAACCTCCTACGGCCAAAATAACTCCTGCAGCCAAGAAAGTTCCTGCAAATTCAAAGCAATCTCCAATTAAAGGTATATAATATTGAAATACAATAATTATTTAATAAAGTAAATAGAAACACTTATAAAGTAAATCATTTATATGTATAAGTCTATGTTACAAATTTAAAGATGCATACTATTACATAATTGAATATAAAAGTAAATGGTTAGTTTAGTAAAGTAAATAAAAAAGCTTATAAAGTAAATATATATGTTTTAAAAGTTCTTTAACATGTCTATACTTATAAACTGATTGTGCAAACTAAATGTATTAGGTGCTAAGCTTCAAAGGATTTTAAAAAAACAAATATTGATAAAGAGAAGGATTAAGGAACTAGAAGCATCAAAAGGTTCATAAAAGTTTATTAAATTAAATTCATATGTTATGTATTAAATTTATATAGTAAAGAATCTATTACTCCAAGGTACTAATCTGTTATAAAGTAAATGGAGACTGTTATAAAGTAAATAGAAATTGTTATAAAGTAAATAGAAACTCTTATAAAGTAAACAGAAACTGTTATAAAGTAAACTATTTACTATTATATGTCTATGATGTTTATTAAGTTTAATAAAGTTAATAAAAATGCTTATAAAGTAAATACAAATGTTTCCAAAGTTAGTTAACATATTTTAACAAATTATAGGAACAAAGAAAAGGACAAAATCTGAAGTGAAAGATAGCAATTATGAACCATAAGAAGATCAAAATGAGGATTGTGATGGATCATCAGAAGAAGACAGAAAAAAGGGAAAAGCTCATTTGAAGAAAAAAATGAAGCTTGACAATTTTGACCTTGATGTACATGAAGTTATTGATGTTAATGATTATGATGATGGTAATCTGGAAATCAAGAAAACACATTGCAGGCCCAATGCAGTTGTTGATTTGATCAAGGATTTTAATGAGCAGCAAAAAAAAGATGTCATAAGTATTGGTTTTGGAGGAATGCTTGAACTAAAGTTAACAAGAATTTCAACAAAGATTCTTCCATGGCTTTGTAACCATTTCAATGAAAGCAGCTGCATGTTCAATATTGACATGGTGAAGGAATTTTTAGTTAGTTCTTATGATGTTGAAGATATATTCTTGCTTCCACATGTAACTGAGAACAAGTTCAGTTTTTAATTAAGGAAGCAACCTCTCTCACACTTGTTGATTCAAAAAGAATGGAAGAAGAAGCTAGGAATTCCATAAGATGATGAGATAATTGTTAATAATTTGGAGAACAAATTAAAGAATTTAAAGAAAGGAGGGGAGGATTTTAAAAGATTCTTTGTGATGTATGTTTGCAGCACATTCTTGGCCCCTATTGCAAATAAAGTGATTAATTACAAGATAATCAACTATGTAGACAATGTGAAACAGATACATAACCTAGATTGGTGTGGTTATGTGATGAATAACCTGTGCAAAGCAGTGGGGAGCTTCAAGAACAACAAAAACAAGGAATCAAGATTAGGAATCAGTGGATGTGTCTTGATTCTTCAACTTGTCTACTTTCATCATCTAGCATTCAGAGGGCAGCCTGAACCTACAACACTGCCATTGATCAAACATTTGTCAGATGAGAAACTGAAAGAAAGAATTGCAAATGAGGCAAAAAAATCTTTTGGTCAAGGAGAACTCCAAAAAGATGACTATCCAATTTATAAAAAAAAAAAAAAAAAAAAAAAAAAAAAAAAAAAAGGACACCAAGCATTCTTGGGAGATGTAATTGAGAATGCTTATAAAAACTTTGCTGATAGAGAGAGAAGAATGGTTACATTCAACCTACAAGAAGGTGTCATGACAAATAGTGAAATACATGATGCTGCAAAAGATGTGAGTAATTTTTTTATAAGTTTCAATGATTTCTTGTATTTACTTTAAAATGAAATATCTTTACTTTTATTATATTGAATTGCTCTTCTTCTAGTAGTAATTGAAAGGAATGGTGTCTTTCGAACAAGTGTATTATTCTGATAATGGATTCAGAATTATTAGAAAGCTAATATATTCAGTAAGGTCAATTGATCGGAATGCCTGGGTGGAGGCCGCTTCCGATCAGTAATATTAATGCATAATTAATATTACAGCTTAATCTTGACTGAACCCTTCGGGCCACACCCAAGCAACAAACGAGCCAAAGCGACGAATTAATTCGAAAGGAATTAATGAGTCGGCTGAGTAATTTATATTTAGACGTTGGAAATTCGAGCTTGGAGCGTCAAAACCGAGCGTCGGAGAATCTCAAATGTCGAGCCAAAATTTAGGAATTGGCAAGACGGGAAAATGTTTTAAGAAACAAGCAAAAACTCTAGCCACGCAAAAATAAGGGAAGCGCGCCAAATAAGAGCGTGCCACGTGGCAGCACGCCATGTGGCAGCACACGTGGCAGCCACATTGGTAGCCACCAAGTGGCAGCGTGCCACGTGGCAGCACGCCACGTTAGCAGCACGCCACGTTGACAGCACACCATGGTGGCAGCGCATGTGGCACAAGGGGGTCGTGGACCCGGGTGACGGATCATGGACACGGGCCAAAAGAAAGTGGCCCAACCGAACCCAACTTGGGGCTCAATGTTGGGTGACACATGGTTAGCTCACAATGCATGTGAGTTGCCTTGGGGACCAAGTGAGAAAGTGGTCCTCACCTAACCATGTGACACTTGTTACTTATTCCTTGGTTTATTTAACTAAGAGTTGAATTCATCAATCTTTCCATGTGGGATATTTTTGTGAAAAGTCCCACATTGAAAGATAAGTGGAATTAACAAAGAAGATTTCCTTATAAACAACCAAGGCATAGCTTGGGATTACTTGCTTGAATAAGAGTTGTAAAGGGAATCACTAGTAAGTGAATACCCTTGAACTCAAGAGTTGGAAATGGTATCACATTTAGTGAAAGCCTTTAAACTCAATTACTCGGGTTTTATTGGTCGGGCCTTGCTTACCCCAAGACATTGGACCTTGTTGGTATTCGTTGGTGCGGGTGGATCAACGTTGGAGGCTTCGTGTTTTCGGAGCTAGCTTTCAAGTAAGAGCCCATTCGGTCGAGCGAAGCACGCTCCAAAAGGTAATCGTTTTATCATAATCTTGTGATTAATTTAATTATGTTTATGGTTTTATTTATTGCGAGTGCGGTCTTGTTTTTGGGTTTGTTTCCGCGGTGAGTCGGACTCACCAAACCCTAACAGCAGTATTGGAGCCTCGCTCGTTTATTTTTAAAATCATAATATTTAAGGTGTTTTTATGGCTTAATTTTTCTGGTTTTAAGTTTCTAATTAGATTAGTAGCTCGTTTTATCCATTTTAACCTCGTATAAGAGCTGACTTCAGCTCCCGAACTCATATTTTGACCCAAAAATAGTGAATGTTGGGTGGAAAAGGCGTTCTAGAAATGGTCTTACCCTATAAGAACTCGATTTTTAGCCAAAAAACGACCAGAAATGCACTTTTCGAGGGGTTTTTCATTTTTACGAAAAAATTTAAGTCTTTCTAACCTTGAAAATTAATTGCATATTTATGGTGGTTATGTAATTGGTTCAATACATATTTTATATGCAATTTTAAACCCTTTTAGGCATGATTACTTTGTGGTAATTTGTGTTTGAAAACTTGGTTTTATTTTTCACATAATTACAAATTAATTGCATTAAGTGTGAATTTGTTGTTATTTGAGGCTTCTAAGTACTAAAGATTCAATCTTTAATTATGTTAGGTGATTGAAACTTTGTGTTACTAAATTCCATGAATTTTTGTTGAACATTGTTGATTTAATCGTTTTTTTAGTTGATTGGAATCATAAAGTTTGAAACTTGTGATAGAAATTTGTTTATCTTCATATTGGAATATATAATTTTTTAAGGATTCATAAGTATTAAAGTTAGAATCTTTATTGAACTTATGTTCAATTTTTTAAACTCCCTTTTATTTTGTCAAAATATCAAGATTAATTTAAATTGATTAAACTAATAATAGTGAGTAATTGCCCTCTTATTTTTGTTGCACCAAGTTAAACCAATTTTATTAAAGAATGGTTCTTGGAAATAATTTAGTTAAATGCACTTGGATGAATTTATTTAAGTTGGACTTGTTATATTTTCATTTTTCCTCAAAATTAATTGATTCTAAAATTAATTTAGAATTGATTAAATATGTCACACAAAATCGGGATTTTTCCCGAGGCATGAGCACCAAATCGAGGCCTAAGAGCCCCAAGCATGCTCTCGGCAACCCAGGTTGCTCACGCAACCCACATGGGGCTGTCGAGGCTGTTGGGCGCCTCGAAGTGGTGCGTGTGTGCTGGGGAGCTGCTGTGCGACACCATGGCGCACCATGGTAGCCGCCTTATGGCTGGCAATGGATAAGCCGTGGGTGGGGCTTTCATAGAGTGTGTATGTGTGCGTAGCTTGGTACAAAATTGAGGGTAATATGCGTAGAAATTGCTTGTAAAGCAATGTTGTGCAATGAGATCGTGTGAGTTGTGTGCAAGTTGTGAGCACTCCAAGTCTTAGTGCTAGGCACTTGGATATTTTGGACTACGTAATTTTGCTTAATTTGTCGTTTTAATTATTTTAATCATTTTGTTTTATTTAATTAAATTTTGGAGGCTAGGCCTCGGGTTTTTTAGCGACATTTACAAAATTTTATTTTGCAAATAATTAGGTTTTACCGGCTTAATTAATTGGATTAATTAAGATGGATGCAGAATTTAGTGGGAGCTTCAAATATTAATTGCGTTTATTTACATAATCGGTTAAAACAACTTTGACTAGTTTTAATTAGGCGTGTTAATTGGATTAACCACCTAGATTAGTTACTAGTTATCGCGTGTTTATACTTTGTTACTTGTTTTATCATTGTAAAATGCATGGGCCATTCACAAATAGTAAATGGATGAATGAAATGTATATTCTCTCAAAGGTTTTATAAAATGGCAACTAGTGAGGCCCGATTAGGATAGAAAATACGGACTGCGATCCGTGATGTATTTTTGTAAATCTAAATACGGTCTGCATACCGTTGAGTATTTTTGTACCTTAATATTTAGATTAGTCCTAATCGTAGATACTAGTAGTAGCATAATTTTGGTCAAGTCTTGAAGACGGAGGTTCTTCGAAGACAAATCCATGAAGTTGGAAAAGAAGACCTTTTGAAGACTTGAAGAATTCAAGGGCTCATGCTAGTTGCTAATATGCATCAAAATGCTTATGCTTTACATATTTATGATCATTTTTTATGTATCAATAATATGTTGGATGCATGTTTAGGATTTCAAATGTTGTGATGATTAATTAAGTTCACTAAAATCAACCAACATAGAAACCCTAGGTCCCTAAATATTGAGTAAAATTGTCATTCCAAAACAACACTTATCGAGCTATTGAGAGTAGTTATGGGCTACGCCAAAGCGAGGCATCACTATTATTCCCTAGGATACGTAAGGTATGTGGATGGGTTTGCCAAAGCAAGAGATCACATACAAGTTGGTTTGGTTGTACTCAACGATATGAGTGATGGAGTCCAAACATGTCGTGGCAAAGTGAATAAATTTGTTGAGAGAGAATTAAATGCAACGATTTATTAAACAAAGAGTGGCTTGGAGCCATTAGCAAAGCGTTGCTTACCTTAGGAGATTGAGTGTTAAAACAAGTCAAAGCATGCTTAACCACTCTTTGTTTCTTTGGATCTTAGAATCGACTTATTCTCGCCAAATGGGGACAAATTTAATGCGTGGATAAGACGTTTAATAAGATTGAAAATTTGCAAGAATACCTTTTAATTTTCAAACTTATTATGTTATTTACTTCATAAATGGTTATACTTTGCACTTATATTTGTAGAATTCCAAATCAAACTGTATTGTTTTCCATGATTGGTAAAGAAAATCTTTGAGAATGGTTCTCAAAGAAAGGTAAAGCATTTCTAAAATACAATTCTCGTAAATGACTTTTATAACAAAGTCCGAAAGGACGGTTGGACATCATGTATTCAAAATATTAGGTAGTTTTGATAAAACAAGAAGTATTGAGTTGCAAACTCAAATTATCAATATTGACAACCAACATATATGTTCGCTTAATACATAGATGAGTAGAACTCATTGATGTAGTAATTCAAGCGTGAATTAAAGGAAAAGATGGAACTTTGTTTTACGGCGCATTAGATGCTTAATTATGCCTAACAAAGTATAAAAGTCAAAGACTCTTCAAGAAATGGTTCTTAAAGATTATGAGATAAAGTATGATAAGAAATATAGGAAACGAGGAACAAAGAGAAGGAATGAGATTTCATTTTACTAAAGAATTCATGTTATTGAAGTAAACATAGCAACTCATTATCTTCACAAAGTATTGGATACTACTTGAGTGTTCTAGTTTGAAAGTGACCTCAAACTATTGAAGATAAGCTAAGTTATCGACTTACAAGCTCAGAATGAAGCAACTGGTGCTACATAAGTTGTAAGGTCGTATGCTTTGTTTAAAGACCTTTAAGCTAAGGCTGGAACAAATAAATGGTTATTGTGTTCCATAATCAGCAATTGATCTGTTTACACACAGAAAGACTCACATTCAAAGCAATGAGCAATAGTTGCAAATTTGTTTGAATGGCATGGTTGTCTAAACCATGAGTCAAGAATGCTTTATTATAAACAAACATTTTCTTAACATGATAAACTGGCAAAAGGTCAAAGTCATGGGCACGATTTGCGTTCCGAACATCTTTAGCAATGTCAACTCGACAAGAACGTACTTAAGGCTTTATTAGATAGGCTCTTTATAGTTGATCGATTCAAAATCGTTCTAAAACAAGCAAGTCTTACTTGCTGAAACCGACAAAGGAAAGAGCTATTGTTCATGGTATAGACAATTGACTCAGAAAGTTAAAGAAGATTCATTTACTTCAACGTTTCAAAAAGAATTTGAAAAATATGTCTATATTCATCAAATGTGAACAAACTTGACCTTGAATAGTTCAAGAGTTCAGTGAAGTACAAAATCGACTTGGCAACATATCAAAACGCCTAGATTAGATCGAGCGATGTTTGCTTGAGCTAAGCGTGACCATCACAAAGTTATGAAATGGAAATTTTCATAAATAACTCCACAAAGAACATAGTGTGTCTTCACGGAGACCTCATTGCCATTTAAAAATGACTCGAACAATGATGGATCACATCCCTTCCTGTAAAATTCTTAAGATTTGCACGAAGGACTAATGTTACACTAAACAAAATGTCGAAGCTAAGAAAGGACTCCATATTCAGTTATGGATAGAATTAACTTCTAAATGTCTTTTCAAGTATATGTCTAAAACTCTTAGCCACAATGGGAGTTCACTGGCTCAGTGGGAGCTCACCGGCTTAGCAAGAGCTAAGTGGTTGAGTGGGAGCTTAATGGCTCATTAAAGGCTAAGATAGCTCAAGTGGGAGAAAACTGTTTGTTTTACAATGAACTTTTACCCAAAGACAATATACATGTCTCTTTGTAAGCATTCATGTGAGACCACGGGCATTACCTCCACAACATAAATGAGAACATAATGTTTGTTGCTCTAAGTAGTGTCTTTCTGGAAAGTAACACGTTTCCAAAATGACAAGTGGGATGAAAATGAACTCGATGACCATCGAGATTAGCAACAAACTAGAACTGAGAATCTCGGAAGACCATCAAAGGGCTTCGTAAGAATACTCGATCAAGAATACTCCAAAGGACTTTACAAATGCCTTAAAAGAGAATTCATTTCTCACAAACTTTTGAAAAGTTGGAGTAAGATCAAGAAAATCAAAGGGCTTTGGAAGCGCCTTGAAACTCAGTGTTTGATGCAATTACCCCATATAGGTATACAATTCACCAAAGGCTTGGATTGAATCCTATAAATTTTCTATTAAGTTAGAAATAAACCTAAGACTTACAAGCATACTATTTAGTATTAGATAGTAAGGGAATAATGTCTTGTAAAATAGCTATGACAAATTCAAATTCTAAATAATGGTTAGAGACCATAAAACCGAAATAGACTCTATGTTTGAAAATCATGTTTTAAAACATAATTAATTTGCATAAAGGGTGAAAGTCCCATCGATTGCAAATAATTTTTCAGGGAGAAAACTAACAAATATGGAAATGTATATGCATACATAGCTAGATTTGTTGAAATGGATATAATTAAATTCACGGAGTTGATTTTAATAAAAACCTACTCACCAATCGGAATGCTTATGTCTTTTCGTGATTGATCTAGCAAAATTGCACATATAAAATATGACAAAATAGATACCAAAACCGCCTTCCTATAATAGGATTTTTGAAGTGACTATAAAATAGTATAAGGGTTTTGAAAATCTAAATAATGCTAGATTTGAAAGTGAGCTCAAGGAATCCATTATGGGATTAAAGGAAGCATTGCATATAGGAACTAGAACGTGTTTTTCTCATGAAGTTAATAAGAGGATTGACTTATGGAGAAACATAGAAATTCTTATGAATAAGAAGTTTAGTGGGAGCAAAAGTAAATATATAACGGTCCAATGAAAAGTTTACGAACTCTATTGTGAAATAACTGTCAAATTCTAAATGCTTAGATTTGAAAGTATTTTTGACTATGGACCAAACAAAAGAGGATACTTAGTACGTATTGGGTATTAAGATCTATTATATAGACTTAATAAAATGTTTGAACGTGTAAAGGAATTTACCGTGTTAAACAAGAATTGAAGGATTTTGAGAGACTTTCTACCATATGTATAAAATAAAAAAATGTTTGAAGTAAGTATAAGCTAGGCTAAATACTAAGTCGAACTAGAAAGATTTTAGTAAGAGACTTTCAACCGTATCACATAGCGAACAATTTAAGCAAGACTCAGTGAAACTGAATAAGCTAAAATATCACTATAGACACCCATTTGTGTCTCCCCAAAACCAAACCCAGTGATGAGTACCTTTCGCGTCGAATCATAATCGAATGAAGCGAAAGTGTGGAGAGTCTAGTGTTACGGAAAGTTTTAATTTCTGTTCTCTTCTCTCTGTTTTTGAAAACTTATTTTAAGAAAACAGCCAATCCAGTTTGGTTGGTCCATGATATGGGTCCAATAGTAGTTTAGTTGGATGGGGCTTGACAAGAGCTTTCCAACGATATATTATAGGCCCAATTCCGATGAATATTGAGGAAGTTATGGCCAATTTACTAAACTAGGCCCGTTTTGAGCCTTATATGCGGCCCAATGATCTAGAGGAGGGCCTAATATGATTTATCATTCCTAATGCAATTAGGAATGGTTTTAGTCTTCTAGATTCTTCTAGAAGGTTCTTTTCATTCCTAATTCAATTAGCATTGATAAATTGACTTTTGTTGATTTTTCAAAGCTTTAATTAAAA
Organism: Chenopodium album; assembly: GCF_948465745.1. NCBI lineage: Eukaryota > Viridiplantae > Streptophyta > Magnoliopsida > Caryophyllales > Amaranthaceae > Chenopodium > Chenopodium album. The sequence goes on from NC_137839.1 coordinate 44,528,560, forward strand.
TCAAAAAGCATTTTCGAGGAAAAGATAGGATTTTATCCTCCAGTACGGCAAACTTATCTGATTTTCAAAAACGCGTCAAAAATAGGCCTGGGGCCTGACTCCAGGCATTGGCGCTTGGAACCAGGCCTGGCGCCTGGCGCCAATTAGCTGGTGCTGGCGCCAGCTCTGTTTTGCGTGCGCCAACCTCGTTTTGCGTGCGCCAAGTGCTCTGTTTTGATATTTTATATTTTTGGCTGATTTTCTCTATAAATAACGTATAAAAAACTCCGTTTTCATGGACCTGCAATCAGTTTTCATTCGCAATCATTAATTCTCTCTTAATCATTCACCAATTCTCGTCAAGTTTTCTTGATTATTCCATCTTTCTTTCTTTCTCTTTTCTAAATTTTGTTTTCACATACAAAATTCTGCATTCGCAAGATCTAGAAACACCTAGCCATATTCGAAGTTGCCTTCGCCCTAGACGTAAAAGGTTTAATTTCTGAGGGTTTGGTCCCTAATCTCTATTTCAATTATTTAATTTAATTGTTTGTTTATTATTTTCCTTGAAGTTACTAACGTGTGTATTTTGTTATTAGAAAGAGGTACGAGGCATCAAAGTAAGTGCTTTAATTGATTTATTGATATTGTGATGTAGAAATCATGTTTAGATTGTTATTATGATATTCCTAGTATCATGTCTAGGGTAATTTTAATATTAAATATGATTCCTACGATGCTTCCTATGTTCTTCCTAATATTTATGATTGTTAGTATCATGTTAAGGTTAAAGTTTGATTTTTATTGCTTAGTGACATGCTAGGGTTTGTTATTAATCTTGTTAGTATCATGCCTAGGATCTTGCTATTTTTATTATGCTTTAATATTAACATGAACATGATTATGATTATAACTGTTATAATTTACGATGATTATGAATATATATTATTATTTTGATGATGATTATTTTATCTATGATGATATTATTATTATTATGATTATTATAATTATTCATGATTATTATTCATGATTATTATGTTGCTTGATATTTATTTTTATTTCTTGATCACGCCTTTTATTACATGTTTAAAGGGAATTTGTACTTGTAATCACGCTTAATAAGATAATTAATAATCTTGTTTAGGGTTAATTGTTATTATAATTCAAGTGATCACCAATAATAGTTTATTTGTGCATTAAATTCAACCAACATAGATTAAACAGGTTTAGGGTTAATCCTATTGATTGCATGTTAATTAAGAAGCGCACATGAATACGATCAGAATAAAGTAGAGGCCTATTATTAGGGCAGGTTCAATCTCTTTTAGGTTGGATTTGTACCTTCATCCCCGAACCCTTATTTGGTTCTAGACCTTATGGAGTTGACGATCTCTTGGATCGTTAAGGGGTGTAACCTTCACCCTGTGAATGGTTTACAAGTTCCTAAAACTTGTTGGCGACTCTTTTGCTCTATCTTCTTCCCTTTTGGACGCCACCGTACTTTAGTGTATGATCACAGTGGGGTTCAAGCTAGGGGATTAACGCTTGAAATTATTCCCTACAGTCACATAGATGGAATAAGATAGAGAATTACTATGCAACTTAATCCATCATGTACTCTATGATATGGAATCGTCGCACGACTTACTTGCTTAGAGCACGTGAAGTATGTATGTAGTACCAATCAACCTAAATCTATGTAATAGATTGTTAGATTATGGCCAAGAACATCCAAAGTATTTGGATAAGTAACAGGATGAGTTCTTGTCTGGTGGAAACAAATACAATTTGATAATTGATGTTGCAAGCACAAACCTTAACAAGGATTAGATCCTTAAAAAGGAAGCCGTTTATAAGCACGAGCTAACAATGAGTCGTGGCTTGAGAATGGTAACATGGATGTGCATCCATGTGTAATGTGTGGGAATTGGAAGTAAATTTCCATGATCACAAGTGATTAGGGTATTGTACACACCCATTTGTGTCTCCCCAAAACCAAACCCAGTGATGAGTACCTTTCACGTCGAATCATAATCGAATGAAGCGAAAGTGTGGAAAGTCTAGTGTTGCGATTAGTTTTTAATTCTTTTCTTTCTCTATGTTTTTTAGAAAACCTATTTTATGAAAACAACCAATCTAGTTTAATTTTGTCCATGTCAAGGGTCCAATAATAGTGTAGTTGGGTCAGGTTCTAAAAGAGCTTTCCAACGATATATTATAAGCCCAATTCCGATGAATGATGAGGAAGTTATGGCTAAATTACTAAACTGGGCCCGGTTTGATTCTTATATGCGGCCCGATGATCTAGGAGGGCCTATTATGATTTATCATTCCTAATGCAATTAGGATTGATTATAGTCTTCTAGAATCTTCTAGAAGGTTCTTTTGAATCCTAATTTGATTAGCATTGATAAATTGACTTTTAAGAGTTTTATTTAGAATAAAAGAAGTGTTTTAAGGAAATTACAGTTTTGCCCTCTTGTACGCTTAAATTTTATCAAAATAAGAAAACGAGTGGAAAAATTGATTGCAGCGTCGTACAACACGTCTGGCGACACGTCTGGCGTCTGGCGACAGCCCTGTCGTCTGGCGACAGCCCTGTCGTCTTACGACAGCCGCGTGTTTGGCGACAGCGTCATGTTTTATTCTTTTTGAAACTCTTATACGTTTTTTATCATATCCGGCTGATTTTCTCTATAAATAGCCTCCTAAAACCTCCGTTTTAAATCACCAACTCTTATCAAGAAATTCTTGATATACTCTCTCTCTCTCTCTTTTCTAAACTAGCCTTCTCTCAAACACAATTCCTCACACATTAGATCTTTCTGAGTTTCTTGATTGAGTGTTATTTCAATTATTTAATTTAATTGTTTTTATTATATTTTCCTTGAAGTTACTAACGTGTGTATTTTGTTATTAGAAAGAGATACGAGGCATCCAAGTAAGTTCTTTAATTGTTTAATTGATATTATGGTATAGAAATCATGTCTAGGTTGTTATTTTAATTCCTAGTCTCATGTTTAGGATGTTTTCCTTGATTTGATGTTTTGAATGACAGCAATAAGTTCCTAGTATAATGTTTAGGGTAAAGGTTATAATATCAAATATGCTTATTATGATGATGTCTTTTATTTTCTTTCCTAATATTCATGCTAGTATCATGTTAGGTCTAAAAGCTTTGATTTTTAATGTTTAGTGACATGCTAGGGTTTGTTATTAATCTTGTTAGTATCATGCATAGGATCTTGCTATTGTTATGCTTTGACATGATTATGATTGTTATGATATTTTAATTATGATTATTATTATGTTGCTTGATGATTATTATTGATAATGCTTGATCACACCTTTTATTGCATGTTTAAAGGGAATTGGTACTTGTAATCACGCTTAATAAGATAATTAATAATCTTGTTAGGGTTAATTTGATTATAATTCAAGTGATCGCCAATAATAGTTTTGTTTGTGCATTAATATTCAACCAACATAGATAAACAGGTTTAGGGTAAACCTATTAATTGCATGTTATTCAGAAAGCGCACATGAATACGAGTAGAATAAAGTAGAGGCATATTATTAGGGTAGGTTCAATCTCTTTTAGGTTGGATTTGTAACTTCATCCCCGAACTTCCAGTCATGGTTCCAGACCTATTGGAGTTAACGATCTCCTGGATCATTAAGGGGTGTAACCTTCACCCTGTGAACGGTTTACAAGTTCCTAAAACTTGTTGGCGACTCTTTTGCTCTATCTTCCTTCCCTTTGGACACCACCATGCTTAAGTGTATGATCACAGTGAGGTTCAAGTTTTGGGTAATGCTTGAAATATTTCCTACAGTTTTTAGCGACTCCACTGGGGAGGATTTCTATTTTAATTCCTGAAATTTAATTCGGAAATGATTTAGAATGAGTGGATGAACTCAAAAAGTTCTAAGTATTTCATGTGCGTAATTTTGATTAACATTATTGTCATATTAATAAAAAAAATATCTCATTGGAAAGACCATCCGTAATGAGTTAAAACATAGGATTTTTACACGTAGGAAATTTGAGGAATATCTTTCACAACTAGGATCGAAATAATGCTGCGAAAAACTGGAAAATGTTATCGAGCACAGAAAGTTGCTGAGGCATGTAGGAATTGGCGTCTAGAAAATAGAGTTTGTCACCGATGATATGACTATGTCGCCAGGCAACACTCCTATCGCCAGGCGATAGAGTTATATTGCGGTGTTGGCCTCTATTCGCTGGCGCCAAGTTCTTCCAATACCGAGCCAGAAATATGAGTTCTAATTTCGACCAGTTTTAGCAGTGTTTGCTCGATTCTACTTCCTGATTGAGTTTTTCTCACTTTTCTGAAACCCATATGTGTTCTACATATGGACATAACCCTTTGGGAATTCATGCTCCATCTACCTGACTGAACGCTCTGTGCAACAAAGGGTACATCCAAGAATGTTGAATTCACCAAACCATGGAAGTGATTTTTTAACTCGCGGTGTCCCATCCACTCGCGCCAACCCTTTAAAAGGTAAGGCTTCCGCGCGGTGCATCCGGACAAATAACCATGGACCCTCTTTGATTAACCCATATCCCGAACTTTAGAGAACTAGATCTATGGTTAGGTTGCAAACTCATTGCATCATATTGTGCCTACTTGTCTAATTGTGCATTGTTGTGCATACTCTATGTGTTTTTCCTAATCGTTTTTTTTACTTGTGTTTAAGTCTTAAATAAACTGATTAATGACTAAAAGGACTTTGTCTAATTAATTAATTAATTAATTAATTAATTTGAGTAATTAAAGTCTAATAATCTAATCGGAATTGACTCAGTATGACTTTAGGCATGTCCCGTAGAGTTAAAATACTGAAAGCATTCCCAGATTAATGCTCCAATAATTGCGCCACAATTTGGGCTGCAGCGCCACTCGCTGTTGTGCAATACCGAGCGACAACTTTATCGTCTGGCGCTGCACTATAGAGTGCGGCGACAGTTCAGCATTTTACTCGAGCCATCACGATGAATCTAATTAAACAGTTTTCTAATCAGTTTGATTAATTTTTTTATTAACAGTACCTGTGTTAAGTCCTTAATTGAGTCTAGACACTAAGTCTCATGGTCTTACACAAGAGTCAAAGCATGTCAGTTGCACTCACAAATAAAGCACACACTTTGTGTATATGTCACCATGACCATGTCTTAGGTTCATGCATGAGTCGGTTTTTCCGTCATTTGAGTTGGTGGGTACATTCTATTCCTAATTTTTTCATATATCCCATCTACATGATTCTTCCATATCACAACCTTCATTCTTCCTATCTTCTTCCATCCATGCATGTTGAATAGAGTTTGAATCAAATAATTAACAGTGAATATCCCTAATCTCCCTTTCCATAGCACTTGGTCAAGGAGAGAAGAGCGATTAATCAAAGACAACACCTTTGTTCACATTCAACTTTTTGATAAACTAGTGAGTCGGAAACAAAAAGCTAAGAAGATAATGGCAAGTCAAGAAGAAGTCAATGAGCTTAAGAAGCAAATGGCTAGTGTTACTGAGGTGTTGAAGACTTTAACCCTCCAAATTAATGACCCTGTGAAGCAACAACAAATGGAGCTCATGCAAGAGAGCTTGAGAAAAATATCCAATGCCTATAAATTCCAGGGTATTAGCTCGCAAGGGGTCTCGATGGACAAGGAGCTTCTTCCGCAAAAATTCAATGCCACTGACATCCCTAAGTTCAAGGCAATAGATAATCCTTATTTCCACTTAAGAGCTTTTGAAACCATAATGAACATTAAAGGGATTGATAGGAAAATCTTTCATTCCTTGTTTTCTTTATCTCTTGAAACCGTTTGTCAACAATGGTTCTTTTCTCTTGATAAAGAGAAAACTACTACTTGGGATGCTATTGTAAATGCTTTCATTGATAGATATAAGTGTAATATTCAAGTCGAAACCGATTATAGACAACTTGAGATGCTAAGACAAAAAGAGAATGAAGGCTTTACTTCTTTCTTTAATAAGTGGAGGGAAAATTCCGCTAAGATGATTGAGGTTCCCTCCGTAAAAGAATCTGTGAGGATGTTCATAAAAAATTTACAAGAAAAGTATTCGAAGCATTTAAAATATCAACACAACTTGAATACTTTCAAAGCCGTTTATGACATTGGAATTGAAATTGAAGATGACCTCGCAAAGCAAAAAGCTACTAACAATGGTAACCACAGTGGCTGGAAAGGAAAGAAGAACGACAATCCTTCTTCTTCCGAAAACTCCCACTCTAGTAACAATGTTAGTACCTTTGACCATAATGGTGTCTTAGCTATGGATAATCAATGATATAAAAAAGAAACCCAGGAGAGAGTTCACACCCATTGGAATGACCTATGATGTTGCTTTTGATCGTCTCTATGATCGGGGATTAATCAAACTTATTGGTCCTACCGAGGATCCAACGCCTGAAAAGCGATCTTCAAGATGGGATCCCAATTCCTATTGCAAATACCATCAAGGAAATGGGAAAACCACCAATGAATGCTACAGGTTTCAAAATCTAATTCAAGATCTCATAGAAGCAAACAAGATCCCATTGCCTCTAGTTAGAGAGAAGACTGGGTGGTGATGAAGCAAACGACACAAGACAAGAGGCGAGCTTTAACGACAAGATTTCATGACCTCTTTTTCTATTTCTTTTTCATTTTTCCCTTTCCCCAATAAGTCTAGAATAGGCACCTTTCTGTTCCCTTAGATTTATTTTGTAGGTTTTTTCTTTTTCCCCTTTTAATAAAATGAGCATTTATTTCCTTGCATATAATCATTGCATTGCATCCAAAAGAAAAAAAAAAATTTGTCGAACTAAGCATAAGGTATACCAATGATTTGAGGCACCTCTTTTAGCCACACCATATCATACCTTTCACCCTTCAAATATACATCATTTCTTGATAAACCACTTTGAGCCTCGTCTAACAATAGACCTTTCTTTCTTCAACCCACATCTACCTAACCTTGGGATGGGATGGTGTGTAACTTGATGCAATTTTCAAAGAACAAAAGCTTAAGTGACTTCAAAAGATTAAAATATCAAAAAATAAGCAAAAAAACAATAAAAGTGTACAAAAGGGCAAGTGTTCCAATATCTTTGACATGAACATGTCTTTGATATGAACACGTCTCAGATAGCGTTTCTTATCGAGTGTTCGGTACCGTGCCTGAGAAACATGAATGCCAAGTGAGTGATAGACTGCATGATCGGGATTGCCCACATTTATAAAAATAAAATAAAAGCTAAAGCAAAAGAGAGAGCTAAAAAAGAGTTAAAAGCTTCAAGCATAAAAATACAAAGATTCAAAAGCAAGGTTGCACACCTTTGGGGCTTATCTAGGGTCTTCAGCTTTTGTCCCTTTCTTCTTCAACCTTTAGCCTAACCACATTACAACCCTTACAAAGACCTTTTTGAGGTATACACATACTTGTGCGAGGTCCGGCTAGAGCTACGTTCGACCTGATTCTTAACGGATACGTAGACAACCTCACATCGAGGTGCGGCCGTAATAAACATGCATTCATATTCACATTCACACACTCACACCATGATCATATCAAAGGATCTACAATGCTCATCCCTGTTCATGTAGAGCTAGACTTGGGGGCTTGATCTCTACATCATTAGCTTACCTAGCCTAAGAGTCACCATCATTTGACTCTTCTTGAAATAATTTTTCCACACACTTAGCCATTGCGGCCTAACTTTAGTGTCACTATCACACACATCACAGATACATGACCAAATATAATTCCTCTTAGGAACCTTATGTCATGAAATCTTAACACAACGATGAAGCATGCTTTGTCATATCAATATCAATCATCATTGCATCACAAAGTATGAAGTACTTAGCCTCTGCGCCTAAGTCACCTAAATACTTTCATTATTGAGTCAACTAGGATAATCTAAGATGTTACAATATTTGTACTGTGAGAGACAACATTAACGGATTAAGCTCATTCAACATGCACCTTCAAAAACTTCGCTTCTTTATTTTTTCGCGTCTTTCTTTTTCGGGAGAAAGTCGATACCCTCCACAAAAATGACAGAAAATTTTTTCTTTTTTGCATTTTCGAGTCGCACGATCACATTACAATGCACACACGAGTCATGTACACATTGAGTCATGTCGTGAGTCACATTGAGTCGAGTTAACCTCAAGTCAATCACAATGAGTCAAATTTATACCTTGAGTCATGATGAGTCAAGCAACACTAAACCTTAGGTCAACCCTAAGATAATTAAAGAGATTAGCAAAGTCCTATAGTCAAAGATATAAATGCAGGTGCATCCCAGCAAGCAAGAACATTCCCGGATTTTTTCGAAAAACCGATAATATGAACACAAGATATTCTTCCAAGATGAGAGGAGTTTGAGCAAAATAACAGGGATCAGTAAATTAGAGATGAAGAGCTTAAATTTACAAAAGATTTGAGCGGATTTGGTTGAAAGGAAACGACTAAGTTCAAACTTCGAAGCAAAACCGAGCAACAGCAGCAGCAAGAGCAAAATAGGGAAGACTCCAGCGCCAGGTGACAAGGCTGTCGCCTAGCGACAACATCTGTCGCCTAGCAATAGAAGCAAAGTGCAGCGCCAGAGTCTTCCAGCAGGCGCCGGTGCAGCGACAGGATACGTTGGCCCCATATTAGTTTATGCGGACCTCATACAGCAATTTTGGGTTCCTTGGTACGCTAGTTAGCCCCTATAAGCAAATTAACATGATTAGTAGTCGACTCGATTACAATCGCAGTAAGTAATTGACCTGACGACGATCATCTCACTTAGCTTAAGCGCCTAAGCATTGGCTCATTACAAGCACCAACACATCGGTTCTAAAGCAAAACAAGCACTTATACGACAATTTTTCCAAGATTGGATTGTCATCCCTAACTGACAATATTTCCAAATATGGATTGTCGCACATTCTTCTTCAACGACAATTTTTCCAAGGTTGGATTGTCATCTCTGGCAAAGTTTCCAAGCGTGGATTGTCGTGCTCCTTCTCTGTTTGGCAAGTTTTTCCAAAGTTTGGATTGTCATCTCTGGTAAGTTTTCCGAGATTGGATTATCATACACATAGTTCCCTATGGAAAAATTTCCCAAAGAATTGTCGTAGGTCTGTACTCATCATAAATTTCGGCAAAGGTTCCTTAACGTGGATTGTCATTCATTTCAGTAAGTGGCAAAATTTCCAGAAGTGGATTGTCGGTCGACTCTTTTTTCTGCAAATGTTCCAAGACGCGGATTGTCAATAATGGCAATATTTTCCTAAAATGATTGTCGCAATGCGTTGGAAAATTTCCAAGGTGGATTGCTTTCAAGAGTTATATTCCAAGATGTGGATTGTCGATCGTAGCAAATTGACAGATTGTTACGAAGCATTGTCAACTTTTCCCAAAATAGGATTTTGGCAAATTTTCCGAGATACGGATTGTCGCTTCATTGTAGCAACATTTCCAAGGATTGATTGTTACGAAGCATTGATAACTTTCCCTAAATCGGATCGTCATACATCACACAAGAGTTGTGTTGACAACTGTTCCCAAAGAAAAGAGGATTGTCATCACTCGAAGTATCGCAAACAACTGAGGATCGTTTCAGGCGAAGCAATCTTCGATAGTATTCTCTGGCTTGCAGAAGACTATCAGAGTGGAAATTAGAGGCAGTTACAGGCGTAGAAGTCTTCAGGCGGTATCCCCTAGCTTGAGGAAGATCGTCAAACAAAAAGAAGCTCTTTGTTCAAAGACGTGTGGACATATCAAAAAGGCTCCATTGTTCAGAGATGAGTGAACATCAAAACAGCAAGATGGCGTTCCCTAGCTTGTGGAAGGTTGTCACAACAACAAAATGCAACACAAATCGGTTACTCCAGAGACGTGTGCTCGACGGTGCAAGATACGCGTTTCTTAACTCTTTTATCTGTTTTAAACTAACGCTAGTTTCATTCAATTTCAAACTCTTTGAAACATAATTATCAATCCTAACTCCATTAGGATTCAAAAGAACCTTCTAGAGTATCCTAGAAGACTATAATCAATCCTAATAGCTTTAGGAATGATAATTAATAATAGGCCCTCCTCTAGATCATTGGGCCGTATGTAAGAACCAAATCGGGCCCAGTTTAATATTTTGGCCATAACTTCCTCATTATTCATCGGAATTGGGCTTATAATATATCGTTGGAAAGGTCTTTTCAAACCCCATCCAACTACACTACTGTTGGACCCATATCATGGACCAAACTAAACTGGAATGCACTTTTTTCATAAATAGGGTAAGAAAAGAAATATTTTCAAAAACAGAAAGAATAGATACTTTAATAAAAACATCCTCATCACTGGACTTTTCACACTTTCACCTCGTTCAATAATCAAATGACATGAAAGGTATTCAACGTTGGGTTTGGTTTTGGGGAGACACAAATGGGTGTGTACATAAATCGAACACATTTAAAAGTAAAATACCTGAAAAATTACTTGTTTAGACAGTTTCTACTGTCATGGGAAACACCATATTGCCCATAAGCTCTACAGGTTATGCCCTTTTTGGATTTTTGTTCAGTAGCTATTTCTTTTACACTCTTCAATCGCTTTGAACTTTTGGCAGAACCTTTATTAAGACACTGATTAGGAGGCAAGATATTTACATCTACTTCATTTGACCCAACCAAAATTTGAATATCAGCATCTTTCACCTCTTTTGAACTAGGTGCATTTTCAGGATTATTCTTTGATATCATCTGCTCCTCAAATGAAGATAATGTCCTAATAAGCTCAGATAAATCATCCTCAGATTGGTCAGTTAAATTCACACAACTGAAAATCTTGGACCATACATCACTGACCAATTGCTTCTTCTTATCATACTTAGAAGCATCATCTAAAGCAACATTTATGACAGAATCTTTCTTTAGAACATCTTTTCTCCAACGATTCAAGATACAAGGATCGGGAATTTCATGTATACATTTTTCTTTTATTACAAACAGAATGTGTCTACATAAAACGCCTTGACTCTCAAACATTCTACAAGTACAACTTGACTCATATGTGGCCAAGTTAAAAGTTACATCAAAAATTTTCCTTTTCTCATGATCAACAATAATAGAAAACTCCACACCATCTCCATACAAAGAACTACAACTTTCAACACCACATGAAAGACAGGCTCCCCGGCATTCTTCTTGAAAATCATAAAATATGGCACGAGTATAAACAACAGCAGCGTGCTTTTCCAAGTGTAAATGAGTAACCAATTGAGGCTTGAGTTTATTAAGCCTGATCAACTCATCCTATTCATGCCTTTGAGCATCAAGAGCAGTTTCATAACGGACAAAGAATTCAACACAGGTCACATGAGGGTTTGTAAAATTACAAAAGAAACTGTTTTCACCTTCAAACCTAGAAGTAGAACGCAGTAACCCACCCATAAATAAGTTCCTAAAATATGTAGGAATCCAAAGATGTTTAATCTTAAACATGTATGCAAACCACTCATGATCGACAAGGTCAAACTCCTCCAAAACACTATTCTAGCCATCAACAAATACATGAGGATCAATTTCTCTATCCCAAACTACTACACTTAGCTTTTTCAGGAAATTAGTTTCATTACAAAAAGCAGTTCCAACATTTTCAGGTACTTTCCTCATTATGTGCCACATACATAGCCTATGTTTAGTCTTGGTAAAAACCTTTTCTATGGCAATACCCATTGTAGGATCTTGATTAGTGATAATACAAGAGGTTATCTTCCCATACACTTCAAAAAAGTTTGAAATAGCCACACAAAAGTGTAACACCCCCAAATCTCCCTCTACGAAAATACCAGTATAATACGTATAATTATACCGTAGAGATAGACTTGGGCGTATTACCGCCGCGTGATTACGCAAGGCTACTCAAAATACTTAACTCAACAACAAAACCTGCAGCGGAAACTCAACTTTCTTTTATTAATACTTATAAAACTAGTAACATTGTTATGAGCCCTCAAAAATAAAGACAAGACCAACATTCCTAAACTAGGTGAAGCAAATCCCTAGACTCCCATATGCTCATTCATGACTCCACCTGAAAATAGTCAACACTGCTTACCATTACGGTAAATAGGGCAAACCAAAACAAATAAGAAATACGGATTAGCAAAATATGCTAAGTACGATAAGTGCAAGATAGTGTAAACTCAATTTATTTGCAAACATGCTTTTAAAGCCAATTCCAATAATTAACCCAATAAATTCAAAACTCATTATTCCAAAACCGATTCCAATGATTCAATATTCAAAATAATAGTTAATAAAACCAATTCCTTTATTAAGAACCAATTCCTTTTAATCCAATTCCTCACTCAAGTGTGCACACCCCCCAAGCTAGTCTCCTTATATTACAAGACTATTCTTGAGGAAAGACCCGGTCATACAAAGGCAAAGGCCTTATCAATAAATCAAATCCGCATAGTGAGATTACTAACATGCTTATAAAGCATTAATAATAATAATAATAATTTAATGGTTCAATAAATCCTTTCAATATCCAATAGTTCCCAATATTATTTAAACACGATAAGTAATCCAAACCATTCAAAACATGATTTTAAAATCAATCATTCAAATACTTTTATTAAAATAAATATCTTCAAACATAATTTATTTCAAAATCAATTTAATTCAATCACCAATTAAATCATGTAAATTTAAAACATGTTATTCAACCCAATTACTTTCAAAGATATCTAGCCACCTAAACGTACCTTGATCCTTGCTAGAAAAATCACACAAAAAGAACCTCAAGAACCTTGATTGAATACACCCTACAAATAAATATAACCTTAATCAATATAAGGTTAACAAATAATCACAAATAATTAAATTAAAACCTCCCAACTATATGTACATGAACCTTTCAACATAAACATTATTAAAAATCTGATTTTATATAATTAAAACTACTCATAATAATTATTTATAAATCCCCCATAATAATAATAATAATAATAATAATAATAATAATAATAATAATAATAATAATAATAATAATAATAATAATAATAATAATAATAATAATAATAATAATAATAATAATAATAATAATAATAATAATAATAATAATAATAATAATAATAATAATAATAATAATAATAATAATAATAATAATAATAATAATTTAATAAGATAAGAGAATAAGAAAAGATAAGAAACCAAGGAAAAGAGAAGAATTGGATTTGCGTTGGAAAGAATAAGCAGAACTTGCAGAGGCTGTAACTCCTTTGATATAACTCTGAATTGGGTGATTTTTGAGCCTAAACTCAAGAATTTTTTGAGAGGAACAATCTTCTGTGAAACGTTAACACCCCATAAACTAAGCAGAAGTTCCCGAAAATTGGCTTCAAAGATAAACGGGATGATTTGTGTAAAAAGAGGAGAAGAAAAGTAGAGAATTGGTGTGAATAAGTGGGAAGAATTAAGGGTCTATTTATAGTTTTGAGAGTGTAGAAAGGATAGATTTTAAGGTGTGATATGATTACTAGAAAATGTGATAAGTTTTTGGGGTTGTTAAGGTACTTGAATCAAATTAAGTCTAGATTTATAGTTGGGTTAAAAGATAAGAAAATTTAAATGGATATACATATGGTTGGGAGAAGAAACATATAAACAAAATGAGATAATGAAGAAGAAAATTAGAGGTTAATTTAAAATATAATAATTAACAAACTAAAGTGATAACAATCACTCTTCAAAACACGATCAAATCACGTTTCACAATAATTTATTTTAATATAAATACAAAAATAATAATAAAATAATTGAATAAATAAATATTTTAGATAATATAAAATTAGTTAAATACATAATGTATATTAGATATTTCTCTTGAAATAGTTAGTATAATAAAATATGGACCGACCTTAAAAAAGATAATTAAACCTATATTATCAATTTAGAAATTCGAAAATAATTAATTATTCAAATGATTAAATACTTATATTTGGCGCCAAAATTCAAATATTATTTTGGCCTCAAATAATGAATTTACTAAAATACCCTTTTTATAAAATAATTCTTAATTAATTAATTATAAAATACGTATGAAAATACGGGGTATTACAAAAAGAATCTATGTCTTCTTTAGATAATAAAGCAGCATAAAATGTAACACATCTCTTGTGATTATTAACGCCAGTAAAAGGACAAAAAACTAATGAATATTTATTTTTATCATAGGTAGAATCAAAAGATAAAGAGTCCCCAAATAATTGATAATCTCTTCTACCAATAACATCAGCTCAAAAGACACGGGTCAAATGCCTGCTTTCATCAACACAGTAATCAAAATAATAACCCCCTTTACTGGTTTTCACTTTTTGTTCAAGGTTCTGAACAAACATTGCACCATCAACATTAGAGATATAAACGTTCAAGTCCCTAGAAAAATTTTTGAAATCATTTTTACTGCCCTTGGCATTTTGAAACCCACCACAAAGTTCTTTCATGATCCTATAAGACATAACAACCCCTATATTTAACTTTCAGTTGTCAAAAATAAACTTTTTATGAGTAAAATTTAAACCAACTTCATGTTTAGTAACCCGCCTATGTAATAGGTGTAGAAAAAGGATGAGAATGAGATTCATAAAAACAATAAAACATATACTTCCCACAAGTACAAAACCTAAATTTTATCTTAGCAGGACAACAAACTCTTTTCACAGTCTTTCTCTTTAAACAAGAACCTTCAACTGGTTTACCAGATTTCTTGTTATTTGTCACATACCCTTCTTTGCTACATAATAAATATTTAATTACAGTAACTCCTTTACCAGTAGGATCATCCTTATTCTTTTGTGATTTAATAGTACTAGAACGGACTTTAAATCCACACTCATTAGCATATTTGTAATGAAAGTCAATACCATCTTGAAGAGTATCAAATATCATTCCAGCAAAAGGTTTGTTTTCCAAAGAACAACCTGGCATATACTCTTTATCACCTCCAGAATTATAATATATTTTAGGAAGCAAAGGCTGAGTGAGTGTTTTGAAAATTCTTACATTGTTATCTTCAGTAGTGACAGAAGAAGAACAATGCTCTACACTTTCAGACATGTTCTTGAAAAGTAAATGAATCGAAGGAAAAAGTAAACAAACAATAAATAAAAGTAAATAAACTATAACTAAAAGTAAACAAATTTTTTAAAAAAATGTACTAATAAAAACTATTAGAGTTTTACTAAAACGTAAATGACTTAGAGCATAAAGTAAAAAAAAATTTAAAAACTTGAAGAAACTAAAAAACATGATGTTATAAGGATTAAGTAAAACTAATAATGAGAAGTTAATGAGTGAATGCAAAAAGTAAATTTAAAACAACAACAAATTATACTACTTGATTAATAACAGCAAGCAATATATCAACTATATGCAGAAAACATCTACAATGAATTCCGTAAGTGTAAAACCATAAAATAGAAATTAAAAACCAAAATTGTAAACATAAAACACTAAATTGTATAGAATAATTCAAAGAACAATTAATAAGTAAAAATTGATAAAAATTACGATAAGAAACCCTAAATAGGAAAACCTGTAATAAGATAAACAATAAAATCAAAATAAACAACGAAAATACAAATATAATTAGAAAATTACCTTAATGAATGAAAAAATATCGAAGAATACGATGTAATTGAAGGTCAAAATCGAAAAATCTGGGCAAAAAAATTCGCAAAATCGAAGAACAGATGGCGCAGCGGAGAAAGCAATGTTAGAGAGAGAAAATGAGGACGCGAAAAGAGAGAAAATGAAAGGAAGAGAGAGAAAAAGAAAGGAGGTCATTCAAAGTGGAAAAATTACTAAAATGCCATTACTGAAATGAAAAAAACGGGTGGAATGTCAGCCGTTGGATTAAGGACGATCAACGCACCAGATTAGTTCCTAATTCCTATTCTATGCTTATGTTCTCACATGATCCTATATATATATATGTATATATATATATATATATATATACCATTTGATGTTTTTCTTTTGGAACATTTGTCAGAAACAACTTTTTAAAGTGTCCACTTTATATCACTTTTATCTCTATCCTCTCTCTCCTCCTTTCTCTCTCCAAAACTCTAGCCTCCATTGTTGAATTTGGAAGGGGCTTCCACCGATTTTAATCGGTGGAAAGCCCCAATCCTTGTTTCTTTATTGTTTTTTTTAGGTTTATAATAATGCTTCCTCCTTTTGGGAGGAACTTTTCTCCCTCGAAAGAAAGGGTTTTCGATCTCCTTCGAAAGACAAGGGTTTTTCGACCTCCTTCGAAAGACAAGGTTTATCTCCTCTTTTCGAGGGAGAAATTTATTAGTTTTGAATCCATGGTAGCAGATCTAATGGATTGTCGTGAAATTATTTCGTTGGTGAAAAAGTTATCAAGTTTTCGAATACGAACAGATGAATCAGAAGGAAAACATCCTCACGGCTACAAAGGATCGTTAGATTGTCTCTCCAACAAGGCTGTAATTTTCAGCGATAAAAGCGGGAAATGCTCCGCAGTGCAGGATCTACTCGACGATCGTAGTTTTTATGAAGGAAAATTCTATTTAATTCAATATCTTATGTATTTGTTAACGTCGTATCTCTATTGTAGATGTCGTATGACTTTTAATTAATGAAATATTTTTGCTATTCAAAAAAAAAAAAGTGTCCACTTTATTTAAAACAACCTTTTAATTTTTTTTTGCAATTTCAGACCACATTATAAAATTTTTTTACCAAAGACAACCAAATGTTACTTTCCGGCGTTGAATCTTTTTTTCCTGATGTTGACCACGAGTGTGCGAGTCACATGACCTCCTATATTGATTAATACACCCCTTTTCCCTCCAAATAACTCCTATTAAAACCACTGCTTCTCTTTCATTTCTCTTTTAGTACGAGTGAATTGGAGGGAAAATTGGTGTATTAAGCAATATACGAGTTCATGTGCGTTGTACACTAGTGGTCAACATCGGGAAAAATAGAGTCAACGCCGCAAAGTAGCATTTGGTTGTCTTTTACAAAAAAAATTTATAATGTGGTTTGAAATTGCTAAAAAAAATAAAATAAAATATATATATATATATATATATATTTAAAACGTTGTTTTAAATAAAGTGGACATTTTAAAAGGTTGTTTCTAACAAATTTTCCTTTTTTTTTTTTTTTTTTTTTTTTTTTTTTTTTTTTTTTTACCGTGGTACATTTTTGTGTATTATATGCATATATAATACTACCTCCGTTAAATGTTATGTGCAACTTTGGAATATTTTATATCTCACACATAATACCCCAAAGTTGCACATAACATTTAACGGAGGTAGTATACCATTAAAGTATAAGTTATTTTAATAATACTTTTTATGTACTATTATACATGTAGTGGTACTTTTCGTTATCCTTAGTGTTGATTATTTTCTCCGAAAATACCTACCACCTATAACCTATTATTAGAGCTGTCAAAAACTGACCCGAACTGGTGAATCCGAACCGTTTCGAAAAGGAACCGAACTGATAAGAGCTTGTTATTTTAAAACCGTAAACCGACCCGACCCGATTTTTCAAAACTTGAAACTGAACCGATCCAAATGTTTGAGAACCGATAATGAACCGTACCTGTTATCAAGCCAAACTGATACAACCCGAAACCGAGAACAACCCGAACCGAGTACTTCCGAACCCGGTAGCAACCCGACCCATTGTAAACTGAAACCGTTTAAACCCGACAAAACCCCGATAAACCCAAATCGCTTACAACCTGTAACTAGTTAGGACCGAACCATTTATATCCCGTACTAAATTATAACTGAACAGTTTACAACCCGTAACCGGTTATAACCAAACCGTTTATAACTTGTAAGTGCGTAACCTGTTATGACCCTAGAGGATTTTTTTTGTTTTTTTTTTTTTTTTTTTTTTTTTATCGACAGTAAAACAAAAGGGTTTAATTTGAAATACAAAGTATTTATATTGAATAGGTTTTTGATGTCAATGAAACTCTTATGATAAAATATTATCCTCCTTTTACGAGCAATGGCTTGTAGAACACTAAACTGTATTAAAAAAAATCTGAATCAAAAGGTAAATCTAGATTTGTTAATATCATTTGATTCTGAAAATCATTATACAAAAAAGGGACATAAAGCTAAACAACTAATTAATCCTCAATATGATCTACTGGAATAACTAATTAAAGAATGTAGAGGGTATACTAGAAGATATACGTTAACGAAACCCGTTTAAAAATGGCAAAATAAGTTGTCAAACCGACTGAGTTCAACTCATACCGATTATGACCTGAACCGATTACAACCCGACCCGATTAGGACCCAATATGTTTTGAACCAAAACCCGATTTAAACTGATAAACCCCGTTTTTAAACCGACCTAATTTAAATCGAACTGATTATGAGCCGGACCAATTATAACCCAACCCGATTAGAATCCGATCCGAAAAGAAACTGTGATAAAAATAAACCAAACCGATACGACCCAAAATTATTTAAAACTGACCCGAACTTACCCGATAAGAATTCCAACCCGTTAAAAACCGGCCCGTTATAAATCGAAAATCGAACCGAAAACCCGATTGACCCCCCTACCTATTATGCTGTAGTGGTATATTTTGCCTAAAGCGTGGCAATTCCGTTCAGCAGGTCGGGTTTAGTTGAATTGCCACCCCAATCAGATTTGAACCCCATCCTACAATCCTACACTCCTACTTAAATTGACTCCCGTATTCACTCTCGATGTCTGTCCACTGACGCACTATCGCCACGGATCAGGCGCTCAGTGCAACAGTGCGAGAAAGAGAGAGATTGTGGAGCGAAATACTAAGAAAAAGAGAGAGTGTGTAAAATGGTGGAAACCCTAGCTTTGTCGTCAATCCAATCCCTATTACCAACTCCTTCTTCCATAGAAGAACCTCGAAACTGGTTAGAATTACCGCGCGATGTAACACTGATAATATTGATGAAATTGGAGGCCATTGAAATCCTTGAAACCGCTCAATTTGTGTGTAAATTATGGTACAGTCTCTGCAAAGATCCATCAATGTGGCGTTCCATTGTGATGTTGAATTTGGATGAACCTGAATTGGCGGATAAATACCAGAAAATGTTGTACAGTGCTGTTGATCGTAGCTCTGGTGGTTTGATCAATCTCAATATCGAGGGTTTTGGTTGTGATGAACTTGTTATGCATATTGCGCAAAGGTACGTTTGTTTGTTCATCAGTTTTGCAGTTTTAATTTTATTTTTTGAGATTTTTTATTTGATTAATGGATTATTGCTTTAATTGATGATTGTCTTTCGATTTGTTTTAATGTAGTTTTTAATGTTTATTGCAAATTAGTTTGTTAATTTGTGATTTGTTCATGTTTATGGGGTTTTGATTTTATTAAATGAAGATGATTATCCTATATAAGACTTGTTGGTTTGTTGATGTTTTCTTTATAGTTTATTACTCTTTCAATTGTGTTCTAGTCTCAGGTGATTTCTGCTATTTTAGTCGGGAATTAACTGATTCCTTAGTTGGTATTAAATTTAGCTGCAAGATAACAACCAATTCATAATTTGCGGTTAGTTTGGCTATGAAAAGAGTGTAGGTACAATTTGCAACTCTTTTATGAAATTGTTTATCGGTTATAATGTTGCATAAAATCACACATTTCTGCTTTCTTGGTTCGATGTGATGATGTGGAATTAAGACTGCTCCTCGCCTCCTCCTATGTAGAGCAAAATGGAAGAAATGGTAAAGGAAACTATGTTTGGGCGGTTCATAATCATTTTTTTTGGCTAGCTTTCTGGAGTTGATTTCCTGCTCTAGTAAATTAGTTTGTTACTGTGTTTACTCAATTGTTCCGAAGCTTTCATTGCTCCAGACTTCTGCTTGTGTTTGAGGGATCATGAGTTCAGAACCATGCTAGAATCGTTGCTTATGTGCACTAGGATGACCTGTATATTCTGATTTGGAGGGCTGCTCGTTTATAACAGTGTTACTAGTTCTGAACATTGAAAATCCCTGACTTCTCTTTAGGGGTGTGTTTGGCATTAGCGTTTTAGGTAGCTCTTATAGGTTTAAACCTTATTTATGATTTGAATGCTCCGATTTTTGTTGGTTTATGATGTTTGTTAAAGTGCAATAGTGGACATCATTTTGTACCTGTCATGAATAAGGTTTAACCAACTATATTCTGGAATTTTAACTAACTTTCCCTCTTTAGAGGATGCTATAGGTAAATAAACTAGTAAAAGCAAAAATCCATTGGTCGCAATTTGATCAGTCATCGTATCTTTTGTGTAGACTACAGGTTATGGTTAACTGTGTCTAGCCAATTCTTTATCACTCTTATTATAATTGATGCATCTCCTGTGTGTTTGCTCATTGTTGAATCCATGATATCAATTTCTTCTTTTTCAATATTGTGCATTTTGGCTGTGGATTAAGTAGGTCATGAACAACATCTTTACTCTTATTAGGGGAGGTGTTTCAGATCATGACTAGGGTGGAAACTACTTTGCAGTAACTGTATTTGCATTTTTGAATAGGAATGTTTTATACAGTGGTATAATTGCTTTGAATATACTAGCCATAATATTAAGCTTGGTTATCTCATTAGTGTCATTACTATTTGTTTGCTGATTATTATTGATAATATTAAGCTTGGTTATCTCATTAGTGTCATTACTATATGTTTGCTTATTATAATTAAGATCTGAATTACAGTTCAAATTTATCTGACACTGCAAGTAATTAATCACTGTACCTTGGTAAGCATTAAAAGCCCATTTTAATTTTAAAAACGGAGATTATAGTTGTGTTATTGCTTTGTTGCTCACTTTATAGTGTTTGTTGGCTTGTATACTTTGGCGATTTTTGATGTTGGTGCAATTAGAGATTCAGATGTTTATTGACCATTATATCTGGGGTGCAGATCAAGTCTTCTTAAACACCTTCGCCTTGCATGCTGCTATAAAATATCCGCTGATGCACTGATTGAAGCATTTGAAAAGTTTCCTTTACTGGAGGAGCTTGAGCTTACTCTGGTCTCATTCTCAGGAGAGCAAATTCTAAACTTTATTCTTCGTTGCCCCTTCCTTAAAACTTTCAAATTGAATCAGCAAGGATCTAGAAACCCAAGTTTAGCTTGTGATGATGAGGCACTGGCAATTGCAGCAAGCATGCGTGAATTGCGCCACCTTCAGCTCATTGGAAATAGCATGACAAATGATGGTTTGAAAGCCATTTTAAATAATTGTCCTCATCTTCAGTCTCTTGACCTGCGTGCATGTTTTCACGTGCATCTTGAGGGCAATTTGGTGAAGAGATGTTTTGAAAAGATTAAGGACTTGCGTCGTCCCAATGATTCTATTGATGACTACAACTATCTTACCACAGATTATGATAGTGATTTCGATGAAATCTACGCAGATGAATATGATGACATGGACTACATTTCTGATGGTGATCATTATGAATTCTCAGATGATGATGAACTCCCCTACTATGCAGATGTGTATGATTAGTTGTGTGTTCAGCCACAAGTTCCAAGGAAAGCCATACTTGGTAAGCTCTTAAATTCTCCTTGACGCTAGACTTGTATTTGCTTTCTCATGATTAGTAGTACCTTTGTTTTAATGAAAGCCTTTTTTTTTTTTTTTTTTTTTTTTTTTTTTTTTTTTAACTCCCATTTCTCTTATTCCTTTTAGTGGCAATGCAAGGGTATCAACGAGAAAAAAAACCCGGAGAAATGATCTGATCTTTGGAGGGTAGTAGAACAATTTAAGTAGTTTTCGAAACTTATTACTGTGCTACCGACTGTTAGTTTGTGCTTGTATAATTGTATTAATGTGAATATCGTTTAAAGATGGTGTGTGCTTGATTGCTTGTGTGTAAAAAGAGCTATTATAAACGGTTTATGATGATGATTCACCAAAATCCTATGTGACTTTGATTAAAACATCATATTGCATATTCTCCCACCTACTGGAGGTGGGTAAGCTATTTTAAATCCAAAAAAAAAAAAAAAAAAAAAAAAAGTTATCCCCTCATCTAGTATTGTATGTAGACCGTAGGCATGCAATCTGGTCCTTCATATCAGGTAGATCCATTTGAATTGGGTCATTTTGATATTTAGATTGGGTTTTGGATTAGGTTCGGACCATTCAATTTTCAAGTTCGATTTGGTGCCATAAAATATTGTTCAATATCGAATAAAGTTATTTTGAATCGGATTAGTTTGGTGTAGGTGATTATTGTTTCGGGTGTTTTTGTGTCCCCTCGGAGAGTTACAACTCGAAGACTGGGTCCAACAAAGCTGCTTGTACCTGCAAAACAACTGAGCTCCGAATGTTCAGAGGTTTGCCTACGAAGGTTAAGTTAGTATGGATTCAGAGTAAAATGTCCGGAAAGTAAATATCTTCTCGGATTTCGAGATCAGGTGTTCTCTGAATTCGAGAGCAATAAATGATGTAATGATTAAGATGTGCCCCAATAAATAGGGGAATCTCCCTATTTATAGGTTCCTATAAAAGTGTGCCCTACCCTAGGGTTTGATGACCTAGGGATTTGGGCTGTGCCGTTTTGCGCTACCTCGGGAATTGGGCCTTGAAGGCCCCTAATTCCTGAAGGGATACCTGCTTGACACGTGTCATCCCTTGAGAGCTCCATTGGGAGGCCTTCTCAGGTGAGATGTGGCAAGCTCACATTGTTCCAAGTGGCGGGGGAGAAATACCCAAATCATTTGCCCCTCATAGGGGTTACGTGGCATGCCACGTGGTGCCTGTGACAAGTGTCGCCTCAATCATTGGTTTGGCATTTTATCGTTTACCATAGGTAGAATATGAGTTTTTACCCTAGACTTTTCACCCTTTCTATAAATAGGGGTTGACCCCTCCTTCGCATTCACACGTTTGCATGGATTTTAGAGAGAATCTTTGAATATTTGACTTTAAAAACTTGTCCTCTTTTGTGAAAGCATCCGACGCTTAGCCACTAGTCCGCATGCAAACAGTCGATTAGATTTTCCAAGCGGCTTATCGTACCTTCACTTAGTAAGGTAACCGTCTGCTCTTCTTTTTTAATATTTGTTTCTTTTTTTTCGAAAATGGTTTTCCAAACGCACTCGGCAGGGCTTAGGTTAGTGAGGAGTGTCGAATGCTTATTCGAGGACTCCCCTTTGGGAACTTCTCCAAATTCAACCGTGTTATGCAGGACACCATGGCTAGAACGAAGCAAACCAGTAGGACGTATAGGACGGAGGGTACCCGGTACCATTCAGAAAACTTGAACATATACTCAGAAGGCTCCATTAGGTCGCCTGTTGTTGAAGTCCATGATCATCCGCCTAGTGCTATTAACGCCCAAGGCTCCTCGATTTTGGAGGAGTCTGATAATGAACGACAAATTCCCGGGCCGAATGAGGAAATGGGGGAGGACATTGCTGGCATGCCCCTAACACGGACGATAGCTCTGATAATGACTAATTTATCATCTTCTGATAGCGCCTCCGTTGACTCGGAGGAGGTGCGTTTAAAATTAAATTCTGCAAGAGAGTCCCTGTCTGTAGACGGGGGGAACGATTGGCGAAGTCGTCTGCTTCACTAATCACGCCGGCTGGAACGTGCTCCTTATTATTTGCATGTTCCCAAAAGCAGGTGAGAGAAGATGGCGAGGGATTTTGGGAAGTTCATTTCCAAACATGTCATGGGACATAAGTTTATTCTCTCTATGCCGGACGACTGTGGCGTCTGCAGAGAAGGCCAGCTATGATGACCAATGCTTCGGCTGTTATGAGACAACCATTCAAGTTGGTCTTTGATAAGAATGATGTCCTTCAAACAAGTGCATTATTCCGCTAGATGGTTCGAAATTATTAGAAAGCTAATTATTCAGTGAGGTCAAGTGATCGGAATGCTTAGGTGGAGGCCGCTTCCAATCAGTAATATTAATGTATAATTAATATTACAGCTTAATCTTGATTGGACCTTTCGGGTCACACCCAAGCAACTAACGATTCGACGTGACGAATTAATAAGTCACTCGAGTAGTGTGAACAAAGACGTCGGTTTTCGAGCTTAGATCGTCGGAACCGAATCTTAAAAGTTGAGCAAAAATTTACCGCGCGAAAGGCTAGGGAAGCGCGCCAAATGGAAGTGTGCCACGTGGTAGTGCCATATGGCAGTACAGGGTGGCAGCAACCAAGTGGCAGCGCGCCACGTGGTAGCCATCATGTGGCAGCGACATGTGGCAAGGGGCCCGAACCCGGGTGATGGGTCATGGACGTGGGCAAAAAGGTGGCGGCGCAACCGAAGTTAACTTGGGGCTCAAGGTAGGTGCCACATGGTTAGCTCATAATGCAAGTGAGTTGCCTTGGGGAGCAAGTGAGGAAGTGGTGCTCACCTAACCATGTGAGACTTGTTACTTTGTTATTCCTTGGTTTATTTAACTAAGGATTGAATTAAACATTCTGTATATGTGGGATCTTTTTGTTAAAAAGTCTCACATGAAAAATGAGTGGAATTCACAAGGAAGCACTGCTTATAAATAGTCAAGGCATACCTTGGGATTGTTCACATGAGTAAGAGTTAGAAAAGACATCTCCATTGAGAAAACCTTTAAACTCATAATTACTCGAGTAGTTTGGTCGGACTTGGCTAACCTCCAAGTAATAGACCTAGTTAGGGTCGTGTTGCAAGTGGGTACCGTAGTTGGTTATCGCCCGTTGCGAGACTTGAGCTTTCTCAAGTAAAAGCTCGGTGAACGAGCGAAGCACGCTTTAAAGGTAATTTCATATTTCCTTAATTCTTGTTAAATATGTCTTTTGATTATATTAATTGTGAGTTTGATCTTTGCTCGGGTTTTATTTTTCGCGATGAGTCGGACTCATTAAAACTCAACATCGGTATCAGAGCCTCGCTCATTTATTTTTATAATAATAATTTTCAAGGTGTTTTTATGGCTTTATTTTTCTGGTTCTATGTTACTAATTAGATGAGTAGCTCGGTTTTATTAATTTTAAACTTGTTTTACAGCTAACTATGGCCTTTTGTGGAAAAGGCGTTCTGGAAATGTTTTCACCCTTTTAGGATTGTGTTTTAGGCCAAAATCTGACCAAAATTGCCGTTTACGAGGGATTTTTCGTTTTGACAAAAAATTTAAGTATTTCTAACCTTGAATCTTAATGACATATTTATGGTAATTATGTATTTGGTTCTTTCCTTAATGTTTCTGCATTTTTGAACCTCTTTAAGCATCGTTACGTTGTAGTAATTAGTGCTTGAAAGATTGGTTAAAGTTTTCACATAATTGCAAATCCATTGCATTAAGTGTGAAAAATTTATTCTTTAAGGCCTCTAAGTACTAAAGATTCAACCTTCAATTATTTTAAGAGTTTGAAACTTTGAGTTACTAAATTCTATGAAATTTTTTAGCTGAACTTTGTTGATTTAATCATTTTAAGTTGATTGGAATCATAATGTTTGAATCTTGTGATAGAAATTTCATTTATCTTCATATTGGAAGTTATAATTTTTCAAGTATACACAAGTTAAAGTTGGAATCTTTATTTGAATATTTTTGTTTATAATTCCAACTCCCCTTTATTTTTGCCAAAATCTCATGATTAATTTCAAGTAATTAAATTAATAATGAGTATTGTCCTAATTTATTTCATTGCACCAAGTTGAACCAATTTTATTAAAGAATAGTTCTTGGAAATAATTTTGGTTTAGTGCACATGGATGAATTTATTTAAGTTGGACTTGTTATAATTTTTCATTTTTTCTCATTGAATAAATTCTAAAATTAATTTGGGATTAATTAGTTTGTGTCACGCAAAAACTCATGTTTAATCCCGAGAGTGTGGCATGCAAACAAAGGCACACTACCCTCGGCCAGCCGGCTGCTAAGCAGCCCACATGTGGTTGCCCTGATGCACTTGGTGCGTGCCTCACAATAGCAGCGTGGCTAGTGCGCCCAGCCACATCAGCAGCACAGCCGCATCAGCAAGGCAGCAGCGCGCTACGGCTGTGCTATGTGAGATGCGTGTTGTTGTGTTGTGGGTGCATGTGTGCGCAGCTTGGTGCGGAAGAGGGTGTGCGAGAGAAAGGTCGTGGTACGACAGCAGTATAATAGCTGCAGCCTTGGCTCGCCATAATGTGCGGGGTTCCAGGCAGCACCTAGCAGCACCTTAGCACACATGGCTGGAGCTATTAGGTAGTGCCAAGCACACGCATGCATACGAGGGCTGGGTTGATAGCCTAGGCCAACCCGACACACTTTGTTTTTTTCGGTTTTAATTTTGCAAAATTTGTGGCTTTAATTATTCTAATTAATTTAATTATTTTGGTTTTAATTATTTTAATTAAATTTTTGAGGCTAGGCCTCGATTTTGAGCGGCATTGGCAAAATTTTATTTTGGAAATTTTTTGGGTTTACCGGCTTAATTAATTGGGTTAATTAAGATAGATGCGGAATTTAGTGGGAGCTTCAATTTTAATTGCGCTAAATTACATAATCGGTTAAACAACTTAGACTAGTTTTATTAGGTGTGTTAATGGGATTAACGACCTAAATTAGTTACTAGTTTACACTTGTTTGTGCATCGTTACTTGTTTATTGTTGTAAAATGCATGTGCCATTCACAAATAGTGAATGGAATGTATATTCTCCCGCAGGTTTTATGAAATGGCAACTAGTGGGGCCAGATTAGAATAGAAAATACGGATTGCGTTCCGTCTCGTATTTCTGTAAATCTAAATATGGTCTGCGAACCGTTGAGTATTTTTGTTGAATGCATTTGACATCCATTTAATTTAAAAAGCTTTGTTAAAATGTGTTTGACTTTCATTTGATTCTAAAATATTTGTTTGAATGTGTTTGTGTTTCATTTGATTCAATTAATATTGTTGAATGCAATTGACTTTCATTTACATTAAAAAGCTCTATTTGTATGTGTTTGACTTTCATTTAATTGAAAAAACTTTGTTTGAATTAGTTTGATTTTCATTTGATTCAATTAGCATTGTTAAATACATTTGACTTTCGTTTGATTAAAAAATCTTTGTTTCAATGTGTTAGATTTTCCTTTGATTCAATTAACTTTGTTGAATGCATTTGAGTTTCGTTTGATTGAAATGCTTTGTTTGAAAGTGTTTGACTTTCATTTGATTCAAAAAGCTTTGTTTGAATGTGTTTGACTTTTATTTTATTCAATTAGCATTGTTTAATGCATTTGACTTTCATTTACTTTAAAAAGCTCTATTTGAATGTGCGTGATTTTTAATTTATTGATAAATCTTTGTTTGAATGTGTTTGATTTTCATTTTATTTAATTAGCATTGGTTAATACATTTGATTTTCATTTGATTCAAAAATCTTTGTTTCAATGTGTTGGACTTTCATTTGATTCAATTAGCTTTGTTGAATTCTTTTTAGTTTCGTTTAATTAAAAATACTTTATTTGAATGTGTTTGACTTTCATTTGATTTAATCAGCTTTGTTTGAATGTGTTTGACTTTCATTTAATTCAATTAGCTATGTTGAAGACATTTGACTTTTATTTAATTTTAAAAGCTCTGTTTGAATGTGTTTGGCTTTCATTTGATTCAAAAGGCTTTGTTTGAGTTTCTTTGATTTTCATTTGATTCAAAAAGCTTTGTTTGAATGTATTTGACTTTCATTTTGTTCAATTATTATCTTTGTTGAATACATTTGTCTTTAGATTGATTCAAAAATCTTTGTTTAAACGTGTTGGACTTTCATTTAATTCAATTAGCTTTGTTGAATGCATTTGAATTTCGTTTGATTAAAAATGTTTTGTTTGAATGTGTTTGACTTTCATTTGATTAAATTATATTTGTTGAATGCATTTGACTTTCATTTAATTTTAAAAGCTCTGTTTGAATGAGTTTTACTTTCATTTGATTCAAAAAGCTATGTTTGAATTTTTTTAACTCTCATTTGATTCAAAAAGATATGTTTGAATGTGTTTGACTTTCATTTGATTCAATTTGCTTTGTTGAATGTGTTTGACTTTCATTTAATTCAATTAGCTTTGTTGAATACATTGGGTTTTCATTTTATTTAGGAAAGTTTTTTTAACTACCACCTAAAAATGTATCCATTCTCAAAATAACCACCCGTTTAATTTTTATTTTAATTTACCACCCTTTAAATTAAAAAACTACTAGAGTACCACCAATATCAAAAAGCTTTGTTTGAATGTTTTTTATTTTCGTTTTATTAAATTAGCTGTGTTAAACGCAAATGACCCAAAATTTGATGGGCAGTCGTCGAGCCTACCAAAGATAAAAACCTAACTTGGTCTCTCTAATGGGTAGAAAGGGCAAGTAAGGGTTGATCCTACAAGGACTAAGGGGAGCACTAACAAGTATCGATTTATGATAAGCTAAGTCAAGTCTATTTGGCTTTTTTTTTTTTTTTTTTTTTTTTTTTTTTTTTTTTTTTTGACAATAGCAAAATAAGGACTAGAAATACAATAACCTATCTATAATCAGATAGGGAGAGCCTACAACGCTTAGCCATGTCATTTGCCCTCTGCACTTGATCTCGCTGAAATTTTAGGACCGTGCACCTTGTGAAGGTTTCGCCCACTTCCCTAATTTCTTTTAACATCCAAGTTATTGTGATGTCCTTACCTTGCCTATCCTGTAGATTGCTTAGAAGAGAGACCGAGTCTGAGAGAATAAGAACCCCTTGTTTGCCTTTGGCCCGAGCCCATTTCATTGCTTCGATGCACGCCCATGCTTCGCCGTGCAAAGCTAAAGAAGCTACCCCATGTTTCCCATATTCTTCGCTCGAACCTAACACCGCCCAACCTACCCCTGCCCTTCCCGTCTTTTTATCCCACGACCCATCCACTTCTACGATAAATTTGTCATATCCATCCCTTTCCTTCCCCAAGTGCACATGATTGAAACCAAGTGGCAAAATGGGACCTTCCCTGCTATCCCCTTCTCCATCTTCATACCTGTCATTTTGAGTGTAAGTCCCATGATCATCCATGGATTTACTGATGAATTCCCTTACCAGACTCGCTGTCCTAGTTGCACCATTAAAGCTTCTGGCATGCCTGGTTTTCCAACAATCCCCACATAGTGGTGATAAACAAAACACCACGAATCCCTGTATACCATATTTGCTATAGAAAAGCAGGATATGATGTTGGATCCAACGGTAGAGTCAGAGCAAATTGCCAGGGAGTTCTCCCAGACTTCCTTTGCTAGAGTATATAACCTAAAAAGATGCTGACTGTCTTCCAACTCCAACCCACAGTGGCCACACATTGCATCTAAATGTATTCCCCTGTTAGCTAGATTAAGTTTAACTACGATCCCATCATGAAAAAGCTTCCACATGAACAATTTCCATTTGGGTTGGATATTCATCCTACAGATGACCTTTACCAACTCTTGCTCGTTGTTATCAATGTGCGGTCTCTCTAACACCTGTGCCCTAGAGCAAAAGTAGTATCCTGTCTTAACTGTGTGTCTGCTTGACGGGTGGAATTTCCAGTATAGGAAGTCATCTTCCTGTGAATGGGAGATTTCCATAGCTAGAATTGACTTTGCACTATTCCAATCAAAGCACTCCCTAACCTTCCCTGCTTTCCACTGCAAAGATTCTCTGTCAATAAAGTCACTGACCTTCCATCCTAAGGCGGCCCCTAAAGTTTGGTTCGAATTAACTAGAGGCGTATCACCATTAACCCAAGGCATGCTGATGGCCTTGATATTCTTTCCGTTGCCAACTTTCCACACAAACCTTCCCTAAAAGTTTCTGTGACCTTTTGAAAGTTTGCCCTTCCCATCGAGGGGTTTCCTACCCTAACATAAGGCCTTGCCATATTGCAGATCCCCCAGCCTGAAAACCATTATATACTCTAGAAAGAAGAAGTTGCGGGTTGAGCTGCATCCTAGTAGCTTGCTTGAAGAGTAGGGCATTGTTTAGGTTTGAAGCTCCTCTAATGCCTAAGCCTCCCATGCTCTTGGGGAGTTGGATAGTAGCCCTGTTAACCCAATGCATCCCCTTATTCCCATTACTTGACCACCAAAATCTCGTGATCAGGGAGTCGATTCTGTTTGCTATGCTTTGTGGCAACTTTATACATTTCATAACATGAGCCGAGATGCTTACCAGGACAGTGTTGATAAAAATAAGTTTTGAAGCTTGGGAGAGGCACAGGGTAGCCCAAGCCATGATTTTCTCAGTTACCTTATCCACTAGGAATTGAAAGGAGAGGCTCCTTTTTCCTCTTATATCAATCGGGGCACCAAGGTGTGTACCCATATTGGTTGTTTCTGTCATACCCAGAATCCTTTTAAAAGATAATTTTGTGCTATCCTCCACCCCCGGGGAAAATTTCACAAAAGACTTCTGGACATTAAGTTGTTGGCCCGATGCCTTACCAAACCTGTGAAGGATGTCCCCTATACATAGACAGGAGTCCTCTGTTGCTTTGAAAAAGAGCATTGCATCATCCGCAAAGAACAGGTGGGAGATAGACGGTGCTCTCCTCGAAACTTTCAACCCTTTAAATTGTTTGATATCTTCTGCCAAGGTCACCATCCTAGAAAGGATATCCATATAGAAAATGAAGAGATACGGGGATAGTGGATCTCTTTGTCTTAGACCACACTTGGGAGCAAAGTGTTCAGAGGTCTTCCTGTTGATGACTGTCTTATAACTTACTATTGAGATGCATTGAGAGATCATCCTAATCCAGTGGCTCGAAAACCCATAAGCGTGTAGCACTTTTAAGAGGAAGACCCAATCTACCCTGTCGTATGCCTTTGAAATGTCAATCTTGACCGCATTAGAGCCCTTTCTCGAATTTATAAGGTGCAGGAGTTCATGACTCAAGAGGATGTTATCCTCCATATACCTACCTAGTATAAATGCATGTTGATTCTCTGAGATAAGGTTTGGCAGAACCTTTTTTAGCCTATTGACAAGGCACTTTGAGATGCATTTGTAGACCGTGTTGCATAAAATTATCTTCCTGAATTGATTGGCAAGTTCTGGCACCTTAACCTTCGGGATCAAAACCAAAAGGGATTGGTTCCACTCCTTAAGCATGTGACCTAATTTCAAGAACTGATGAACACTGTCCAACACTAGCTGTCCTACCTCCTTCCAATAGACCTAAAAGAAATTTGCAGTGAAACCATCCGGGCCCGGGGACTTGGATTTATGAATGCTAAGCATTGCCTTTTTTAATTTCATGATCTGTGAAATCCCCGTCCAGCCAGCCTTTATCCTCTACTGTCAATCCCGGGATATCAAGCTGCCTTATCAAAAGATCAACCTCTTCCCCATGATTATCATCCATGGTCGGGTTATAGATATCCTTGATTGACTTCAGGATTACATCTTCCACTTCTCTTTGCCCTTTAACCCAAGTATCATTCCCATTTCTTAACGTCAATATTTCATTGTTTGATTGCCTTTGTTTAATTTTCCTGTACATCAAAGAAGTAGGGCAGTCACCATACCTAACCCAATTGGCTTTCATCCTCTGTTTCCAAAAATCGAAACACAGTTGGCTTTCGGGAATAAGCCGTTTGATGTGTTGGATGTAATCATCCCCTTCCTGAACTGTGTTGATGTTCATACCCATTTCATGAAGGTCTTTATAAAGTTTCCTCCAATTTATGCCCCTACTTTTCTTGTTACTCAAACACCAGTTTTGAAGCTTTGTCCTTACCAAGATTAGCTTTCGCGATAGTTGAAACATGTGAGACCCATTAAACTTAGTCTTCCATGTTACTTCCACTATGGTCTTAACCTCTGGGAAGTTGAGACACCAACTCTCAATTTGGTATGGCCTGTTAGACCCCATAGTACTAGGGTGGGAGTAGTAAGTAATTGCCGCATGATCTGACACCGTAATTGGTTCATGTACAATTCTCCCATCGGGGGAGTGGACGAACCATTCCTCCGTTATGTATCCTCGATCTAGCCTCTCAAGAATGAGGCCACTTCCTTCTCTTTTATTGCTCCAAGTAAACTTTGGACCCGAGAAAGGGACTTCCGTTGCATTGCTACTGAACCTCCAATTAAGAAAAGCATCAACGCCTCTAATCATAACCGAGCCCCCTAACTTGTCACTTTCGCTTTCAATTTGATTGAAATCCCCTATTACTAGCACATTTTTGTATTCTTCTAGGAGCCATTGAAGTTGCTCCCAAACTAAACCCCTATTTTCTACTTGAGGTTCACCGTAAAGAAAAAGGACATACTTTAAATTACCATTCGATTCATTAATGATCTTACAAAAGATAAAGTTCTTAGAAGAGTACAAGCATTCCACTACATCATTAGACCAACTTAAAACTTAAAGGCCTCCACTACTTCCTTCCGAGTTCCAACCAAAAATCGAAGTAGGATGCAAAATATCTAACTGACTAGCCGCAATAACATAATCCATCTTAGTTTCCGAGATGAACATAAAAATAGGTAGCTTCGAACGATAGAGTCACACTAGGTAGGGAATTGCAAGGGAGTGTGGGTCATTCAAGCCCCTACAATTCCAAGACACAACATTCATATTCCATTCGGGGGCTGATCTGGTACAACCACCTCACCAATTGAAGCTAGTCTCACCGAGTCAAACATTGCCACTTGTAGATCGATATCCATGTCATCCTTCCTAACCCTTAGAGCCGAAGTCACTTCTTCACTTTTTTGCCTTTTGTACGAACCCGAAGAAGAAGAAGAGTCCGATTGGCGCCTTTTAGAAGACATCATTTTCTCAATATCCTCATCGATATCAACCTAAACTCTCTTGCCATATCCGGATCCGAGATTGCCGTGGAAGCAAACTTGCTTCCCCCTTTTTGATCCCTAATCCAAATGCTAAACCCTCCTTTGTCGGCCCATCGATGAAGCCTTTTAAGCCTCTTACGTCCTACCCAAGAGTAATCCACTTCACTATATCTCACCGAGTCTCCATCACAAGAATGAGGCAAATGCCCAATAGCCTCTCTTATCCTCTCCCTACAATTTGTACTATCATCATAGTTAAATAAATCCGTAAAATTGAATGAGCTAAAAGGAGATACCGGTGTGTTGGGTAGGTCGAACTCAGTAAGTGGCAAGTAAATCCGAATGAGAAAGGCGCAAGAAAGGTGGAGACGTGCTCCTCACGTTTCGATGTAAAACCCTGATTTCTGCACCTTTAGCACTCCTTAATTGGTGGATACCATAAAGCCGCGCGCAAGACAATTAGTTGTGCTGCCCATAGAAACGCAACCAAATCACTTGTGCTGTGATGCCGCGCGCAACTCATTCTATTGCGCGCGACACCTGCTGTGGCAGAATGCTCGTTCTATTGCGCGCGACACCTGCTGTGGCATAAAGATAAGAATTGAATTAAATTATTGTTGGTTGATCACTTAAGCCAAGGCGAATATTGTTTATTTTCTTGTCCTTTTCACGAATTTGATTAAATAAGAATAACGACATTACGATGTAATTCCTACGTGAATTAATATGTGTAAATAAAATCAACTAACATAGTGTTAGGTATCGCGTTGCATATATTGTTTGGTGATGAAATTGTAAAAAAGGAAGAGCTAGTAGAGGCCGCACTAGAGCTAGGATAACGATTCCCCTCTAAAGGGAACGTTATTTTGATACCCTCGCTCTCGAAATCATTTTTGGTTTATAGACCAATTTGGGCATGGGTAAACTTATGATTCGTGTTAATTATTCCATGAACTCCACATGGAAGAAAGGCATGAACGAGGTTTATGAGTTTTCCCTAAAACTCATTGGCGATTCCCTACTTGTTTCTTACAAAAAAGCGTAATGATAGAATCAATTCTGATTCAAGGTCCCCAAAACAGTCAGGAATTCAAATCCTACTACACCCTAACAAGTGTAAAGTCCTAGGCTTTTAAAGGGCCATGGGCATTTAAGGAGAGGACCCCTTACGATGGGAACCCCCCTCCTTACAGTGGCGATTCCATTGGGGACTTAGAGGTTACATGATTAGTTCGTATTTATGATCCAAAGGTTTCTAACACTAGGTTGCTTATGGGTTGTAATGAGAATTAACTTGGATAATCTCTAGTTAGAGAGCGAGACTTGAACGCATAATATCTTCCTTTTGCACAAAAGTAAACACCAAACAAGCAACATTGCATAATGCATAAGCATAGCACACTTAAACCATTGGGGATTTGTCATTGATTAAGGGTCTCCAACACTAGGCTTCTATCTCGAAATCAATAACAATCATCCCACCCATATCTCCAACAAAATGTTGGGAGGGCGATGCCATGAGTCAACACGTTGAGTGATTGATTTGTGCGTCGTTTTTTAAGATACGGTACCTTTGGACACCCAAGCTTTTTTGACCTTAGAATGACATTGCGTGAATCTTGACTTATGACATGCTTATGTGATTATGTGACTATATGCAACGTGTTGGGACAGTCTTCTTTTTTTCTTTTTAGTTTGGTCTAAGTTACCAATTACGAAGTTGTCTCTTCGTGATTTAGAGTCATTTTCAAAGGATAACAAAAAAAATAAATTATAAATCAAATAAAAAGAAAAATGATGACAAAAAAAAAAAAAAAAAAAAAACGCTCGAATTAAAAAAAAATCCTACGAGCAGGTGGCGAGCGCAACACAGTGAGTTGCGCGACCCCTCCCAGCGTAAGAGATTTCATTGCGCGCGATAGCCGCACGCAACTGAATCACTTGCGCGCGCCCACTGAACGAGTCAACTTTGATTTCTGAAAAAACAAATTGACTCGTCCGAACGATACCTTCATCGAAGAATTGTTAAGGGTGATGTAATCCATTTGAATATATTTTGCGTCTTTTCTTTTTTCTCCCTTTTTCAAGTAAGCGTATCAATTTACTTATCCTTTGGTACTCCTTTAAAGGCCGGTTTCCAAGCTTGGGAAAGAAGAATCCCGGGCATTAGCATTCTACGTTTACCACCCAAAGATCAATCCCTTTCAAACCACTTTTCTTCGACAACTAATCCTAGTCCAACAACAATGCCAACCATCGAGGAACTTCAGCAAGTGATTCTTCGTTTGGGAGAGGAAAAGGCTCAAGAGGCCGAGGAGAGAAGAATTAAGAAAATAAAAAAGGCAGAAAAGAAAAATGCTGAAACCTTAGCCTTGCAAGAAAAGATGGAACAATTATCCATCAAAGAAAAGTCGTTGGAGAAGCTAGTTCTTCGTTCTACAATGGGGAACAAGTACTTTGACGTAGAAAAGTTTGCTCCTCCCCAGGACTTGCTTCACCGGAAAAGTTCGTGGCTACGGACTTGCCAATATTTAAGGTGACCAATAATCCACAAAATCATTTAATGTGTTTTAATTTACTAGCACTATAGCATTAAAGGGAGTTGATCCTAAGCTTTATGCTTTGACTTTCCTTTTATCCCTAGACCCAACCGCGAGAGAGTGGTACTATGGGCTAGATCTAAAATTCAAGGCAACATGGGAAGATGTAGTTTCGGCTTTCATTACCCAATATAAGAGTAACGTAGAGTTTAAGTCAACTTTACGTGAACTCGAGGCGCTGAATCAAGGCGACGATGAAGGTTTCCTTGCTTTTTATGGTAGATGGCGAGAAAAGGCGGCCCACCTTGCCTAAAGGCCACCTGAACTCGAGTTAGTACAAAAGTTCATTGACAACTGTCATGAAAAATACAACAACCATTTACGTTACCTTGGTTTAGACACTTTTCAAAAGGTCTATTCTGTGGCTACTAGGATTGAAGATGATCTTGCTAAAGAAAAAGAAAACAAACATCATTATCATCATCAACCTAAGAATATCTACAAGAAGGGGAATGATAATGCATCATCCTTTATTGACGTATTTGCGACTACCATGCAATACAATAACACAAATCGATATGATGATCCTAGAAAAAGATGGACAAAAGAAAGAAAACTTACTCCATTTCCTGTAAGCTATAAAGAATTGTTAGATACATTAAATGAAAAAGGCTTACTTGCGCCAAAAGGGCCAACACCACCCACTCCACCAGAAAGAAGATTTCCTCAATGGGATGGTAATGCTTATTGTGCTTATCATAGAGACGTTAGACATAACACTGAATGTTGCTATGTCTTAAAGCACAAAATACAAGATTTAGTAGACGATGGGAGAATTCCCACGCCTAAACCTAACAATAATGCATCCCCCTTAGGGGTGTTTCACATTGATGAGGACCATATGGGAAGTGATATGTTCAATCCTTTGGACTATATCACACCTATAGGAGAACCTCTATCCACAATACTCATAGGGGCAACTAATGAAGTATGTGGACTATGCGACGACGACTTTCAAGACTTATATGCCTCTAAGTATGCCGCCATCCCACCTCCATCTTGTTTACAAATTGAAGCAAATGGAGCGCTTGATTGGGATCATTTCTTGGGGAAGTCGCAAGTTTTATTGAATCTCTCCTTGGATGAACAATGGCATGAAGCACAACTCATGAAACATCTTGAAATGGAGGCACATCTAAAGCCTCTAGAAGAAAGTTGGTTTGTTAGTCCTACAACTAACCCAAACGAGATAGATCATTTAACTCGTTCTGGGCGATTCTACCAAGCACCACCTACAAATGGATCTTCGACCACACAAAATCAAACTCAAGGTTAAGTACAAAATCCAATACCACCTCCACTTGAGGTGGAAGATCCATTGGTCAAACAATTTCACCAATCCAAGGCAAATGTTAGCATTTGGGAACTCCTATGTACTTCTAAAGAACATAGGAATTCTCTCATGAACGCTCTAATAGCTTTGTCTGTAAGCACAGACACAACCCCTTAGGATCTCGTTAGCTTGCTTACTAGCGAGAAATCCGACAAATCAATCATTTTCTCTAATGATGATTTACCTTCAAAAGACACTACCCACAACAATGCGTTATACTTAACCGTGGGGTGCAAGGGGTACAATATCCCTCTAACTTTGGTAAACAATGGGTCAGCTGTAAACGTATGCCCATTGCGAACGGAAAAATACCTAGGCCTAAATCCAGAAAAAGATTTTCAATCAACAACACAAAACATTAGGGCCTATGACAATTCGAGAAGATCGGTGTGTGGAACTATTAAGCTACCAATTACCACAAGCCCAATACAAAAGATGGTTGAATTCCATGTTATGGACATAAAACCTACATTCAACCTTTTACTTGGACGTCCTTGGATACATGAGCTTAGTGCAATACCATCTTCACTTCATCAAATGATTAGGTTGAACTGTCAAGGGCTTCTTAAAACTATACATGCTTCTCCACTCAAATTAGCAATAAATGATCAATCACTCTTAGAAATAAATTAAACCATGATAATGATGAAGAGGGCATGTGGGGATTCACTGCGGAGCCAATCTTCACAATTGAAATGGAAGAAGACTTTGAAGAACCATTCAAGCTTGATCCATATTCCACTCGGATACTAAACAACATCTTACTCAAGTGTAGTTACTTTCCTAGGATGCCTTTGGGAATAGCAATGAAGAAATCTCTCTTCCTATCCCAAAGAAAAGCTTCTCCTTTGGATTGGGATATAAACCAACCAAAGAAAAATTGGAGTCTCACGATGTAAAAAACAAAGCACGTAGAGACAATAATAAGAAAGGGATAATCACTTTACTCCTATCCTACCAACAAACCCTTAATGGACAATTCATTAGGGAAGGAGAAGATTATCCATGCTACGACTTTCCAGAACCCTTAGTTCTGGAAGGAATCAAGAAGCCTGGATTTGAAATATTTCATGATTGCTACTTCTAGGATGACGATCTTAGTATCGTTAAATATGAAAGGAATGGTGTCCTTCGAACAAGTGTACTATTCCGTTAGCGGGTTCAGAATTATTAGAAAGCTAATATATTCAATAAGGTCAAGTGATCGGAATGCTTGGGTGGAGGCCGCTTCCGATCAGTAATATTAATGTATAATTAATATTACGTCTTAATCTTGACTGAACCCTTCGGGTCACACCCTAGCAAATATACGAACCAACTCGACGAATTAATTCGGAAGAAATTAATTCGTCGCCCGAGTGTTAAATATTTAGACGTCGGAAATTCGAGCTTGTAGCGTCGAAACCGAGCGTTGGAGAATCTCAAATGTCGAGCAAAAATTTAGGATTTGGCGAGACGGGAAAATGCTTCAAGTATCAAGTAAAATCCTAGCCACGCGAAAGGCTAGGAAAGCGCGCCCAATAGGTGCGTGCCACGTGGCAACACACATGGAAAAGCGCCATGTGGCAGCACACGTGGCAGTCGCCAAGTGCCAGCCACCTAGTGGCACTCCCCAAGTGGCAGCCGCCAAGTGGTAGCGTGCCACGTGGCGACACATATGGCAAGGGTCGTGGACCCGGGGCGATGGGTCATGGACATGGGCCAAAATAAAATAGCCCAACCGAACCCAACTTGGGGCTCAAGGTTGGGTGACACATGGTTAGTTCACATTGCATGTGAATTGCCTTAGGGACCAAGTGGGAAAGTGGTCCTCACCTAACCATGTGACACTTGTTACTTGTTCCTTGGTTTATTTAACTAAGGATTGAATTCATCAATCTTTCCATGTGGGATCTTTTTGTGAAAAAGTCCCGCATTGAAAGATGAGTGGAATTCACAAGCTATCCTTACTTATAAATAGCCAAAGCATGACTTGAGAATTCTTTGCTTGAGTGGGAGTTAGAAAGAGCATTGCATTTTGGCAAAAACTCTTAAACTCCATTAACACTTGGGTTTTGGTCGGACCTTGCTAACTAAGGCAGCGGACCTAAAAAGTCGGTGTTCGTCCTTTGTGGGTGGATACCGTTGGAGGCTCGGTATTTTCGGAGCTAAAGCTTTCAAGTAAGAGCCCATTAGGTCGGGCGAAGCACGCTTCAAAGGTAAATTCCGATTTTATCCTTTTATGTTTATCTGTTATGCTTTATGGTTTTATTAATTGCGAGTGGTTCTTTGGGTCGAGGTCATTTCCGTGGTAAGTTGGACTTACCAAACCCCAACAACGGTATCGGAGCCACGCTCGTTTAATTTTAAAATCATAATATTTTTTCAAGGTGATTTTTGTGGCTTAATTTTTCTGGTTTAAGTTGCTAATTAGATTAATAGCTCGTATTATTTATTTTAACCTCGTATTTAAGCTACCTTCAGCCCTGAACCCAGATTTCGACCCAAAAATAGTAAATTTTGGGTGGAAAAGGCGTTCTGGAAATGGTTTTACCTTTTACAGAACTCGGTTTTTAGCCAAAAAACGACCAGAAATGCTATTTTCGAGGGTTTTTTCGTTTTTACGAAAAATTTTAAATCTTTCTAACCTTGAAAATTAATTGCATATTTATGGTGGTTATGTAGTTGGTTCAATACATATTTTATATGCAATTTTAAACCTCTTTAGGCATGATTACTTTGTAGTAATTTGTGCTTGAATGCTTGGTTTTATTTTTTCACATAATTGCAAACTAATTGCATTAAGTGTGAAATTGTTGTTCTTTGAGGCTTCCAAGTATTAAAAATTCAATATTTAATTGTGTTAAGTGATTGAAGCTTTATATTACTAAATTCCATGAATTTTTGTTAAACTTTGTTGATTTAATCATTTTTTAGTTCATTGGAATCATAAAGTTTGAAACTTTGTGATAGAAAAATTGTATATCTTCATATTGGAAGATATAATTTTTTCAAGGATTCACAAGTATTAAAGTCGGAATCTTTATTGAACTTATGTTCATTTTTCCAACTTCCTCTTATTTTGTCAAAAACTCAAGATTAATTTAAACTAATTAAATTAATAGTGAGTAATTGCCCTCTTATTATTTTTGTTGCACCAAGTTAAACCAATTTAATGAAAGAATGGTTCTTGGGAATTATTTTGGTTAGATGCACTTTGAAAATTTTATTTTAAGTTAGACTTGTTTAAATTTTCATTGTGCTCAATGAATTAATTCTAAAATTAATTTAGAATTGATTAGAGATGTCACACAAAATTGGGAATTAATCCCAAGGCACAAGCACGCAAACAAAGGCACAATAGCCATGTACATCCCTCGGCCAGCTGGCTGCTCGCTCAGCCCGCATGTGGCTGCCGAGGGACGAGGCTGCTGCGCTTGGTGTGTGTGGTGCTAGGTGTGTGCGAGGACCCGTGTGCTGACTTGGTGCATGAGGGGCGTGCGAGACGATGCAAGGCGTAGCATCTGTGCTAGGCAGTTGCAGCTAGACGCGTATCGAGTGCGCGCTGCCAAGCAGCGCCCAGCAGCATCACAACACGCAAGGCCGAGGCTGCTAGGCAAGCGCCCAACACTTGCGTGCGTGTGAGTGCTCAGGTGCTAGCCTTGGGTAGTCGATGCACTTTTCTCTCGGTTTTAATTTTGCTTTTTGGCCGTTTGGTTTATTTTAATTAAAAATTTTGGAGGCTAGGCCTCGGGTTTTGAGAGGCATTGTTGGTAAAATTTATTTTTGACAAATTTTGGGTTTTACCGGCTTAATTAATTGGATTAATTAAGTTGGATGCGGAATTTAGTGGGAGTTTCAAATGTTAAATTGCGCTTATTTACATAACCGGTGAAAATAATTTTGACTAGTTTTAATTAGGCGTATTAATTGGATTAACCACCTAGATTAGTTACTAGTTCACGCGTGTTTATGAATTGTTACTTGTTTATCGTCGTAAAATGCATGGGCATTCACAAATAGTGAATGGATGAATGGAATGTATAATCCCTCACAGGTTTGATGAAATGGCAACTAGTGGGGCCCGATTAGGATAGAAAATACGGACTGCGATCCGTGATGTATTTTTGTAAATCTAAATACGGTCTGCGTACCGTTGAGTATTTTTGTACATTAATATTTAGATTAGTCCTAATCGTAGATACTAGTAGTTGCATTTAATTATGGTCAAGTTTTGAAGATGGAGGTTCTTGGAAGACGTAGCCATGAAAGTTGCAAATGAAGACCTTTTGAAGATTTGAAGATCTTAGGGGGTCATGCTAGTTGCCAAATGCATCTCTATTTATGTTTTTCGATATATATATGTTTATGTATCTGAATTATATGTTAGATGCATGTTTAAGATTTAGAATGTTGTGATGATTAATTAAGTTCACTTAAATCAACCAACATAGAAACCCTAGGTTCCTAAAAATTGAGTAAAAACTTGCCATTCCAAAACAACACTTACCGGCCGAACGAGGGTAGTGGTATGCTACGCCAAAGTGAGGCATCACTACCTCTCCTAGGAAGTAAGGCATACCGGGTATGCAAGTTGGTTTTGATTCTACTCAACGATATGAGTGGAGTCCTAACATGTCGTGGCAAAGTGAATAAATTGTTGAGAGAGCATTAGATGCGACGATTTATTCAACCAAGAGTGGCTTGGAGCCATTAGCAAAGCGTTGCTTACCTTAGGAGATTGAGTATTAAGACAAGCCAAAGCATGCTTAACCACTCTTTGTTTCTTCGGATCTTGGAATCGACGTATTCTCGCCAAATTGGGACAATTTTAATGCGTGGATAAGACGTTTAATAAGTATGAAGATTTGCATGAATACCTTTTAATTTTCAAACTTATTATGTTATTTACTTGATAAATGGTTATACTTTGCACTTATATTTGTAGAATTCCAAATTAAACTGTATTGCTTTCCATGATTGGTAAAAGAAATCTTTGAGAATGGTTTTAAAGAAAAGTAAAGCATTTCTAAAATACAATTCTCATAAATGACTTTTATAACAAAGTCCGAAATGACGGTTGGACATCATGTATTCAAAATACTAGGTAGTTTTGATAAAACAAGAAGTATTGAGTTGCAAACTCAAAATTGTCAATATTGACAACCAACATATCTTTTCTCTTAATACATAGATAAGTAGGACTCATTGATGTAGTAATTCAAGTGTGAATTAAAAGAAAAGATGGAACTTTGTTTTACGGTGCATTAGATGCTTAATTATGCCTAACAAAGTATAAAAGTCAAAGACTCTTAAGAAATGGTTCTTAAAATATTATGAGATAAAGTATGATAAGAAATATAGGAAACGAGGAACGAAGAAAAGAAATAAGATTCCATTTCAACCCATGAGTTCATATTATTGTAGTTAACTTAGCAATTTGTTATCTTCACAAGTATCGGATATTGCTTGAGTGTTCCACTTTGAAAGTGACCTCAAACTATTGAAGATAAGCTAAGTTAATCGACTTCCAAGCTTAAAATGAAGCAAGTGGTGCTACATCAGTTGTAAGGCCGTATGCTTTGTTTAAAGACTTTTAAGCTAAGGCTGGAACAAATAA
Source organism: Chenopodium album (assembly GCF_948465745.1). Lineage (NCBI taxonomy): Eukaryota > Viridiplantae > Streptophyta > Magnoliopsida > Caryophyllales > Amaranthaceae > Chenopodium > Chenopodium album. The sequence continues at coordinate 44,570,931 of NC_137839.1, forward strand.
ATGGTTATTGTGTTCCATAATCAGCAATTGATCCGTTTACACACGGAAAGACTCACATTCAAAGCAATGAGCAATAGTTGCAAGTTTATTTAAATGGCATGGTTGTCTAAACCATGAGTCAAGAATGCTTGATTATAAACAAACATTATCTTAACATGATAAACTAGCAAAAGCTCAAATTCATGGGCATGATTTGTGTTCCAAACATCTTTAGCAATGTCACATCGACAAGAACGTACTCAAGGCTCTATTAGATAGGCTCTTGATAGTTGATCGATTCGGAATCGTTCTAAGACAAGCAAGTCTTACTTGTTTAAACTGACAAAGTAAAGAGCTATTGTTCTTGGTATAGGCAATTGACTCCGAAAGCTAGAGAGGATTCATTTACTTCAATGGCTCACAAAGAATTTGAAAGAATATGGCTATATTCATCAAATGTGAACGAACTTAACCTTGAATAGTTCAAGAGTTCAGTGAAGTACAGAATCGACTTGGCAAGATATCAAAACGTCTAGATTAGATCGAGCGATGTTTGCTTGAGCCAAGCGTGACCATCACAAAGTTATGAAAACGAAATTTTCATAAATAAATCCACAAAGAACATAGTGTGTCTTCATGGAGACCTCGATGCCATTTAAAAATGACTCGAATAATGATGGATCACATCCCTTCCTATAAAGTTCTTAAGATTTGCACGAAGGACTAATGTTACAATAAACAAAATGTCGAAGCTAAGAAAGGACACCATATTCAGTTATGGATAGAATTATCTTCTAAATGTCTTTTCAAGTATATGTCTAAAACTCTTAGCCACAGTGGGAGTTCATTGGCTCAGTGGGAGCTAAGTGACTCAGTGGGAGCTCACCAGCTTAGTAAGAGCTAGGTGGTTGAGTGGAAGCTTAATGGCCCATTAAAGGCTAAAATAGCTCAAGTGGGAGCTAACTGTTTGTTTCATCACAACGAACTTTTTTCCAAAGATAATATACATGTCTCTTTATAAGCATTCAAGTGAGACCATGGGCATTACCTCCACAACCTAATTGAGAACATAGTGTTTGTTGCTCTAAGTGGTGTCTTTCTGGAAATTAACATGTTTCCAAAACGACAAGTGGGAGGAAAATGAACTCGATGACCATCGAGCTTAGCAACAAACTAGAACTGAGAATCTCGGTAGACCTTAAAAGGGATTCGTGAGAATACTTGATCAAGAATACTCAAAAGAACTTTACAAGTGCCTTATAAGTGAATTCATTTCTCACAAAACTTTTGAAAAGTTGGAGTAAGATTAAGAATATCAAAGGGCTTTGGAAGCGCTTTGAAACTCGGTGGTTGATGCAATTGGCCCGTATAGGTATAGAATTCACCAAAGGCTTGGATTGAATCCTATAAATTTTCTATTAAGTTAGAAATATTCCTAAGACTTACAAGCATACTCTTTACTATTAGATAGTAAAGGAATAATGTCTTGTAAGATAGCTACGACAAATCCAAATTCCGAATAATGGTTAGAGGCCATAGAAATCCGAGATAGACTCCATGTTTGAAAATCATGTTTGAAACTTGATTAATTTGCATAAAGGGTGAAAGACCCATCGATTGCAAATAAGTTTTCAAGTAGACAACTAACAAATGTGGAAATGTACGTGGATACATACCTAGATTGATTTAAAAGGATACAATTAAATTCACGGAGTTGATTTTAATAAAAACCTATTCACCAATCAGAATGCTAAAGTCTTTTCGTGATTGTTTTAGCAAAATTGCTCATATGAAATATGGAAAAATAGATACAAAAACCACCTTCCCAAAATAGGATTTTGGAAGTGACTATGGAATAGTCTAAGGGTTTTGAAAATCTAAATAATGCTAGATTTGAAAGCAAGCTCAAGGAATCCGTTATGGGATTTAAGGAAGCATTGCATATAGGAATTGGAACGTGTTTTCTCATAAAGTTAATAAGAGGATTGACTTATGGAGAAACATAGAAATTCTTATGAATTAGAAGTTTAGTGGGAGCAAAAGTAAAGGTCCAATGAGAAGTTTACGAACTCTATTGTGAAATAACTATCAAATGCTAAATGCTTAGATTTGAAAGTATTTTCGACAATGGACCAATCAAAAGACGATACTTAGTATACATATTGGGAATTAAGTTCTGTGATATAGACTTAATTAAATGTTTAAATGAGTAAAAGAATTTACTATATTAAACATGAAGGAATTTGAAAGACTTTTGACCCTTATGTATAAAACTAAGTAAACGTTTGAACAAAGTATAAGCTAAGCTAAATACTAAGTCAAACATGAAAGACTCTAATTAAGACTTTTAACCATATCACATAGCAAACAATTTAGCAAAGACTCAGTGAAACTGAATGAGCTAAAATGGCAAATTAATGGAATAAGATTGAGAATTACTCTACAATTTATTCCATCATGTACGTTGTGATATGGAATCGTCGTAGGACGTACTTGCTTAGAACATGTGAAGTATGTATGAAGCACCAATCAACTTGAATCTATGTATTAGATCGTTAGATTATGGCGAAGAACATCCAAAGTACTTGGATAACTAACAGGATGAGTTCTTGACTTGTGGAAACAAATACAATTTAAGAATTGATGTTGCAAGCACAAGCCTTAACAAGGATTAGATCCTTAACAAGGATTAGATCCTTAACAAGGAAGTCGTTTATAAGCACGAGCTAACAATAAGTCATGGCTTGAGAATGGTAATATGGACGTGGATCCATGTGTAATGTGCAGGAATTTTTGGAAAATTTCCATGATCACAAGTGATTAGGGTATCCCAAATCATTGTGGGCCGTTTGGAGTGAAACCCAAGCAAATCATCATCAAGAAGTCTACTAAAATATATGTTGAGAATATTGTTGCCTTAATACGATAATAAAAAAGATGTTCTATGGAAAGTTCGTTGTTGAACGTTAATGATTGTAGGTTGTCTAGTTGAAGGTCTCAATCATGAAAATGAGTGGGAGCCATCACTTGAACAATAAATCCTGAATCACATATAATCCATGACACTCTCAAATTTTATCATCTTATTATGAAAGTGATCAGTAGTGAAGATGCTAAGATTAGCAAAGTAGTTATAACTAAACCTATGCAATAAGTGACGACAACATTCACAATTGCACGAAAGAAATCAAGCATATTAGATATGGGTGTGAATTCTATAGATGTTTTATAAAGAGTGATACTCTTAAAACATTCGGAAAACCATTTATCATAAGATGAACCATTCAGGTTTTGTAGTAATTTAAAATTTCATGCAATTTTATCACTCCGTTTGCTATTTAATTGTTGTTTATGATTAAAAAATGAGTCCATTCGATTCTTGGAATATTCAAAATAGGGTATCAATGTAGGGAATTATAGTTACTACGCAACGGAAAAACATGAATCATATTCATACAATACCTAATCCCAAGATCTAATGCATAACACATAAAGAACATATAATCGTACCTTTGAAGCGTGATTCCACGTGCGATCGAGCAAGAACATTGGGAGATAAAAAACCCCACGTGTGATTCCTCTACTTAGTCCACGAGCACGGATTAAACTTCTAGTAATGCTAGTTAGTTGTGACTGAACACTTCAATCCACCTTCAATAGAGATTTGAGCCATGAACACACAACAACACCACCCACGCATCACCACACGCGCCACCCAAGGAGGAGGGCCGTACGGACAGGGAGGAGAGAGAAAGGGCCGAGTAGAGAGAGAGAGAGTTAGGGTTTTTGGGAAACTTGGTTGCTTGTGTGACAATTCACTGTATGTCAATTGTTGTGTGTAATGAAACCCTAGGCATGGTTTATATTTATAGATCATATCTATAAATAATACCATGTCAAGTCCAAAAACCATTAGACTCTTCTAACTATCCAAGCCCAATTATCAACATGGTATGTCATGAAATAATGAGGCCCAATAATGGGCCTCTAACTTGTTTAACCCAATACTCTTATGTGTGACCTTGTAGGATCCATTCTATAAGGCTTTGGGCCATTAAGCTAGCCCAAAGATCAAATGTCATATCTAGCACCAAACATTGACGACCCTATAGAATGAACTAATTATCTCCATAATCGTGATCCTTGATATATGTAGTAATTGCACTTATCGAAGACATAACTCCTTCAAGACAAGTGCGCAATATTCAAATTCCTTAAGTCAATGTGTGTCGATTTAATAATATGATTGCATCTCATGTTGTGATCATATTAGTCTACAAATCTTTTCTTGCAATACTGAGTTAGATTCATAGAACAAATGATTACTATGTAATGCATTTGAGCACGACCATGCATTTTCTGAATTCTCCCTTTTGAAGAGGCCAAGACACATTCCTAATTAAATAGGTAGACTCAATCCAATCTTGTGGCAAACAAAGCTCCCACTCAACTCTTGAAGCAACCGGGAAACACCCTTTATAATCCCCAGTTACGGCTGGACGTTTGAGTGTACCACAGTTAAATCAATCATTGAATGGAATTAGTGTTCCACTCATGTCAAAGGAATCCACTAATATATCCGGAAGCTCTATACTTGAACTTTAAAGTAGGTCTATAGTTCGATCATGCATCATTCATGCATATCCATGTGATTGACCGAGCTTCACTACGCTCCTATTGCCCATGAAACTGCGCTATCCAATCAATCTTACATGCTAGTCCATTAATTGAAATCATTTATGTCCAGTTTAATGATTCCGAACTAGGAACTTAAATAATGTATGAATTTAGTTCACTTGTGGGTTTTCATTCAACAGGTCATCAACCTGATGAGTCCATCAATTCATAATTATTTTGGACATTTTATTTCATCTTGAAACCACGATTAAATAAGATTGAAACTTTGTTTCAATTGATAAACATAATGAATGTATTACACATGTAACTTGTTTTTCTCCAAAAACAAATACAACTTCTAATTACATCATTTGCCTCAATCCAGTTTCATTAGAATGTTTCTCATGCTTTGGTAATGGAAGGGGTTTAGTAAGTAGAGTTCATGAGACATTCTCATAAACATGAACTTTGCAATTTCTAAATCTTATAATCATTTTCATCTCCATACACTAAGAATTTTCCTTCGCCCTTTCGCAAGGAACTCTGGAATTTCTAATTTGTATTCCAACGTTATATTGGATTTCGATTGTAATCTATAATCACTTGTTCTTTAAAACATGTGAATCAAATAGACGAGTATAGTCCATGGCATGCACGATGAATCCTTTGCGAATTGAATAAGGATCATCACTCAAAACCTTAATTTCATCAACCTTTCTCAAAGCATTGAATCATTAAGCAACGTGTCATGTTACATGGGATTGAAACTCCTTTCAATATAATGTTGAACCTCATAAGAATCTTATCAATATAAGCTTCTTAACCAAACTCAAACATCCATCAAAACCTATCTCTATAGATTTTGAATCCCAAATGTACTCATCATTCTCTTCAAGGTTTTTTTATACAAAATGCATCAGCCATTACTTGACCCTTCAAGCAATGAATAATTTCTACTTAATACTAGACCAAGAAGACTTCAGAGCTCCCACTAAACATCTTGTATACATAAGACCTTTTCTTCATTTTACGAGAACTTCAAACGATTTGATTAACTCACAAAATTAAGAACATGAATCAACTCCATGATGCTATGCATCCCTAGGATTATTGGATCTTCAAACTTTTGATTGTATCATAGACAAATATTCTTTCATGAACAATTTCAAGAAAGTAATTTGAAATCCATCTACCAAATCTTATAAGGTAGAAATCACTAAAATATCTTTAAAAGATCTTTGCAAAATGACTAATGTAAAGGTTTCATCGTAGTCATAGTCAAACTATGAATTAGTTGAATCCTCTAACAAGTCTTTAATTTAGTTAGAAAACATTTTTCTATCTTGTCTGTTTTGCTTATAATGGGTCTCACCCAATTAAGCAAATTATTTAAGTGTCATACACTTGCTTACAGACTTAGAATCTATTTCAGATTTCTTGGTTTTTAAACCACTTGGAGTCATAACTTGTCAAATCATCTTTATTACTTGAATAATCATCATGTTCCAAAATGAATATTTTAGAACTCTTAGTCAATATGAAATCATATTTTTTTGGCTAAGTTTTACATATGCTAGTCATCATTGGGGGTTTTTATGCAACAATTGAGACTCATACAACAACTTTGTTTAGTTTTCAATGAGAAACGACAATTTAAGGATGTGCACTTGGAATGTATTACCTTCGACACATGGTTATTACTCCCATTACACTTAATGAGACCATGCGTTGTCATTTGTAACATGAGGTGAATCATGCTCATATTGTTGCTTTGATTCGATTACTTCTCAAATTTCTTCAAGATTTTCGAAATCATTTTTCTTGAACTCTTTCAAGGCTCTCGAACTTTTCGAGATTCTTATACTCCCACTTGCCTTTTTGAGGAGGCACTTTTAGCATAGGGTGAACCAACCATGGTTTGTTTGTTGCTTTCATCGAACTCTTTCAAGATTTACACTACTCCCACTTGACCTTTTGGATCAATTTCCATAAGGGCACCTACTTTAGCAACAAACATTTTGTGCTAAGTATGATTTGTGTAGTAGTACCCCGTGCTCTGTATAGGAATTGATCATGCATTAAATGATTTAATGCAACATTTATTCCTTGCTTTGTAGAAAGACTTAATAAGAACTTTTCTTATCCATATCACATATGAAGCCTTTGCTATAATTTGATTTGACCTATGTAGTTTGTTTAGTTTTGTAGCTTATCTTAAAAGTATAACCCCTGAATAATGGTTGGAAGATAGGTAATTTTATCCATTATCAAAACATATATCATATAGATTGATAGCTCCTTTCATAAACACTTCACAAGGTTTTCTTTCGGAGTTTGTCGTAAAACGATTTCACAACTCTTGGATGTTCATCAAGGTCTTGCCTTAAATTCTCATTATTACGATCATATCGCAATACTTTGAATGTGTTGCCAAGTATATGTCTTGACTTAAATTTTCACAATTACAATCATATTGTAATGTAATCATTATCTTGTCAAGTATCACTGAACTTCATACCGAACCTTTTGAACTTTTCAGTATTTTCATTTCCATGATTCAACAAAGCATAAATAGTGATTATATCACAAATGAAGTTTCATTGTCCGTCTCTAGCCTTTGAACCTTTGGTTTTCTTACATCGATATGTATTCGACCTCGAGTTCACATCATCATTTCTCTAAATGGTGACTTAGTTAAAATTTCAAATTAGAATGATAATTACATATATCAATGGATTCATAATCCAATGATATTGAAAGTCCATCCCTTTGGATCCTCCGCATGCAATTTTCATTTTTTATTCGAATTAATTGACATTTTAGAGACAATTTATATATAGAAATGGTTTAATAATTTCTATCATATAGAACTTTGAACCTATTTAGCAATCTCAAAACACATTATGACTCAATGAAGCATAGAATAACATTTATTCCACGTTTTTGAATCTTCGATGCTTAGTCATTACTAACATTGAATGGTGTTTTGATAATGGCAAGAATGAATAACATTTATTTAATTCCAGCCAGTAACAAGGTAAGGAGAAATATAGCTTTTACTTGTAAAGTTGCAACTTTTGCTTCCGAACTCGTAGATTCTACTTGTGAAGTATCAACATTTGCTTCTAAACTTGTAGATTTATTTCTCCTTTAGCTATACTTCTTCATTTAGTTCAACCTCATTCTCAATAAGAGAGAACTAAACAAGACATCATATGTCCAAGAAGTAGTAATGTGCTAAATCAATTTCTATAATATACTTCTTAAATTGGAACATTTCCATTCTTTTACCTTCCAACTATATGAGGTAGTTTCTAATCAATTGGAATTGGTCCATTTAATTAGAATTATTTGTCGTTCATAACAACTTTTAGCATATTAGTAGTTCTAGGTTTGAGAAGTAGAAACTTGTTTGCATTTCTTGGCCTATCACTTCTTAATGCAATCCTCATATATTCCTAAACCTTTTCCATTTGAGCCACTTAGAACACTTCTCTTTGGTTCCAAATGATATTTTGCTTAACTATTTTAAGCACTTTTAATGATTTTGCTAAGTCTATTCAATCATCATTCATATTAGAGTTTAATCAACTATTTAACTCTTATATAAAATGGATGAAGAATAACGTCATTTGATCAACTTTTGATCATAGAAATTTCTAATCACTTTCTTATATCCAATCATATTGAAAATAAGAGATTTTATTGGACTTCTATACTTGTCTTTTAGAGGGTTTGTACCTCCCATCTCATTATATCCCTTGAAACACTTTTCAAAATGAAGATGTGTTGGTAATTTACTCAAACATTTTGAATAAAGCCAACTTCAGATATATGACATGGGTTTCTAAAACTTGTTTTTTAGAACCATCTTAGCAAAATTGGAATATAGTTTTATGGATTATCTTTTAACCTTTAGAGAACGTTTCTCAAATTTATTTTCAATCGAGGAGATTATATATAATATTAAAATTAGAACGACATGTTACTTGTAAGTAAACGCAAAATTCAATTATGTTTAATAAAATTTAAAGTACCATAAGCGATTATAAAACTGGTAACTTTAAAACATTCATTCAATTTAATTGATCCCTATTGAATAGAATGATTCCAAGATCCTTTATTTGTGCAATAATTGACCGGACTTTGGCCCTACCATCCACTATTACATTTTCAAGGTGAGTAAACTCTTTACTGATTACAACTCTTTGTAATTCTTGGTTGAATAATTATCAATCACATGTTTAATTATTACCCTTAGCTTCAAGGTTCTAAACTCTTTAGGTAACCTTGTTGAGTAAAACCAATCAAAAGTGTAAAATTTGTTTTACCCCCACTCCCCTAAGATATAATATGACACCCTTCTTTGGCATGACCCATCATAAATATCGAAGGTTTCATCGGGTTTTTGATTGGAAAAGCTACCTCAATATTACTGGGACCTAGATTCATTATGCTGTGATTATTTAGTGAACTCTAACGCATCATCAGACAACATAAATAAAATCTAACATGCATAATCTACCAATGCATAAATAAAAACATGACATAGTATGGACCCTTAATCCTAAGAAAACTAATAAAGCAAAAGCTCCCACTTGAACCTTCATGGATCTCATCCATCTTGCTCCTTAGGGCCTCCACTCCATGGATTCTTGGATTAATTGCAACATGTAATATTATTCTATTCTATCTACTACTTAAATAAAATAAAATAAATTACAAAAATACTTAACGGTACGCAGACCGTATTTAGATTACAAAAATACGAAACGATGCGCAGATCGTATTTAGAATCTATGGGCCATACTAGTCTATATAGCAATAAATAACATCATATATTATAAAATTTCCACATAATAAATCACTCATCATTCTTTCCTAAACTACAACATCGAATGTTCACAATTAAGGAAACATGGCACCAAAATATCTAATATTTTTAATTAATGCAATTAGATAATATCATATATTATTCATGACCATCAATAAAATATAATATATTCTAAATTAGTCATGAGATAGAATCAAATCTTATTTTAATCATAAAAGATAAATCATATTTATCCTCAAAGATTATCCTAACAATGTTAGGAAATTCTATCCTAATTACTAGCCAATCATAAAATTTTAAATCAATTATATCCAAAATTAATTATGGGATAATCACATTATTTAAATCAATTATTATCTTTTTGGAATATGCTCAGAATATCCTAATCAATGTTATCCAAAATTAACCACTTTAATTATGAATAATTACCAATTTAACAACATTAAATATGGATAATATCAATAACAACTTTTGAAAGATTTGATTTTATCCTAAAATAAAAGATTTTATCCAAATAAAACAGAATTTATCTTTTAAAATAAAAGATCATATTTTCAAAATATTTTATCTCATCCAAAATAAATCATATTTATCTTGAAATATTTTTAAAATAATTTTTTTTTTTTTGAAAAAATGGGGCACTAGCCACCATGGTGTGGCTATCCAAAGCCGGCCACGGTGGCCGTACACTGTGAGGTGTACGCTGCTCTGCAGCGGTGCACAGCAGCAGCAGCAGTGCCGCGCAACCCTTGCACGGTGCTGCTGTTGCTGCCTTTGCTGACCCACCCTCCTGCCCCACCCCGCCCTTCCCTCCGGACCACCTGCAGCGGCAGCCGCCGTGGCTGCGCCACCCAGCCGCGGTTGCCGCTGCTAAAACCCCCTTTATTTTTTTTTACTTAAACAAAACATATTTTGTAAAATTAAATTAATGTTAATGTGGTCCAATTAATTTCAAAATCAAATCTCATTCAATCTTAAAATTAGGGTTTTTCATGAAATTAATCCCCAATTTAATTTAACACTTAAATTAAATAATTTGATCTTGAAAATTCATAATTTAGCATGAAATCAAATAGATTAAAATCATTAATTACATAGTAAACGAATTAAATCAAAACCAAAACACAAAATTCATAATTTAGGGTTAGGGTTTCGAAATTTTTGAAATTAGGGTTTGGGGGGTTTAAATTTTCAAGTAATCTAGGGCAAAATTCAGATCTCTTCATGGCTATTTTGAGCATTATTAAATTACATCTAATCAATTCCAAGAGTTAAATCACATTTAATATAATAATTGACCCATAATTAAATTATTCTCCCTTCTAATTGAATTAAAATTGTGGAGTATCAAAGAATTATAGTCAATATGCGTAAATGCAATAGGCTAACTGATACCACTGTAGGGAATTATAGGTACTACGCAGCGGAAAAACATGAATCATATTTATACAATATCTAATCCCAAGATCTAATGCATAACACATAAAGAACATATAATCGTACCTTTGAAGCGTGATTCCACGTGCGATCCAGCAAGAACAATGGGAGATAAAGAACCCCACGTGTCATTCCTCTACTTAGTCCACGAGCACGGATTAAACCTCCACTAATGCTAGTTAGTTATGACTGAACACTTCAATCAACCTTCAACAGAGATTTGAGCCACGAACACACAACAACACCACCCACGCACCACCACACGCGCCACCCAAGGAGGAGGTCCGTACGGACAGGGAGGAGAGAGAGAGGGCCGAGTAGAGAGAGAGAGAGTTAGGGTTTTTGGGAAACTTGGTTTCTTGTGTGACAATTCACTGTATGTCAATTGTTGTGTGTAATGAAACCCTAGGCATGATTTATATTTATAGATCATATTTATAAATAAAACCATGTCAAGTCCGAAAACCATTAGACTCTTCTAACTATCCAAGCCCAATTATCAACGTGGTATGTCATGAACTCATGAGGCCCAATAATGAGCCTCTAACTTGTTTAACCCAATACTCTTATGTGTGACCTTGTAGGATCCATTCTATAAGGCTTTGGGCCATTAAGCTAGCCCAAAGATCAAATGTCATATCTAGCACCAAACATTGATGACCCTATAGAATGAACTAATTATCTCCATAATCGTGATCCTTGATATATGTAATAATTGCACTTATCGAAGACATAACTCCTTCAATGAAGACCAGTCTTGGTAAGGAAACACCTATTAAGTGAACATTGAATATTATAATCTAAAATTATCCCTAATCGAGGTCATTTAAACGATGGGCGATTAATGACCAATTGAGATCAGTGTGTAGTCTGATTTATAGCACTGTTTTTTGTGCTACGAGGACATGGTTCTCATAAATCATTTGCACAGGTATTGGTTTAGAACCATATTGGATCGACCTATGAGAATACTTTAAGAGATTGAAAATCGTCATAAGTATACATCTCATTATGGCTATCGGAACCTATTTCCTCGACCATGAGTATTGTGAGTTCTTTTATTTGAGTACTAGTCCGCTTTGATGTTGTCAAACGTCTACCGTAATAGGGGATTATAACGGCAACACTCAGGCGGCTAGGTCCTTTCAGTAAGAGGAGCTACATTACAAGACTGGGAATGTCCCCCTACTAAAATAGGGAAGACGTCTTTGTTATATACAAGGCCTCTCGTAGAGCGAGACTGTAAAAATGCATGGTCGTGCTCGGATGGATTTTAGAAATCATCTGTTTATTGAAAGTCGGACTCAGAATCAAGAAACACTTCTGGACGTAATAAGGATGACGAAATAATCTTACCTTATAGTTCATGAAGAGACATTAAGTGACATAGGAAAAAGGTTGTACACTAAATGCGCACTTGTTCGGAAGGACAAGTGGGAGATTGAAAGGAATGGTGTCCTTCGAACAAGTCTAGTATTCCGTTAGCGGGTTCAGAATTATTATGAAAGCTAATATATTTAGTAAGGTCAAGTGATCTGAATGCCTCGGTGGAGGCCGCTTCCGATCAGTAATATTAATGTATAATTAATATTACAGCTTAATCTTGACTTAACCCTTTGGGTCACACCCTAGCAAATATACGAACCGACTCGACGAATTATTTCGGAAGAAATTAATATACGGAAGAAATTAATATATGGAAGAAATTAATTCGTCGCCCGAGTGTTAAATATTTAGATGTCGGAATATCGAGCTTGGAGCGTCAAAATTGAGCGTCGGAGAATCTCAAATGTCGAGCCAAAATTTAGGATTTGGTGAGACGGGAAAATGCTTCAAGTAACAAGTAAAATCCTAGCCACGCGAAAGGCTAGGAAAGCGCGCCTAATAGGTGCGTGCCACGTGGCAGCACATATGGCAAAGCGCCATGTGGCAGCACACGTGGCAGTCGCCAAGTGGCAGCATGCCACGCAAGCAGCGTGTCACGTGGCAGCGCGCCATGGTGGCGACACATATGGCAAGGGCCGTGGACCCAGGGCGATGGGTCATGGACACGGGCCAAAATAAAATAGCCCAACCGAACCCTACTTGGGGTTTAAGGTTGGGTGACACATGGTAAGTTCAGATTGCATGTGAATTGCCTTGGGGACCAAGTGGGAAAGTGGTCCTCACCTAACCATGTGACACTTGTTACTTGTTCCTTAGTTTGTTTAACTAAGGATTTGATTCATCAATCTTTCCATGTGGGACCTTTTTGTGAAAAAGTCCTACATTGAAAGATGAGTGGAATTCACAAGCTATCCTTCCTTATAAATAGCCAAAGCATGACTTGAGAATTTTTTACTTGAGTGGGAGTTAGAAAGAGCATTGTATTTTTGCAAAAACTCTTAAACTCCATTAACACTTGCGTTTTGGTCGGACCTTGCTAACTCCAAGGTAGCGGACCTAAAAACTCGGTGTTCTTCCTTTGTGGGTGGATACCGTTGGAGGCTCGGTATTTTTGGAGCTAAAGCTTTCAAGTAAGAGCCCATAAGGTCGAGCGAAGCACGCGTCAAAGGTAAATTCCGATTTTATCCTTTTATGTTTATTTGTTATGCTTTATGGTTTTATTAATTGCGAGTGATTCTTTGGGCCGGGGTCGTTTCCGCGATAAGTTGGACTTACCAAACCCCAACAAAATCAAAACACCAAACTCTAGGGTGCTATGATAGGCAAGGATTTAACTTGCTATTTGGACTAGAGCAAAATTATGTCGCTACAATGACCAATCAAAATGCCATTCAAGATGAAGCTTTTGACCCAACCTCGTTGATCACCCCTTCAAATGAAACTTTTGAGCATGGATGGAGGAAATCTTTCAAATGGACCAATCACAAAGGCGATAAGCTGAAAATCTTCACAGGCGAAGGAAAGATGTTTGAAGAATTGGACGATGAATCTATTATAGATTCTAGGGAAGCTGAAAATCTAGGCCTTGTGGCCATTACTAAGTCTTTATTTTCTAGTTCTAAGGATGAAGATCCTAAAAAGGATTATTCTTTTGATGTACTCTCTTTTGATTTTAATAATATGAGCTCTATTTCCAAGTATATGCCTTTTCTTTAATCTTTCGAATGCTATAACAATCAATCTAATGAAGATGATAACATTAATAAATTGGTTGAACTAATGAATGAACGAGAACAAAAGAACCCTATCGTTGAAGAAACTGAAATAGTTAATATAGGAACTAACGAAAATAAAAGAAAAGTAAAAATTGGCTTAACTCTAAATCCGGAAGAGCGATCGACCCAAATATCGACGCTCAAAGAATTCGAAGACGTGTGTGCTTGGTCATACAAGGACATGCCTGGAATAGATAGGGAAATTGTGGAACATACCATTCCCTTGAACCCTACCTCTAAACTAGTAAAACAAAAACTTCGACGAATGAAACCTGATGTCGCATTAAAAATGAAAGAAGAAGTACAAAAACAGTTAGACGCAGGTTTTATTCGCGTATTTAATTACCCAGAATGGGTAGCGAACATCGTCCCAGTCCCTAAAAAGGATGGACGAGTTCGCATGTGTGTCGACTTTAGGGATCTTAATAAAGCTAGCCCTAAAGACGATTTTCCTCTACCACATATTGATATATTGGTAGATAACACGGCTGAACATGCGATGTTATCCTTTATGGATGGATACGCAGGTTACAACTAAATTTTAATGGAAAAAGAAGACGAAGAAAAGACGTGCTTTATTACCCCATGGTGTACGTATTACTACACAGTCATGCCATTTGGTTTAAAAAATGCAGGAGCTACGTACCAAAGAACGGCTATGACTCTCTGGCATGATATGATGCATAACGAAATAGAAGTGTATGTAGATGATATGATCGTAAAGTCTAAAGATAGAATGGGATATATAAAAGCTTTACGCAAATTTTTCACTCGCATAAAAGAATACAAAATGCGATTGAATACATAAAAATGTGCCTTCGGAGTAACTTCTGGCAAGTTACTCAGATATGTAGTAAGCACACGTGGCATCAAGATCAATCCCTCTAAAGTAAAGGAAATTGTTGACATGCCTCCCCCTCAAACAGAAAAAGAAATCAAGGGATTCCTTGGCAAACTACAATACATTAGTTGATTTATCAACAAATTGACTATGACTTGTGAGCTAATATTTAAAAAATTGAAAAAAGAGGAGAAACATGAATGGGACGATCAATGCCAAAAGGCCTTTGAGAAAATCGAAGATTATCTCAATTGTCCACCAATTTTAGCACCACCAGTACCCAAACTACCTCTTAGGCTATACATTACAGTTAGAGACACAACCACAGGCGCCATGTTAGCACAAGAGGTAGAAAAAGTCGAGCGTGCAATATATTACATAAGTAAAAAATTCATCCAATATGAAACAAAATATAGCACCTTGGAAAAGACAAGCCTAGCATTAGTGTGGGAAACCAAAAAATTACTTCCTCTGTTCTTTTTTACTTGACCTGTTTCTTTTATCACGCTTTCCAATGTAAAACTTTAACAATCAATAACTTAAATTCTTCATAAGTAAAAATTATAAAAGTTATATATTATGATAGTACTTATTGAGATGAATTCAAAAAGATCACACATGAATATATTTTTCTATACATATAATTCACAAAAGACGGTCAAAAGAGGGGTGGTGAATAGTGTAAAAGTCAAAGCGGGTTAAGTAATAAAGAACGGAGGAAGTACGACATTATATGTTACCACACACTACTCGTGATTTCTCAACAAAATCCGATAAAGTATTTGTTTGAACAACCACCCATACAAGGAAGGATATCAAAGTGGTTGGTAATGTTGGCCGAATTTGAGTTAAAATATATTCCTGAAAAATCAATGACAGGAAAAGTAATTTTCGACTTTCTGGCACAACATCCAATTCAAACAAGTCGTGCAGAAACTACTTATCTTCCGAATGAAGAGATTCTCATGACACAAGATGACAAATGGGTAATGTACTTTGACGGTGCGTCTAATCATAAAGGATGTGGCGTAGGAGTGTTACTCATAAGTCCAGAGGGAGCACATACTCCAATCTCTGTTAAACTAGACTTTGAGGTTACTAATAATGCCGCAGAATGTGAAGCGTGCATTATTGGACTAGAAGCAGCAGCTAGCATAGGTGTGCGAAAATTAGAGGTATGTGGAGACTCCAGTTTGATTATAAATCATATACTAAAAAAATGGAAAATAAAGAACTCCACAATAATATTATACCAAGCACACCTAGAGCAACTCATCGAGTATTTTGAACATATTGATTTTAAATATCTCCCAAGGGATGACAATCAATTTTCCGATGCGCTAGCAAAATTAGCCTTAATGATCAACATTAAGGATCACTTAAATATGATGCCATTATGCATTGATAGAAGGGAAGAACCAGCGTATTGCAACGCAATAGAGGAAATAAATGACATCGAAGGAGACAGCCCCTGGTTTGATCATATCCTCCAATATATTACCCATGACACATATCCCGAAAATACTTCATTGAAAGACCAACGAGTCTTACGAACACTTGTGGCCCAATATGGTCTATTAGATGGTCAATTATGCAAAAAAGGACCTAATGGTCAAAGTTTATTGTGTATAGACTAACCGGAAGCCACACGCCTTATTGATCGCGGGTGAAAGTAGGTCGTTGGGACTACTAACCCTAAAAAAATTAGAAATTTATAATACCTAAACTTACACTGAACTAGTTAGTGGCAAGTAAAGGGTCGAACCCAAAAGGACTAAGTGTATTAATTTGTGCCAACTAGACTACTAGGAAAGGTCGTGAGATAAAAAGATGTTAAACTAAACACGACTAAGAACAAACAACTAAAACTAGGGAAAGTGGAATCCAATCACATCAATGTATTAAACAACATCATACAAATAGATGAAAATGACCTCGACTAGGAACATCAACACATTTAACTCATTCTCGCACAATTAAGCATATTAATTATCCTACTAAACTAATTCACTCTCTTGCAACTAGCCTAGAAAAGGTATGGAAGAATTTAGGGCTCTCAACCAACTCACTCTCGCACAATTGATTGAAAGCACAATTAAGAGCATAGAATCGATTAGCTAGAAAGATTCTAATCCATAAAAGCATCACCCATACACAATAATCAAGTAACAATTTCATACTAATCACAATCAATCATTCAATTCATTAATATAACCTTCATCCAATTCCCTAGAACAAGACCTAAGCTAACATAATGAAGAAAGACATAGAAAACAAGGTAAAATAAGAATAAAAACAAGATTAAATAAAAAAACTAATTAATCTACTCAAATCAACAAACAAAAAGCAAAAAACTAAGAATTAAGCAAAGAAATAAAGATGAGAGAGAGTTAGAAAATGCTCATTGAATAGATGAGAAGAAGTTCCACAAAGTTGCTTCTTCAACCTCTCAAAAACTCCATGAAAATCCAAGCTTTCTCTCTCTACACTACTCCTAAACTAACCCTAAGAGAGAGAAAATAAGGGCTAAACTAATCTAATCTATCTAAAATAAAATGTTGATTGAAAGTTTTTAGAAAATAACCCCAAAGGGGGTATTTATAATACAAGTTAAATAAAAATAAAATAAAAGAAATTAAAAAGAAAAATAAAACAAAATAAAACAATTAAAATAACTAAACTAAAAACAAAAAAATAACAAAACTACAGTAAAATAAAATAAAAGGAAATGAAAAGGAAAAAGAAAAACCCCAAAACCCCACTAAAATTCCCACCCAAACCCACGAAACATCAGACCTCCGTTCTCCCTTCACTTTCGAATTTGGCTGCTCCAATTCAAACACCATTCACGCATTATCATCACCGTTCATACTCCATCATCATCAGCAATTATCACTCAATCACCACCGTTCATCAACCACAATCATCTAGCATCACCAGATTCTCGGCTTTTGGATTAATTGAAGGGATCGTGGCCATCCGATCTTCATTAAAATCACGTGAAAAGCTCGTGATTAACCCACAATTGCGCGCCCGCACAGAAGTCGCGCACAGGTCGCGCAAAGCTACTGCCTCAACTCGATTTTGAACTCCAATTTGTGCGCCTTCTGACAGGGCTGCGTGCCCGCGGTGGTCTGGGTTGCTACAGATGCTGATTTGGGCGAATTCGGAGGTTCGATTGAAGCGGCTTCTCTGATTGGTGGGTGGTGTTGTATGCGGCGGACTGCAGGCGAGGTAAATGCGATGTCTGGGAGCAGCGTGGGGGTTGATTGGAGTTGCGGGGTGTTGGTGGTGATTTGGGTGGTTGTTGTGCGCTGAGTTGAGGTGGTGCGAGTAGGGTGAGGTGGCCGGTGGCTGCTGTTGGTGAGTAATGGGTTGCGTGAGGTGTGAGGATGCGGTGGCTGATGGTGTTGTGTTTGTTGTTGTAGCTGTTGGTGTTGGTGAGGAAAGCAGGGGTGGTGAATTGGTGGGTGCGTGAATTGGTGGGCTGATTTGTGTGAGATTGATGTGGTGGAGGATAAGGAAGGTGGGGTGTATGATAAGTTGGCAGCAAAAGGAGGTAAGGGGCAGCAGCTTGCTTGGCTCAAATTATGTTCCTCGAACCTCGGACCTTGAACTCGAATATGACTTTGAAACCCGGAATACCAAACTCGACCTACAACAAAAACACGAGGTTAATACCAAGAGATAAAATAAAATAAAATAAGAGAAAATAAAATAAAATAACTTAAAAATAAAATCAAATGAAATTAAATAAAATAAAGAAAACAAATATGAAAATAAAATAAAATAAGAAAATGAGAGAAACTACGAATTATTAACTAAAAATACGAAAATAAACTAAAAACTATTAAAAATTACAAAAATACTCAAATTAAAGATCAAATAAGGAAAATAAGAAAGTGAGATAAATAAAGCCTAAAACTAGGAAAATTATTAGAAACTAAATCGAAAAATAAGTATAAAAATACCCTAAAAGTGATATAAAAGTCACTTATCAAATTTCCCCAAGCTAAAATTTTGCTCGTCCTCGAGCAAATGAACATGAAACACAAGATAAGGAGAATGATTTATTCAAGCAAATCTAAGACACTAAAGGAGACAGGAATGTACACTAACTCACTTTCGTAGGAATCACGGTCAATTTTAGCAACTAAAGAAAAGCCCTTTAAACCCCTAGATCGCCATGACGAGTGTGCTCTCGTGAGGGTGTCCTAAGAGTTTGACCCACAACTCTAAACAAAAACTAAGGCAAGGAAATAAAAAGAAAAGAAAAAGAAACCTAAAAAGAGAAAGAAAACACAAAGTTCATACTTGGACGAGAGATAGGAACAAGTAGCAATGAATGCAAACCTTTCTAAATAGACAAACATATGCACGTTCCAAGATATCAATGGTTGATTGAAACATAACATATGCTAAGCATAGAGAACTAATGGGGACACAATCCACCCAAGCCCCAACCGATCGGGCCGCGTTCTCTCCACTAGCTTCAAATCAACCCTTAAGCTAGTTTCTCATGATTCCACGAAGGAACCGGAAAAAAAGGTAAAGAAATGAAAAACTTTGAGAAGTTAATCCCGATATCTCAACAATGCATACTCTCTCCATAGGTTTGAAGTCTATCTCCCTCCACCGTTGTTTGACCCAACCCCACTAAAGTCTAAGGGTTTTTTATTGGGTTGTAACGTAAGGCTAAGGGTTAAGACGGGGTAAAAATTTGAAAATTTTGGTGATATTTCCTAAGTGAAGCAAAAGAGTGGCCTACTCTCAAAAACAAACTCAAGAAGTCACAAAATATCAAACAAAAATACCAATAATGCCATCTCCCCCAAGCTTATTCAACACTAACACAATATATACCAAAACCGAAGTAACGCTCCCCCCCCAAGCTTGAACGAAGCATTGTCCTCAATGCTTAAACTAGGGAAGAAAAAGAAACCAAACTAAAATATTTTTGTGATTTTTTTGTTTCTTTTCCATTTTTTTTTTGATGTCCTTGCCTTTTTTTACTATGGACGACTTTTTTTTTCTTGAAACTTCCTTGATTTTCTTGAATTGCATCTTTCTTTTCAAACTTTTCTTGCATATTCTTTTCAAGCTCAACTTTCAATACCGTACTTAAACCAATTCTCAAAATGTCTTGTTCATGATCAACACTCTCAAAACTCAAACCTCACATGCCAATGCTTCACTAACTAAAAGGGTTGGTAAACATAGGCCATTAGGTTTGTAACGCGGTTTAAACAAGAGCGGGAAACATTAGGCTCAAATTTGTTAATAAGTAGGTTGATGCAAAATAGAAAAGCAAATTTGTAACAAAATAAAAAGAAGATAAAGAAAAATGAGAAAAGGTGCCCTTTTCCTCCCCTAGAGTGGCTCGGTCACGATCTTGGGAGCTAGAGGTCAAAACAAGGATTAGGACATGCATAGTCAAGGATCCTAAATTGCCGCTTGATGAGTGGCATTTATGCCACTCTTTTTATCCTTTTTCTCTAAGGATTCTCCCCTCGTTTGCACTTGTTTGGCCTTCTTTCTAAGCAATTTTACTTAGTTTTGCTTTCTCTTTTCTTTCTCCTTTATCCTCCCTTTTCTTAGTCTTCCCGCTTTGTTCTTACTGTGCTTTTCATGCTTATGCTTTGTAGGAACCATCGAGATTTTCAAGAGGAGGAAGCTAAGCTCAAAGGAGGCTAGAGGAAGCATGATTCAGAAGAGGTTCGGCCGAACCTCCTGATGGTGTGGCCGAACCAAGGTGTGGCCGAACCTGCTCAGTGGTTCGGCCGAACTTCGAGGCAGGGGCAAGATGAAAATCGGCAGTTTTGCAGGAGTGGCCGAACCGCAGGAGTTCGACCAGACCAGGATCAGGGAGGTTCGACCGAACCTGCTCAGTGGTTCGGCCGAACTTCGAGGCAGGGGCAAGATGAAAATCGGCAGTTTTGCAGGAGTGGCCGAACCGCAGGAGTTCGACCAGACCAGGATCAGGGAGGTTCGACCGAACCTACCCATGGTTTGGCCGAACCTACCCTGTAGTCCGGCCGAACCTTCCCATTTGTTCGGTCGGACCTCTCCTTTTGTCAGCTGACTCTGTACGGACTATATAAGTCCCTTTTTTAGAACGTTTTGGGGGATGAACTTAGTTTTAATTTTCTACATTTTTAGCTTAATCTAGAGAGAGAAACTTCATTAGTAGAGAGAGAAAGTGTGGATTTCTATTGATGAACTTGGATATTGAAGAAGGAGCTTGATTGAACCTTTGTAAATCTTCATCTTCAATGAATGAGCAATCCCTTACTCTCTCTCTTTACTTTTGTATCTAGTTTTGTTTGCTTATTTTGATTTTCCTTCTTTGCTTATTGATCATGTTGATGCTTATTGATTTGATGATTGAAATTGTCTTCAATATGATTTGTGAGTAGTCACCTAGCCAAGGGTGTGGGGATGGTGTAGTTGTTAATTGATTCATGCTTATGATGTTGGGGGTTATGTTAATGGTGATTAAAGTCTTTGTATGCTTGATATTCTTTGGTCTTTCTTGCAAGTGCACATTGTTAGTTGATCAAAGATGAGTCTTTACTAACAAGTAACGGAAGTTGACTTAGTTGAGATTCATTACTATCGATAATTCTTTGTTTGCACCTTCTAATATATGGTTCTAATGTGGAAGCATAGAGGCTATGTTAGGAGGAATCGATTAACCCCGGAAGGCGGTTAGATCGAGCTTTATTTCGATATTCTTGCATGCTTAGTTTACCATTGCTTTGCTTCTGTGTTATTGCATGATCAAGTGACATCTACATCTACCCACTTCCCTTGGTGTTTAGTTATATTGATCTTTAATCATTCTTAATCCTTAGTTTAATCTCTTAGTTATTCATACTTCTTGTCCCGAGATAGCTTAAAGTCTTAAGTAGTGAATGCGGTGTTTATGCATGTCTCCCTGTGGTTCGACCCCTCTATTTACCCTATACACGTATTAGGTTGGTAGAGCGTTATAAATTAATTTGACTTAGGTGTAGTCGCTCAACGACACGATTATTCCCTTGTCAAATTGGCGCCGTTGCCGGGGACGACGGTTTCCATTGCTATTTCATTGCTTGTTTAAGACTATCTCACCTTTATTTGTTAGTGTTCGCTACTTTTGTTACTTGTCAGTGCTTACGTTCTTCTTAGCTTTGTTGTATGAACAGAGGACGAACCCGCTCAAGATCTTTAATTCCCATCGATCCAGAGCTAGAGAGGTCTTTGTCCCTACTTCGAAGAGAAGCAAGAGCAAGGAGTAGAAATTCCCGCACTCCAACGAGAGGAGTAAGAGAATTAGAAGATACTCCACCCTCTTCACCCTCAAGTGAAGAATTAGATAGCCCTAAATCATCTTCGAATTCAGAAATCAACCCTTTCTCAGCCTATAAGTTTGAAAGTAAAGAAGGTTCTAAAATGGGAGAGAATACGCCTTTGAGTCGTCTTGGGGCCCCCGAAGCTTTTAGAGCGCAAAGTGGGATCCTAACTCCTACTACTCAAGCCAACAATTTCGAGATCAAGCCTAATTTGATTGCCTTGATTGAGAGGAAACAATTCTCGGGTGGAAAGTTTGAGAGTCCTCATGAGCACCTAAAAGAGTTTGAGAAATATTGTGACACAATAAAGGCCAATGGAGTGACTCAAGAATATATTCGCCTCAAAATGTTTCCATTTTCGCTAATTGGGAGAGGTCTAGAATGGCTAGAGAAGGAGGTGCCCCCTAATTCTCTCACGACATGGGACCAAGTGACTACGACTTTCTTGAGGAGGTTTTATAACCATAGGAAGACCGCCGAGGCTCGGTCTTTGATTCAAGGTTTTCGCCAAAAGAGTGGTGAGTCTCTAAGTGCGGCATGGGAACGATACAAAGAGCTTCAACGTCAATGCCCACACCATGGGATACCCAAGTATCAACTCATTCACACTTTCTATGGAGGTCTCACACCTCAAGGAAGAACAAGCCTAGACGCCGCGGCCGGTGGTCCAATTATGAACAAAGGAGAGCATGAAGTGGAGTGTATTATAGAGGAAGCCGCAAAGCACTATGATGATTGGTACGAAGGAGAAAGGGATGCTACTTCTAGCAAGGGCGTTTATGCATTGGAGCAAGCCAACGCAATCAACAACCTTTCTACCCAAATCTCCAAAATGACCAAGCAAATGGATGAATTGATGAAAGAAAGGCCCAACCCTCATGGTAATATCTCCCCTTCAACCAAGGGAGGCAATGGTATGGATACTTCCTCCCCCTCTTCTTACAATACAATGCCCCAAGGGTGCATGTTTTGTTCTAATTGTGAAACCTATGATCATGATACCTCTCAATGTGTCTATGCTTGTGAAGTTAAACCCCCTTCCCATGAACATGATAGTAATATGGAAAATGTCAATGCTATGAATTTTGCTCCTAGAATGGGAAATGTAGGAAACTTGAGGCCAAACTCCAATCAAATGGGGAATTGGAATCAAGGTGGAAACCGTGGTTGGAACCAAAATGGTGGTGGTTATGATAACCAATACCATGGTGGGGGAGGCCCTTCCAATTTCAATGGAAGGGGCTACTCTAACCAAAGAGGATATGGTAATCAAAACCAACAACCTAATCCCCGATACCAAGACCATCAAAATCAAAATTTTGGTGACCAAGGTAACATGGGAAACAATCAACAAATGAATGTTCCTAACCAAGGCACCGGAGGCAATAGGGGCCAATTTGTTTCTAACTATGCCCAAACTAATAGGCCTCCGGGTTTCCATCAACCCCAACTTCCTCCACCTCAACAACCTCTTCAAATTGAAGCCCCTCCAATAGATCCCGTGATGGCTAAATTAGATGCTCTTTTAAAAATGCGTGAGGAGGATCAAAAGAAGCATGAAGAGGCTCAAAAACGAACCAATGCTCATATGAAAATGCTTGAGACTCAAATTGCTCAACTTGCATCTAATTCATCCCCTTCTTCTTCTTCTCCTTCTTCTTCTCACATCCCAAGTCAAGGAGTCAACCCAAAACCTTTGTATGCCGTGACAACAAGGAGTGGGAAGGTAGTAGGGAGTGACCCTTTAATTGAGGAAGAACCCCAAGAAGAGGCGGAGTTAGAGAATGAGGGTGAAAAACCCAATGAGCCATTGAGTGTTGAAAAAGAAAAACAGGTTGAGGTGCTCAAGGAAAAAGAAGCCACCCCCTTGCCCCTAAATCGCCAACCTAGAGAGGAAAAGCTACCCTTTCCACAACGATTTGTGAGAGCTAAACTTGATGCCCAATTTGGGAAGTTTTTGGAAGTCATTAAGAATTTGCATATCTCCGTCCCTTTTGTTGATGCTATGAAGCAAATGCCCCACTATTCCAAATTTTTGAAAGATCTTTTGAGTGGAAGAAGGGAGTGTGAGACGGTGAGTTTAACCGCTAATTGTAGTGCAATTCTTTCCAACAAACTACCTACCAAATTGAAAGATCCGGGTAACTTTTCCATCCCTTGCTCTATCAATGGCATTGAATTTGATAAAGCCTTGTGTGATTTAGGAGCAAGTGTGAGTCTCATGCCCTATTCCGTCTACCAAAAGCTTAGTGTAGGAACCCTCTCTCCCACTAACATTACTCTCCAACTAGCGGACCGTTCCGTTAAGTTCCCCATGGGCAAAGTTGAGGACATTCCCCTTAGGGTAGGAAAGTTCACATTCCCCGTGGATTTCTATGTGCTAGAAATGGATGAGGATGAGAGGATTCCCATAATTTTGGGTAGGCCATTTCTAGCCACTTCTAGAGCTATCATCGATGTGAAGGAGGGGAAGATATCCTTGAAAATTGACAATGATTCTATTGAGTTTGATTTGAACAATGTCATGCAACAACCCTCCTCAAGTGGTGAATGCTTTAGGGTAGATATTCTTGATACGGTTCTTGATGAATTTTCTCGCTCCCACTTGCATGCCACTAATGATCCCCTTGAAAGTGTGTTGTTGAATGAATCAAAGATAGGTACTCACAAAGAAGACATACAATTCTATGAGGATTTGCTTGAGGAAAGCAAGGAGTGCAAGGGCGCGAGCATGGAAGAAGAGGCTCCTTACATTCACGACCTCTTTCAAGTTGAAGAAAGAGAAGAGAGTCCCAATGGTAAGGGAGCACCAAAGGTAGACTTGAAACCTCTACCTTTGGGCTTGAGGTATGCATTTCTTGGTCCCAACGAGTCTTTCCCCGTGATTGTAAATTCTAATCTAACGGAGGAGCAAACCTCCCTCTTGATCAATGTTTTGAGAAATCACAAAAAAGCTTTGGGTTATACTATTGATGATATCAAGGGTATAAGTCCATCTTTATGTATGCACAAAATTGATCTAGAGGGAGATGCCAAACCCGTCAGGCAAAGGCAAAGAAAGCTTAACCCTTCCATGCAAGAGGTTGTGCGGAAAGAAGTGGCTAAGCTTCTTGATGCGGGAATTATTTACCCAATTGCTCATAGTGATTGGGTATCTCCCGTGCAAGTTGTGCCTAAGAAAGGGGGCATGACGGTAGTGAAAAATGATCATGATCAACTAGTACCCACTAGACTTGTTACCGGTTGGCGCATGTGTATTGACTATCGCCAACTTAACACAAGTACATGCAAAGATCATTTTCCACTACCGTTCATTGATCAAATGTTGGAAAGGCTTACAAAGCATTCCTTCTATTGTTTCCTTGATGGTTACTCGGGATTTTTCCAAATCCCAATTGACCCTAAGGATCAAGAGAAGACAACTTTCACATGCCCCTACGGTACTTATGCGTACCGTAGGATGCCTTTCGGGCTTTGTAATGCCCCCGCAACATTCCAACGTTGCATGATGTCCATTTTTAGTGATATGATTGAGGATGAGATAGAAGTCTTCATGGATGACTTCTCCGTTGGAGGAGCCACCTATGAAGATTGTCTATCTAATTTATCTCGTTGCTTAGAAAGGTGTGAGAGGGCTAACCTCGTGTTGAATTGGGAAAAGTGCCACTTTATGGTCGAAAGTGGGATTGTTCTTGGGCACAAAATTTCCCATGCCGGCATTGAGGTCGATAGAGCCAAGGTTGAGGTCATCGAAAAACTTCCTCCCCCCACCAACGTGAGGGAAGTGAGGTCTTTTCTTGGCCATGCCGGGTTCTATCGGCGCTTTATTAAAGATTTTTCAATGATTGCTAAGCCTCTCACATCCCTATTGCAACAGGATAAGGAGTTTGTGTTTGATGATGCTTGTCATAAGTCCTTTTGTAGGTTGAAAGAAGCCCTTTGCACCGCTCCTATTGTCCAAGGTCCGGATTGGTCTCTTTCATTTGAGCTCATGTGCGATGCAAGCGACGAGGCCATTGGATCGGTTCTTGGACAACGAAAGAATGGAAAACTTCATGTCATACATTATTTGTCTAAAACTCTCAATGATGCCCAACGAAACTACACAACTACCGAGAAGGAGTTCCTAGCGGTTATCCATTCATTCGAGAAGTTTAGAACCTACCTCATTGGTTCTAAGACAATTGTGTATACCGACCACTCGGCTCTCAAATATTTGATAGGGAAGAAGGAAGCTAAACCAAGGTTGTTGAGATGGGTTTTAGTCCTCCAAGACTTCGATTATGAGATGAGAGACAAGAAGGGAGCCGAGAATGTGGTGGCGGATCACCTCTCAAGGTTGGGCGGTGCAAGGTTTGAAGATGATGGCTTGCCAATAGAGGACGCTCTAAGAGATGATGTGCTTTATGTCCTTGAAGTGAAATCGGAGCCTTGGTATGCGGATATTGTGAATTACTTAGCTTGTAGTGCCATACCACCAGATTTCACTTCACAACAACGTCGAAAACTCAAGCACGAGGCCAAGAGATACATTTGGGATGATCCCATTTTATTGAAAAGAGGGGTCGATGGTTTGTTGAGGAGATGCGTCCCCAACGACGAGGTTCAAAGTGTTCTCCATATGTGCCACTCTTCTCCTTGTGGTGGGCATATGAGTGCTCAAAAGACCGCCTCAAAGGTCCTTCAATCTATGCTCTTTTGGCCTTCTCTATTCAAGGATGCGTGGATATTTGTCAAAACTTGTGATAGATGTCAACGGATGGGGAATATTTCTAGAAGGGATGAAATGCCGCAAAATCCCATCCTTGAGCTTGAAGTTTTTGATGTGTGGGCTATAGACTTCATGGGCCCTTTCATTTCTTCACATGGGAACAAGTATATTTTGGTCGCCGTTGACTATGTATCTAAGTGGGCGGAGGTCGTGGCTTCTCCAACGAATGACTCTAAGGTGGTGGTCGACCTTTTCAAAAAGGTGATCTTTCAGAGATTTGGTGTTCCAAGAGCAATAATTAGTGATGGGGGATCGCATTTCAAGCACCACACCTTCGTTCGACTACTTGATAAATATGGGGTTTCTCACAAGCGAGGGCTTGCATACCACCCTCAAACGAGTGGCCAAGCGGAGGTCACCAATAGAGAGCTCAAGGTGATTTTGGAGAAGACGGTTGCTAGGACAAGGAAGGATTGGTCCTCCAAACTTATTGATTCACTATGGGCTTATAGGACCGCCTTCAAAACCCCAATAGGGACCACTCCCTACAAGCTTGTCTATGGGAAAAATTGTCATTTGCCCGTGGAGATGGAGCATCGAACGCATTGGGCAATCAAGCAAATCAACTTTGATCTCCATAGTGCGGGTGAGCAAAGGCTTCTAGAGCTACATGAGTTAGAGGAGTTGAGGATGAATGCCTACGATAGCGCAAGCATGTATAAGGCGCGGACTAAGGCTTGGCACGATGCTCAAATTGTCAAGAAGGCATTCGTCAAAGGCCAAAAAGTCCTCCTATTCAACTCCCGCTTGAAGCTTTTCCCGGGCAAACTTAGGTCAAGATGGAGTGGGCCGTACATTGTCACGGAAGTGTTTCCTTATGGAGCCTATGAAATTTCCCAAGACGGCCACTCCCCTTTCAAAGTCAACGGTCACCGTCTCAAGCCCTATCATGAAGGATTCCCAAGTGATGAACCAGTTTCTGTGACACTTCTTGATGTGCATCGTCAATTCGACCCTCCTTGATCAACTCAAGGAACGTCGAGCTAACGACGTTAACCAAATGCGCTTCCGGGAGGCAACCCGAGTTTCTAACCCTTTTATACTTTTTCTTTTAATGTTGCTTCTATTTTTCCATCTACGACTTTGGATTGTTTGGATTTTTGGGTTTTGATTGTGCTTGGGCTTTAGATATACTTTGCATCCAGCATGATTGTAATGTGTTTAGATGTGTGTTAGAGGACTATTTTTACTTGCGTGATTCTTTATGGAAGTTTGGCCGAACCACTTCATGTTCGGCCACTGTAGCAATTTCAAGGATTTATGGCAACATTCTGCCAAAAACAAAAATATTGACTTCTGGCAGAAGGTTCGACCGAACCCATGGGAGGTTCGACCGAACTTATACTGTAGTGCGGCCGAACTTCCCTGGTTCGGTCACTCCTTAATTTTTAGAAATTTCCAGCAACTTTCTGCCAGAATCTGAAAATTTGCAGTTCCAGCATAGGTTCGACCGAACCCAAGTATGGTTCGACCGAACTTAATTCGTAGTGCGGCCGAACTTCTCTGGGTTCGGTCACTCCTCTCTTTTTGCGATTTTGCTGGAACTTTCTGCCCGGATTTTAAAATGTAGAGTTTTGGCAATGGTTCGACCGAACCAAAGGGGAGTTCGGCCGAACTGTTACTGTGGTTCGACCGAACATACCCTCGGTTCGGCCGAACCTATCTTCAGAATCGAAAAAAAATGCTGCCATGTTTTCTATTTTGCTGCATTTTCGTGAATATCACTTCCATATTTGTCACCTACCCCATTCTTCTCCTTCTCACTCTAAACCTCCATTGCACCTCCCCTTACAACCTCAAATCTCCATCAAATTCACTCCAATCTTCATCCTTTCTCACTTATTTTCCATCCTTCACTTAACTTTTGCAATCTCTACCAAAAATTCCTACCAAACAAACCCATCTTTCCATTTTCCCCAATTTCAAGGGTTTAAGTGCTTCGGTGTTTTTGGGTTTTTACTTCCTTCCAATCAATTGTGGTATGTTTGTTCTAGCTTTTGCAAGTTTATTTCTTTAATTTCTTATAGTTTTACCATGTTTTACATATTTAAGTGTGAATTATGGTATTCTTGAAATTATTAGTAATGACTTGTTTATTTCATGTGGTTCTTTGGATTGACTTGTTGCAATTGATTGGTTGTTCATAGTAGAACATGTTCTTATGATGATTATGCATGTTTATCTTGGTTTTATTTTGATCTCAATGTAATTGAGTGTTGATTTCATACTAGGGTATTCATGTTACCATTTTATGATTGAGAAACGCATGAGTTGGATGTTATTGGAGATTGTTATTCATGGTTTTGGCTTGATTTTGATGGTTTGATGATTGGATATCATGAAAATAAGGGGACATCATGCCAAATTTCCCTTAGACATTGTTAGGACTAATTTAGGAATGACATAGGAATCCTTATTCAAACCTTGGTCAAAATGTATTCATGCGTGCCTTGAATTGTATACTCTCAAGCATACACTTTTACCTTGGTTAAGTACTTGGCTTCTTATGTCATTTCCTATCAATTTGTTCTAATGATATGCTCTTGGTGAATTTGTAGAACCACGATGTTCGGCAAGGGAAAAGGAAAGTCAAAGAGGAAGAGGGTGGGAGAATCCTCAGCAACGCAATTCCCACCTCCTCCCGGCATCAACGATCATGGCATTATTGCTCCGGACGAGCAATTTTGGCCTATATATGCATCACTCATCAAGCGTCCGATTAGGTCCACAAGGTTCTTTTGCCCTCAAACTTTGAGGAAGCTGGGAATATTGGATGAGGTGACTAGGTTGGCTCAAAACTTTGGTTGGGGCGACTTCATCCACCTCCACGCTCACATTTACGAGCGTGTGACCTTGGAATTCCTTGCCTCCCTCCGCAAGGAAGTTTTTGAGCCGGAAGATGTCGATGAGGATCCTCAACTCATTATACACTTCAGGATGTTCAACGAGGATCACTCTCTAACGGAGAGTGATCTAAATGAGATCTTCTTTTGGCACGCCACTGGCCTTGATCACCCGTCTGAAATGACCTCCTCCCATCGCATTCCTTACAACGAGCAAGAGTGGTGGAGGAGCATCACAAACAAAGATAGGTTCCAAACTAATACCTCAAAGGTCAACAACATCATCCATTTAGCCTTGAGGTATTTTGTACGGCTTCTACAATACGCCGTGTTCTTCAAAGCCAACCTCGGCTCCATGGTAAAAGACGAGGTTGCTTGCCTATTCTTGGCCGACAATCCTCAACGGCTAAAATTTCAATGCTCCTCCACCTTTATCCAACGGCTCTTGGATACTAGGGACAACCGTCTAGGTGATGAGATATTTATGGGTGGCATGATTACTATCATTGCTCTCTTTTTGAAGGGTGGAGCATACAAGGACCAAATTGAATTGCTCCCACCCGTGCACCAAAACCGAGAAGAGCTCACCGACGAGTTCCCTCCCTATGCTCTATCCATCAGCGCCCTCCGTCACAGCCGCTTCCTCAATTTCACTACTAGCAAACGCCGTTTTATCCTCCTAGTCGATAGGGAGATCGAATGGTGTGTCCTCCCGGACCCCGACCTCACTACGGTGGACCACTCCGCTCCTCTCAAATGGAAGATCCCTCAGCAAATCATCCCCAATGAGCTGAGGCGAACTAGAGCCCGGGGTGGAGCTCCTCAACCTCCACCGGTCCTCCATCAAGAGCAAATCAATCCCCCCCTTAGCGGGGGAGGTGAGGCATCTTCTTCTTCTTCCTTTCCTCCTTTTGATTTCAATGCCCTTCGTAGTACCCTCGATGATATTCGTCGAGACAATCAAGCTTCCATTGAGCAATGGGGGTACTACGCGAGGACAAATTATGACAATCTTGTGCAAGCGGGCATTCAAGCGCCCTATGTGAACTACCCTTACCACCCTCCTCAAGAGGGTCCGGTCAATCATTGGGGACCCTATGATCCTCAACACCCCACCCCCCCTTGCTACGCCTATTGGGAAGGTCCCATCAACCCTACCCAACGCGTTGGCACCCCCCCATACGACCCCTATCGTCCGGGTGGGTGTGATCCGGCTTATGACCCGGCTTCCGCATCCACCCCCGCTCCTTTTGATGGTGGTTGGGGTGCCCAAGGGTGGCCCTATGAGCACTTTAACCAACCCTTCCACCCTTTCATGGACACTCCCGGGTTTGATCCTAACAACCCCCCTCAACCTAGGGGGCGAGGAGATGATAACCAGTGATGCTGTGGGAAATCTTCCCTTTCCCCCCGATCTTCTCACTTGTCACTTTTGCTCGGGACGAGCAAAGGAATAGCGTGGGGGAGGATGTCCTTTTGGTTGGTTGAAGTGTACATAGGAAGGTAGGATGGTAGGGTAGTTGCTTGCACATAAGGAGGATAGTGAGGATAGTGGCTTTGTGGTATTGATGTGGCGTTGTGGCGGTGTTGATGATGTTGGTGATGTTGTGATGGTGATGTGATGAGATGGTGATGTTTTATGATTATTGATGTGATGATGATGATGATGTTTTATGGTTATTTTTGCTGATTTCTGATGATTTTCTTTGATGATCCCCGAGTCTTTGTAGGTGGAGATGCTCCCGAAAAGAAAAAAATCCAAATTTCCCGAAACTCCAAATCCCCTAATCCAAACTTTGTAGATAGCTTTTTATTAATTTTTCTTCTTTTTGTTTGATTCTTTAGTCTTTTTCTTTGTTTTCTAACCTTTTCTTGTTTTGTTGTAGTTTCTTTTGTTTGGCTCACCTTTATTGAAGCTTGAAGCGGAGATGTAGGACGTTAAGGAGCAACACTAGCTCCCTTGGTGAGATTGGATATATTACCTTGTCTTATATTTCAAGCGACATTCGGTGAGACCTTTCCTCTCTTTCTTTTTCTTTTTCTTTGAGTGCTTAGTTTAGGTCTAGTTTAGGAAGAGTTGAATGGTTCGAGGTTGATTGATTTTGGTTCCAAGGAACCTGGGATCGTTGATGTTGATATCGACGATCACTTGTATGTCGATTGGGATTTATTTGATTTACATGCCTCGATTATGAACCTTTTTAATTTCTTCCTCCCTTTTGTGTGTTTTTCTTGTTCTCTTTTGTGTAACGAGCATGACTAAGACAAGTTGAAACATTTTTGATGTGGATTTGCTCATTCATTTGGATTCAAGAATTTATGTGCCTTTTTGATGACATGGCTTTGAATGCTTACCTTCCTAGTTGATGAGGGTTTACACGGTTTAAGAATGCTTAAGGTTGAATTAGACACATTGTAAGCTAAGGTAGCCCGGTTTAGAACTCTTGATGACGTTTGAACCCCTTAGTTCACGGGAAAGTGGTAAGATGGTGTTGCTCTCCGTAGTGAATAGGATTCCCTTGGTTGGTATTTGCTTATTTTTATCCCGTGTGAGCGTCATTTGTTCTAGCCTTCATCACTCTTGTGAGCGGCGTTTTGGATCCTTAACTATGCATGTCTTAATCTTTGTGTTGGTAGTTAGCTCTCGAGATCGTGACCAAACAACTTTAAAGGAGGAAGAGGGCATTTCTTCTCATTTTTCTTTGTTTTCTTTGTGTTTTGTTACAAATTTGGTTTTCATTTTTACATCCACCCACTTGCTAACCAACTTGGGCCTCATTCCCCCTTTCTTGATCTAGCCATATTAAAAACCTATCGGCCTATGTTCTACCAACCCTTGTAGTTAGTGAAGCATTGGTTTTTGAGGTACGAATTCGAGAGTGTTGGTTTTAGGGCAAGAAAGTTGT
This sequence comes from Chenopodium album, assembly GCF_948465745.1. Taxonomy (NCBI): domain Eukaryota; kingdom Viridiplantae; phylum Streptophyta; class Magnoliopsida; order Caryophyllales; family Amaranthaceae; genus Chenopodium; species Chenopodium album. The sequence continues at coordinate 44,603,654 of NC_137839.1, forward strand.
GAAAATTGGTTCAAGTGAGATTTTGAAAGTTATTCATGAAAGGAAATATTTGCAAAAAGTTTGTGAGGAAGGATGCAACGTATGAAGTTCAAAAAAAAAAAAAAAAAAAGGGGGAGGAAGAGGAAGAGGAAATGATGAGAGAAATGAAGTAATGTTATGAAATTTTGTATTGAAGGTTGTAATTTGAATTTAGGTTCAATTCTTAGGTGGTTCTTGAGAGATGGCCACTCTTTTGCTTCACTTAGGATTTGCCACCAAAAAAAAAAAAAAAAAAAAAAAAAAAAAAAAAAAAAAAAAAAATTCAAATTAATTCCCAACCTTAACCCTTAGCCATGACATTACAACCCAAGTTAAGACCCTTGGACTTGGAGAAGTGCGGTCAAAGAACGGTGGAGGGAGATAAATTTCAACCCTATGGAAAGAGTGTGCATAGTTGAGATGTCGGGATAACCTCATGACTCCACAATAAATTTCTTTTTCCGGTTCCCTCGAGGAACCATGAGGAGCTAACTTGGGGATGATTTGAAGCTAGTGGAGAGAACGCGGACCGTCTTGGTTGGAGCTAGGGCAGAGGATGAAATCATTAGTTCTCTACGCTTAGCTTAGGTTTGTCTCCCTCAACCATGAGCATCTTAGAACGTGTTCCCCCTCTTTGAGTTGAGAAAAGTAAGCATTATTTGATTCATGTCCCTATGTTAGAGTCCATTTGGAGCATTTCCCATCGTGAAACTTGATTGATTTTCTTAACCCTTGTCATATTATGCTTGTTGTGTGTGTTGTCTTTTTGTTTTAGTATTCCTTGCTTGAGGACAAGCAAAAGGCAAGTGTGGGGGATTTTGATGAGTGGCATTTATGCCACTCTTTTTATCCTTTTTCTCTAAGGATTCTCCCCTCGTTTGCACTTGTTTGGCCTTCTTTCTAAGCAATTTTACTTAGTTTTGCTTTCTCTTTTCTTTCTCCTTTATCCTCCCTTTTCTTAGTCTTCCCGCTTTGTTCTTACTGTGCTTTTCATGCTTATGCTTTGTAGGAACCATCGAGATTTTCAAGAGGAGGAAGCTAAGCTCAAAGGAGGCTAGAGGAAGCATGATTCAGAAGAGGTTCAGCCGAACCTCCTGATGGTGTGGCCGAACCAAGGTGTGGCCGAACCTGCTCAGTGGTTCGGCCGAACTTCGAGGCAGGGGCAAGATGAAAATCGGCAGTTTTGCAGGAGTGGCCGAACCGCAGGAGTTCGACCAGACCAGGATCAGGGAGGTTCGACCGAACCTGCTCAGTGGTTCGGCCGAACTTCGAGGCAGGGGCAAGATGAAAATCGGCAGTTTTGCAGGAGTGGCCGAACCGCAGGAGTTCGACCAGACCAGGATCAGGGAGGTTCGACCGAACCTACCCATGGTTCGGCCGAACCTACCCTGTAGTCCGGCCGAACCTTCCCATTTGTTCGGTCGGACCTCTCCTTTTGTCAGCTGACTCTGTACGGACTATATAAGTCCCTTTTTTAGAACGTTTTGGGGGATGAACTTAGTTTTAATTTTCTACATTTTTAGCTTAATCTAGAGAGAGAAACTTCATTAGTAGAGAGAGAAAGTGTGGATTTCTATTGATGAACTTGGATATTGAAGAAGGAGCTTGATTGAACCTTTGTAAATCTTCATCTTCAATGAATGAGCAATCCCTTACTCTCTCTCTTTACTTTTGTATCTAGTTTTGTTTGCTTATTTTGATTTTCCTTCTTTGCTTATTGATCATGTTGATGCTTATTGATTTGATGATTGAAATTGTCTTCAATATGATTTGTGAGTAGTCACCTAGCCAAGGGTGTGGGGATGGTGTAGTTGTTAATTGATTCATGCTTATGATGTTGGGGGTTATGTTAATGGTGATTAAAGTCTTTGTATGCTTGATATTCTTTGGTCTTTCTTGCAAGTGCACATTGTTAGTTGATCAAAGATGAGTCTTTACTAACAAGTAACGGAAGTTGACTTAGTTGAGATTCATTACTATCGATAATTCTTTGTTTGCACCTTCTAATATATGGTTCTAATGTGGAAGCATAGAGGCTATGTTAGGAGGAATCGATTAACCCCGGAAGGCGGTTAGATCGAGCTTTATTTCGATATTCTTGCATGCTTAGTTTACCATTGCTTTGCTTCTGTGTTATTGCATGATCAAGTGACATCTACATCTACCCACTTCCCTTGGTGTTTAGTTATATTGATCTTTAATCATTCTTAATCCTTAGTTTAATCTCTTAGTTATTCATACTTCTTGTCCCGAGATAGCTTAAAGTCTTAAGTAGTGAATGCGGTGTTTATGCATGTCTCCCTGTGGTTCGACCCCTCTATTTACCCTATACACGTATTAGGTTGGTAGAGCGTTATAAATTAATTTGACTTAGGTGTAGTCGCTCAACGACACGATTATTCCCTTGTCACCGCTCAATAAGGTGATGAAGGATAGAATAAAGGAAGCTCACAAGGGATAATAACTAAATAAATACCAACCAAGGGTATCAAATTCACTATAGAGAGCAACTCCATCTTACCACATTCCCGTGAACTAAGGCTTCATGGACCCCTAAAAGTTCGTAACCAACCTACCTTAGCATATAGTATCTTAGAGTCAACCAATAACACTCTCAAACCGTGCATACATTTACCACTTAGGAAGAAAAACATTCAAGGATTCAAGTCCCAAAACAAAATGTCCAAAATAAGAACAAACAAAACACATTTTGCCAAAATTACCTTGAAAGTAAACAAAAATCTTTTTGGATTTTTCAAAATAAAAGAAAAGACATGGAAATGCATATACTCAAGTGCATGACATAAATGAATCAACATCCCACCAAACATGATAGAATACCCTCCCCCCAAGCTTGAGTGAGACAATATACTCAAATATAAACAAAATAATCCATGGGAAGGGAAAAGAAAGAAATCAATCCAACAAACCAACACAAGTCCAACGAGTCACCAACCATTAGAGAAAGAGCTGGGAAAGATATTACCAGATATTGGTGGGTGTAATTACCCACTAATGAACCAATTTAACCTTTCAAGCCGATTTCCTCTTGAATTGAATCTCGATTTCCATATGCTAGCAAAAACAGGCATTAAACTTCCTTAATTCTTGATCCAAACCGATGCATAAGTGTATATCAAGTTATGTACCTAGCAAAAGGCACACAAACATTTCCATGAGAGAAAATCTAATCTAAAAAGAAAAGAAAATGAAAGCAATAAAAACCTCGGGTTACTTTTCGAGAAAGGCTTGTTTAACGTCCAAGCGAGACCGCTCTAGTAAATAATATTGCAACAAACGCAAGAGCTTATCAAATGCACTACTACGCATTTCATATGATAACAAGTAGGCAAATGACGAGAGGAGGACGTGCAACAAGATTATTGCACGTAAGTGAGGAGGAAGATGCCAAAAGAAAGAAGAAAAATCAAAAGAAAAATCAAGAAAATAAGACGAGAAAGAAGAAGAAAAATAAGGAAAAGAATAAAAGGCAAAACCTCCTCAAAATATTTTTGGGTGGCACAATCACCCATTTCCTCAATAATAGGGGGATGAAAAGGAAGAGTCTCATCAAACAAGAGATGGTCCTCAATAGGCTCTTTGACAAAAGAAGGGAGGAACATGGGATAGTAGGAGATGTGGTCAAATTTCCTTGAGAAAGGGACATGAGGAAGGGGAGGAGAAACAATGGTCTCACAAAGCCTCACATCACCAATGAGGGCATGAAAATCAGTCATAGAATCCTCAAAAGAACACTCATGACTCACATCTCCCTCAAACAAAAACTCTCCAATAGAAACAACCTCATCCTCCTCTCTATCACAATGATGAACAACAACTCCCTCAAGACCCTCAAAGCCTAGAGTCTCTAAACCATGCATGAAAGGATAAAGGTTTCTCTCAAACTCATCCCTTTCCCATGAAGCATTGCCAATGAACTCTCTCAAAAGGCTATAATGATTTGTTACACCTTCAATGAACATACTAGCCATAACCTCAAATGAGTCCAAAGACTCATGGATAGAAGGGTCACAAACATGCAAGGTAGACTCATCAAGATGGGGAAGGGGGTTGGAATCCTCAAAATCGACATTTTCTTCATTCACAACTCTTCCACCATCACTCAAGGGACCCTCAATCTCACTTGATTTCTCAAACTCACCATTATCATCCTCATGAACTCCCTCATTCAAACATGAAGATGGCTCACTCACATTCTCACCAAGGGAAGCTCTCAAAGGGGGTGAATAAGGGGAAGGATGGCAATCAAGCTCAAATAGGGAATGAAAAGGATCAAAATCCTCAAAAATCCTCTCATCACAAGAAAATCTCCCCTCACCTTCACACCCTTGCCCTACATCATCCTCAACAACACTCTCACACTCCAAGTGAGGTGCCTCACGTCCATCTAAATCAAACATAGCACTCATCACTTGGGCAAGCCTCACTTCTCTCAATTTTTGTTCCTCTTGAAGCTCTTGGAGTTGTTGGGTGAGATATTGCATTTGAGAGAGAATTTGGGCATCAATGTTATTGGGTTGAGGTTCATGATCAAAGTCAAATTGCACATCATCAAAGTTAGCACAAACCTCATCAAAATGAGCATAAGGGGGAAAGGTGTCAATTTGCATAATTGGATCATCACAAGGCACATAAGAAGTATCAAGAGAATTCATGCAAAAATTAAAAGAATCTTGACATTGAGAATCAAAACAAGAAACGTGAGATTCTCTATCAAAAGAATCCTTAGCAAGCCATGTGAAGAAATCCCACGCATCATGCATAGACAAATGACAAAATCTACCATTATTCATGTCCTCTACCATTCCCCTAGTATACTCATTCATGCCCCAATAAGCTATACCACAAGCATCACTAAGAGAACACCCATGGTAACTAAGGAAACCATCTAGTCTTTCAAAGTAAGCATAAAAGGGTTCACCATCAAATTGAGGAAAAGATAAGCATGCCATTTTTATACAAAGAACAAAGAAAAGCAAACAAAATCAAATAATATACCAGAACCTAGATAATCTAATCAACAAAAACTAATGAACGCCTTAGTCCCCGACAACGGCGCCAAAATTTGATCACGGGTGAAAGTAGGTCGTTGGGACTACTAACCCTAACTAAATTAAAAATTTATAATACCTAAACTTACACTAAACTAGTTAGTGGCAAGTAAAGGGTCGAACCCAAAAGGACTAAGTGTATTAATTTGTGTCAACTAGACTACTAGGAAAGGTCGTGAGATAAAGAGATGTTAAACTAAACACGACTAAGAACAAACAACTAAAACTAGGGAAAGTGGAATCCAATCACATCAATGTATTAAACAACATCATACAAATAGATGAAAATGACCTCGATTAGGAACATCAACACATTTAACTCACTCTCGCACAATTAAGCATGTTAATTATCCTACTAAACTAATTCACTCTCGTGCAACTAGCCTAGCAAAGGTATGGAAGAATTTAGGGCTCTCAACCAACTCACTCTCGCACAATTGATTGAAAGCACAATTAAGAGCATAGAATCGATTAGCTAGAAAGATTCTAATCAATAAAAGCATCACCCATACACAACAATCAAGAAACAATTTCATACTAATCACAATCAATCATTCAATTCATTAATATAATCTTCATCAAATTCCCTAGAACAAGACCTAAGCTAACATAATGAAGAAAGACATAGAAAACAAGGTAAAATAAGAATAAAAACAAGATTAAATAAACAAACTAATTAATCTACTCAAATCAACAAACAAAAAGCAAAAAACTAAAAATTAAGCAAAGAAATAAAGATGAGAGAAAGTTAGAAAATGCTCATTGAATAGATGAGAAGAAGTTCCACAAAGTTGCTTCTTCAACCTCTCAAAAACTCCATGGAAATCCAAGCTTTCTCTCTCTACACCACTCCTAAACTAACCCTAGGAGAGAGAACATAAAGGCTAAACTAATCTAATCTATCTAAAATAAAATGTTGATTGAAAGTTTTCAGAAAATAACCCCAAAGGGGGTATTTATAATACAAGTTAAATAAAAATAAAATAAAATAAATTAAAAAAAATAAAACAAAATAAAACAATTAAAATAACTAAACTAAAAAAAAAAAAAAAAAAAAAAAAAAAAAAAAAAAAGACAGAACTACAATAAAATAAAATAAAAGGAAATGAAAAGGAAAAAGAAAAACCCCAAAACCCACTAAAATTCCCACCCAAACCCACGAAACATCAGACCTCCTTTCTCCCTTCCCTTTCGAATTTGTCTGCTCCAATACACCATTCAGGCATCATCATCACCGTTCATACTCCATCATCATCAGCAATTATCACTCAATCACCACCGTTCATCAACCACAATCATCTAGCATCACCAGATTCTCGGCCTTTGGATTAATTGAAGGGATCATGGCCGTCCGATCTTCATTAAAATCACGTGAAAAGCTCGTGATTGACCCACAATTGCGTGCCCGCACAGAAGTCGCGCACAGGTCGCGCAAAGCCATTGCCTCAACTCAATTTTGGATTCCAATTTGTGCGCCTTCTAACAGGGCTACGCGCCCGCGGTGGTAAGGGGATCTACAGATGCTGATTTGGGCGAATTCGGAGGTTCTATTGAAGCGGCTTCTCTGATTGGTGGGTGGTGTTGTATTCGGCGGACTGGAGGCGAGGTAAATGCGGTGTCTGGGAGCAGCGTGGGGGTTGATTAGAGTTGCGGGGTAGTGGTGTAGGGAATTATAGGTACTACGCAGCGGAAATAATCATGAATCATATTCATATAGCACCTAACCAAGGATCTCATGCATAACACATAAAGAGTAAGAATTATACCTTTGAAGCGTGATTCCACTAGCAATCGAGCAAGAACAAGGGAGATAAAGAACCAAAAACGTGATTCCTCTACTTGGTCCACAGGCACAGATTAAGACCTCCACTAATGCTAGTTAGTCGCGATCGAACTCTTCAATCGACCTTCTACGGAGAGGTATGAGCAACGAACTAGTCACGAACCACCACGAACCACCGCGAACACCACCAGTGGTGGTCGGCCGCAAGTCCAAGGGGGGGGGGGAGGGGTGTCGTGAGAGAGAGAGAGGGAGATGAGGGTATTGGGATTTTGTTGCCTTGATTCACAATTCACTGTAAGTTGATTGTGACTCTTGTATTATGCAACCCTAGGCATGGATCTTATTTATAGATCATATCCATAAATAAGAGTCCATGACCAAGCCCAATTCCTAATCCCAATCAAATTACCCTAGCCCAATCCTATTCATGATTAGTTAAATACTCATAAGGCCCAATAATGGGCCTTTTACTTGCTTAACCCAATACCTTTGTGTGTGACCTCATAGGATCCATTCTAGCGGGCTTTGGGCTATTTTACTAGCCCAAAGATCATCTGTCATAGTCTAGCAACAGATGATGACGCCCCAAGAGAACGAACTTATTATCTCCATAATAGTGATCCTTGATATATCTAGTAATTGCACTTATCGAAGACATAACTCCTTCAATCTCCCACTTGTCTGAGACAAGTGCGCAATATTCAAATTCCTTAAGTCAATGTGTGTCGATTTGATAATATGATTGCATCTCATGTCGTGATCATATTAGTTCACAAATCTTTTCTTGAAAACTGAGTGAGAATTACAAGACAAATGGTTACTGTGTAATCCATTTGAGCACGACCATGCATTTTCTGAATTCTCCCTCTTCAAGTGGCCAAGACACATTCCTAATTAAATAGGTAGACTCAATCTAATATTGTGGCAACCAAAGCTCCCACTCAATTTCAGAAATAACTGGGAAACACCCTTTATAATCTCCAGTTACGGGCAGACGTTTGAGTGTACCACAACCATAACATCCATTGAATGAAATCAATGTTCCACTCATGTCAAAGGAATCCACTAATATATCCGGAAGTTCTATACTTGAACTTCAAAGTAGGTCTATAGTTCGATCATGCATCATTCATGCATATCCATGTGATTGACCGAGCCTCACTATGCTCCTATAGCCCATGAAACTGCGCTATCCAATCAATCTTACATGCTAGTCCATTATTAGAAATCATTTATGTCCAATTTAATGATTCTGAACTAGGAACTTAAATAATATATGGATTTTGTTCACCTGTGGGGTTTCATTCACCAGGTCATCAACCTGATGAGCCCATAAATCCATAATTATTTTGGACATTTTATTTAATATTGAAAACCATCATTAAATAATAGAATTAATAAAATTTCTGATTAAACATAATTCTGCAAATGAGTGTATTACATATGTAACTTATTTTTCTCCAAAAATAAATACAACTTCTAATTACATCATTTGCTTCAATCCAGCTTCACTAGCATTTTTCTCATGCTTAGGTAGTGGAAGGGGTTTAGTAAGAGGATCAGCGATATTCTCATCCGTATGAACTCTGCACATCTTCACTTCTCCTCTGTTAACGATTTCTCGAATGAGGTGATACTTCCTCTCAACATGTTTGGATTTGAAATGTGACCTAGGCTCTTTTGATTGAGCAATGGTGCCATTGTTGTCACAATACAATTCAATTCCTTTTTGAGCACTTGGTACGATATCCAGCTCAGTTAGGAACTTCTTTATCCAAACTGCTTCTTTGGCTGCCTCAACTGCAGCCAAATATTCTGATTATGTTGTAGAGTCTACGACAGTGCTTTGCTTCGAACTCTTCCAGCTCACTGCTCCTCCATTCAGACAGAAAATGTACCCTGATTGTGATCTAAAGTCATCCCTGTCCGTTTGGAAACTCGCATCCGTATAACCTTTGACAACCAACTCATCTTCGCCACCATAAACTAGAAACATTCCTTTCGTCCTTCTCAAGTACTTAAGGATGTTCTTGGCAGCTGTCTAGTGTGCATCACCTGGATTTGCCTGAAACCTGCTACACATGCTAAGAGCAAATACAACATCCGGCCTTGTACAAATCATGGCATACATTATCGATCCTATTGCAGAAGCATAAGGAGTGATAGCCATACGTCTCATCTCATCCGGCATAACCGGACATTGAGATTTACTAAGCGTAATGCCATGAGACATGGGGAGAAATCCTCTCTTGGAGTTTGTCATCTCAAACCTGTCAAGAACCTTATCAATATAAGTCTCTTGACTTAGTCCAATCATCCTTCGAGACCTGTCTCGATGGATCTTGATTCCCAAAATGTACTCAGCATTACCCAAGTCCTTCATGGAAAAACAACTCTTCAACCATTCCTTGACTGACTCAAGCATTGGTATGTCATTTCCCATGAGCAGTATGTCATCTACTTACAAGACTAGGAAAACTATGCTTCTCCCACTAGACTTCTTGTATACTCAAGGTTCCTCTTCACTTTTGAGAAAATCAAACTGTTTGATTGCTTCATCAAAACGAAGATTCCAACTCCTGGATGCTTGCTTCAATCCATAAATGGATTTCTGAAGTTTGCATACCTTACTAAGATTTTCTGGATCTTCAAAACCCTCAGGTTGTGTCATGTACACTTCCTCCGTCAAGAACCCATTCAAGAAGGCGGTTTTGACATCCATCTGCCAAATTTCGTAATCGAAAAATGCAGCAATCGCTAGAAGTATCCGAATGGACTTAAGCATGGCTACTGGGGAAAAGGTCTCATCATAGTCAATACCATGAATCTGTTTGTATCGTTTCGCAACCAGTCTTGCTTTATGGATGTAGGCATTTCCATCCTTGTCTGTTTTAATTTTGTAAACCCATTTGCAACCAATAGGTTTTACCCCATCAGGCAAGTCAACTAGGGTCCACACTTCATTTTCAGACATTGATTCCATTTCGGACTTCATGGCCTCAAGCCATTTATCTGAGTTGGGGCTCGCCAAAGCTTGCTTGTAGGTTGTGGGTTCTTCATTCTCCAATAAGAAGATTTCATAATCCTCAGTTATCAGAACCTCAACAAACTGTTTGTTTCTGATTCTGGCAGACCTACGTGGGGTAGGAGTAACAATAGAAATATTCTCTCCAATTGTTTGAAGATTTTCGCAAGAACTAGGTTCAAGTGGGACGATAGGAGTTTCGCTAGTTGAATTAGCTTGCTCCGACGCATGATTAGTCGACTCATGCGCCCTCGCCTCTGATGTGGTGTTATCCACATCCATTTGTTGCTCGTCTCGAATTTCTTCGAGAACCACTTTACTCCCACTTGGCTTTCTAGACAGGAATTACTTTTCTAGAAAGACACCATCGCGAGCAACAAACACTTTGTTATCTTCGCGATTGTAGAAGTAATACCCTTTTGTTTCTTTTGGATAGCCCACAAAGAAACACTTGTCTGATTTAGGTTGTAGTTTATCACCTTGTAAACGTTTTACATAGGCTTCACATCCCCAAATCTTGAGAAAAGACAATTTTGGAGCTCTTCCATTCCACATCTCATATAGAGTCTTTTCAACTGCTTTGGACGGGCTTCTGTTTAGTATTCTAGCAGCTGCTTCTAATGCATATCCCCAAAATGATATGTGAAGATCAGTAAAGCTCATCATGGACCTCACCATATCAAGTAAAGTCCTGTTCCTCCTTTCTGACACACCATTCAACTGTGGCGTTCCTGGAGGAGTTAACTGTGAAAGTATTCCACAATTAATCAGATGTTCATCAAACTCTTGGGTTAAATATTCACCACCACGATCTGATCGTAATGCTTTAATTGTTTTCCCAAGTTGGTTTTGTACCTCATTCTGGAATTCTTTGAACTTTTCAAAGGATTCCGATTTGTTCTTCATTAAGTAGACATAACCATATCTACTTAAATCATCAGTAAAAGTAATGAAGTAGTTAAACCCACCCCTTGCTTTTGAACTCATTGGTCCACATATATCCGTATGTATGAGTCCCAAAAGATCACTAGCTCTTTCACCTATACCCGTGAAGGGTGACTTAGTCATTTTCCCAAGCAACCATGACTCACAATTTTCAAATGATTCATAATCAAATGAAGAAAGAAGTCCATCCTTGTGTAATTTCTGGATGCGCTTTTGGTTCATGTGACCAAGCCTACAATGCCATAGGTAACTTGGGTTTGAACCATCTGTTTTCTGCCTTTTATGATCAATATTGTAGACATGGGTTGTTTATTCTAATACATACAAACCATTTATTAATTTGGCATTAGCATATAACATATTTTCTTTCGAAATAAAACAACACTTGTCTCTAATTTCAAATGAAAATCCTTCAGAATCTAAAATAGGAACTGAAATAATGTTTTTAGTTATTGTTGGTACATAATAATAGTTATTAAGCACCAAAATAAGTCCAGAAGGAAGTCTTAAATGATAGCTTCCAATAGCAAGTGCAGCAACTTTTGCTCCATTTCCTACTCGAAGCGTTACTTCCCCTCTTGCTAACTTCTTACTTTCTTTCAAGCCCTGCACGTTATTAACGATATGAGCACCACATCCGGTATCAAATACCCAAGTGGAAGATGAAGTAAGATTAATTTCTACAACGAAAACATCAAGTAACTCTTTACCTTCAGTTTTCACTGGTGTATAGTGGGGACACCCTGGTGTATGGCATGGCAACCTACCGCAAAAGAAGCATCCGCTTCCTCTCCTCTTCAGGAACTCCTCAGCACGGTTAAGCAACAGATTGATCAATGTCACCGAAGATCCCTCATCATTATGAGTGAGCTTGACAATCTCAAAACCATCATGGAGTGAGAACAAAATAATATCATGAGCAGAGTCATCGTCGATCGGTTTCCCAAGGACATCCATTTGATTGAACATTTCAATCAATTCCCTTACATGGGCCCTTACTGACTGACCAGGCACGAGTCTTTTAGCCATTATTTTACAATGGACATTGTAAGCCTCATACCTTACACTGTCAGTCCAGGAATAGTAAATCTGAGGGATCGAGTTAACGACCTCTCTTACATTTTGATCATTTATGCCTCCACTTCCTAGTGCTCCTATGCCACCTCGACAGATAGCACGAAGACATTTGTACAATATGGTTAGCTCATAGTGCCTGAATCTTCTTTTCCAACAAGTTGGAATAGATTCTAAAATGAGCTCTCTTATTTTCTCTGCAGCTGAAACAATTTCAAATGCCTTTCAGCTCCATTCTTCTTTGTGTATTTGCTATCAACAGGAATGTATAAACGAGATTCAAGCCCATGGCTTGTGAGAACATTTCTCAACTCCTTTTCCCATTCCCTAAAGTTTCTGAGATTCAGCCTTAGGTTAAGTTTCATTGGTAAAATTGTGTTGTCGTATAAGTTATTCATCTACAAACAAAACAAACGAGGCAAAGTTCAATAATTATGTTTTATAAAATTTTAAAGTACCATAAGCGATTATAAAACTGGTAACTTTAAAACATTCATTCAATTTAATTGATCCCTATTGAATAGAATGATTCCAAGATCCTTTATTTGTGCGATAATTGACCGGACTGAGGCCCTACCATCAACTATTGCATTTTCAAGGTGAGTAAACTCTTTACTGATTACAACTCTTTGTAATTCTTGGTTGAATAATTAACCATCACATGTTTAATTATTACCCTTAGCTTCAAGGTTCTAAACTCTTTAGGTAACCTCGTTGAGTATAACCAATTAAAAGTGTAAAACGTGATTTACCCCCACTCCCTTAAGATATAGTATGACACCCAGCTGAGGCATGACTTGCCATAAATATCGAAGGTTTCATCGGGTTTTTAATTGGAAAAGCAACCTCAATATTACTAGGTCCTAGATTTATTATGTTGTGATTATTTAGTGAACTCTAGCGCATCATCAAACAACATAAATAAAATCTAACATGCATAATCTACTAATGCGTAAATAAAACATGACATAGTATGGCCCCTTAATCCTAAGAAAACTAACAAAGCAAAAGCTCCCACTTGAACCTTCATGGATCTCATCCATCTTGCTCCTTTGGGCCTCCACTCCATGGATTCTTGGATTAACTGCAACCTGTAATACTATTCTATTCTATCTACTACTTAAATAAAATAAAATAAATTACAAAAATACTTAACGGTACGCAGACCGTATTTAGATTACAAAAATACGAAACGATGCGCAGATCGTATTTAGAATCTATGGGCCATACTAGTCTATATAGTAATATATAACATCATATATTATAAAATGCCATATAATAAATCACTCATCATGCTTTCCTAAACTACAACATCGAATGTTCACAGTAAAGGAAACATGGCTCCTAAAATATCTCATATTTTAATTAATTACTGTAATTAGATAATATCATATATTATTCATAACCAATTATAAAATATCATATATTTTAATTTAGGTATGAGATAGAATCAAATCTTATTTTAATTATGGAAGATAAATCATATTTATTTTTCATGATTATCCTAACTTTTAGGAGATTCTATCCTAATTACTTGCCAATCACATATTTTAAATCAATTAATATCCTAAAATAATTATGGGATAATCACATTATTTAATCAATTATTATCCAAATAGAATCTTTTGCTCCATAATTATCCTATCTTTTAACAACTTTAACTTTGTTAATTATCTTTTCAAAATCAAAACTTATCTTTTAGGGTGTGTTTGGCATTGTTTTTTGTTTTTAGTTTTTTGTTTTTTTGAAAACAAAAAACCAAAAACAAGAAACAAGAAAAAGGTGTTTTCAATTTTTTGTTGTCAGTTTTCAATATTATCATGATTTTAATGGATTTGTCTAATTTTTGTTTTATTATATGATATATATCATATGAGTTTGAAAACCAAAAAACCAAAAAACAGAAAACCACAACGATGCCAAACGAACCCTTAATTTTTAATTTTGAAAACTGATTTTATTCAAAATAAAATAAAAATAATTTTTTTTTTTAAAAACCGCGTCAGCCACCGTGGTGTGGCCAGCCGAAGCCGGCCACAGTGGCCGCACACCTTGCGGTGTGCGCTGCCCCTGCAGCGACGCTCGAATAGCAGCAGCAGCACACACATCGGGGTGGTGCACTGCTGCGTTGCCCCTTTGACTGACCCGTGCCCAGCCCGCCCTCCCTCTTGGACCACCACCGGTGCGGCAGTTGCCGTGGCTGCGCCACCCAGCCGCGGCTGCCGCACCTCAATTCCCTTTTTTTTATATTTAATTTAAAACAAAACACTTTTATTAAAATTAAAATTAATGTGGTCCACCAAATTTTAAAATTAAATCATTTTCAATTTTAAAATTAGGGTTTTTCATGAATTTAATCCCAATTCAATTTAACTTTTAAATTAAATAGGTTGATCATGAAAAATTCATAATTTATCATGAAATCAATTAGATTAAATTCTTTAAACTTAAAATTTCGAATTAAATCAAAATCAAAAAACACAAATTTCACAAATTAGGGTTAATGATTTCGAAAATTTCGAAATTATTAAGGGGGGGGGGTTCGAATTTTCGAATATTGTAGGGCTATTTTCGGATCATTTGGGGCTAATATGGAGCAAATTAAACAACTTTAATGATTCTATATTGTTAAATCACATTTAATATAATAATTGATCCATAATTAAATTATTCTCCCTCCTAATTGAATTAAAATTGTGGATCAACAAAGGTTTAATACTCAATATATGTAATTGCAAGAGGCTAACTGATACCACTGTAGAGAATTATAGGTACTACGCAGCGGAAATAATCATGAATCATATTCATATAGCACCTAACCAAGGATCTCATGCATAACACATAAAGAGTAAGAATTATACCTTTGACGCGTGATTCCACTAGCAATCGAGCAAGAACAAGGGAGACAAAGAACCTCAAACGTGATTCCTCTACTTGGTCCACAGGCACAGATTAAGACCTCCACTAATGCTAGTTAGTCGCGATCGAACTCTTCAATCGACCTTGAACTGATGTTGGTGAGTAATGGGTTGCGTGAGGTGTGAGGATTCGGTGGTTGATGGTGTTGTGTTTGTTGTTGTAGCTGTTGGTGTTGGTGAGGAAAGCAGGGGTGGTGAATTGGTGGGTGCGTGAATTGGTGGGCTGATTTGTGTGAGGTTGATGTGATGGAGGATAAGGAAGGTGGGGTGTATGATAAGTTGGCAGCAAAAGGAGGTAAGGGGCAGCAGCTTGCTTGGCTCAAATTATGTGCCTTGAACCTCGGACCTTGAACTCGAATATGACTTTGAAACCCGGAACACCAAACTCGACCTACAACAAAAACACGAGGGTAATACCAAGAGATAAAATAAAATAAAATAAGATAAAATAAAATAAAATAACTTAAAAATAAAATCAAATGAAATTAAATAAAATAAAGAAAACAAATATGAAAATAAAATAAAATAAGAAAATGAGAGAAACTACGAATTATTAACTAAAAATACGAAAATAAACTAAAAACTATTAAAAATTACAAAAATACTCAAATTAAAGATCAAATAAGGAAAATAAGAAAGTGGGATAAATAAGCCTAAAACTAGGAAAATTATTAGAAACTAAACCCAAAAATAAGTATAAAAATACCCTAAAAGTGACATAAAAGTCACTTATCACTTATGGAAAAACTCACAAAGGTGTTTGTGGACCTCACATGAATGGTAAAATGCTTTCAAAAATAATTTCACGACAAGGGTACTATTGGTTCACTATGGAACATGATTGCATACAATATGTTAAAAAATGTCTAGAGTGCCAAATGTTCGCTAATTTACAACACCTTCCACCATCCGAACTATACAATCTCACTTCCCCTTGGCCTTTTTCAACTTGGGGAATTGACATAATTGGAAAAATCTCTCCAAAAGGAACAGGAGGGAACGAGTACGTATTAGTAGCCATCGACTACTTCACTAAGTGGAATGAGGCTGCTTCTTATGTGAATATCACTTCTAAACATGTCGCAAAGTTTCTCGAACGAAACATATTTTGTAGATATGGAGTTCCACATGAACTAATTAGTGATCAGGGATCTCAATTCAAAGCTGAAGTCGAGACCCTCTTAACTCGTTATAAAGTAAAACATCATCACTAATCCCCATACATACCTCAAATGAATGGAGCTGTAGAGTCGGCAAATAAAAATATAACAGTCATCATTAAGAAAATGGCAGAAAATATAAAGACTGGCCGAATAAACTACACTTTGCATTATGGGGTTATAGAACGTCTATACGAACATCAATAGGAGTAACTCCATACTCCTTAGTTTCCGGAATGGACGCAGTTCAACCAGTCGAACTGGAAATACCATCCCTACGCATCGTACTTGAAAGTAAGCTACCGGAAGCTGAATGGGTAAGAGCGAGGTATGAAGAGCTTTTATTCCTCGATGAACGACGATTAAGAGCTTTGCATCATGTACAAGTCTACCAAAGGCACATTTGCGCGTCATTTCAATAAGAGAGTCAAACCTAGAAATATAAAAGAAGGTGACTTTGTACTAAAGGAGGTTAGGGGTCCACCAACCGACCCAAGTGGTAAATTCAAACCTAATTGGATAGGTCCCTACTGCGTAATTGAAATCTTATCAGGAGGAGTCGCAAGATTAAGGGATATCAGAGGAGATGAAATTCGCAAATTAATGAACATTGATCGACTTAAGAAATATTACATAAAAAATTCGGATAAACTCGTTCACTCATACAACCAATCTTAATTAGCATTCAATTGAAAGATTCTAAGTGTTATGCATTTTGCCGAATAACACGGTAAAATACATAACACTTGGGGTCTAAGTGTTCAATTTTTTTCGAACATCAAGAGAAAATCTTCACACTTGGGGGGGTGTAATAATACAGAATTTTTAAAAAAATTCGAGACATTCGTAGCACAGGTGTCGCGCGCAACTGGAATAGTTGCGCGCGGATGTCACGCGCAAAAGATTTCGTTGCGCGTGCCACCTAATGACGAACTGCGAACCAGAATTTTTAAGTTTGAATGAAGTTGCGACTTCTACTTGCGGAAAAAAAGGGAGGTGTTTCTTAAATATAACATATACTCGAAAAATAAATTAAACTTTTATTTAATTCTTTTTTAGCAAGGTTTGATTAATTTTTCATTTAA
Organism: Chenopodium album; assembly: GCF_948465745.1. Classification (NCBI taxonomy): domain Eukaryota; kingdom Viridiplantae; phylum Streptophyta; class Magnoliopsida; order Caryophyllales; family Amaranthaceae; genus Chenopodium; species Chenopodium album. The sequence continues at coordinate 44,620,734 of NC_137839.1, forward strand.
TTTCTACATAAGAGATTAAAGTAAAAAAAAAACATTATAAAAAAAACGTTAGAACTACGCAAAGACCTGATTTCGTAATGCGATATGTAGGCAATATTTATGATTCGGTCATATCAAAATATAAAAATATAAATCTCATTTTATTTCATTCAAATTTCAAAGAAAAGAGAGACATTGTTGAACTAGATTGTAAACGAAAAAAAAAACATAGTAGTGATTACACTTTATTCAATTTAAAACTAATAGCGAAACTATGTAACACTCTAAGGTTTTACTATATCCTCAATTGTCACGGACGATGGAGGAGTAGTTTGCATCCCAGTATTTTCAGAAACCTTAGAGATTTCTCCTACGCTCTTCTTCTTAGCCCATACATTGTTCTTCAATTTGGGAATTGGGGTCTTTTCAACCTTTTTTCCCTTTTCTGAAGCCTTCGTTAGCATCCTTTTTCGAGTTTGTTGAGAAGGTTCCTTGATTATCACACCTCGTTGCGCGGGTTTGGAGGGAGCTTTCCTTTTTATTTCCTTCGAACGCGCCTTAGGAAATGAGAAGTCTAACTTTCTTCTCACCCCTTTGTTTTGGCCACTAGGAGGAGTAGATGTGGCAGAATGCATTAAGGGCATAAGTTGATTGCGAGGCGTGACGGTTTGATATTAAGGTCGAGCCTTGTTTAATTCGCCCTTATCCGCTGCATTCATCCAAGCTTTGTAAAAGGAAGATAGTGCAATACTCGCAGTAGGATTTTTTACTACCTATCTAGGAAGACTTGACCAATAGTCCATCCAACGAAAAATTCGCTCGGGTCTAAAAGTCACATCTTTAGGGGCATCACAATCTTGCGGGGGAATAATTTGTTTCATCCCATATTGTCTCATTACCCTGCAAGGAAAAATATAAATAGTACTAGATAGGCCTAAAAGCCTAATGTAAGGGCAATTGAGACTATTCCCAATCATACTATTTATATTCCACTAAGGAATCACAAACCGTATGTTAGGAACTCCATGACAGAAAAACGACGTCCATTCCTCTTCATTCTTATGCTTATAAAAGATTCGACGTCCAGGTAATGTCCTTACTCCATTAGCCTCAAGGTTTTGTGGATGATCAACAATTCGCAAACGCTCCATGAGCCAAATCTACAAAAAAAAAAGAAGAGGAAAAAAAATCAGTTTGCGATTTTAACACAAGCAGGTGGCGCGCGCATCAAACCCTGTTGCGCGCGCCATCCGCGCGCAGCGCAGAAGATTGCACTGGTCATACCAGCGCAACTTCGTAACTTGCGCTAGTAAACGACGAAAAGAAAAAAAAAACGTAAGTGTAATAGGAGTGGACTTCCCGTTAAACCGTTTTCGTTAGGGTGTCCTCTAAGGCGATTCAAACATAGAACGGTTTCCACCAAAGCCAAAGGAGCGGGTGAATGACGTCCCTCTATTTGCTCTACTATGGACACCATGGAATAATCTCCTTATTCTTTGCCTGTCATAAGTAAACAATTAACAAAGAGACAATAACATAAAGCACCAATTTTTAAGCGTTGTTTGTCATGTTTTCACGAGGGGCGACAAAATGTTCAATAAATTGAATCAAGTTCACGCCTTCTTCAGTTCCAATATTGGTCATATCATTGTCGGACAAGCCAAAAAATCTTTGGAATATAGGTTTGGGATCCGACAAGGTAGGCGAATAGGTCACAGGGACAGTATTTGTAGGGAAACCTAGCAAGGCCTCGAAATCACCGTGTAGGGGGAGAATTTCGTCCCCTTTAAAAAAGAAAAGATGGTGGTTAGATTCCCAATGGTTGACTGCGGCATGAAGAAAATCAAAGTGAACCACTAGTTGCATATAATTCAATAGAGGGTCTAGGTGGTAAATTTTGAAAGCTAGTTTGTCCTCGGTTGAAAGGGAAGTGACCCATTGCTTCAAACGTTCACTACGTGAAAAATGAAATTGGCACCGGTTCAGACCGGTGCCTTAATGTGGAGGGTGCCAATTACCCCTCCTTTTGGCACCGGTTAAAAACCGGTGCCATAAACAGGTTTTGGCACCGGTTAACCGGTGCCTATAATACTAAAAAAAAATTATCCCTCCTTTTGGCATCGGTTAACCGGTGCCAAAAATGTCCATATTTTTTTTCACTTAACAATTAAATCAACTAAAAAAATAACATCACAATATAAATCGAATTGGTTTCAATATAATCCAAAATTTACAATTTATAATCAAATCCAAAATTAAAATATAGATCAATTACAACTAACATATAAATAAATAAAAAAATTACATTATAAATCATAAAAAAATTACAATATACTCGTAAATCAAAAAGAAAATTACAATATGAACATATCAATATTCTTGCATAATCTGTACCTGCACCAATTAAAACAGAAAAAAAAAATCAATTGGTAAAAATAAGCTTAAGAAAAAATAAAAAAACCTAGAATTCAATCCAAACAATTCAAACCCAGAAAAAAAACATTAATTCAAACCAAGGAAAAAAAAAACCAGAAATTGAAATCGAAATTAAAAAAAATATCAAAATCGAAAAAAAAAACCAAAATTGGAATCGAAAAAAAAACCAAAAAATCGAAAAAAACAAAATCAAAATCGAAAAAAAAAACCAATTAAAATTGAAACCCAAAAAATAAAATCAAAATTGAAACCCAAAAAACCAAAATCAAAAATCAAAATCAAAATCAAAATTGAAGCCCGAAAAACCAAAATCAAAAACAAAATCCCTGAAATCGAAAAATCAAAAACCAAAATCAAAATTGAAACCCAGAAAACCAAAATGGAAAAAAAATCCCAAAAATGGAAAAAAAAAACCAAATCCGAAAAAAAACCAAAATCGAAAAATTTGAATCGAAAAAAAAACAATTAAAAAAAATAGAACTTGAAAAAAAAAACCCATAAATTGTTGTTGATGTTGATGTCGGTGGGAATTGCGGCGGTGCTTGAACTTTGTGGTGGTGGTGGCGGCTGTTGTTGCGGTGGCAGCTTTGGTTGCTGCAGATCTAAGGGGAGATGAAAGAGGAACGAAGAGAGAGAGAAAGAGGAGATCGAAGGGAGATGAAAGAAGATGGAGATGGAGATGAAAAAAGAACGAAGAGAGAGAGGAAAGAGAAGGGAGAGGAGAGGAAATGGGGAATGGAGGCGGAGAGAGGAAAGTGATTAGGGGTTTAGGGTATAAAGCATCCGGTTTTTTTTTTTTTTAATGTTGGACCAGTTCAGTGGCACCGATTCAAACCGGTGCCCTATGTATTTTTGGCACCGGTTTGAGCTGAACCGGTGCCATTACTCTTGGTCTAAAATCCCGCCCATTTTTAGGATGGTTTTTGCCACCGGTTTGGTCTGAACCGGTGCCATTTGGGGGTTGCCTTTCTGTATTTTTCTACTAGTGGTTGTTCAAAGGTCTTCACCATTGTTTAAAAAAAAAAAAAGAGAGAATGATAATTTAGAGAGATTAATTTTTTTTAGTTTCTTATATTACTATGCGAATGAATGCGAGATGATCAAAAGCCTACACAAAACCACGTTTAAATAGACCCAAGAGGGGCAAATTTGACTTAAAGGAAAGTTCACCAACAGGTGGCGCGCACAACTCATGAGTTGCGCGCGACATCCGCTCGCAACTAATTCACATGCGCACGACAGCCGCGCGTAACTCACGCAGTTGCGCGCGTCTCTCCTGTCGCAGCATGTGAGTTGGATTTATTTCCGTATTTGGCTCACATAATGACGGAATCTTCACGAAATCTTCAGACGAATCATACGCTTGCCTTTTAACCCTTTGTGTCCCTTTTCTTGCCTACTTTATTTTTTTTCTTTTTATTTTCTTTTTCTTATTTATTTATTTTCCTACTTTCTTATTTTCTTTTAATTTTATTTTTTTATTATTTTCCTACTTCCTTATTTTCTTATTTATTATTTTCTTATTTTCTTATTTTCTCTTTTTTCTTCTAATTTGTTTTCTGTAGTCTCTACATAGCTAACTTTGTAAGATTAATGCTTTTCAAACTCTTCTTAGTTGCAGCTAACTTTTTGACCACCTGGAACATGGAAGTACCACTAACATCAACATTCCAAGCTTTTTTCACTGCATCTAAGAAACTAGGGGCATCTACCCTCATGTTAAAGAATCTAAATGGTTTCCTCATCTGCATCCCTCCCTGAAACCACCTTATAACATAGGGGCAATGATCCATTAACCTCTCAAGATAAAAAGTGGCCTACATATTTGGGAAAGCATCCAGCCATTCATTCTTAAGTAAAACCCTATCAATTCTAGTACTCACTCTATCCAATCCATTCTACTTATTGTTCCAAGTATAAAACATACCACAAGTCTGCCAATCAATCAGGTTTGCATCACTCAAACACTGTCTAAAAGGTTCCACCTCTGAAAAGGAAATGCTAGAACCTACCCTATCATTGAGATGGAGAACATTATGAAAATCTCGCCTAATCAACTAAGGATCATGAATACTAGCAGCCAACTCCCTGAAATGATTCTAAAGATCTCAAACTTGTTACCAGTTGCCTTATGAACAATCCTGCAATGAACTAACTAAACCTCCACTCTAATTACTGTCACCTCAAAAAACTAAGGTAGCCAAACCACCAAAATTCTGCCACTATTATACTTGCCATAATTGGAACATACAGACCAATCACTTCCCATTCTAGCAAATATCTTCCCAAAATTCTTACTCTTCACCTTAGTCTATAGGAGACCGAACAAGCCTATTCTATGTTGCCTGATGAACCATAGACATCACATAACTTGCTAGAAAAGTTCAGTCCCCTAACATTCTAAAATCCCACACTATCCATTAAACATGTGAGAGCATTCCCCCTCCTCAAATACACTAAATCTATCGCCACTACTTGATAAGTGACTTTTATGTCACTTTTAGTTTCAAATAATTTTCTTAGTTTTAGGCTTTATTTATCTTATTTTCTTATTTTCCTTATTTGATCTTTAATTAGAGTACTTTTTAGTTTTTAATAGTTTTTAGTTTATTTTCGTATTTTTAGTTAATAATATCTAGCTTTTCTCCTTTTCTTATTTATTTTAGTTTGGCATTTTATTTTATTTTGTTTTATTTTATTTTATTTCCGATTCTACCCTCGTTTTTTGTTTTGTTTGTAGGAACGTTCGGGTCTGAGGGGTTGGTTATAATCAAAGTCATATTCGAAAGTCCAAGATCAAATGTTTTAACAAGCAAAGTCGAACTCCCTCACATGCTCACACACCAACACTGCTGCCCACCTCTTATCCTTCACCACACAACCAACAATCCTACACCACAACTCAACCTCATCTCCCACTCCCCTGCTTTCCTCAACAACACCAACAACAATAGCAGCAAATCAACATCACTCACAATACCAACATTACCCACAAACCACACATTCCCACATCTAGACTCACGCAACCCCACAACCACCACCAATCTCAGCCTCCACAACCGCCGCAACCACCAACTCCACCTCACCAATCAAGGTCTCCCCTTCTCCAGCAAGAACCGCAGCAACCCACCTTCATTTACCACCGCAATAAACCACTTTCAGCCACCCAAATCAGTAGCAAACCCATCTCAACCACATCCACCCAATCACAACAACAACAACGCAACTAACACCACGCACCGTAGCCTCCGTCAGCCACCAAAACCAAAACAACAATTGCAGCCCGCAATTCGCCCAACACCGAAACCACTCACAGCCACTACAAAGTCCGAGCAGCTGTGGCATCAACACCAACATCGCACTCACCTGCTCCCATAAACCGCACCTGACCACCAACTCACCACTCGCATCTCAGCAACAACAAAACCAAGCAACCTCCACTCCCAACTAAATCCCAAACCACCAGCAATCACAACCTCACCAATTAAACCACCCAACATCACTAGCACTCACAATCCTAGATTCGCACCTACCTCAATCAAACACCACCTCCACGCAGCCACCACCAGCCGCCGTAAACAGTAGCGTTACAAGCCAAGCCAACGACCTCCATACAAAGCAACCCCCAATACGAAACAGCCCAATTTAGCCCCAATTCGATTGGAGCTACTCGCGCCCGCGCAACACTGTTAGAAGGCGCACAAATGGAGTTCAAAATTAGAGTTGAGGTAGTAGCATTTGCGCGACCTCTGCGCGATGTCTTCGCGGGCTCGCAAATTTGGGTTCAATCACGAGCTTCTCACGTGAGTTTAATGAAAATTGAACGGCCTTGATTGATGACGATGAGGATTAACGGTGGTGATTCTGTGATGATGCGTGGTGATGGTGTTAATGGAAGATCAGAGCAGCCATGAAATGAAGGGGGTTTGGGGATTTTTGTGGCATCTGATGGGATTTTGGGGGGTTTTTAGGGTTTTATTTTCCAATTTATTTTCTTTTTTATTTTATTTTATTTTATTTTAGTTTAGTTTTGTTATTTATTTATTTTAGTTAGTTTTCTTTATTTTATTGGAATAATTGAAATTAATAATCCTACCTTTCACCCATCTTCTTAAAATAGTCCCACTTTTAAGTTAACTTATAATAATCCCAACTTTTAAACCCATATTCTTTTAATGGTCCTTCATCAGTTTTCACTTATAGTAGCAGGTTTCCTAGCCTACGTGGCAGTCACCTATCTATGTGGCATTGACTGTTGGTTAATTTTTAATTTACCTTTATTTTTCTTTTTTCTCAAATTTATTTAAACCCCCTCTTCCCCTTCCCTGCTTCACCTTCTCTGTTATCTGTTAAGAATTCCCCATAACCTTTTCTCTTCTCATTCGAAATTCTCTCAACTTCTCACTTTAATCTATTGGAATATAACCTTGAAGGTCTTATCCACATATTTGCCCAACTATAATGGCGAAGGGTGTAGAAAATTCGTATGGGTCAGGGTCTTCTTCAAATTCTAGGGCTTCTAGTGTAAGATATAAATATGGCGTTGCAACTGCTGTGGGATGAAGTTTATAGGTTGTCCTTTTTGGCCGGTGAGTTTTAATTACTGCATTTAATATGCTTTTTTTTTCTTGAGGAATTTTAATTATTGATTTAATCATGCGTTGATTCTTAATTATAATCCTTAATCAATGCTTTGTGTGTAATAGGACAACGATTGTGGCTTTTTTAGATGGATGACTGTGATTAATGCAGTTGAAGACCTTCAACATCAACTATTGCAAAAGGAGACGAATGCATTTGAATTAGAGTATGAGAAAGGACTTATGGAAGGACCTTCTAGCATTGATGTTTTCCTGGCTATTTTTTGCATTTATGTTGTTTTATATGAAGTAGATTAGAGCATTGTATTGAGGTTGAGTAGCTGTATTAGTGAAATTTACTACAATGATGGATATCCAAATGTTGATGTATGTAATTGCAAGTTTGGAATGAAAATCAAATTAAAGTACTTTCTGAAAAAATATTATACAGAGAATTGCAATTTAATAATATAATCATTGTTTCATGCTGACATATATAGCAATGAGCAACTAATTATTCTAAAAAAAAAATACATATATAAGTCTAATGCTGTCAAAATGAATTGCAACGGCTCTGATGTAGTCCATTTAGCTACTGATGTGCTTGGTTGATTGTAGAAGCTTGACTAGATTGTGTGAGTGTATCACCCCTTGTCTGATCCATCTATAAATTATTGTAAAAAAACAAAAAAAGGAATTGACTTAGTTAAGTGGGGAAAGTGGCAGTAGTTACAAGAACAAACTAAACAAAAAAAAAAAAAGTAAATGGAAAAATACATCACCAAACACAACAAATCAATTCCAAATTGACAAAACCCAATCACAATTATATAAGGGTTTTGATAAGTTACCTGTAATTAGTACTAAGCAAGTCCACGAATTTCCAATTCCCAATTGAGAAAAATCAATCTACCACAATTCCCAATTCGCAATTGTTGTTGTTCGTACAGTACACCAAGTCCACGAATTTCCTCCTTTTCTCACAACAATTCAATTCACAACATTCAACTGCGCATCGAAGAAACCAGAAAATTAAAAAAAAAAAATTACAGAGAAAGAGCAGTCATTAATGGCGCTGGCAGAGGAGTAGTTGGAGAAGATTAAAGAAAGTCTTGATTAGGGAGGGAAATTAAGTCAGTAAAGAAATTAAGGCTTGATTTCCCGATTACCAGTCACAAGGTTTGTTAAAAGAATATGGGTTTAAAAGTTGGGATTATTATAAGTTAACTTAAAAGTGGGACTATTTTAAGAAGATGGGTGAAAGTTAGGATTATTAATTTCAATTATTCCTATTTTATTTTCTTTTCTTTTGTTTCTCTTTTCTTTTTTCTTTTATTTAGCTTAGTATAAATACCCATTTTTTGGGTAATTAAAGGGGAATTTTTTTGGGGAGGATGCTATTTTCTTAATTAGTTTAGGAGAGCTTCTCTCTCTTAGGGTTAGATTGGATAATTTTTAGAGAGATAAAGTAGATTATTGCTCAATTTTCTTCCAAGTATTCAACTTTGTTCAAGTTTAATTTTCAATCAAGCAAGATTTCAAGTTTTCATCTTTCATTAATCCTTTCTTTAGTAATCTCTTCTCCTTTCTTTTAGTATTATTTATTTGTTTTATTGTTACTTATTCTTGTTAAACTTATTAGTTCATCTAGTTGTTATTGATTTTAATCATGTTTTGTTTTGAGTTTCTTGAGTTTATTTTTAGTTTTGATATTATGTTTAATCTCCCTTATCTAGGCTAAACTTCTAGCTAGGGGAAGGGGGTGGAAGATATGATTTGATATTGGATGAATGATGATGGTTGGATTGAACTTATGCCATATATTGATGAAAGACATTATTTTTATTAGCTTGAGATTATTGTTGCACTCTATTTGATGTTTTCTAGTTTAAATGCATGAAAGTGATTTGAACTAGATTAGGATCATCTCTATTTTAATGATTGCATGAGAATGAGTTATTAAAGTAGAGTTTTTATGAATTGTGTTTCTTTATTCTCTTGATTTGATTGTAACTAATAGGATGCATGAGAATGATCCTTATTAGTGTAGACCTCTTTTATTGATTTGCATAGACTATTGCATGAGAATGAATTGTTTAGGTAGAATCTTGTGTTCTTCGGCATGTGTTTCATGATAATCACCATTATTCCCCTCTTTCTAATCATATTCGACACCTCCGTATCCCTAGCGTCATTTTCTATTGATTTTAATCATCATTTTCGTGATTATTTGTAGTTTTAGTGTCCTTACTCAACAAAACCAACAAAAACAATCCCCTTTTCACTCTTGCATTAGTGATTATTGATGTTGAATTAGCGTGCTTCCCTAGTGGTTCGACCCTTTACTTGCCACTAACTAGTTTGGTGTAGGTTTAGGTATTATAAGTGATTAATTTGGTTAGGGTAGTAGCTTAACGACCTATCTAACCCGTGATCACTACTGCTGATCATAAAAATTCCATTCTAACCCCTAGGAAGCTCCATCGCTTTCATCCCTACATTCAAACCACTTGCATTCACTTCCTTATCATTTGTCCTGTTCCCAAGCATATAATCCTTCTACTACTTAGGATCAGGTTGTTACATAGGTCTCCATTCTTTTCTTGACTGTGTTTTTTGTTTCTTTCTAGCCTGCACCTTATGATTAGGGAATTGAGGATCAACATGTCCCATACCCCCACACATTTTGCACACAATTGGCCTCCATTCATAATCCACATTTTGTCTCACATTATGTCTTTTCTCATCTAGAAACTCAATGAAATCTGGCAAAACACCATTAAATTTCACTTCCACCATTATTCTAGCAAAGTCCAACCTCTCTTTAGTGGCAGTTGCTTTATCAGTTTTAATAGGCTTACCCACAAGGGAAGCCAGCTTCATAAGAGAAGATTGACCCCATAATTTCAAATCCAAGCCAGCCAACCTAATCCAAACTAGCACCTTATCAATACTCTCCTCAGCAAGATTCAAATCAGCAGACATTTCTTCATGATTACAGGTTTCCTGTAAAAAAGAATAGGTCCAGCTCCCATTGCCTTATATCTCCCACTAATAGATTTAAATCGCACCAGGAACACCCTATTAGACATTAAAGAGACGTTATCCACACCATATTTAACCCACACCCTTCTCACAAACCCATTAATGATCAACAATGGAAGTTTAGCTCAAACAATATAGCAAACAATTGCAGAGCTCCAGAACTCAAATTCAGGTTGCACATCATCAAGGGTTATCTGAATCTTACCCTTATCCCCCTAAAAATTAGACCCTCTCCCTCCAAATAGGTTCAATCCCTCATCCCTATTATTCCTAAATAAGCTATCATTCCAATTTAATCGAATAGGACAAAATTCATGCAATACGGGGATTGTAAATCTGGGTTCACATCTAGGGTCACAGAATTCGGAATTGGAGTATTCATAGTACGATTAGTGTTCTCAATCATCAATAAGGGGTTGGGTTATCATAATCAAGCACACTATCACAACATGCATCATTCCTAAGCTCATCATCAATGGCGGAAGCAGAGGAATATATTACTTGAAGCCACTGATTAAACTCAACCTGGTGCAGCTGAAGATCCTGTAAAGTTATCTCTTCCACCTAAATGGTGCTCTATATTACTTCATCAAGCCATCTTTGAACAGAAACATCATCCGATACCACACTCTGTTCCTTCCTCTTTGTGAAATTGCGCGTTTTGAGTAAAAAAATCTACTTTGCCTTTTGCTTTTTCTTTGATTTTGATCCCAAATTCATACTTCCCTTTCCCTTTTTTCTCATCGCCATGAAAAGAGGTCATAATCGATGATCAAAATCGAGGGTTGCTTGAGCTCTAAGCTTTCTCTCTCTACTATCATTTAACTTTTATCTACTTCCATGTGATTCACTTTCATTTGATTCAACAAGCTTTGTTGAATGCATTTGACTTTCATCAAATTTAAAAAGCTCTGTCTGAATGTGTTTGATTTTTATTTGATTCAAAAGGCTTTGTTTGAATGCGTTTAACTTTCGTTTGATTCATAAAGATTTGTTTGAATGTGTTTGACTTTCATTGGATTCAATAAGCTTTTGTTGAATGCATTTCACTTTTATTTAATTTACAAAGCTCCGTTTTAATGTGTTCGACGTTCATTTGAATCAAAAAATTTTGTTGGAATTTATTTGACTTTCAATTGAATTAAAAATCTTTGTTTGATTGTGTTTGACTTTCATTTTATTAAATTAGCTTTGTTGAATACATTTGACTTTCCTTTAATTTAAAAATCTCAGTTTAAACTTGTTTGACTTTCATTTGATTGTAATAGCTTCGTTTGACTATGTTTGACTTTTATTTGATTCAAAAAGCTTTGTTTAAATGTGTTTGACTTTCATTTTATTCAAAAATCTTTGTTTGAAGGTGTATGACTTTCATTGGATCTGATAAGCTTTGTTTGAAGGTGTATGACTTTCATTCGATTAGATAAGCTTTGTGGAATGCATTTAACTTTCATTTAACTTTTGATAAGCTTTGTTGAATGCATTTCACTTTCATTTAACTTTCATTTAGCTTTGTTGAATGCATTTAACGTTCATTTAATTTTAAAAGCTTTGTTGTTGTGTTGATTTCTATGATGATGATGCATGTTGTTTGCTCCCGTGAATCTAAAGCCCTAATATCTAAAACCCTTGAATCCAAATCCCTTCAATCCTAATATTTTAGTTTAGCTGATTAGTTGCTAGTTTAGTGTATAGTTACTTTAGATTTATTTGCTTATTCTTACTTTATTTTTGGTAGTTTCACTTGATTTTTTTTTTTTTGTAGTTTCTTTTTGTTTAAGTTATGCTTTCTTTTACTTTATTTTGAAGTTATTAACCGTTTTCTTTGTTTTTTTAGCTCTATTTTCTATTTTTTTTTTCTCACTTGGGTTTGATGATGATGCTATTGATTCTTGGAGCTTAATGAATGTGGTTGATCTATCGCTTTATTTCTATTAGCATTGCTTAGAAGCCCGGTGAGATCATTCTTTTTTTCTTTCTTTATTTATTTCCTTTACTTGGATGCATAGATTAGGATTAGTTTTAGGCGAAGTGAATGGTTCGAGGATGTATTCTTGTAACACCTTAGAGTGGTTGGGGCATTGACGTTGTTGTCGAATGACCAAGTGTTTGACGATTGGGAATTATGTCTTATACTTGCGTTATTGTTCCTTTCTTTATTTTCCTTTATATTTGTTTTCCTATTTTCTTTATTTTTCTTTACTTTTCCTTTCTTTTCTTTTCTTTTTTTTTTCTTCTTGTTTTGAATAAAGGTTTTGAGGCTTTATTTTTCTTTTTGTTGTTTTTCTTGTTAATTAGACTATATACCAACGAATTTTTACTTTTGAATGAACATCTTCCTAATTGGTAGTGGTATGCATGGTTTGAGAATATGCTTGGTTGATTCTAGGATGGTGTATGCTAAGGTAGCATGTCTAAGAACTAGGGGGATCATGAAACCCGTTCTACTTGTTTGTGGCATGCTTGGTAGTTGTTTCCTATGGTTGATTTACACCTATAGTGAGTTTTTTGCTACATCCATGTAAGGTTTACAATTTTTCAAGCCTTCTACAATTAAATGCATGAGCGACATGGATCCTTGACTATTGTGGACCTAATCCTGAATCTTGACTCATAATTCTCAAACACGAGACCGAACCATCTAGGGAGGACAAAGACATCTTTTCGGGGTGGTAATTATTCTTTTCTGGTATAATCTTCTTTATTTTTTGTTCTTGGGTTTACATTTTCCTACTTGCTAAACATTTGAGCCTTTTTCCTTCTTTTCAAGCCACATCTTTAGAACTTTGAGCCTTTTGTTTCTTTTTATTCCATTTTTGGTTTTTGTGAAGCAATTGATCATGTTATTGGAGATTGTGGTATATGAGTTTGTATATTGGTTCTTATTTGTAAGCAAGCTTTTGTTTTGTATATCTTGTGAATATTGGCAAGTGAATAAATAAAAAAGCCATCCAAAGTTAAAAAGGCAAGGACATTCAAATGCAAAGTTGTAAAATTCGTCCATAATTAAAAGAGGCGAGGACAATAAATAATGTGAAAACATGAAAAGATGAGAAAAAGCAAAGCTCATTCAAACGCTTTGGCAAAAATTGAAAAAAATAGAAAAAAACGAGAAATTTCAAAAATAATTGTATGTGATTCTTTTCTCCTTTTCAAGCATTGAGGAAAATGCTTCCTTTAAGCTTGGGGGAGAAGCGTTTATATATGCTTTTTTTATATATGATTGTGGATATTGCTTTGAATAAGCTTGGAGGTGTTAGTTTGTTTTTGTTTGGTGATTACTTAATTATGAGGAGAAGGTTTGATCACCCTTTTGCTTGACTAATTAGGAATACCAGTAATTTCTAAATTTTAAGCCTACCCTCACCCTTTTTCCCTTACATTACAACCTTTAGGAAAGCCATTTTTGACCTAGACATTGAGTCACATATCGGGGGAGGGGATTATGAGTTAAAGCCTAAGGAGAGGGGATTACTTACTTTTCTTTTGATTTCTTTTACTTTTGTGATTTGCCTCATGATGTTTGTTAAGAGTTATGGGTTAACCTCTTAGGAAACCCTTATGAGAGCATCACACGTCCTCTAAAGCGACTTAGAGGTTCAAATGGCTTGTCTTTAGTTGCTAAAATTTACCGTGATTCCCAGAAAGTGAGGCTTAGTGTAAAATCTCTTCTTATGTCTTTCTTTTTCATTTTTGAATAAGTCTTTCATCCTTTTTCTTGCTTCCTTGGTTTTGCTCGAGGACAAGCAAAAGTTTAGCTTGGGGAAATTTGATGAGTGTCATTCATGGCACTCATTTGTTCTTTTTGGGATGATTTTAGATTGCCTTTATATCTCTTTTCTTTCTTTTTTACTTAGTTTTGCTCTTTATTTCTTTTGTTTGCTCTCTACTTAGTTGATTTTCAATTTTCATGCATTTCTTGGTTTTTCTTGTCTTTTTCCCTATTATTTGTTTATTTTCATTCGTTTTTCAAGTTAAGATCGTTGTCCAAGGATTCCCGAGATTTTTTCCCGAGTTTTACATTAATTAGGATGCCTATTGTTCTCCATTTAAAGCTTAAGTTTTGAGATGTGCAAGTTCCTATTGACCTTAAGCCGTGCATTCAAGCCGTGGGGGCACCTAATCTCGTGTTAAACCCACCGTCGAGTTGTTATAGGGTCTGCCATGCTCCGTGTTCATCAAGCACACGAAGTGGAGTGCACGAGGAGCATCAAGATGAAGAAGGAAGGAGGCTTCCCTGTTCCCAAGCGTAGGCGTGCACGACTAAGGCGTGGGTGCGCGTGGCCCAGGCGTGGCCGCGCATCCTGCTCCCTCTGCTCCGTACCCATTTTTGCGTGGTGGCGCATCCTGTTGAAGAAGGTCGCGCCTATACGGGTCTATTTTGGACGATCCAACTAACTTCTCTTTGTTAGTTTTACTATATATAGACTTTTCTTCTATTTTTAGAGACAGAATTGTTATTAGAGATTTCATTTCTAGAGAATTGTTATTAGAGAATTCAATTTTTTAGAAAAGGAATTAGAGAATTAGAATTAGAGTTTGTAGAGAGAGAAGTTTAGAGAGAAAAACACTCGTTCTTAGATTTTAGAGAGAGAAATTTCATGGTTGATGATTGATGATTCTAAGCACAATTTCCTTTGATTTCACCAAAGTTTGTAAGGATTTCTTTTACTTTAATGTAATCTTTAGTTTTTTATTGCAATTGTTTATTGATTGTTCAAATTTGTTGATTAGTTGATTGAATTTGGTTTGATTGAAATAATGATGATGAATTTGTTGATTAGCTTAGTTTTGATTTTGATTTCTTCCATGGATTGTGAGTAGTTTACTTGCTAGGGATGTGCAGAAGCATGTTTGAGTGATGGATCATAGCTAATTGGGAGTTTTTATTGATTTACCATTGTGATAAAATTGGTTGATTGATTTTGTGCATGTGTGTGATTAGTTTAAGAGTAGCTAACTTTAATTGCCATGCTAGATTGCACTGTGTACCTACATTGATACGGACCATTGATTTGTAGCTCACATTTATCGATTGAGCTTGGTTTGTGACGTTCCTAGTAGAGTCATTCGTAGTTGGCGCTAGTTAGACCCCTAGGAGATAGCTTTTTGAGCTCTTTTGATTGCATTATCTATCATCCCTCGTAATACTCGAATTGATCAATCTCCAACCCGATTATTTTGTGTTCATTGCAAGAATATGTGGATCCTAAATCCCTAGTGTTTGGTATATTGATTTAATTTATGTTTCCTTATTTGTTTAGTTTAACTTAGACAACCTACATTCTGTTTACGCTTAAAGATAGCTTGACTTATGCAATAGCTAACTTCCCCCCATTCCTGGGTTCGACCCTTAACTTTCCTCTATACTTGTATTTAGGTTTGTTAAGTGTATACAAATTTAGTTTGACCGAGGGAGGATTAGTTAACGATCTAGTCTCACCCCTCGTAAAAAATGGCGCCGTTGCCGGGGAGTGACGTAGTTGTTTGCTATTGTTGTCGAGTCTATTTCATTTTATTTAAAAAATGCAAAACGATTTTTCTCTTTTAGGCTACACTTGAAGCCGTGCTATTGAGAGAACAAGAGGAAGAGTAAATTGTATGCATAGGACAAGAGGAAGGACTTTAGTACCTTTTTATCTGGCGATTAAGAGAACAATCGCAAGGATAAGATTTTCTACACGATCCTTGAGTTCTAGGTCTTCAAGTGAAGAAGAATTTCAAGAAGAAGAACAAAGATGCATGGGTAAAGTACCAAGAGTTTATTTGAAGGAGTTGGGAACTCCCGGTGCTTCTAGATTCGAGAGTGGCATTGCTCCACCAACAACACCGGCTAATGACTTTGAGATACGGCCGGCAGTTTTAACAATGATTGAACGAAGGAAATTTAGTGGTGTCAAGCACGAAAGCTCACTAAATCATCTCAAAGAGTTCGAGAAGTATTTCAATACAATCAAGTTCAATGGGCTTTCTCAAGAATTCATAAGACTCAAGCTATTCCCTCTTTCTCTAATCGAAAGAGCTTTAGAGTGGTTAGACAAGGAAGTAAAGCCTAATTCCTTGAGAACTTTGGATGAGGTCACTAAAGAGTTTCTTTCTTGTTTTTACCTTCAAAAGAAGAATGCCAAGGCAAGAAATCTAATCGAAAGTTTCAAGCAAAAGACTAGTGAGAGTTTGTATGAGGCTTGGGAATGATACAAGGAGTATCAACGAGAATGTCCTCACTATGGAATCCCGACCTACCAAATCATACAAATCTTCTATGGAGGATTGAGTCCTCAAGGGAATTAATGTCTTGATGCCGGAGCCGAAGGTCCAATTATGAGCAAGACCAAGGATGAAGTTATCGATACAATTGAGGATGTAGTTCGTCACTACATGGATTGGCAAGAGGAAGAGAGAGAGTCTACAAGCAAGAGTGGCTCAACGGTCTATTCGATTGATCATCTCAATGCAATTAATAACTTGTCTTTCTAAATTTCAAACTTGGGGAAGGAGATGACATTGATCAAGGCCAAGCTAGAGAGTGCCTCTTCAATTGCACCAAGTCTTCCCTCCCACATTAAGGGGAGAGGTACATCTTATAACTCTACTCCTCCTTCTACTTCAAGTAATATGCCAAGTGGTTGTGTCTTTTGAGGATTCTCTAGTTTTACTTGTATTTTCTGTACTTTGAATTTTCTCTAGTTACTTTCATACTGTAGACACCCATTTGTGTCTCCCCAAAACTAAACCCAGTGATGAGTACCTTTCGCGTCGAATCATAGTCGAAAAAAGTGAAAGTGTGGAAAGTCTAGTGTTGCGGATAGTTTATTTCTTTTCTTTTTCTCTGTTTTTGAAAACCTATTTTAAGAAAACAGACAATCTAGTTTAGTTTGGTCTATAGCAAGGGTCCAATAATGGTATAGTTGGATGTGGCTTGAAAAGAGCTTTCCAACGATATATTATAAGCCCAATTCCGATGAATAATGAGGAAGTTATGGCCAAATTACTAAATTGGGCTCGATATGATCTTTATATGCGGCCCAATGATCTAGAGGAGGGCCTAATATGGATTTATTATTCCTTATGCAATTAGAATTGATTCAAGTCTTCTAGATTCTTCTAGAAGGTTCTTTTCATTCCACATTCAATTAGCATTGATAAATTGACTTTGGTTGACTTTTTGAAGTTTTAATCAGAATAAAAGAGTGTTTTTAAGGAAAATACGATTTTTCCCTTCTATACGGCTAAAATTTATCATAATTAAGAAAACGCGTAAATTTAATGATTAGCGCCTTGCGCTAATGTCCAACGTCTGCCGCTAACTTGTTTTATTCTCATCAAAACTCTGATTTATTTTTCTATTCGTCCGGCTGATTTTCTCTATAAATAGCCTCCTAAAATCTCTGTTTCCCATCATCAAATATCATCAATTCTTATTCTCTCTAGCTTTCAAGAATTCTTCTCTCTCTCTAGCTTTTTCTACAAAATTCCGCATTCACAAGACCAAGAAGCACCTAAACAAGTTTGAAGTTGCCTTCGCCCTAGACGTGAAAGGTTGTAATTTCTGAGGGTTTGGTCCCAAATCTCTATTTCAA
Organism: Chenopodium album; assembly: GCF_948465745.1. Lineage (NCBI taxonomy): Eukaryota > Viridiplantae > Streptophyta > Magnoliopsida > Caryophyllales > Amaranthaceae > Chenopodium > Chenopodium album. The sequence continues at coordinate 44,638,354 of NC_137839.1, forward strand.
TTATTTAATTTAATGGTTTGTTTATTATTTTCCTTGAAGTTACTAACGCATGTATTTTGTTATTAGAAAGAGATAAGAAGCATCTAAGTAAGTACTTTAATTGATTTATTGATATTATGATATAGAAATCATGCTTAGGTTGTTATTATGATTCCTAATGTCATGTTAGGGTGTTTTGATCTTCCTAGTATCATGTTTAGGGTAACAATTATAATTTCTTATATCAAATATGCTTATTGTGATTCCTATGATGCTTCCTATTCTTTCTAATATATTCATGTTAGTATCATGTTAGGGCTAAAGCTCTAATTTTTATTGTTTAGTGACATGCTAGGGTTTGTAATTAATCTTGTTAGTATCATTCCTAGGATCTTGCTATTATTATGCTTTAACATGATTAATTTAATTATTATGATAATTATAATTATTTGGATTATTATGATTGTTATGATGAATATTATTATGTTGCTTGATATTATATTATTGTTATTGATTGATCACGCCTTTTATGCATTTTTACAGGGAATTGGTACTTGTAATCATGCTTTATAAGATCATTAATAATCTTGTTTAGGGTTAATATGATTAGAATTCAAGTGATCGCCAATAATAGTTTTATTTGTGAATTAATATTCAACCAACATAGATTAAACAGGTTTAGGGTTAATCCTATTAATTGCATGTTAGTCAGAAAGCGCACATGAATATGATCAGAATAAAGTAGAGGCCTATTATTAGGGCAGGTTCAATCTCTTTTAGGTTGGATTTGTAACTTCATCCCCGAACTACCAGTCATGGTTCCAAACCTATTGGAGTTGACGATCTCCTAGATCGTTAAGGGGTGTAACCTTCACCTCGTGAACGGTTTACAAGTTCCTAAAACTTGTTGGCGACTCTTTTGCTCTATCTTCTTTCCCTTTGGACGCCACCGTACTTTAGTGTATGATCACAATGGGGTTAAAGTTTCGGGTAATTCTTGAAATATTCCCTACAGTTTTTGGTGACTCCACTAGGGAGGATTTCTATTTTAATTCCTGAAATTCATTTCGGCAATGATTTAGAATGAGTGGATGAGACTCGAAAAGTTCTAAGTATTTCATGTGCATAATTTTGATTAACATTATTGTCATATGCATAAAAAAGATCTCATTGGAAAGACCATCCGTAATGAGTTAAAACATAGGATTTTTACACGTAGGAAATTTGAGGAATATCTTTCACAACAAGGATCGAAATAATGCTGCGCGAAACTGGAAAATTTTATCGAGCACAGAAAGCTGCTGAGGCATGTAGGAACTAGCGTCAGAAAATAGAGTCTAGTGCCACTTATTTGACTCTGGCGCCAGGCGACAGTCTCTGTCGCAAGGCGCCAAAGCCAAATTGTGGCGCCGGCCTCTGTTCGCTGGCGCCAAGTTCTTCCAATACCGAGCAAGAAATATGCGTTCTAATTTTGACCAGTTTTTAGCACTGTTTGCTCGATCCTACTTCTTGATTGAGTTTTTCTCACTTTTCTGAAACCCATACGTGTTCTAGATATGGACATAACCCTCTGGGAATTCATGCTCCATCTACCTGATTGAACGCTCTGTGCAACAAAGGGTACATCCGAGAATGTTGAATTCACCAAACCATGAAAGCGAATTTTTGTTTAAACTACCGGTGTCCCATCCACTCGCGCCAACCCTTCACGATTAGGCTTCCGCGCAATGCATGCAGACAATTAACCATGGACCCTCTTTGACTAACCTATATCCCAAACTTTAAAGAACTACAACCATGGTTAGGTTACGAACTCATTGCATCATATCGTGCCTACTTGACTAATTGTGCATTATTTCTTGTGCATACTCTATGTTCTTTTCCTATTCGTTTGTTTGACTTGTGTTAAAACTAAATAAACTGATTAATGACTAAAAGAACTTTTCCTAATTAATTAATTAATTAATTTAAGTAATGAAAGTCTAGTAATTTAATTAGAGTTGACTTAGTACGACTTTAGGCACACCTGTAGAGTAGTAATACCGAAAGCAGTTCCATATCGACGTTCCAGCAATGACGTCGAGATTTAAGCTGCAACGCCACTCTGTGGAGCGTAGCGCCGGGCGACAATATTGTCATCTGGCGCTACACCGCAAAGAGAGGCGCCAGTCCTGTTATTTTGGTGACAGTACGGTTTATTGCTCGAGCCATCACCTTGTGTCTAATTGAACAATTTGCTAATGAATTCGGTTAATTTTTACTGATGATAATACCGTGTCAAGTCATTAATCGAGTCTAGGCACTAAGTCCCATGGTCTTACACAAAAGTCAAAGCATGTCACTTGCACTCACCAAGTAAAGCACACACTAATATGTATGCACACTTTGACTATGTCTAAGAGAGTCTTGTATGCGTGTATTTTCCTTTATTTTTTAGGGGGGTAAGTCGGATATTAATCCTCCAATTTAAACCACTTGAGTGAACCCTATACTTGATTCCTAAAAATATAAAAACCTTATTTTCGTCAAAAATATGCACCCTATTTTTGCTTTTTTCTTTTTTAAAACCTGTAAAGTCAAAGTCAATTTGAGTCAAGTCATTAAAACAAAAATAGTTTTATTTACAGCGCGTGGTCAAGAAAGGAAGGGCGTTTGATCAAAGAAAACCTTTTTATTCAAATTCAACTTTTCGATAAATCAATCGCTCGAAAAAGGAAGGCTAAAAAGATAATGGCAACTCAAGAGGAAGTTAATGAGCTCAGAAACCAATTGATTACTGTGACTGAGGCGTTAAAGGTTTTAACCCTCAATATCGATGATCCTGTGAAGCAACAACACATGGACGTCATTCAAGAAAGTTTGAGCAAGTTGTCTAGTGACTACAAGTTTCAAGGAATTAGCTCACAAGGGGTCTCAGTGGACAAGGATCTTCTTCCGCAGAATTTCAATGCTAACAACATCTCGAAACTCAAAGCGACTGACAACCCTTACTTTTACCTAAGAGCTTTCGAAACAATAATAAGCATCAAGGGTATTGACAAGAAGGTGTTTCCCTCCTTGTTTTCTCTATCTCTTGAAACCGTTTACCAATAATGGTTTTTCTCTCTTGAGAAAGAAAGAACCTCTACTTGGGAGTCCATAGTAAACGCTTTCATTGATATGTAAAAGTGCAACATTCAAGTTGAAACTGACTGTAGGGAACTTGAAATTCTCAAGCAGAAGGAGAATGAAGGTTTCACTTCTTTCTTCAACAAATGGAGAGAAACCTTTTCTAAGATGATTGAAGTACCAAGCGAGAAAGAATCTGTGAGGTTGTTCATCAAGAACCTTCAAGAGAAGTACTCCAAGCATCTCAAATACAAGAATAATCTCCATACCTTCAAGGCCGTCTATAACATTGAAATTAATATTGAAGACGACCTGGATAAGTTGAAACCTGCTAACAGTAACTCCAACAGTGGCTGGAAAGGCAAGAAGAATGACAATCCTTCTTCTTCCAAAACCACCAACTCAAACATTGTTAGCACCTTTAATTTAAGTGAAGTCCTTGCTATGAATAACCAAGGGCAAAAGAAACCATTTAGGAGGAACTTTACTCATATAGGTATGAGTTATGACACCGCATTTGACCGACTAAATGCAAAAGGTCTTATAACTCCTATTGGACCATTTGGGAACCCACCAGTTAAGCAGAGGAAAGCTAACTAGAACACTAATGCACATTGCAAATATCACCAATGTTGGGGTCATCTTACCAAAAATTTTTGGAAGCTTAAGGAAGCTATCCAAGATTTAATCGATAACAACAAACTGCCATTGCCTCCTGCCAGTAAAAAGCCAAGCATTGACAATACACCTCTCGCTCATTACTTGGCCATCTCTGATGAAGAAAACGAGATTGATCCCTCATCTTTCATCAAACCTATTGAAGAAATTCATGCTATCGAAGAAGAGGAGGAAATCTTTTTTGATGCCATGGATAACTTTCTTGAACCAGCAAGCAAAGAGGATGTACGGTTGCTTACATTGTCCATGTGGAAGGGATAAAGCTTGATACGTGAAGCTCTCAAAGTCGCAAAGAAAAAATTAGAGGAGCTTCAGAAAAAGTGTAAAAAGGTTCCACCCACGAAGAAGAAACCCTTTTCCTTACAAGTAATTGACAGACCCAAGAAGAGTAATAAACTCTATACTCCAATTGGGACTTCCTACGCTAAAATGTTCAACATGCTCTCCGAGAAGGGTAAGGTCAAACCTCTCGAACCGAGACAATTTGAATCGCTAAAGAGGACAGATAGGTTCTACTGTCAATACCATCAATCAGGGGGTCACACTATTGAAAACTGTTTTAAATTTAAAGATTTAATTCAAAAAATGATTGATGATAAAAACTTAGTCCAAATCCCACAAGAGGAAGATATTAGCATCAATGGGGCTTGGGACAGTGACGATGAAGACGTCTATCTTAAGGATATGGAAGAACCTCCACTTTCAGTCATATACCTAATAAGCGATTTTTGGGTTGAAGAAGATTCATCTATAGACGTCCTCAAAAGATATGGTAGAATGCAATCTCCCATTTCAACATAACCTATGCAAACTACGCAGCAAGTTCCCATACCTATCATAGAAGACAATGATATTGTCAAGCAGTTCAAGAAAACCAAGGTTGATATGAACGTATGGAAGCTTCTAGCAACATCTCGAGAACATAAGTTGGCAATGATGAATACCTTGGATAAGAAAGGGATAGATTCTTACACCACTTCTGAGAGGTTGGCTAACTTCCTTACGAGTGATCTCCCTAGTCCTATAAACTTGATCACCTTTTATGACAAGGATTCACCTCTAGAAGGTGACAAACATTATAATGAAAGGAATGGTGTCCTTCGAACAAGTGTACTATTCCGTTAGTGGGTTCAGAATTATTAGAAAGCTAATATATTCAGTAAGGTCAAGTGATCGGAATGCCTGGGTGGAGGCCGCTTTCGATCAGTAATATAAATGCATAATTAATATTACAGCTTAATCTTGACTGAACCCTTCGGGTCACACCAAAGCAACTAACGAACCGAAGCGACTACTTAATTATGAATTAATTAATAAGTCAACTGAGTAATTAATATATAGACGTCGGGAATTCGAGCTTAGAGCGTTGAAACCGAACGTCGGAAGTCGAGTCAAAAAATGGTAAAAGACGAGACATAAAAATAATAAAAAATCAACAATGACCCAAATACCCCTAGCATCAGAATGCCCCAAGCAAACTGAGTGCTAGGGGTATATGACCTAACATGGTTGCTAGCATGCGCACCAAGCCGAGCCTAGGCTGGCTGGTGCGTGCTAGCGGATCAATGCTAGCATAGCAAGGCTAGGTGCGCCAACCGCAGAAATGTTGGGCCAAGTCACAAGGCCAGCAGCAGCCCGCATCGTTGGTGCGTGGCTCACTGGCTGAGAGCACGAGCAACCCGCATAAGTTGCTAGGCTTTCTGGCTGGCGGTACTAGCGGCCCGCACGCTTGTGGTGGGCCTGCCGGGCAACCGCGGCAAGGCAGCCCACCTTGGGTGCCTTGGTGCCCAAGTGTGGGTGTCACGTGGCGCGAATTGAGAGGAGGTTAAAGGGGTGTGTTGGCTGGTTTTTTTAGAGGGAGTGGGGAGCAAGTTTTGTCCCCCCTCCTCCAAATGGTCCTCACCTAACCTCTAACATGAGCTTGCCACTTGTTGATTTATTATTAGTTTGATTATTAATTTTATTTTAGCTTTAAAATAAAATGGAAAAATCGAATTCTCCCACATTGATGGGAAATCTTTTCTCTCTCTTATTTTCCCTATAAATACCCAAGTTGGGGTATTGGGAAAATCACTTGAGTGAGAGTTAAGAAAGGCATAACCATTGTTAAAACCTTTGAACTCATTAATCACTCGGGTTTTGGTCGGGCCTTGCTAACTCCAAGGCATTGGACCATTTTCGGTGATCGGGTTGTGGGTGGATTATCGTAGGAGGCCGTTGTATTTTTGAGGCTTGCTTTCGAAGTAAGAGTCCATTCCATTTGGGCGAAGCACGCTCCAAAGGTAATTATCTTGTCTTAATCTTGAAATTCAGTTATTTATGCTTATGGTTTAATTTATTGCGAGTGTGGTCTTGGGTCGGGGTTGTTTCTGCGGTAAGTTGGACTTACCAAACCCCAACAGCGGTATCGCAACCTCACTCGTTTATTTTTAAAATCATAATATTTTTTTCAAGGTGTTATATGGCTTAATTTTTCTGGTCTTGAAGTGCTAATTAGATTAGTAGCTCGTTTTATTTATTTTAACCTCGCATTTAAGCTATCATCAGCCCCGAACCCAGATTTCGACCCAAAATAGTGAATTTTGGGTGGAAAATGTGTTCTTGAAATGGTTTCAACCTCCCAGGGGACGGTTTTTAGCCAAATAACGACCAGAAATGCACTTTTTAAGGGATTTTTCGTTTTTACGAAAATTTTTAAGTCTTTATAACCTTGAAAATTAATTGCATATTTATGGTGGTTATGTAATTGGTTCAGTACATATTTTATATGCAATTTTAAACCTCTTTAGGCATGATTACTTGGTAGTAATTTGTGCTTGAAAGCTTAGTTTTATTTTTTCACATAATTGCACACTAATTGCATTAAGTGTGAAATTATTGTTCTTTGAGGCTTCCAAGTATTAAAGATTCAATCTTTAATTATGTAAAGTGATTGAAACTTTATGTTACTAAATTTCATGAATTTTTGTTAAACTTTGTTGATTTAATCATTTTTTAGTTGATTGGAATCATAAAGTTTGAAACTTTGTGATAGAAAATTGTTTATCTTCAAGACTGGAAGATATAATTTTTCAAGGATTCACAAGTATTAAAGTTGGAATCTTTAATTGAACTTAAATTCATTTTTTCCAACTCCCTCTAATTTTGTCAAAAAAACTCAAGATTAATTTAGATTAATTAAAGTAATAGTGAGTAATTGCCCTCTTATTCTTGTTGCACCAAGTTAAACCAATTTAATTAAAGAATGCTTCTTGGAAATTATTTTGGTTACATGCACTTTGAAAATTTTATTATAAGTTAGACTTGTTTAAATTTTTATTTTGCTTAATGAATTAGTTCTAAAATTAATTTAGAATTAATAATTATGTCACGCAAAATTGGGATCAAAATCCCGAGGCTATGGCACGCAAAACGAGGTAAGAACATCACTTGGCTAGCCGGGCTGCATAGCAGCCCGCATGTGGCTGCCAAGGATGCTGCCCGCGCTTGCGCGCAAGCCATGTGCATGGCGGCTGCTTGCTGCCATCAGCATGGCGTGCCATCAAACACCAAGCAGCAGCATAGGCCGCAGCAGCATGGTGTTGTGCGCGCTGCCTTGCTTGGCTGGCCACGGCTGGTGCAAGCACGAGCATATTGATGCGTGGCTTGGGACTTGGTGCATGCGTCGTGTAATAGGGAATATGCGTAGACGTTGCTTGTGAAGCAATGTGGTGCAATGAGTTTGTACAACATGGCCATCAAGGGCCACGTTATTGATGTGTGAAAGTTCGCTGATGTGGGCGATGTAACGCTTAGCGACATCGGGCCCACTCCCACGTTCATTGAGCATCAAAAGGTTGTGCGGAATGTGAGCACTCCATGGCTTAGTTCTAGGCACTTAGACATTTTGGACTACATAATTTTTTGCTTAAATTGTCGTTTTAATTATTTTATTAAATCTAATTTGTTTTAATTATTTTAATAAATTTTGGAGGTTAGGCCTCGGTTTTGAGCGGCATTGGCAAAATTTATTTTGACAAATTTTGGGTTTTACTGGCTTAATTAATTGGATTAATTAAGTTGGATGCGGAATTTAGTGGGAGCTTCAAATTTTAATTGCGCTTATTTACATAACCGGTTAAAACAACTTTGAGTAGTTTTAATTAGGCGTGTTCATTGGATTAACCTCCTAGATTAGTTACTGGTTCACGCGTGTTTATGCATTGTTACTTGTTTATCGTTGTAAAATGCAAGGGCCCTTCACAGATAGTGAATGGATGAATGGAATGTATATTCTCTCACAGGTTTTATGAAATGGCAACTAGTGGGGCCCGATTAGGATAGAAAATATGGACCGTGATCCGTGATGTATTTTTTGTAAATCTAAATACGGTTTGCGAACCGTTAGGTATTTTTGTACCTTAATATTTAGATTAGTCCAAATCGTAGATACTAGTAGTTGCATTTAATTATCGTCAAGTCTTGAAGATGGAGGTTCTTGGAAGACGTAGCCATGATGTTGCAAATGAAGACCTTTTGAAGATTTGAAGATCTCAAGGGGTCATGCTAGTATCCAAGTGCATCTATATTTATGTTTTTCGATAAATATATATGTTTATATATATGTATTATATGTTAGATTCATGTTTAGGATTTCGAATGTTGTGATGATTAATTAAGTTCACTTAAACCAACCAACATAGAAACCCTAGGTCCCTAAATATTGAGTAAAACATACCATTCCAAAACAACACATACCAACCGAACGAGGGTAGTGGTGGGCTACGCCAAAGCAAGGCATCACAACCTCTTCTAGGAGCGTAAGGCATACCGGGTATGCAAGTTGGTTTTGGTTATACTCAACGACATGAGTGATGGAGTCCTAACATGTCGTGGCAAAGTGAATAAATTGTTGAGAGAGCATTAGATGCGACGATTTATTCAACCAAGAGTGGCTTTGAGCCATTATCAAAGCGTTGCTTACCTTAAGAGATTGAGTTTTAAGACAATCCAAAGCATGCTTAACCACTCTTTGTTTCTTTGGATCTTGGAATCGACTTATTCTCACCCAAAATGGGGACAACTTTAAATGTGTGAATAAGACGTTTTAAATAAGTTTGATTAAAATGCATGAATGCAATCTTATTTAAATATTATGAATGGTTTTTCATTTCAAAATTCTTTCAAATTTAGAATCATGTCTTCAACTACCGACAACAATCTTATGTTCCCAGAACTTCCAGAGAAGTTATCATTTAGCTTGAATTTGGTAAACTTCAAGGAAAGGGAAGACGAACTCCATTTGACCCTCCGCAATTGCTACCTAGGGCATATCTTGGATACTCCCATCCCAAGTTACTACTCAAAAAGGGATTATGAGCGATATGGCTCATGAGGAGTGGAGTTATGATTGCAAGAGAGTCTCTTGACAAATGGCAAACTCCATTTCGGAACAGTGGAAGAAGAAATTCTCCAACTACCTTACGGATGTACTTCTCAAGGCTCTAGAAGATGTAGTCAATTTGAGGGTCACAAAGAGCGATAAGGGCAACTATGATGGACTCATGGAAGAAGTGACTAGGTCATTGTCTAACATGAGGATCAAGCCACCGCAAGATGGATGTCTTAGCAAAGAAAGGCAAGAAGTGTGGGCTAGGGTCTACAGTGCAAGACTTAGACCCCGGATGCCACTTCAAGCCAATGTGCAAAAGATGACAAGGTTATTTAACCATTTGGAACTGATTGGTAAACTGGTGGAGGATGAGCAAGCGACTCATATGTTTTTAAGCTCACACCACTTGGGATACGTTGCAATTAAGATGTGACTTACCAACAATCGGAACAAATTATCCTACAAGGAAGTTGTCCAAGAGCTCTAGAAAACCTATTCTTGCAAGGCGGCTAAGTTTGCTCTAAGGCTCAAGAAAAAGGAGTTCAAAAACAAGGCAAAGATGCGCTGCTTCTATTGTAGTAAGCAAGGCCACTACAAAAGAGAATGTAGCGAGTATCTGGAAGATGAGGCGAGAGGAAAGAAAGCCTCAATCTCAGGTATCATCTACACACTTGAAAATAAGCAATTTATAAGGTACTAGATACCGGAAAATTGACTCATTTTATGCTCTTATTTCAGGAACGAAATGAGCGGTGTTTTTCAAGTGGACATGAGTACATAAGAGGAATATGAAGAAAATCTATCCAAAGAAAGTTTGTAATCTCATGTATTTTGTCTAAATTCTAAAACTTGTTAAGTTTTATCTACCATACTTTGATCTTGCGACGTTGGACATCAATTTAACCTTGATCACAAGACCTTTTGTTTAAATGTCCTGTTTATATGGAAATTATACCTTTTGTGCGTTTAGACAAAATTGTTTATGATACTAACAAAAGAGCTAAGACCATGGAGTCAAACCAAACTTACTTGTGGCATTATCGTCTTGGTCACATTAACATCAAACGCATCAAGAGACTTCTATAGGAAGGTGTTCTTGACTCTTTCGATTTAGAATCGTTTGAGAACTGCGAGGGATGTTTATTAGGCAAGATGATTAAGCAGCCATTCTCCAAGCTGGGAGAAAGGGCAGGAGACTTATTAGGTCTAATACACACTGATGTATGTGGACCAATGAGCTCCACCACAAGAAATAGACACCGATATTTTATCACCTTCACTGATGACTATAGTAGATATGGTTATGTCTACCTAATGTCGCATAAATCTAAATTGTTTGAAAAGTTCAAAGAATTTCATAGTGAAGTTGAAAATCAACTTGGCAAGAAAATCAAAGCCCTTCGATCAGATCAAGGTGGTGAATACTTGAGCCAAGAATTCGATGACCATCTGAAAGAAAAGGGTATACTTTTAGAATTAACACCTCCAGGAACTCCACAATGGAACAGAGTATCCGAAAGAAGAAATCGGACCTTGTTATACATGGTACGATCAACAATGGGTCTTAGTGATCTTCCTATCTCTTTCTAGGGACACACACTTCTAACTGCGGCACTAACACTGAACCGTGCACCATAAAAAGCTGTAGAAAAGACTCCATATGAATTATGGACAAAGAAACCTCCTAGGTTGTCTTTTCTAAAGATATTGGGATGCGAAGCATATGTCAAGAAATTGATCTCTGACAAACTTCATCCCAAATCTCAAGGTTTACTTTGTGGGCTACCCAAAAGAAACCAAAGGGTATTACTTCTACAACAAATCGGAGAACAAAGTTTTTCTTGCCCGCAATGGTGTCTTTTGGAGAAGGAACACCTTTCCAAAATGACAAGTGGGAGGAAAATCAAACTCGACGAAGTTCGTGAGGATGATCAACAAAATCAGAATGACAGTCAAAGTGCTCAAACAGCATCTGTTGACGTAGGTCAAAATGATCGAAATGTGCAAAGTCAAACCGATAATCCAAATGCTCAATCCATTACCCTACGTAGTTCTCAGAGGCCGAGATCTCAACCTGATAGATATCTTGGTTTAGTATTAACCGAGATCTGAGAGGACATCCTGATTATGGATAGAGATGAACCGACAACCTACAAGCAAGCGATGGCAAGCACCGACTCTGCTAAATGGCATGAGGCCATGAGATTTGAAATGGATTTCGTGTTTGAAAATCAAGTCTAAGACTTGGTTGACTTACCCGATGGTTATACACCTATCGGATGTAAGTGGATTTTCAAGATGAAAACCGACAAAGATGGAAATGTATTCATTTACAAAGCTAGATTGGTGGAAAAAGGTTACATACAAGTTCATGGTATTGATAACGATGAAACCTTTTCACCAATCGCAATACTTAAATCCGTTCGGATCCTCCAAGCGATTGCTGCATATTATAACAATGAAATATGGAAGATGGACGTCAAAACTGCCTTCCTAAATGGTATTTTGGAAGAAACTGTGTACATGACACAACCTGAAGATTTTTTCGACCAAAAAAATGCTGGGAAGGTTTGTAAGCTTAAGAAGTCCATTTATGGACTAAAGCAAGCTAGCAGAAGTTGGAATATGCGATTCGATGAAGCCATCGGTAAGTTTGGTTTTATCAAGAATCTAAATGAATCTTGTGTCTACAAGAAGGTTAGTGGGAGTTACATCGCCTTCCTAGTCTTAATGTTGATGACATATTGCTCATTGGAAACAACATTCCGTTGTTAGAGTCAGTAAAGTCCTAGCTTGGAAAATGCTTCTCAATGAAAGACTTAGGAGAGGCTCAGTACATACTAGGCATCAAGATCTTAGGGATAGATCAAAAAGGATGATTTGATTGAGTCAAAGTACATATATTGATAGGGTACTTGCTCAATTTGGCATGGAGGAGGCCAAGAGAGGTCACCTGCCAATGTCACATGGCATAACCCTAAGCAAGAAGCAGTGTCCACAAACACCTAATGAGCAGGAAAGAAGGAATCTAATTCCATGTGCTTCGCTTATTGGATCGATAATGTATGCCAAGATATGTACTAGGCCAGATGTATCGTACGCCTTGAGTGCTACGAGCCGTTACCAATCAGATCTAGGAGAGGCCCATTGGAATGCATCCAAGAGTATCCTAAAGTACTTGAAAAGGAACAAGGATAAATTCCTGGTGTATGGTGATTCAAAGGAATTAGTTGTGGAAGGTTATACCGACGCAAGTGATAAGTCAATATTTTATATACTTTATTATATCATTTTAATGCTATTTTAGAGTATAAATTTATAAAATTATAATGCTTTGTTGTCTTATTATGATATTTTATATTGTAATACTCGATTAATTATATTTAGTGAATTATACTCATAATAAGCTCGTTTTAAGAATTAATCAATGAATTTGATTTCCCTTGTATTTTAATATGTTTTCCAATTGATAATTATAATGAGCATAATCTATTTTTATTATTTTAGGGAAAGGAGCTCAAGTCAATGTTCATTAGTTAAGTGAAATGGAGCAAAAGGAAATAATTAAACAAAGAAAGCCCACTTGACTTCCTAACGTGATACACTTCACCAAAGAAAGAATGAAAGTGGGTTGAAAACCCACGAACTCAATACTCCCAAAAAGAAAGGAGCAGCGGCGGAGAAGAGGAAAAACAGAGAGGAAGAAATCCTAAACCCTCAATATACTCCATTGTACTTAAGGAGACGAGGAGTAGAGGAGAGGGAGAGACACGGACGGACGAAGAGGAGAAGACGAAGGAGGCAAACAGCAGCCCGAGATTGAGGACGGAACAGCAGCACCTCGCGAGAGCTGTGACTGGACCGAGCTTGGAGCAGCGTTATTTCTTCCCTTAATTTTATGCAATTGACTGGTTTTTGCTTGATTTGATATGTTTTATATTGACTCTTCATTAATTAGTTGTGTCCTCTTGATTTCTATGTCTAGCTAATTTCGTTTGTTCTAGGTTAGGGATGTAGTCCTTTATTTTCTATCAATAAATTGAATTACTTTGTTTGGGTTTTATTTATATGATTGCAATTTGATAATCTTGTTTTAATTCGTACTTTTAATCTGGCCAATTGATTGTATGTTTAAGGTATTGGATTATTAGCGGATGTGAAATTTTAATACTAGTTCGTGGGATTATCAAACGTTAAGTAGTATAATTTTAGGAATAGTTATACACTTGGGGTGGTCTTATTGAATTCCTATTCTTAATGAGTTTATTTCAATTGTTGTGATCACGGAAGTAGACATAATTTTGATTTAAATATACGTTTTCTACCTTGGGAGAGGAGATTACATGCTATTGGTAATTCGATCATTGCTACATTATATATGTTCAACCCTACAACTACTTTAATTTCATTATAGAGAGTAATTGATGAAACCCGAAACCTAGAACTATTTCTTATACTTGTTTGCAACTTTAATCAAATCGTTTATAGTTTTAGTAGTACTTTTCTCATATTTTCGTCGTCTAAATAATATTCTAGTTTCTTAATTTGGTACTTGAGTAGACCTCCTTGTGGATACGATACCTTGCTCACCCTATATTTACTGTAATTGACCCGTACACTTGCGGTAGATTTAGATTCGACCAGCAAGCTTACAGATAGACAAAGATGATTTCAAATCACAATCTGGATATGTGATCTGTCTAAATGGAGGAGCGTTCAGTTGGAAGAGTGTCAAGCAGAGTACAACTGCAGATTCTACAACTGAAGCCGAGTACTTAGCAACTGCTGAAGTGGCTAAGGAGGCTGTTTGGATTCGTAAGTTCATTGGTGAACTTGATGTTGTACCCTACATAAAGGGTTTATTAACCCTCTATTGTGACAACAATGGAGCTATTGCTCCGGCCAGAGAGCCAAGGGAACATCAGAAAGTCAAACATGTCAAACGGCGGTTTAACATGATTCGAGAATGGAAATCAGAAGGTGAAATAAGAATTCGCAAAGTTGGAACGGATGACAATGTATCCGATCCACTTACTAAACCTTTGCCTCAAGTGAAGCACAACAAGCACGTTGAGGCAATGGGAATCAAGCATGTAGGAGACTGGTTGTAATTTCCTTATTTAGAGTTTTAGTTAAATTTTGAACATTTAATGTACGACACTAAGAAAAACCGTTCAAGTTTTGGAGTAATATAGATTTCATGCAATATTTTATCACTCCATTTGCTATTTAATTGTGGTTTAGGATTAAATAATGAGTCCATTAGATTCTTGGAATATTCAAAATAGGGTATCAAGACCAGTTGACAAGGGAATAAACGCGTCGTCAATTGTCTATCCCCAGATCAAATACAATTTATACAACCTAAACAAACCTAATACGAGTATAAGGCAAGCATAGGGGTCGAACCACAGAGAACGGTAAACACCACCAAATGTTATCAACAATTAAGCTAGTCCGGAATAGGGGATAAATGAACTAAAGTCTAAAAATGCTAAAACAAGAAATAAAACATTAAGGGAAATGGTTTAGGTATAGCATTCACTTGAACATAAACAAAGGCATAGAAATTGAATTAATTATGAACTAAACATGCTCGAATATCGAAATTAAGAATCCAATCTAGCCGCCTTCCGGGGTCAATTGGCTTCTCCTAACATAGCCTCTATGCTTCCACATTAGAACCATATACTAGGAGGTACTATTAAATAACAATCAATAGTAATGAACCTTAACTAAGTCAACTTCCGTTTCTTGTTAGCAAAGATTCACCTTTAATCAACCAACAATGTGCACTTGCAAGAAGATTAAAGAATATCAAGCATATAAAGACTTTAATCACAAATAAATCAATTTTAAACCCTAGAACATGCTCAAGGTCCAACTACACCACAACCATCCCCTTAATGGGGAAATTACTCACTAATCATGATAATAACAAGATTAATCAACAAATAATCAAGAATCAACATGATCAACAAGCAATACCAACAACTAAAATAATAATCAAAATAAACAAATAAAAATAGAGGAGAGAGAGTAAGAAATTGCTCATTAATTGAAGATGAAGGTCTACAAAGGATTGAACAAGCTCCTTCTTCAAAATCCAAGTTCATTAATGAAGAAAACCTCACTTTCTCTCTCTACCAAAGAAGACTAATCCTAACCTAACCTAAAACTAATTAGAGAGTAGAATAGATAGTTATTCCACCCCCCCCCCCCCCAAAACGTTCTAAAAAAAGGGACTTATATAGTCCGTATAGAGTCAGCTGAGAAAAGGAGAGGTCCGACTGAACAAATGGGAAGGTTCGGCCGGACTACAGGGTAGGTTCGGCCGGACTACAGGGTAGGTTCGGCCGAACCATGGGTTGGTTCGGTCGAACCATGGGTAGGTTCGGTCGAACCTCCCTGATCCTGGTCTGGTCGAACTTCTGTGGTTCGGCCATTCCTGCAAAACTGCCAATTTTCATCTTGCCCCTGCCTCGAAGTTCGGCCGAACCACTGAGCAGGTTCGGCCACACCTTGGTTTGGCCACACCATCAGGAGGTTCGGGCGAACCTCTTCTGAATCATGCTTCCTCTAGCTTCCTTTGAGCTTCCTTTGAGCTTAGCTTCCTCCTCTTGAAAATCTCGATGGTTCCTACAAAGCATAAGCATGAAAAGAACAATAAGAACAAAGCGGGAAAACTAAGAAAAGGGAGGATAAAGGAGAAAGAAAAGAGAAAGCAAAGCTAAGTAAAAATGCTTAGAAAGAGGGCCAAACAAGTGCAAACGAGGGGAGAATCCTTAGAGAAAAAGGATAAAAGAGTGGCATAAATGCCACTCATCAAAATAAAGAACGAAATATAACAAATCAAAAGCAAATAAAATACGAAAATAAACTAAAAACTACGAAAAGAATTAAAACACGACAAAATTACCAAAATAAACTAGAAACTTTATTAAAGAGAAAGAAAGGAAAATAAGATAAAATAAACACGAAAATGACTTTAAAACTACTCCCTAAGAGTGACATAAATGTCACTCATCACCAGTCTTGGTAAGGAAAAACCTATTAAGTGAACGTTGAATATTATAATAAAAAATTATCCCTAATCAAGGTCATTAAAACAATGGACGATTAATGACCAATTGAGATTAGTGTGTAGTCTGATTTATAGCACCGTTTCTTGTGCTACGAGGACATGATTGTCATAACTCAGTTGCAAAGTTATTGGTTTAGAACCATACTGGATCGACCTATGATAATACTTTAAGAGATTAAAAATCGTCATAAGTATACTTCTCATTATGGCTATCGGAACCTATTTCCTCGACCGTGAGTGTTGTGAGTTCTCTTGTATGAGTACTAGTCCGCTTTGATGTTGTCAAACGTCTGCCGTAATATGGGATTATATAACGGCAACACTCGGGCGGCTAAGTCCTCTCGGTAAGAGGAGCTACATTACAAGAATGAAAATGTCCCCCTATTGAAATAGGGAAGATGTATTTGTTGTATACAAGGCCTCTCATAGAGCGAGACTGTAAAAATGCATGGCCGTGCTCGGATGGATTTTAGAAATCATCTGTTTATTGAAAGTCAGATTCGGAATCGATAAAAACTTTTGGACGTAATAAAGATGACGAAATAATCTTACCTTATAGTTCATGAAGAGACATTAAGTGACATAGGCAAAAGGTTGTGCACTAAATGCGCATTTGTCCGAAAGGACAAGTGGGAGATTGAAAGGAATGGTGTCCTTCGAACAAGTGTACTATTCCGTTAGTGGGTTCAAAATTATTAGAAAGCTAATATATTCAGTAAGGTCAAGTGATCAGAATGCTTAGGTGGAGGCCGCTTCTGATCAGTAATATTAATGCATAATTAATATTACAGCTTAATCTTGACTGAACCCTTCGGGTCACACCCAAGCAACTAACGAACCGAAGCGACTAATTAATTATGAATTAATTAATAAGTCAACCGAGTAATTAATATTTAGACGTCGGGAATTCGAGCTTAGAGCGTCGAAACCGAACGTCGGAAGTCGATGGTAAAAGACGAGACATGAAAATAATAATAAATCAACAATAACCAAAATACCTCTTGCATCGGAATGCCCCGAGCAAATCGAGTGTTAGGGGCATATGACCTAGCATGGTGGCTAGCATGCGCACCAAGCCGAGCCTAGGCTGGCTGGTGCGTGCTAGTGCACCAATGCTAGCATCGCAAGGCTAGGTGCGCCAACTGCCGCAATGCTGGGTCATGGCGCAAGGCCAGCAGCAGCCCGCATTTTTGGTGCCTGGCTCGCTGGCTTAGAGCACGAGCAGCCCGCACAAGCAATTGGGCTTGCTTGCTGGCAGCGTTAGCAGTAGCCGCGGCAAGGCATCCCACCTTGGGTGCCTTGGTGCCCAAGTGTGGGTGCCACATGGCGCGAATTGAGAGGAGGTTGAAGGGGTGTGTTAGCCGGTTTTTGGAGAGGGAGTGGGGAGCAAGTTTGGTCCCCCCTCCTCCAAATGGTCCTCACCTAACCTCTCACATGAGCTTGCCACTTGTTGATTTATTACTAGTTTGATTATTAATTTTATTTTAGCTTTAAAATAAAAAGGAAAAATCAAATTCTCACACATTGATGGGAGAGCTTTTCTCTCTCTTATTTTCCCTATAAATATCTAAGTTGAGGTATTGGGAAAATCACTTGACTGAGAGTTGAAAAAGGCATCACCATTGGGAAAACCTTGGAACTCATTAATCACTCGGGTTTTTGGTGGGGCGTTGCTAACCCCAAGGCATAGGACCATTTTCGGTGGTCGGGTTGTGGGTGGACTATCGTAGGAGGCCGTCGTATTTTCGAGGCTTGCTTTTGAAGTAAGAGCTCGTTCCGTTTGGGCAAAGCACGCTCCAAAGGTAATTATCTCTTCTTAATCTTGTGATTAATTTATTTATGCTTATGGTTTTATTTATTGCGAGTGTGGTCTTGGGTCGGATTTATTTCCGCGGTAAGTTGGACTTACCAAACCCCAACATATAAGGCACTAAACCTCACAGTAGTTTGCAAAAGGATGAACGTCCCTATGACTCTTGTAGACAATGGACCGGCAATTAATGTCCGTCCACTCAGAACTGCGAGGATGCTAGGCAAAAGGGATGAAGACTTAACTCCGTCAACACAAGGAATAAGAGCTTATGATAACACTCGTCGTCAAGCTCTTGGTAAGATTACCATGAATATAACGGCGGGAGTGATAGAACACGCTACTACATTTCAAGTGGTAGATATAAAAGCTTCATTCAATTTATTGTTGGGACGCCCTTGGCTTCATGACCTAAAGGTCGTCCCTTCATCTCTCCACCAACATGTAAAAGCCATAGTTGGAGGAATTCCCATTACGATCGATGCTTCACCCATGAGGATTAAAGCTATAGAAAATCCAATCATTAATGTGGAGCACGATGAAGACGATGAAGACTTGTGTTGATTTAATGAAGAGGTCTCCTGATTCGAAGAGGATGAAATGACCCCTCTCGACCACGACCCCCACTCCAATATGACAGTGAACACTATTTTGAAGAAACAAGGGCATTTTCCTGGAATGACTCTAGTAAAGAAGACAGGAATAGCAAAATCGCTGGAATTACCTAGCCTCCCTAAGTTAGACACTTTCGGACTTGGTTTCGAACCAACTTGGGGAGATCTCAAGCGAGCCTTTGAAAAGTCAAAGGCGCGTAGGAACGCTCGAATCCAAAAGAAAGCAATCCCAATGGATTAGTATCCTCTTACTCTCAATGGATAATTCATAAAAGAAGGAGAGGACTATCTATGCCACGAATTTCCCAAACCTTTTGTTTTAAATGGCATAAGGCAACCGGGATTCGAAATTTTCCTAGATTCCTATTTTCTATATGAAATCCCAACTCCTATCCTCAAGGAGAAAGCACCCCGATGCTTTGATTTAAATGTCATGGGATTATTATTTGGGCGATAAAAAGATGAGTCAAAGTACATAGAGGATAACTCCTTGCTCATCCAAACGGTCCTATAAAGCGAAAGCTTTGACCCCTCAAAACTCATCACTCCAACAGAAGGATCACTACAAGGATAGCGTAACACAGTCAAGGTGACTACTCCAAGTGGAAGGAGAATCTCCATTACTACAGGGCAAGGACTGATGTTCGAAGAGTCGTCTGAGTCAGAGTCAAAGTCAAAGTCCTTTCCTGTAGAGTCATCTAAGTCCTTAGTTGTAGCACCCCCTTCTTCTATCTCTTCCCCTAGGATAGTTAGCAATCAAGTCCCTGATGACATATCTCTTTTCGATGTAATAATTTTTGAGTTTAATAATATGTCTTCTTCCTCTTACTCCTCGTGCTTTTCTTTAACCCAAGATGACGAGCATTGCTTAAAAAAATGAAAATAACAAAGAAATTATTAAAGCAATGGAAACACTTGAAAAGAAAACACCGATAATTAACGAAACTAAGACGGTTGACATCTCAAATGATTCAACCATTAAAAGAGAAGTTAAAATCGGATTAACAGTTATTGAACAACAAAGAACCAATTTAATCAACCTACTTAAAGAATTTATCGATGTATTTGCTTGGTCATATGAAGATATGCCAGGCGTTAATAGAGAAATAGCTCAACACACCATACCACTAATTCCAGGAATGAAACCTGTAAAACAAAAGTTACGTCGAATGAAACCCGACGTAGCTCTTAAAATAAAAGAAGAAGTTCAAAAACAAATAACTACAGGTTTTATCAAGGTATCCAAATACCCCGAATGGGTGGCCAACGTCGTCCCAGTTCCGAAAAAGGATGGAAGGGTAAGAATGTGTGTCAATTATCGAGATCTAAATAAGGCAAGTCCAAAGGACGACTTCCCTTTACCACACATCGATATTTTGGTAGATAATACAACAAATCATGCACTTCTCTCATTCATGGATGGATACGCGGGGTACAAAAAAATTCTCATCGCAGAAGAAGACATGGAGAAAACAACCTTCATAACACCATGGGGCACTTACCGCTACACGGTAATGTAATTCGGGTTGAAAAACGCGGGTGCTACTTACCAATGAGCAGCGACTGCCTTACTCCATGACATGATGCACAAATAAGTTGAAGTATATGTGGACGATATGATTGTGAAGTCAAAAGATCGCCCAGGCCATCAAGTAACCTTGAGAAAATTCTTTGAAAGGCTAAGAAAATACAACATGAGGTTGAACCCATCTAATTGTGCTTTTGGAGTCACCGCAAGCAAGCTTTTGGGTTATGTCATAAGCTCTATAAGAATAGAGATATACCCAACCAAGATCAAGGCAATCATGTCAATTCCACCGCCCAGAACCGAGAAGCAAATTCGAGGATTTATTGGCCAGTTGCAATATATAAGCAGGTTCATATCAAAATTGACAACAATATGTGAACCAATATTCAAGAAGCTTAAAAGGATTGTACCAGTAATATGGGATGATGAGTGTCAAAAAGCCTTTGAAAAGATCAAAGTCTATCTCGCAAATCCTCCCGTATTAGCACCAGCACTTCCAAGAATACCTCTTAGGTGTTACTTAACAGTCACCAAAGAAACAATAAGAGCCATGCTTGCACAAGAAGTAGAAGGTAAAGAAAATGCAATATACTATCTAAGTAAAAAGATGCTTGAGTATGAAGTACGCTATACACCACTTGAGAAATTGTGCCTCGCATTGGTGTGGGCCACAACCAAGTTAAGACATTACATGCTCGTTCATACAGTCTTTGTAGTTTCCCGAATGAATCCACTCAAGTATTTATTTGAGAAGTCTACACTCAATGGGCGCATATCAAGATGGATAGCCAACATAGTCCAGTTCGATGTAAGATTCATACCTCAAAAGGCTATCAAAGGATCTGTGGTCTCAGATTTTCTAGCGGACTTTCCAATAGAAGATTCAACGCCAACACACGATAATAAATTTTCGGACGAAGACTTGATGGTTTTCGGACGAAGACCATCAAGTCTTTCAAAAGAAATATTATTTGCCGATATGGAGTCCCACATGAAATGATAAGTGACAATGGAACTCACTTTCAAGCTGAATGTGAAGAATTGTTACAAAAATATGGCATTCAACACCATCATTCTTCTCGTTATAGACCTCAAGCAAATGGAGCAGTTGAAGCGGCTAATAAAAATCTAAAGACTATCATTGAGAAAATGACGGAAAATTACAAGGATTGGCCTGACAAACTCCATTTTGCATTGTGGGGTTATCGCACGTCAATTCATTTTCCTTGGTTTATGGAATGGATGTCATACAACCTGTAGAGCTAGAGATACCATCACTACGCATTGCATTAGAAAGCAAACTCGATGAAGTTGAATGGACAAGGGCGAGATATGAGGAGCTAATTCCACTAAATGAAAAACGACTAGAAGCTCTACATCATAATCAATGCTATCAAACTCGTATGGCTAGGCATTTTAATAAGAAGGTCAAGACAAGAAACATAAAAG
Organism: Chenopodium album; assembly: GCF_948465745.1. Taxonomy (NCBI): domain Eukaryota; kingdom Viridiplantae; phylum Streptophyta; class Magnoliopsida; order Caryophyllales; family Amaranthaceae; genus Chenopodium; species Chenopodium album. The sequence continues at coordinate 44,659,975 of NC_137839.1, forward strand.
TGGGAGACTTGGTGTTAAAAGCATTAAGGAAGAATGTTTTAGATCCAAGGGGTAAATTTAGGCCTAATTGGTCTGGACCCTATATTGTCAAAACAATCCTATCAGGAGGTGCAGCAAAATTAACTGATATGGATGGCAATAATGAGTTCTTGAACATGACAAATCTTGACCAACTTAAAAAATACTACCCATAATTACTTGAGTAGGATACTCAAGAGAGCTACGTTTGGCCTAATTCCTTAAGAAAGGATACATAGGCAACCCTTTACGGGTGCGGCCACTTTACTATTTGCAAGCCTCGCATCCTAGACTTAAAAATAACTTCGACAGAAATTCGACGAAGCATCAGCGTCACAGAAAACGTTCTGTCGCCAGACGACAGTGTTTGTCGCCTGACGCCAGACTATCGCAGCTGGCGCCAGTCGTGAAGAAGCGACGCCCTTTTTCTGGGAGTACTTGGGAATATTTCGGTGATTTTTGGAAAATTTTCAACTTCCGTACTCGAAAAAATTTCTAGAAAATTAAATTTTCAGTTTTCATTGCTTTAATAAATTAAAGGAAAAATGTAAACTAATAATCCCACCTTTAGTCAGTCTTCCACAAACAATCCCACCTTTTGAAATTTCGGAAACAATCCCACCTTTGATAGGGATCTTCCACTAACAATCCCTGACCGGTTGGATTGTTTTGCTAACCGGTTTTATTAGGTTACAAGACACGTGTTGACTATTGATTGGTTTATTCTATTTTTTAATAATTAAAAAATAAAATAAAAAAAACAAACTCAGCCACCTAACAACCCCCTTTCCCTTCCTCATCCTGCCCCTGCCTTCCTCAACAACTCAATCAGCCAATCGGAAGCTTGACAAAGGGGTTTTTTTAGGGTGGTTAGGGCGTTTTCGGGGGGAGTTTTCAGGGCTAGGTGGGGATTTTGGGATTGGGATGGAGTTTTTCGTGGTTGGGGGTTGATTTTTCAGGGATGGGTCTGGTTTTTCGGGGATTGAGACGAAGTTTGCAGGTTCCAAAGCCCATAATCGACCCCAATTATTCCTTCTTAATTTAATTTTGGGGCTGATTTTACCCATTTTAGGGCTGATTTGTGGGTGTGAATTGATGTTGTAGTTGTTGGATATGGAGGATCGGCGGCCTGCAAGTGGGCGCTGCAGTGGTGGCGCGTTGTGCGACGTTGCGTTTGAGGATCGATGATGTGTGGGATTTTTATTTGGTGGGTGGGTTTGTTGAATCGCGGCGGAAGAAGTCGTGGATGGTGGGTGTGGGGTTTTCGGCCTTTAGCCTTTAGGTGCTGCTAGAGGTTGCGTGGGTGTTAGGGGGCTTGCTGGTGGAGAAGTGGAAAGGTGTTTATGGTTGGTGGTGTTGTGTGAGGGTTGCGATTGGTGATGGCTGGGTGAGTGGTGGCCGATGACGAGTGAGGAGTTGAGGAGGTGGTGGACTGGTGATAACTTTGGTGGCAGTTCATAGAAGGAACTCAAGGAAGGTGGGAGAAGATGAATTTTTTAAAAAATAAAAATAAAAGTTTGACTGGTTTAACCGCTTATAGGTAATAGGGATCGTTTATGGAAGATCCATGTTAAAGGTGGGATTATTTCTGGAATTTCAAAATGTGGGATTGTTTATGGAAGACCGACTAAAGGTGGGATTATTAGTTTACATTTTTCCTAAATTAAATTTAAAGGATATATTAGAAAGCTAAAATTTCATTAATAAAATAAACTAACAAATTACATTATTGTTGGAATTTAAATAAAGCTTAAATAAAACAAATTAACTTTAAATTGAAAACTAAGTCTAATAATTGAAAGTTAAGCAATGCTTTAATCTTTTTTCTCTTTCTTTTCTCTCTTCCAATTTTTGTCTGCATGCTCTTCATCATCTATAAATTTATCTAGTAGGCATCATTTAGAGGACCTACATTCAATTTTGGAGTAAATAGTTTCTCCCTTAGCTAGGACTCCATGTTTCTTCTCTACCCAAGCCTTCTCTGAAGTGCCAGCTTTTCTTTTCCCTTTATCCTTTGTAGAGCTCTTCTTCTTAGGCATCGTAGGTGTTTTGAATTCAACCTTTTCACCCACTCGTTCCTTAACGGGAATCACTTTGTCACCTAGACGACTCTTCACATCGGTTTTACTCCAATTTTTCTTCATGTCCTTTGAAGGTTTCTTGAGAAGCCACCTCTTCACATCATTGGGCAAGGTAGGAGAAACATTTTGGTAATCACTTCCCATAAAGGTCTAGCACTCCAATAAGCATCAAATTTTCCTACTTAATGAGAAACAGGGAATTCATAGGGACGACGAAGATCCCAAGAAGGAATTGTTTGAAGTAGGTCGTACTGTCTTTTTACCCTGTAGGGATAATGAAAAGTCAGCTTGGATAAGCTTGGAAGACGGCAGAAGGGTTGCTTGTTGACACCAACCATCTTCTCTATTTTCCACAAAGGGATGATGATATGTCTATTTTATATAGTATTTTACCCCCGTCCCTTGGTCATAATTAGTAGTGTTTTTGGCTCTTTAGAGCCACTTTTATTACTAATTGGTGTTTTCTAGTGTTTTCGTATATTTGGTTGACTTTTGTAGGGATTTGCACTTTTGGAGTATTTTCCCGATATATTATGGAGCAATTATGAGCATTGGAGAAGCATGACCAAATTCTATAGCCTAGTGCCGGTTAGAGCCATAGAAACGATGATTAAGGGATCAGTATATGTGATACCAGGGCATTTGGACCGAATATTCAAGACCCGAAGAGGAAATCCGGATTGGCCCGAAGAATTAGAGCCCAATCGAAATCCAAATAGTGGTCCAAGAGTGTCGCCAAGCCAAAGAAGCTACCGCTCGAAGGCGCGCCCGGCCGGGCGGGGGAAGCAAGGCCGGCGACCGAACTCGCGCCCGGCCGGGCGCGAGGAACGTACTAGATGAGAAAAGGCGCGCCCGATCGGGCGGTGCCTTGCCCGATTGGGCGCGTGTTATTGTTAGGAGACGATTAGCGTCGTTTAAAGTTTGTTTTAGTTTAGGATTCTTACTTAATATAAATACTTTTCCGTTAAGCGAGTTTAGTATCTTCTTTTTCACTCTTTCTTAATTCCTCTCTTAGGTTCTCTTTCTCTACTTAGCTTTTCGATTAGTTTCTCTCTCTCTTATACTTTGTTCTTAATTTTATTCTTAATTCCAGATTTCTTTGGTAACGATATCTCTTCTCTTAATCTTAGTTATTTATTTTATTCCTTTGATCATGTCTTGTTCTATTACTTTGATTAGTTTAGATTTAATTATGTGTCAGTAGTTTTATTTCTAGGGTTTGTGGGGATCCATAAATAATATGAAGGGGTAATTTATTGTTGTTGATTATCAATGCTAGATTAATTTCCTATTGATTGATTTAATTCTCTGTGAATAGATTAGGCCTGATCTTTTATGCATGAGTTTGACAATATTGATTCGAGATTCGAGAGATGAGAATTGATGTTTAGGTCTAGTTTTAATAGGCAGGTTAATTTACAAATGGTTAAGTCGAGATTCGAGAGATGAGATTTAATACCAGTAGATTAATTCTGTGATTGTAATACGTAGCAAAAGTCCTTTATGATCTGATTAATTTATGCATTGATGATTGATTATTATGTTTTACCCTGGGATATTATTTATTGGTGAACCTATCCCTAGGCCTTTTATGCATTGTTTTCTCCTTATTCTTAATCTTCGTAGTTTTGTTTCCGTTAATTATAATATGTTGGTTACTTGATAAGTTAGATTACTTTAATTAATTAGGAATAGAAAGACCAATTTACCTGTGGCTTCGACCCTACTTTCCTATCTATTATTAGTTAGTGCTTTTAGGAATTACTTTTTATTAGGTGATACTACTTTAGCATGTCAAAATTTGGCGCCGTTGCCGGGGAAACGGTTCTATTTTTATTTCTGAATTTTTTTGTAGTCTAGGTTATCTCTTTTTGTCTCAGAGAACGTTAGTTCTTTGAGGCAAGTCTCATATTTGCTTTTAGTTTTCTTTGTTTATGCCCAGGTGTTCCAGATCAGGTTACATCCCATTCGATCCTGAGATCGAACGATCCTTCCATAGATAGAAGAAATTTACAAGCAAATTCTGGCGGATTCTGGTGATAATAATAATCACCGAGACCCTCTAACTCATTCTAGCAATTCAGAGGTATCTTCATATCAAGAATCAGAGATGACGTCTCCAAAGAAGCTTAGTGATTACTCACAACCAAAGCTTACAGATTTTCCACACCTTACTCCCACTCCAGCTCTTGATGGGGTACAGTTTGAGATTAAACCCCAATTTATAACGATAATAGAAAGGAAGCAATTTAGTGGAGCTAAGGGTGAAGACCTAAATCTTCATATTGCAGACTTTTGTCAGTAATGTAATACCATCAAGCAAGCTGGGTCACACAAGACCATATCAGGGAGATTCTCTTTCCTTTGTTTTTACTAGAAAAGCCAAATTATGGTTTAATGGATTAAATAGAACTGCACTTGGTATAACTGATTGGGAAACTCTTGTTTTGAATTTTTATAACAAATATTATCCTGTAGAGGGAACAACTGTACTACGGAGTGCAATTCAGAACTTTGCCCAAGAAGCCGATGAAACCTTTTATGAGGCTTGGGAGAGGTTCAAGGACCTACAAAGAGAATGCCCCCACCATAATCTGGCACAATGGCAGTTAATCCAAGCCTTTTACAATAGGATTGGAAATTCATCTAGAATAATATTGGATTCTGCAGCTAGTGGGAGGTTTATGAACCTTAATGTTGATGATGCAGATCAAGTTATCGAAGATATGGCGATACATAATTCCTAATATGGGAATCCTATAGGCTTTGTTAACAAGGGGAAGCATAATGTTGATTCTGTATCCTTTTGGCAAGCTCAATTAACCTCTATCTGCTAGAAATTAGATAATCTTAGTACTGCAAATGTAGCTAATGTTTCTGCAATTAATAATAATGCTAATGAGGCTTTGTATTAAAATTGTGGAATTTTAGGTCATTGGGAACAAGATTGCAGGAGTTCCGTGGAGCAAGTCAATGTCTTTCAAGCTTATAGGCAGAATAACCCATACTCCAACACCTACAATCTTGGGTACCGGAATCATCCGTACTTTTCCTACCGGAGTGCCAATGTTCAAAATCCACCACCACCACAAGAACCACAGGCGCCACAACAACAACAGCAGAAATATTACCACCCCAATGCTAGCCAGAAGAACCAACCACAACAACCCTCCTCATCTTCCGACCTTGCTTTGGTAGAAATTAGAGCGATGCTGGTCAATATGCAGAAGCACATGGAGAGTAGAGATGCCCAAATTGGTTCCATCCTAGCACTCAATAAAATTGTAAATAATCAAATTGCGCAACTTTTCGCTACTCCGCAGCCCGTCAACAAGGAGCCCTGCCAGCACAGCCGACAAGGCCTACGGATCAAGCCTATGCAATTAATCTAAGGAGTGGTTCAAACTATGAAGGGCCCCCAATGCCCAGATATGATGAACCTGTTTTAATAAATAATGCTAATCTTGATTCCGTCAAACCTGACAATGTAGCTAATAGCCCTGCAGGGCTAAAGAATAGTACTAATATATCTGATTTTACATTGCAGAGTACGAGTCCAAGGAAGGTAGTAGCTCCAAATAAGAGCAGTAATGTTCCAAAGCCAGTTATCAAACTCCCATTTCCCAATCGTCACTTGAAAACAAACTTGGATAAGCAGTTTGGTAAGTTTCTGGAGATGGTTAAAGATTTGCGGGTAACAGTTCCCTTCACTGAATTAATTACACAAATTCCTGCATATGCAAAATTCATAAAGGAAATATTGACAAGAAAAAGGTCTATTAGTGAGGTAGAGACAACAGCTTTTACTGTAGAGTGTAGTGTTTTACTTCAAAATAAATCCCCACCTAAACTGAAAGATCCGGGTAGTTTTTCTATCCCTTGTCATATTGGCAATCTAATGATTAATAATGCATTATGTGATTTGGGCGCTAGTGTTAGTGTCATTCCCTTCTTTGTGTGTTCCAAGTTAAATATGGGTAAATTAAAAGCTACCAATATTACTCTACAAACGGCCGACCGTTCTTTTAAATACCCCTTAGGTGTTTTAGAGGATGTTCCTACTAGAGTAGGTAAATTTTACATACCTGTTGATTTTGTTGTTCTTGATATGGCCGAGGATATGCAAACTCCAATTATTTTGGGTAGACCATTCCTTAACACTACAGAAGCAATTATAGATGTGTGATGTGGCAAATTAACACTATCAGTAGGGGACGATAAAATTATTTTTAATCTTAATAATACCCCTAAAAGCCCCATGACAGAGGAGAAGTGCTTTAGTGTTAATGTGGTTCAAAGTTATTCTAACAAGCCCTAAGCTCTTGTAAAAGATCCCTTGGAGGCGATATCTTGTGTTGCATCCTTTTCAGATGAGATAGACAAATGGCAGAAGGAAGTTGATGCAATATAAAGAGCCCTCTACACTGTCGGTCTTAAATTTGAGGATGAGAATGTGGAATCAAACAAGCAAGTTGTGGAAACTGAGCCTACAATAAGTGTTCCGCCAGATCGAGTTGAAAGTGCTAAATGTAATGACAAATTGAAGCAACCCTCGATCAAAGAGGGATCTTTAGTGCGTAGCATTGAAGAGCCCCCAATCCAAGTCAAGGAGGATCCACCAGATAAAGTGAATTGGCGTACCACAGGGTATGTTAGGAAGCCGCGTTATGGCCTAAACACCGATCGACCGGGTGAGAAACCACCCGACCAAGCGTTAGGTCAAGGTTCCTAGTTCTTGTACTTGGTAAGAAGGTTGTGCGGGACCTAGATAAACCAGCGCTTTGCGGGAGGCAACCCGTATTATAATGCTTTTTCATACTAGTTTTTCTTTCTTTTTCTTATGTGAGGAGAGATGAGGGAATTTTGATGTGTTTTATGAGTTTTTGTACAGGTTTGAAGGAAAAGAGGTAACAAAAAATTGAAGAGAAGAAGAAAACATAATAATCGCTCAATTAGCCTCAGGCCCGATCAGGAGAAGCTCACCCAATCGGGCACGAGAGCGAGGTAAGAAAATCGAGTGTTTTCGCCCGATCGGGCGAATCCTGCCCGACCTGGCGCAAAACTTGACGTATATAGACATCTTCGATCGACGTATACAGACATCTTCGATCGCCCGACCGGGCGCGTGAGTAGAAGAAAAATCGGGCATCAGATCTCCCAACCGGGCGCGAGAGTAGCTAATAATAATCAGTCAAATCGCCCGATCGGGCGATAGCCCACCGGACCGGGCGCGACAGCCCCTACGTCTTACTTCTTCTTCTTTCTTTTTTCTTTTCTCATTCTTATCTCTTTCCTCCATAACTTTCTCTCTCTAAAACCTTAAAACCTCTACCTTCTCTCTAAGATCAACTCTTCATTTCTCAATCGAATCTAATAATTTTTACATATTCTCAATCCTCTCTTCATCCTCTACAATCCTATATAAAAATTTTCAAATTTCATTCAAATATTTTCATACCCATTTTTATACTATGGCTTCAAAAAGGGCTCGATCAATTTTCGGTAGCAGTTCTAGCTCGAGGGAGGAGTACGATCCGGATTTGCAACTCTCCTACTGGCCAACGATCCGTATTGCTAGCCAGGAGCAAAAGGAACGGCTAGAACACCTTGCCGGGCGTGAGGTAATTCCTTCACGGTGGTTACACCGCCCTACTCTAGAAACTTATGGTTTGTATGATTTTGTTAAACGATTTTTGAATGATATAGGAATGAGAAAATTCGTTAATATGCACTATCCTACATACCGTGAATTAACATGTGAATTCTTATCTTCTTTGAAAGTTGTAAATAGTAGAAATGGACCGAATTTATTTTTTAGGTTTAAGAATAGGAATATTAGTTTGACATATGTTGAACTTTGTAAATTATTTGAATTGAATTATGAATTACCATTCCAATGGCATGCTGATTACAAAATGGGTGATACTTATCATGCTCTGACCCGTTTACCTACCCCTGACCCCAACATGCTAGTACGAAACCTATCCATCACCCTATCCCAAAAATCTGGCAAAGATTTGCGGGTTTGTGTTTTCTTGGTATGAACGAGCCTGATAACGCCCAAACCAACGAACTAGCTGTTATAGGACACTATGTGTATGGGTTTGGTAAACTGAAAATTGGTAGATACATCATCCACCACCTGAGTAGACATGCCACAGCCAGTACCCAGTCTCGTACCCCTATTCGTATAGGAGGCCTTATCACTAGAATAGCGGTTAAAAAGGCCGGTTTTGTTGAGAGTGGACCACACCATATGACTAACTGCGGACCGAATACCTATATGACTGCTAGGTATTTTGAGGAGTTGGGTTGGGTACGACTGGATAGTGAGCAGACACCCCACAGGTTTATTAAGTACTGGGACCGAGCAACCATTACCCATATTTTCCCTACCTAGTCTTGATTTGACCGTTTTTCCCCCCGGGCAAGCGTCCTACACGTACGACCTTTTAGTTGCCAACGCTAGGGAGCAAGCACCACTAGTACCACCACCAGTTCCACCACCCCATCCTGGTCCCGAGGCAGCGTTTTCTCCACCTCGCATGTCTCATTTTTTCCCCCATGTTGACTCTGACCCAGTTTGGGACCTTCAAAATATAGGTCAGGCTTTAGGCCGTATTGAGCATTCCCACACTAATCTTAGGAGGATGGTAGGCTCTATTGAACATAGGTTAGGGTACCTTGGGAGGAATTAGGGTAGAGCTCTCTACCCTATGTATGATGATTATGCTCGTCGGGGTAACATTCCCGACGATGCTATCTACCCTGACTGGTTTTAGCCTCCACCCAGATATACGATAGGGATCCCACTGCCCATGGTATTTATACTGATTATTCCGCCTTCCATGGGTACGGCCAAGACATTCCTTTCGGGGGACCGGCGGGGGGGAGTTTTCATGCTGACTATTTTGGTAGTAGCTCTTCTGGTGCAGGTGGCAGCGGAGGTGGAGGTTTCGGCTCCATGGATGAGGATGATGAGGACTAGCTATGTTGGGCTAGTTCCCGAGCCAATGAGGACATTGTCTGATTCTGGCTTGGGAAAGATTTTGGATTTGGTATCTTTCTTTTTCTCTTTTCTTTTGTTTTGGTGTGTTTTCTTAGTTTAGATTTATTGCCTTCTAGGTTAGTTTCATTGTTTTCTTATATATGAAAAATTACAAAAAAAAAATTGAAAAATAAAAAAAATACAAATATACGTTCCAATGAATTATAAATCATGCTTCCCTGTGCCCCATACTTGGAAAATATTGTTTTGATTCTTGGTATATGATGATAAGCATTGTGGATTAGTTGATCATGATTTGAAGTTTGATTGCTTAGATGTCCTAACATGCGTCAATTTTGCAAACTGCTTGTGAATATAGTGCTTGACTAGTTGATTTGGTAAGGAATGTGTGATAGTCCCTGGTATGTCAATGAATTTGTGTATTTATTTGCAACTATTAGTAATGTTTATATGACCCAATATTATGCACATTGTGGAGGATGAATGCATTTGTTCTTTTAGGTGGCCTTCAGATGATTATGGATACATTTGTTCCCTTCTTGCTACCCATGTTGTTGCCTTGACTTTTTGTTTTTTATTAGCCACATTACAAGCCGATTTGCCCCATTGGTTACTAGTCCCAAGCTTGGCTTGGGGGGGCTATTAGTGAGTGAGGTGAGGGAGTTGTAGTGTGCTTATTATTAGCACAATTTGGGTTTGGAGAAGTTATTTTGTTCTTGATCATGTTTATTTTTGATGAGTTTGAAAGTTATATTTTCTTGAAAAAAATAAAGTATGATGTTATGAAAAAAATAAGAAGTTCAAGGAAAAAAAAGTGAAAAAAATATAAGTGAACTTCAAGAGAAGAAAAAAATTGTTCAATGTTCAATTGTTCTAGTTGGAGGTTGATCAAGAGAAAGAAAAAAATTTGAGCTTTAATGAAAAAATTCAAGTTTGGAAAATAAAGTTTGTTTATTCACTCCAGTTCTTCATTATTATATCTTATGAGTGAAATTTGTAAGTGTTGGGATTGTTGTTTAAGATTGGAGTACATTTGGTGGATTTTTGTTAGAGTTGGTTATGTAGGAGATGTTGATCATTATTTATTTTTTATCATGGGTTTTACTAGGATTTGCTCCCTTAAGCATAGCTTTTCTCTCACTTGTTCCCAAATGATTCCTACCCTTTACCCTAGCCTTACATTACAAGCTTTAAAGACCTTTCGACCTTTGTGCACAGAGTTGTATAAAAGTGAAAGTGTTGTTTATCAATGCAAGTTATGATTTGATATATTTCGAGTCGACTAGTAGGTTGAGCGTACATCTTTTTATAAACACGAGAGTGAAAGTTGGGAGGGCATTGTTCACATTAAAGGGGTTGGTTGGAGAGAGATCGAGTACATATTTTACTCGCCACATAAATAAGAGTTGAGTGTGTGAGCACTAGTCTAGAATTCTATATGCTCTTGTGGTTTGGTCTATTTGACAATTGTTAGGAAGGAAGGGTAATTGGACGGATTTGATTGGTTGATTTTGAAGCATATTTATTGGATTTACCTTGAATTGTTTGTGCTTGATTTTTACTTTTTGGGGTGAAGCATATTTATTTATTCATTAATGAGATCTTTGCTTAGGGACAAGCAAAGGTTTGGCTTGGGGGAGTTTGATATGTCTATTTTATATAGTATTTTACCCCCGTCCCTTGGTCATAATTAGTAGTGTTTTTGGCTCTTTAGAGCCACATTTATTACTAATTGGTGTTTTCTAGTGTTTTCATAGATTTGGTTGACTTTTATAGGGATTTGCACTTTAAAGCATTTTCCCGAGATATTATGGAGCAATTACGAGCATTGGAGAAGCACGACCGGTTTCTATAGCCCGGGGCCGGTTAGAGCCATCGAACCGGTGATTAAGGGCTCGGTATATGTGATACCGGGGCATTTGGACCGAGTATTCAAGACCCGAATAGGAAATCCGAATTGGCCCGAAGAATTGGATCCCAATCGAAGTCCAAATAGTGGCCCAAGAGTGTCGCCCGGCCAAAGAAGCTACCGCCCGAAGGCGCGCTCGGTCGGGCGAGGGAAGCAAGGTCGGTGACCGAACTCGCGCCCGGCTGGGCGCGAGGAACGTACCAGATGAGATAAGGCGCACCAGATCGGGCGGTGTCTCGCCCGATTGGGCGCGTGTTATTGTTATGAGACAATTAGCGTCGTTTAAAGTTTGTTTTAGTTTAGGATTCTTGCTTAATATAAATACTTCTCCGTTCAGCGAGTTTAGTATCTTCTTTTTCATTCTTTCTTAATTCTTCTCTTAGGTTCTCTTTCTCTACTTAGCTTTTAGATTAGTTCCTCTCTCTCTTATATTTTGTTCTTCACTCTATTCTTAATTCCAGATTTCTTTGGTAACAATTTCTCTTCTCTTAATCTTAGTTATTTATTTTATTCCTTTGATCATGTCTTGTTCTATTACTTTGATTAGTTTAGATTTTATTATGTGTGAGTAGTTTTATTTCTAGGGTTTGTGGGGATCCATGAATAATATGAAGAGGTAATTTATTGTTGTTGATTATCAATGATAGATTAATTTCCTATTGATTGATTTAATGCTTTGTGACTAGATTTGGCCTGATCTTTTATGCATGAGTTTGACAATATTGATTCGAGATTCGAGAGATGAGAATTGATATTTAGGTCTAGTTTCAATAGGCAGGTTAATTTATAAATGGTTAAGTCGAGATTCGAGAGATGAGATTTAATACCGGTAGATTAATTCTATGATTGTAATACGTAGCGAAAGCCCTTTATGATCTGATTAATTTATGCATTGATGATTGATTATTATGTTTTACCCTGGAATATTACTTATTGGTGAACCTATGCCCTAGGCCTTTTATTCATTGTTTTCTCCTTATTCTTAATCTTCGTAGTTTAGTTTTCGTTAATTATAATATATTGGTTACTTGATAACTTAGATTACTTTAATTAATTAGGAATAGAAAGATTAGTTTCCCTGTGGATTCGACCCTACTTCCCTATCTATTATTAGTTAGTGGTTTTCGGAATTACTTTTGATTAGGTATATGACTTTAGCCTGTCATATGACCCACTTGATGGCAAAGTTGTAAGAGGCAAAAACTTTCTTCCATTCATGGCGCCCCATCTTAGTGAAGCGTTTGTTCCTTCTCACAAAGCAATTTGGAGTGTATTTGTCAACGTTGTCGGGAGGACTAATTAACTCTAGTCCCTCCATTAGCCACATATGTAAAAAAATTCAATGCAAATAAATTAATAGTACTATACAAAAATATGTTTTTGATTTCTGTAATTAAAAATATTATTTTTCTACTTGTAAAAAAATTGGAGAGCCCCGAAAAGGTGCTTTTGGATTTCTCTTCAATTCATCAAGACTAAGCATAGTCTCTCCAAGAATTAATGGCATTGGATTTCTCCTAAATTCAATCTTCTCTAAAACAGTTGATATAATCACTTGACCCTCATTAGTTCTACCACTAGTGAGAAGATATTGGTTCAGCATGCAAAAGAGAAAAGCCCGTCTTCCATAAACATGAAAACACTTAGAATAAGGTCTATCAAAATAATGGCTTGCAAATTCTTTCAATTTAACTATGCTAGCATCTATTATATTTATTAGATCTTTGTCTTTTAAATTAAAGAAGCGCTCAAAATTCTTATAATAATATTCATTTATTCTAGGGATGACTACAAGATCTAATGCAGGGACGCCTAAGATAGCACCAAATTCTTCCGGCAAAGGGATAATTTCATCACACCCTAGTCTAAAACAATGAGTATCCACATCCGAATATTCTATGGCGGAATGAATGAAATTTATATCAAGATCTACCTCCTTGACACCATAAATACCCCCCATATGAAAAAAGTCTACTTTTTTTCTCTCCTTGGCAGTTAGAGACCGACACCATTCATGATTGAAGTTGGTAAAACTCTTGGTGATTAAAGACATGATTATTTATTTTTTAAAAACCTAAGACTATATTTAATCTTCTGAAATTATGATAAAAATAGGCTGATCAGGGGGCTATTTATACACAACATCGGCACAGTTTCAATCCGGAAAAGATTCGGAGTCAGCGCTCATCAGCGCCAAACGCCAGACTCCGGCGCCTGACGCCAGAACCTGGCGCCAAGCGCTAAGAATTAGCGTCTAGCGCTACCGCGGAACGCATGGCGCCAGGTGGCGCTTACGTGTCTTATCATACGAGCTTTTCAAAAACCGCGTTTTTTTGGCTGATTCGAGTCTGAACAATGACTTTACGATTTTTTTATCCTTTTTATATCCTTTTAATTCAATATATTAATTATATTTTTTGGATTTTATTTAGACTTAATTTTAAAGTTTTTTTGGAAATCCAATATTTTTATTTTTCATTTTCTTTATTTAGGGGAGAGAGTCGGATACCCTCCATCAATAATAAAATTGATAGAATTTTTGCGCAAAATTATTAGTTATCACAATTCTTTGCACACACAAATATGCATATCAAAAGATGAAACATAATAAATATATGTTAAATAAATAAACTCATAGTGGTATGTATATACAAATGTGTCTAATAAATCAGTCTAATAAAGGCAAAGTTCTATACAAGTCAAAAATAAAATAAACACAGACATAAACTACGACGCCGGAGGGCGCAGATGATGAGAGACGCCCATCATATCATAAAACTGCGCAATACGAGGAGTAACCTCTCCTCCAGCTCCAGCTCCAGTCTCCTCGGGAGGTGGAAAACTCAGCTTAGGACCCGTCCACCCAAGATCACCCTGAGGCTGAGGCTGCGGAGGCTGCTGCGATGACGAGCCGACCTCGTACATCCCACTACCTCTAAGAGCCGAGGTAGCCTTCCCTGGCCTACCGGCCCAGCATGTGCACCCTCAGATGAAGAGCTCGAGCCTTCCACCGCCTCGGTCCGAGCAGCCTCAGAACGACCACCCCGACCGCCAGAACCAGCATGGCGACGTCTCGAGCGAGACCTCGCCGGGTCTCTCCGGACCTCAGTCTCGTCCGGGTACGAGAAGGAATGGGATGACCTTGCAAGAAGAAATTAAGTCAGAAACAATCAAAATAGAAGCAATAATGCAAAAATAAGAAGGAAGGCTAACTCCTGAACGGCGTCATCGCGATGACACGTAGCCACATTCCTCATCCGAACGAGCTGGCTCTAGAAGGCATCTATACACCGTGCCATCGCCGAGACCACCTCGCGCGAGAACTGTCAGAGAAATAAAGTCAATAATACTACATAACATACATGAACAAAATTGCAAATAAATAACGCATACCCAAGTCTGGTGACGAGGAATCGACCGCTCCACAAAGCGCTCATCCTTAGGAGCCAGAGGAATCATCTCCTCAATCGGCCCGTATGTCCCTTGATAATGGATGGACATACGAGGTGGCACTAACTTAGTAGGTCCAGCCTGACGAAAGCAAATCAAAGTCAGTAAAATATCACTAGGGGGCTACTTAATGAAAGGTAAAAAATGAAAATCATACCGCCACCTCTTTAGCCATAACAGTGGCTGGAGCTAACATCGGCAGCAGCTCCTCCTCACAGCACCTCCCAAGGATTGCATAAGATCGCTAAGGGGTACAAGATCTCTCTAACATGCTCACCAGTCTCGCGCCATTGAACATATGACGTGGCGGAGGAGCAGGAACAACAAAAGTGTCTGAGGAATGCTGAATAGCAACCCTCTCTCCAACGTATGCAATCGCTCCATATGTCCCTAAGAAATAGCGACGCTCAGCGGTGTACTGCACAGCTAACCCAGGGACAACCAAGCCGATTTACAACCGGTACTACACGTTAGGCTCCTGCGAAGAACGCCTATCAGTTAAAAATCTACCAAAGGTAATACGAAAGTGTTCAACTATACAAAGAACCATACCGAGATGATCTGATCTCAGACATAAGCAATAGACATCCCAGCGCGGCGGCCTCCCCAACAAGCGCTCACTAGAAACCTGCGCAGCGACGGTCTCGCCGACGCAACTAATTCACATCTAAAAAAGGCAAAAAGCATCATCAAGTGCTAACCAAAGCTTAGAGCTAAACTTTATGGTATATAAAGTATACCTCTACGACTCTCCAAAAGCTGGACAGAGCGACGTTCCCCGTGAAGGACCGGTGTCGACACGAGTCTCGTAACGCTCGACCAAAGTCAGCATAGGCCAAGCTGGCCCAGTCATAAGTACCCATAGCGCTAAACTGAGTCGACTCTACCTCAGCACGAGCCCTAACAGCAATCGGACCCAACAGCTCCTCAACCTCAGGAGAGAAGACACTGATGTCACTGTCGAACGGCAGCGCAGTAGAACTAAACTACAGTCCCGTAATGAGACTGAAGTCGGTCGGAGTGACCATCATCTCACTCCAAGGGAAGTGGAAAGTGTTGATGGTGTCCCAAAAGAACTCCATCAGGGCGCGAGCCACGTGGTGACCCCTGTTAGAGGCAATCATAGCCTTCAAGGTCTCGAACAGTGCAGTCAACCCGCAAGACTCCCAGAGAAGTCTCACATCTCCATCGACGCCGATGTGCATCTTGTACAGATCGCCCAGGGTATCACAACTCGAGCCATGGTAGCGCTTCCTACCAATCTTGATCCCACGTCGCATTCTCTCATATATATGGTGGACGGGGGAGAAGTATAGAGTCCGCTCATCCCACTTAGGGAGGGGACCAAGAGAAGTGGACGGGTCGGCGTCTTCCTCTACGGGCTCATGCTCCCATCGCGTGTCTCTTGACCGTGAACCCGAACCTCGCTGTCTAGCCATTCTACATTGTGCAAAATCATCATAAACTAAGGTTCTATAGTATCTAAGGTTCGCCTAGCCGCATAACACTATGTTCGCAAAAAACAGAGTACGTAGTACTAAAATACAGCACAATTTCAAATTTAGCATACACAGCATTTTTCAAGCATCCAAACAATTTCTTGCAATATTATAGTAAATATTGTGACAAATTGGACAAGAATTACTAGCAAAAACATCAAGAACAAGCCACATTGTATTCCCGACCTTAAGAGGTCTAACAATGGTGATTTGTTCGTTTCTTCACCAAATTGAGCCAAACAAGTCTCAAATTACTCCCAAGGCAGTATATAAACATAATACAGAAATTTCATGGCGTAAAATTTCATAAACAAAGTGAATTAAGCATTATAAATTTCGAATTTTCAATTAATTCGTGAATAAACATGTGCAAAATTCATCAAACCGGAGTGAGTTTGGAGAAAACTTACATAGATCGGGAAAGTAGATGAAAAAAGCTTTGATTTGCAACTAACTTGAGCTAATTCGGTTGAGAAACGAGCAAGAACGAGTGAATTGAGCTCAACGGCGATTTTCGAACAAAAAATGAGCAGCAGCAGCGGAAATGATGAAGAAAGGGATATATACGGAAATCCCGACTCTAGCGCCAAGCCACAGGACTTGTCGCCAGACGATAAGTTTTAGCGCCTGGTGCTAATTCCAGCGTCTGGCGCTAGAGCTAAAGTTATGGCGCCAACAGAATTTCTATGGCGACAAAATGCTCAGCCACTCAGTGCGGTTATTTCAATCTCTTACAGTAATTTTGGGTTCCTTGGTAGGCCAGTTAGCCCCTCTAAGCAATTTAACATGATTTAGTAATCGGCTTGGTTACAATTTCATAAAGTGATCGACTTGATGAATGATCGTCTCACTTAACTTAAAGCCCCTAAGCATTGGCTCATCGCAAAGCACCGACATAATGGTTCATACAGCAAAGGCACCGACATAATGGTTCATACAGAAAAGGCACCCACATACTAGTTCACAATTCAAAAGGAACCGACGTACAAGTTCAAAAGTAGCAAAAACGCTGACGTACTGGCATAGCGGAAGCAAAGTTCAAGCGAGCTTTAAAGATCGACAAGCGTGGGTCTTCGGTCCATAGGATATTTGTCGAAGATTGAAATTTTGTTTTCTCGAAATATCGTAAGTATTTGCCCCAACTTCCCACAACTGTTTCAACTCGTGTATGAGCGGCTGCATGTAAACATCCAAGTTGCCCTTAGGGTTTTTAGGACCAGGAACGAGTAACGAAAGAAACATGAACTGCCTTTTCATACACATTGACGGAGGCAAGTTATAAGGGGTCAAAATGACAGGCCAACATGAATACTGTCCCCCAAACTGACCATGTGGAGCAAATCCATCCGTACATAGGCCAAGTCGAACATTACGAGGTTCAGAGGCAAACTCAGGAAAGCAACTATCTAGGTGTTTCCACGCTTCACTATCGCTAGGGTGTGCCATTTTTCCTTGAACTCGAGGATTTTTAGCATGCCATGTCATTTCCTCAGAAATGTTTTTAGTTGCAAAAATCCTTTGCAACCTAGGTGTGATAGGGAAATAAAATAGAACATTCAAAGGCACTAAGCTACCTTTAGAAGTCTTCTTGTATCGGTCGCTGCCACACACCCTACATGTAGATAATTGAGCATCATCTTTCCAAAACAACATACATCCTTTCGGGCATGCATGAATCTTTTCATGGGGCAGCTCTAACCCCTTAACAATTTTCTTGACCTCATAGAATGTCTCGGCCATGTGGTTGTTGTTAGGAATCGCTTCATTAATCAAAGAAGCAAATCCATCAACACATCTGTGCGGCAAATTATACTCACACTTTAGTTTAGTTATTCTAGAAGCCATCTCTAACACAGACAATGAACTCCCTTCGTATAACGGTTGTTCAGAAGCCCTTAACAAATCAAAAAATGGCTTGGCTTGTGCATTAGGCTCTTCCTCTAATGAAACAGGTGGCTCCTCGAAATGGCCTTGATCTTGATACTGACCAAAGGCATCCAAAACCATTTCACGATATTCATTTGACTCCCTTCTACGAGTTCCTGGAAACCCTTCCCCATGACACATCCACTCGTAGTAATTAGGTAAAAAACCGCTGCGATACAAATGAAGTTTGACCGTATCTGGATCCCAGAGACGTTTGTTTTTGCATTTAAAACATGGACACCTAACTTCATTCGGGTTGCTACTCTCGGGATGATCTTCCACATATTTAAGGAATTCATCTACCCCCTTCAAGAACTCAGGATTAATAGAATTCCCAACCTTCCTTTCGTACATCCAGCTACGTTCTTTTCGTTTCATGATTACAAGTTCTACACAACTAACACATATGCCATTAATCACATTAGTCATAAAGCACAATATATATTCATTATAGATCAAACTGTTATGGAAATGCAAATGAGAAGAGAAATGATTTCCAAGGGTCCTTATCACTCCAACCTAACCCATCCTTGTACGTTCAATCTCACTAGTGAATGTATGCCAGAATTTCAATTCTATGGAAAATCCGGCAGCATCTCCCTACAGTTCCCCGAGTACACAATATAGGCGATTAGAAACACCTATATATGTACCTAGAGAACATTGTAGAGAAATGACAAGAAAGGATCTTCCTTAGAATTAAAACAAAGGAATACATTCACCAACTAAGTGAGAATAAACGTACAAGGACAGTCCCAACCGGGGACTATTCAAGACATACTCCTAATGTGTATGCCTTGAACGGGTATCTAGGCATATGATTATGCAAATGATTTTTTTAAAAAATATATATACTTAACTAACATACATAATATTAAACAAATATATCAAGATTAAACTAAACAAGAGAAACAAATCAAACCAAACCAAAGTAAACTAATATATCATATTAAACTAAACCAAACCAAACTACCGTTTTATATATTAAATTAAACTAACATATTTCTAAAAAAACTAAACTAAATTAAGATACTTTATATTAAAATAAATTAAACTACAACACATTATATTAACATAATATTAACTAAACTACATTATGTTAAACTAAACTAAACCAAACTAACATTGTTTATTTTAAAGATCAAGGGAGCAATTAATTAATTATAAGATTTATTTAAAAATATATATACTTAACTAACATACATAATATTAAACAAATATATCAAGATTAAACTAAACAAGAGAAACATATCATAACACCATACTATTAATATAAACCAAATCAAACCAAACCAAAGTAAACTAATATATTATATTAAACTAAACCAAACCAAACTACCGTTTTATATATTAAATTAAACTAACATATTTCTAAAAAAAACTAAACTACAATAAGGTACTTTATATTAAAATAAATTAAACTAAAACACATTATATTAACATAAACTTAACTAAACTACATTATGTTAAACTAAACTAAACCAAACTAACATTATATTGTTTTTTTAAAGAGAAGGGAGCAATTAATTACTTATAAGAGATCACCAATGTCACTAAATTAACCAAACTAAAAGTTATTTAATATCTAACAACCAAAGTAAGATACACATATACATTATATTAGGGTTTGTAATGTAACTAACCTTTAGATCTGCACTTCTTTTTAACAATTAAACCAACAAAATTGTACAAATCCTACAACAAAATTAAAAAAAAAAAATAATTAAGGGTTTGTAAGTAAACAAAATTAAATTGAAAAAAAGAAGGGGGGAAAGCAAAGGCAACTTACTGTCAGGCGGAGGTGGGGCGTCGCCGGAAACAACCAAGGGCCGGTGGGTTCAGTCACGGCTAGGGGACGGAGGTGCGGCTGCGTTGTGGTGGTTATATGTTAGCCGTTGGTTGATTTTTTGCAAAAAAAAAAAATTAATTGACAATTGCACACACTTACCTAGACGCGGCGGCTCGCCGGAAACCACCAGGGCTCGACAGCTCTCCCTTCCTCCCTTCCTCCTTATCTTTCTCTTTCCCGTTCTCTTTCTCCTCTCTCTTTCTTTCCCGTTCTTTTTCTCCTCTCTGTTTCCCATTCTCTTTCTCGGCGGCTGATGTGCGTCGTCTGCAGGCGTCGCCGGCGTAAAGGGAAACCACCGCCGCCGCGACTTTCTCCTCTCTCCTTCTCTCTCTCCTTCTCTTTCTCTCTCTCCTCGCACTGCTTCAGTTCTCTCTCTGCGTTTCAATTATTTCCCCCTTTTTTTTAGGGCAAGGTCGCAATTTTAATTTTCAAAAAATGACAGTAAACTTTACGACGGAATATTCCGTCGCAAGTTTTAAATTACGACGGAAATAAATTCCGTCGTAAATTTTACGAGGGAAAATGCCTCGTAATCGAAATTTTCCGTCGCTAAATTGCGACGAAATGTTTTCCGTCGAAAATAACCACCTTAACGACAGAAAAACATGTCCGTCGTAAGCATTCCGTCGCAATTTAGCCTATTTCTAGTAGTGATTATCGCAACAAATGAGGATAGCTTCAGGCGAGGATATCTTTGACAGCGTTCCCTAGCTTGCGGAGAGTTCTCACAAACAACTGGAGGTGATTTCAAACAAAGTTATCTTCGATCATGTTCCTTGGCTTGCGAAAGATGGTCACAAAGCGCTAGAAGGTTGTTTCAAGCAAAGCAATCTTCGATGGGGTTCTCTAGCTTGCAGAAGTCTATCACGGCAAAATTGGAGGCAATTGCAGGCGTAACAGTCTTCAGGCGGCATTCTCTAGCTTGCAGAAGGTCGTCAAAACAAACAGCGCGATGGCGTTCCCTGGCTTGCTGAAGGTTATAAAAAATACAACAATGCAGCAACAAATCGGTTACCCGAGAGACGTGTGCTCGATGGTGCAAAATACGTGTTTCTTAACTCTTTTATCTGTTTTAACTAACACTAGTTTGCAGGTATCGGCGTTACAAGAATGATTTAGAATCGCAGAACGTTCTGAATCATTCTCCGTCCCTATCGATACTTTGACTTTTGTTTCGAAACTTGCGTTTCTCCAAATTCACTCAAAGTGGGGGCTTTGTAGACATCCATTTGTGTCTCCCAAAAACCAAACCCGGTGAAGAGTACCTTGCGCGTCGAATCATAGTCGAATGAAGTGAAAGTGTGAAAAGTCTAGTGTTGCGATTAGTTTTATTTCTTTTCTTTCTCTCTGTTTTTAAAAACCTATTTTAAGAAAACAGTCAATCCAGTTTAGTTTGGTCCATAGCAAGGGTCCAATAATGGTATAGTTAGATGGGGTTTGAAAAGAGCTTTCCAACGATATATTATAAGCCCAATTCCGATGAATAATGAGGAAGTTATGGTCAAATTACTAAACTGGGCCCGGTTTGATCTTTATATGCGGCCCAATGATCTAGAGGAGGGCCTAATATGGATTTGTCATTCCTAATGCAATTAGAATTGATTTTAGTTTTCTAGATTCTTCTAGAAGGTTCTTTTCATTCCTAATTCAATTAGCATTGATAAATTGACTTTGGTTGACTTTTTAGAGTTTTAATTAGAATAAAAGATTGTTTTTAAGAAAAATACAATTTTGCCCTTCTGTACGGCTAAATTTTATCAGAATTAAGAAAACGCGTAAAATTAATGATTAGCACTTAACGAAAGGGATTAGCGCCTGGCGCTAATGCTTTGCGCCTGGCAGGCGCTGACGCTAGCCTTAGCGCCTGGCGCTAATGTCCAGCGTCTGGCGCTAACCTGTTTTATTCTCGTCGAAACTCTAATTTGTTTTTCTATCCGTCCGGCTGATTTTCTCTATAAATAGCCTCCTAAAATCTCCGTTTTCCATCATCAAATATCATCAATTCTTATTCTTTCTAGCTTTCAAGAATTCTTCTCTCTCTCTAGTTTTTTCTACAAAATTCCGCATTCAAATGACCAAGAAGCACCTAGCCAAGTTCGAAGTTGCCTTCGCCCTAGACATGAAAGGTTTTAATTTATGAGGTTTTGGTCCCAAATCTCTATTTCAATTATTTAATTTAATTGTTTGTTTATTATTTTCCTTGACGTTACTAGCGCGTTTATTTTGTTATTAGAAAGAGATACGAGGCATCCAAGTAAGTTCTTTAATTGATTCATTGATATTATGATATAGAAATCATGCTTAGGTTGTTATTATGATTCCTAATGTCATGTTAGGGCGTTTTGATCTTCCTAGTATCATGTTTAGGGTAACCACTATAATTTCTAATTTCAAATATGTTCATTGTGATTCCTATGATGCTTCCTATTCTTTCTAATATATTCATGTTAGTATTATGTTAGGGCTAAAGCTTTTATTTTTATTGTTTAGTGACATTCTAGGGTTTGTTATTAATCTTGTTAGTATCATGCCTAGGATTTTGCTATTATTATGCTTTTACATGATTAATTAATTATTATGATGATTATAATTATTTGGATTATTATGATTGTTATGATGATTATTATTATGTTGCTTGGTATTATATTATTGTTATTGCTTGATCACGCCTTTTATGCATGTTTAAAGGGAATTGGTACTTGTAATCACGCTTAATAAGATAATTAATAATCTTGTTTAGGGTTAATATGATTATAATTCAAGTGATCGCCAATAATAGTTTTATTTGTGCATTAATATTCAACCAACATAGATTAAACAGGTTTAGGGTTAATCCTATTGATTGCATGTTAGTCAGAAAGCGCACATGAATACGATCAGAATAAAGTAGAGGCCTATTATTAAGGCAGGTTCAATCTCTTTTAGGTTGGATTTGTACCTTCATCCCCGAACTAACAGTCATGGTTCCAGACCTATTGGAGTTGACGATCTCCTGGATCGTTAAGGGGTGTAACTTCACCTCGTGAACGGTTTACAAGTTCCTAAAACTTGTTGACGACTCTTTTGCTCTATCTTCTTTCCCTTTGGACGCCACCGTACTTTAGTATATGATCACTGTGGGGTTCATGTTTGGGGTAATGCTTGAAATATTCCCTACACATACTTTCTTGCTATTCTTAGTTTTTTTTTTCCTCTTTACTTGTTTGTTTTCCTTTGATTTTAGGAAGTTGATGATGTTCGAGAAACTCTTAGGCATTCTCTTTGGGTATTCAAGGCCGAAGATGCATCTCAATTCCCCTTCTTAAAGCTCAAAAGCAAAGGAGTGCAAGAGTCAAGTCTACAAGGCCGCGCTCTCATGTCGCGGGGACATAAAAAGACGGTGTTGAACCCACCGTAATAGATTCAAGAAACTGCCTTAGCAACATGCATCATCTGGATCGCACGAGGGCATCTTCGAGCGCACCAAAGGCACATGCCCTGCTCTAAGGGTACGACCGCGCACGCGGGAGGAGCAGCCGCATAGGTGGATGGCGCGGCCGCACGCGAGCCTGGAGCGGCCGTGCACTCTCTCTCCCCTGTTTCCATACCTATTTTGTTGTGGTCCCGCTTAGTGGTGAGAGGCCGCACCTTTTGAGGTCTCTTTTAGACATCTAACTAACTTCTTCTTAGTTAGTTTTACTATATATAGATTTCCTTCATTTTTAGAGAGAGAATTTCATAGAATTAAGTTTTAGATTTTGTTTTTGATGAAATTTTAAAGGGAGAAGCTCTTGATTTTGATGATTTGTACTTAGATTTTAGAGAGAGAAACTTGGTCATGTTCAGGAATGGTACTTTCAATCTTCTTCCTCTTTTATTTTGATCAAAGATTTGTAAGAATTTTTTTACTCTTTAATGCAATTTCCACTACTACATTTTTTATCTAATGCAACGACTAAATTAGGGCTAATGCAACGGCTACAGATATAGCCGTTGCATCTGCATAGTCTAATGCAACGGAAGCTTTTAACATGGCAATAAATAGGCCTATTACAACGGCTATGAGAAAGCCGTGGCAATAGGGTAGTCTAACGCAACGGCCGAATTTGAGATGGATGAAAAATTCACATAGGCGCGTATAATAATCCATTTAACTTCCCTCCTATTTTTTTTCCCTAAACCCTTCATTATTCCAAATGAATCGTCGTCATTTATCTCTCTCCTCCTCTGCCTCCAGTTTCTTCACCTCCGCCTCTCCTCCTTGACTTCTCTATGCCGATTTAGAAGCATAATAAGTCCCACTCCCTGTCTCTCGCTCCATGGATGCCCCTCACACGATGGCTCCATCGCCAATGTTAAAGATCCTGACCACACGATGGCTCTTTACTCATCTATCAATTATTAATGAGTATTGACAATCTCTGACGGAGTTACCAAGAAGCTTGTCGGTTCTCATGAAGTTTGTTAAATGTTTCTCTCATTTACCCTTCTTGATTTTATTAACTCGGGTTGTTAAATTGTATGGGTTTTTGAATTTGCAATTTTCTTCAAGTTTTGCTCTGCTGATGGTTCAATTTAACTTTGGTAATTGTTTTTTTTTTTATTAATTTGGAGCGTTTGTTGCAGGTATTTCTCTTCATTCTATTCAATGCACTAGAGGCGTGCCACTGTTTGCAAGAAGAAGGCTTGGAGAAATTGATTGAATATGTTATTGCGAGAATTATGTTGGTGACATTAGAATTAAGTAGTGTGCTAAAATACTTTGATTTATGGAGTTAAACCTCTTTTGATTAATAGTAAAGCTGTTTAGTTTTAGGGAAATTAGATTAGGGTGCTCCAAAGCTTTCAATTTCTGTAATCTACTTATCAATATATATGTCATGATTGTCATATATAGATTAGTAGTTTATCAATTTGAATTCTGCAAAATTAATGTGCTTATGAAACCGTCCATTGCTGATTAGTCATTCCCTTAACTCACAATATAATCATAAGCTACCTAAAAGACCAAGTGTGCTTAATAGAAGTTCTTTTTTCACACTAACTAACCGTCTGTTGTCAAATTACTTGGTTGGTGATTGCATTTTTTAATTTTCAAGGAGTTTTTTTCCAGTTCATATACAATCAAAATATAGTGCTGGATCCATTATTAGCTTATCTATGAATAACACAAGATAATGATTTTTTTTAATTGCCTGTATGTTTATTTGCAGGATGCATGGCTTGATAGCCTTGAAGTGGACCCAAAGCTTGCTAATAGAATTTCCACTATTCCTAATAATGATGAAGAAGAGCAGGAGATGCCTTCTGATGATATATGAAAGATAAAGCTTTGTATAGCTGATGTTCTTGAGCCTAGTGAAGCGATATCGTACTCTTGGTCTTTTCTCTTTTATTTGTTCTGAATCGGTTTGGCTAGTCCTTGGTTTGGCCATTCCAACCTTAAGGTTCAATGGAGCCTCTATGATTTTGTTCTAAGCTCTATATCTCTATGCATCAAGCTATGCTAGCCTCAGCAATTTGTCATGTTTAACTGTTGGTTATGTTTATCTCACTGCTTTTTCCAAAAGCCATGCAATTTTAGGAGTCATATAGTGCATACAAGGTGCTTAATATCCTATACCAGGAATCAATCTATTACACTGCTGCTTATGTTCCTGGTTTGTCTATATTATATTACATGTGTTCATATAGATGTTTTTCTTGTTGTATGTTGTGGATAACTGTGATAAATTTGTGTCTTGCAAGTGTTACAATTTGTTAATCATATAAGTTATTTTCTTACAGATTGGTTAGCTTGTTTTGCAATAACTGGTCGTTGATGACCTTAGATCTCATGAAATCAATACATCATTATCAATTTTAAACAATATTAAAAATAATGAGGTTGTTCCTTACATGTTGATCTCAATTAGTGGCATCCCTACATGTGGAGTAATATGGTCTAAAAGCCTTGCATAGTTAACAATAATATATATAAGATTATTATTACTAAACTTTGGACCAATTTCCTTATCTTTTCTACACACAACTTGCTACAATTTTTTTTTTTTTTTTTTTTTTGTAAAGTCACGGTTCATTAATTTTGAGTGTAAATTTCGATTAATATACGTATAGTATTAAAAAAAGTCCTATTGATACGTAGTAAAAAATTCTTATTGTTACGGAGTATAAAATAGAACACAGTCACCGTGAAATCTAGTAATAAAAGTATATAACCCTCAGCTATGTTCAATTGATGAATTGCTATTAGTTAATTAATTAGCTAACCCTACAGATTTGTTGTGATGTTGTCATCAAAAAGTCAAGATTAGAAGAGTTTGCTTATTATATATACTTGTAGACTTGTAGCTAACAATAGCTTATATATACTTATAATCTAATAATATAAGCACTAAAAAGACAAGCTAAGAGAGTAAAAATATCCGTAGAAATAAAACGTGTTTTTGACCAACTCATTGAAGATGCCATGCAATTGATGGAAAATGGAGATTACAGTTGAGCACTTTGTTACTTGTCTCTCTGATTGTTAGCTTTTGATTAACTATTTTATGTTTCAATTTTGCAATAATTATAAGTAGCTTAATTCTTGACTTATCATTGCAGATATTTATCATGAAGAGCGAGAGATTTTTGTACGTGAGGCAAGTTTGTATTTTAAGTTGCCAGCCTGTGAATAAAATGAAATCTTTTATTATGTATTTTTTTAAATATTATCTGGCTGAGAACCCTTGAATGTTATTAAATTAATGTGATTTCTATTGTATACATGGGATAGTTGAATAGCTGTTTTATGCAAGATGAATTGAGGTCCTCTTTGTGTGAACATCTTTCAAATTGGTATAATTTTTTTGAAGGTAAATGGTTAATTCATGTTTTCCTGTTTGCTTTTGTGCACTCCTTTTCCCTTTGCTTTTTAGTAGTGTGTCTATACTCATCCATATGTCTAGTTTTAGTATTTCTGATCCGAATAATGACACCTCTATGCCTAGCGTGGACACAAGCACTCAGATGGTGTGGAAATGGTAACCAAGATTCAGAAAGTATGGTTAATGTCCATACGATCTATTTCTTTATGTTTACATTCTTTAATAAGAATATAATAACATTGTTGGTGATATAATTCATTCTCATTTATTTTAGGTTCTTAGGCTGGGTAAAGTGATTATGTATACGATGAAACATCGGGGTACATTCTTACACCTTCTTAATACTATTTCCTGTATAACCTGTGTATCTTCTTTTACAGTCCTTACTGTCAGAACTTGTTGAGATTTAATTTGAGTAGTTTTATGAAATGTATCTTATGTTGACACAACTCTCAATGCACAATCACATTTTCGATTCCCATATGTGATTAGTTCTTTGGTGGTGGCTTGGTTGTGCTTATTATGCTTCTCAATCGATATCCCAGGTTTATACTTATTATCAACATGGTAGTAAGAGTAGGGCCAACCATCTATTTTAATTTCAGAGAAAAAAGAACCATCTTTTTTTTTTGAGTGCTCAATTCTTCTTTTGTGATTCTAATTATTTTGGAGTTGGTAATTGATATAGAATTTTGGTACTTTATCAAATTGGAGTTTTACCTAAACTGGGCGTTAGCCATATTGGCCAATTTATTTTTGCTAAATTATTACCTTATGTTGCTATGACAGGAGATGGACTTGATTGAAGAAACTTTGAACACTGAGTTGCAAAGAACCCTACCAGCATCAAGTACTAGTAAAAGAGGTGGATACTAAAGCTAAAGAAGATGCTTCCTAAATTGCTTTACTTGAGAAATTGGAGAAGCAAAGAGAAAGAAATGATAATGTGGACAAAACAATTACTGAAAATATTGTTGGGGGACAAAATGATTTAGTTTTAACTTTAAATTGTTTTTTTTTCTTAGTTTAACTAGTGATAATTTAAGTTTTGTAATTTTCCTTATAGATAACAATGTACAAACTTTCAATTAATATTAATAAAATTCTATTTTTTTTTAAAAAAAAATTGATTATAATTTTATTATTATTATTATTATTATTATTATTATTATTATTATTATTATTATTATTATTATTATAAGGTATAGGGAACCGTGGCATTAGGGTACATGCACCGTGGCATTAGGTGTAGGAAACCGTGGCATTAGGTATTATAGATAATGCCACGACAATAATGTTGCCGTTGCACTAGTTATTGATCTAATGCAACGGATCATTGATGCCGTGGCATTAGGTGTCATATGCCGTTGCATTAGACCTATTGCAACGCCAGCAGATGCCACGGTACATGGTCGTTGCATTAGGCCTAATTCCACGGATATTGATGCCTAATGCCACGGATTTAGGGATTGCAATAGGTCAAAAATGTAGTAGTGTTCATGTTTGGTTTCTGATTTTGATTGAATTACTTGTTTGTTTGTTTTTAATTGATTTTGATAAGTTTGAGCATATTTTGATTACTATGTTGATGATGAAATTTGTGATTAAGTTAGCTTTGTTGTTCAATTTTTTTAATAAGTAGTGAGTAGATTACTTGTTGGGGATCGGGTGAAGCATGTATGAGTGATAATTCATGGTTAATTGGGGGAATTTGATTGATCAGCATTGTGATTATATTGGTCAGTGAAATTTGTGCATGTGTTTGATATATTGAGAAGTGATCAACCTCAACTATCATGCTAGATTGCATAATAGGTTTCAATGACACATACAATTGATTTGGAAGCTATTATTATCAATTGATCTTAATTTGCAATTTTCCTTTGAAGTCATTTGTAGAGGCATCTAGTTTCACCCTAGGAAATAGCTCTTTGAGTTATTTTGATAGCATTTCTTGCTTTCCTTCGCATTGTATACTTGATCGATTTCTTTCCCAAGTAACGTGGTTATCACGAGTGCATGTGAATCCCGACTCCCTAGCATTCTTTATATCTTTCTAGTAATCGTTTAATTGCGTTGTTAGATTTGTTACACCAACCCTCATTTAACCTTCGAAATAGCTTAGCTTGTGACCGTAGTAAATACCACGTTCCCTACGGTTCGACCTGGACTTACCCCTATACCTAGGGTTGGGTTTGGTTGTACAAATTTTGTTTTGATCGGGGTACATAGTCACCAACGACCTAGGTTAATCCCTTGTCAGTATGTCCTCCTGATTGATGGTATGTACAGTAAAACCTATATGTCCTTTTTAACGATTCAAACGGTCTTGGCTCGAGAGGTTTGATCTTCCCATTCTCGAAGAGCATTTTGAACATGTTCTCATAAGAGGGTGTGTATGCTTTGTCACTCCTTTTGGGCGTTTCGATTACATTGAGAGAAAAAGGTTTTCTTTCATTAGTCTTAATGGGTGTCATCTTTTCAGCAATGAGTCTTTTCTCCATCTCCTTTGCTTCTTGGAGGGTTTATTATAGTAGAGTCATTGCCGCCACATCATATTTATGAGAACCCATATATCATCTTTAGAGGCTGGTTCTTCATTTGATGGAAAATCACTCATGGCATCGAAGAAGGTTTTTTCCTTTTCTTTGCTGGCATGAGTTTCTTTAACTAGTTTGATGAGGAAAGATGGGTCAACGTGACTGATAGTGACTTTTATGTCACTTTTAGGGTTTCTTTTAGTGTTGTTTTCTAGTTATTTTCTGAATAATTTCTCTCTTTTTAGTCTTTATTTCACTTATTTTCCTATTCTCGTCTTTTGTCTTTTAATTTGAGTATTTTGGTATTTTTTTTTAATGATTTTTAGTTTTATTTCGTAATTTTTTTATGTTTCTAATTCTCTAATATTTTAAGTCTTGGTTCTAGGTAATAATAATCTTCTCGTTCCTCCTTCTCTTATTTTCTTTATTTAATTTAATTTGATTTTATTATTTCCTTTAGTTTTAGTATTTTATTTTACTTTGTTTCGTTTTTATTTTATTTTATTTTATCTCTTGATAATCCCGTCGTGTTTGTGTTTTGGTTGTAGGTGTTTTCAGATCCTTGATCAAATTTCAAGTTCAAATCGAGTTCAAGGTCCGAGGCACAAAATTTGAGCCAAGCAAGCTGCCACCCCTGACCCCCAAAGTTGTTGCACTCTTATCCTTCACCAAACCAATCACCTAAACTTGCACCCACTGGCGGATCTACATTGGAATCCGGGGGGGGGGGGGGGGGGGGCACGTGCTACCCCCGGAAGAAAAGAAAAAAAAATTTATAAAAAACCTTCCTTCTAAAACTTGATAAGTATTAAACAATGCATATTTTTCATGCAAACTGAATTTGCTTCTGCGGTACAAAGTAGGAGAATAAGGCTTCCTTTGATTGCCTGGGTCAGAGGTTCGATTCTCTCCCCATACACTTTTTTTTTCTGGTTTATTTTTATTATAAGTCTATATGTTTTTTTTTTTGTAAAAACCCTATCAATGCTTTATTATTTTTTTCCACCCCAAATAATTCCCTCTTTCTTGACATTTATATTCAAATGTGTCAAAAAAAAAAAAAAAAAAAAAAAGATAAAATTGACTTCCATCAAAATTTGATTCTTTTCCAAATTACTTTCCACTTTCTTGACATTCATTTTAAAATACATTAATAACTTCCATAAAATTTTGTTCGACAACAATAATAGTATGAAATATAGATAAATACATATAGATAATTCGTCCGTGAAGGAAATTAGTAATATCTGATTAATTTGACTAATTTTATTTGATTGAAATACGAAGTATATATTTTGATAGCTAGTATAGATGGTTGAAATTTGATGGGAACATTTTATACAGAATCACAATTATGCAAAACTTTAACTTGATGTGTTATTACCGTCTTAAATTTAGTTTGAGTTTCAAGTTCGTAGGTGTATATTGGTTATTTCGTCCCTTTAACTTTTCTAGTATGCGTTTAGTGCTACCCCTAGTCCGGAATCTTGGATCCGCCACTGCCTGCACCACAGCCCAAACCACCCAAAATACCTCCCCTGCTTCCCTCATCTCACAAACACAACTCCACTCACAACACCACTATTCACGCATTCCCACCACCAAACCATTTTGCCACCACTAACAGCGTTGCAGTCGCAAAACATAGCCACCACAACCCCACCGCCCACAACAACCATACTGGCGATTTAAAGTAATGTAGCCCGTAAATCACCACGAATTTGCAGCAAGTAGCTGCACTGCAGCAGTAAGGAGCAACCCAGGCCGGGGGCGCAGCCTTGGTTAGCTCCCAGCTACTCCACAAACAGGAGATGGATGGGGGGCGGCCGCTCTGGGTTTCGCATGTGAGCTGTATAGATTAATGAAGTTTGACGGCTGCGATTAACCCACTCAAATCAACAAAAAAGATCGGTGAAGATGGTGTTTTAATGGGTGATTATAGCCATTGATGTTGATGATGCGTGATGAAGATGAGATCAAAGTAGCCAAGTGAATGATGAAGAAAGATTATATGTGGGTCTGATTGTATTTTTGGGTTCTTTTCCTTTTTATTTTCTTTTTATTTTTAGTTTTGCTATTTAATTATTTTAATTAGTTTTATTTATCTTTTATTTATTAACTTGTAATATAGATATCCTTTGGGGTTTATTACTTTCATAACTATTATTCTAATTAGATTAGATTAGTTTTTCTCTCTCTTATTTTTTTTCTCTTAGGGTTAGATTGTGATTTTCTCCATTGCAGAACTTGGATCTTCTACAAGCTTTTTCAATTCAAGTCTTCCATTAGTAATCTCTTCTTCCCCATCTCTTTACTTTAGTTTATTGCTTTCATTTGGTTTGCTTATTCTTTTGTTGATTCATTACTTGCTTCATTGTTCTTGCTATTTTGAATTTCATGTTCAACCTTGTTAATTGTGTTTCCTTACTTTGTTCAGTTTTCATGGTTTCCTTCACTTCTCTAGGTTAAGTTTTTAGCTAGGGGAAGGGGGTGAAAGGCATTGATTAACATTTGATGATTTTATGATGATTCATTGAATTCGTGCTATGAATTGATGAATGTATGATATTGATGCTTTGAGATTATTAGTAACACATTATTCGATGTTCCCTAATTTTGATGCACGAGAGTGATTGAATTAGGATAAGATCTCTTTTACTTGAATGATTGCATGGAAATGAATTGTTTATGTAAATTTTTATGTATTGTGGACTCTTAATCCCTTGACTTAATTAGTGTCTAATTGGATGCGTGGAAGTGATCTTGATTAGGCCAAGATCTCATCCATTGATTTTCTTGGACAATTGCATGAGAGTGAATTGTTTAGGTAGAATTTTGTATTCTATGGCATGATCTTCTTGATAATCATCATTGTCTATCTTTGTTAATCGTGTTCAACACCCCCGTACCCCCTATAGTTGTTTCCCTTTGGTTTAATTCTTCTTTATCTTTCTTTCTTAATTGTTTTATTTTTTTTTTAATAAAAGAAACCCATCAAAAATATACTCTCCATTGACTCTTGCATTAGTGAATTTGGTGTTTAAACTCATGTGCTTCCTTTTGGGTTCGATCCTTTGCTTACCCTTATACTCGTATTAAGGTAGTAAAGTGTTTATAAATTTCTAATTTGACTAGGGTAGTAGACCAACGACATACTTCACCGCAATCAGTGATCTTCCTCGTTAGAAATTGCCAAGGGGTATGAAAGTGGAGCACTATTGATACTTGGCTTTTTGCTTGCAAGAGGCAATGGAAGTTTATTGCTATTGATTAGATCTTGAATAGCTTCTTTCAATTTCCAATATCTCTCAGCGAGATGGCCCCTGCCTTGGTGGTACTTACAATGTGAATTGGGGTTCTAACTAGCCGTCCTCTTTTCGACTGGTGGCTCTCCAAATGGTCCAATAGGAGTTATGAGATCTTTATCATGAAGGCGATCAGATGCTTTGACATAAAACATGACAAAAGCTGTAAAGTTTCTTCTAAATGGCTTCTTTTGTCCTCGATTGTTCATGGTTTGGACCTCGTCCTGGTTTAGTGTGCCAACATTGTTTGATTAGGTAGTTTTGGAAGAAGAAGGATTGTCGTTCTTCTTTCCTTTCCAGCCATTGTTGGAGTTGCTGGCAGCTTTTTGTTTTGCAAGGTCGTCGTCGATATAAATTCCTATGTCATACACAGCCTTGAAAGTACTCAAATTGCTTTGGTATTTGAGATGTTTTAAATACTTTTCTTGGGGGTTCTTGATGAACAACCTCACAGATTCCTTTTCAGTAGGAACTTCAACCATTTTAACGGAAGTTTCCCTCCACTTGTTGAAGAAGAAAGTGGATCCTTCGTTCTCTTTTTATTTTAACATCGATCTCAAGTTCCCTATGGTCAGTTTCAACTTGAATGTTGCACTTGTATCTATCAATGAAAGCGTTTGTTAAAGAATCCCAAGAGGAGATTTTCTCTTTATCAAGGGAGAAGAACCACCATTGACAAACGGTTTCTAAAGATAGTGAGAAAAACGAATGGAAAGCTTTCATATCAATTCCCTTAAAATTCATTATTGTTTCGGAAGGTCTTAAATGAAAGTAAGGGTTATCAGCTAGGTTGAATCAAGGGATGTCATTTGGCATTGAATTTATGTGGAAGAAATACTTTGTCCACCGAGACCCCTTGTGAGTTAAACCCTTGAAACTTATAGTCATTAGAGATTTTGCTTTAGTTCGTTAACATCTTCTTGAGATACCATTTTCTTTTTAGCCTTTCTTCTTTGTCGAAACGGTTTATTAAAAAGCAAGTCTTAGACGAAATTGTTGTCATTGATTAGTCTCCCTTCCTTTCTTGACCAAGCGCTGTAAATATTAAACCATTTTTACTTAATCACTTGACTCAAATTGACTTGACTTTATTGGTTTTAAAAGCAAAAGCAAAAATAGGGTGCATTTCTTTGGGAATCAATTACGGGGTTCAAACAACATGATTATATTGGGACGATATCCGACTTATCCACCCTAAAAAGATCACGGAAAAAACACGCACACAAGACTCTCTAGACATTGTCATGGTGAAACACGTATACAAAGTGTGTGCTTAAATAGTGAGTGAAAGTGGCATGCTTTGACACTTGTGTAAGACCATTGGACTACGTCCCTAGAATCAATTAAGGACTAAATATGGCTTTATTAGTTAGTGATTAATTAGACTCAGCGTAAGGAAGACTGGACCATCACAGACGCAACAAGACTGTCGAAGCACGCCAGGGCCATTGCGGTGCAATTGTGCCACATGTCAAACCTTTGCGTCATTACTAAAACGTCATTCTGGGCCTATTTCTAGCATTCTACCTTAAAAGGACAGGCCTATAATCGTACTAAGTCAGGTTTAGTCAATTTATTAGACTTTAATTACTTATACTAATTAATTAATTAATAAAGCAAAGTCCTCTCGTCATTAATTAGTTTATTTAGACTTATACACAAGTCAAACAAAAGGTTAGTGTAAACACACATAGATTACGTACAAACAAAAAATGCATAATTAATAAAATAAGCATAATATGATGCAATGAGTTTGCAACCTAACCATGACTCTATTTCTCTAAAGTTCAAGGAATAGATTAGTAAAAAAAGATCCATGATTATGAGTCCAGATGCATCGCGTAGAAGCCTTACCTCTGGAAGGGTTGGCGCGTATGGATTGGACCCCACAAGTTATACTTGTTGCCATGGTTTGGTGAATTCACAAACTCGGATATACCCTTCGTTGCAATGAGCGTTCGATTGGGAAGATGGAGCGTGAATTCCCATAGGGTGATGGCTATATGTTAAACACATATGGGTTTCTGAAATGAGGAAAAAACTCAATAAGGAAGTAAAATCAACCAAACAATACTAGAACCGGTCAAAGCAAGAAGGCAGACTTCTGGCTCAGTATTGGAAGAACTTGGCGCAAGACAACATGGACCATCACGAGGCGATAGCCCTGTCGCGTCGCGATATTTCTATCACATCGCGATAGAGCAATCGCTCTACGATGGGCACTGTTTTCTAAGCGCTAGTTCCTACATGCCTCAGCAGCTTTCTGTGTTCTTAGAAATTTCCAGTTTTTGCAGCGTTTTTTTTATTCTAGTTATGAAAGATATTTCCCAAATTTCCTATGTGTAAAAAGTCTATGTTTTTGACGCATTATGGATGATCTATCCAATGCTTAGAAATTATGCTTATGCCAATAATTTCAATCAAAATTACACACATTAATACTTAGAGCTTTTTGAGTCTCATCCACTTATTCTAAATGATTTCCAAAATCAATTTTAAGAATTAAAATATAAATCC
This sequence comes from Chenopodium album, assembly GCF_948465745.1. NCBI lineage: Eukaryota > Viridiplantae > Streptophyta > Magnoliopsida > Caryophyllales > Amaranthaceae > Chenopodium > Chenopodium album. The sequence goes on from NC_137839.1 coordinate 44,694,926, forward strand.
TACCAAGTGGAGTAGCCAAAAACTGTAGGGAATATTTCAAGCATCCCACAGTTGAGCCCCACTGTGATCATACACTTAAGAATGGTGGAATCCAAAGGGAAGGAAGCTAGAGCAAAAGAGTCGCCAACAAGTTTTAGGAACTTGTAAACTATTCACAGGGTGAAGGTTACACCCATTCATAAGATCCATGAGATCGCTAACTCCATATAAGTCTTGAACCATGACTAGATTTTCGGGGATGAAGGTATAAATCTAACCTAAAAAACATTGAACCTGCCCTAAAAATATGCTTCTACTTTACTCTTTTCATATTCATGTGCATTTTCTGACTAACATTCAATCATTTTATTAATCATAAACCTATTTAATCTATGGTTGTTAAATATTAATGCATAAATAAATCTATTATTGGAGATCACTTGAATTAAAATCATATTAGCCTAAATGAAATTATTAATTATCTTATTAAGCGTGATTTCAAGTACAAAATCTCTTTAAACATTCAAGAGAACGTGTGATCAAGCAATAAAAATAATATATCAAGAAACATATAATATATTTAAAAAACAAATCATCATCATCAATAATAATAATCTCAATAAAGCATAATAATAATAATAATAGCAAGATCCTATCCATGATACTAACAAGATTAATAACAAATCCTAGCATATCACTAAATAATACAGATCAAATCTTAAACCCTAACATGATACTAACATGATCGAAGAAAATAGGAAGCAACGTTAACATGATACTAGAAAGCAGTAAAATACATCCTAACATGATACTAGGAATCAAAAAAATCTAAACATGCTTTCTATAGATATATAACAATGGAATTACTTACTTTGTCGCCTCGTATCATTTTCTATCAAAACAATGCATACGTTAGTATAGACACCCAAACGCGTCTCCCCAAAACCAAACCCGGTGATGAATACCTTTCACGTCATTTGATTATCAAACGAAGTGAAAGTGTGGAAAGTCTAGTGATGAGGATGTTTTTATTATAATGTTTCTCTTTTTGTTTTCAAAAATATTTCTTTTCTTACTCTATTTTATAAAAATAGCCAGTCCAATTTTGTTTGGCCCATGATAAGGGTCCAATAATAGTGTAGTTGGATTGGGCTCGAAAAGAGCTTTCCAACGATATATTATAAGCCCAATTCCGATGAATTATGAGGAAGTTATGGATTGAATTAAATTAGGCCCAATTATTTTTAATGTGGCCCAATGATCTAGAGGAGGGCCTATTAATTATTATTCCTAAAGTGATAAGGATTGATTTCAATCTTCTAGGAATATCTAGAAGGTTCTTTTTAAATCTAATGTGATTAAGATTGATAATTATATTTTAAAGATGTTTTATTTTGAATGATATTTATTAAATCTAATTTTAAATATGCTTAGACGTGAATTACGTGTAACCGGTTTAAAATATGATTCCGCGTGTAAAAACGCGTTGTACTTTCGAATTAGCGCGAGACGACAGAGTCGTCGCCTAGTGCTGACAGCTGTCTCCTGGCGCTGTAGCTGTTGTCTGGCGACGAGCTTGTCATCTGACGTTGACTCCTGTCGTTGGCGACATGAGGTATTTTTATTCCGAATATGATTTACTTTGATTCCGTGCTATTTTTCCTATAAATAGGGGTCGTTTTATTCACAATCATCATTCACAACAACAATCATCTCTCTCTTTCTCCCTCTAAAAGCTAGAAGCTTTCTCCCTCTCTATTCTTTTTCTAAACCTTCCCTCTCTCAAAATTCCTCACTCATTAGATCTAGACACAACTAGCCAAGTTCGAAGTTGCCTTCACCCTAAACGTGAAAGTTTTGATATTTCTGAGGGTTTGGTCCAAAATCTCTATTTCAATTATTAAATTTAATTGTGTGATTATTATTTCCTTGAAGTTACTAACGTGTGTATTTTGTTATTAGAAAGAGGTACGAGGAATCGAAGTAAGTACTTTAATTGCTTTATTGATCTTTTGATATAGAAATCATGCCTAGACTGTTTTGTTGATTCCTAGTATCATGTTAGGATGTTATATTGCTTCCTAGTATCTTGTTTAGGATTAACTAAAATTTCTAATATCAAGTATGTTTATTATGATGCTTTCTATTTCTTTCCTAATATCATGTATGTTTATTATGATGCTTCCTATTTCTTTCATAATATCATGTTAGTGTCATGTTAGGGCTTTGATCTTTATTGTTTAGTGACATGCTAGGGTTTTTTTTTTATTAATCTTGTTAGTATCATGCCTAGGATCTTGCAAATAATAATATGTTTTACTGGGATTATTATGATGATTGATATTATGTTGCTTGATATTTATTATTTATTGCTTGATCACACCTTTTTATGAATGTTTAAAGGGAATTTGTACTTGTAATCACGCTTAATAAGATAATTAATAATCTCATTTAGGCTAATATTATTATAATTCAAGTGATCGCCAATAATAATTTTATTTGTGCATTAATATTCAACCAACATAGATTAAACAGGTTTAGGGTAAACCTATTGATTGTATGTTGGTTAGAAAGCACACATGAATACGAGAAGAATAAAGTAGAGGCCTATTATTAAGGCAGGTTCAATATCTTTTAGGTTGGATTTGTACCTTCATCTCCAAACTTCCAGTCATGGTTCCAGATCTATTTGAGTTAACGATCTCCTACATCATTAAGGGGAGTAACCTTCACCCTTTGAAAAGTTTACAAGTTCCTAAAACTTGTTGGCAACTATTTTACTCTAGTTTCCTTCCCTTTGGATGCCACCATGTTTAAGTGTATGATCATAGTGGGGCTCAGGTGTGGGATGGCTTGAAACATTCCCTATAGTTTTTTGGCAACTCCACTGGGGAGGATTTGTATTTTAATTCCTTAAATTTATTTTGCCAATGATTTAGAAGGAGTGGACGAGGCTCGAAAAGTTCTAAGTATTTCGTGTTCGTAATTTTGATTGACACTATTGGCATAAGCATAAAAAGGTTTGCATTGAATTACCATCCGTAATGCGTAAAAAACATAGGATTTTTACACGTAGGAAACTAGGGAAATATCTTTCACAACTACAGTCGAAATAACGTTACTAAAAAAACTTGAAAATTCAAGAACAAAAAGCTGCTAAGGCATGTAGGAATTAGCGCTGAGGAAACAGCATCAGCGCCAAACGATGGCACTATCGCCTGGCTACAGCCTTGTCGTCTGGTGACAGTACCAGCGTCTGGCGACATACGCTATTTTCTCGCGCTGAATTCTTCCAATATCGAGCCAGAAATCTACCTTCTTGTTTTGATTAGTTTTCTAGTACTGTTCAAGCAAGTTTAAATCGCGGGGTCCCATCCACACGTGCCAACCCTTCGAAAGGTAAGGCTTCCGCGTGGTGCATCCAGACTCATAACCATGGACCCTCTTTGACTAATCCATATCCTTAACTTTAGAGAACTAGAGTCATGGTTAGGTTGCAAACTCATTGCATCATATTGTGACTATATGACTACTTTTGCATTATTCGTTGTGCATATTTTTTATATGTGTTTTCCCCTAATGTTTGTTTGACTTGTGAATGAGTTAAATAAATTAATTAATGACTAAAGGAATTTTCTAATTAAATTAATTAATTAATAAACGATTAAAGTCTAAATAAATTGATCAAACTTGACTTAGTACGACCTTTATGCTTGTCCCTTAGAGTAAAATACTGGAAACAGTCCCTGATCAATGTTCTTGTAAAGGCAAAAATATTTGGACTTTGGTGCCACGCGCTAGTGATTAGCGCAAGGCGGAGATCTTCTCTTATGGCACTGACCTTTAGCGTCTGGCGACAGTCCTGTCGTCCGACTACAACCTGTATTTTTAGTCGAGTCTTCACGACTAATCAATTTTCTAAAACGGTTTAATCGGTTTAATAATGACAATAATCATATTTAGTCCTTATTTGAGTCTAAGCACATAATCTCATGGTCTCACACAAGAGTCAAACTATGTCACTAACATTCACCATTAAAGCACACACATAATATGTCACATTTTGACCATGTCTAGAGAGTCTTGTATGCACGTTTTTTCCACCATTTTTTAGGGGGGTAAGTCAGATATTAATCCTCCATTTAAAACATACTTGTCTTAACCCTTATTTGATCCTAAAAAATACACCCTATTTTTGCTTTTTTTTTTTTAAAATCAATAAACTAAGTCAAATTTGAGTCAAGTCATTAAAACAGATAAATAGTTCAATTTACAGCGCTTAGTAAAGAAAGGAAGGGCGGTTAATTAAAGACAATACATTCGTTCACATACTCCTTTTTGACAAACCCATCAGTCGGAAAAGAAAAGCCAAGAAGATCATGGCATCTCAAGAAGAAGTTAATGAAATCAAGAAGGACGTGGCCAACCTAACTGAATTGATGAAGAGTATAGCTCTTCAAGTCAATGACCCTTTGAGGCAACAACAAATGGAGCTCATGCAAGAAAGCTGGAGCAAAATATTTAATGAGTATAGATTCCAAAGCATGCATTAGCTCACAAGGGGTCTTAGTGGACAAGGAACTTCTTCCGCAAAAGTTCAATGCCAGTGACATCCCTAAGTTTAAGGCAACATATAATCCTTACTTCCAGTTAAAAGGGTTCGAGACAATAATGAACATTAAGGGGATAGATAAGAAAATTTCTCATACATTGTTTTCTTTATCACTGGAAACTATTTGTCAACAATGGTTCTTTTCCCTAGGCAACGAAATATCCTCTACTTGGGATGTCAATGTAAATGCTTTTATCGATAGGTACAAGTATAATATTCAAGCTGAAGTTGATCATAGGGAACTTGAGATACTTAAACAAAAAGTGAATGAAGGTTTTACTTCTTTCTTTAATAAGTAGAGAGAAACCTCTGCTAAGATGATTGAGGTACCTACTGGAAAGGAATATGTGAGATTGTTCATAAAGAATCTCTAGGAAATACATTCTAAACATCTCAAGTATCAAAACAATTTGAATACTTTCAAGGCCGTCTATCACATTGGGATTATTATTGAAGACGACCTTGCAAAGAAAAAAGCTGCTAACGCTAACTCTAACAGTGGCTGGAAAGGAAAGAAGAACGACAATCCTTCTTCTTCCAAAACTACCCACTCAAATAATGTTAGGACTTTTAATCTGAATGAAGTCCTCGCTATGAATAATCAAGGAAAAAATAAACCATTTAGAAGAAATTTTACTCATATTGGTTTGAGTTATGACACCACATTTGACCGCCTTCATGCAAAATGTCTTATAACTCCTATTGGACCATTTGGGGATCCATCAGTCGAAAAGAGAATGGCTAATTGGAACCCCAATGCACACTGCAAATACCATCAAGGTAGGGGCCATCTTACTGAGAATTGGCTGAAAGCTAAAGGAAGGTATCCAGGACTTGATCAACAACAATAAACTCCCAGTGCCCCCTACAAGCAAGAAGTCAAGCATCAACAGTGCACCACTTTCTGACTCTTTGGCTATCTCTGATGAGGAAAATTCTGTTTATCCCTCATCTTTGATCAAACCAGTCGAAGAAACTCATGCCTTTGAAGAAGAAAATGAAGTATTCTTCAAGGCCATGAGTAAATTGTCCCCAATGCAACAACCGCCCACTAAAGAACATATGTTGCTCCTCGTATATTCGGTAGAGAAACTAATAGGCATGTGTAAAAGAATCCTTGAACGCACAGAAAAAGAAAGAAATAAACATGTCAATAAAGAGGTAACACAAACTACGAAGAAACCATTCTCTCTTCAAGTAGTCGAAACACCCAAAAGGAGCCATAAGTCTTACACTCCAATTGGGACCACCTATGCGAATATGTTTAAAGTGCTCTCTGAGAGTGGCAAGATTTAACCTCTCGAGCCGAAACTATTTGAATCACTAAAGAAGACATATAGGTTCTACTTTCCATATCATCAGTCAGGGGGACATATAGTAGAACACTATTTTAAATTTAAGGATTTAATTCGGAAACTGATTGATGATGAAAAGATAGTCCGAATTCCACAAGATAAAGATGCTACTATTAATGGAGTTTGGGACAGTGACGATGAAGACGTCTACCTTAAGTATATGGAAGAGACCTCATTCTCCAAAATATATCCAGGGACGACATTTGGGATGAAGAAGATTCACCCATAGATGTCCTCACAAGATCCGAGAGAATGCAACCTCCCATTACTTTGCAACAACTAAACCCTACTACTCAGCAAGTTCCCACCTATCATAGAAGACAACGATGTTGTTATGCAAATAAAGAAGACTAATGTTGATATGAACTTATGGAAACTCTTGGCAACATCCCATCAACATAGGTTGCAGTAATGAAAGCTTTGGACAAAATAGGGATAGATTCCAAAACCACTCCTAAGGGTTTGGCTAACTTTCTCACAAGTGATCTTCCTAGTCCCATCAATTTGATCAAATTTTCTTAAAAGGACCTACCTCCAAAGGGTGATAAGCATAAAAAAGCATTAAACCTCACATCAATCTGCAAGATGATGAATGACCCAATGACTCTTGTAGATAACGGATCAGCAATTAACGTCTGTTCACTTCGAACTACGAGAATGTTAGGGATAAAAAATGAAGACTTGTCTCCGTCTACTCAGGGAAAAAGAGCCTATAACAACACTCGCCACCAAGCTCTTGGAACTATCCCCATGAATGTAATGGCAGGAGTCATAGAACATGCTACTACTTTTCAAGTGGTATATATTAAAGCATCTTTCAACATATTGTTGGGATGCCCTTGGCTTCACTACTTAAAGGCCGTCCCTTCATCCCTTCATGAACAAGTGAAGGCTATAGTTGGAGGAATCCTGTCACAATTGATGCTTCACCAATGAGAATTAAGGCTATCGAGAATCCCATCATAAATATGGAGCACGATGAAGATGACGGAGACATTTTGGGCTTTAACGAAGAGGTCTCCTTAATTAAGGAGGATGAAAGGACCCTTCTTCACTAAGACCTCCACTCTAACATGACGGTAAATACTATCCTCAAGAAACAGGGAAACATTCCTAGAATGACCCTTGGAAAGAAGAAAGGGATAGCAAAGCAAATTGGATTACCTGGCCTCCCTAAATTGGACACTTTTAGATTTGGTTTCGAACCCACTCCAGAAGATCTTAAGCGAGCCTGGGAAAAAGCAAATGCGCGTAAGAATGCTCATACCCAAAAGAAAGCAATCCCAATGGATCATTATCCTCTTACCCTAAATGGAAAATTCAAAAAAGAGGGAGAAGATTATCCATGCTATGAATTTCCTGAACCCTTTGTCAAGAATGGGATAAGACAACCTGGGTTTGAAATATTTTTGGATAGTAATTTTCTAGATGATGTCCCAATTCCCATCCATATGGAGAAAGCACCCCCATTCTTTGAGTTTAATGTCATGGAACTTCTCTTTAGGTATGCGAATAATGAGCCAACGTATATCAAAGACAATTATTTTCTCTTTAAACATTACTACAAAGTGATAACTTTGATCCTTCCAAACTCACTCTAAAAGAGGACCTAGTTCAAGGATGGCAAAAGACCGTAAAGGTGACTACTCCAAGTGGAAGAAAGATCTCCATAGCAACCAGACAAGGACCAATGTTTGAAGAATCATCTGATTCAGAGTCTTCCCCTATTGAGTCTTCTAAGTCCTTAGTTATAGCACCTTCTCCTACTTCTTCTATTTTAGCACCTTCTCCTAGAATAGCTAATAATAAAGTCCCAATGGATGTAACTTTGTTTGATGTAATGGTTTCTGAATTCAATATATGTCCTCTTTTGCTTACTCTTCGTGTCATTCTTTAACCAAAGATGATGAGCATTGATCAACTAACAATGAAAATGACAAATAAATAATTAAAGAAATGGAAACACTTGAAAGCAAAACATCGATAATTAAGAATATTGTAACGGTTGACATCTCAAAAGATCCAACCATTAAAAGAGAAGTTAAAATTGGACTAACAGTTAATAAAGATGAAAGAGCCGATTTTATTAATCTATTAAAAGAATTTATCGATGAATTACTTGGTCATATGAAGATATGTCAGGCATTAATAGAGAAGTTGCTCAACACACAATTCCACTAATTCCAGGAATGAAACTTGTAAAACAAAAGTTACATTGAATAAAACCCGACGTAGCCCATAAAATAAAAGAAGAAGTACAAAAATAGATAACAGGAGGTTTTATCAGGGTATCTAAATACCCCGAAAGGGTTGCAGATGTAGTCCCAGTTCCGAAGAAGGATGAAAGGATACGAATGTGGGTCGACTATCAAGATCTAAATAAGGCAAGTCCAAAGGATGACTTCCCTTTACCACACATCGATATTATAGTAGATAATACAGTAAACCACGCACTTCTCTCATTTATCGATGGATATCGCAGGGTATAATCAGATTCTCATGGCAGAAGAAAACATAGAGAAAACAACATTTATAACACCTTGGGGCACTTACTGTTACACGGTGATGTAATTTGGGTTGAAAAATGCGGGTGACACTTACTAATGAGCATCAACTACTTTACTCCATGATATGATGCACAAGGAAGTTGAAGTCTATGTAGATGACATGATTGTGAAATCAAAGGATAGCCCAGGGCATTTGGTAGCCCTAAGAAAATTCTTTGAAAGGTTAACAAAATACAACATGAGGTTGAACCCATCCAAGTGTGCTTTTGGAGTCACCTAAGGAAAACTCTTGGGATACGTCATTAGTCTAAAGGAATAGAGATAGACCTAACCAATATAAAGTAGTCATGTCAATATCACCGCCCCAAACTGAAAAGAAAATTTGGGGACTCATTGTTCGGTTGCAATACATAAGTAGGTTCATATCTAAATTGACAACAATATGTGAACCAATATTCAAGAAGCTTAAAAAGAATGTGCCACTCATATGGGACGATGAGTGTAAAAAAGCCTTTGATAAGATCAAAACCACTCCCAAGAATCCCTCTTAGGTTATACTTAACGGTCACCAAAGAGACAATGGGGGCAATGCTCGCACAATAAGTACAAGGAAAAGAGAAGATACTAGAGTATGAAATACGCTATACACCACTTGAGAAATTGTTCCTCGCATTGGTGTGGACCACAACCAAGTTAAGACATTACATGCTCGTTCATACAGTCTTTGTAGTATTTTTGTAGGCGTCGTTCGAAGTGCGCCTACGTTAAAGCATGCGTGAATACGCTTGGCACTCATAGGAAGTAGGTATTTACATAATACGATTAGGGATAAAGAAAAGTAGGGAGCCGCCAACAAGTTTTAAAGGAACTTGTAAACCGTTCACGGATCATAAAAGGCAACCACGATAAAGGGACAACGATAGGCAACAACGATTAACCCGTGAAGGTTACACCCCATTCATAATCTATGAAATTAATAACTCCATATGGTTTGGAACCACGAAAGGAAGATCGGGGATGATGGTACGAAGTGAGTCATGGAGTCACATTCGTCCGTATTGGCCTCTACTCGATTCTTATAGTGAAAAGTGATTCCTGGGATCTCAAAGGCACACAAACAAAATATTCAATTTGCTCCAAACTACTGTTAGGATAAATTGGTTAAATATTAATGCAACACATATTTCCAAAATATTTGTGATCACCTGAATAACAAGATTAAAAAGGAACCTAAACCGGTTTTCCAAATTATCATATTAGGCGTGATTTTCAATTACATATTCCCATTAAACATGCAATATGGTGATCAACAAAATAAGCATTAATATTGAAGAAATTTAACAACAAATCTAACAATATAAAATCGTTAGAAAAATAATAGAAATAAAAGGAACATAATTCTTACTTTGATTTTGTTTGCCTGCAACTATAAAATAATAAACGAGTTAGTAACTTCAAGGAAAAATAATAAAACAATAATTACATTAAATTAAATCAAATAGAGTTTATTTGGGGCCAAACCCTCAAACATTTTTACCTTTCACGCCTTGGCTTAAGGACAGAACAACGATTAAAGTATGAACTCCTTGGAGTGCTTTAAGAGGGAATTTTGAAAGAAGAAGGGTAGGCTAGTGTTTAGGCTACAGCATAGAGGAGAGAAAAAGATAGAATTAATTGATGCCCCGTACATCAGAAATGAGGGGGTATTTATAGCAAAAATGTGTTGAGGGAACACAAAAAACCCTAAAAAGATAAAAACCCTAAAAAATTGCACCACGACACGGCAGAGGGCACCGTGACACGAGAAATATTTAGGGTACGGTGAATAAAACGCGTGAAGGGTTTATGCGGAAAGGACAGCAGAGGCACCGTGTCATGGGGAATCCCACCGTCAGACGGGGAAAATTTTCGTAAAACGGTGGACAAATGCCATGACACAGGAGCCTGTAGTCCGCTTTTCCATCTAAAGTCATTTTTAATCTTAATTTTGTTCAACATTTTTAAGTGCCGATTAATAATTTTGGGCCATTTATGATTTATTATTATTAATTGGGCTAAAACAAAATAAATAATAAAATAAATAAAAGGTTTGTGCCGAAATTAAAAATGAACTATGCTTTGACTAAACATCAAGACTGGTCCATGGACTATTCAAAAATTGAATTTAATTAAATACGATTTTTTAAGCACTCTCGGGATTAAATACTGAACCCGACCAATAATGGCGGTGAAAGGTTGTTCATCATCGGGTTTGGTTTTGGGGAGACATTTTTAGGTATCTAAAGAAGCCCCCACTTTGACTGAGTTTGTAGAAACGTCAGTTTCGAAAATGATAGTCAAAGTAGTTGATAGGGACGGAGAATGATTTATGACGTTCTGCAATCCTAAATCACTTTGTATACGCCGATACCTGCAGAAAAATGTTAGTTTCACTGATAAAAGAGTAAAAGGATAAAATACGTATCTGACAACAGTGTATCGGTGACAATTGAGTTTGGCAGCTTCCTATGCTTGAAGGAATCCACCGGATGACGTTTGTTGAAATGCTTTCCATGCCTGAGGAAAGCCGACTGATGAATTTGGTAGCTTTCTAAGTCTGAAGAAACCTACCGGATGATACTTTCCATGCTTGAGGAAAGTCAACGTATGATTTTGGTGTTTTCCTATGCTTAAAGAAACCCACCGATAATGCTTTCCATGCTTGAGGAAAGCCAACTTGGCGGTTTTCTATACTTAAAGAAAAATCCGCCGATAATGTTTTCCATGCTTGAGGAAAACCGACAACTGATGTAATCGCTCAAATTTTCAAGTATATGATGGTTCGATTATCCCCGAACGTGGGTCACAGATGATTTACCCTCAAGTCGACTATCCGACCATGTTAGGCGCTTAAAGTGTCAAAAAATACAACTCTAATGCTTGTTAGGGGTAAATTGGTAATTTTGGTACCCTTTGAATACCAATTAAAATTTTCCGTGCTATTCCGGTGAGAAAGTAACTGACCAAAAGTTGCGGAAAATTGTTCCAAATTGGTTAAAGATGCAAGAATATTTGCCAGAAGGTTGGAAGGAGCGTGCAGGACAAACAAAAGGACACCGCATCACGGGAATCAATCCCGTGTCACGATGGATTGCCCCATCTGACGGTGGAAATCTCTGTTATGCAGGACCCCTTTTTATTATTTTTTTTCTCTGCTGTAATTATCAACGTGCCACGATAATAGCACTGTCCCACGCGCGTAAATGTCTTTAAGTGGTGACGAGAATCGTGGCACGGGAACGGGGTAGCGTTTTTTTTGGCTTTAAATTTCAGCCACTACTTCCCATTTCTGTCACTTCCTATCACTATTTTCATTCTCGATCTTCTTCTATTCTCGATCCTTTTTTTTTTGTTTCTCAAATCACCTTGCCACGGTTTCTGGCACCGGCGCGCGGAGGTGACCACCGTGTCACGGCGTCCAGTCCTGTTGAACGACCTTTTTTATTTGTCGTTTTTGCTTCGATATTGCCACTGTTTTTCTTCGCTACTGTCTTAGATCGCCGCTGCTTTTCACCGCTGCTGCGTGAGCTCCATTGCTGACAGGGTACACCGTGACACGGACAGTGTTCACCGTGTCACGGCGGCAGAATCCCGTGCCGCGGTGGTTGCAGTTGTCGTACTGCATCATTTTCGCGGTTTTTCGAGCTTTTGGAGCTCAAATGTCCACCAAATTCTCTCTAATGTTTTGCTAGTTTTCTCATTTTCGATTTCTCACAAGGATCCATGTAATCTTCCCTTGCTTATGTCTCAAATTTAGTTGTAAATTCCATACTTTCTTGAAACCCTAAAAAAATTAAATTGGGGGTTTTTTAATTTTTAGCTTCCATGTAAAAATTCTTGCTATGAATTGACATGTATATGAATGTATGTGTGTTTGTGAGCAATTTGAGACCAAGTTTATGTGATTTGGTGAGAAATTGAGCAAATCACCCTTTTTTGGTACTACTTGTGTGAAATGGTGTTCTTGTTGTTCATGTTGTTCTTTTGCACTTGAAATGATGATATATTGGTTGTAGATCTTATAAAATATGCCATGATGTGCCGATATATCGTTCTTGTGCAATTTTGAAACATGCTCTGTTTTGTGTATGTACTATATAATCATGGAGAACATAATATCATGCAATTAGAAGAACATAGTATTATTTCATCATGGAGAAACTTAATACTAGAAATAATTCCATTATTTTGTTAATTTTTAGCCTTGAGGTAAATTTTTTGCGTATAATAGAAAATGCTGCTTGAGATAATTGTTAAGCCGTTTTTGAATAAATAACTAAATAACTTAGGAAATGATGCTAAGCATTTAGATTTTTATTTTTGTAAAAGCATGCCTAGACAACAGGATCGCAATCTTTCTACTCGTGGCCGGCGTCAGGCTTTTCGGGAGGACACTCCCACAGTTCCTGAGGGCAAGGACAACGATGCCCTAGAGACCGAGCTTCGCCCTTCTTCGAGTAGGGGCAGGTGGATTCCACCTCTGTGGACGCCAGATGAGTTGGTTTTCTACCGTGAAAACCACGTTTCTCACCGTCCACTTGCCGGCATAGTCGATGACACGCTTTGCCATCATGGATCCGGAGCTGGAGATTTGGTTCCCTAACTACATGGGATTATCACGAGGGATCCTGTTACGAACGCCTTGTGGGAATCTGTTGGTTTAGTAGATTTTTATTCGGCGGTCGCAGGGTTTCGTTGCCCCCGGGGTTGTGGCCCGACAATCGTTCGCACGTTGTTGGAGTATTTTTGGGATACTACAACCATTTTTCACTTTGCTTGGGGGGAGTTGACAGTGACCCCCCTGGATTTTAGCATGATCAGCGGTTTACGCTTCACCAATCGAGTTGTATAGCAGATGCCTGACCTTACTTTGGGGGCGGCTGAGGTAGCAGATTTGTTAGGTCCGGTCGTTCAGCACATCAGGACTCAGCCGGTGCCTCAAGGTGGTTCTAAGAGCGGGCGATCAGAGTTGGCTTCTGTTCTAGCCCGTGGCTTTGACATGGATGAGACATCACCTGAGCAGCAAGTGCGGATCTTCATTTTGATTCTCATTTCCGCGACTCTTTCTCCTCATAGGAGTTCACGGGCGCTCGTTTTCTACCTTCTTTCTTTGGTCAGGATCGACGAGATAGGATCCTTTAGTTGGGCCAGCCTTGGATATCCAGATTTTCTCTTATCGCTACGTCATGGTTGTAGGCAGATGAATGACCAGGCCCCTATGACTGTCTACGGTTTATGGAGAGTCGTAGAGGTGACGATCTTTCTTCTTGTTTTGTTTTAATTTGTTTGAATCATGTGCTTAAAGACTACTTTTGATTACAGCTATGGTTTCGTAAGAACTTTCCGGGATTGGCCCATCGACGGCGTCGTGGAGCGATCCATGACTTCCTTGTCGGACCTAGCTGGCGTGACCGAGGCGAGTCACGAGTGGAGTCCGTCCCTACGCTACGCGGGCTGCTACGCCGAGGCACCTCTTCCGTTGGTGTAAGAATTAATTTTGCAGCATGTTATTCTCTAACTTGACGTTATTTATTGTATTCATTATAACTTTTTATTGTTTTTAGGTTGCTGTTGATATCCAGTATCGGCCTTGGGCTGGGTTGACTGATCTTCCCGAGGCCTTGCAGCTTTCGGTGCACCGTACTGTGTTTCTTGGTACTGGATGCTTTGTTTGGTATCTAGGGGAGCGTGTTGTTCTTCAGCAAAGAGATAATCGCTTAGTGGTGCCCTTGACTCCACCTGAGTCGATGCTGGACTCACGTTTGCTTAGGGAGTTGATAAACAGGGGAGAGCGCTACACTTTCCCTTGGTAGGAGCTTGTGCGTATGGAGGGCGATTATTCGCAGGACTTGCTTCCCTCTTTGGCTCTTCCACCCCGTCTTCCTGAGGTATGATTTCTTTTGAGAATTTTGTTGCTAGTCTTTGTCTAAACCGTCGAATAACCTGATTATTATATTTGATCATATTTTCAGACGAATGTTCGCCGTGTGGGGAAGATTGAGGTCCTGCCTCAATCCGTCCGCTACCCGGGGCCGATCGGTATTACTGAGGATCATATTGCTGACGCACCAGAGGGTTTCAGACAGGCGTAGGAGTCTTTTCTTGATGTGTTTGAGCCGGTAAGCTTTTTGACACATTATTCATCCTTTTTAATACCGCTTGTGACTGATTTTTCTTTGCTTTGTTCTCAGCCTACTCACCCGGAGATGATGGGATTCATGAAGCTGGTTGACGCTTTGAAGTACTGCATCATCACGCCTTCATCTTCACAACCTTCACAGCATGAGTTCAAACCAGTCATTACTCCTGTGGAGTAGGGTTTATACTCAGTTCAAATGTTTGGGGAGCTTCCTCCACCGGTGCCTGGCTTGTTTTCAGTTCCAGCGTTTGGGACGATGCCTCCACCGACGCTTCCTACCTCTTGGAGTCAGTCTACGACGTTTTCCAGTTGGATAGGTCCTAGTAGGGATACTACTCCTCATACCTAGATTATGGCGGGACTATTTTGTTCACCGTTCCCGTATTCACAAGCTGAAGATGACACTGATCCTCACTCTTCTAGTTCTACAGATTTTTGACCGAGGGTCTTTATTTTGTACTTTGGTGGATGACACTTGATACTGCTTATGCATCATGATTCACTTTGTACATTATTCACAGTTTATGCATTTATTAGTGTGTATTAGTGTGTGCTTGAGACTCATTGTGTTTGATTGTGTGTTTATTAATGACGCGAAAAAAAACGTAAGTGGAGGGTACCGACCTTCCCCAAAATAAATACAAAAGAAAAAAACGGGACAAGTTTTACAACTTCCCCAAAAGAAAAAGGAAAATAAAAATAAAATAATAATAAATAATAGGGATAAATAGAAATAAGAATAAAGCTAAGTAATAAATAAATAATAATAATAAATAATAAAGATAATAAAATAAATAATTAAATAAAAATAAAACAAAAATAAAATAATAAAAAATAAAAATAAAATAAAAATAAAATAAAATAAATGGAGAATTTTATTAGGAATGAAACTTTCGAAAAACAGAATTAGAAGATAAACGGTGAAGATAAAACAGTAAAAATCCGGATAAAAATAAGCAAAGGATAAAAAAAGAAAACGCGTGGGCACCGCGACACGGCACTGTACACTGTGTCACGGCAAAGGCTGCCATGTCGCGGTATTAATTCCTGTGACACGGTGGAAATTCCCGTGTCACGGTGCGCGTATTCTGCTTTGGTGTAGTTTGCACGCGTAGGAAGATAAATTTTTAGTGTTTCAAGCGTTTTGGTTATAAAATAGGATAATCATATTCGTGATATGAATAATTACGAAACACAAAAATAGTTAGAATTTCATATTTCAATAATAATGTCTCAGAATTTTGATAATACATTGCGCAACTGGTCTTGGTCTTATTCTTTGATCAATGCTGACAAAAGAGAGTTGGAATTGTTTCATGTCAGAGGCTTATTAGCCTTGAGGCATGTTGCAATTGAACATAATTTTCTTGGGGCAGCTTTAGACTATTGGAGTCCAGAAACACATTGTTTTAAATTTGATTACGATGAAATTTGTCCCCTGCTAGAGGAATTCGGTGCCATCTTTGGGTTTCCTGCCAGAAATCTCATTGCCATGCCTACCCTACATGAGTATTATTACCAAGACTTTGAACGCCATCCGAATCTGACAGATCCAGATTTAAATAAAATTGTGTGTGGTAATGAGGTAGATTTAGAAAAACTTGCCAATTTGTGTTTCAATCGCCCTGTCTCTGAGTCTTATCATGTATACCGTAGAAGGGCTTATATTTTTTGTATGTTTAGCAAACTTTTATTTGCAAACGGTAGGGTAGGACATGCTTGTTTAGCGTCTATGCTTGAACATGTTGAATCTGAGAGATTTCCTATGCCTACTTGCCTTGGAGAAACTTTGCGCGACCTTGACGAAACAAAAATTGACCGAAAAGCTGTCAGGAAGGGCTCTCTAGTACTGTTGCAGGTAAAAACGCGCTCTGAGTAGCCCCTGTGACACAAAACAGGCACCGTGTCACAGTGCATATTTGCCGTGACACGGTGGTTTTCTGCATTTGTTTTTGTTTATTTTGCAGATTTGGTTGATGGAGTGTTTAGAACATTTTGAAGTCCCCGACGATATTGAAAAATATGGTCCCAACGATCTAGTCCGCATGAAGAAGAATTACTATGTGAAAATGTCATATGATGATTGGAAGAATTTCTTTGCAAAGAGAGAATTTTCCATTCGGTGGGTGGTGCCTTGGTGAAGGCTTACTAGGATGGTTGACACGAATGATACTTCGTATTGTCGCGTTCCTTGTATTTCAAAGTTGACTTTTTATTGTCCTTCTCGATTGATGCGACAATATGGACTTGAACAAGTAGTTCCACGCTATAACGATAGTCCTCGTGAAGTATTGTTGCATGAAAGTAACGTTCACAAGTACGAGGATTGGAAGACCTTTGTGGACCGTTTCTGCAAGTAACCAAGCTCCTCCTCCCTTATCTAGTGCATACAAGGCATGGTTGAATCCTAGAAGTAGAATAGATCGAGTTGGATCACACAACTTTGATGTGAAGGAACGTCTTGGAAGTAAGAAGGCGCCTCCTAAAGATCGTCTAGGTATGAGGACACAAGGAATTGAGTTTAAGACTCCTATAATGCCTAAAAAGAAGAATTATGTGAAAGGAAAGGGTAAGGAAAAGATGGATTATAGAGAGAAGCAATCGAAGAATTCTAAGAAAGGTGAAAAGGGTGAAAGTTCGACTAGGGGTGTGACAGTTCGGGCTACAAAAAACACATTAATGGTGAAGGCCGACCTAGTTGAAAAAGAGAAGGAGGTTCCTAAAGTGAAGAAGGATTAGATCAATATTTGCTTTGCTTATATGATTTATAATTTTTATTTTTAAAATATGGCGCATGATGCCAATAAATGTAGTCACATTTATTTCAATAAAAATAGCATATTTATTTTCGCCCTAACAACAGTTCGACCTAGTCACTTTTTCTTTATATTTTTTTATATATCCGAGTCAAGAAGTCGGACGCAATGGAAGAATAATAACAAATGTCGAACAAATAACAGAATTCGCAAAATCCAGTTTTACTGCGCCACAGAACAATTCACCACATACTTTTTTTTTTTTTGGAATTCCACCGTGCCACGGTGGAACTCCCCGTGGTGCGGCATAACTTTTTTTTTTTTAATTTTTTTTTCCTGGAATTCCACCTTGCCACAGTGAAATTCCCCGTAGTGCGACAATTTTTTTAAAATTTTTTAAATTTTTTTTTTATGAAATTCCACCGTGGCACGGTGGAAACTGCCGTGCGACAGTGTATGTTGACGTGGCGTGGTTGGTGTTGAACTGGCGCAATGAATATTCTTCTCGCTTTAGCTCCATTTTGTTGTTTTGTGTGTTGTACTTGATCGACGGAGGAAGGATTTTATTGTTTAAAGTGGTCTGGCCCCCTTGAGGGGTTGCCTACGTATCCTTAAAAGGAATCAGGCCAAACGTAGCTCTATCGGGTCATGAACCCCAGCAACTAGGCATAAATTTCTTGAGTTGATCCAAGTTAGTTAAATTGTGGAAACCGTTACCATCCATGTCTACTAATTGTGCTGCTCCGCCAGACAAAATGGATTTAACAATGTACGGACCTGACAAATTTGGTCTAAATTTTCCTCTTGGATCCAACACATTTTTGCGAAGTTCCTTAAGCACCAAGTCACCTTCATTGATGTTCCTAGTCTTGAATTTTTCATTGAAATGTCGCGCCATACGTTGTTGGTAGTTTTGGACATGATGCAAAGCTGCCAAGCGTTTTTCGTTAAGTAAGACTAGTTCATCATATCTTGCTCTAATCCAGTCGACTTCATCTAGTTGGCTTTCCAACGCGATTCGGAGAGAATGGATTTCGAGCTCTATTAGTTGTATAGCTTCAACTCCATAGACGAAAGAGAAAGGGGTAGGCCCCGTTGATGTACGAATAGAGGTTCGATAACCCCGAAGGGAGAAATGTAGCTTACTTGGCCAATCTTTGTAATTTTCTGTCATCTTTTCGATGATAGTTTTCATATTTCTGTTGGCCGATTCGACCGCACCATTTGTTTGTGGCCTGTAGGGTGATGATCGGTGATGCTTGATATGATATTTCTATAATAGTTCTGTGCACTCGGCTTGGAAATGCGTTCCATTATCACTGATCATCCCATGAGGTACCCCGTAGCGGCATATGATATTTTTCTCAATGAATTGAGCTATATGTTTTGCTGTTAACTTAGCATATTAGGCAGCTTCGACCCATTTGGTGAAATAGTCGATTGCTACGAGGATGAATTTCTTGCCCCCCTGTCCTGGTGTCATTATCTTTCCAATGGTGTTGATACCTCTAGTAGAGAAAGGCCATGGAGAAGTATATGTGTAGAGAAGCGAAGGTGGAACGTGCTGTAAATTTGCATAGATTTGACACTTCATACATTTTTGACGTATCCGTGACAATCTCTCTCCATAGTAGTACAATAATAACCTTGTCGTTGAATTTTCTGGACTAACATCTTAGCATTCATATGCGTTCCACATATGCCGGGATGAAGGTTTTCCATAATTTTTTGTGCTTATTTCTTGGCTATGTATAAGAGATTTCTCCCTAGTGTAGTTGTGAAGTTCCTCCCTGATGAGCACATACTGTGAGGCCAGGAGCCTCAAAGCATAGCGTGCCCTTTTATCAGTATTAGGAGGGTATTATCTCTTTGTCACATAATTAAGGATATATGTATACCATGGTTCTTCATCTTCTTATTGTGCTTCTTGTTCATCATCAAGTGCGAGAACATAAGTCGGCTCATATCTTCTTTCTATGGTCAACGACATTCTGATTGTGTCCGTTGGAATTCTCACCATTGATGCTAATTCAGCCAGTGCGTCGGCAAACTGGTTTTCTTCTCTAGGCAAGTATGTATATTCCACTTCATCTAGTTGCTCTGTGAGAGTTTCCAGATGAGATTGATACGTAGCGAGACTTTCACTTCTCACCTTCCATCTCTTGGAGATCTGGTTAATGATTAGTGACGAATCACCCTAGATTATGAGCTTCTTAATTCCCAAGGCCACAACTGTTTCTAATCCCAAGATTCATGCCTCGTATTCTGCGGCATTGTTGGTGACATCAAAGTCGAGCTTCATAGAAATTGGGATATGCTCTTCATTTGGTGACACAACCAAGACTCCTACACCACAAAACTTTTGGTTTGAAGCTTCGTCAAAATAGAGAGTTTAGCTATCGTCTTCAGTCATGAGTAGATCTTTGTCTGGGAAATCATACTCATCTTCTTCTAGTGGAAAATCTGCTCGGAAGTCAGAAACCGCAGAACCTTTGATGGCTTTTTGTGGTAAAAATTTCAAGTCAAACCGAGCAAGGTTGACTATCCACCTTGATAATCTGCCATTGAATGTTGCCTTTTCGAACAAGTACTTGAGAGGATCTATCTTGGACATGACATGCACTGTATGACTGAGCATGTAATGTCTTATTTTTGATAGGGTAAAGTCGTATCCCCTAATCAAAAATAGTTACCTAAGTCCTCTAACTAAAGTAGATAGGGAAGTAGGGTCGAACTCCACAGGGAAATAGGTCTTTTTACCCCTAATTAATTAATATAATCTAAATTATCGAAGTGACCAATATTTTTGTGAATAAAATCTAAACTACGGAGAATAAAGTCGAAAGGAATAAAGTAGGGAGAAAATCAAATATTAAAGGCCTAGGGCATAGGTTCACTAATAAACAATATTCCAGGGAAATTCACAATAAGCAATCATCAAGCATTAGTTAATCAGATTATAAAGGGCTTTCGCTACATATTATAATCACAGAGTTAATTTACCGGTATTAAATCTCATATGTCGAATCTCGACTTAACCATTTATAAATTAATCCGCCTATTGAAACTAAGCCTACATATCAATTCTCATCTGTCAAATCTCGAATTAAAATTGCTAAACTCATACAATTAAATCTTGCCAAACCTAATTGCATAGCATTAAAACAATCAGTAGGAAATCAACCAAGCATTAATAATTAACAATCACAAAATTACCCCTTCATATAATTTATTAGATCCCCATAAACCCTAGAAATTAAACTACTCACACATCATCATAACTAAACTAATCAAATAAATAAATAAAAGCATAATCAAAGAAGTAAATAAGATAGCTGAAATTAAAACAGAAGAAATTGTTACCAAAAAGAAATCTGGAATTAATGGAAGAATTAAGAACAAAAGTTTAGAGAGAATTTAAGAGAGAGAAAAATTCTAAGTAGAGAGAGAAAGTCTAAGAAAGAAGGTAATCTAAAAAATCCGTACAAAATCGTACTTAAACATTTTTCTAAAACAAAAATTAAGGCTAAACTAATCAGGTCTTTAAAAACGCGCACTCGATCGAGCACGCCTTTTTCTTCGCGTTCCTTCCCAGCAGCATCGCCCGATCGTGCTAGATGCTCGCACGATCAGGCGCGCTATAGCACGCACAGCACCATTGCCTTGCCGCGCCCGATCGTGCTAGAGGTTGCCTGATCGGGCGATTGCTTCATTTTGAGGCTTGGACTTCGATTGGGCTTGATTTCTCGGCTTAATCCGGATTTCCTCCTTGGGTCTTGAACACTCGGTCCGAATACCTCGGGATCCCAATTACCGAGCCCTTAATCACTGTCTCTCACCGATCCTGGGCTCCTAAAGTGGTCATGTCCTTCTAGCTTCCGTAGTTGATCCATAAAGCCTGGGAAAATGTTCCAAGAGTGAAATTTCCTGTAAAATACAACTAAAACTACGAAAACACTAGAAAACACAAATTAGTAATAAAAGTGGCCCGAAAGAGCCAAAAACACTACTAATAACGACCAAGGGACAGAGGTAAAACATTATATAAAATGGACATATCAAACTCCCCCAAGCCAAACCTTTGCTTTTCCCTAAGCAAAGAGCTCATCAATGAACATATAAAACATACTTCACCCCAATAATCAAATCAAGCACCAACGATTCAAAGCAAATCTAATGAACATGCTTCAACATCAATCAATCTTATTCATCTAATCACCCTTCCTCCCCAACAATTGTCAAGTAGAGCAAACCACAAGAGCATATAGAATTCAAGACTAGTGCTCACACACTCAACTATCATTTATGTGGCGAGTAAAAGATGTACTCGATCGCTCTCCAACCAAACCCTTTTAATGTGAACAATGCCCTCCCAACTCACACTCTCGTGTATATAGAAAATATGAACGCTCATTGTAGGGAATAATTTCAAGCCTTTAAAATCCCACTAGCTTGAACCCCACTGTGATCATACACTAAAGTACGGTGGCGTCCAAAAGGGAAGAAGATAGAGCAAAAGAGTCGCCAACAAGTTTTTAAGGAACTTGTAAACCGTTCACGAGGTGAAGGTTACACCCCTTAACGATCCAAGAGATCGTCAAATCCATAAGGTCATGAACCAAATAAGGGTTCGGGGATGAAGGTACAAATCCAACCTAAAAGAGATTGAACCTGCCCTAATAATAGGCCTCTACTTTATTCTGCTCGTATTTATGTGCGCTTTCTGATTAACATACAATCAATAGGATTAACCCTAAACCTATTTAATCTATGTTGGTTGAATTTAATGCACAAATAAACCTATTATTGGCGATCACTTGAAATTATAATCACAATTAACCCTAACAACATTATTAATATCTTATTAAGCGTGATTGCAAATACCAATTCCCTTTAACATACAATAAAGGTGATCAAGCAATAACAATAAAATATGATACATATCAAGAAACATAATAAATAAATAATCAACATCATGAATAATAAAAATAATATCAATCATAAAAATAAATTATAATTGAAATAATCATAATCATGTTAAAGCATAGCAAGATCCTAGGCATGATACTAACAAGATTAATAACAAACCCTAGCATGTCACTAAGCAATAAAAATCAAATCTTTAACCCTAACATGATACTAACATCATAAATATTAGGAAGAGAATAATAGGAAGCATCGTAGCAATCATACTTGATATTAAAATTACCCTAGACATGATATTAGGAATCAAAATAACAATCTAAACATGATATCTACATCATAAATCAATTAAACCAATTAAAGTATTTACTTGGATGCCTCGTACCTCTTTCTAATTACAAAATACACACGTTAGTAACTTCAAGGAAAAATAATAATCAAAGCAATTAAATTAAATAATTGAAAGAGAGATTTGGGACCAAACCCTCAGAAATTAAAACCTTTCACGTCTAGGGCGAAGGCAACTTCGAATATGGCTAGGTGTTTCTAGATCTTGTGAATGCGGAATTTTGTATTCGAGAAAACAAAGTTTTAGAAAAGAAAGAATGAAATATTTTAAGAAGAGAATTGAAGATTCTTGGTGAATGAATATTGATAATCCGTGAATGAAAACGGAGTTTTTGATACGATATTTATAGAGAAAATCATCCAAAAAAGATAATTTATCAAAACAGAGTCTGAAGACCACAAAACTAACTTGGCGCCAGCCCTGGCTCATTGGCGGCAGGACCAGTGGCTAGCGCCAGGCGCCAAGGCCTGGGGTTGGACGCCAAACCGGCTTTCAACGCGTTTTCGAAAATCTGATAAATTTCCCGTACTGGAAGATAAAATAATATAATTTCAGTCGAAAATGCTATTTGATCTAATTAAAACTCTGAAGAATCCTAATTGAATTAAGAATGATAAAACTTCTAGAATGTTCTAGAAGACCAAAACCATTCCTAATGGGAATGATAAATCATATTAGGCCCTCCCCTAGATCATTGGGCCGTACTTAAAGCTCAAACCGGGCCCAGTTTAGTAAATTGGCCATAAATTCCTCCATATTCATCGGAATCGGGCTTATAATATATCGTTAGAAAGGTCTTTGCAAACCCCATCCAACTACACCACTATTGGACCCATATCATGGACCAACCAAACTGGATTGGCTGTTTTCTTAAAATAAAGTTTTCAAAAACAGGGAGAAGAGAAAAGAAAAGAAATAAAACTTTCCGCAACACTAGACCTTTCCACACTTTCGTTTCATTCGATTATGATTCGACGTGAAAGATACTCATCACTGGGTTTGGTTTTGGGGAGACACATTTGGGTGTTTACAGAAGCCCCCACTTTGACTGAGTTTCGAGAAACGCAAGTTTCGAAAACGAAAGTCAAAGTAACGATAGGGACGGAGAATGATTCAGAACGTTCTGCGATCCTAAATCAATCTTGTAACGCCGATACCTGCAAAACTAGCATTAGTTAAACAGATAAGAGAGTTAAGAAACGCGTATCTTGTACCGTCGAGCACACGTCTCTGAAAGTAACCGATTGTTGCTGTTGCTGCTTTTTTGATGACCTCCTGCAAGCTAGAGAACGCCATCCCGCTTGAAAACCGCTACGCCTTGTAACTGCTTCCAATTAGAAGATTGCTTCGCCTGAAACTATCCTCTCCGCTATGATAATATTCTACGTCCAAGGGAATATCATCGAAAATTATTTCTCTTAAAATAATTCTCATCCGCATTATGATCATCTTCCATGCCTCAGGAATTATGATCGAAGACAATTTCGCCCTGAAATTACCTTCAGTTGTTTGTGAAAACTTTCCGCAAGCTAGGGAATGATGCAGAAGACATCTTCTCTTGAAGTCATCTTCACTTGATGCGATAATCTCCCAAAGGAAAATACCGAAGATCCACGCCTGTCGATCTTTAAAAGTTTGCCTGAACTTTGCTTTTGCTATGCCTGTATGTCGGCGCTCTTCTGCTCTGAACCTGTATGTCGGTGCTCTTTGCCAATGAACCTGTATGTCGGTGCTTTTTGCTAGTGAGCCAATGCTTAGGCGCTTTAAGCTAAGTGAGACGATCTTTCCATCAGGTCGATCACTTTACGTAATCAAGCCGATTACTTAATCATGTCAAATTGCTTAGAGGGGCTAACTGGCGTACCAAGGAACCCAAAATATGTTGCAGAAAGCTAGCACAACCCCATCAGGTGGCTGACTGCTTTGGCGTCGCTGAAAATCAATCAGCGCCAGATTTATATCATTAGCGCCATGCGCTGATATTGGCGTCTGGCGCCAAGCACAGAATGTGACGCCAATGCCTAGGGACTGGCGCCAGCACGGATTCTTCTTTAAAAACGGTTTTCCGTTTTATTTCGTGCTCTGTTCGTCACGAAACAGCCCGAGAGAAGTCCGAAAACTTCAATTGATCGTTGCTCATTCGTTTCTCAACCGAATTCGCTCAAATTTGTTGCAAATCAAAGCTCTTCTCATCCATATTCCCGATCTATGTAAGTTTTCCTCCAACTCACACCGGCTTTTATGAATTTTTGGCATGTTCATTCACGAATTTCATGAAAATTCGAAACTTATGATGCTCAATTTGCTTTGTTTATCAAGTTTTATGCCATGAAATTTCTTGTTTATGTTTGTATATTGCCTTGGGAGTAATTTGAGACTTGTTTGACCCAATTTGGTGAAAAAATGAGCAATCCACCATTGTTGGACCTCTTAGGGTCGTGAAGAACAATGTGGCTTGTTCTCGTTGTTTTTGCTAGCAATTCTTGTTCAATTTGTCACAATAATCACTAAAGTGTTGCAAGAAATTGTTTGATTGCTTGAAAAAATGCTGTCATGCTCAATTTGAATATGTGCTCTGTTTTAGTACTACGTACTCTATTTTTTTTGCGAACATAGTATCATACGGCTAGGCAAACCTTTAGATACTATAGAACCTCAATTTATGATGATTTTGCACAATGTAGCATGGCTAGACAATGAGGCTCAGGTTCACGGTCCCGAAACACTAGACGGGAGCATGAGCCCGTGGAGGACGACACTACACCGTCCACTTTGCTTGGTCAGCTCCCAGAGTGGGATGAGCAAACCTTGTTCTTTGCCCCTGTCCACCACATTTCTGAGAGGGTGAGACGGGGAACTGAGCCTGGGAGGACACGGCATCACGGCTCTGGCTGTGATGGTCTAGGCGATTTGTACAGGATGCATATCGCCAGAGATCGAGAGACGAGACTCCTATGGGAGTCTTGCGGATTGGTTGCCCTGTTTGAGACCTCCGAGGCTATGGTTGCCTCCAGCGGGGGTCACCACGTAGTACGTGCTCTGGTGGAGTTCTTCTGGGATACCACCAACACTTTTCATTTTCCTTGGGGTGAGATGATGGTCACTCCTACAGACTTCAGTCTCATCATAGGACTGGAGTTCTCTTCTGTGCCACTGCCATTCGACGGCAGTATCGATGTATTTTCTCAAGAGGTCGAGGAACTATTGGGGCCGATTGTTGTTCGGGCCCAAGCTGAGGTCGAGACAACTCAGTTCAGTGCTAGGGGGATTCGCCGCTCGACGCTGGCAGCGGCTCTTGATGACGATGCGACCTCCCGAGAGCAGCGGGTGCGCATCTTTGTGCTGATATTGTTGTCAGGGACATTCTCCCCTGACAGGGGTAGTAGGGCATTGCTTTACTACCTCCCTGCTGTTCGCGATCTCCAGCGGATCGGGACTTATGATTGGGCCAGCTTAGCCTATACTGACTTCGTTCGCGCACTGAGGGACTCGTGTCGCCACCGGTCCTTTAGAACGAACGTTGCTCTGTCTGCTTTCTGGAAAGTCGTAGAGGTGAACATTATTCCCTATAAAGTTTAGCGCTATATGTTAGGCAGCATTTACTCATACTTTAGCTTTTTTGTAGATCTGGTTTTATGAGTACTTTCCTTCCATTGCGCCGGCGAGACCATCGCCGAGGGGGTATCCGGTGAGAGCCTCTTGGGGCGGCCACCATGTGGACCTGCCTACTGCACGTGTCCGGAGTCGGATCATCTCGGTACGACTTTTAGTGTTTGTCTTGCTCTTCTGCAACGTTTTAGGCATGTTCTTATGTGATTGGTATTCTTGTAGGGACCTGAGGTAGTATCCCGACCATGGGGTGGTTGGACAGTCCCTGGATTAGCCGCACAGTACTCTGCTGAGCGTCGCTACTTTTTGGGGACCTACGGAGCGGTTGTATACTTAGGAGAGAGAGTTGCTAAACAACACTCTTCCGATATTTTTGTTGTTCCTGCTCCTCCACCACGTCACATGTTCGACGAGAGAGAATTGTCGAGCATGGTTGAGGATTCTGGTTCCCTCTGGCGGTCCCATGTGATCCTTGGGCGGAGTTATGCTGAGGAGCTACTTCCTTTGTTAGCTCCAGCCCCCGTGCCGGCCGAGGATGTGAGGGTAAGATTCTTAACTTCTTGTTTTTCGCTGAGTAGCCCCCAAGTAATACCTTGCTGATTTCTTTCTGTCTTAGCAGGATGGTCCCACTGAGTTTGTGCCACCCCGTATGTCCATCCACTACCAGGGGATGTACGGGCCGATCGAGGAGATGATTTCTCCGGCTCCTTAGGGCGAGCGCTCCGTGGAGCGGTCGATTCCTCGTCACCAGACTAGGGTAAGTATAATTCTAATTCAGAATCTTGTATTTAGTTATCATGCATTTTTACTGACTTGACTTTCCTTGACAGTTCTCACGTGAGGTGGTTTCGGCTATGGCACGATGCATAGATGCCTTCCGGAGCCAACTCGTTCGGATGAGGAACACGGCTACCTGTCGTCGAGACGACGCTGTCCGAGAGGTAACTTTTCTTTACTTATTATTTCTGCACTATGGCTTCAGTTTTTTCTCTTGTTCCTGATTTAATTCTTTTTGCAGGGTCAGCCGATTGCTTCTCACACCCGTACGAGGCCTGAGGGGCGGAGAGAGCCAGCGAGGTCTAGCTCGAGACGTCGTCGTACTTTGTCTGGAGGTAGAGGTGGTCGTTCTGAGGCTGCTCGAGCCGATGTTGCTGAGGGCTCCGGGTCTTCTTCTGAGGGTGCTCCTGCTGCACCGGTAGGAGAGGCTACTTCGGCTTTCAGAGGTGGTGGGATGTACGAGGTTGGCTCGTCATCGCAGCAGCCTCCGCGGTCTTAGCCTCAGGTTGACCTTGGCTGGAGCGGTCCTGTTTTGAGTTTCCCTCCTCTTACGGAGACTGGAGCTGGTGCTGAGGCCGGAGCTGGTGGAGAGGTGACTCCTCGGACGGCGCAGTTTTATGGCATGATGGGCCTACGTCCTTCGGTGCCGTAGTTTGCTTCTGTATATGCATTTTATTTTGACTTTTTATAGAACTTTGCCTTTGACTTGTTATTTAGACACTCTGTACATTCTGTTATTGCTAATTTATCTACTATTATGTAGTGTGTGCAAATGTGATGACAATTATGCGCAAAAATTCCGTCATTTTTATTATTGATGGAGGATATTATCCGACTCTCTCCCCCAAAAGGAAAAATAAAACGGAGAAAAAGGCTGATTTTTGAATTTTAATATAAACTCAAGAGAAAATAAAAATTAACTAAAAATAATCGCTATAGTTAATTAATTAATAAAAGGATAGAAAAATGTTTAGAAGAAATTAAAACGGGGTCATAAAGCCATTAACCGACTCTAA
Organism: Chenopodium album; assembly: GCF_948465745.1. Taxonomy (NCBI): domain Eukaryota; kingdom Viridiplantae; phylum Streptophyta; class Magnoliopsida; order Caryophyllales; family Amaranthaceae; genus Chenopodium; species Chenopodium album. The sequence continues at coordinate 44,722,987 of NC_137839.1, forward strand.
TTTAATATAAAAACGCAAACTGAGCACGCGCGGCTGTCCGCTGACTTGGCGCCAGCTGGCGCCAGCTGTGGCTCGTGGCGCCAGGCGCTATTTCTAGCGTGTGGCGCCAATAGCAGATGGGTGACGCCAATTTTGGGTGTGTGACGCCAATTGACGCTGACTACGTATTCTAGTCAGGTTGAAATTCCTCGCAATTTGTGCATAAATAGCCCCCTGCTCAGCCGATTATTCACATAATTCCAGCGAAAAAATTATTCTTCTCCTTTAGAAAAAATAATTATCATGTCTTTAGCCACCAAAACCTTCACCCAATATTCTCATGAATGGTGTCGATCTCTCAATGCTAGAGAAAGAAAAGAATTGGATTTATTTCACTTGGGGGGAATATATGGCATAAAAGGGGTAGATCTGGACATAGACTTCATACATACCGTTTTAGAATATTGGAACATTGATACACATTGTTTTAGAATAGGGTATGATGAAATTAGCCCTTTGCCAGAGGAATTTGGTGTTATTTTAGGCTTCTCTGCAATAGACCTGATAGTAATCCCTAGGGTAGATGCATATTACTATAAGGATTTCGAGCGCTTCTTTAACTTGAAGGAAAGGGATTTATCAAAAATAGTAGATGGCAATGCAGTGAACTTAAAAGAATTCGCACGCTATTATTTTGATAAACCGCTTTCTGAATCTTTTCACATATATAGAAGAAGGGCGTTTTTATTCTGCATGCTTAATCAATATTGTCTTAGTAGTGGTAAAATAAACGAGGGTCAATCAATTATAACCACTGTGCTAGAACAAATTGAATCAGGGAGAAATCCAATGCCATTGACAGTTGGAGAGACTATGATTAGTCTAGATGAGTTGAAAAGGGACCCAAAAGCACCTCTTCGCTGTTCTCCAATTTTATTAGAGGTAGAAAAATAATATTTTTAATTACAGAAATCAAAAAATATATTTTTGTATTGTAATATTAATTTATTTGCATTGGAATTTTTTACAGATGTGGCTAATGGAAAGGTTAGGATTAATTAGCCCTCCGGACGACATTGAAAGTTATACGCCCACTTGCTTTGTGAGAAGAAAGAAGCGCATCCCTAAAATTGGGCGCCATGGGTGGAAGAAAGTCTTTGAATCACGTGATTTCGCTATCAAGTGGGTCATCCCATGGTGGAAAATAAAAAGGATGGTTGGTGTTAACAAGCAACCTTTCTGCCGTCTTCCAAGCTTGTCTCGCATGACATATTATTACCCCTGCAGAGTAAGGAGACAATATGGCTTGCTTCAAAATATTCCTTCCGGGGATCTTCGTCCTCCCTATGAGTATCCCATATCTCAAGAAGTAGATAAATTTGACACTTACCGGAGCGCTAGACCTTTAAGGGAAGTGATTACCCAAAAGGTTCCCCCCTTCTTTACCTAATGATGTAAAGAAGTGGTTGTTGAAGAAGTCTTCAATTGATCAGGGTAGAACCGATGTGAAGAATCGTCTAGGTGACAGGGTGACACCGGCCAAGGAACGCTTAGGTGCAAGAATTGAGTTCAAGACACCTACAATGCCTAAGAAGAAGAATACTACTAAAGACAAGGGGAAAAGGAAAGCTATAGACAAGAAGACGTGGGTGGAAAAGAAGCATGGGGTGCTAGCTAAAGGAGAAACAATCTATTCTAAAATTGAATGTAGGTCCTCTAAAGGATGCCTACTGGCTAAAGTAATGGATGAAGAGGAGGAAACGGAAAAGAATTGGAAAAGGGAAAAGAAGGAGAAGAAAGACTAGAACATTGCTTAGCTTTAGATTTATTAGATTGTTAATTTTTATTTAAAGTTAATTTATTTCAGCTTTATTTAAATTCCATTAACAATGCAATTTTATGAAATTTAAGCTTTCAATTTAATTGTTACTTTAAATTTATTTTATTAAAGCAATGAAAAACTGAAAAAATTGATTTTCCAGAAATTCTTCGAGTACGGAAGTCGAAAATTTTCCGAAAAAAAAAAAAAAAAACCGAAATTCGCCCAGATTTTATTACTGAATTAGCGTAAATAATTGCAGATTGGCGCCAGCTATTGAGGTCTGGCGCCAGGCGCCAATACCGTCGTCTGACGCTAATGGCTTTTTGCTGGCGCCAGGCTCTGTTCTGTGACGCCAGTTGCTTTTCCGACTTTTGTTGACTTTTTGTTGATTCTGGAACGCGGAGATGTCGAAAAATAAAGTGGCCGCACCCGTAATGGGTTGCCTACGTATCCTTTCCTAAGGAATCAGGCCGAACGTAGCTCTCTTGAGTGTCCTACTCAAGTAATTATGGGTAGTATTTTTTAAGTTGGTCAAGGTTGGTCATGTTTGAGAATTCATTGCCATCCATGTCAGTTAATTTTGCTGCACCACCTGACAGGATTGTTTTGACCATGTAGGGGCCAGACCAATTAGGTCTGAACTTTCCCCTTGGATCTAAAACATTTTTCCTTAGCGCTTTTAATACTAAATCTCCTATTTTGATATTTCTTGTCTTGACCTTCTTATTAAAATGTCTAGCCATACGAGTTTGATAGCACTGAGTGTGGTGTAGAGCTTCTAGTCGTTTTTCGTCGAGTAGGATCAATTCTTCATATCGTGCCCTAGTCCATTCGACTTCATCGAGTTTACTCTCTAGCGCAATACGTAGAGATGGTATTTCTAGTTCGAAAGGTTGTACGACATCCATTCCATATACCAAAGAAAATGGTGTATTTCCTGTTGACGTACGGATTGACGTGCGATAACCCCACAATGCAAAGTGAAGCTTGTCAGGCCAATCCTTATAATTTTCTGTCATTTTCTCGATGATAGTCTTTAAATTCTTATTAGCTGCCTCGACTGCTCCGTTTGCTTGAGGTCTATAAGGGGACGAATGATGATGTTGGATACCATATTTGTGTAGCAAATCTTCACATTCGGCTTGAAAATGAGTTCCATTGTCACTTATCATTTCATGCGGGACTCCATATCGACAAATGATATTCCTTTCGATAAAGAGTGCTACATGTTTTGCGGTGAGTTTAGCATATGATTGTGCTTCGACCCACTTCGTAAAGTAATCAATTGCTACTAGAATAAATTCATGGCCTCCTGTCCCTGGAGGAGCGATCTTGCCAATTATGTCAATTCCCCATGTAGAAAATGGCCATGGTGATGTGTAGGTGTAGAGCAAAGATGGAGGAACGTGTTGTAAGTTGGCATAAATTTGACACTTAGGGCATCTTTTTACATATTGATGGCAGTCCCTATTCATGGTAGTCCAATAATACCCTTCTCGCATTATTTTATGGACTAACATTTTGCCATTTATATGAGTTCCACAGATTCCTTCGTGGACCATTCTCATTATTCTTTGTGCATCCACTTTCCCTACACATAGGAGAGCTCGACCTTTAGGTACCCTTTTATGTAGCTCGTTGTCTATGAGTACATATTGAGAAGCCAAAAGTCTCAAGGCTCGTTTTGCTCTTTTGTCAGCATGAGGAGGGTATTCTCCATTGGTGACATATTTGAGAATGTCTGTGTACCATGGTTCTTCTTCTTGTTCTTCATCTTCGTCTTGGACTGGGTCGTCGTCTTCTATAGCCTGTATATACGCCGGTTTGTGCCTTTTTTCGATAGTTAGAGGCATTTGCTCAATATCCGTGGGAATCCTAACCATTGAGGCTAATCTTGCCAAGGCATCAGCAAATTGATTTTCTTCTCTAGGTAGATATGTGTATTCCACCTTCTCTAACTGATCGGTAAGAGTTTCCAGATAAGTTTGGTAAGGGGCTAGGCTTTCGCTCCTTACTTTCCACCTTTTAGATATTTGATTGATGATTAAAGAGGAATCTCCGAATATCCTTAACTTCTTTACTCCCAATGCCAGAGCTGTTTCAAGGCCTACCACACATGCTTCATATTCAGCAGCATTGTTGGTAACGTCGAAATCAAGCTTTATTGAGATTGGGACGTGTTCTTCTTTGGGTGATACTAGTAGCACTCCGACACCACATCCCTTTTGGTTTGAGGCTCCATCAAAATACAAGGTCCAAGTATCATCTTCGGTGACCATCAAATCTTCATCTGGAAATTCGTTGTCCTGTATTGGTGTCGAGTCTTCTATTGGAAAATCTGCCAGAAAGTCCGACACCACAGATCCTTTAATAGCTTTTTGTGGCATAAACCGTACATTGAACTGGGCTAAGTTGACTATCCATCTTGAAATACGTCCATTGAGTGTTGATTTCTCGAACAAGTATTTGAGTGGATCCAATCGAGATACCACGAAAACGGTATGCACCAACATGTAATGTCTCAACTTAGTTGTGGCCCAAACCAAAGCGAGGCACAATTTCTCGAGTGGTGTATAGCGTGTTTCGTATTGGAGCATCTTCTTACTTAAGTAATAGATCGCATTCTCTTTGTTTTCTACCTCTTGTGCTAACATAGCTCCCATTGTCTCTTTGGTAACCGTCAAATATAACCTAAGAGGTATTCCGGGAAGTGCTGGCGCTAATACGGGAGGATTTGCGAGATAGGCTTTGATCCGGTCAAAGGCTTTTTGACACTCGTCATCCCATACTACTGGTACGTTCTTCTTGAGCTTTTTGAAGATTGGTTCACATATCGTTGTTAGTTTTGATATGAACCTACTTATGTATTGCAACCGGCCAATGAATCCTCGAATCTGTTTCTCGGTTTTGGGCGATGGCATTGACATGATTGCTTTAATCTTGGTTGGATTTATCTCTATTCCTCTAGAGCTTATGACGTACCCCAAGAGCTTGCCTGAGGTGACTCCAAAAGCACATTTTGATGGATTCAACCTCATATTGTATTTTCTTAGCCTTTCAAAAAATTTCCTTAAGGCTACTTGATGGCCTGGACGGTCCTTTGATTTCACAATCATGTCGTCGACATATACTTCAACTTCTTTGTGCATCATGTCATGGAGCAAGGTAGTTGCTGCACGTTGGTAAGTAGCACCTGCGTTTTTTAACCCAAATGGCATTACCGTGTAACAGTATGTGCCCCATGGTGTGATAAGTTGTCTTCTCCATGTCTTCTTCCGCCATGAGAATCTGATTGTACCCTGCGTATCCGTCCATGAATGAGAGAAGTGCGTGATTTGTTGTGTTGTCTACCAGAATATCGATGTGTGGCAAAGGGAAGTCGTCCTTTGGACTTGCCTTATTTAGATCTCGATAGTCGACACACATCCTTACCCTTCCATCTTTTTTTGGAACTGGGACGACGTTGGCGACCCATTCGGGGTATTTGGATACCTTGATGAAACCTGCAGTTATTTGTTTTTGAACTTCTTCTTTTATTTTAAGTGCTACGTCGGGTTTCATTCGACGTAACTTTTGCTTTATAGGTTTCATTCCTGGAATTAATGGTATAGTGTGTTGAGCTATTTCTCTGTTGATGCCTGGCATATCTTCATATGACCAAGCAAATACATCGATAAATTCTTTAAGCAAGTTAATTAAATCGGTTCTTTCTTGTTTATTCAATGTTAGTCCGATTTTAACTTCTCTTTTATGAGTTGAATCATTTGAGATGTCAACTGTTTCAGTCCCTTCAATTACTGGTGTTTTCTTTTCAAGTGTTTCCATTGCTTTAATAAATTCTTTATCTTTTTCATCGTTAGCTAAGCAAAGTTCATCATCTTGGGTTAGGGAAGAACACGAGAAGTAAGGAGAATGAGCGATATTATTATACTCTGAGATCATTACATCAAAGAGTGATATGTCCTCAGGGACTGGATCATTAACTATCCTAGGAGAGGAACAAAGAAGGGGAGGCATTAAAGACTCAGAAGATTTTAAAGGGAAAGACTCTGACTCAGACTCAGACTCTGACGATTCTTCAAACATTGGCCCTTGTCCTGTCATGATTGATATCTTCCTCCCACTTGGAGTGGTCACCTTGATAGTCTTGCGCCACCCTTGCAGTGATCCTTCAGCTGGAGTAATTAGCTTTGAGGGGTCGAAGTTTTCACTTTGTAGGACCGTTTGAATGAGTGAGGAGTTATCTTCCTCATAAACTGGCTCAATCTTTTCTCGCCCAAACAGTAATCCCATGACGTTAAAGTCAAAACATGGGGGTGCTTTCTCCTTGTGGACGGGATTTGGGATTTCGTCAGTGAAGTAGCAATCCAAGAAAATCTCGAATCCTGGTTGTCGTATGCCTTTTACAACAAATGGTTCGGGAAATTCATGGCATGGATAATCCTCTCCTTCTTTTATAAACTGTCCATTAAGCGTAAGAGGGTACTGATCCATTGGAATTGCTTTCTTTTGAATGCGAGCGTCCCTACGTGCTTTCAGTTTGTCCTGGGCTCGCTTGAAATCTTTCCGAGTCGGTTCGAAACCAAGTCCGAAAGTATCAAGTTTAGGGAGGCCAAGTGACTCTATCGATTTTGCTATCCCCTTCTTCTTTCCTAAGGTCATCCCAGGGAAGTGTCCTTGTTTCTTTAGCATAGTGTTGATAATCATGTTGGAATGGGGGTCGTGGCAAAGAGATGTCCTTTCATCCTCTTGGATTAAGGAGATTTTTTCGTTAAAGCCCCATAGGTCTTCATCATCTTCGTCATGCTCCACGTTGATGATTGGATTTTCTATTGATTTGATCCTCATTGGCGAAGCATCAATAGTGATGGGTATTCCTCCAACTATGGCTTTCACTTGTTGGTGGAGAGATCAAGGGACGACCTTTAGGTCATGGAGCCAAGGGCGTCCTAACAACAGATTGAATGAGGCTTTGATGTCTACCACTTGAAAAGTAGTAGCATGTTCTATTGCTCCTGCCGTCACATTTAGATTTATTTTGCCAAGAGCTTGACGTCGAGTTTTATCGTAAGCTCTTATTCCTTGTGTGGACGGAGTTAAATCCTTATCTTTTATGCCAAGCATCCTTGCAGTCCTAAGTGGACAGACATTAATAGCCGATCCATTGTCTACAAGAGTAATGGGAACATTCATTCTTTTGCAGACTACTGTGAGGTTTAATGCCTTGTAGTGCTTGTCACCTTTCGGGGGTAAATCTTTATCAGAGAAGGTGATTAAATTAATTGGACTAGGGAGATCACTCGTGAGGAAGTTAGCTAGTCCCTCAGGAGTAGTGTCAGAATCTATCCCGATTTTATCCAAGGCATTCATCACAACCAACCTATGTTCTCGAGATGTTACCAGAAGCTTCCATACATTCATCTCCACTTTTGTTTTCTTGAATTGTTTAACGATGTCATTGTATTCGATGATAGGTATGGGAACTTGTTGTACAATAGGCATAGGTTGTGTTGAAACGGGAGGTTGTATTCTCCTGGATCTTGTGAGGACGTCTATCGATGAATCTTCTTCAGCCCAAATGTCGTCCGTGGTGTATGATACAGAAGGTGAATGTCTTAATATGTCTTTTAGATAGACATCTTCTTCGTCACTGTCCCATAATCCATTAACATTTATATCCTCTTCTTGTTGAACTTGGACTAATTCCTTTCTGTCAATCATTTTCTGCACCAAATCCTTGAACTTGAAGCAGTTTTCTAGGGTGTGTCCTCCTGAATGATGGTATTGACAGTAATATCTATCTGTCCTTCTCGGTTCGAGAGGTTTGACCTTGCCATTCTCGGAGAGCATTTTAAACATTTGTGCATACGGGATCCCAATTGGAGTATAAACTTTATTGCTCTTCTTGGGTCTTTCGGTGACTTGTAAGGGAAATTATTTTGCCTCATAAGTCATTTTTACTGGTGTGAATTCTCTCTTAGGTTCTTTATCATATTCCTTGTGAAGTTCATTCAAAATTTTGAGATTTTCACGTAACAGTTGCGACGTCTCCCTCAGATACAGTGTGAGTATTCGTATCTCTACCTCATTTGCTAGTTCTGGAAGATTATCTTCGATATCGAAAAAGGTCTCTTCTTCCTCCTCTTCGACATTGGTTTCCTTGACAGGCTTAATGAGGGATGAGGGGTCAACTTCGCTTTCTTCATCGGAGATAGCCAATGTGTGAGCTAGAGGTGCATTGTCAATACTCGGTTTCTTACTGGCAGGAGGCAACGGCAGCTTGCTACTGTCAATTAAGTCTTGAATAGCTTCCTTAAGCTTCCAACAGCTTTCAGTAGAGTGGCCCCTACCTTGATGATATTTGCAATGTGCGTTGGGGTTCCAATTAGGCGACCTCTTCTCGACTGGTGGATCTCCAAATGGTCTAATGGGAGTTATAAGACCTTTTGCATTTAGCCAATCAAACGCGGTGTCATAACTCATGCCAATAGGAGTGAAGTTTCTCCTAAACGATTTCTTTTGTCCTTGGTTGTTCATGGCAAGGACTTCTCCCAGATTAAAGGCGCTAACATTATTTGAGTGGGCGGTTTTGGAAGAAGAAGGATTGTCGTTCTTCTTTCCTTTCCAGCTACTGTTGGAGTTATTGTTGGCAGCTTTAGATTTAGCTAAGTCATCTTCAATATTAATCCCGATATCATAAACAGCCTTAAAGGTATGAAGGTTGTTTTGATATTTAAGATGTTTTGAATATTTTTCTTGGAGATTTTTAATGAACAATCTCACAGACTCTTTTTCACTGGGTACCTCAATCATTTTAGCTGAGGTTTCTCTCCACTTGTTAAAGAAGGATGTGAAGCCCTCATTCTCCTTCTGTTTGAGGATTTCAAGTTCTCTATGGTCAGTTTCGACTTGAACGTTGCACTTGTACCTATCGACGAAAGCGTTTGCTATGGATTCCCAGGTAGAGGTCTTTTCTTTTTCAAGAGAAAAGAACCATTGTTGGCAAACGGTCTCGAGAGATAGCGAGAACAAAGAAGGGAAGACTTTCTTATCGATACCCTTGATACTCATTATTGTTTCAAATGCCCTTAGATGGAAGTAGGGTTTGTCGATTGCTCTAAACTTTGGGATGTCATTGGCATTGAACTTCTGCGGAAGAAGATCCTTATCTACCGAGACCCCTTGGGATGTGAGTTCTTGAAACTTGTAGTCACTGGACAACTTGCTTAGGCTTTCTTGCATGAGGTCCATTTGTTGTTGCTTCGCGGGATCCTCGATCTTAAGTGCGAGAAGTTTCAGTGTCTCAGTTACAGTAGCCAGTTGGTTCTTGAGATCATTAACTTCTTCCTGAGTTGCCATTATAACTCTTGCTTTCCTCTTGCGAGCTATAGGTTTGTCGAAAAGTTGGACTTGTACAAAGAGGTTATCTTTGATTAATCGTCCTTCCTTTCTTGACCACGCGCTGTAAATTAAGCCAGTTTGCGTTTTAATTACTTGACTCGAATCAGTTTGACTTTATGGCTTTTATTTAAAAAAAAAAAAAAGAAAGTATGCATATTTTTAGGGAGCAATAATGTACATGTGTTTAGGGAACTTAAGTACTATTATTTATTGGAGGATTAATATCCGACTTACCCCCCTAAAAGAAATGACGAAAAAAAAACGCGCGCACACAAGACTCCCTTAATCATGGTCAAGACATGTGTATTGGTGTGTGTATTGAGTGTAAGTGACATGCTTGGACTCTTGTGTAAGACCATGGGACTTAGTGCCTAAACTCGAATATTAATTCAAATAAGCATTATTGCCGGCAAAATTAACCGAATTAAACAGGAAACTGATTAATTAGACACTAGGTGATGACTCGACAAATAATCCGAACTGTCGGCCAAGCGACAGGACTGGCGTCACAATATGGTGGTTGGCGCCAGACTTTTTAGTAAATGTCTGGCGCTACACACCATACAGTGGCGCTACAGCTCAGATTTTGGCACCAACTTTGGAGCCTCGATCCGGGACTGTTTTCGGTATTATTAGTCAACTGGGGTATGCCTAAAGTCGTACTAGGTCAATTCCGATTACAAGAAAAAAAAAACGTTATGGACTCGAATTAATTAATTAATTAATTAATTAGGCAAAGCTCTTTAAGTCATTAATTTAAATCTCAACACAAATCAACAAACGGCTAGGAGGAGCATAGGATATATATGCACAACAAATAATGCACAATTAATCAAGTAGGCACAATATGATGCAATGAGTTCGCAACCTAACCATGGCTCTAGTTCTCTAAAGTTCGGGATATGGTTTTGTCAAATAGGGTCCATGGTTAATTGTTCAGATGCACCGCGTAGAAGCCTAACCGTGAAGGGTTAACGCGTGTGGATAGAACACCGCGAGTTTTTAGAAAAAACTCACTTCCATGGTTTGGTGAATTCAACCTCTCAGATGTTCCCTTTGTTGCCAGGAGCATTCAATCAGGTAGATAGAGCATGAATTCCCAGAGGGTTATGTCCATATGTAGAACACATATGGGTTTTAGAAAAGTGAGAAAAAATTCAATCAGGAAGTAGGATCGAGCAAACAATACGAAAAACCGGTCGAAATTAGAACGCATATTTCTGGCTCGGTATTGGGGGAAATTGGCGCCAGCAAACAGAGACTGGCGCCAACTTTTAACTGTAGCGTCTGGCGCTACGGCAAAAAGTGTGGCGCCAAGCTCTGGCCCCTGACGCTACTTCCCACATCCCTCAGCAGCTTTCTGTGCTCAATAAAATCATCCAGTTTCGCGTGGTGTTATTTCAGTCCTAGTTGTGAAAGACGTTTCTCAAATTTCCTACGTGTAAAATCCTATGTTTTTGACTCATTACGGATGGTCTTTCCAATGAGAACCTTTTTATGCATATGACAATAATGTTAATCAAAATTACGCACATGAAATACTTAGAACTTTTCGAGTCTCATCCACTCATTCTAAATCATTGCCCAAACAAATTCAGGAATTAAAATAGAAATCCTTCCCAGTGGAGTCGCCAAAAACTGTAGGGAATAATTTCAAGCCTTTAAAATCCCACTAGCTTGAACCCCACTGTGATCATACACTAAAGTACAGTTGCGTCCAAAAGGGAAGAAGATAGAGCAAAAGAGTCGCCAACAAGTTTTTAAGGAACTTGTAAACCGTTCACAAGGTGAAGGTTACACCCCTTAACGATCCAAGAGATCGTCAACTCCATAAGGTCATGAACCAAATAAGGGTTCGGGGATAAAGGTACAAATCCAACCTAAAAGAGATTGAACCTGCCCTAATAATAGGCCTCTACTTTATTCTGCTCGTATTTATGTGCGCTTTCTGATTAACATACAATCAATAGGATTAACCCTAAACCTGTTTAATCTATGTTGGTTGAATTTAATGCACAAATAAACCTATTATTGGCGATCACTTGAAATTATAATCACAATTAACCCTAACAAGATTATTAATATATTATTAAGGGTGATTGCAAATACCAATTCCCTTTAACATACAATAAAGGTGATCAAGCAATAACAATAAAATATGATACATATCAAGCAACATAATAAATAAATAATCACCATCATGAATAATAAAAATAATATCAATCATAAAAATAAATTATAATTGAAATAATCATAATCATGTTAAAGCATAGCAAGATCCTAGGTATGATACTAACAAGATTAATAACAAACCCTAGCATGTCACTAAGCAATAAAAATCAAATCTTTAACCCTAACATGATACTAACATCATAAATATTAGGAAGAGAATAATAGGAAGCATCATAGCAATCATACTTGATATTAAAATTACCCTAGACATGATACTAGGAATCAAAATAACAATCTAAACATGATATCTACATCATAAATCAATTAAACCAATTAAAGTACTTACTTGGATACCTCGTACCTCTTTCTAATTACAAAATACACACGTTAGTAACTTCAAGGAAAAATAATAATCAAAGCAATTAAATTAAATAATTGAAAGAGAGATTTGGGACCAAACCCTCAGAAATTAAAACCTTTCACGTCTAGGGCGAAGGCAACTTCGAATATGGCTAGGTGTTTCTAGATCTTGTGAATGCGGAATTTTGTATTCGAGAAGACAAAGTTTTAGAAAAGAAAGAATGAAAGATTTTAAGAAGAGAATTGAAGATTCTTGGTGAATGAATATTGATAATCCGTGAATGAAAACGGAGTTTTTAATACGATATTTATAGAGAAAATCATCCAAAAAAGATAATTTATCAAAACAGAGTCTGAAGACCACAAAACTAATTTGGCGCCAGCCCTGGCTCATTGGCGGCAAGACCAGTGGCTAGCGCCAGGCGCCAATGCTGGCGTCTGGCGCCAATCCTGATTCCAGGCGCCAAGGCCTGGGGTTGGACGCCAAACCGGCTTTCAACGCGTTTTCGAAAATCTGATAAATTTCCCGTACTGGAAGATAAAATAATATAATTTCAGTCGAAAATGCTATTTGATCTAATTAAAACTCTGAAGAATCCTAATTGAATTAAGAACGATAAAATCTTCTAGAATGTTCTAGAAGACCAAAACCATTCCTAATTACATTAGGAATGATAAATCATATTAGGCCCTCCCCTAGATCATTGGGCCGTACTTAAAGCTCAAACCGGGCCCAGTTTAGTAAATTGGCCATAAATTCCTCAATATTCATCGGAATCGGGCTTATAATATATCGTTAGAAAGGTCTTTGCAAACCCCATCCAACTACACCACTATTGGACCCATATCATGGACCAACCAAACTGGATTGACTGTTTTCTTAAAATAAAGTTTTCAAAAACAGGGAGAAGAGAAAAGAAAATAAATAAAACTTTCCGCAACACTAGACCTTTCCACACTTTCGTTTCATTCGATTATGATTCGACGTGAAAGGTACACATCACTGGGTTTGGTTTTGGGGAGACACATTTTGGTGTCTACACTCATCCTACTAGTCGACTCGAAATATGCCAAGTCATAACTTGCATTGATAAACAACACTTTCACATTTACATAACTTCTATGCACAAGGTCGGAAGGTCTTTAAAGCTTGTAATGTAAGGCTAGGGTAAAGGTTGGATAAATTTAGGATTATGTGAGAGAAAAGCTATGCAGTAAGGGAGCCAAATCCTAATAAACCCATGATCAAAATAAATGATGATCATACATCTCCATCAACATAACTAACTCCAACAAAACCACCAAATACAACTCTAATCATCATAAATGACAAGGGAATAAACGCGTCGTCAATTGTCTATCCCTAGATCAAATACAATTTATACAACCTAAACAAACCTAATACGAGTATAAGGCAAGCATAGGGGTCGAACCACAGAGAACGGTAAACACCACCAAATGTTATCAACAATTAAGCTAGTCCGGAATAGGGGATAAATAAACTAAAGTCTAAAAATGCTAAAACAAGAAATAAAACATTAAGGGAAATGGTTTAGGTATAGCATTCACTTGAACATAAACAAAGGCATAGAAATTGAATTAATTATGAACTAAACATTCTCGAATATCGAAATTAAGAATCCAATCTAGCCGCCTTCCGGGGTCAATTGGCTTCTCCTAACATAGCCTCTATGTTTCCACATTAGAACCATATACTAGGAGGTACTATTAAATAACAATCGATAGTAATGAACCTTAACTAAGTCAACTTCCGTTTCTTGTTAGCAAAGATTCACCTTTAATCAACCAACAATGTGCACTTGCAAGAAGATTAAAGAATATCAAGCATATAAAGACTTTAATCACAAATAAATCAATTCTAAACCCTAGAACATGCTCAAGGTCCAACTACACCACAACCATCCCCTTAATGGGGAAATTACTCACTAATCACTATAATAACAAGATTAATCAACAAATAATCAAGAATCAACATGATCAACAAGCAATACCAACAACTAAAATAATAATCAAAATAAACAAATAAAAATAGAGGAGAGAGAGTAAGAAATTGCTCATTAATTGAAGATGAAGGTCTACAAAGGATTGAACAAGCTCCTTCTTCAAAATCCAAGTTCATTAATGAAGAAAACCTCACTTTCTCTCTCTACCAAAGAAGACTAATCCTAACCTAACCTAAAACTAATTAGAGAGTAGAATAATTGTTTATTCCATGTTTTTCTAATTACCCCAAAATTGGGTATTTATACTAAGCTAATAAAACTAGGAAAAATAGAAAAATAAAAGAAGGAAAATAAAATAATGAAAGAAAAGGAAAATAAAAAGGAAATAAAAATAGAAAACAAAACAAAAGATAAAAGAAATAAGAAAAGGAAAAGAAAAAAAAGAAAAAGGAAATAAAAAAAATAAAAGAAAAAGAAAATAGAAAACAAAACCCATACATTCCCCCAAAACAATCAGCAACCCGATTTCCCCTTTCTTTCACCTTCATGGTTGCTTCAATTATCATCATCACCATTCATCAAAATCCATCATCACTGCACATCATCATCACAAATCAAAGATCAACGGCCATCACCAAGCTTCAATCGTTCGTTCCTCATTAAACATCATGTGCGAGTCTCGTGAAGCGGTTCGGTCGAACCATGGGTTGGTGCGGCCGAACTACGGGGTTGGTTCGGTCGAACCATGGGTATGTTCGACCACTCCTCTTCGATTAACGAAACCCACAAAGTCTATGTCTTGAACTTCGACCGAACCACCAACGGTTTGCCCGAACCCGATTGAAATCGAATTTGCTCTGATTTGGGGCTGTTGCTGTGCGAATTGGTGATGCGGGGTGATTGTGTTGCTGTTGGTGTTGTTGGTGGTTGAGAACGGAGGCGCGGCTGGTGGTAATTGGGTTGGTTTTGCAGGCTGTAAATTGGTGGTTGAAGGTGAGGGTGAGCAGGGGTTGCGCGAAGGTGGATGAAGGCTGGTGGTTGGAAGTTGGATTGGTTAGGGATTGGCAACCGGTGGCTGTTGCAGTGGGTTGTTGGTGTTTGCGGAGTTGCAGGCTGGTCGAGGGAGCTGCTGTGAGGTGAGGGTGGAAATGGTGTTTTGGTGTGGTGGAGGATAAGGGGAAAAGAGAGGAGGAGTGTGGTGAAGGATAAGGGGCAGCAGGTTGCGGTTTGTGTTTGACTCAACTTGGAACCCGAACTCATTTGACATAAAACCCGAACCCCTACACACAAAACCGAGGAGAAATTGGGATAAATAAAATAAAAATAAAAATAAATAAAATGGAAATAAATAAAATGAAATAGAAAATAAGAGACACAAAACTAAAACTAAAAATAATTAAAACTACGCAAGCAAATAAGATAAAAATAAAAAAAGGAAAATAGACTAAAACTAATAAAATAAAGAAAATAAACTAAAACACACCAAAATTACCAAAATAAGCTAGAAATGTTATTAAGAGAAAACAAGAGAAAGAAAGGGAAAATAAGATAAAATAAACACGAAAATGACTCTAAAACTACTCCCTAAGAGTGACATAAATGTCACTCATCAATAAACAATCCCAACACTTACAATAATCACTCATAAAAATATGATAATGTAGAACTTTGAGAGAAAAACAAACTTTGAACTCATTCTTTTTTTTTTTTTCTACTTGAATTTTTTTCTTCTTCTTTTTTTCTTTTTCTTTGAACAACCTTCAAATAGAACATTTGAGCATTAATAAAAAAATTTCTTTTGCTTTTTTTTTTTTTCTTTTTAACTCATATTGGAAAATTCAACTTTGAAACACAATATCAATATTTTCCAATAAAAAATCAAAGAATAATAACTTTTCTTTTATTCCCACATTGTGCAAATGATATGCACACCACAACTCCCTCACCTCACCAACTAATAGCTCCCCCAAGCCAAGCTTGGGACTAGTAACCAATGGGGCTCATATAGGCTTGTAATGTGGCTAAATAAACAATAAACGGGCACAAGCAACAACATGGGTAACAAGAAGGGAACAAATGTATCTAATACTCTGAAGGCTACCTAAAAGAATGAACGCCTTCGT
Source organism: Chenopodium album (assembly GCF_948465745.1). Lineage (NCBI taxonomy): Eukaryota > Viridiplantae > Streptophyta > Magnoliopsida > Caryophyllales > Amaranthaceae > Chenopodium > Chenopodium album. Next base: position 44,738,808 of record NC_137839.1, read on the forward strand.
CCTCCTCATGTGCATAATAATAAGTCATGAAACACTACTCATAGTTGCAAATCAATACTCAAATTCATTGACATACCATGAATTATGGAACTATCACACATTTCCTAACCAAATCAACTAGTCAAGCACTATATTCACAAATAGTTGGCAAAATTGACTCATGTTTAGGAATCCAAGCAATTAAACTTCAAATCATGACCAACAAATCCACAATGCTCATTATCAATAACCAAGAATCAAAACAAATTTTCTCAAGTATGCGGCACAAGGAAGTATGATTCATAATTCATTGGAACGTATTTTTTCATTTTTTTATTTTTCAATTTTTTGTATTTTTCATATATAAGAAAGCAATAAAAACTACACTAGGAAAGCAATAAAAACTATACTAGAAAGAAAATAAAAAGAGAAAAGGAAGAGAATTACCAAGTGAAAGAACACCCCCCCCAAGCCAAATCAAGCAATGCCCTCATTGACTTGGAAGTGTAGCCTACTCCTCATCCTCATCCATCCTCGAATAGCCCCCTCCGTGGCTAGTACCGGCTCCTCAATGGCTAGAGCCACCACCTCCATAACCCAAACCACCTGCAAAGTAGTTAGGGTCCACATTCTCCCCAATCCCACCAAAAGGTACATCGGTCCCATAACCATGAACCGATGAGTAGTCGACGTAGGTACCAAAGGCACTTGGGTTCGTATATCCACCTTGCGGATATTGGAACCAATCAGGGACAAGTGAATCGGGGGGAATAGCCCCCCGACGGGCGTAGTCATCATACATGGGGTATAAACCCTTCCCTAGGTTCCTCTCCACATACCCTACCCTTCTATCTAGAGACCCTACTCTAGTGTCAATATCCCTAACCATACCCTCAACTCGCCCTTGCCCCATCTCAATCCTATCTAATTGGCTCTTAAAAGCCAAGAAGTCATAAGGGGTGTTGGGGTCTATGTTGTAGTTGATAGAGGAAGTGGGAATATCGTATGTAAAGGGTGGAGGTGGTGGATAATGTGGTGAATGGTGAGGAGGTGAGTGGTCAATGGGAGAGTGATGGGGTTGAGGTGAAGGGTGAGGTTGTTGCACCTCACCTCAACCGTTAAGCTCGAAAGTGTAAGAAGGCTTCCCATTCTCAAATTTGGTCAAGGTGGGGTGGGGTAAAGTGAAAGCATTATCCCTCCTACCCGATTCCCGTTGAATCACCCACCAAGTCTCCCCTCCCATGACATTAATCCAATTAAGGCCACCTAGATAGGGTAGGTCCATAATAGTTGGGCCGGCTACCTTACCGTCATCGTTAGGGACAAAGCTAAGGTGTTTGACCGCTATGTGTGTAACTAGGCCACCAAAGTAAATGGGTACCCTAGACCTACCCGCCTCGGCCGCATTGGCCACCCGTTGGAAGTGGTTGGCCATTTTATGGACTATATTGAGCTTTTCACTCCTAGGGATCATGTATGACCCTAGTAATTCAAGCTCATCCCGCCTAACATTGACGGGTTCATGCCTTCCAAAAATGGTAAGGCCAACAAACCGTTGTCAAATCTTTGGCACGGGATGTTGTATCCAAGTGCCCTTAGCATGTTGGAGGTTCAAATTAGGATCCCCCGTAAGGGATTGATAGACAACAGCAATGTTGTCTTAGGGCGGTTCAAGGGGCCTATCCGATTTCAACTCAAAAAGTTTACCAAATTCATTCAATGTCAATCTAACATCATTATTGAATAATCGAAATTGAACATGAGAAATTAAAGCATTTGATTTTATGACATTAAAACTAGAAACGAATTCTAAGGTTAAATAATCATAAGTATCATAATGCATGTTAAAGAAACCACTCATGCCAACTCCCTTGAATAATTTTTCTACATGCTTATCAATTCCTAACCTAATAAGGGTGGGGTGATGAATAAAACGAGTGGGAATTACCTGCCTCGTAATGAGGTTAAGCATCCTCTGTTTTTGCTCTTGGGTGGTGTAGGCGTCGTTTGAAGTGCGCCTACGTTAAAAGCATGTGTGAATATGCTTGGCACTCATAGGAAGTGGGAATTGACATAATACGATTAGGGATAAATAAAGTAGGGAGCCGCCAACAAGTTTTAAAGGAACTTGTAAACCATTCACGGATCATAAAAGGAAACCAAAAATAAGGGACAACGAAGGCAACAACTATTGACCCGTGAAGGTTACACCTCATTCATAATCCATGAGATTACTAACTCCATATGGTTCGGAACCACGAAAGGAGGATCGGGGATGATGGTACGAAGTGAGTCATGGAGTAACATTCGCCCGTATTGGCCTCTACTCGATTCTTATAGTGAAAAGCATTCCTGTGATCTCAAAGGCATACAAACAATAATTCAATTTGCTCCAAACTACTATTTAACTATATTGGTTCAAAATTAATGCACACATAATTCTAAAAATTTGGTGATCACTTCAATTAATAATAAGATTAAAAGGATCCTAAACCGGTTGTCCAAATTATCTTATTAGGCGTGATTTTCAATTACATATTCCCTTCAAACATGCATTATGGTGATCAAAATAAATAATAGAATCAATATTAATATAAAAACCAATTTAATCATAATTCCAACAACATAAAAATCGTTAGAAAAATAATAATAAAAAGAGCATGATCCTTACTTTGAATCTGTTTGTTTGCAACTACAAAATAATAAACGAGTTAGTAACTTCAAGGAAATAATAAAACAATAACTAAATTTAATTAAATAAAACTAAAGTTGATTTTGGGTCCAAACCCTCAAACGATTCTACCTTTCACGCCTTGGCTTAAGGACAGAACCTCGAGTAAAATATGGACTCCATTGAGTGCTTGAAGAAGGAATTTTGAAGTGAAAAGGGTAGGCTAGTGTTTAGGTTAATAGCATAGAAGAGAGAAAATAAGAATAATAAAATTCTCGTTGCCCCGTACATCAGAAATGAGGGGGTATTTATAGGGAAAATGTGCTGAGGGAGCACACGGAACCCTAAAATGATAAAAACCCTAAAAAAGTATCCCGTGACACGGTCAGACTGTACCGTGACACGGTCAAACTGTACCGTGACACGGTCAGACTGTACCGTGACACGGTCAGACTGTACCGTCAGACGGTACACTTTCCCGTGACACGGTACAGTTTTGGAGTGACGCGGGAAATTTTCAGAAAACGGAATGAAAAACGCGTTAAGGGTTTACGCGGAAAGGACACGGAACGTCCCGTGTCACGGCAGACCTCCCATGTCACGGGAAGTCCCACCGTCAGACGGGAAGGGTTCCCATGACACGGTCAGACTGTACCGTGACACGGTCACTTCCAGTCCATTTTTCCGTCTAAATTCATTTTTAACCCTAATTTCTTTCGACTTTTTAAGTGCCGATGGATAATTTCGGGCTTTTTTCTGACTTTTATTATTCGGGCTAAAATAAGAAAATAATAAAATAAAAATAAATAAAATGTTTGGGCCAAAAATAAATAATAAAATAATAAAATAAAAAGGTTTGGGCTTAAAACTAATTAATAAGCTTGGGCTAAAATTAAAACTATGCTTTTACCAAACATCAAGACTAATCCATGGACCTTTCAAAGGTATGAATTTAATAAAATACGATTTTTTAAGCACTCTCGGGATTAAATACTAAACTTGACCAACAGTGGCGGTGAAAGGTTATTTATCATCGGGTTTGGTTTTGGGGAGACATTTTTAGGTGTCTACAGAAGCCCCCACTTTGACTGAGTTTGTAGAAACGTCAGTTTCGAAAACGTTAGTCAAAGTAGCCGATAGGGACGGAGAGTGATTTAAGACGTTCTGCGATCGTAAATCATTCTGTGTACGCCGATACCTGCAGAAAAATGTTAATTCCACAGATAAAAGAGTAAAGGGATAGAATACGTATCTGGCACCAGTGTGTCGGTGACAAACGAATTTGGCAGCTTCCTAAGCTTGAAGGAATCCGCCGAGTGACATTTGTTGAAACGCTTTCAATGCTTGAGGAAAGCCGACTGAAGAGTTTGGCAGTTTTCTAAGCCTGAAGAAAGCTACCGGATAATACTTTCCATGCCTGAGGAAAGTCGACGAACGAATTTGGTGTCATTCTATGCTTGAAGAATTCCATCGATAATGCTTTCCATGCTTGAGAAAAGCCGACAAAGAAATTTTGTGGTTTTCTATACTTGAAGAAAAATCCACTGATGATGCTTTCCATGCCTAAGGAAAGCCGACTTGGCGGTTTTCTATACTTGAAGAAAAATCCACCGATAACGCTTTCCAAGCCTGAGGAAAGCCGACTTGGCGGTTTTCTATACTTGAAGAAAAATCCACCGATAACGCTTTCCAAGCCTGAGGAAAGCCGACTTGGCGGTTTTCTATACTTGAAGAAAAATCCACCGATAACGCTTTCCAAGCCTGAGGAAAGCCGACTTGGCGGTTTTCTATACTTGAAGAAAAATCCACCGATAACGCTTTCCAAGCCTGAGGAAAGTCGAAAGATGATGAGATTGCAAGTCTCTGTGTATCGAGAACCTTGCGTCATGAAATGATGGTGGTCCGCTTGTCCCCGGACGTGGGCTGTAGATGGTCCGCTTGTCCCCGGACGTGGGCTGTAGATGGTCCGTTTGTTCCCAGACGTGGGCTGTAGATAAGAACTGCAAAAATAAATTTGCCAATGGACTCGTATATACTGTGATTGACTTGACCACTAACTTGACCAAGTTTGACTTGATGTGACATGACATGTGTATGGCTTGTGAGTGTGTGTGTGTGTGTGTGTGTATGTGTGTGTGCAGACACAAGCAAACGAAGATGCAAAAGCAAAAATTTTCCGTCAATTTTTGTCATGAGTGGAGGGTACCGACTTTCTCCCGAAAAAGAAAGATGTGAAAACTGAACTTTTATTTTCGAACTTCCTTCAATGAAAACTTGGAAAAAGTTTTTTGAACTTTCCCAAAATAAAATAATGAAAAGGGAGAGAAGTTTTGAACTTCCTCCTTGAGCAAGACGAAATGATTCGTATGGATTGAATTGCTTGTCCTGAAAATAATGTATGCATGATGCAAGCTCTTAGGCCAGGAGGCTAAGGACAATTACATCATGTGACACGATAGATGAATGGACTTAAGTCATGGAGCTAAGCATCATATATGGTGTAAAGAAGCGATTTTGAACGTCACTTAGGTCTGGAAGCTAAGCACGTATAGTGATTATTGCATAATGAACGTTGCTTAGGTGAAGGAGCTAAGCACGATATGCTTTGTATGATTAAAAATCATTTATATATAAATGTTTCTTAGCACATTATGCGAAACAATGAACATTGCTCAGGTCAGGAAGCTAAGGAAGTATGCAATGTTTCTTCTACTGAATGTTGTCTTTAAATATGATGAAGCATGCACAGTGTTGAAACAAGATTTCATGATAAAGGGATCTTAAAGGGAAGGATGATTGATATGGATATGGATGTGTGAGTTAAGTGTATGAATGTGATACTAAGGCTGGCTGCAAGGGTTATAGCGATGGAAAGAGATGTGAGAAGAGTTAAAGATGATGACTCTTCAGGCTGGGTAAGCTAATGTGATTTAGGTTCAAGCCCCCAAGTCTAGCTCTAAATGGGTAGGGATAAGCATTGGATATTCTTTGACTCGATCATGCATGGATATGAATATGAATGTGGCCGCACCTCGATGTGAGGTTGCCTACGTATCCGTTAGGAATCAGGCCGAACGTAGCTCTAACCGAACTTTGCACAAGTGTATGTACACCTCAAAGAGGTCTTTCAAGGGTTGTAATGTGGTTAAGTTGATGGTTTAAGGAAGAAAGAGGTAAAAGGCTCAAGACCCGAGAGAAGTCCCCAAGATGTGTAATTGTGAATTTGAAAATTTTGAATTTTGCAAGTTTATTTTCAACACATTTTTTTTTGCATTGAACTTTTTTTTTTTCCATTCTTTTGAATCAATGAAGGCAATCTCAGATCATGCGGTCCATCACTCACTTAGCATTCATGTTTCTCAGGCACGGTACCGAGCACTCAATGAGAGACGCAATTTGAGACGTGTTCATATCAAAGACATTGGAACACTTGCCTTTAGACATTGTTTTATTTTTGCTTTGCTACTTTTTTTTTTTTACTTGCTTTTTGAATGTTATACAATTACACATCTTCAAATCCCAGGGTTGAGTGAATGTGGATTGAAGAAATGAAGGCCAAACGTTAGACGAGGCTCAAAGTGGTTGATGAAGAACTGGATATGTGATTGAGTGGTTAATGGGGAATGACAGGGTTGCAAAGGTGCCTCAAATCATTAGTGTACCTTGTGTTTAGTTCGGCAATTTTTTTTTTTTTTTTTTTTTTTTTTTGCTAATCACATGATCGAATGTAAGAAAGAGATGCTCATTTACGAAGAAGGTAAGAAATGTGACACATAGACACATGGATAACGGAAACCTATGCTAGACTTATTGGGGGAGAGGGTCGAAACAAAAGAATAAAAAAAGCATGAAATCTTGAAGGATCTGTGTGCCTTGTATTCATTACTTCTTGCCGCCTGGAGGGACAGGAAGTTTATTTGCATCCATCAAGTCTTAAATGACGTCCTTCAAATTCCAGCATTGCTCCGTAGTGTGGCCCCTTCCTTGATGGTACTTGCAATGGGCATTGGGATTGCATTTGGCGCTCCTTTCTTCAGGTTTTGGCTTTGGAAATGGCCCAATAGGTGTGATCAGGCCTTAACTGTAAAGGCGATCAAAGGTCGCATCATAAGTCATTCCTAAAGGAGTGTAAGTTCTTTTCTTCTTGGGCAATGGAGTATCAAGAGCTAACACTTCATTGAGATCAACTTGGCTTATATTGTTGGTAGTATTTTCGTGCTTAGAAGACGAGAAGAAGGATGGTCGTTCTTCTTGTTTTTCCAAGTGTTATTATTGTTACTACCAGCAATCTTTATTAGCTCATCCTCGATATTGTTGCCGATGTCGTATACAGCTTCGAAAGTGTTCAGTGGAAGAAATTTGAGATGTTCCCTATATTTATGAGTCAGATTTTGAATAAAGAGGCAAACCATCTCTCTTTCTTTGGGGGGATCTACCAAGAGTGAAGCTGTTTCCCTCCACCTGTTCAGGTAAGCGGTGAAGCCTTCATTCTCTTTCTGTTTGAGAATGGAGAGTTCACGTTCAGAAGTTTTAGTTTGAATGTTACACTTGTAACGATTCATGAAACTTTCGGTGACATCTTGCCAAGTCGCAGTACGCTTGGCATCTAGGGAATAGAACCATTGTTGGCAAGCATGTTCTAAGGAGAGAGGGAACACCGTAGGGAAGAGTGTTACGTCCAATCCCTTAAGAGCCATGGTTGCAGAGAACGCCTTCAAATGGAATATTGGATTGTCAGTAGGCTTGAACTTTGGAATATCAGCAGTGGAGAATTTTTCAGGGAGTATGTCCTTCACATTCAAAGGAGTGGGAGGCCGTTCCACATAAGTGAAATCCTCAGAAATCTTACTCATTTGTTCCTTCAGTTTGTCAAGGGTGGAAACAGTGACCTTGTTTTGTTCCATGGTAGTGACCCTAGTGGTAAGGGTTTGCATCATGGCAGACAGTGCCTCGATTGATTTGTTGATGTTCTCAATATCTTCTTTAGTGGCCATTGAAAGGCGATGAGTAATGGAGATGGCAAAGTTCTCTTTGAACGCCTATTAGATCTAAGAGATTGTTGCGGTAATGACTCGAACCGTATTAATCTATCTCTGTTGCTTGAACAAGTATTTGAAATAAAATAATTCACTTAATTGTTTGACTCATTGCTCAAGATAGGAAAGGAAGGAGAAAAAAAAATAGACATTTGAAAACAGGTGAGAAAACTCCACTCATTTTTTATTATGACGAAAAAAGGGTGCATGAACCTAATATACGATCATAAACGACCTGGTGCACGACTCGAGTCGGAACATAAAGAAAGTGTGTGGACTATACTTGACTCGTGAGTGATAAATGATGTTATAAGACTCGTGGTATGATCGTATGGCTAGACATGTGAACAATAACCAAAATGACTGACGCGAGGACCAAATTAACACGGAAGACTTGACTGACGCTCTTTTTTTTTTTTTTTTTTTTTTTTGTGTTGCTGTGACACGGGAACTTTTCCCGTCAAACGGGATAGCATCCCGTGTCACGGGAATATTTGACATTTTTTTTTTTTTGCCGTGACACGGGACATTTCTCCCGTCAGACGGGATAAATTCCCGTGTCACGGGAGTCTCTTTTTCCCTTTTTTTTTTTTTTTTGACAGGGGGTGACGTGGCACGGGACATTTCTCCCGTCAGACGGGATAAATTCCCGTGTCACGGGAGTCTCTCTTTCCCCTTTTTTTTTTTTTTGACAGAAAAACAAGACTTCCCTAAAATACGATAAAAAAAGTGGTGCACGACTTAACGCAAAAAGGTGTGTGAACACGACATGCGTGTTTTGACCGTATAGCTAGACACGACTCAAAACTGGACACAACATTCGCACAAAAATCGAGAAAAGGACTGACAGGACACTTTCCTGGGCACCGTGTCACGGTGCAGACTGTCGTGACACGGTGCAGTCTACCGTCAGACGGTAGACTTTCCCGTGTCACGGCACTGTTCACCGTGACACGACAGAACATGCCGTGACACGGTGCGCAGTTCCAGGTCAATTTTGTGATTTTTTCAGATTTTAATCGATTTTAAGTCCGTACTAATTACTATGTGAGAATAAAAAACCCTCGGTCATGGGTTAAACAAAAAGAGCAAACACATGAGGGTTAGCACCAAACAACCACATAGCATTTAGGCACGATGATGTAAAAAAAGTTCGCAACCTAGAGTCAAGATCTATGTTCAACTATTGGTCAAGCTTTGGGTGTCAAAGGGTACCATGGTTAAGAGTTTGGACGCGTTAGCAAGGCAGCCTCCCTTGAGGGTGTATGCCAACGGGCGGCTCCGCGAGTTCGTGATGAAATCAAACTCGACTCCATGGTTTGGGTGGATTTAATAACTCGGATGAACCTTTATTGCCATGAGCGTTTTTGGGTCGATAGAGCTTAAATCCCCCGGGGCTAAGACGCATGTAGAACACATACGTTTTTTCAGAAAAATGAAGGAAGTCGACTGTGAGAAAAGAAAATAGGCCACTGGACTGATTTTAGGACTGCCGTGACACGACAGACTTTGCCGTGACACGGCAGTCAGAAAATCTGACTGGTGCCCTGTTTGCTTTTGCGCGCAATCAAGTTATCCAATTTTTTTCTACGGGACAGACTTGAATGCGACGTTAAAACGTCTATGCAGATGCAAAAATGCCAAATTAATCACAGGAATATTTTTTCTAGAATCTTTCCAGTCTCATCCACTCATCTTAATTAAATACCGATCACTCAAATCGATAAATAATTAAGAATCCTCCCCAGTGGAGTCGCCAAATTGTAGGCGTCGTTTGAAGTGCGCCTACGTTAAAAGCATGTGTGAATATGCTTGGCACTCATAAGAAGTGGGATTTGACATAATACGATTAGGGACAAATAAAGTAGGGAGCCGCCAACAAGTTTTTAAGGAACTTGTAAACCGTTCACGGATCATAAAAGGCAACCACGAATAAGGGACAACGAAGGCAACAACGATTGACCCGTGAAGGTTACACCCCATTCATAATCCATGAGATTACTAACTCCATATGGTTCGGAACCACGAAAGGAGGATCGGGGATGATGGTACGAAGTGAGTCATGGAGTCACATTCGCCCGTATTGGCCTCTACTCGATTCTTATAGTGAAAAGCATTCCTGTGATCTCAAAGGCATACAAACAATAATTCAATTTGCTCCAAACTACTATTTAACTAAATTGGTTCAAAATTAATGCACACATAATTCTAAAAATTTGGTGATCACTTCAATTAATAATAAGATTAAAAGGATCCTAAACCGGTTGTCCAAATTATCTTATTAGGCGGGATTTTCAATTACATATTCCCTTTAAACATGCAATATGGTGATCAAAATAAATAATAGAATCAATATTAATATAAAAACCAATTTAATCATAATTCCAACAACATAAAAATCGTTAGAAAAATAATAATAAAAAGAGCATGATCCTTACTTTGAATCTGTTTGTTTGCAATTACAAAATAATAAACGAGTTAGTAACTTCAAGGAAATAATAAAACAATACCTAAATTAAATTAAATAAAACTAAAGTTGATTTTGGGGCCAAACCCTCAAACGATTCTACCTTTCACGCCTTGGCTTAAGGACAGAACCTCGAGTAAAATATGGACTCCTTTGAGTGCTTGAAGAAGGAATTTTGAAGTGAAAAGGGTAGGCTAGTGTTTAGGTTTATAGCATAGAAGAGAGAAAATAAGAATAATAAAATTCTCGTTGCCCCGTACATCAGAAATGAGGGGGTATTTATAGGGAAAATGTGCTAAGGGAGCACACGGAACCCTAAAATGATAAAAACCCTAAAAAAGTATCCCGTGACACGGTCAGACTGTACCGTGACACAGTCAGACTGTACCGTCAGACGATACACTTTCCCGTGACACGGTACAGTTTTGGAGTGACGCGGGAAATTTTCAGAAAACGGAATGAAAAACGCGTTAAGGGTTTACGCGGAAAGGACACGGAACGTCCCGTGTCACGGCATACCTCCCATGTCACGGGAAGTCCCACCGTCAGACGGGAAGGGTTCCCGTGACACGGTCAGACTGTACCGTGACACGGTCACTTCCAGTCCATTTTTCCGTCTAAATTAATTTTTAACCCTAATTTCTTTCGGCTTTTAAGTGCCGATTGATAATTTCGGGCTTTTTTCTGACTTTTATTATTCGGGCTAAAATATGAAAATAATAAAATAAAAATAAATAAAATGTTTGGGCCAAAAATAAATAATAAAATAATAAAATAAAAAGGTTTGGGCTTAAAATTAATTAATAAGCTTGGGCTAAAATTAAAACTATGCTTTTACCAAACATCAAGACTAATCCATGGACCTTTCAAAGATATGAATTTAATAAAATACGATTTTTTAAGCACTCTCGGGATTAAATACTAAACCCGACCAACAGTGGCGGTGAAAGGTTATTTATCATCAGGTTTGGTTTTGGGGAGACATTTTTAGGTGTCTACAGGTGGTGATGACCACCCTCTCCCATCCCGGAATTTGCAAATCTGGGTCAATTCTCGCCTCTTGTTGCCTTGAGCTTTCCCCCCCCTTACCGTTATTGATCTCTTGAAAGCCATTGAGATTAGAAAATATAGGAATTGAATGGTTTCTCTCTCTTAGGGTTTAGAAAAAATTGAGAGAAAATGGTAGAAATTGGGTGTAGATTGTAGAGAAAGATGAAAGGATTGAAAATATGTAAAAAATTTTGAGTTTTGATGGAAGGATTGGAGATGATCTTGAAAAATAAGTGAGTTTGAAGGTGTAAAAATGGAGGTTTTAGAGAGAGAAAGTAATGGAGAAGAAGATGAAATAAGAAGAAAGTGAGGAAAGAAAGAAGAAGAGAAGTTTAAAGGGGACGGCCAAAATAGGCGCGCCCGATCGGGCGGATAATCCTTATTTCCAGATCCATAGTTGCGCGCCCGATTGGGCGAGATCCGCCCGATCGGGCGCGAACACGAACGAAAATTTCGCCGTCTTACTCGCCCGATCGGGCGAGCTTCGCCCGACATATCTTTCCTTCACTCGATTTGCGCCCGATCAGGCAACCTTGCCCGATCGGACAAAATTAAGGCTTGAATTTTGCCTTGCTTGCGCGCCCGATCGGGCGAGCTCCGCCCGATCGGGCCCGTGCCCAGTCAGACTTCCTTAGCTTTTCTTCGTCTTCAAATTTTTCTAAGTCTTTCGACCTCTTAAACCTATACCTGTACAAAAACACTTATAAACGGTAAAATTTCACTCTCCTCGCCTCTCTAAAATAAAAAAAATAAATAAGAAGGAAAACTAGTCTAGAAAGCAAGAAATACGGGTTGCCTCCCGCAAAGCGCTGGTTTATCTAGGTCCCGCACGACCCTCTTAGCACAGTGAAACTCAGAGTGAATCGGAACCACTTAGGTGAAGTATATCAGCTGCACCAATTGTAGCCCCCTCATGATATAGCTTGAGTCTTTTGCCATTAACCTTGAACTCGTTACCATGTTCGTCCAAAACTTCCACAGAACTGAATTTGTTGGCCTTTTTTACGATAAAAGGACCCGACCACCTTGACCTTAACTTTCCTGGGAAAAGTTTAAGTCGTGAGTTGAATAGTAACACTTTATCACCCTCCTTGAATTCTCTCGAAAGGATCATCTTGTCGTGCCACTTCTTCGTCTTCTCTTTGTAGACTCGAGCACTATCATAGGCCGTCAACCTAAACTCATCGAGTTGATTAAGTTGAAGTAACCTCTTTTCTCCCGCTAGTTTGGCATCTAGATTGAGCTCCTTAATAGCCCAATATGCCTTATATTCCAATTCGACCGGGAGATGACATGCTTTTCCATACACGAGTCTATACGGAGTAGTACCTATAGGGGTCTTGAATGCAGTTCTGTATGCCCAAAGAGTGTCGTCCAACTTGTCGCTCCAATCTTTCCTTGATTTTGACACCACCTTCTCTAGAATGGCCTTGATCTCACGGTTGGAAACCACAACTTGGCCACTAGTTTGGGGGTGGTAGGCTAAACCTGTCCTATGGTAGACACCATACTTTTTGAGGAGGGTGTCCAACTTCCGTTTATGGAAGTGAGATCCTTCGTCACTTATTATAGCTCTTGGTACACCAAATCTTGGAAAGATGGTCTTCTTAAAAAGTTTGTGGACGACCTTGGCGTCATTGGTAGGAGTGGCGATGGCTTCAACCCACTTGGATACATAATCTACGGAGACAAGAATATAACGGCTCCCTTTTGAAGAAGGGAACGGTCCCATGTAATCAACACCCCAAACGTCAAAAATCTCAACTTCTAGAATTCCTATTTGGGGCATCTCATGCCTCCGCGAGATGTTGCCAATCCTCTGGCAAGAGTCACAAGCCTGCACAAACATGTTAGCATCTTTAAACATTGCAGGCCAATAAAAACCTGACTCATTAATCTTGGCCACTGTTTTAGTGGGGCCATGATGTCCTCCATATGGTGAGGTGTGGCAACTAGTAAGCACACCGTGGACTTCCCACTCGGGAACACACCTGCGAAATAATCCATCTGCACACTCAAAAAACAAAAAAGGATCATCCCAAAAATAATGTTTAACATCAGAAAGGAATTTCTTTTTTTGTTGGTAGGACAAGTCAATAGGTAGAGTACAACCCACTAAATAATTAGCGAAATCTGCATACCATGGGTGTTGCTCTACAACTGCTTATAGGTTGTCATCAGGGAAAGAATCATCTATAGGTAGAGAATCCTTACCCTCATCATACCTGATACGTGACAAGTGGTCTGCCACTACGTTCTCTGCTCCCTTTTTATCTTTGATTTCTATGTTGAAATCTTGGAGCAAGAGAACCCACCGGAGCAGCCTTGGCTTTGATTCCGCCTTAGATATCAAATATTTCAATGCTGCATGATCAGTAAAAACAGTAACTTTAGAACCAACAAGATATGATCTAAATTTTTCTAAAGCATAAATAACAGCAAGAAACTCCTTTTCCGTAGTGGCATAGTTGACTTGGACTTCATCCAAAGTTTTGCTAGCATAATAAATAGCATGCAAAACCTTGTCCTTCCTCTGTCCGAGCACGGCTCCTAACGCAAAGTCACTTGCATCACACATGATCTCGAAAGGAAGGTTCCAATCGGGAGCACATATGATGGGTGCCGATATCAAAGCCTGCTTAATCCTGTTGAAAGCCTCAAGACACTCGTCAGTAAAAATAAATGGGGCATCCTTGAGCAAAAGCTGTGTCAGTGGTTTAGCAATTTTAGAAAAATCTTTGATAAAGCGGCGATAAAACCCCGCATAACCCAAGAAACTTCTAACTCCCTTAACATTAACTGGGGGAGGTAATTGCTCAATCACTGATATTTTAGCCTTGTCTACTTGTATGCCCTTATCAGATACAATATGACCTAGGACTACTCCCTCTGTCACCATAAAGTGACATTTTTCCCAATTAAGAACTAAGTTGCACTCTTCACATCTTTTCAAAATTTTAGCGAAATTAATTAAACATGAATCAAATGAAGAACCATATACGCTAAAATCATCCATAAAGACCTCCATAATAGACTTTATGAAATCAGAAAAAATGCTCATCATACAACGTTGAAAGGTAGCGGGTGCATTACATAAACCAAAGGGCATTCTACAATATGCAAAAGTGCCATAAGGGCATGTAAAAGTAGTCTTTTCCTGATCTTCAGGGTGAATCCAATTTGGAAAAATCCCGAATATCCGTCCAAATAGCAAAAGAATTTATGATTGGATAACCTCTCAAGCATTTGATCTATAAAGGGAAGGGGGAAGTGATCCTTTTTAGTGGAGATATTTAATCTACGATAGTCTATGCACATACGCCACCCTGTTACAGTCCTAGTGGGAATTAATTCATTCTTTTCATTTGTTATCACAGTCATCCCACCCTTCTTTGGCACTACCTGCACAGGACTTACCCACTTGGAGTCAGAAATAGGATAGATAATACCCGCATCAAGTAATTTCATCACCTCCTTCTTGACTACTTCCTGCATGTTGGGATTTAATCTTCGTTGGGGTTGAATGAAGGGCTTGAAATTTTCCTCTAGTTGTATCCTATGCATACAAAAGTCAAGGCTAATACCCTTGAGATCATCAATATTGTACCCTATAGCCTTCTTATGGGTTTTGAGAACCCCTAGAAGTTGGGAAGTTTGTAGGTCAGTAAGTGCAGTACTGATGATCATGGGGTGTAGTTCCTGTTCATCCAGAAAAATATATTTTAAATAAGAAGGGAGAGGTTTTAGCTCAGGTTTCTTGACCTCTGCAGGTTTTGATTCCTAACTAAATTTACTACCTTCATTGTTTCCTTGGGGCTTAACTCTTTTAAGGAAAGAGCCTTTTCAATATCCTGTACCTCATTACCCCAAACGCTTGCATTGTCGCTAGATAAATTCCCGTAGAGAACTTCCTCTAAGGGATCCTTCGCAAGAACATGTCGCAAGCTATCATCACAAATATCATCCATTATATCAATTATATCAATGTAGCAACAATTTTCCTCTAACATAGGCCCTTTCAAAACCTTCCCTAAATTGAAAGTAACATTATCGTCACCTACAGAAAGGGTTAGTTTATCATTTTTAACATCAGTAATTACTCCTGCAGTGTGGAGGAAAGGCCTACCTAATATAATGGGTATTTGTGTGTCCTCTGCCATGTCTAAAACAACAAAATCAACAAGAATAAAAAATTTACCAACTCTGACAGGTACGTCCTCTAAAATACCTAAGGGGTAATTTACCGAATGATCTGCCATTTGCAAAGTTATATTAGTAACTTTTAATTCTCCCATATTAAGTTTAGCGCATACAGACGATGGCATGACACTGACACTAGCACCCAAATCACACAAAGCTTTATCAATAAAAACATTCCCAATATGACAAGGGATACAAAAACTACCGGGATCCTTTAATTTAGGAGGGGATTTGTTTTGCAATAAAGCGCTACATTCCTCTGTGAAAGCTACAATTTCTACTTCATTAAAGGCCCTTTTCCTAGTCACAATGTCTTTCATAAATTTAGCATAAGCAGGAACTTGAGTGATTAAGTTAGTAAAAGGAACTGTTACCTGCAGGTTTTTCACAACCTCTAAAAACTTACCGAATTGTTTATCAAACTTACTCTTCAATTGTCTATTAGGGAATGGAAGTTTGATAACCGAGTTCTGCACATCTCCTCCCTTATCCTACGATTTACCCTGCACAGAAACATTAGCAGGGTTAGTATCTATTTGTAGCCGTGCAGGGCTAGCAGGATTAGCGTTTGGTATAGAGGAATCTAGATCAGGAACTGGTCTATCTTCCTTTGGCATAGGAGGTCCATCATAATGCGAACCACTCCTTAGAGTGATTGCATTGGCATGATCTGTAGGATGGATAGGTTGTGATGGTAGAGCACCCTGCTGACGGGATTGTAGGGTAGATGAAAGTTGTGCAATTTGATTGTCCATGATTTTATTATGGGCTAGGATAGAATCAATTTGCGCATCCCTACTCTCCATATTCTTTTGCATATTGGCAAGTATTGCTCTAATTTCTGTCATGGCAGGGTCGGAAGCTGATGAGGGTGATGCTTGGCTTTTCTGGCCGGAATTAGGATGATAATAGTTTTTTTGTTGTGGTGGGGTTTGCTGTTGTGGTTGTTGTGGAGGTGGAGGATTTTGTACATTGGTGCTCCGGTACGAAAGATAAGGATGATTTTTATAACCGGCATTGTAGGAATTGGAATAGGGGTTATTCTGCCTATAGGTTTGAAAGGCATTAACTTGTTCCATAGAGCTCCTACAATCTTGCTCCCAATGACCTACAATTCTACAATTTTCACAAAAAGCTTCATGGTTAGCAACAGCAAAAACATTAGCTACAGAGTTAGGAGCAGTAGTAAGATTATCTAATTTTTGACAAATAGATGTTAATTGATCTTGCAAAAAGGATACGGAATCGACATCTTTATTTGCAAACCCTCTCGGATTCCCATATTGGGAATTGTTATTGCCATGTCTTCGATAACCTGTCCTGCATCGTCCACATTTAAATTCATGAACCTCCCACTAGCTGCCGAATCTAACACTGATCTAGAAGAATTTCCAAGTCCATTATAGAATGCTTGGATTAATTGCCATTGTGCTAGATTGTGGTGGGGGCACTCTCTTTGTAGATCCTTGAACCTCTCCCAAGCCTCATATAACGTTTCGTCGGCCTCTTGAGTGAAGTTCTGAATAACACTCCTTAGCACCGCTGTTCTCTCTGCAGGATAATATTTATTATGGAAATTCAAAGCAAGAGTTTCCCAGTCAGTAATACCAAGTGCAGTTCTATTCAAACCATTAAACCATAATTTAGCTTTGCCACATAATGAAAAAGGAAAAAGAATCTCCCTGATTTGGTCTTGCGTGACCCCGGCTTGTCTAATGGTGTTACAATATTGGCAGAAATCTACGATGTGAAGATTAGGATCTTCACCCTTAGCTCCGCTGAACTGCTTCCTCTCTATCATAGTGATAAATTGGGGCTTGATCTCAAATTGAACTCCATCTAGAGCCGGAGTGGGAGTAAGGTGCGGGAAATCTATGAGCTTCGGTTGCGAGTAGTCACTGAGTTTGTTCTGGGCCGTCATCTCTAATTCTGAATCTGAAGGAACATCTGTGTCACTAGAATCAGGGGGAGGATCTCTTCGACCGTTGTCCTCCTCAGAACCCTCCAGAATTTGTCTATAAAGTTTCCTTTGCCTATGAAAAGAACGCTCGATCTCAGGGTCGAAAGGGATGTAACCTGATCTGGAACACCTGGGCATAAACAAAGAACTAAAGACAAAATTGAGAATTGCCTCAAAGAACGAACGTTCTCTGAGGCAAAAAAGGGATAATCTAGACTACAAAAATATAATCAGAAAACAAAAATAAAGTCGTTTCCCCGGCAACGGCGCCAAATTTTGACAGGGTAAAGTCGTATCCCCTAATAAAAAATAGTTACCTAAGTCCTCTAACTAAAGTAGATAGGGAAGTAGGGTCGAACTCCACAGGGAAACAGGTCTTTTTACTCCTAATTAATTAATATAATCTAAATTATCGAAGTAACCAATATTTTTCTGAATAAAATCAAAACTACGAAGAATAAAGTCGAAAGGAATAAAGTAGGGAGAAAATCAAATATTAAAGTCCTAGGGCATAGGTTCACTAATAAACAATATTCCAGGGCAATTCACAATAAGCAATCATCAAGCATTAGTTAATCAGATTATAAAGGGCTTTTGCTACGTATTATAATCACATAGTTAATTTACCGGTGTTAAATCTCATATGTCGAATCTCGACTTAACCATTTATAAATTAATCCGCCTATTGAAACTAAGCCTAAATATCAATTCTCATCTGTCGAATCTCGAATTAAAATTGCTAAACTCATACAATTAAATCAGGCCAAACCTAATTGCATAGCATTAAAACTATCAATAGGAAATCAACCAAGCATTGATAATTAACAATCACAAAATTACCCCTTCATATCATTTATTACATCCCCATAAACCCTAGAAATTAAACTACTCACACATCATCATAACTAAACTAATCAAATAAATAAATAAAAGCATAATCAAAGAAGTAAATAAGATAGCTGAAATTAAAATAGAAGAAATTGTTACCAAAAAGAAATCTGGAATTAATGGAAGAATTAAGAACAAAAGTTTAGAGAGAATTTAAGAGAGAGAAAGTCTAAGAAAGAAGGTAATATAAAAAATCCGTACAAAATCGTACTTAAACGTTTTTCTAAAACAAAAATTAAGGCTAAACTAATCAGGTCTTTTAAAAACGCGCGCCCGATCGGGCAAAGAGCCGCCCGATCGGGCGCGCCTTTTTCTTCGTGTTCCTTACCAGCAGCATCGCCCGATCATGCTAGATGCTCGCACGATCGGGCGCGCTATAGCACGCACAGCACCATTGCCTTGCCGCGCCCGGTTGTGCTAGAGGTTGCCCGATCGAGCGATTGCTTCACTTTGAGGCTTGGACTTCGATTGGGCTTGATTTCTCGGCCCAATCCGGATTTCCTCCTTAGGTCTTGAACACTCGGTCCGAATACCTCGGGATCCCAATTACTGAGCCCTTAATCACCGGCTCTCACCGATCCTGGGCTCCTAAAGTGGTCATGTCCTTCTAGCTTCCATAGTTGATCCATAAAGCCCGGGAAAATGCTCCAAGAGTGCAATTTCCTGTAAAATACAACTAAAACTACGAAAACACTAGAAAACACAAATTAGTAATAAAAGTGGCCCGAAAGAGCCAAAAACACTACTAATAACGACTAAGGGACAGGGGTAAAACATTATATAAAATGGACATATCAATTTTCTGTGCGAACCACACAAGTGTGAGACACAACTTTTCAAGTGGTGTGTATCGTGTCTCATATCCTTGAAGCTTCTTGCTTAAATAGTAAATTGCATTCTCCTTGCTTTTGATCTCTTGTGCTAGCATTGCCCCCATCGTTTCTCTTGTGACCGTAAGGTAGAGTCGAAGAGGAAAGTCAGGCATTGCTGGCGCTAGCACGAGTGGGTTTGCCAGGTACTCTTGATTTTATCGAAAGCTTTTTGGCAATCATCATCCCATGTGACTGGGACATTTTTCTTAAGCTTTTTGAATATAGGTTCACATATTGCTCTGAGTTTTGATATGAACCTACTTATATATTGCAGCCTTCCAATGAAGCCTCGAATTTCTTTCTCCTTGGGTGGTGGCATGGCCATGATCGATTTGACTTTTGTGGGATCTATTTCAATCCCTCGAGAACTTATCACATATCCAAGTAGTTTGCCTGACGTGACTCTGAATGCACACTTTGCTAGATTTAATCTCATGTTCTACTTGCGGAGTCTTTCAAAGAACTTGCGAAGTGCAATGATGTGCCCTGGGCTATCTTTTGACTTGACGATCATATCATCAACATATACCTCCACCTCTTTGTGCATCATATCATGTAACAATGTTGTGGCTGCTCTTTGGTAGGTGGCACCCGCGTTTTTCAACCCAAATGGCATTATTGTATAGCAATATGTACCCTATTGTGTGATGAATGTTGTTTTCTCCATGTCTTCCTCGGCCATTAATAATTGATTATATCCGGTGTAGCCGTCCATGAACAATAGGAGTGCATGGTTTGCTGTGTTATCGACCAGAATGTCAATGTGAGGTAGAGGGAACCCATCTTTCAGGCTTGCCTTATTGAGGTCCCTATAATCAACACACATTCTGACCCTTCCATCCTTCTTCAGAATTGGAACCACATTTGCTATCCATTCTGGATACTTGGATACTTTGATGAAACCTGCAGCCAATTGCTTTCTAATTTCTTCTTTGATTTTGGAGAGCTAATCCGGTTTCATACGGTGCAACTTTTGTTTGATAGGCTTCATACCTGGAATGAGTAGTATTGTATGCTGAGCTATATCCCTGTCAATTCCTGGAATATCTTGGTATGACCAAGCAAATACATCAACAAAGTAACTAAGCAAGTTAATTAGCTCTTTGCGTTTGTCTTGACTTAGTGTTAATCCAATTTTTACTTCTTTGATAGTCGTATCATTAGAAATATTAACTGTTTCTGTATCTTCAATGATTGTTGTTTTATTTTCGTGTTCTTCCATTGCTTTTATTATTTCTTTGTCATTTTTATCATTAGCAAAGCAATATTGATCAGGGTTAGGGAAATGACACGCATCGTAAGCAAAGGTACTCATTTCATTGAATTCATTGGTCATTACATCAAGGAGGGCAAGGTCAGCTATGACCTCGCTTGAATTATTTGGGATAGAAAGAGGAGACTCAACAAGAGACTTAGCATTAGACTCTATAGCAGAAAGGGGGTTGGCCTCAGATCTTAAAGACTCGTCTACAGACTTAGCCTTAGACTTGGACTCGGACCCAGACGACTTAGATTCATCAAACATAGGACCTTCGCCAGCGGTCACTTCCATTTTCTCTCCACTTGGCGTAGTGATCTTCACCGTCTTGCGCCCTCCCTTTGAAACATTATCAGCCTGGACGATTAACTCAGAGGGGTCAAAATCCTTGCTTGATATAACAGCTTGAATGAGCTCGGAATCATCATTGCAGACAGGCTTGGGTTCATTCTTTTCTAGTCTAAAAAGAAGATTAATGTTCATATCATCAGAGCTTGGACTAGCTGGTTTCTCAATTGTGAGGAGTTCATCGCCTTCATCGACGAAGTCACAATCAAGGAACATCTCGAACACTGGCTCACGCTTCCCATTGTGGACGAAAGGCTCAGAGAATTCATAGCATGGGAAGTTTTCCCCTTCTTTGATATACTGGCCATTGAGAGTGAATGGATATGGGTCCATGGACATTTCTGTCTTCATGATTAGAGCATTATTGCGAGCCTTCATTTTCATGAGAGCTTGTTTCACATCTTCTTTTGTTGGTTTGAATCCCAAGCCAAAGTTATCCTTCTTAAGTGCACCAAGATGGCCCCAAAGTTCAGCCATTTTCTTTTGGAAAAATAGATGGGAATAATCCCACCTTTTGAGCGTTGAAGATTAATAATCCCACCTTTGGGATTCTTTTTAATAATCCCACCTTTGGGATTTTTTTAATAATCCCACCTTTGGGATTTTTTTAATAATCCCACCTTTGATATCAATTCACTTTAAATAGTCCCAACAGGTCAAG
Source organism: Chenopodium album (assembly GCF_948465745.1). Lineage (NCBI taxonomy): Eukaryota > Viridiplantae > Streptophyta > Magnoliopsida > Caryophyllales > Amaranthaceae > Chenopodium > Chenopodium album. The sequence continues at coordinate 44,760,198 of NC_137839.1, forward strand.
TAACCTGTTATAACAGGTTATTTGACACGTGGCGGCCTATGAATGGTTAAAAAAATAAAAATAAATAAAATACATTTTAAAAAAAAGTTTGATATTTTATAAAAAAAAAAAAAAAAAACCACCCACCACCCACCACCAATCAGCTGCCCAACCCCTTACCACCCTCCCCGCCACCAATCAACTGCCCAGCCCTAGCCACCCAACAACGCCGATCGCCCAAATCGACTCCCCTAGCGGCGATGCCCGTTCTCCGCCTCCCGCGAACCACCAACCTCCCTTCCACCGCCACAAAAACCATCGAAAACCAAGCATCCGACAACCCTTGAAAATCATTTTTCCGCCACAATCCCGAGCCCTCCCCTTCCTCCGTCCCGATCTCGGCCTCCCTCCCTTTTCTCCGGCTTCGATTTGGTGGATTTTCGATTATTAAATTGGAAGGTAGTTTTGGGTTTATTTGGTGGGTTTTTGACATGAATGGAGGTCAGGGGAGGAAGGCGCGGTGGGAATGGGGGACAGGTAAGATCGGCGCGCCGGAAATAGGGGACAGAGAAGGTCGGAGTTGGGTTAAGGATGGCTGGCCGGAGCGGCGTGGTGACGAAGGTTAGTTGCGGGGAGACGGGGTTGCTTGTGGGTTGATTTTCAAAGGTGGTTTTAGGGTCGGGTTGGCTGGGGTGGATAGCGGTACGGTGGTTTGGTTTCGGGTCCGGTTAGTGGTGGCGGTGGTTTTTGGTTTGGGTGGTGGGGTGGAGGGGATGGTGGTGGTTGTGGTGTAGCTTAGGTGGTCTTTTTTTTTTTTTTTTGAATTTGGGACAAATCAAATTGTGACACGTGTAAAATAAACTTAATAAAAAAAAATTACCTCTTCAACCGGTCACTGGTCACCCGGGACTATTTAAAGTGAATTGATATCAAAGGTGGGATTATTAAAAAGAATCCCAAAGGTGGGATTATTAATCTTCAACACTCAAAAGGTGGGATTATTCCCATCAATTTTTCCTTTTCTTTTTGAGTCCGAGCGTCATTCTAGGGAAATGCCCTTACTTCTTCATAACGGCATTAACATTGGTATTTGAATAAGGATAAAATTCAAGGTGACACTTTTCCTCTTCTTCGATTATGAGAACATCATCCAGCGAAAACCCCTAGAGATTTTCATCTTCCTCATCATGTTCGACGTGGACGATGGGAGTATCGATAACTTGAATGCGCATAGGGGAGGCATCAATGGTAATTGGAACCCCTCCAACTATGGCATTCACTTTTTGGTGCAACGACGATGGGATCGCCTTTAGCTCATGAAGCTAAGGACGACCTAACAACAGATTAAAAGAAGCCTTAATGTCCACCACCTGAAACTTGGTGCGACGTTCAATGGTTCCAGTAGTTATGTTTAGCATGATAGTACCCACGACTTGACGGCAAGTATTATCGTAAGCACGAATCCCTTGAGTAGAGGGAGTCAATTCTTCATTCTTTATGCCCAACATCTTTGCAGTGCGGAGTGGGCATACATTGATTACAGAGCCATTATCAACCAGGCTCATGGGGACATTCATCTGCCTACACACCACAGTGAGGTGTAAGGTCTTGTTATGTTGGTCCCCTTCCGGGGGCAGATCCTTGTCAGAAAAAGAAATCAGATTGTTGGTACTTGGCAATTCAGTAGTGAGAAAGTTGACCAGTCCACGAGGAGTCATATCATCATCAACTCCTATTTTCACCAGAGCATTCATCACAGCCTTTCGATGCTCGTGAGAGGTCGAAAAAAGCTTCAATACATTCATTTCCACCTTGGTCTTTTGTAATTTTTTTACCACATCGTTGTTCACAGGGTCGATGGGATCAACTATTGGTTGTGATTGCGGTGGAGGTGGACTAGGCTGTTGAAACCGTCCATTTCTGGTGAGAACCTTGACCTCAAGGTCTCTCCAAACATTTTCAGTTGTGCCAAGAGACAAACAGGCTATATCATTGAGATAGACGTCTTCATCGTCACTATCCCAAATTCAATTTACTTTTTCATAGTTTGAGACAAATACAACTTCCGGCAGAGGTTCATTCACAGGTTGAATGAGTATTGACGGATCAAAGGAGACTTCATCTCCCATGATAGCCAAAGCATCAGAAAGAGGACATGTTTGAATATTAGGCTTCTTTCCCCCTTGAGGGACATGAAGTTGATTAGCATCAATCAGGTCTTGGATCGCATCCTTCAACCTCCAACACTTCTCAGTAGTATGACCCTTGCCTTGATGAAACTTGCAATGAGCATTGGGGTCATAGCTAGCAGATCTATTCTCTGGTCGAGGTTCTGGAAAAGGTCCAATTGGCATAATCAATCCTTGACTATGGAAGCAATCAAAAGCAGCATCATAAGTCATTCCTAAAGGCGTGTAAACCCTCCTTTGCCTTTGGAATCTTTTAGGGGGAGCATCAAGAGCCAGCACATCATTGACATTGACATTGTTGGTAGCATTATTGGGCTTGGAAGACGAAGAAGAAGGAGTGTCATTCTTCTTGTTTTTCCAACTGTTGTTATTATTGTTACTACCTGCAGTTTTCATCAGTTAATCTTTGATATTGATTCCAATATCGTACACAGCTTCAAAGGTACTCAAAGGCAGAAACTTCAAGTGTTGCTTGTATTTATGAGTCAAATTTGCAATAAACTGGCGAACCATCTCTTTATCCTTTGGAGGATCCACCAAGGGCGCAGCTGTTTCTCTTCACCTGCTTAGGTAAGTAGTGAAGCCTGCATTCTCGTTGTGTTTGAGAATGGAGAGTTCACGTTCAGAAGTCTTGGCTTGGATGTTACACTTGTAACGGTTCATAAAGCTTTCGGTAACATCCTCCCAGGTCGCAACATGTTTTGATTCCAGAGAGTAGAACCATTTTTGACAGGCATGCTACAAGGAAAGAGGGAACACAGTAGGGAAGAGTGTCACATCTAGTCCCTTAAGAGCCATGGTCGTAGAAAAGGCCTTCAAGTGGAACAGCGGATTATTAGTGGAAAACTTCTCAGGAATTTTGTCCCTTACGGACGAAGAGGGGACAGGTTGCTCCACATAAGTGAATTCTTCAGAGAACTTACTCATCTGTTCTTTGATCTTGTCCATCGCAGCGGCAGTGACATTGTTTTGATTGTCTTGCTCTACCGTGTTGACTTTAGTGGTGAGTGTTTGTATCATGTTAGACAACATCTCAATGGTCTTATTGATGTTCTCGATATCTTCCTTAGTAGCCATTGGTTGAAAGTAAACTAGAGACGGACTTTGTGGAGATGATTATGGTGGTTTCCTTGTACGCCTATTTGGTATAAGAGGTTGTTGAGGTATTAACTCGAACCGTAACAATCTACCCGTGCTTCTTAACCAAGTGTTGTGACACCGAAACAAACACACCTTTAATGACCAAACTTAACCTCGACCAATCCGAAAATAAAGAAAAAAATTTATTTGTTTTTTTTTTTTAAAATTTGCTTTATTTTTTTAAAAAAAAAAGTTTTGGAGGATACCATCCGAGTTACTCCGAAAAAAAAACGAAACAAAAAAAGACGACACAAGACCACCCTAAAGTACGTTCATGAAATGGTGCACGACTAACGGAAAAGTGTGTGAACACGACATATGAGTGATTAAATGAAGGTTAAGGACACGTGTTATGACCGTAAAGCTAGACAGGACATCAAACCAGACATACAAACAACATAAGCATGCAAAAAGACCAAAAAAAGCTGACCGGACAAAATCCTGGGCACCGTATCACGGTGCTGGCTATCGTGACATAGTACAGTGCACCGTAAAACGAGACAAAGCATAAAATAAACCATGTAGCATAGAGGAGAGAAAAAGAGAGAATTAATTAAAAAAAGAGAGAAAAAGAGAAAAAGAGAGAAAACGAGACAAAGCATCAAATAGACCTGCCGTGACACGGTGCGCAATTCCAGGCCTAAATTCGAGTGATTTCTGAGTTTTAATCAATTTTTAGTCCCTACTAATTACTATGTTGAAATAAAAACCCTCGGTCATGGGTTAAACAAAAAGAGCAAACACATGGGGGTTAGCACCAAATAAACCATGTAGCATTTAGTCACGATGATGTAAAAAGAGTTCGCAACCTAAGGTCAAGAACTATGTTCAACTATTGGTCAATCTTTGGGTATCAAAAAGGGTACCATGGTTGAGAGTTTGTACGCGTTAGCAAGGCAGCCTCACTTGAGGGTGTTTGCCAACGGGCGGCTCCGCGAGTTCGTGATGAAATCGAACTCGACTCCATGGTTTGGGTGAATTTAATAACTCGGATGAACCCTTATTTCCATGATCGTTTTTGGGTTGATAGAGCTTAAATCCTTCGGGGCTAAGACGCATGTAGAACACACACGTTTTTTCAGAAAAATCAAAAGAAGTTGACTGTGAGAAGAGAAAACAAGCCACCTGACTGATTTTAGGGCTGCCATGACACGGCAGAGAGCACCCTGCCACGGTGTTGCACACCGTTAGACGGTGTGATGCACCATGACACGGTAGATTCAGCCGTGGCACGACAATTAGAAATTCTGACTGCTGCCCTATTTTCCTTCGTACGCAATGAAGTTATTCAATCTTTCCTACGGGACAGACCTAAATGCGACGTTAAAACTTCTATGCTTATGCAAAAATGCCAAATTAATCACAGGAATGTTTTTCAAGAATCTTTAAAGTCTCATCCACTCATTTTAGTTAAATAACGATGACTCTAATCGATAAATAACCAAGAATCCTCCACAGTGGAGTCGCCAAATTGTAGGCGTCGTTCGAAGTGCGCCTACGTTAAAGCATGCGTGAATATGCTTGGCACTCATAGGAAGTGGGAATTGACATAATACGATTAGGAACAAAGCAAAGTAGGGAGCCGCCAACAAGTTTTTAAGGAACTTGTAAACCGTTCACGGATCATAAAAGGCAACCACGATAACGGGACAACGATAGGCAACAACGATTGACCCGTGAAGGTTACACCCCATTCATAATCCATGAGATTACTAACTCCATATGGTTCGGAACCACAAAAGGATGATCGGGAGTGATGATACGAAGTGAGTCATGGACTCACTTTTTCCCGTATTGGCCTCTAACCGATTCTTATAGTGAAAAGTGATTCCTGAGATCTCAAAGGCACACAAAAAAAATATTCAATATGCTCCAAACTATTGTTAGGCTAAATTGGTTAAATATTAATGCAACACATAACTCTAAAATATTTGTGATTACTTGAATTAAATAACAAGATTAAAAAGGAACCTAAATCGGTTGTCCAAATTATCTTATTAGGCGTGATTTTCAATTACATATTCCCTTTAAACATGTAATATGGTGATTAACAAAATAAGCATTAATATTGGAACAACAAATACAATAATATAAAATCGTTAGAAAAATAATAGAAATAAAAAGGAACATAATTCTTACTTTGATTTTTTTTGCTTGCAACTATAAAATAATAAACGAGTTAGTAACTTCAAGGAAAAATAATAAATTAAATTAAATTAAATTAAATAGATTTAATTTGGGGCCAAACCCTCAAACAGTTCTACCTTTCACGCCTTGGCTTAAGGACAAAACCACGAGTAAAGTATGGACTCCTTGGAGTGCTTGAAGAGGGAATTTTGAAAGAAGAAGGGTAGGCTAGTGTTTAGGCTAGAGCATAGAGGAGAGAAAAAGAGAGAATTAATTGATGCCCCGTACATCAGAAATAAGGGGGTAATTATAGAAAAAATGTTCTGAGGGAACACACGGAACCCTAAAAAGATAAAAAAAAATAAAAATAAAAAATAAAAAATAAAAAAACCCTAAAAAATTGCACCGTGACACGGTTCCTGGCACCGTCAGACGGGGAAAATTCCCGTGACACGGTGGACAGCTATGTGACGCAGGAGATATTTAGGGTACGGGGAATAAAACGCGTGAAGGGTTTTCGCGGAAAAGACACGGAATTGCCCCGTGTCACAGCAGAGGCACCGTGTCACGAGGAATCCCACCGTCAGATGGGGCAAATTCCTGTTACACGGTGGACAATGCTGTGACGCGGGAGCCTGTAGTCTGTTTTTCCGTCTAAATTCATTTTTAACCCTAATTTCATTCATCATTTTATGTGTCGATTGATAATTTTGGGCAATTTCTTATTTATTATTATTAATTGGGCTAAAACAAAATAAATAATAAAAAAAAAAAGGTTTGGGCTGAAATTAAAAATGAACTATGCTTTGACTAAACATCAAGACTGATCCATGGACTATTCAATAATTGAATTTAATTAAATACGATTTTTTAAGCACTCTCGGGATTAAATACTGAACCTGACCAATTATGGCGGTGAAAGGTTGTTCATCATCGGGTTTGGTTTTGGGGAGACATTTTTAGGTGTCTACAATCTCGAATGGATCCACTCAAGTATCTTTTCAAGAAATCTACACTAAATGGGCGAATGTCAAGATGGATAGTCAACTTAGCCAAATTCGATGTAAGATTCATGCCCCAAAAGGCTATTAAAGGATCCGTGGTTTTAGATTTCTTAGCAGATTTCTCAATAGAAGATTCCACACCTATACACGACAATGATTTTCCAGACGAAGACTTGATGGTCACATAAGATGATACTTGGACTCTCTACTTCGATGGAGCCTCAAACCAAAAGGGATGTGGTGTAAGAGTACTATTGGTATCACCTAAGGAAGAACATGTTCCAATCTCTATAAAACTAGATTTCGACGTTACCAATAACGCTGCAGAATATGAAGCATGCGTGGTAGGCCTCGAAATAGCATTGGCGTTAGGAGTATAGAAACTTCTAATTTTCGAGGATTTTTCGTTGATCATCAATCAAATTTCCAAAATATGAAATGTAAGGAGTGAAAGCTTGGCCCCTTACCAAACCTACCTGGAAACTCCCGCAAATCAAGTGGAAAAGGTAGAATACACATATCTACCTATAAAAGAAAATCAATTTGCTAATGCCTTTGCAAGACTAGCCTCATTGGTTAGGATTCCTAAAGAAATTGAGCAAATACCCTTAACAATACAAAAGAGGCATAAACCGGCTTATATCCAATCTATAGAGGATGATAAAGTGGTCCAAGAAGAAGAAGAAGAGGTTAAAAGGAATGGTGTCCTTCAAACAAGTGTACTATTCCGTTAGCAGGTTCAGAATTATTATAAAGCTAATATATTCAATAAGAACAAGTGATTGGAATACCTGGGTGGAGGCCGCTTCCGATCATTATATTAATGTATAAGTAATGTTACAGCTTAATCTTGACTGAACCCTTCGGGTCACACCCTAGCAAATATACGAACCGACTCGACGAATTAATTCAGAAGAAATTAATTCGTCGCCCGAGTGTTACATATTTAGACGTCGGAAATTCGAGCTTGGAGGGTCGAAACCGAGTGTCGGAGAATCTCAAATGTTAAGCCAAAATTTAGGATTTGGCGAGACGGGAAAATGCTTCAAGTAACAAGTAAAATACTAGCCACGCGAAAGGCTAGCCCAATAGGTGTGTGCCACGTGGCAGCACACATGGCAAAGCGCCACATGGCAGCACACATGGCAGCCACCTAGTGGCAGCGCGCCATGGTGGCAACACGCAATGGTGGCGACACATATGGCAAGGGCCGTGGACCCGGGGCGATGGGTCATGGACACGGGCCAAAATAAAATAACCTAACCGAACCCAACTTGGGGCTCAAGGTTGGGTGACACATGGTTTGTTCACATTGCATGTGAATTTCATTAGGGACCAAGTGGGAAAGTGGCCCTCACCTAACCATGTGACACTTGTTACTTGTTTCTTGGTTTATTTAACTAAGGATTGAATTCATCAATCTTTCCATGTGGGATCTTTTAGTGAAAAAGTCCCACATTGAAAGATGAGTGGAATTCACAAGCTATCCTTCCTTATAAATAGCCAAAGCATGACTTGAGAACTCTTTGCTTGAATGGGAGTTAGAAAGAGCATTTGATTTTGGCAAAAACTCTAAAAATCCATTAATACTTGGGTTTTTTTTTCAGACCTTGCTAACTCCAAGGTAGCGGACCTAAAAAGTCGGTGTTCGTCCTTTGTGGGTGGATACCGTTGGAGGCTCGGTATTTTCGGAGCTAAAGCTTTCAAGTAAGAGCCCATTAGGTCGGGCGAAGCACGCGTCAAAGGTAAATTCTGATTTCATCCTTTTATGTTTATTTGTTATTCTTTATGGATTTATTAATTGCTAGTGGTTCTTTGGGTCGGGGTCGTTTCCGTGGTAAGTTGGACTTACATAACCCAAACAGCGGTATCGGAGCCACGCTCGTTTATTTTTAAAATCATAATATTTTTTTAAGGTGATTTTTATGGCTTAATTTTTCTGGTTTAAGTTGCTAATTAGATTAGTAGCTCGTATTATTTATTTTAACCTCGTATTTAAGCTACCTTCAGCCTCGAACCCAGATTTTGACCCAAAATAGTGAATTTTGGGTAGAAAAGGCGTTCTGGAAATGGTTTTACCCTATTTGGACCCGATTTTTAGCCAAAAAACGACCAGAAATGCAATTTTTGAGGGTTTTATCGTTTTTACGACAAATTTTAGGTCTTTCTAACCTTGAAAATTAATTGCATATTTATGGTGGTTATGTAATTGGTTCAATACATATTTTATATGCAATTTTAATCCTCTTTAGGCATGATTACTTGGTAATAATTTGTGCTTGAATGCTTGGTTTTATTTTTCACATAATTGCAAACTAATTGCATTAAGTGTGAAATTGTTGTTCTTTGAGGCTTCCAAGTATTAAAGATTCAATCTTTAATTATGTTAAGTGATTGAAACTTTATATTACTAAATTCCATGATTTTTTGTTAAACTTTGTTGATTTAATCTTTTTTTAGTTGATTAGAATCATAAAGTTTGAAACTTTGTGATAGAAAAATTGTTTATCTTCATATTGGAAGATATAATTTTTTCAAGGATTCACAAGTATTAAAGTTGGAATCTTTATTGAACTTATGTTCATTTTTCCAACTTCCTTTTATTTTGTCAAAAAATAAAGATTAATTTAAATTAATTAAATTAATAGTGAGTAATTGCCCTCTTATTATTTTTGTTTCACCAAGTTAAACCAATTTAATTAAAGAATGGTTCTTGGGAATTATTTTGGTTAGATGCACTTTGAAAATTTTATTTTAAGTTAGACTTGTTTAAATTTTCATTGTGGTCAATGAATTAATTCTAACATTAATCTAGAATTGATAGAGATGTCACACAAAATCGAGAATTAATCCCGAGGCACAAGCACGCAAACCAAGGCACAATAGCCATGTACATCCCTCGGCTGCTCGCATGTGGTTGCTGCGCTTGGTGCGTGTGGTGCTACGTGTGTGCGAGGAGCCGTGTGCTGACTTGGTGCATGAGGGGCGTGCAAGACAATGCAAGGCGTAGCAGCAGTGCTAGGCAGCTGCAGCTAGACGCGCATCAAGTGCCTGCTGCCAAGCAGAGCCCAACAGCATCACAGCAAGCAAGGCCGAGGCTCCTAGGCAAGCGCCCAGCACTTGCGTGTGTGTGAGTGCTCAAGGGTGCTAGCCTTGGGTAGTCGATGCACTTTTCTCTCAGTTTTAATTTTGCTTTTTGGCCATTTTGTTTATTTTAATTAAAAATTTTGGAGGCTAGGCCTCGGGTTTTGAGCGGCATTGGCAAAATTTATTTTTGACAAATTTTAGGTTTTACTGGCTTAATTAATTGGATTAATTAAGTTGGATACGGAATTTAATGGGAGCTTCAAATGTTAAATTGCGCTTATTTACATAACCGGTTCAAACAACTTTGACTAGTTTTAATTAGGCGTGTTAATTGGATTAACCACCTAGATTAGTTACTAGTTCACGCGTGTTTATGCATTGTTACATGTTTATCGTTGTAAAATGCATGGGCCATTCACAAATAGTGAATGGATGAATGGAATGTATATTCTCTCACAGGTTTTATGAAATGGCAACTAGTGGGGCCCGATTAGAATAGAAAATACGGACTGCGATCCGTGATGTAGTTTTGTAAATCTAAATACGGTTTGCGTACCGTTGACTATTTTTGTACCTTAATATTTAGATTAGTCCTAATCGTAGATACTAGTAGTTTCATTTAATTATGTTCAAGTCTTGAAGATGGAGGTTCTTGGAAGACGTGGCCATGAAAGTTGCAAATGAAGACCTTTTGAAGATTTGAAGATCTCAAGGGGTCATGCTAGTTGCCAAATGCATCTGTATTTATGTTTTTTGATATATATATGTTTATGTATGTGAATTATATGTTAGATGCATGTTTAGGATTTCGAATGTTGTGATGATTAATTAAGTTCACTTAAATCAACCAACATAGAAACCCTAGGTCCCTAAATATTGAGTAAAAACTTGCCATTCCAAAACAACACTTACCGACCAAACGAGGGTAGTGGTGGGCTACGTCAAAGCGAGGCATCATTACCTCTCCTAAGAAGTAAGGCATATCAGGTATGCAAGTTGGTTTTGGTTCTACTTAATGATATGAGAGATGGAGTCCTAACATGTCGTGGCAAAGTGATTAAGTTGTTGGGAGAGCATTAGATGCGACGATTTATTCAACCAAGAGTGGCTTGGAGACATTATCAAAGTGTTTCTTACCTTAGGAGATTGAGTGTTAAGACAAGCCAAAGCATGCTTAACCACTCTTTGTTTCTTCGGATCTTGGAAGCGACTTATTCTCACCAAATGGGGACAATTTTAATGTGTGGATAAGACGTTTAATAAGATTGAAGATTTGCATGACTACCTTTTAATTTTCAAACTTATATTATTATGTTATTTACTTGATAAATGGTTATACTTTGCACTTATATTTATAGAATTCCAAATCAAACTGTATTGCTTTCCATGATTGGTAAAGGAAATCTTTGAGAATGGTTCTCAAAAAAACGTAAAGCATTTCTAAAATACAATTCTCATAAATGAATTTTTATAACAAAGTCTGAAAGGACGGCTGGACATCATGTATTCAAAATACTAGGTAGTTTTGATAAAACATGAAGTATTGAGTTGCAAACTCAAAATTGTCAATATTGACAACCAACATATCTTTTCTCTCAATACATAGATGAGTAGGACTCATTGATGTAGTAATTCAAGCGTGAATTAAAGGAAAAGATGGAACTTTGTTTTAGGGCGCATTAGATGCTTAATTATGCCTAACAAAGTATAAAAGTCAAGGACTCTTAAAAAAATGGTTCTTAAAAGATTATGAGATAAAGTATGATAAGAAATATAGGAAATGAGGAACGAAGAAAAGGAATAAGATTCCATTTCAACCCATGAGTTCATATTATTGTAGTTAACTTAGCAATTCATTATCTTCACAAGTATCGGATACTTCTTGAGTGTTTCACTTTGAAAGTGACCTCAAACTATTGAAGATAAGCTAAGTTAATCAACTTACAAGCTTAGAATGAAGCAAGTGGTGCTACATCAGTTGTAAGGTCGTATGCTTTGTTTAAAGACCTTTAAGCTAAGGCTGGAACAAATAAATGGTTAGTGTGTTCCATAATCAGCAACTGATCCGTTTACACATAGAAAGACTCACATTCAAAGCAATGAGAAATAGTTGCAAGTTTATTTTAATGACATGGCTGTCTAAACCATGAGTCAATAATGCTTGATTATAAACAAACATTATCTTAACATGATAAACTAGCAAAAGCTCAAATTCATGGGCATGATTTGCGTTCCAAACATCTTTAGCAATGTCATATCGACAAGAACGTACTCAAGGCTCTATTAGATAGGCTCTTGATAGTTAATCGATCCGGAATCGTTCTAAGACAAGCAAGTCTTACTTTTTGAAACTGACAAAGTAAAGAGTTATTGTTCTTTGTATAGACAATTGACTCTGAAAGCTAAAGAGGAATCATTTACTTCAACGTCGCACAAAGAATTTGAAAGAATATGGCTACATTCATCAAATGTGAACGAACTTGACCTTGAATAGTTCAAGAGTTCAGTGAAGTATAGAATCGACTTGGAAAGATATCAAAACGTCTAGATTAGATCAAGCAATGTTTGCTTGAGCCAAGCGTGACCATCACAAAGTTATGAAAATGAAATTTTACAAAGAACATAGTGTGTCTTCATGGAGACCTCGATGCCATTTAAAAATGACTCGAAAAATGATGGATCACATCCCTTCCTATAAAGTTCATAAGATTTGCACGAAGGACTAATGTTATACTAAACAAAATGTCGAAGCTATGAAAGGACGCCATATTCAGTTATGGATAGAATTATCTTCTAAATGTCTTTTCAAGTATATGTCTAAAACTCTTAGCCACAGTGGGAGTTCATTGGCTCAGTGGGAGCTAAGTGACTAAGTGGGAGCTCACCAGCTTAGCAAGAGCTAGGCAGTTGAGTGGAAGCTTAATGGCTCATTAAAGGCTAAGATAGCTCAAGTGGGAGCTAACTGTTTGTTTCTTCACAATGAACTTTTACCCAAAGACAATATACATGTCTCTTTGTAAGCATTCAAGTGAGACCATGGGCATTACCTCCACAACCTAATTGAGAACATAGTGTTTGTTTCTCTAAGTGGTGTCTTTCTGGAAAGTAACACGTTTCCAAAACAACAAGTGGGAGGAAAATGAACTCGATGACCATCGAGCTTAGCAACAAACTAAAACTAAGAATCTCGGAAGACCTTAAAAGGGCTTCGTGAGAATACTTGATCAAGAATACTCAAAAGGACTTTACAAGTGCCTTAAAAGAGAATTCATTTCTCACTAAACTTTTGAAAAGTTAGAGTAAGATCAAGAATATCAAAGGGCTTTAGAAGCGCTTTGAAACTCGGTGGTTGATGCAATTGCCCCGTATAGGTATAGAATTCACCAACGGCTTGGATTGAATCCTATAAATTTTCTATTAAGTTAGAAATAAACATAAGACTTACAAGCATACTATTCTGAATAATGGTTAGAGGCCATAAAAATCCGAGATGACTCCATGTGTGAAAATCATGTTTGAAACTTGATTAATTTGCATAAAGGGTGAAAGACCCATCGATTGCAAATAAGTTTTTAAGTAGAAAACTAACAAATGTGGAAATGTATATGCATACATAGCTAGATTGGTTGAAAAGGATACAATACCCCAACTTGGGTATTTATAGGGAAAACAAGAGAGTGAAAAGCTCTCCTATCAATGTGATTTTTCCATTTTATTTTAAAGCTAAAATAAAAAAAATTATCAAACTAGTAATAAATTAACAAGTGGCAAGCTTGTGAGAGAGGTTAGGTGAGGACCATTTGGAGGAGGGGGGGACAAAACATGCTCCCCACTCCCTCTCTAAAAACCGGCCACCTCATATCTCAAGCCTCCCCTCACAATGCTCCACATGGCACCACACTTGGGCACCAAGGCAACCCAAGGTGGCCTGCCATGTGCGACTGCCAGCAAGCCCAGCACAATCATACGGGCTGTTTGGTGCTGCTGGCCAGCACGCCCAGCATAGCTTGTGCGGGCTGCTTACGCACTCGGGCAGCAAGCCGCGCATCAATGATGCGGGCTGCTTGCTGAGTGCCTTGCACCTTACGCGTGTTGGCCCAGCGCTGCTAGCTTGCTGTGCTAGCATTGGTGCGCTATCACGCACTAGCCAACCTAGGCTCGGCTTGGTGCGCATGCTAGCCACCATGCTATACCAGATGCCCCTAGCACTCAGTTTGGTCGGGGCATTCCGATGCTAGGGGTATTTTGGTCTTGTTGATTTATTATTTTCGTGTCTCGTCTTTTATTATTTTAACTCGACTTCCGACGCTCGATTTCGACGCTCTAAGCTCGAATTTCCGACGTCTAAATATTTAATACTCGGGCGACGAATTAATTTCTTCCGAATTAATTCGTCGAGTCGGTTCGTATATTTGCTAGGGTGTGACCCGAAGGGTTCAGTCAAGTTTAAGGTGTAATATTAATTATACATTAATATTACTGATTAGAAGCGGCTTCCACCCAGGCATTTCGATCACTTGACCTTACTGAATATATTAGCTTTCTAATAATTTTGAACCCGCTAACGGAATAGTACACTTGTTCGAAGGACACCATTCCTTTCAATTTCCACTACTGAGGAGATATTTGCTAAACACGCAAAAAATAAAAACGCTCCTTCTATAAACATGAAATGACTCAGAATATGGTCTATCAAAGTAGTGGCGTGCAAATTCTTTCAGATTAACTACGGTTCCATCTACATTATTTATTAGATCCCTGTCTTTAAGATTAAAGAAACACTCAAAATCTTTATAATAGTACTCGCTCATATTAGGAATTACAACACGATCCATGGAAGGAAAGCCTAGAATAGCACCAAATTCTTCTGGTAAAGGACTAATTTCATCATAGCCTAGTCTAAAGCAATGGGTGTCTGGATCCCAATATTCTAAGGTGGTATGAAGAAAATCTATATCTATGTCTACCCCCTTAATACCATATATACCTCCCAGATGAAAGAAATCAAGCTATTTTCTCTCCCTAGCAATCAAAGATTGGCACCACTCACTAAAATTTTTAGACATGATTGCTGAAAGAGATTTAAAGATGTAAATATTATTTTAATCTGTTTGAATTATGCAAAATTCGACAGATTTGGGGGCTATTTATGCACAAACTGGTATTGTTTGTTTCCCAAAAGGATTTGGAGAAAAAGGTGCAACGCCTGACGACTGGAACAACGTCTAGCGACAAGTCCTATCGCCTGGCGACAAGGTCAGCGTTTGGCGACGAAGTCAGTGTTTGGCGACAAAGAGTCGGCTCGACGACATCTTTTCCGCTCTATGCAAATCATATGTTTTTTCCATTACGACGTACATTGACTTTACGTTTTTTGACCCCTTTTCAAAAAAAAAATCGATTAATTTAAGCTTAATTAATTTTAGTTTATATTAGTCAAAGTTTATTTTTTCATTTTTTTCTTTTTAGTTTATAACCTCCATGGATAATAAAAATGACGAAAATTTTTTGCGCAAAAATTAGTCACAATTTTTTTCACACACTCACATACACATAAAATGAAAAATAAAATACAAAGATAAGATAAGCATAATTAATTTGTATATACAATGTGTCTAACATTGAAACCATATAATTGTAGACACCCATTTGTGTCTCCCTAAAACCAAACCCAGTGATGAGTACCTTTCACGTCGAATCGTAATTGAATGAAGTGAAAGTGTGGAAAGTTTAGTGTTGCGGAAAGTTTTAATTTCTTTTCTCTTCTCTCTGTTATTAAACATCTATTTTAAGAAAATAGTCAATCCAGTTTGGTTGGTCCATGATATGGGTCCAATAGTAGTGTAGTTGGATAGGGATTGAAAAGAGTTTTCCAACGATATATTATAAGCCCAATTCCGATGAATATTGAGGAAGTTATGACCAAATTACCAAACTGGGCCCGGTTTGAGCCTTATATGCGGCCCAATGATCTAGAGGAGGGCCTAATATAGATTTATCATTCCTAATGGAATTAGGAATGGTGTTAGTCTTCTAGATTCTTCTAGAAGGTTCTTTTCATTCCTAATTTAATTAGCATTGATAAATTGACTTTTGTTGACATTTTAGAGTTTTAATCAGAATGAAAGAACGTTTTTGAGGAAAATACGATTTTATCCTCCTGTACGGAAATTTCTATCTGATTTTAAGAAAACGCGTCAATTTCTTAGTCAGTGCCAAACGCCAGCTGTAGCGCCTAACGCTACGCTTGGCGCCTTGCGCTAGCCTTAGCACCTGGCGCTAACGTCAGCGTTTGGCGCTAACCTGTTTTTTCGCGTCAGAACTCTGTTTTTGATGTTTTATCTTTTTGGTTGATTTTCTCTATAAATAGTTTCCTAAAAACTTCGTTTTCATTCACCAACTCTCCTCAAGATTTTCTTTATTACTTTCTCTGTCTCTTTTCTAAACTAGCCTTCTCTCAAATATAAAAATTCCGCATTCGTTAGATTTAGAAACACCTAGCCATATTCAAAGTTGCCTTCGCCCTAGAAGTGAAAGGTTTAATTTCTGAGGGTTTGGTCCCAAATCTCTCTTTCAATTATTTAATTTAATTGTTTAGTTTATTGTTTTCCTTGAAGTTACTACCGTGTGTATTTTGTTATTAGAAAGAGGTACGAGGCATCCAAGTAAGTACTTTAATGGTTTTTATTGATAATATGATGTATAAATCATGCTTAGGTTTTTATTATGATGTTCCTAGTATCATGACTAGGGTAACTTTAATATCAAGTATGATTAAAAGTATGATGCCTTTTATGTTCTTCCTAATATTTATGATTGTTAGTTTCATGTTAGGGCTATATATTTGATATTTGATGCTTAGTGACATGCTAGGGTTTGTTATTAATCTTGTTAGTATCATGCCTAGGATCTTGCTCTTATTATTATGCTTTAACAAGGTTTTTTTTATTATTATTATTGATATTTATAATTATTATGATTATAATTTTTATTATGTTGCTTGATTATATTTATTTATTTTTATTGCTTGATCACACCTTTTTATGCATGTTTAAAGGGAATTTGTACTTGTAATCACGCTTAATAAGATAATTAATAATCTTGTTTAGGGTTAATATGATTATAATTCAAGTGATCTCCAATAATAGATTTATTTGTGCATTAATATTCAACCAACATAGATAAACAGGTTTAGGGTAAACCTATTGATTGCATGTTAGTCAGAAAGCGCACATGAATACGATCAGAATAAAGTAGAGGCCTATTATTAGGGCAGGTTCAATCTCTTTTAAGTTGGATCTGTACCTTCATCCCCGAACCCTATTTGGTTCAAGACCTTATGGAGTTGACGATCTCTTGGATCGTTAAGGGGCGTAACCTTCACCTCATGAACGGTTTACAAGTTCCTAAAAAACTTGTTGGCGACTCTTTTGCTCTATCTTCTTTCCTTTTGGACGCCACCGTACTTTAGTGTATGATCACAGTGGGGTTCAAGCTAGGGGTTAATGATTGAAATATTCCCTACAGTTTTTTGGCGACTCCGCTGGGGAGGATTTCTATTTTAATTCCTTAAATTTATTTCGACAATGATTTAGAATGAGTGGATGAGACTCGAAACGTTCTAAGTATTTCATGTGCGTAATTTTAATTAACATTATTGTCATATGCATAAAAAATATCTCATTGGAAAGACCATCCGTAATGAGTTAAAACATAGGATTTTACACGTAGGAAATTTGAGAAATACCTTTCACAACTAGGACCGAAATAACACTGCGTAAAACTGGAAAATTTTATCGAGCACAGAAAGCTGCTGAGGCATGTAGGAATTAGCGTCAGCGAACATAATATTAGCGCTAGAATTTTAACTGTAGCGCCAGACAACAGTTCTGTCGCCAGGCGCTACAGCTAAAACCCGGCGCCAATCTCTGTTTGCTGGCGCCAAATTCTTCCAATACCGAGCCAGAAATATGCGTTCTAATTTTGACCAGTTTTTCGCATTGTTTGCTCGATCCTACTTCCTGATTGAGTTTTTTCTCACTTTTCTAAAACCCGTATATGTTCTACATATGGACTTAACCCCCTGGGAATTCATGCTCCATCTACCTGATTGAACGCTCTGAGCAACAAAGGGTACATCCGAGAATGTTGAATTCACCAAACCATGGAAGCGAGTTTTTTCTAAAACTCGCGGTGTCCCATCCACTCGCGCCAACCCTTCACGGTTAGGCTTCCGCGCGGTGCATCCGGACAATTAACCATGGACCCTCTTTGACTAAACCATATCCCGAACTTTAGAGAACTAGATCCATGGTTAGGTTGCAAACTCATTGCATCATATTGTGCCTACTTGACTAATTGCGCATTATTTGTTGTGCATACTATATGTGATTTTTCCTAACCGTTTGTTTGACTTGCTTTAAGAACAAAATAAACTGCTTAATGGCTAAAAAGGACTTTGCTTAATTAATTAATTAATTAATCTTGGTAATTAGAATCTAATATTTTAACCAGAATTGACCTAGTACGACTTTAGGCATACCCCTGTTGATTAATAACACCAAAAACGGTTTCAGATTGAAGCTCCAGCAATGGCGCCAAAGTCTAAACTGTAGCGCCACTCTGTGGAGTGTGGCGCCTGGTGAAAGCTCTGTCGTCTGGTGCTACACTGCAAAGAGAGGCGCCAGTCCTGTCGTTTTGACGACAGTTCGTATAATTGATCGAGTCATCACCTTATGTCTAATTAACGAGTTTACTAATTAGTTCGGTTAAATTTTACTGTCAATAATACTTTGTTAAGTCATTAATTGAGTCTAGGAACTAAGTCCCATGAACCTACACAAGAGTCCAAGCATGTAACTTACACTCAACGCACACACCAACACACACACTTTGACCATGTCTAAGAGAGTCTTGTATGCGCGTTTTTTCCGTCATTTTTTTTAGGGGGGTAAGTCGGATATTAATCCTCCAATTTAAAGTACCATACTTGGTTCCTAAAAATATATACATTATTTTTGCCAAAAATATGCACCTATTTTTTTATTTTTTCCTTTTTAAAAATCGTAAAGTCAAGGTCGAGTTGAGTTAAGTAATTAAAACGCAAAATGGTTTAAATTACAGCGCGAGGTCAAGAAAGGAAGGGCGGTTAATCAAAGACAACCTTTTTGTACAAGTCCAACTTTTCGACAAACCCATTGCTCATAAGAGGAAAGCTAGGACAGTAATGGCAACACAGGAAGAAGTCAATGAGCTTAGGAACCAACTGGTCACCGTGACTGAGGCACTAAAGCTCCTAACCCTTAAGATCGATGATCCCGTGAAACAATAACAGATGGACCTCATGCAAGAAAGTTTAAGCAAGCTATCTAGCGACTACAAGTTTCAAGGGATTAGTTCACAAGGGGTCTCGGTGGACAAAGAGCTTCTTCCGCAGAAGTTCAATGCCAACGACACCCCAAAATTCAAAGCAACCGATAACCCTTATTTTCATTTAAGAGCCTTCGAGACAATAATGAGTATTAAGGGTATCGACAAGAAGGTGTTCCCCTCTCTGTTCTCACTATTTCTTGAGACCGTTTTCCAACAATGGTTCTTTTCTCTCGAGAAAGAAAATACCTCCACCTGGGAGTCCAGAGCAAACGCTTTCGTTGATAGATACAAATGCAACATTCAAGTTGAAACTGACCATAGGGAACTTGAAATCCTCAAGCAGAAGAAGAACGAAGGCTTCACCTCCTTCTTTAACAAATGGAGAGAAACCTCAGCTAAGATGATCGAGATGCCGAGTGAAAAAGAGTTTGTAAGGTTATTCATCAAAAACCTTCAAGAAAAATACTCCAAGCATCTAAAGTATCAAAATAATCTCCATACCTTCAAGGTCGTCTACGACATTGGAATCAATATTGAAGACGACCTGGCTAAGTTAAAAGCTGCCAACAATAACTCCAACAGTGGCTGTAAAGGAAAGAAGAACGACAATCCTTCTTCTTCCAAAACCACCCACTCAAACAATGTTAGCACTTTTAACCTAGGGGAAGTCCTTGCTATGAATAATCAAGGACAAAAGAAACCATTTAGGAGGAACTTTACTCCTATTGGAATGAGTTATGACACAGCATTCGATCGGTTAAATGCAAAAGGTCTTATAACTCCCATTAGACTATTTGGGGACCCACCAGTCGAAAAGAGGTCGGCTAACTGGAAGCCCAGTGCACACTGCAAGTACCACTAAGGTAGGGGCCATCTCACCGAGAGTTGATGGAAACTTAAGGAAGCTATCCAAGACTTAATCGACAACAACAAGCTACCATTGCCCCCTGCCAGTAAAAAGCCAAGTATCGATAATGCGCCTCTAGCTCATTCCTTGGCTATCTCTGATGAGGAAAACGAGGTTGACCCCTCGTCTCTCATCAAACCTGTTAAAGAAATCCATGCCATCGAAGAAGAGGAGGAGATCTTTTTCGACGCCACGGATAACCTTCCAGAACCAGCAAGTAAAGAGGACATACAATCGCTCACACTATCTATGATGGAAGGATCGCATTTTCTACGTGAAACTCTCAAGGCTATAAAGGAACTTCAGAAGAAATATGACGAGGTTCCACTCCCAAAAGATGAACCTAAGAGAGAATTCACACCCATGGGAACGACTTATGAGGCAAAACATTGTCCTTTACAAGTCACCGAAAAACCCAAGAAGAGTAATAGACTCTACACTCCAATTAGGATCCCATACATACAAATGTTTAAAATTCTCTCGGAGAGTGGTGAGATCAAACCTCTCGAACCGAGACCATTCGAATCATTGAAAAGGACAGATAGATATTACTGTTAGTATAGGGGGTCACACTATCGAAAACTATTTTAAATTTAAGGATTTAATTCAGAAAATAATTGATGAAAAGAAACTAGTCCAAGTTCCATAAGAAGAGGATGCAAGTATAAATGGAGTTTGGGACAGTGACGAAGAAGACGTCTACTTAAAAGACATGGTAGGACCTCCACCTTTGGTGTCATATGCCATGGATGACTTTTGGGCTGAAGAAGATTCATCGATAGACATCCTCAAAAGATCCAGGAGAATGCAACCTCCCGTTTTAACACAACTTATGCCAACCACACAGCAAGTTCCCATACCTATCATTGAAGATAATGATATCGTCAAGCAGTTCAAGAAGACAAAAGTTGAAATGAACGTATGGAAACTTCTGGCGACATCCCGAGAACATAGGTTGGTTGTAATGAATGCCATGGACAAAATAGGGATAGATTCTAACACCACTCCTGAGGGGTTCGCTAACTTCCTCACGAGTGATCTACCTAGTCCCATCAATTTGATCACCTTTTCTGACAAGGATTTACCCCCAGAAGGTGACAAACACTATAAGGCATTAAACCTCACAGTAGTTTGCAAGAGAATGAACGACCCTACGACTCTTGTAGACAATGGATCAGGCATCAACGTCTGTCCACTTAGAACTGCGAGGATGCTAGGTATAAGGGATGAAGATTTAACCCCGTCAACACAAGGAATAAGGGCCTACGACAACACTCGTCGTCAAGCTCTTGGTAAAATTACCATGAATATAACGGCGGGAGCAATAGAACATGTGTTGTGGTAAAAATACCCCGCATGCGTGGACCAATCTTGTAGTGACACGTGGCCCAGTAATAGGGTGACACGTGTCACCACGGGAAGATGCCACCTATTTCAGAGCCCTTAAGGCCGTGGACCAATCCCATAGTGACACGTGGCCCAGTTATAGGGTGACACGTGTCGCCACGGGAAGATGCCATGTGTTAAGGGCATATGTTCCCTTAATAATCAACATGCCAGAAAACCCTAATAACGTTAGGGCCCAAATGCCGAGAGATATCAAAGAAAGCCGCAAAACGGCGCCCCCAGAGTAGCACGTGGCACTCACTGATTGCACAGCCAATCACGTCACGCAAATCTAGGGTATAAACCCTAGAGAGGGGCACGAGTCCCACCCCTATTAATACCCCAATCATTTATGACGAGGGGGGATTCAGACAATTGAAAACAACAGAGCATTAAATAGCTCCAACTTCTCTCTACTTTCTCTCTCTAGCCTTTTTCCGTTCTGATCACTGACTTGATCGTCGGAGGCGAATATTTCGTTGATCGGAATATTCGTTGTTTTGCAGGTGGGACCGACTCATTTCCAGCAGAGCGTGACCAGTATCCCAGGAAATCCAAAAAAGACCCGAAACATTTGGCGCCGTCTGTGGGGATACTCGTACGTTATGGCGATAGACGGTCAGACACCTAATCCAAGCGAGGATGGACATGTAGAGGATTTAATCCCTACGATCCGTACTAGCGATCCTCTGATAGCCACATTTGAAGAAGCTGATGACCCTCCTGTTACCACCGCCTCTCTTAAGGCCGCGCTTAACAAACTCAGAAAAGAAATTGAAAACGGAGCCTCTACCTCTAGGCAGCCGCCCAGGAGAGAGGAACAGAGGGCTCCAAGGAAGACACACAGCAAAACAGTCCATGCAACGGACGCTGGAAACACTCCATTTCGAAGGCCGACTGGAAGGTCCTCGAGAGTACCGCGGACTAATTTCTCTGACTTGCTGGCGAAAACGCAGTCGGCTGGGGGGAGGGGTAGGCAGCCTCAAAGAGAGGAGCCTGAGCCGTCCAGACGATGGAAGGACGCAAGAGATTACCTTCGGCATAAGCAGCGGGAGCGCGCTGCCTACTCTGACACGGCCTCAACCCCGACAATGCCGGATGATTTTTCACATCATTCTCTTTCCCAGCATACCAACACGGCCATCTCCAGTGGAAGTCAGGCAGTTCGCACCCCAACTCCTATTCCAGTCTTCCATGCTCCAACTCCTATTCCAGCCCAATCACTGCAATATCAACCTCAGGGGTTCAATGGCTTGATGCAGCCAAACCCCCAGGCATACGGACAATATGGGCCATATGGGCAGGTGTACGGACAAGCTCCCTATCTGGCTGGACCGTCCGTGCAACCGCAACCCATCGATTGGCAGATGCGCCTACTTACTCTGGGAGATAAGCCGCCCCCGTTTTCGCAAGATATTTTAAATGCCCCTCAGCCACCAAAGGTGAAGAGTGTACTTGTGGGAGCTTATGATGGAACGGGCAACCCAGAAGAGCACATCACCTCGTACAGGAACCTAATGTACTTGCAAAGTGTAGATGATGCTACTTGGTGCAAATTTTTCCCGGCCACTCTGAAAGGTGTGGCACAGGATTGGTTCAACAGTTTGTCGGCCGGTTGTATCAATTGTTTCACTACTCTTTGTTTGATGTTCGTGGGAAATTTTTCATACAACATACCGCCTCGAAAGACTAGCCTTAACTTGGCGACAATCGTCCAAGAAAAAAATGAGGGCTTACGCTCGTACGTCCAGCGATTTAACCAAGAAAAAGCCCAAATTCATAATCTACCGGACGAAATGGCTTACTCTGAATTTCTCCGGGGATTAAGGCACAATGGTTTTAAATTTGACTTGGTAAGGAAAAAGATTCGGACATACGCAGGTGTTTTGCGGGAAGCCGAAGCTTATATTGAGGCGGCGGACTTTTGTTCGCTCACAAAAGCGGAAGCGCCGGCCAAGGGGGCTGAGAAGAAACCTTCTCAGCAAGACTCGGCCGGCCAAAAGAAAGAAGGAAAAAAGAGAAAGGAAGTCTGGTTGGCTGATGGCCAGCCACAGAAATCCAAGAAGGTCAAGGCGTACGAGCCTCAGTTTGAATTCAACAAGGATTGTTATTCTATATTGATGGAAATCAAGGATAAGTTTGAGTTTGAGAAGCCACAGCCGCTGAGAGGCCCGGCTCAGTATAGGAACAAGAACAAGTACTGTTGACAAGGGAATAAACGCGTTGTCAATTGTCTATCCCTAGATCAAATACAATTTATACAACCTAAACAAACCTAATACGAGTATAAGGCAAGCATAGGGGTCGAACCACAGAGAACGATTAAACACCACCAAATGTTATCGACAATTAAGCTAGTCCGGAATAGGAGAAAAATAAACTAAAGTCTAGAAATGCTAAAACAAGAAATAAAACATTAAGGGAAATGGTTTAGGTATAGCATTCACTTGAACATAAACAAAGGCATAGAAATTGAATTAATTATGAACTAAACATGCTCGAATATCGAAATAAAGAATCCAATCTAGCCGCCTTCCGGGGTCAATTGCCTTCTCCTAACATAGCCTCTATGTTTCCACATTAGAACCATATACTAGGAGGTACTATTAAATAACAATCGATAGTAATGAACCTTAACTAAGTCAACTTCCGTTTCTTGTTAGCAAAGGATTCACCTTTAATCAACCAACAATGTGCACTTGCAAGAAGATTAAAGAATATCAAGCATATAAAGACTTTAATCACAAATAAATCAATTCTAAACCCTAGAACATGCTCAAGGTCCAACTACACCACAACCATCCCCTTAATGGAGAAATTACTCACTAATCATGATAATAACAAGATTAATCAACAAATAATCAAGAATCAACATGATCAACAAGCAATACCAACAACAAAAATAATAATCAAAATAAAACAATAAAAATAGAGGAGAGAGAGTTAGAGATTCTCATTGATTGAAGATGTAAATCTATAGAAAAGATGATCAATTTCTTCTTCAAAATCCAAGTTCAACAATGGTGAAACCCTCACTTTCTCTCTCTAAACTACCATAATCTTAAGCTAAACCTAGAGAGAGAAGCTCTCCTAAAACTAATTAGAGAGTAGAATAGATAGTTATTGAATTCCTTCTAATTACCCCAAAATTGGGTATTTATACTAAGCTAATAAAACTAGGAAAAGAAAATAAAAATAAAAAGGAAAAATAAAATGAGAAAACTAAAATAAAAGTAAAGGAAAGAAAATAAGAAAAAGTTAAAAGAAAAGAAAGAAATAAAAATAAAAAGAAAAGAAAAATAATAAAAACAAATACAATTCCCACCCAAAACAAATCAGACCCACGATTTCCTTCTTCTTCTCCTTTACATTGGCTGCTCTATCTCCATTGATCACCATCACCACGCATCAAAATAATCAATCATCACCGCTTATCATCATCATCTTCATCAAGCATCCAAGATCGTGGCCGTCCAATTTTCATTAAAACTCGCGTGCATAGCTCGTGAAGCGGTTCGGTCGAACCATGGGTTGGTTCGGTCGAACTACGGGGTTGGTTCGGTCGAACCATGGGTATGTTCGACCACTCCTCTTCGATTAACGAAACCCACAAAGTCTCTGACTCGAACTTCGACCGAACCACAAACGGTATGCTCGAACTTGATTAAAATCAAATTTTAATCTGATTTTTGCTTAATTGAGGGCCGAAATGCTTGATTGGTGGTTTGAGTAGTTGCGGGTCAGGTGTGGTGAAGGGCTGCCGTTTTGGGTGGCTAAAAGAGGTTTATTGCGGTGGTGGTAGGCGTCGTGGTTGAGGTGCGGCTACTGTTGCTGTTGCAGTTGGGGTTGCGGGTTGGTTGAATGGTGGTGTATTGGTTGCGGCAGTGGAGGTGTATTATGGAGGCAGCAGGGGAGTTGCGTTCAGGGGTTAAATTGGTGGTGTATTGGTGTGGGTTTGGTTGATGTGGGGTGAAGCAGGCTGGGTTGCGGTTTGTTTGTGTTGGTGCTGCTGCAGTGGGTTGTTGGTGGTGTGGGCTGGTGCGTTGATTAGGTTGCAGCAGGGCAGTAGCAGAGGATTGTGTGTTTTGGTGTGGTGGAGGATAAGGGAGGGGTGTGGTGTAGTTTAAGCTGGCAGCAACAGGGCAGCAGCTTTAGAACAAATTTGCACCTCAAATCCCGGACTTTGAACTCGAACACGACTTTAAAACCCGAAACACCAAATTCGACCTACAACAAAAACACGAGGCATTATCAAAAGACAAAATAAAAATAAAATAAATAAAATAAAATAGAAAATAAGGGACATAAAACTAAACTAATAAAAATAAAACAAAAACTATACAAGCAAACAAAGTAAAATAAAATACGAAAATAGACTAAAACTAATAAAATAAAGAAAATAAACTAAAACGCTCCAAAATTACCAAATAAACAAGAAACTTTATTAAAAAGAAAACAAGAGAAAGAAAGGGAAAATAAGATAAAATAAACACGAAAATGACTCTAAAACTACTCCCTAAGAGAGACATAAATGTCACTTATCAAATTCCCCCAAGCTAAACCTTTGCTCGTCCTCGAGCAAAGCTAAGGCAAAAGAGAACAAGATGGAATTATTAAAGGCAAATGAAACAAAAAAATAGAAACAAAGAGAAAGAATGTACACTAACTCACTGTCGTAGGAATCACGGATGCATTTAGCGTATGCATCAAGCCCTTTAAACCCCTATGTCGCCAAAGAGGACGAGTAAGCTCTCGTGAGGGTTTCCTAAGAGGTTTAACCCACAACTCTCGACAAAAACCAAGGCAAGGCAACAAAAGGAAAAAGGAAAAGGAACACTAAGAGAAAAAGCGAAACACAAGCTCATGTATGGACAAGAAATAAGGACGAGTACTAATGAATGCAAACCTTTCTAAATGGACAAATGTATGCAAGTTCCAAGATGTCAATGGTTGATTGAAACATAACACATGCTAAGCATAGAGAACTACTTAGGACTCAATCCACCCTAGCCCCAACCAATCGGGCCACGTTCTCTCCACTACTTAGTTCTTTTTTTTTTATTTTTTTTTTTTTTTATTTTTTTTTTAACTTTATTCACTGTCCTTGCCCCTTTTTTTTAATTTTGGACGGCTTTTTCTTGAAACTTCACTTGATTTTCAAAAATTTGCATATTTCTTTACAAGCTCAACTCTAACCAAATCTCAAAATGCATCTTGTTTATGATCAACAACTCAAAACTCAAACCTCACATGCCAATGCTTCACTAACTAAGAGGGTTGGTAAACATAGGTCATTAGGTTTGTAACATGGTTTAAACAAGAGCGGGAAACATAAGCTCAAATTGGTTAGCAAGTAGGTTTATGCACAATAGAAAATCAAATTTGTAACAAAACAAAAAGAAGATAAAGAAAAAAAAATGAGAAAGAAGTGCCCTATTCCTCCCCTAGAGTGCTTCGGTCACGATCTTGGGAGCTATAAGTCAAAACAAGGATCAAGACATGCATAGGTAAGGATCCAAATGCGCCACACAACAAAGTGATGAAGGCTAGAACAATGTTACCTCACACGGGATTATAACTAAGCAAATACCAACTAAGGGTGCCAAATCCACTATAGAGAGCAACACCATCTTACCACATACCCGTGAACTAGGGCTTTATGGATTCCTAAAAGTTCTCAACCCGGCTACCTTAGCATGTAATATCCTAGAGTCAACCAATGACACTCTCAAATCGTGCACACATTAACCACTTAGGAAGAAAGGCATTCAAGAGTAAACAAATCCAAAAGATATAATGTCCAATTAAGAACAAACAAAACACAACTTTGCTAAACTTGCCTAGAAGTAAACAAAAATCTTTTTGGATTTTCCAAAAGCATGAAAAACATGGAAATGCATATACTCACGTGCATGGCATATATGAATCAACATCCCACCAAACATGATAGAATACCCTCCCCCAAGCTTGAATGAAACCAAGCTTTCAAATCATAAACAATGAAACCAAGGAGGGGAATACAAGGAAAAATTAATCCAACATTACCAACACATGATCTTCAAGTCACAATAAGTAAGAGAGAGAGGGAAAAGAAGGATATTACCGGATATGGGGTAAATGCAAAATCACACAAAAAACCCGAAATAACCTCATATGAGCCATAATCTCTACAAATAAGGCTTGAATTCCACATGATAGGTAAGTTGAGGAACATTTCCTTGATTCTTGATCATCACCAATGCGCAAGAGTATATCAAGTTGTGTACCTAGCAAGGAACACAAACACGTCCATGTGAGAAAATCTAGTCTAAAAACAAAAGAAAATGAAAGCAATAAAACACGGGTTACTTCCCGCAAAGGCTTGTTTAACGTCCAAGCGAGACCGCTCTAGGAAATAAAAATTCAACGCACGCAAGAGCTTGTCAAATGCACTACTACACATTTCATGGGGGTGTAAATAGGCAAATGACGGAATAAGAACGTGCAACAAAATCATTGCACGCAAGTGAAGAGGGAGATGCCAAAAGAAAGAAGAAGAAGGATCGAAAGGAAACTCAAGAATGTAAGAAGTAGAAGAAGGAAAAGAATAGTGGAAAGAAAAGGAAAAAGGCAAATCCTCATCACATAATTTTTGGTTGACAAAATTCCTCTCTTCCTCAATGATGATGGAATGAGGGACATGAAAATCATCCATAGAGGGCGGCTTCCCAATAGGTTGTTTGAGATAGGAAGGGAGAGAAGTAGGGTAAGGAAGGATGTGGTCGAACCTTAGAGAAAAAGGGGTATGAGAAACGGGAAAAGGGGTAGCTACTCCCTCACCACAAGGTCTCACATCGCCAATGAGGGCATGAAAATCAATCATAGCATCCTCAAATGAATGGCACTCACGATCTACACCTCCCTCAAGCTCAAAAACTCCAAGGGAGTCAACCTTATCCTCCTTTTCACCACAATAGACAACCTTTCCTTCAACTATCTCAAAACCCAAGGTCCCAAAATCGTGCATGAATGGAGGTAGATTCATCTCAAACTCATCTAAGTCCCAAGAAGCGTTCTCGATGAAATCATCCAATAATCTATAAGTCCTCAAATGACTCTCGAAAAATATGTGGGACATTACCTCAAAAGAGTCTATATACTCATAGGTTGAAGGGTCACAAACATACACTTGAGACTCATCAAGATGGGAAGAAGGATTAGGATTTTCAATATCAACACTCTTTTCATTTTCAACTCCTTCACCATCACTCGAATGCTCTCTAATGGGATCCTCACTCATATGGGGAAGAGAAGAAGAAGGAAGGGCATTTTCTTGAGAGTTGGCTAGTTGGAGAATTTGGCTCTCAAGCATCTTCATTCTAGCTTCCGTCTCCCTATTCTCAACTTCCCTCATCTCGTTATACTTCTCCATCATCTCCATTATCCTCATTATCTTCTCTTCCTTCAAACTTTCCATAGAATTACCCTC
This sequence comes from Chenopodium album, assembly GCF_948465745.1. Lineage (NCBI taxonomy): Eukaryota > Viridiplantae > Streptophyta > Magnoliopsida > Caryophyllales > Amaranthaceae > Chenopodium > Chenopodium album. The sequence continues at coordinate 44,788,857 of NC_137839.1, forward strand.
ATTAAAGGACTCATTAGAAGCATAAGGGAAATCATTTGAAGCCATGTAAGAACAAGAAGATGAGGAGGGAGGATCATTCACATTATAAACATGAGCATCATCATATTGGGGAGAGGGGGCATAATCAAGCAAATGAGATTCATTATTAACAATACGAGAAAAAGAGTTGAAATCACTTGTACTAGGTTCACAAATAGGATCACAAGACAAATCATGGGGATGCATGCCACTAATAAAACTATTATCACATTGAGAATCAAAATTAGCAACATTACATGCCCTATTGCGTACTTCCTTAGCAAACCGTACAAAAAAGCTCCAAGCACTATGAACCGATAATGCTTGAAATTCGCCATTAAACCTACTTTCAACCTCATATCTCGTTTGTTCATTCATGCCATAGTAACAAATCTCACAAGCTTCACAAGGACTACAACCATTATAGTTCAAAAACCCCACAAGTCTATGGAAGTAGACACAAAAAGGCTCATCATCATATTGAGGAAAAGAAAAATGTGCCATTTTTCAAAAACAAAGCAAAGAGAACAAAAATAAATCAAAAGAAAATGTATACAATGGACTAGTCTCAATAAGATAACATAACGGTAATGGAAGCCGTTCCCCGGCAACGGCGCCAATTTGACAAGGGAATAAACGCGTCGTCAATTGTCTATCCCTAGATCAAATACAATTTATACAACCTAAACAAACCTAATACGAGTATAAGGCAAGCATAGGGGTCGAACCACAGAGAACGATTAAACACCACCAAATGTTATCGACAATTAAGCTAGTCCGGAATAGGAGAAAAATAAACTAAAGTCTAGAAATGCTAAAACAAGAAATAAAACATTAAGGGAAATGGTTTAGGTATAGCATTCACTTGAACATAAACAAAGGCATAGAAATTGAATTAATTATGAACTAAACATGCTCGAATATCGAAATAAAGAATCCAATCTAGCCGCCTTCCGGGGTCAATAGGCTTCTCCTAACATAGCCTCTATGTTTCCACATTAGAACCATATACTAGGAGGTACTATTAAATAACAATCGATAGTAATGAACCTTAACTAAGTCAACTTCCGTTTCTTGTTAGCAAAGATTCACCTTTAATCAACCAACAATGTGCACTTGCAAGAAGATTAAAGAATATCAAACATATAAAGACTTTAATCACAAATAAATCAATTCTAAACCCTAGAACATGCTCAAGGTCCAACTACACCACAACCATCCCCTTAATGGAGAAATTACTCACTAATCATGATAATAACAAGATTAATCAACAAATAATCAAGAATCAACATGATCAACAAGCAATACCAACAACAAAAATAATAATCAAAATAAAACAATAAAAATAGAGGAGAGAGAGTTAGAGATTCTCATTGATTGAAGATGTAAATCTATAGAAAAGATGATCAATTTCTTCTTCAAAATCCAAGTTCAACAATGGTGAAACCCTCACTTTCTCTCTCTAAACTACCCTAATCCTAAGCTAAACCTAGAGAGAGAAGCTCTCCTAAAACTAATTAGAGAGTAGAATAGATAGTTATTGAATTCCTTCTAATTACCCCAAAATTGGGTATTTATACTAAGCTAATAAAACTAGGAAAAGAAACTAAAAATAAAAAGGAAAAATAAAATAAGAAAACTAAAATAAAAGTAAAGGAAAGAAAATAAGAAAAAGTTAAAAGAAAAGAAAGAAATAAAAATAAAAAGAAAAGAAAAATAATAAAAACAAATACAATTCCCACCCAAAACAAATCAGACCCACGATTTCCTTCTTCTTCTCCTTTACATTGGCTGCTCTATCTCCATTGATCACCATCACCACGCATCAAAATAATCAATCATCACCGCTTATCATCATCATCTTCATCAAGCATCCAAGATCGTGGCCGTCCAATTTTCATTAAAACTCGCGTGCATAGCTCGTGAAGCGGTTCGGTCGAACCATGGGTTGGTTCGGTCGAACTACGGGGTAGGTTCGGTCGAACCATGGGTATGTTCGACCACTCCTCTTCGATTAACGAAACCCACAAAGTCTCTGACTCGAACTTCGACCGAACCACAAACGGTATGCTCGAACTTGATTAAAATCAAATTTTAATCTGATTTTTGCTTAATTGAGGGCCGAAATGCTTGATTGGTGGTTTGAGTAGTTGCGGGTCAGGTGTGGTGAAGGGCTGCCGTTTTGGGTGGTTAAAAGAGGTTTATTGCGGTGGTGGTAGGCGTCGTGGTTGAGGTGCGGCTACTGTTGCTGCTGCAGTTGGGGTTGCGGGTTGGTTAGGTTGGTTGAATGGTGGTGTATTGGTTGCGGCAGTGGAGGTGTATTATGGAGGCAGCAGGGGAGTTGCGTTCAGGGGTTAAATTGGTGGTGTATTGGTGTGGGTTTGGTTGATGTGGGGTGAAGCAGGCTGGGTTGCGGTTTGTTTGTGTTGGTGCTGCTGCAGTGGGTTGTTGGTGGTGTGGGCTGGTGCGTTGATTAGGTTGCAGCAGGGCAGTAGCAGAGGATTGTGTGTTTTGGTGTGGTGGAGGATAAGGGAGGGGTGTGGTGTAGTTTAAGCTGGCAGCAACAGGGCAGCAGCTTTAGAACAAATTTGCACCTCAAATCCCGGACTTTGAACTCGAACACGACTTTAAAACCCGAAACACCAAACTCGACCTACAACAAAAACACGAGGCATTATCAAAAGACAAAATAAAAATAAAATAAATAAAATAAAATAGAAAATAAGGGACATAAAACTAAACTAATAAAAATAAAACAAAAACTATACAAGCAAACAAAGTAAAATAAAATACGAAAATAGACTAAAACTAATAAAATAAAGAAAATAAACTAAAACGCTCCAAAATTACCAAATAAACAAGAAACTTTATTAAAAAGAAAACAAGAGAAAGAAAGGGAAAATAAGATAAAATAAACACGAAAATGACTCTAAAACTACTCCTAAGAGTGACATAAATGTCACTCATCAAATTCCCCCAAGCTAAACCTTTGCTCGTCCTCGAGCAAAGCTAAGGCAAAAGAGAACAAGATGGAATTATTAAAGGCAAATGAAACAAAAAAATAGAAACAAAGAGAAAGAATGTACACTAACTCACTGTCGTAGGAATCACGGATGCATTTAGCGTATGCATCAAGCCCTTTAAACCCCTATGTCCAAATTCACTTACACACGGACAAACAACACGTCCGAACAAAGACAGAAGAATGATAAGAACAAAGAAAAAGATGATGGCAATAACACTGATTAAGGCTTTGTGGCCGTGATATCAGGAGGATTTGCCTCAGGCGGTCCCACTATGAAAGGGATCCAGCAGGACGCCCGGAGCCTGGGAAAGGTGATGCAGATGGATTCAGTGAAGGTTGAACCCTTCCCCGAAGTAATCATCAGTGAGGCCGATCGGGGGGAAGTCAAAGCCTTGCACAATGATCCCATGGTATTCATTATGAAGATAGCCAATTTGAAGGTCGGACGAATGTTGATAGACACGGGTAGCGCGGCTGATATCATCAGCCTGGCCGGCTTGAAGAATCTAAGCTTCCCAGAGGATGCTCTCCAGGACATCACTCACCCGCTGGTCGAATTTGGAGGGAATGTCATCCACCTAGTGGGGCGGATAGACTTACCTGTCCGATTCGGGTGAAAAAGGGGAAGGAAGAGATATGGTTGTCCGCTTCTTGGTCGTGAAAGAACTGACTGGATATTATGTCATACTCGGCCGTCCTACACTGAATGCAGCAAAAGCAGTCATTGTGCCTCACCTAATGCTGCTAAAGTTTGAAAGGACAGACGGGAAAATAGGTATAATCCAAGGAAGTCAGAAGATGGCTAAGGAATGCAATCAGTTGGCGGTTAAGCCTACAGTGCGCGGACCAAAACCATCCGAGCCAAAAGAAGAAGGAACCTCACTCCCAACACACCAGGTCGGCCAGAAGCGTAAGGCGACCAAGATAGAGCAAGCATAGCAGCTAATGACTGTCGGACGGCCAGAAGAGCTACGCCCCCAGCCGGCCGGCAATCACTTGGATATAGTGCTTGACCCCGATCAACCAAGTCGGACGGTCAGTGTGGGCACTATAGCTTTGGGTGTGCTTGGGGATGAGTTAATTCAATTATTGAGATAGTTCAAGGATGTATTTGCATTTGATGTCGGTGAGATGCCAGATATAAGTCCAGATCTGGCCGTGCACAAATTGGCTGTGAATCCGGCCGTTAAACCTGTCCGTCAAAAGAAAAGGAATCATGGAGAAGAGAGGAATTAGGCGCCCGCAGAAGAATTCAAGAAGCTTCTGGACACCGGTTTCATTCGGCAATGCATTTACCCAGAATGGGTGGCCAATGTGGTCCTTGTCAAGAAGCCGAATGGAACTTGGAGAATGTGCGTAGATTACACCGATCTAAACAAGGCATGCCCTAAGGATAGCTTTCCCCTGCCTAAAATCGACCGTCTGGTTGATTCGACGGCCGGGCATGCCCTGATGAGCTTTATGGACGCATACTCCGGATTCCATCAAATTCCGTTATGGGAAGAAGACCAGGAGAAAACAGCGTTCGTGACTGAGCAGGGGTTATATTGTTACAAAGTTATGCCATTCGGCCTTAAGAATGCCCCAACTACCTTTCAGCGACTTGTTAACACAGTCTTCAGAGATCAGCTCGGCCGGGATATGGAGGCGTACATTGATGACATGATTGTCAAGTCAAAAGAGTCGGCCGACCATTTGAAAGATCTACGAGAAACTTTCACCGAACTCAGGTGGCATAAGATGATGTTAAATCCAAAGAAATGTGTCTTTGGTGTTGAGTCCGGTAAATTTCTCGGATTTTTTATTGATCAACGTGGAATCGAGGCCAACCCTGAAAAAATCCAAGCTGTCATGGACATGAAGTCACCAAGGACAATTAAAGAAGTCCAAAGATTGACCGACTGTTTGGCCGCACTTGGTAGATTCTGTCAAGATCAGGGGATAAGTGCCGCTATTTCTTTCAAACCATAAAAAAGAAAGCCATGTTTGAGTGGACCGAGGAGGCCGAGGAAGCATTCGTACAGCTAAAAGGCTATTTACATACATTGCCTCGGCTTGTCAGTCCACTTAAGAGCGAGAAGCTATTCATCTATCTTGCTATCTCATAACACTCCTTAAGTGTCATCCTACTTGCTGAACGGGACGGCCGCCAGATCCCTGTCTACTTTATTAGTCACGTTCTACATAACGCTGAGCTAAGGTATCCCCCCATTGAAAAATTTGGCTTGGCATTGTACATGGCATCAAAAAAGCTGCGGCCATACTTCTTGGCACATTCAATTGTGGTCTACACAGACCAACCTTTGAAGAAGCCATTTACAACGCTAAAGGCAAGCGGCCGTATGCTGAAATGGGCCTTGGAAATGAGAGGCTTGGATATTACATTTGAGCCAAGAAAAGCAATCAAAGGGCAAGCCTTTGCTGATTTTTTAGCTGAAATGACTCGGCCGGATCTTCAGACGGCCGGAGATCAAATCTGGAAAGTGTTCGTGGATGGCAGCGCGACAGCCACTGGTTGCGGTGCAGGTGTTATATGCCAGTCTCCTGAAGGAGATAAGTTTGAGTACGCCCTGAGATTCCAGTTTCAAGCCTCTAATAACGAGGCCGAGTACGAAGCCCTCTTGGCCGGCCTAAGAATGTGTAAGGCGGCAGGAGCGACAAAAATTGACGTATGCTCGGGCTCTCTACTTGTAGTCGGCCAGGTGAATGGAGACTTCGAGGTGAGGGAGCCGGCCATGATAAAGTACTTGAAGATTGTAAAATAGGAGGCTGAGAGCCTAGATCATTTTACCCTACAGCAGGTCCCTCGTTCGTCCAATCATCAGGCGGACGCTCTCTCTAAGTTAGCATCCTCAGCATCATGTGATACTCCCAGGTCAGTGTTTTGGGAAGTAAAAGAGAAGAGGAGTATTGACGCTGAGCCAGTACACGCAATTGATAGAAGCTCCACTTGGATGGACGGGATCATATCTTACCTTAAGGACGGATTACTCCCGGCCGATCCTAAAGAGAGGTGGTTGATGAAAAAGAGAGCGGCTTGGTTTGAAGTTAAGCAAGGAGAGTTGTTCAAAAAGGCATTTGTAAAGCCGTACCTGAAATGCATCACTCCTGAGAGAGGGTATGATGTCTTGGATGATATTCACCAGGGGCAGTGTGATTCTCACATTGGAGGACGAGCTTTTGCTGAAAAGGCTGCCCGCCTGGGTTACTACTGGCCGAGCTTAAAGTCGGACGCAATGGAAATGGTAAAGAAGTGTGACAAATGCCAGAGGTTCGCAACATTAATTCATCGACCCGCCAACAGCCTTTCGGCCATCAGTAGTCCGCTCCCCTTTTCCAAATGGGGGATGGACATTTTAGGACCATACATACCAGCGTTCGGCCAGAGGCGGTATGTGTTTGTAGCAGTAGACTACTTCACAAAATGGGTAGAGGCCGAGACCGTCCGGGGCATCAAATGGACGGATGTTTCAGCTTTCATATGGAAGAGTATCATTACACGCTTTGGCGTTCCTCAGTCTATGGTGTTTGACAACGGACCTCAGTTCGAAACGCCTCAACTCAAAGAATGGTTAGAAGACTAAGGCATAGCTCATTGCTTTGCTTCAGTCGGCCGCCCACAAGCAAATGGTCAGGTAGAGGCATACAACAAATTGATCTCCAATGGAATTAAGCGCAAGCTTGAAAGAGCAGGCGGCTTATGGGCTGACGAATTGGTTAATGTGTTGTGGTCCATACGAACCACGGCCAAAAGTTCCACAGGAGAAACTCCCTTCTTCTTAGTCTATGGTGCTGAGGCGGTCCTTCTAATTGAAATGTATGAGCCCACTCTTAGGGTGATGCTATATGATGAAGCGGCCAATTGGGAAGCCATGAAGACCGCTCTAGACTTCCTTCCTGAAGCTAGGGGCAATGCGGCGCTTAGACACGAAATCTATTGTCTTCGGATGACAAGGGCATACAATCGCCGAGTGTCAAAGCGACCGATAAAATTGGGAGATCTGGTCCTAAGGAAGATAGAGGCGGTGGGGCGAGCAAATGAGGATGGCAAGCTGACCCCAAATTGGGAAGGGCCTTATCGAGTCAGGGAAGAGGTCAGAGATGGGACTTACCGTCTTGAAGCCATGAACGGCCGACCCATCCCGCGTACATGGAACACTGACAATCTGAAGAAATATTATGTTTAATTACTTAGCCAAAAGCTGTGTATACAGCTAGGTCTGTTGACCGAGCAATGTAAGCCGTACGGCCACGACAATGTAATTTTGACAAATTAATGAAAAAGTCAAACATTTTTATAATTATTTTTCCATTTAATTTATGCTTATTTGCACAGTCATAACTTATACGGATAGGCCGCGTGGAAGTTGCAAGTAGGTTGCTTGCAACATAGCAACACGGTCGCAGAACAAAAGTAAATTAAATAAAATAAGAATGGGCAACTTGATCCCAAAAGTCACATGAATGCGTCCGCCCTTAATTAATGCGGACGGTAAAGGTAAGGTACCCTGTGAAACTCATATAATGGGGCAAGGGCATACCTAGGCATTCCAGCCCAGTCGAACATGAAAATTTTAAGTTGAGATCACACTTGGAATTTTCTGAGTGCGTCCAAGCGATAGTTTCAACGGACAAACTCACATAAAGCCAATTGAACGGCCAATTAACGTGTTGATTTGGCGTACCACCTAGTCCAAGTGCAATCATTATTATGATTTGATTAACTTGGTAGAAGTCATACCACCTAAAGTATAAATTCTACCAAGCCAATCAAACCACCCAAAGTATGGACTAGGCGAACGCCGAATAAAGGGGCATACCCCCAATTTGTACGAAGATACAAAAACGTGAAAAGTACGTGTACAAAAATGCAAAAACCATGCAAAAACTTGTTAAGTATAAAATGTTCAAAGTATGAAGCAAAAATTGGAAGCTAAATTAATAAAAGGGCCGCTCAAAAGGCGGTAAAATATCTTACATAAAACCGCTCGAAAAGGCGGTTGAAAAAGTCAAGAAAAATATACATAAATAGAGCTTAAAAGCAGAGAAAGCTGAAAGTCAGGGGGCGCCCGGGGTTGAAGCTGAATCATGGACTGGGATGGGATCCTGAGAAGCTGCAGGAGAGGCGTCCTCAGCTGGCACCTCTTTGCTCTCCGCTTCACCATCATGGCCGGCCGCCACTTGATTTTCCTCATCCTCTAAGGTTGTTGGTGTGGCGTCCAGCTGAGGAGAAGGTTGTCCAGCCTTCTTAGCTTCTTCCCTGAGGCAGACGAAGTTGAGGCGCTTAGTGAAGCGCTCTTGAAAATAGGCGGCAATACATAAGTTGAGGAATAGAGATAGACCCGACAAAGATTAAAGCAATCATGTCAATGCCACCGCCCAAAACCGAGAAACAGATTCAAGGATTCATTGGCCGGTTGCAATACATAAGTAGGTTAACATCAAAATTGACGACGATATGTGAACCAATCTTTAAGAAGCTTAAGAAGAATGCACCAGTAATATGGGATGACGAGTGTCAAAAAGCCTTTGAAAAGATCAAAGCCTATCTCGCAAACCCTCCCGTATTAGCACCAGCACTTCCCGAAATACCTCTTAGGTTGTACTTAACAGTTACCAAAGAGACAATGGGAGCTATGCTAGCACAAGAAGTAGACGGCATAGAAAAATCAATCTACTATCTAAGAAAAAAATGCTCGAATATGAAGCACGTTATACGCCACTTGAGAAATTGTGCCTCGCCATGGTGTGGGCCACAACCAAGCTAAGACATTACATGCTAGTGCATACCGTCTTCGTATTCTCCCGATTAATCAAGTATCTCTTCGAGAAATCTACACTTAATGGACGCATATCGAGATGGATAGTCAATCTAGCCCAGTTTGATGTAAGATTTATGTCGCAAAAAGCTATCAAAGGATCTGTGGTGTAAGACTTTCTAGCGGACTTTCCAATAGAAGACTCGACGCCAATACAAGACAACGAATTTCCAGATGAAGACTTGATGGTCACTGAAGATGATACTTGGACCTTATACTTCGACGGAGCCTCAAACCAAAAGGGATGTGGCGTTGGAGTATTACTAGTATCACCTAAAGAAGAGCATGTCCCAATTTCCATAAAGCTTGACTTCGACGTTACCAACAACGCTGCTGAATACGAAGCATGCGTGGTAGGCCTTGAAACAGCTTTGGCATTGGGAGTAAAAAAGTTACGGATATTCGGAGACTCTTCACTAATCATCAACCAAATATCCAAAAGGTGGAAAGTAAGGAGCGAAAATCTAGCCCCTTACCAAACCTCTCTGGAAACTCTTACTAATCAGTTAGAGAAGGTAGAATACACATATCTACCTAGAGAAGAAAATCAATTTGCTGATTCCTTGGCATGACTAGCCTCGATGGTTAGGATTCCCACGGAAATCGAGCAAATGCCTCTAACTATAGAAAAAAGGCACAAACCAGCATACATCCAGGCTATAGAAGATGATGAAGTAGTCCAAGACGAAGAAGATGAAGAAGATGAACCTTGGTACACGGATATACTCAATTATGTCACTAAAGGAGAATACCCTCCCCATGCTGACAAAAGAGCAAAATGAGCATTAAGACTCTTGGCTTCCCAATATGTACTCATAGACAACGAGCTACATAAAAGGGTACCTAAAGGTCGAGCTCTCTTATGTGTAGGAAAAAAGGATGCACAAAGAGCAATGAGGAAAGTCCACGAAGGAATCTGTGGCACTCACATAAATGGAAAAATGGTAGTCCAAAAGATAATGCAAGAAGGATATTATTGGACTACAATAAATAGGGATTGCCATTAATACGCAAAAAGATGCCCTAAGTGCCAAATCTATGCCAATTTACAACATCTTCCTCCATCTTTGCTTTACACCTACACGTCGCCATGGCCATTCTCTACATGGGGAATTAACATCATCGGCAAAATCACTCCCCCAGGAACAGGAGGCCATGAATATATCCTAGTGGCAATTGATTACTTCACAAAGTGGGTCGAAGCACAATCATACGCTAAACTCACTGCAAAACATGTAGCACTCTTTATCGAGAGAAATATTATTTGTCGATACGGAGTCCCACATGAAATGATAAGTGACGATGGAACTCACTTTCAAGCCGAATGTGAAGAATTGCTACAAAAATATGTCATTCAACAGCATCATTCTACCTCTTATAGGCCTCAAGCAAATGGAGTTGTCGAGGCAGCTAATAAGAATCTAAAGACTATCATCGAGAAAATGACGGAAAATTATAAGGATTGGCCTGACAAACTTCACTTCGCATTGTGGGGTTATCGCACGTCAATTCGCACATCAACAAGGAATACGCCATTTTCCTTGGTTTATGAAATGGATGTCATACAACCTGTCGAACTAGAGATTCCATCTCTACGCATCGCGTTAGAGAGAAAACTCGATGAAGTTGAATGGACTAGAGCAAGATATGAAGAGTTAATTCTACTCGATGAAAAACGACAAGAAGCTCTACATCACACTCAGTGTTATCAAACTCGTATGGCAAGGCATTTTAATAAGAAGGTTAAGACAAGAATTATCAAATTAGGATACTTGGTGTTAAAAGCATTAAGGAAAAATGTTTTAGATCCAAGGGGAAAATTTAGACCTAATTGGTCTAGACCCTACATTGTCAAAACAATCCTGTCAGGAGGTGCAGCAAAATTAACTGATATGGATGGCAATGAATTCTCGAACATGAAAATCTTGACCAACTTAAGAAATACTACCCATAATTACTTGAGTAGGATACTCAAGATAGCTACGTTTCGCCTGATTCCTTAAGAAAGGATACGTAGGCAACCCTTTACGGGTGCGGCCACTTTATTTTTTAAAAAAATCTCGCATCCCAGAATTAATTAAAAATTCGACAGAACATCGACAGAACATCGGCGTCATAGAAAAAGTTCTGGCGCCAACCGATGACCATCAGTGCCAGACGATGGCAACCGTCGCCTGATGCCAAACTGCCGCAACCGGCGCCAGTCGCAGATAGGTGGCGCCAATTTACAGTTAACATTCTAGGAACATTTCGGTGTTTTTCGGAAAATTTTCGACTTCCGTACTAGAAAAAATTTTCTGGAAAATTAATTTTTCGGTTTTCATTGCTTTAATAAAATAAATTTAAATTAAATAATTTAATTAAAGCTGGAATTTCATTAATAAAATAAATTGCTTTATTGATGGAATTTAAATAAAGCTTAAATAAATTAACTTTAAATAATAAAAATAATAAACTAAGTCTAATAATTGGAAATTAAGCAATGCTCTTAATCTTATTTTTCTTTCTTAGCCCTTTTCCAATTTTTGTCTGCTTCTTCCTCCTCATCCATAACCTTAGCTAGTAGGTATCCTTTAGAGGATCTACATTCAATCTTGGAGTAAATAGTTTCCCCCTCAGCTAGGACTCCATGCATCTTTTCTACCCAAGCTTTCTTTTCTGTGGTGTCAGCTTTCCTTTTTCCCTTATCTTTTGCAGTACTCTTCTTCCTAGGCATTATAGGTGTTTTGAACTCAATTCTTTCACCTAAGCATTCCTTAATAGGAACCACCTTGTCATCTAAACGACTCTTCACATCAGTTTTACTCTGATTTTTCTTCAAGTCCTTTGAAGGTTTCTTCAGAAGCCACTTTTTCACATCATTGGGAAAGGAAGGAGGAACCTTTTAAGTAATTACCTCCCATAAAGGTCTAGCGCTCCAATAAGCATCAAACTGGTCTACTTCCTGGGAGACAGGGAACTCGTAGGGACGACGAAGATCACCGGAAGGAATAGTCTGAAGTAGGCCGTATTGTCTTTTTAATCTGCAGGGATAGTAAAAAGTCATACGGGACAAGCTTGGAAGACGGCAGAAAGGTTGCTTGTTGACACCAACCATCTTTTCTATTTTCCACCAAGGGATGACCCACTTGATGGCAAAATTGCAGGATTCAAAGACCTTCTTCCATTCATGGCGCCCCATCTTAGAGAAGCGTTTCTTCCTCCTCACAAAGCAATTTGGAGTATACTTCTCAATGTTGTCTTGAGGGCTAATTAACTCCAGTCTTTCCATTAGCCACATCTATAAAAAAATTGCAATGCAAAGAAATTATTATTACAATACAAAAATATTTTTTTTGATTTCTGTAATTAAAAGTATTATTTTTCTACCTGTAATAAAATTGGAGAGCCCCGAAAAGGTGCTTTTGGATTCCTCTTTTATTCATCAAGACTAAGCATAGTCTCTCTAACTATTAAAGGCATTGGATTTCTCCCTGAATCAATTTGTTCTAATACAGTGGATATAATTGATTGACCCTCATTATTTTTACCACTAGTAAGAAAAAATTGATTAAGCATACAAAACAAGAAAGCCCTTCTTCTATAAACATGGAAAGATTCAGAATAAGGTCTATCAAAATAGTGGCGAGCAAATTCTTTCAAATTAACTATGTTACCATCTACTATTTTTGATAGATCTCTATCTTTTAAATTGAAGAAGCGTTCAAAATCCTTATAATAATATGGATCTATTCTAGGGATTACTACAAGATCTATTGCAGGGAAACCTAAAATAGCACCAAATTCTTCCGGCAAAGGGCTAATTTCATCATACCCTAATCTAAAGAAATGGGTATCTACATCCCAATAATCTAGAGCGGTATGAATAAAATCTGAGTCAAGATCTACCCCTTTGATACCATAAATACCCCCCAAGTGAACACATCTAATTCTTTTCTTTCTTTGGCATTAAGAGACCGACACCATTATATTCATGGGTGTAGTTGGTGAAAGTCTTGGTGACTAGAGACATGATGCTATTTTTTCTAAAAGCTAAGAAATATTTTATTTGTTAAAATTATGAAGAGAATCGGCTGGGCAGGGGGCTATTTATGCACAAAATCGGAGCAGTTTTAATCTGGGAAGGATTTGGGGTCAGCGCTATTTAGCGCCAGACGCTACTTTTGGTGCCTGACGCCAGAGCCTGGCGCCAAACGCTAAGTGTAGCGCCTGGCGCTACACCAAAATGCGTGGCGCCAGCTGGCGCCAACATGCCTCATCGTACGCGCTTTTTGCAAAACCGCGTTTTTAAATTAATTCGAGTCTGCTAATGACTTTACGGTTTCCTTATCTTTTTCTAAATATTCATTTATTCCTCTCTTTTAATTAATATAGTTATTATATTAATTATATTATTTTTTTGGATTTTATTTAGACTAACTTCCAAGTTTTTATAAATTCAATATTTTATTTGACTTTTTCTTTTTTTCATTTTTTCTTTTTGGGGGAGAAAGTCAGATACCCTCCATCAATAACAAAAATGACGGAATTTTTGCGCAAAATTATTTGTCACATTTTCTTGCACACACAAACATGCACATAATAATAATAATAATAATAATAATAATAATAATAATAATAATAATAATAATAATAATAATAATAATAATAATAATAATAATAATAAATAAAAAAAACATGATAAATAAAATAAACTCATAATAGTATGTATATACAAAACGTGTCTACAAAAATGAGTCTAACTAAAAGGCAAAGTTCTGTACAAAGTCAAAATAAATAATAAAAAGCACAGGAATAAGCTATGGCGCCGGGGGACGTATACCCATCATCACATAAAACTCCGTCGTACGAGGAGTAACCTCTCCTCCGGCTCTGGCTCTAGCACCAGCTCCAGTCTCCGCGGGAGGAGGAAAACTCAACGCAGGACCCGTCCACCCAAGATCAACCTGAGGCTGAGGCTGCGGAGGCTGCTGCGATGACGAGCCAACCTCGTACATCCCACCACCTCTAAGAGCCGAGCTAGCCTCTCCCCGGCCTACCGGCGCAGCATGTGCGCCCTCAGAGGAAGAACCTGACCTCTCTACCGCCTCGGTACGAGCAGTCTCAAAACGACCACCCCGACCTCCCGAAGTAGTGCGACGACGTCTCGAGCTAGACCTCGCCGCATCCCTCTGCACCTCAGGTCTCGTGCGGGTTCGAGAAGGAATGGGCTGACCCTGCAAAAGAAATTAAAATCAGAAACAGGCAAAATAGAAGCGGTAATGCAAAACATATTAAGGGAAGACTACCTCCTGAACGGCGTCGTCCCGACGGCAGGTAGCCACGTTCCTCATCCGGACAAGCTGGCTCCGGAAGGCATCTATGCATCGTGCCATCGCCGAAACCACCTCACGTGTGAAATGTCAAAGAAATAAGTCAGTAAACATGCATAACATATATGGACAAAAGTTGCAAGTAAACAAGCTTACCCGATTCTGGTGGCGAGGAATCGACCGCTCCACAAAGCGCTCGTCCTCAGGAGCCGGAGCAATCATCTCCTCGATCGGCCCATATATCCTCTGATAATGGCAGTAGCTCCTCCCCATAGCATCGCCCAAGGATCGTGTAAGATCGCTAAGGGGTACCAACTCCCTTTGACATGCTCACCAGCCTCGTGGCGTTAAACATGTGGCGTGGTGGAGGAGCAGGAACGACAAAGGTATCGAAGGAATGCTAAATAGCAACCCTCTCTCCAAGATATGCAGCCGCTCCATAGGTCCCCATGAAATAGTGACGCTCAGCAGAATACTGCGCGGCTAACCCAGGGACTAACAGGTCGACCCACGGTCGGTACAGCACCTCAGGCTCCTGCAAAGAGCGTCAATCAGGCAAGAGTCTATCTAAGGCATCACAAAATGTCAAATAAGAAAAGAATCATACCAAGATGATCCAATCTCGGAAATATGCAGTGGACATCCCCACACGGCGGCTGCCCCAGGAAGCACTAACTGGAAGCCTGCGCGGCGACGATCTCGTCGGCGCAACTAAGGGGAAGTACTCGTAGAACCATATCTACAAGAAACTAAAGTTATCAGTAAATGCTAACTAAAATGTAGAGCTAAACTTTATAGGGAATAAGGTTTACCTCTACGACCCTCCAAAAGCCAGACAAAGCAACATTCGACCCAAAGGAACGATGTCAACACGAGTCCCGCAGCGCTCGGATGAAATAAGCATAGGCCAAGCTTGCCCAGTCATAAGTCCCGATCCGGTGTAGATCGCGGACGGCAGGAAGGTAGTAAAGCAGTGCCCTACTACCCTTGTCAGGGGAGAACGTCCCTGACAGCAAGATAAGTGCAAAGATGTGCACCCGCTGCTCTCGGGTAGTCGCACCATCATCGAGATCCGCTGCTAGAGTCGAGCAGCGAATCCCCCTAGCGCTGAACTGAGTCGACTCCACCTCAGCTCGAGCCCGAATAGCAATTGGACCCAACATCTCCTCAACCTCGGGGGAAAAGACGTCGATCCCGCTGTCGAACGGCAGTGGCACGGAGCTAAACTCCAGTCCTGTGATGAGACTGAAGTCAGTAGGAGTGACCATCATCTCAGCCCAGGGAAAGTGGAAAGTGTTGGTGGTGTCCCAAAAGAACTCCACCAGAGCACGAACTACATGGTGACCCCCGCTAGAGGCAACCATTGCCTCGGAGGTCTCGAAAAGCGCAGTAAGACCGCAAGACTCCCGTAGAAGTCTCGGCTGATCGTCTCTAGCGATGTACATCTTGTACAGATCGCCCAAGTCGTCACAGCCGGAACCATGACAGTGCGTCCTCCCAACTGTAATGCCCCGTCTCACCCTCTCAGAAATGTGATGGACGAGAGAAAAGTACAAGGTCAACTCATCCCACTCGGGGAGTCGACCAAGCGAAGTGGACGCCTCGGCATCGTCCTCTACAGGCTCATGCTCCCGTCGAACGTCTCGGGACCGTGAAATGGAACCTCACTGTCTAGCCATGCTACATTGTGCAGAATTATCATAAATTAAGGTTCTATAGTATCTAAGGTTCGCCTAGCCGCATGATACTATGTTCGCAAAAATTAGAGTACGTAGTACTAAAACAGAGCACAAATCCAAATTGAGCGTAACAGCATTTTTCAAGCAATCAAACAATTTCTTGCAATACTATAGTAATTATTGTGACAAATAAGACAAGAATTGCTACCAAAAACATCAAGAACAAGCCACATTGTATTCCCGACCTTAAGAGGTTCAACAATGGCAATTTATTCATTTCTTCACCAAATTGAGTGAAACAAGTCTCAAATTACTCCCAAGGCAATATATAAACATAATCTAGCAATTTCATGGCATAAAATTTGATAAATAAAGAGAATTAAGCATTTAAAGTTTCGAATTTTCAAGAAATTCGAGAATAAACACATGCAAAATTCATTTAAACCGGTGTGAGTTTGAAGAAAACTTACATAGATCGGGAAAATGGATGGAATAAGCTTTGATTTGCAACAAATTTGAGCGAATTTGGTTGAGAAATGAGCAAGAACGGATCAAATGAAGTTCTGGAAATTTTCGAGCAAAAAACGCGACGAGCAGCAGCGAAAATGAAGAAGAGAAGGGTATTTAAGGAAAACCCGACTCTAGCGCCAAGCGTCAGACCTTGGCGTCAGCTGATAGGCTTTAGCGCCTGGCGCTAGCTCCTGCGTCTGGCGCTACAACCAGTTAATTGGCGATGATGTTATTTCAGCGGCGCCAGAACATTCGGCCACTCGGTACGGTTGTTCTAACCTTATGCAATATGTTTCAGGTTCCTTGGTAGGCCAATTAGCCCCTCTAAGCAATTAGACACGATTTTTAGTAATCGGCTTGATTACACGAAGTGATCGATATGATGAAAGATCGTCTCACTTAGCTTAAAGCGCCTAAGTATTGGCTCATCGCAAAAGGCACCGACATACTGGTTCATTCGGAAAGGCACCGACATACTGGTTCGTAATTCAGCAACAGGTAACGACATGCAGGTTCAAAATAGTAAAAGCACCGACGTACAAGCATAGCGGAAACAAAGTTCAAGCGAGCTTTTTAAAGATCGACAAGCGGAGATCTTCGGTAATTTCCTTTGGAAAATTATCACAACAAATCGGGATAGCTTCAAGCGAGGATATCTTCGGCAGCGTTCCCTAGATTGTGGAAGGTTGTCAAAACAACTGAAGGTGATTTCAAGCGAAGTTGTCTTCGATCGTGTTCCCTAAGATGTGGAAGATGGTCATAAAGCGGAAGAGGATCGTTTCAAGCAAAGCAATCTTCGATATTGGAGGCAGTTACAAGCGTAGCGGTTTTCAAGCGGGATGGCATTTTCTTGGCAGGAGGTCATCAAAACAATAATACAGCCGCAAATCGGATACTTTAGAGACGTGTGCTCGACGGTGCAAGATACGTGTTTCTTAACTCTTTTATCTGTTTAACTAACACTAGTTTTCAGGTATCAGCATTACAAGAATGATTTGGGATCGCAGAACGTTCTGAATCATTCTCCGTCCATATCGATACTTTGACTTTTGTTTTCAAAACTCACGTTTCTCCAAACTCAGTCAAAGTGGGGGCTTCTGTAGACACCCATTTGTGTCTCCCCAAAACCAAACCCAGTGATGAGTACCTTTCACGTGGAATCGTAATCGAATAAAGTGAAAGTGTGGAAAGTTTAGTGTTGCGGAAAGTTTTAATTTCTTTTCTCTACTCTCTATTTTTGAAAATCTATTTTAAGAAAACAGCCAATCCAGTTTGGTTGGTCCATGATATGGGTCCAATAGTAGCGTAGTTGGATAGGGCTTGAAAAGAGCTTTCCAACGATATATTATAAGCCCAATTCCGATGAATATTGAGGAAGTTATGACCAAATTACCAAACTGGGCCCGGTTTGAGCCTTATATGCGGCCCAATGATCTAGAGGAGAGCCTAATATAGATTTATCATTCCTAATGCAATTAGGAATGGTTTTAGTCTTCTAGATTCTTCTAGAAGGTTCTTTTCATTCCTAATTTAATTAACATTGATAAATTGACTTTTGTTGACTTTTTAGAGTTTTAATCATAATGAAAGAACGTTTTTGAGGAAAATACGATTTTATTCTCCTATACGGCACTTTCTATCTGATTTTAAGAAAACGCGTCAGTTTCTTAGTCAACGCAAAACGCCAGTTGTTGCGCCTGACGCTACGCTTGGCGCCTGGCGCTAACGTCAGCGTTTGGCGCTAACCTGGTTTTTCGCGCCAGAACTCTGTTTTTGATGTTTTATCTTTTTGGTTGATTTTCTCTATAATGACATTCACCAACTCTCATCAAGATTTTCTTGATTACTCTCTCTCTCTCTTTTCTAAACAAGCCTTCTCTCAAATATAAAAATTCCGCATTCATTAGATTTAGAAACACCTAGCCATATTCGAAGTTGTCTTCGCCCTAGACGTGAAATGTTTAATTTATGAGGGTTTGGTCTCAAATCTCTCTTTCAATTATTTAATTTAATTGTTTAGTTTATTATTTTCCTTGAAGTTATTAACGTGTGTATTTTGTTATTAGAAAGAGGTACGAGGCATCCAAGTAAGTACTTTAATCACTAGTAGAAAAAATGCTATTTGTAACTGGCAAAATTGACTTTTTGTAACTGACATTGTTGGTTGCGAATGCCACCGTTACAACTAGTGATAATTATTCGTAACCGACTAATGTTAGTTACAAATAATGTACTATTCGTAACTGGTTTAACCTAACGCTAGTTAAAAATAGGCTATTATCCAAGTTAGAAAGCATAATATTTGTAACTGGCGCTAAGTTATGCCGGTTACAAATAAAGTATTATTTGTAACTGGCATAGCCTAACGCCAGTTACGAATAGTGTTTTTATTGTTTAAAAAAATAATAATAAAATGGTAGCAGTAGCAAATTCCTCTATTGCCACCGCTCGTACACTACATTTATATTTTTTTAATGTAAAGACCATGTATGGTTAATAACTATCAATCTATTCAATATAAGACCAACTCTAAGCAACGTCTTGTAAATTATATTGAATTGATGTACTTGTAAATTACAAATATTTCTCTCACAATTCACAATAAATAATACTCTATAACAAGAAAAAAAAAAAAGTTAGTTAACTGATACAATGTTCAACCTTCAAATTTTGACGTTTTTGTCTGCTTCACAAATTTGATTGTTCTGTATGGGATAGCTGCAGTTCACACTAAGTACTTGATATTGCGACATAATTCTGCATGGGAAAGAAATATATACATAAACAAAAGCCAAATTAAAAAAGGGTTGTTTCAAACAGCCACCAAGTGTTATCATGAGATAATTAATTCTAATAAGCAAACCTATATGTTTGAGGTTTTTACCAGATAATAGAGCTGCTTGATATACCTCATGAATGGCAGCATCCATGCATAGAAGAGCTTCTTTGGGGTATTCTTCTAGATTAACAAAGAAACACTCAAGGTCACATATACCTTTGTGAACTCTTGATAGTTGAGTGTTAAGGAAAATGTGTCATCTTTATGCTTTACCTGCATGTACAAAACATTTTCTTCATCAAGGCTCTTTGATAATTAAGAAATGAAAGACAAAATAAACAAGTCAACATTTACAAAATTCATGCCAATTCTTTATTAACGGCATGTATGATACTTGATTATATAGGTGATAAAACATACTTTGGGCGACCACCCACCTATATAGAAAAATCAACAACAACATCTTGGTAGTAAAAGGATGACAAAATCATTAATTATTTGGAAACAAATATAATTAATTTAGCAACACACAGGTATTGTGTAAGACTCAACGGACAAGATCCTAGTAATAAGTAGGGGTGAGCGTAGCAGGGTACCCTGTAAAAATATCAGGACCCAGAACCGGAACCTGTTGCAACAGGTTCCTAAAAATATGAACCGGAACCGGAACCTGTTCCTAAGAATTGAGAATCGAAACCGGAACCTGCAGGTTCCGGTTCCTAAACAAGGTACCCTGTCTGTCAAAGTAAGTTTAATAGTTACTTGATAAATTGTGACAAATTTATTTTTTTTTAAAATAGATGATCACAATAAAAGCTTACAACTTTAGTATAGTACTTTAAATATAACAAACCAACACTAATTGTCTAGAATTTTTAATACCATATAGGTTCCGGTTTCATGTACCCTATAGGGAACTTGTACTACCAGGGTACCCTACAGGTTCTAGATCCAAAATTTTATAACCCGGAACCGGAACCTGTTGCAACAGGTTCCTAATTTTATTACCCGGAACCGAAACCTGATCAACAGGTTCTGGGTTTAGAACCTGCGGTTCCGAACAGGTTCCGGTTCCATATCAGGGTACCCTGAATTTTTGCTCACCCCTAGTAATAAGGATAAAACCAAAATATAAAAAGTAAGAAATCTAGGAAGTTATATAGTTTAAATTGGAAATTTTACCAACTCGGGAAAGAACTCTATTGTGCACATTAGAGTATTTGACCACACCATGTGAACACTTCAGATATTAATTTGAAGTGATTGAATTCTTCTAATTGAAATGAAAATTTACAGGTCAAGATACCTCTAAACAACCTCAATTAAGTAGATAATATTGAGGGAGCGATTACAGAACCCTTTTGTCCATCTTCTGGATATTTTACCAGGACATGTAGAAATCTATAGAGGGCAAAACCAGTGCAAACACAAGGTCTACAAAGTCCTTGTACTTGATTAGGATATAAGTTAATAGTGCCAAGATGTTGAGACAAAGGCAAACCATGCTGACAACTAAGTTCCACTGTATTTACACCAATCAATTCTTATGTGCAAAAAAATTAAGATACAATACAAAATATTGATTCTTAACTACAAGAAGAGTAAAAAGAAAAAACAAAGATCCATATCACATACATAACCAAATAGGAACCACACGGCAAACATAAGGGGAAAATCATGGGGAGTAAATAAATTACCAAATAAAGTTGAGTCTAACTTGAGAAACATCCTTCTCCCATCCAGCAGCCCACATTTAGTGTCCCTCCACGGTGATTGCAAATGGAGTGAGAAGTACAAGAGAGAGAATCGACAGACAAGCGTAGTAGTTCATCCCACTGACAGACTTCCCTTTCATTCCTTTCTTGGAAAATATGTTGCGGAAGACAAATGCCAAATTTGATATCATTGCTCCCATAAAACCCTGAATGGAACAAACACATACCAAACTTAGCATTAAGAAAACAACATAATAGACATCAAAGTGGAAGCCCCTAGCCAACACAAAACTGGGAGGTCTAAGTAGAGAACTTCTAAATGCTTGAAATTTTGTGTAGACTTGTAAGAAGGAAAAGGTACATTCTGTTAAATAGTCCCCTCGGGTGTTTTAGTTTCAAGAGTCTCTTATGTTTTTATATTTCTATTGTGCAAACACAACATACAACATTAGATGTGAAAACATAAGCAAAATAAGAACATTATTAAACATTATTAGACATGTTTAATAAATGTTTTGGAACATAATAATTATACCTATCATTTAAAAGTGCACGTATTCAACCAAACCTTACCCCGATGAGATCTCGGCATCTAATTACCTTTCACATGATATTTCATCACAATCAAAATTATATTTAGACCTTCAGCAACCTAAAATTCCCAATTCTACAGAGGCTAGATTCACATAAGTCAACCACAATTACATGTCTAATAATGAGCAAAAGTACACAGCTAATAATTATAAATATTTTTACTAGATAAATAACTCAATTATAGCTAAGAGGTTGGCTGACCTGATGTAGTATCATATCTAAAGAGCAATTCCAGCAAACTCAAATGATGGTGAGGAATTACGATTTCGGAATCATCCCACTACTCGAAACTCTCACTTGCGCTCAAAACTCTCGCCCCCAATCTGCTACTATGAAACCCAAATTTCAAATTTGAAAGATTCATGTAATGAAACCCCTTAATACCCAATAAATTAAATTTTTTTTTAAAAAAAAGCGAAAATAAACCCTAGAATTTCATATTTTTATTTCTTGAATAATCGGTTAGATCAGAATTAATTATAATATAAATAAATTAGGAGGAGATCGAGGACGTACCTTGTTGATAACTTCCATTATTGAGTTTTGGAGGAGCTTCAGAGCAAATTCAGAGGAGAATGAAAAGGGGTGGTTGTGAAAAAATGGAGTAATTGATAAGGTAGGTTGTATGCCGTAGGAGGAAAAATATCCTAATTTCTAAAAAAAAAAAAAAAGAAAATTGTAGTTGCATTAGTAAATGGACTTAATCTCTCAAAAAAAAAAAAAAAAAAAAAAAAAAAAAAGTAAATGGACTTAATAAAACCCATTACATTTAATTAAGTCAATAAAGTTTGACTTGCTATTTGTAACTAGCTTTTTTAATGCCCATACTAATAATTGGTCAGCCTATCTTTAACCTAATATTTGTAACTGACTTTGGTTATGCCAGTTACTGATGTTATTTTATTTGTAACCTGCATTAGCTATGTCAGTTACTAATATCCTTGTAGTAACTAACATAATTTATGTCAGTTACTAATAGGGCGTTACAAATAGCATTTTTTCTACTAGTGAATGGTTTTTATTGATAATATGATTTAGAAATCATGCTTAGGTTGTTATTATGATATTCCTAGTGTCATGTCTAGGGTAACTTTAATATCAAGTATGATTAAAAGTATGATAACTTTTATGTTCTTTCTAATATTTATGATTGTTAGTATCATGTTAGGGCTATATATTTGATCTTTGATGCTTAGTGACATGCTAGGGTTTGTTATTAATCTTGTTAGTATCATGTCTAGGATCTTGCTCTTATTATTATACTTTAACATGATTATTTTATTATAATTATTTATATTTATAATTATTATGATTATAATTTTTATTATGTTGCTTGATTATAGTTATTTATTTTTATTGCTTGATCACACCTTTTTATGCATTTTTAAAGGGAATTTGTACTTGTAATCACGCTTAATAAGATAATTAATAATCTTGTTTAGGGTTAACATGATTATAATTCAAGTGATCGCCAATAATAGATTTATTTGTGCATTAATATTCAACCAAAATAGATAAACAGGTTTAGGGTAAACCTATTGATTGCATGTTAGTCGGAAAGCGCACATGAATACGATCTGAATAAAGTAGAGGCCTATTATTAGGGCAGGTTCAATCTCGTTTAGGTTGGATTTGTACCTTCATCCCTGAACCCTATTTGGTTCAAGATCTTATGGAGTTGACGATCTCTTGGATCGTTAAGGGGTGTAACCTTCACCTCGTGAACGGTTTACAAGTTCCTAAAAAACTTGTTGGCGATTCTTTTGCTCTATCTTCTTTCCCTTTGGACGCCACCGTACTTTAGTGTATGATCACAGTGTGGTTCAAGCTAGGGGTTAATGCTTGAAATATTCCCTACAATAATACAAGTTAGCAAAGTCCTAAAAGTAAAAAAAATAATTAATACAGGTTCAACTATAGTGCCCGAGGACGCAAATGGGGAGGCACTCCCAAAGTGTCAAAGAACAACGTAGATCGTGGGGTATGTCCCTCACAGGCTCCAAGATCGCCAACTGTTAGGATTGACAGAGTAGGACCAACCCATTTAGGCTCACCCTGATGCTGAATAGCCAACGGCTGAGGTTGCGGCAGCTGCTGCGACGACGAGCGAACCTCGTACGTCTCACCACCCCCTAAAGGAGTCGATGGCACACCTCCTTGGTCTGTTGGCCTAGCGTATGCAGCCTCAGACGAAGAGCCTGAACCCTACCATCTCTCAGCTTGAGCCGTCTCCGATCGTCCACCCTCACCCTTGGAAGAGGTACGACAACACCTCGAGTTGGACTCGAACCTCTCTCTCCTAGCCTCAGGTCTCATCCGAGTGTTTGGAGGAGGAATAGGTTGCCCCTACAAAAGTAAACCATGTCAGATGCTAAATGTGTAAATAAAAAATGAGATAATGATAAGACAAATACCTCTGAAATGTCGTCACGTTGATAGGAAGCTCAAACTTCAATCTCACGAGTTGGTAACGAAAGGCGTCCAAACCCCTCGCCATCCTCGTTACCACCTCGGGAGAGAACTGTCAAGAGACAAGTCAGTAACAATCAAAGACATATGTGCAAGGAAAAGGGCAAATAAATGACTCACCCAAGTCTGGTGCCGAGGTATCGAGTGCTCAATAAAACGGTGATCGGGAGGAGCCAGAGGAATCATCTCCTCAACGGGGCCATACATCCCTTTATAAGGGATGGATACGGGAGGAGCAACAAACTCCACGTGCACATCCTACAAAATAAACTGAGTAAACAATACTCGGGGGCTATAATAGGGACAAATGCAGAAGATGAAGAATACCTCCTCTGCTCCCCGTAGCAAAGAAGGTGATGAAGCCAAAAGAGGCAGTAATGCCTCTATGTAGCATAGCTCCTGACGAGCATGAGTCCTCCAAGGTGTGCCCTTTGGCGCCCTACTCGCTAAGGTGTGCCTTATCAAACATATGCCGAGGAGGGAGAGCAGGAACAACAAAAGCCTCCAAGGAGTGCTAAATAGATATTCTCTCGCCTAGATACACCACAACAACATACGTCCCTTGGAAGTTAACAAGGGGAAAACTAGGTCGTTATCATATCTTCCCTCGGTCAAACTAAATTTATAAACACTTAACAAACCTAAATACGAGTATAGAGGCAAGTCAAGGGTCGAACCTAAAGGAACGGTAATGTTCAAGCACTTTCAATTATGCGCCTAAGCTAGGTAAAAAACGAAGGTAAGAGAGAATACTAATAACAAACTAAACAAGTAACCAAGGAAATAAAACACTAGGAACGGGGATCAACAAGTAATCATGTCAATTGCAACAACTTGAGAAGAGTATGCTAATCAAAGGTTGTGAAGACTAATGATAAGAACAATTAACTGGAATCAAAGAGCTATCTTCTAATTGTTAAGCTAGGGTTCAGTATGAATAAAAAACCAAGAGAATCACAATCAAAACCAATCGATAATTGCAATTCCTAAATTGATTGTTCGTGTCATTAGCAATTACAATGCAATCTAGCATAATTCTCAAGGCCTAATCGAATTACACACATGCAAACCTTCATTAATCACTTTAATCTCAACAATCAATCAACACAATTCCCAAATTAATCACAATTAAAAAATCATTCAAGTTTCACCCAATTCCTAGCCAACAACTACTTAAATATCATCATCTATCAACAATCAACTAAAGGAATTAAGAAACAACAATATATCAAGAACAATTACACTAATCAAGCATCAAACATCAACATTAAACAAAACAAACATGAAATTAAACAAAGCAATAAGGTGAGATAGAGTTAAGAATTCTAATTGATAATAGAGGAGATCTTGAACACAATTATCACACTTGTATCTTCAATCTCTCAATCACCGTTGATATTCTTCACCTTCTCTCTCTAAAACTACTCCTAATCTAGAGAGAGAACCTCCTAATCTAACCTAATACTAGAGAGAGACTACTCTAAGCTAAAGTATTTCATGTGTATAGAATAAAAGAAGGCCGTACAATATATATACAAAAGAAGAAAATAAATGAAATCGCAAGTAAACCCAGATCCCGCGCCCGTGGAGTAGAAAACCCCCAAACTCGCGCCCGCGGCCTTCTCTCTCCAAGTTCCTGGTCGAAAATGGTTCCCTAGAGGCTACAGCAGCCCTGCTGTAAGGAATATCATACACTAAAGTACGGTGGCATCCATAGGGAAAGAAGATAGAGCAAAAGAGTCGCCAACAAGTTTTTTTTAGGAACTTGTAAACCGTTCACGAGGTGAAGGTTACACCCCTTAACGATCCAAGAGATCGTTAACTCCAATAGGTCTTGAACCATGACTAGTAGTTCGGGGATGAAGGTACAAATCCAACCTAAAAGAGATTGAACCTGCCCTAATAATAGGCCTCTACTTTATTCAGATCGTATTCCTGTGCGCTTTCTGACTAACATGCAATCAATAGGTTTACCCTAAACCTGTTTAATCTATGTTGGTTGAATATTAATGCACAAATAAAACTATTATTGGCGATCACTTGAACTATATAATCATATTAACCCTAACAAGATTATTAATTATCCTATTAAGTGTGATTACAGGTACAAATTCCCTTTAAACATGCATAAAAGGCGTGATCAAGCAATAAATAAAAATATATCAAGAAACATAATAATAATAATAAAAATAATAATATTAATGAAAATAATCATAATCATGTTAAAAGATAGCAAGATCCTAGGCATGATACTAACAAGATTAATAACGAACCCTAGCATGTCACTAAGCAATAAAAATCAAAGCTTTAAACCTAACATGATACTAAAATCATAAATATTAGGAAGAACATATATAGAAAGCACCATACTTTTAATCATACTTGATATTAAAGTTACCCTAGACATGATACTAGGAATCAAAATAACAATCTAAGCATGATCTTTATATCATAATATCAATTAAACCATTAAAGTGAAAGGAATGGTGTCCTTCGAACTAGTGTACTATTCCGTTAGTGGGTTTAGAATTATTAGAAAGCTAATATATTCAGTGAGGTCAAGTGATCGGAATGCCTGGGTGGAGGCCGCTTCCGATCAGTAATATTAATGAATAATTAATATTACAGCTTAATCTTGACTGAACCCTTCGGGTCACTCCCAAGCATTCAACAAACCGAAACGACGAATTAATTCGGAAGGAATTAATGAGTCGACCGAGTAATATTTATTTAGACGTCGGAAATTCGAGCTTAGAGCGTCGAAACCGAGTGTCGGAAGTCGAGTTGAAAAATAGTGAAAGACGAGACGAGAAATAGTAATAAATCAACAAAAGACCAAAATACCCCTAGCATCGGAATGCCCAAGCAAATCGAGTGCTAAGGGCGTATGGCCTGGCATGGTGGCTAGCATGCGCACCAAGCCGAGCCTAGGCTGGCTGGTGCGTGCTAGCGCACCCATGCTAGCATCGCAAGGCTAGGCGCTGCCTAGTGCGTGCTAGCATGCTATGCACAGCCTTGTGCGCGCAATGGCTAGCAAGCCATGCCGCAACAAGCTGCAGCAGCTAGCACGCCAAGCGCGCCAGCTCGCCACAGCTAGCAGCAGCATGGCTAGGCCATTGCTTGCTGCCTAGCAGCGCTGGCCAAGGCACAAGGCCAGCAGCAGCTCGCACAAGCATGCTGGGCTTGCTGGCCAGCAGCGCCTGGCAGCCCGCATGCGAGTGCTGGGCCTGCTGGGCTTGCTGGGCGTGGCTGCCACGAATAGCAGCACATGGCAGCCCACCTTGGCTGCCTTGGTGCCCAAGGGTGGGTACCATGTGGCTTGTGGTCCTTGAGTGTGTGTGGAGTGAGGTGGCCGGTTATGGGAGAGGGAGTGGGGAGCAAGTTTGGTCCCCCCTTCTCCAAGTGGTCCTCACCTAACCACTCACATGAGCTTGCCACTTGTTGATTTATTACTAGCTTGATTATTAATTTTATTTTAGCTTTAAAATAAAATGGAAAAATCATACTATCCCACATTGATGGGAGAGTAAATGATACTCCCATCATTTCCTATAAATACCCAAGTATGGGCATTGGGAATGATGCTTGAGTAAGAGTTGGAAAAGGCATCACAATTAGTGAAAACCTTTGAACTCAATATAATTACTCGGGTTTTATTGGTTAGGTCTTGCTAACCCTAAGACATTGGACCTAGTCGGTTTTGTTGGTGCGGGTTGACTTCGTTGGAGGTTTCCGTGTGAGCGGGACTTGAAGCTTTCAAGTAAGAGCTCATTTTGGAGCGAAGCACGCGTCAAAGGTAATTAGCTTATCTTAATCTTGTGATTAATTTAATTATGTTTATGGTTTTATTTATTGCGAGTGCGGTCTTGTTTTTGGGTTTGTTTCCGCGGTGAGTCGGACTCACCAAACCCCAAAAGCGGTATCGGAGCCTCGCTCGTTTATTTTTAAAATCATAATATTTTCAAGGTGTTTTTATGGCTTAATTTTTCTGGTTTTAAGTTGCTAATTAGATTAGTAACTCGTTTTTCTAATTTTTACCTCGTATTAGAGCTGTCTTCAGCTCTCGAACCCAGATTTCGACCCAAAAATAGTGAATTTTGGGTGGAAAAGGCGTTCGGGAAATGGTTTTACCCTTTTAGAACTCGGTTTTTAGCCAAAAAACGACCAGAAATGCATTTTTCGAGGGATTTTTCGTTTTGACGAAAATTTTTAAGTCTTTCTAACCTTGAAAATTGATTGCATATTTATGGTGGTTATGTATTTGGTTCTTTTTTTATTTATATGCAATTTTAGACCACTTTAAGCATGATTACTTGGTAGTAATTGGTGCTTGAAAGTTTGGTTTTATTTTTTCACATAATTGCAAATTAATTGCATTAAGTGTGAAATTGTTGTTCTTTGTTGCTTCCAAGTACTAAAGATTCAATCTTTATTTATGATAAGTGATTGAAACTTTGAGTTACTAAATTCCATGAATTTTGGTTAAACTTTGTTGATTTAATCATTTTTTAGTTGATTGGAATCATAAAGTTTAAAACTTGTGATTGAAATTGGTTTATCTTCATATTGGAAGATATAATTTTTTCATGGAGTCACAAGTATTAAAGTTGGAGTCTTTATTGAACTTATGTTCATTTTTTCCAACTCCCTTTTATTTTGTCAAAATCTCAAGATTAATTTAAAGTGATTAAATTAATAGTGAGAATTGCCCTAATTTATTTCATTACACCAAGTTAAACCAATTTTATTAAAGAATGGTTCTTGGAAATAAATTTGGTTAATTGCTTTTGGATGAATTATTTAAGATGGACTTGTAATTTTTCATTTTTCCTCAAAATTGATTCTAAAATTAATTTAGAATTGATTTATAATGTCACACACAAAATCGATAATTTTCGAAACATTAGCACGCAACACGAGGCCTAAGAGCCCTGAGCTAGCTCTCGGCCAGCTGGGCTGCTCACGCAACCCATATGTGGCTGCCGAGGCTGCTGGGCGCTTCGTTCTTAGGTGCGTGGTGCTGTGCGTCTGTGTGTGCGAGGAAGGGCGTGGGCTGCTGCTCGCTGCCAGCAGCATAGCGCGCCAGCCAGCAGCAAGCAGCAGCATGGCGCAGTAGCAGCATAAGGCTGTGCGCGCTGTGCGTGCTACTACGCTTGGCTGGGCTGGGCATAGCGCATGCGAGCACAAGCAGCCCACATGCATGCTTGGTGTTGCGGGGGTGCGCATGGGCATACTACGTGCTTGTTGTACGGTACGTACAATCCCATAATTGGCACAATAACCCCGGTTATTAAGGCGATGCTATTTTAAAGTTAATTTTAGCGTTGCTTAATATGTAAGTAAAGGTAATTTTTGGACTCCAAGTCTTAGTGCTAGGCACTTAGACATTTTGGAATACGTATTTTGCTTAAATTGTCGTTTTAATTATTTTGTTTATTTAATTAAAATTTTTGGAGGCTAGGCCTCGGGTTTTGAGCGACATTTGCAAAATTAATTTTGGTAAATATTTGGGTTCACCGACTTAATTAATTGGATTAGTTAAGTTGGATGCGGAATTTAGTGGGAGCGTCTCTTAGTTATTTCCATAACCGGTTAAAACAACTTTGACTAGTTTAATTAGGCGTGTTAATTGGATTAACCACCTAGATTAGTTACTAGTTCTCGCGCGTTTTATGCATTGTTACTTGTTTATCGTTGTAAAATGCATGGGCCATTCACAGATAGTGAATGGATGAATGGAATGTAAATTCTCTCACAGGTTTTATGAAATGGCAACTAGTGGGGCCCGATTAGGATAGAAAATACGGACTGTGATTCGTGATGTATTTTTTGTAAATCTAAATACGGTCTGCGAACCGTTGAGTATTTTTGTACCTTAATATTTAGATTAGTCCTAATCGTAGATACTAGCAATTGTAATATTTTGGTCAAGTCTTGAAGACGGGGTTCTTAGAAGACAAAGCCATGAAGTTGCAAATGAAGACCTTTTGAAGACTTGAAGATCTCAAGGGGTCATGCTAGTTGCCAAATGCATCTCTATTTATGTTTTCGATATATATTTATGTTTATATATATGAATTATATGTTAGATGCATGTTTAGGATTTCGAATGTTGAGATGATTAATTAAGTTCACTTAAATCAACCAACATAGAAACCCTAGGTCCCTAAAATATTGAGTAAAACTTGCCATTCCAAAATACACTTACCAACCGAACGAGGGTAGTGGTGGGCTACGCCAAAGCGAGGCATCACTACTTCTCCAAGGAACGTAAGGCATACCGGGTATGCAAGGTGGTTTTGGTTATACTCAACGATATGAGTGATGGAGTCCTAACATGTCGTGGCAAAGTGAATAAATTGTTTAGAGAGCATTGGATGCGACGATTTATTCAACCAAGAGTGGCTTGGAGCCATTAGCAAAGCGTTGCTTACCTTAGGAGATTGAGTGTTAAGACAAGCCAAAGCATGCTTAACCACTCTTTGTTTCTTTGGATCTTGGAATCGACTTATTCTCACCTAAAATGGGGACAATCTTTAATGTGTGAATAAGACGTTTTAAATAAGTTTGATTAAAATGCATGAATTCAATCTTATTTAAGTATAATGAATGTTCATTTCAAATTCTTTCAATTGTAGAATCATGTCTTCAAATAACTCAAACAACCAATTCTCGTTATGCTCAATTCTCGACAAGGAGAAGCTGAGTGGGCCAAATTTTCTTGATTGGCAAAGGAACTTGCGAATTGTTCTCATGCAAGAGCAAAAGGAATATGTCCTTGATGAGGAAATGCCTGAGGCTCCCAATGAGGAGGTGACTCAAGCTGCCCTAAATCGATGGCAAAGTGCCAATCGAGATGTCAAATGCATCATGTTGGCCACAATGTCTCCTGAGCTTCAAAAGGCTTTCTTTGAAAAAGAGACGGCTTTTGAGATCATTTCTGAATTGCAGAATATGTTCCAAGAGCAGGCCCAAACTGAAAGGTTTGAAACCCACAGGCAGATCCTTGAGAGCAAGCTCAAGAAAGGAGAGCCAATCAGCCCACATGTACTCAAAATGATTGGATTGTTTGAAAACATGGGAAGGCTTGATGCGGGGTATTCAACCGAGATGGCAATTGACATCATTCTTCACTCGCTGCACAAAGGCTATGATCAGTTCAAGATGAACTATAATATGCACAGCATGGAGAAAACCCTCACCGAGCTTCATGGTATGTTGAAGCAAGCTGAGCAAACGCTCAAGGATGAGGGAAAGCATGATATGCTCATGATTAAAAAGGGAAAGCCGTTCAAATTTTCGGGCAAGAAGAAGAAAAGGCTTTAAGGGGAAAGGTAAGAAGAAAACTTTTCCGCCTAAGTCTAAAGCTACCAAGGATAAGAAGGTAGCGTCTTCTAAATCTGATTCCGAATGTTTCTACTGTAAGAAGAAGGGACATTGGAAGAGAGATTGCCTCAAGTTCAAGGAAGATAAGAAGAACGGAACCGTTGCTTCTGAATCAGGTATATTCGTTATAGACTTTAACTTCACTAGCTTAACATCATGGGTATTAGATACCGGATGTGGCTCACACCTTTGTTCCAATTCTCAGGGACTAAGGAACGCTAGAAGGCTAGAGAAGGGAGAGATTGAACTCCGGGTCGGCAATGGAGCCAGAGTTGGTGCTGTATCTGTAGGAACTCTCAGTTTGTCTTTGCCCACCGGGCTAGTTTTGGAACTCGATAATGTTTATTATGTTCCTAACATTACCAAAAACATTATTTCAATTTCGGCGTTGGACGCCAAAGGTTTTGAATTTCGAGTAAAGGACAAAGAATGTTCGTTTTATCTCGATAATTTTTTATATGGTATTGCACATTCTGAAAATGGCCTTTATGTGGTTTCTTTAGACAAACACGTTTATAATGTGAATAATGATACCAAAAGAGCTAAGACCATAGAGTCAAATCAGACTTACTTGTGGCATTGTCGTCTTGGCCACATCAACATCAAACGCATCAAGAAACTTCTACAAGAAGGTGTTTTTGACTCTTTCGATTTAGAATCGTTTGAGAATTGCGAGGGATGTCTATTAGGCAAGATGATTAAACAACCATTCTCCAAGTTGGGAGAAAGGGCAAGTGACTTATTGGGTCTTATACATACCGATGTATGTGGACCAATGAGCTCAACCACAAGAAATGGACATCGATATTTCATCACTTTCACAGACGACTATAGTAGATATGGCTATGTCTACCTCATGTCGCATAAATCTGAATCATTTGAAAAGTTCAAAGAATTTCAGAGTGAAGTTGAAAATCATCTTGGCAAGAAAATCAAAGCCCTTCGATCGGATTGAGGTGGTGAATACTTGAGCCAAGAATTCGATGACCATCTGAAAGAAAAGGGTATACTTTCAGAATTGACACCTCCAGGAACTCCACAATGGAACGGAGTATCCGAAAGGAGAAATCGAACCTTGTTAGACATGGTACGATCAACAATGGGTCTTAGTGATCTTCCTATCTCTTTCTGGGGACACGCACTTCTAACTGCGGCACTAACACTGAACCGTGCTCCATCAAAAGCTGTAGAAAAGACTCCATATGAATTATGGACGAAGAAACCTCCTAGGTTATCTTTTCTAAAGATATGGGGATGCGAAGCATATGTCAAGAAATTGATTTCTGACAAACTTCATCCCAAATCTGACAAGGTTTACTTTGTGGGCTACCCAAAAGAAACCAAAGGGTATTACTTCTACAATAAATCGGAGAACAAAGTGTTTGTTGCTCGCGATGGTGTCTTTTTGGAGAAGGGGCACCGTTCCAAAATGACAAGTGGGAGGAAAATCGAACTCGACGAAGTTCGTGAGGATGAGCAACAAAATCATAATGACAGTCAAAGTGCTCAAACAGCATCTGTTGACGCAGGTCAAAATGATCAAAATGTGCAAAGTCGAACCGACAATGCAAATGCTCAATCCATTACCCTACGTAGGTCTCAGAGGCCGAGATCTCAACCTGATAGATATCTTGGTTTAGTATTAACCGAGAATCAAGACATCCTGATTATGGATGGAGATGAACCGGCAACCTACAAGCAAGAGATGGCAAGCACCGACTCTGCTAAATGGCAAGAGGCCATGTGATCTGAAATGGATTCCATGTTTGAAAATCAAGTCTGGGACTTGGTTGACTTACCCGAAGGTTATACACCTATTCGATGTAAGTGGATTTTCAAGTTGAAAACCGATAAAGATGGAAATGTAGTCATTTACAAAGCTAGATTGGTGGCAAAAGGTTACAGAAAAGTTCATGGTATTGATTACGATGAAACCTTTTCACTAGTCGCAATGCTTAAATCCGTTCGGATCCTCCTAGCGATTGCTACATATTACAATTATGAAATATGGCAGATGGACGTCAAAACCTCCTTCCTTAATGGTTATTTGGAAGAAACTGTGTATATGACACAGCCTGAAGGTTTTGTCGACCAAAACAATGCTAGGAAAGTTTGTAAGCTTAAGAAGTCCATTTATGGATTAAAGCAAGCAAGCAGAAGTTGGAATTTGCGATTCGATGAAGCCATCAGTAAGTTTGGTTTTATCAAGAATCCGGATGAATCTTGTGTTTACAAGAAGGTCTGTGGGAGTGACATCGCCTTCCTAGTCTTATATGTCGATGACATATTGCTCATTGGAAACAGCTTTCCGTTGTTAGAGTCTGTAAAGGCCTAGCTTGGAAAGTGCTTCTCAATGAAAGACTTGGGAGAGGCTCAGTATATACTAGGCATCAAGATCTATAGGTATAAATCAAAAAGGATGATTGAATTGAGTTAGAGTACTTATATTTATAAGGTACTTGCTCGATTTGGCATGGAGGAGGCCAAGAGAGGTCACCTGCCAATGTCACATGGCATAACCCTAAGCAAGAAGCAGTGTCCACAGACACCTGATGAGCGGGTAAGAATGAATCAGATTCCATATGCTTCGCTTATTGGATCGATCATGTATGCCATGATATGTACTAGGCCAGATGTATCGTATGCCTTGAGTGCTACGAGCCGTTACCAATCAGACCCAGGAGAGGCGCATTGGACTGCGGCCAAAAATATCCTAAAGTACCTGAAAAGGAACAAGGATAAATTCCTGGTGTATGGTGGTGCAGAGGATTTAGTTGTGGAAGGTTATACCGACGCAAGCTTCCAGACAGACAGAGACGATTTCAAATCGCAATCTGGATATGTGTTCTGTCTAAATGGAGGGGCGTTTAGTTGGAAGAGCGCAAAGCAGTACAACTACAGATTCTACAACTGAAGCTGAATACTTAGCAGCTGCTGAAGCAGCTAAGGAGGCTGTTTGGATTCGTAAGTTCGTTGGTGAACTGGATGTTGTACCCTCTATAAAGGGTTCAATAGCCCTCTTCTGTGACAACAATGGAGCTATTTCTCAGGCCAGAGAGCCTAGGGAACATTAGAAGGTCAAACATGTCAAGCGGCGATTTCACATGACTCGAGAATGGAAATCAGAGGGTGAAATCAGAATTTGCAAAGTTGGAACGGATGACAATGTAGCCGATCCACTTACTAAACCTTTGCCTCAAGTGAAGCACAACAAGCACGTTGAGGCAATGGGAATCAAGCATGTAGGAGACTGGCTTTGATTTCCTTGTTTAGTGTTTTAGTTAATTTTCAGAAAAATTAATGTAAGACGCTAAGGAAAACCTTTCAAGTTTTGGAGTAATATAAAATTTCATGCAATATTTTATTACTCCGTTATGCTATTTAATTGTGGTTTAGGATTAAATAATGAGTCCATTCGATTATGAGAATATTCAAAATAGGGTATAAAGACCAGTCTTGGTAAGGAAACACCTATTAAGTGAACATTGAATATTATAATCGAAAATTATCCCTAATCAAGGTCATTTAAACGATGGACGATTAATGACCGATTGAGATTAGTGTGTAGTTTGATTTATAGCACCGTTTCATGTGCTACAAGGACATGATTGTCATAAATCATTTGCACAGGTATTGGTTTAGAACCATACTGGATCGACCTATGAGAATACTTTAAGAAATTAAAATTTTGTCATAAGTATACTTCTCATTATGGCTATCGGAACCTATTTCCTCGACCATGAGTATTGTGAGTTCTCTTGTTTGAGTACTAGTTCGCTTTGATGTTGTCAAACGTCTGCTGTTATAGGGGATTATAACGGCAACACTCGGGCCACTAGGTCCTCTCAGTAAGAGGAGCTACATTACAAGACTGGGAATGTCCCCCTACTAAAATAGGGAAGATGTCTTTGTTGTATACAAGGCCTCTCGTAGAGCGAGACTGTAAAATGCATGGCCGTGCTCGGATGAATTTTAGAAATCATCTGTTTATTGACAGTCGGACTCGGAATCGGGAAACACTTTTGGACGTAATAAGGATGACAAAATAAATCTTACCTTATAGTTCATGAAGAGACATTAAGCGACATAGAAAAAAGGCTGTACACAAAATGCGCACTTGTCCGGGAGGAAAAGTGGGAGATTGAAAGGAATGGTGTCCTTCGAACAAGTGTACTATTCCGTTAGTGGGTTCAGAATTATTAGAAAGCTAATATATTCAGTGAGGTCAAGTGATCAGAATGCCTGGGTGGAGGCCGCTTCCGATCAGTAATATTAATGAATAATTAATATTACAGCTTAATCTTGACTGAACCCTTCGGGTCACACCCAAGCATTCAACAAACCGAAACGACAAATTAATTCGGAAGGAATTAATGAGTCGACCGAGTAATATTTATTTAGACGTCGGAAATTCGAGCTTAGAGCGTCGAAACCGAGCGTCGGAAGTCGAGTCGAAAAATAGTGAAAGACGAGACGAGAAATAGTAATAAATCAACAAAAGACCAAAATACTCCTAGCATCGAAATGCCCAAACAAACCAAGTGCTAAGGGCGTATGGCCTAGCATGGTGGCTAGCATGCGCACCAAGCCGAGCCTAGGCTGGCTGGTGCGTGCTAGCGCACCCATGCTAGCATCGCAAGGCTAGGCGCTGCCTAGTGCGTGCTAGCATGCTAGGCATAGCCTTGTGCGCGCAATGGCTAGCAAGCCATGCCGCAACAAGCTGTAGCAGCTAGCACGCTAGGCGCGCCAGCTCGCCACAGCTAGCGGCAGCATGACTAGGCCATTGCTTGCTGCCTAGCAGCGCTGGCCAAGGCACAAGGCCAGCAGCAGCCCGCACAAGCATGCTGGACTTGCTAGCCAGCAGCGCCTGGCAGCCCGCATGCGAGTGCTGGGCCTGCTGGGCTTGCTGGGCGTGGCTGCCACGGACAGCAGCACATGGCAGCCCACCTTGGCTGCCTTAGTGCCCAAGGGTGGGTGCCATGTGGCTTGTGGTCCTTGAGTGTGTGTGGAATGAGGTGGCCGGTTATGGGAGAGGGAGTGGGGAGCAAGTTTGGTCCCCCCCTTCTCCAAGTGGTCCTCACCTAACCACTCACATGAGCTTGCCACTTGTTGATTTATTACTAGCTTGATTATTAATTTTTTTTTAGCTTTAAAATAAAATGGAAAAATCATACTATCCCACATTGATGGGAGAGTAAATGATACTCCCATCATTTCCTATAAATACCCAAGTATGGGCATTGGGAATGATGCTTGAGTAAGAGTTGGAAAAGGCATCACAATTAGTGAAAACCTTTGAACTCAATATAATTACTCGGATTTTATTAGTCGGGTCTTGCTAACCCCAAGACATTGGACCTAGTCTGTTTTGTTGGTGCGGGTGGACTTCGTTGGAGGTCTCCGTGTGAGCGGGACTTGAAGCTTTCAAGTAAGAGCTCATTTTGGAGCGAAGCACGCGTCAAAGGTAATTAGCTTATCTTAATCTTGTGATTAATTTAATTATGTTTATGGTTTTATTTATTGCGAGTGCGGTCTTGTTTTTGGGTTTGTTTCCGCGGTGAGTCGGACTCACCAAACCCCAACATAAAGTACTTACTTGGATGCCTCGTACCTCTTTCACGTCTAGGGCGAAGGCAACTTCAAATATGGCTAGGTGTATCTAAGTCTTGCGAATGCGGAATTTTGTATTTGAGAAAAGGCTAGTTTAGAAAAGAGAAAGAGAGAGAGTAATCAAGAGAATCAGAGCACCAGGCGCTAACGCTAAAAAATCAGCCAAAAAGATAAAAAATCAAAACAGAGTTCTGACACGTAAAACGAGGTTAGCGTCTAACGCTGACATTAGCACCAGGCGCTAACGCTAGCGCTAGGCGCCAAGCTTAGCGTCAGGCGCTAATGCTGGCGTTTGCCGCTAACTTAATTATTGACGCGTTTTCTTAAAATCAGATAGAAATTGCCGTACATGAGGATAAAATCGTATTTTCCTCAAAAACGTTCTTTTATTCTGATTAAAACTCTAAAAAGTCAACAAAAGTCAATTTATCAATGCTAATTGAATTAGGAATGAAAAGAACCTTCTAAAAGAATCTAGAAGACTAAAACCATTCCTAATTGCATTAGGAATGATAAATCCATATTAGGCCCTCCTCTAGATCATTGGGCCGCATATAAGGCTCAAACCTGGCCCAGTTTAGTAATTTGGCCATAACTTCCTCAAAATTCATAGGAATTAGACTTATAATATATCGTTGGAAAGCTCTTTTAAAGCCCTATCCAACTACACCACTATTGGACCCATATCATGGACCAAACAAACTAGATTGACTGTTTTCTTAAAATAGGTTTTCAAAAACAGAGAGAGGAGTTAAGAAATGCGTATCTTGCACCGTCGAGCACACGTCTCTGAAAGTAACCGATTTGTTGTTGCTTTTTGTTGTATTGATGACCTCCTGCAAGCTAGAGAATGCCATCCCGCTTGAAGACTGCTACGCTTGTAACTGCCTCCAATTCCATCATGATAATCTTCCACAAGCCAGGGAACACTATCAAAGATTGCTTCGCTTGAAACGATCCTCTTCCGCTTTGTGACCATCTTCCACATCTTACGGAACACGATCGAAGACAATTTCTCTTGAAATCACCTTCAGTTGTTTGTGACAACTTTCCGCAAGCTAGGGAACGCTGCCGAAGATATCCTCTCTTAAAGCTATCCTCATTTGTTGCGATAATTTTCCAAAGAAAATTACCGAAGACCTACGCTTGTCGATCTTTAAAAGCTCGCTTGAACTTTGCTTCCCCTATGCCTGTACGTCGGCGCTTTTGTTGCTTGTGTACATGTATGTCGGTGCCTTTTGCTGAATTATGAACCAATATGTCGGTGCCTTTCTGAATGAACCAGTATGTCGGTGCCTTTTGCGATGAGCCAATGCTTAGGCGCTTTAAGCTAAGTGAGACGATCTTCCATCAGGTCGATCACTTTATGTAACCAAACCGATTACTAA
Organism: Chenopodium album; assembly: GCF_948465745.1. Lineage (NCBI taxonomy): Eukaryota > Viridiplantae > Streptophyta > Magnoliopsida > Caryophyllales > Amaranthaceae > Chenopodium > Chenopodium album. The sequence continues at coordinate 44,827,161 of NC_137839.1, forward strand.
AAATCATGTTAAATTGCTCAGAGGGGCTAACTGGCGTACCAAGGAACCCAAAAATATACTGCACAAGATTGGAACAACCGTACAGAGTGGCTGAACGTTCTAGCGCCGCTGAAATAACATCAGCGCCACTTATCTAGATGTAGCGCCAGACGCTAGAGCTAGCGCCAGGCGCTAAAGCCTATCGACTGACGCCAAGGCCTGACGCTTGGCGCTAGAGTCGGGTTTTCCTTAAATATCCTTCTCTTCCTCATTTCCGCTACTGTTGCTCGTGTTTCTTGCTCGAGAATTCTCAAAACTTTGTTTGATTTGTTCTTGCTCGTTTCTCAACCAAATTTTCTCAAATTTGTTGCAAATCAAAGCTCATTCTATCCATTTTCCCGATCTATGTAAGTTTCCTTCAAACTCACACCGGTTTTAATGAATTTTGCATGTGTTTATCCACAAATTTCTTGAAAATTCAAAATTTAAAATGCTAAATTCTCTTTGTTTATCAAATTTTATGCCATGAAATGGCTTGATTATATTTATATATTTCCTTGGGAGTAATTTGAGACTTGTTTGACTCAATTTGGTGAAGAAATAAAAAAATCACCATTGTTGAACCTCTTAAGGTCGGGAAAACAATGTGGCTTGTTCTTGATGTTTTTACTAGCAATTCTTGTCCAATTTGTCACAATAATTACTATAGTATTGCAAGAAATTGTTTGATTGCTTGAAAAATGACGTGCATGCTCAATTTGAATTTATGCTCTATCTTAGTACTACGTGCTCTGTTTTCTTCGAACATAGTATCATGCGGCTAGGCGAACCTTAGATACCATAGAACCTTAATTTATGATAATTCTGCACAAGGTAGCATGCCTAGACAACGAGGCTCTGGTTCACGGTCCCGAGAGGTTCGACGGGAGCATGAGCCCGTAGAGGACGATGCCGAACCGTCCACTTCGCTCAGCCGACTCCCTGAGTGGGATGAGCGGACCTTGTACTTTTCCCCCGTCCACCATATCTCTAAGAGGGTGAAACGGGGCATCACAGTTGGGAGGAAACGCTGTCATAGTTCCGGCTGTGACGGCTTGGGCGATCTGTACAAGATGTACATCGCCAGAGACGATCAGACGAGACTTCTATGGGAGTCTTGCGGTCTTACTGCACTGTTCGAGACCTCCGAGGCCATGGTTGCCTCTAGCGGGGGTCATCATGTAGTCTGCGCTCTGGTGGAGTTCTTTTGGGACACCACCAACACTTTCCACTTCCCCTAGGGTGAGATGATGGTCACTCCTACCGACTTCAGTCTCATTACAGGACTAGAGTTTAGCTCCGTGCCACTGCCGTTCGACAGTGGGATCGACGTATTTTCTCCTGAGGTCAAGGAGTTGTTGGGTTCAATCGTTATTCGGGCTCGAGCTGAGGTAGAGTCGACTCAGTTAAGTGCTAGGGGGATTCGCCGCTCGACTCTAGCAGCGGCTTTTGACGATGGTGCGACTACCCGAGAGCAGCGGGTGCACATCTTTGCACTCATCTTGCTGTCAGGGACGTTCTCTCCTGACAAGGGTAGTAGGGCGCTGCTTTACTACCTTCTTGCCGTCCGCGATCTACACCGGATCGGGACTTACGACTGGGCCAGCTTGGCCTATGCTGATTTCATTCGAGCGTTGCGGGACTCGTGTCGGCATCAGTCCTTTGCGGGAAACATTGCTCTATCAGGTTTTTTGGAGGGTCGTAGAGGTATACTTTATTCCCTATAAAGTTTAGCTCTACATTTTAGTTAGCACTTGCTAATAACTTTTGCTTCTTGTAGATCTGGTTCTACGAGTACTTCCCCTCAGCTGCGCCGGCAAACCGTCGCTGCGCAGGCTTCCAGTTAGCGCTTCCTGGGGCAGCTGCCGTGTGGGGATGTCCACTGCCTATGTCCGAGATTGGATCATCTCGGTATGATTCTTTTCTTACTTGACATTTTGTGATGCCTTAGATAGATTCTTCCTGATTGACGCTCTTTGCAGGAGCCTGAGGTGATGTACCGACCGTGGGTCGACTTGGCAGTTCCTGGGCTAGCCGCGCAGTATTCTGCGGAGTGTCCCTATTTCTTAGGGACCTATGCAGCGGCTGCGTATCTTCGAGAGAGGGTTGCTATTCAGCATTCCTCTGACACCTTTGTCGTTCTTGCTTCTCCACCACGTCACATGTTTAACGCTACGAGGTTGGTGAGCATGTCAGAGGGAGCTGGTACCCCTTGGCGATCTTACACGATCCCTCGGCGATGCTATGGGGAGGAGCTACTGCCGTTGTTAGCTCCAGTTCTTGTACTTGCTGAGGATGTGGTGGTACGATTTTCAGCTTTTACCTTTCGTTAAGTAGCCCCCAAGTAAAGCTTTACTGATTTTGTTTTTGCCTTGTTAGGATGATCCTGTTGAGTTCGTGCCACCCCGTATGTCTATCCACTATATGGGACATATAGGCCGATTGAGGAGATGATTCCTCCGGCTCCTGAGGGCGAGCGCTTTGTGGAGCGGTCGATTCCTCGTCACCAGACTCGGGTAAGCTTGTTTATTTGCAACTTTTTGTCCATATATGTTATGCATGTTTACTAACTTATTTCTTTGACAGTTCTCCAGCTTGTCCGGATGAGGAACGTGGCTACCTGCCGTCGAGACGACGCCGTTCAGGAGGTAGTCTTCCCTTCATATATTTTTGTATTACCGCTTTTATTTTGCCTGTTTCTGATTTTAATTTCTTTTGCAGGGTCAGCTCATTCCTTCTTCGCACGAGACCTAAGGCGCGGAGGGATCCGGCGAGGTCTAGCTCGAGACGTGGCCGCACTGGTTCGGGAGGTCGGGGCGGTCGTTCTGAGGCTGCTCGTACCGAGGCGGTAGAGGGCTCAGGCTCTTCCTCTGAGGGTGCACATGCTGCGCCTGTAGGCCAAGGAGAGGCTACATCGGCTCTTAGAGGTGGTGGGATGTACGAGGTTGGCTCGTCATCGCAGCTGTCTCCGCAGCCTCAGCCTCAGGTTGATCTTGGGTGAACGGGTCCAGTGTTGAGCTTTCCTCCTCCCGAGGAGACTGGAGTTGGAGTCGGAGCTGGTGGAGAGGTTACTCCTCGTACGACGCATTTTTATGAGATGATGGGTGTACGTCCCCCGGCGCCATAGCTTATTCCTGTGCTTTTTATTATTTTATTTTGACTTTGTATAGAACTTTGCCTTTTATTAGGCTCATTATTAGACATGTTTTGTACATTCATACTATTATGAGTTTATTCTTTATTTATCATGTTTTTCATTTATTATTATTATTATTATTATTATTATTATTATTATTATTATTATTATTATTATTATTATTATTATTATTATTATTATTATTATTATTATGTGCATGTTTGTGTGTGCAAGGAAATGTAAAAAATAATTTTGCGCAAAAATTCCGTCATTTTTATTATTGATGGAGGGTATCCGACTTTTTCCCCAAAAAAAAAAGAAAAAAGGAAAAAAGGAAAAGTTAAATAAAATATTGGATTTATAAAAACTTGGAAGTTAGTCTAAATAAAATCAAAAAATAATATAATTAATATAATAGCTATATTAATTAAAAGGGAGGAATAAATGAATATTTAGAAAAAGTTAAGGAAACCGTAAAGTCATTAGCAGACTCGAATCAAGTCGAAAACGCGGTTTTTTAGAAAGCGCGTACGATGACTACGCGTTTTGGTGTAGCGCCAGGCGCTACACTTAGCGTTTAGCGCCAGGCTCTGGCGTCAGCCGCCAATAGTTGGCGTCTGGCGCTAAAGAGCGCTGACTCCAAATCCTTCCTGGATTAAAACTGCTCCGATTTTGTGCATAAATAGCCCCCTGCCCAGCCGATTCTCTTCATAATTTCAGCAAATAAAATATTTCTTAGCTTTTTAGAAAAAATAACATCATGTCTCTAGTCTCCAAAAGTTTTACCAACTACACCCATGAATGGTGTCGGTCTCTTAATGCCAAAGAGAGAAAAGAATTAGATGTGTTTCACTTGGGGGGGTATTTATGTTATCAAAGGGGTAGATCTTGATTCTGATTTTATTCATACCGCTCTAGAATATTGGGATGTAGATACTCATTGCTTTAGAATAGGGTATGATGAAATTAAATTAGCCCTTTGTCGGAAGAATTTGGTGCTATTTTAGGCTTCCCTGCACTAGATCTTGTAGTAATCCCTAGAATAAATGAATATTAATAAGGATTTTGAACTCTTTTTCAATTTAAAAGACAAAGATCTATCAAAAATAGTAGATGGTAGCATAGTTAATTTGAAAGAATTTGCTCGCCATTATTTTGATAGGCCTTATTCTGAATCTTTCCATGTGTTTAGAAGAAGGGCTTTCTTGTTTTGCATGCTTAATAAATTTTTCCTTACTAGTGGTAAAAATAATGAGGGTTAATCAATTATATCCACTGTTTTAGAACAAATTGAATCAGAGAGAAATCCAATGCCTTTAATAGTTGGAGAGACTATCCTTAGTCTTGATGAATTAAAGAGAAATCCAAAAGCACCTTTTAGGGCTCTCCAATTTTATTACATGGAGAAAAATAATATTTTTAATTACAGAAATCAAAAATATATTTTTGTACTGTAATAATGATTTATTTGCATTGTAATTTTTACAGATGTGGCTAATGGAAAGATTGGAGTTAATTAGCCCTCCAGACAACATTGAGAAGTATACTCCAAATTGCTTCGTGAGAAGGAAGAAACGCTTCTCTAAGATGGGGCGCCATGAATGGAAGAAGGTCTTCGAGTCTTGTAATTTTGCGATCAAGTGGGTCATCCCTTGGTGGAAAATAGAAAAGATGGTTGGTGTCAACAAGCAACCTTTCTTCTGTCTTCCAATCTTGTCCCGTATGACTTTTTATTATCCCTGCAGGGTAAAAAGACAATACGACCTACTTCAGATTATTCCTTCTGGTGATCTTCGTCGTCCCTACGAGTTCCCTGTCTCCCAGGAAGTAGACAAATTTGATGCTTATTGGAATGCCAGACCTTTATGGGAAGTAATTACCCAAAAGGTTCCTCCTTCTTTGCCCAATGATGTGAAAAAGTGGCTTTTGAAGAAGCCCTCAAAGGACGTGAAGAAAAATCAGAGTAAAACTGATGTGCAGAGCCGTCTAGGTGACAAGGTGATTCCTGTTAAGGAACGCTTGGGTGAAAGGATCGAGTTCAAAACACCTATAATGCCTAAGAAGAAGAGTACTGCAAAAGATAAAGGAAAAAGGAAAGCTGACACCACATGAAAGAAAGCTTGGGTAGAAAAGAAGCATGAGTCCTAGCTGAGGGGGAAACTATTTACTCCAATATTGAATGTAGGTCCTCTAAAGAATGCCTACTAGCTAAGGTTATGGATGAGGAAGAAGAAGCAGACAAAAATTGGAAAAGGGCTAAGAAAGAGAAAGAAGATTAAGAGCATTGCTTAATTTCCAATTATTAGACTTAGTTTTTTTTTTATATTTAAAGTTAATTTATAAAAGCTTTATTTAAATTCCTTCAATAATGTAATTTATTTTATTAATGAAATTCCAGCTTTTTAATTAAATTATTTACTTTAAATTTATTTTATTAAAGCAATGAAAACCGAAGAATTAATTTTCCAGAAATTTTTTCGAGTACGAAAGTCGAAAATTTTCCGAAAAACACCGAAATATTCCCAGACTTTTAACTGTAAACTGGCGCCACACTTCTGCGACTGGCGCTGGCTGCGGCAGTTTTGTGTCAGGCGACAGATGCCGTCGTCTGGCGCTAACAGTCATCGGCTGGCCGCAGAATGTTTTTTGTGACGCCGATGTTTCGTCGATCTTCTGTTGAATTTTTTATTAATTCTGGGATGCGAGATTTTTTTTAAAAAATAAAGTGGCCGCACACGTAAAGGGTTGCCTACGTATCCTTTCTTAAGGATCAGGCCAAACGTAGCTCGCTTGAGTATCCTACTCAAGTAATTATGGGTAGTATTTCTTAAGTTGGTCAAGATTTGTCATGTTCGAGAACTCATTGCCATCCATATCAGTTAATTTTGCTGCACCTCCTAACAGGATTGTTTTGACAATGTAGGGTCTAGACCAATTAGGTCTAAATTTTCCCCTTGGATCTAAAACATTTTTCCTTAATGCTTTTAACACCAAGTCTCCAACTTTGATGTTTCTTGTCTTGACCTTCTTATTAAAATGCCTAGCCATACGAGTTTGGTAACATTGAGTGTGATGTAGAGCTTCTAGTCGTTTTTCATCGAGTAGAATTAGCTCTTCATATCTTGCTCTAGTCCATTCGACTTCATCGAGTTTACTTTCTAACGCGATGCGTAGAGATGGAATTTCTAGTTCGACAGGTTGTACGACATCCATTCCATAAACCAAGGAAAACGGCGTATTTCATGTTGATGTGCGAATTGACGTGCGGTAACCCCACAATGCGAAGTGAAGTTTGTCACGCCAATCCTTATGATTTTCCGTCATTTTCTCGATGATAGTCTTTAGATTTTTATTAGCTGCCTCGACTGCTCCATTTGCTTGAGGCCCATAAGGGGAAGAATGATGATGTTGAATGCCATATTTTTGTAGCAATTCTTTACATTCGGCTTGAAAGTGAGTTCCATTGTCACTTATCATTTCATGTGGAACTCTGTATCGAAAAATAATATTTCTCTCGACAAAGAGTGCTACATGTTTTGTAGTGAGTTTAGCGTATGATTGCGCTTTGACCCACTTTGTGAAGTAATGAATTGGCATTAGGATATATTCATGGCCTCCTGTTCCTGGGGGAGTGATTTTGCCGATGATGTCAATTCCCCTGTAGAGAATGGCCATGGCGACGTGTAGGTGTAGAGCAAGGATGGAGGAACATGTTGTAAATAGGCATAGATTTGGCACTTAGGGCATCTTTTTACGTATTGATGGCAATCCCTATTCATTATAGTCCAATAATATCCTTCTCGCATTATCTTTTGGACTAACATTTTGCCATTTATGTGGGTTCCACAGATTCCTTCATGGACTATCCTCATTGCTCTTTGGGCGTCCTTTTTTCCTACACAAAAGAGAGCTCGACCCTTAGGTATTCTTTTATGTAGCTCGTTGTCTATGAGTACATATTGGGAAGCCAAGAGTCTTAATGCTCGTTTTGCTCTTTTGTCAGCATGGGGAGGGTATTCTCCTTTGGTGACATAATTGAGTATATTCGTATACCACGGTTCTTCTTCTTCTTCTACGTCTTGAATTACTTCATCATCTTTTATAGCTTGAATATATGCTGGTTTGTGCCTTTTTTCTATAGTTAGAGTCATTTGCTTGATTTCCGTAGGAATCCTAACCATCGAGGCTAGTCTTTTCAAGGCATCAACAAATTGATTTTATTCCCTAGGTAGATATGTGTATTCTACCTTCACTAACTGATTAGTAAGAGTTTCTAGATAGGTTTGATAAGGGGCCATACTTTCGCTCCTTACTTTCCACCTTTTGGATATTTGGTTGATGATTAATGAAGGGTCCCCGAATATCCGTAACTTTTTTACTCCCAATGCCAAAGCTGTTTCAAGGCCTACCACGCATGCTTCGTATTCAGCAGCGTTGTTGGTAACATCGAAATCAAGCTTTATGGAGATTGGAACATGCTCTTCCTTAGGTGATACTAGTATTACTCCAACGCCACATCCCTTTTGGTTTGAGGTTCCGTCGAAGTATAAGGTCCAAGTATCATCTTCAGTGACCATCAAGTCTTCATCTGGAAATTCATTGTCTTGAATTGGCATCGAGTCTTCTATTGGAAAGTCCGCTAGAAAGTTTGACACCACAAATCCTTTGATAGCTTTTTGCGGCATAAACCTTACATCAAATCGGGCTAAATTGACTATCCATCTCGATATGCGTCCATTGAGTGTAGATTTCTCGAATAGATACTTGAGTGGATCTAATCGGGAGACTACAAAGATGGTATGCACTAGCATGTAATGTCTTAACTTGGTTGTGGCCCACACCAAGGCGAGGCACAATTTCTCAAGTGGTGTATAACGTGCTTCATATTCGAGCATTTTCTTGCTTAGATAGTAGATTGCGTTTTCTTTGCCTTCTACTTCTTGTGCTAGCATAGCTCCCATTGTCTCTTTGGTAACTGTTAAGTACAACCTAAGAGGTATTCCGGGAAGTGCTGGTGCTAATACGGGAGGATTTGCGAGATAGGATTTGATCTTTTCAAAGGATTTTTGACACTCGTCATCCCATATTACCGGTACGTTCTTCTTAAGCTTTTTAAAGATTGGTTCGCATATCGTTGTCAATTTTTATATGAACCTACTTATGTATTGCAACCGGCCAATAAATCCTCGAATCTGCTTCTCGGTTTTGGGCGGTGGCATTGACATGATTGCTTTGATCTTGGTTAGGTCTATCTCTATTCCTTTAGAGCTTATGACATAACCCAAAAGCTTGCCTGAGGTGACTCCAAAAGCACATTTAGATGGGTACAACCTCATATTAGATTTAGCCTTTCGAAAAATTTTCTTAAGGCTAGTTGATGGCCTGGGCGGTCTTTTGATTTTACAATCATGTCGTCCACATACACTTTGACTTCTTTATGCATCATGTCATGGAGTAAGGCAATCGCCGCACGTTGGTAAGTGGCACCCACGTTTTTCAACCCGAATGGCATTACCGTGTAGCAGTAAATGCCCCATGGTGTTATGAAGGTTGTTTTCTCCATGTCTTCTTCTGCCATGAGAATCTGATTATAACCTGTGTATCCATCCATGAATGAGAGAAGTGCGTGATTTGTTGTGTTATCCACCAGAATATCGATGTATGGTAAAGGGGAGTCGTCCTTTGGACTTGCCTTATTTAGATCTCGTTAGTCGACACACATTCTTACCCTTCCATCTTTTTTCGGAACTGGGACAACGTTGGTGACCCATTCAGGGTATTTTGATACCTTGATGAAACCTGCAGTTATTTGTTTTTGAACTTCTTCTTTTAATTAAAGAGCTACGTCGGGTTTCATTCGACGTAACTTTTGTTTTACAGGTTACATTCCCGAAATTAGTGGTATAGTGTGTTGAGCTATTTCTCTATTAATGTCTGGCATATCTTCGTATGACCAAGCAAATGCATCTACGAATTCTTTAAGTAAGTTAATTAAATCGGTTCTTTCTTGTTCATTAAGTGTTAGTCCCATTTTAACTTCTCTTTTATTGGTTGAATCATTTGAGATATCAACCGCCTCAGTTTCTTCAATTATCGGTGTTTTCTTTTCAAGTGTTTCCATTGCTTTAATAAGTTCTTTGTCTTTTTCATTGTTAGTTAAGCAATTCTCGTCATCTTGGGTCAAAGAAGAACACAAGAAGTAAGGAGAAGAAATTATATTATTATACTCTGAGATCATTACATCAAAGAGTGATATGTCTTCAGGGACTTGATCACTAACTATTCTAGGAGAAGAGATAGAAGGGGAAGGTGCTACTACTAAAGACCTAGATGACTCTATAGGGAGAGACTCTAACTCTGACTCTGACTCTGACTCAGACGACTCTTCGAACATCGGTCCTTGCCCTGTCGTGATGGATATCTTTCTTCCACTTGGAGTAGTCACTTTGACGGTCTTGCGCCACCCTTGTAGTGATCCTTTTGTTGGAGTGATTAGCTTCGATGGATCGAAGTTTTCACTTTGTAGGACTGTTTGAATGAGCAAGGAGTTATCCTCTTTGTATATCGGCTCATCCTTTTCTCGCCCAAATAATAATCCCATGACATTAAAGTCAAAGCATGGGGGTGCTTTCTCCTTATGGACATGAGTTGGGATTTCATCTGTGAAATAGATTTCCATGAAAATTTCAAATCCCGGTTGCTTTATGCCGTTTATGACAAATGGTTTGGGAAATTCGTAGCATGGATAATCCTCTCCTTCTTTTATGAATTGACCATTAAGTGTAAGAGGGTACTGATCCAATTGGATTGCTTTCTTTTGAATGCGAGCGTCTCTACGTGCCTTCGATTTTTCCTCGGCTAGCTTAAGATCTTTCTGAGTCGGTTCGATACCAAGTCCGAAAGTATCTAATTTAGGGAGGTCAGGTGACTCAAGCGGTTTTGCTATTCCTTTCTTCTATCCTAGGGTCATCCCAGGAAAATGTCCTTGTTTCTTCAGAATAACATTCACGATCATGTTAGAATGGGGGTCGTGGCAGAGAGGGGTCCTTTCATCCTCCTGGATTAAGGAGACCTCTTCGTTAAAGCCCCGTAAATCTTCATCATCCTCATCGTGCTCCATGTTAATTATTGGGTTTTCTATAGACTTGATTCTCATAGGTGAAGCATCGATGGTGATAGGAATTCCCCCAACTATGGCTTTTACTTGTTGGTGGAGAGATGAGGGGACGGCCTTTAGGTCATGAAGCAAAGGGCGTCCCAACAATAAATTGAATGAAGCTTTGATATATACTACTTGGAAAGTAGTAGCATGTTCAATCGCTCCCATCGTTACATTCATGGTAATTTTGCCAAGAGCTTTACGACGAGTGTTGTGGTAGGCTTTTATTCCTTGTGTTGACGGGGTTAAGTCTTCATCCCTTATGCCTAGCATCCTCGCAGTTCTAAGTGGACAGACGTTAATGGCTGATACATTGTCTACAAGAGTCATAGGGACGTTCATTCTCTTGCAAACTACTGTGAGGTTTAATGCCTTATAGTGTTTGTCACCTTCTAGGGGTAAATCGTTGTCGAAAAAGGTGATCAAATTGATGGGACTGGGTAGATCACTCGTGAGGAAGTTAGCCAACCCCTCAGGAGTGGTGACTAAATCTATCCCTAATTTTTCCAAGGCATTCATTATAGCCAACCTGTGTTCTCGAGATGTTGCCAGAAACTTCCATACATTCATTTCAACTTTTGTCTTCTTGAACTGTTTGACGATGTGATTATCTTCAATGATAGGCATGGGAACTTGCTTTGTGGTTAGCATGGATTGTGTTGAAACAGGAGGTTGCATTCTCCCGGATCTTGTGAGGATGTCTATTGATGAATCTTCTTCAACCCAAAAGTCATTGTAGGCGTCGCTCGAAGTGCGCCTACGATAAAAGCATGTTGTGAATATGCTTGGCACTTATAGGAATTGGGAATTGACATTACGATTAGGGACAACGATTAGGGACAAATAAAGTAGGGATCCGCCAACAAGTTTTTAAGGAACTTGTAAACCGTTCACGGATCATAAAAGGCAACCACGATAAGGGACAACGATAGGCAACAACGATTGACCCGTGAAGGTTACACCCCATTCATAATCCATGAGATTACTAACTCCATATGGTTCGGAACCACGAAAGGAGGATCGGGGATGATGGTACGAAGTGAGTCATGGAGTCACATTCGCCCGTATTGGCCTCTACTCGATTCTTATAGTGAAAAATGATTCCTGCGATCTCAAAGGCATACAAACAATAATTCAATTTGCTCCAAACTATTATTTAACTAAATTGGTTTAATATTAATGCAAACATAATTCTAAAATATTGGTGATCACTTCAATTAATAATAAGATTAAAAAGGATCCTAAACCGGTTGTCCAAATTATCTTATTAGGCGTGATTTTCAATTACATATTCCCTTTAACATGCAACATGGTGATCAATAGAATAACATTAATATTAAAACCAAATTAATCACAATTCCAACAACATAAAATCGTTAGAAAAATAATAAAAATAAAAGGAGCATGATCCTTACTTTGATTCTGTTTGTTTGCAACTACAAAATAATAAACGAGTTAGTAACTTCAAGGAAATAAATAAAACAATAACTAAATTAATTTAAATAAAATAAAGTTGATTTTGGGACCAAACCCTCAAACAATTCTACCTTTCACGCCTTGGTTTAAGGACAGAACCTCAAGTAAAATATGGACTCCTTTGAGTACTTGAAGAAGGAATTTTGAAGTAGAAAAGGGTAGGCTAGTGTTTAGGCTAAAGCATAGAAGAGAGGAGAATAAAATTAGAGAATTACTCGGTGCCCTGTACATCAGAAATGAGGGGGTATTTATAGGGAAAATGTGCTGAGGGAGCACACGGAACCCTAAAATGATAAAAACCCTAAAAAAATATCCCGTGACACGGTCAGACTGTACCGTGATACGGGAAGCTCCACCGTCAGACGACACACTTTCCCCTGACACGGTACACTTTTGGCGTGACGCGGGAAATTTTCAGAAAACGGGATAGAAAACGCGTCAAGGGTTTACGCGGAAAAGACACGGAATGTCCCGTGTCACGGCAGACTTCCCGTGTCACGGGAAATCCCACCGTCAGACGGGAAGGATTCCCGTGACACGGTAGGTACCTGCCGTGGCGCGGGAAATTCCAGCCCGTTTTTTCGTCTAAATACATTTTTAACCCTAATTTCTTTCGGTATTATAAGTGCCGATTGATAATTTCGGGCTTTTTCTGACTTATTATTATTTGGGCTAAAATAAGAAAATAATTAAATAAAAATAAATAAAAGGTTTAGGCCAAAAATAAATAATAAAACAATAAAATAAAAAAGGTTTGGGCTTAAAATTAATTAATAAGTTTGGGCTGAAATTAAAACTATGCTTTTACCAAACATCAAGACTAATCCATGGACTGTCCAAAAATATGAATTTAATAAAATACGATTTTTTAAGCACTCTCGGGATTAAATACTAAACCCGACCAATAGTGACGGTGAAAGGTTGTTCATCATCGGGTTTGGTTTTGGGGAGACATTTTTAGGTGTCTACAGAAGCCCCCACTTTGACTGAGTTTGTAGAAACGTCAGTTTCGAAAACGATAGTCAAAGTAGCCGATAGGGACGGAGAATGATTTAAGACGTTCTGCGATCCTAAATCACTCTGTATACGCCGATACCTGCAGAAAAATGTTAGTTCCATAGATAAAAGAATAAAGGGATAGAATACGTATCTGGCACCAGTGTATCGGTGACAAACGAATTTGGCAGCTTTCTAAGCTTGAAGGAATCCACCGGATGACGTATGTTGAAATGCTTTCCATGCTTGAGGAAAGCCGACAGATGAGTTTAGTAGCTTTCTAAGCCTGAAGAAACCTACCGGATGACACTTTCCATGCTTGAGGAAAGTCGACGTATGAATTTGGTGTCATTCTATGCTTGAAGAATTCTACCGATAATGCCTTCCATGCTTGAGGAAAGCCGACTACTTGGCGGTTTTCTATACTTGAAGAAAAATCCACCGATAACGCTTTCCATGCTTGAGGAAAGCCGACTTGGCGGTTTTCTATACTTGAAGAAAAATCCACCGATAACGCTTTCCAAGCCTGAGGAAAGCCGACTTGGCGGTTTTCTATACTTGAAGAAAAATCCACCGATAACGCTTTCCATGCTTGAGGAAAGCCGACTTGGCGGTTTTCTATACTTGAAGAAAAATCCACCGATAACGCTTTCCAAGCCTGAGGAAAGCCGACGATTGCTGAAATTTGTAAGTGTATGATGGTTCGATTATCCCCGAACGTGGGCCGCAGATGATTCACAATTTTAAGCCGATTATCTGACCATATTAAGTGCTTAAAATGCCGAAAAATAGACTTTGATGTTTGCTAGGGGTAAAATGGTAATTTTAGTCCCCCTTAAATATCAGTTAGAATCTTCCGCGTAATTCTAGCGAAAAATAATCGCCCAATAAGCTCGAAAAATCATTCAAGCTGGTCAAAAATGTCAGGAATATTCGCTGACAATGCATAGAGTCTGCCGTGCCACGTCACCTCTTTGCCGTGACACGGGAACTCCTCCCGTCAGACGAGATAAAATTCCGTGTCACGGGAATATTTCCCCCCCCCCTTTTTTTTATTTTGCTGTTTGAATTGGTCAACGTGAATCAGCGCGCCACATCAAATTGTACCGTTACACAATAACGGTAACCGTGGCACGGTGAACGGTGTGCGCAACGATTACCTTTTTTTTTTGCTTTAAATTCACGCTTTTGCTTCACCATCGCCATTTCATTGCTCATCTCCTCTCTCTATATTCTCAATTTTTACTTCCTTGCTCACACAAATCGCCGCGCCACGGTTGAGAGATTCCGGCGGACGTCCAGCGTCACCGTGACACGGTAACGGTAACCGTGACACGGCGGTTCCTTTTTTTCTTTCTTCTTTTTTATTTTTGCTTCTGCTGCGAGCTGCTGCTACTGTTGTTTTCTACTGTTGCTCGTCGGTGCTGCTGCTGCACAACGAGGCTCCGGCAACGTCTGCTCTTCCCGTGACACGGGACTTGGTCCCCGTGACACGTCTGTTCTCCACCGAGTCGCGGAAAAACTCAGCCGTGTCACGGCGGCCGCGCAGTTCTTCGAGGTTCTTCGAGCTTTTGGAGCTCAAATTTCCACCAATTTTGCTCTAATTTCTTGCTATCTTCCTCATTTTCGACCCTCTACAAGCATCCATGTAAGTTTCCTTTGATTTTTGTCTTGAATTTGCTTCAAATAAGTAATTTCATGAAAAAAAACCCTTAAAAATCAATTTAGGGATTTTTGATTTTGAGGTTTTATGTTGAAATTCTTGCCATGATTTTACTTGTATATGTATGTATGTGTGTTTGTGAGAAATTTGAGACAAAAATTGCATGATTTGATGGAGAATTGAGTAAATCACCATTTTTGGGTACTACTTTGTGAAAGGATGTTCATGGTGAAAAAATGGTGGTGAACCTTGTGAAATGATGTATTGATTCATATTTTGCATATTTACTATATTGTCATGGAGAACATAGTATCATGCGGCTAGGAGAACTGTAGTATTAGTTTGTCATGAAGAAACTAGATACCATAATTTTGCCAATTTTTAGCCTGGAGGTAAAAATTTAGCATATAATTCAATAAATAACGAACTGTAGTATTAGTTTGTCATGAAGAAACTAAATACCATAATTTTGCCAATTTTTAGCCTAGAGGTAAAAATTTAGCATATAATTCAATAAATAACTAAATAACTTAGGAAATGATGCTAAGTATTTAGATTTTTATTTTTATAAATATGCAACTTGAATTAAATGTCTTAGGAAATGATGCTAAACATTTAGATTTTTTATAATAGCATGCCTAGACGACGAGATTGCGATCTTTCTACCCACGGCCGACGTCGGGCTTTTTGGGAGGACACTCCCACCATTCCTGAGGGCATGGACGACGATATCTTAGAGTCCGAGCCTCGGACTTCTACGAGTAGGGGTAGGTGGGTTCCACCTCCGTGGACTCCAGACCAGTTGGTTTTCTGCCGTGAAAACCATGTCTCTCATCGCCCACTCTCTGGCATAGTTGATGGCACGCTTCGCCATCACGGTTCTGGAGCCGGCGATTTGATCCCTCGACTTCACCAGATCATTACGAGGGATCCTGCTACGAACGCCCTATGGGAGTCAGCTGGTTTAGTAGACTTCTATGCGGCGGTTGTAGGGTTTCGCAGCCCCCGGGGTTGCGGTGCGACGGTCGTTCGCGCATTGTTGGAGTATTTCTGGGATACTACCAACACTTTTCATTTTGCTTGGGGGGAGATGACGGTGACCCCCCCTAGACTTCAGTATGATCAGCGGGTTGCGCTTCACCGACCGGGCTGTAGCTTAGATGTCTGATCTGTCTTGGGGATCGACTGAGACAACTGATTTGTTGGGTTCGATCGTTCAGCACATCAGGACCCGACCAGTGTCCTGAGGTGGTCCTAGGAGCGGACGATCGGAGCTGGCTTCAGTTTTAGCTCGTGGCTTCGACATGGAGGATACGACGGTTGAGCAGCGAGTGCGGATCTTCATCCTGATCCTGATCTCTATGACCCTTTCTCCCGATAGGAGTTCACGTGTACTCCTTTGCTACCTCCCCGCTCTGGTCAGGATCCATGAGATAGGGTCCTATAGCTGGGCCAGCCTTGGATACGCCGATCTCCTCTTATCGCTACGTCATGGCTGTCGGCAGCTGAATGACGAGTCTCCCATCACCGTCTATGGTATGTGGAGGGTCGTAGAGGTGATGATCTTTCCCCTTTTTATTTCACTTTAGCTTGTTCGACTCATGTGCTAAAGATTACTTTTCATTGCAGCTATGGTTCTACGAGTACTTCCCAGGCTTGGCTCCTCGCCGGCGTCGTGGAGCGGTCCATGATTTCCCTGTCGGGGCCAGCTGGCGTGATCGAGGAGAGTCGCGGGTGGAGTCCGTCCCTGCACTGCGTGGGCTACTACGCTGAGGCACCTCTTCTGTTGGCGTAAGGATTAGTTTTGTTGTGCTTTTCCTTCTGACGTTGTTTCCGTTGTTTCACGCCAACTTTTTATGGTTTCCAGGTTGCCATTGATTTCCAGTATCGTCCTTGGGCCGGGATGACTGATCTACCTGAGGCCCTGCATCTTTCAGTGTACCGTACCATTTTGGTTTGTACCGGACGCTTTGTCTGGTATTTGGGGGAGCGAGTCGTTCGTCAGCATAGCGGCGATCGCTTTGTGGTGCCCTCATCCCCACCAGAGTCGATGCTGGACTCCCGCTTGATCAGAGAGTTGATCAACAGGGGAGAGCGCTATACTCTTCCATGCCAGGAGCTCGTTCACATGGAGAGTGACTATGCGTGGGACTTGCTTCCCTCTCTGGCTCCTCCACCCCGTCTTCCTGAGGTATGATTTCTTTTGAGGATCTTCTTTACTAGTCTCTGTTTTAGATAGTCGAATAACTTGATTATTCAATCATATTTTCGGACGACTATCCGCCCTGTGGGGAGGATCGAGATTCCTCCTCAGTCTGTCTGCTATCCGGGGCCGATTGGTATCACTGAGGACCATATTGCTGACGCGCCAGAGGGTTACAGACAGGCGCAGGAGTCTCTGCCCGAGGTCTTTGAGCCGGTGAGTTTTCTTTGACGCATTATTGACCCTTTTAACACTGCTTGTTACTGACTTTTCTTTGTTTTATCCTCAGCCTAACCGCTCGGAGATGATGGGATTCATGAAGCTGGTTGACGCCCTGAAGTATTGCATCATCAAGCTTCGGCGTGGTGCGAGTTGTCGGAGCTCTAGCGACGTTCTTGAGGTATCATTCATTTTTTACTTCTACCATTTGTTTTATTTTGCATTGTTGACACCTTTTGATTTTGTATCTTTCAGGAGCGACGGAGGTCCCGCTCGCGCTCGAGGCCTAGAGGCTCGGACGAGGAGGAGCTTGGTCGTGGTAGACGATCTCCTGAGATTCGGCGACGTTCTCATTCTCAGCGAGAGCCTCAGACTACTCAGCCATTTCAGGAGGCTCAGTGGCACCAGCCTCAGTCTTCCCAGCGCTTTCCGGGCCAGAGTCAGGGGCAGCGACAGTCGTTTTCACAGCCTCTGCAGCCTGAGCCTGGGTCTGTTCGACTCCCTTGGATCCTGGTTCATTTTCAGCTCCATTGTCCGGGATTCCTCCACCGGTGTCGGGCTTGTTCTCAGTTCCGATGTATGGGACGATGCCTTTACCGACGATTCCAGTGTCTTTGGGCCAGTCTACACCGTTTTCCGGTTGGACGGGTCCTGCCTTGAGCTTGGCTACTGCTGGGGGTTACGGGGACTAGTAGGGACACTACTCCCCGTAGTCGGATGGTGGAAGGACTCTTCGGCTCGACGTTCCCATATGCACAGGGTGGAGACGATACTGATTCTGGCTCTAGGGATTTTTGACCGAGGGTTTTTATTTGTACATACTAGACATTTGACATGTTTATTTATTACGACTCTTTGTACATTATTCACGGTTTATGTATTTATTATTGTGTGTTAGTGTGTGTTTGATACTCCTTGTGTGTGATTGGATGTTTATTAACGATGCGACGAAAAAACATAAGTGGAGTAATGGAGGGTACCGACCTTCCCCAAAAGAAAAAGAAATAAAAAGACAAGCAAAAATAAAATTACCCTCCCCAAAAGAAAAAGAAATAAAAAGATAAGCGAAGATAAATAAAAATACCTTCCCCACAAGAAAAAAGAAATAAAAAGACAAGCGAAAAAAAAGAAATAAAATAAATAAATAAAATTACCTTCCCAAAAGAAAAAGAAATAAAGAAAAATAAATAAAGTGATGAATAAATAAAATAAAGATAATAATAATAATAAGAATATAGATAAAAAAAAAAGGTGAGAAGTTTATTAGAAATAAAACTCTCAAAAAACTGGAAAATAAACGGTGAAGATAAAATACTATAAAAAATCCGGATAAATACGGGAAAAGATGAAAAAAGAAGACGCGTGAAGTTCCGTGACACGGCACTGTGCACCGTGTCACGGCGAAAATTCCCGTGACACGGTGGAACTTCCCGTGTCGCGGGACGCGCATTACTCATCGGTGTGTTTTACGCGTATGAAAAGATAAATTCTAGGCAGTTTCGAGCGCTTTTACTATAAAATAAGACCAGTTTATTCATGATATGCATAATTACAAAACACAAAATAATTTAGAATTTCATATTTCAATAATCATGTCTAGAATTTTGATAATACATTGCGCGATTGGTCTTATTCTTTGACCAATGCTGAAAAAAGAGAGTTAGAATTATTTTATGTCAGGGGTTTGCTAGCCCTGCGACACGTAGCTATTGAACATGATTTTCTTAGGGCAGCATTAGATTATTGGAGTCCAGAAACACACTGTTTCAAATTTGATTATGATGAAATCTGTCCTCTGCCGGAGGAATTTGGTGCAATCTTTGGATTTCCTGCTAGAAATCTTATTGCCATGCCTACCCTACGTGAATATTATTACCAATATTTTGAACGCCATCTGAATCTAACAGATCCAGATTTAAATAGAATTGTTTGTGGTAATGAAGTAGACTTAGAAAAACTTGCTAATTTATATTTTAATAGCCCTATCTCTGAGTCTTATCATGTGTATCGTAGAAGGGCATATATTTTTTGCATGTTTAGCAAGCTTCTATTTGCAAACGGTAGGGTAGGACATGCTTGTCTAGCGTCTGTGCTTGAGCATGTCGAATCCGGAAGATCTCCTATGCCGACGTGCCTTGGAGAAACATTTCGTGGTCTTGACGAGGCAAAAGCTGACCTGAAAGCCATCAAGAAGGGCTCTCTGGTACTACTACAGGTAAAAACTTGCTCCGAATAGCCCCCGTGACACAAAACAGGCACCGTGTCACGGTGGGTGTTTGCCGTGACACGGTTAACCCTGCCGTGTCACAAGAATCTGCAATTTTTTTTTTTCGACTAATTTTTTTTTCTTTTTTTGCAGATTTTGTTGATGGAGCGTTTGAAATTATTTGAAGCCCCCGACGATATTGAAAAATATGGCCCTAACGACCTAGTCTGCAGGAAAAAGAATTACTTTGCGAACATGTCGTATGAAGATTGGAAAAATTTCTTTGCAAAGAGGGAATTTTCCATTCGTTGGGTGGTGCCTTGGTGGAGGCTTACTAGGATGGT
This sequence comes from Chenopodium album, assembly GCF_948465745.1. Classification (NCBI taxonomy): domain Eukaryota; kingdom Viridiplantae; phylum Streptophyta; class Magnoliopsida; order Caryophyllales; family Amaranthaceae; genus Chenopodium; species Chenopodium album. Next base: position 44,846,581 of record NC_137839.1, read on the forward strand.
TGGCACGAATGAAACTCCATATTGCCGTGTTCCTAGAATCTCCAAACTGACCTTTTATTGTCCCTCTCGACTGATGCGGCAGTATGGACTTGAACAAGTAATTCCACGCTATAACGATAGTCCTCGTGAAGTATCGTTGCATGAAAGTAACGTTCACAAGTACGAGGCTTATTGGATTGGAAGACCTTTGTGGACCGTTTCTGCAAGTGACCAAGCTCCTCCTCCTTTATCTAGTGCATACAAGGCATGGTTGAACCCTAGAAGTAGGAGGGAACGATTCGGATCACGCAAGTCTGATGTGAAGAGTCGTCTTGGAAATAAGAAAGCTCCTCCTAAAGATCGTCTAGGTCCGAGAACACAAGGGATTGAGTTTAAGACTCCTATAATGCCAAGAAAGAAGAATTATGTGAAAGGGAAGGGTAAAGAAAAGATGGTCTATAGAGAGAAACAACCGAAAAAATTCAAGAAAGGTGAAAGGGGTGAAAGTTCGACTAGGGGAGTGACGGTTCGGGCTACGAAAGACACATTAATGGTGAAGGCCGACCTAATTGACCAAGAGAAAGATGTTCCTAAAGAGAAGAGAGATTAGATCAATAGTGCTTTGCTTTTTATGATTTATAATTTTTATTTAAAATAAGTCATATGATGCCAATACTTGTAGTCGCATTTATTTTAATAATAATAGCACATTTATTTCAGCCTTAAAAATAAAAATTACAATGACTTTTATTTATTATTTATTTATCCGAGTCAAGGAGTCGGACGCAATGGAAGAACGAAAATAAAAACTCGAACAATGAATCCGCAAAGAATGCGCCACTATTCTAAAAATAAAACGGAAAAACTGAAATTCCACTGTGTCACGGCAATTTTCCTTTTTTTTTTTTTTTTTTTTTGGTCGTGACGCAATGCTGAGCTGACGCGCATATTTGATCAACAGAGGGAGGATTTTTTATTTTAAAGTGGCCGGGCCCCCTTGAGGGGTTGCCTACGTATCCTAAAAAGGAATCAGGCCAAACGTAGCTCTATTGGGTCATGAACCCATGCGACTAGGCATAGAATTTCTTGAGTTGATCCAAGTTGGTTAAATTATGGAAGCCGTTACCGCCCATGTCTACCAATTGTGCCGCTCCGCCAGACAGGATGGCTTTAACAATGTACGGGCCTGACCAGTTCGGTCTGAATTTTTCCTCTTGGATCTAACACATTTTTACGAAGTGCCTTAAGCACTAGGTCACCCTCTTTGATATTTCTGGTCTTGACTTTTTTATTAAAATGTCGTGCCATACGCTGTTGGTAGGTTTGGACATGATGCAAAGCTGCCAAGCGTTTTTCATCAAGCAAGACCAGTTCATCATATCTTGCTCTAATCCAGTCGACTTAATCTAGTTGGCTTTCCAATGCGATTCGAAGAGAAGGGATTTCGAGCTCGATTGGTTGTACAGCTTCAACTCCATAGACCAAAGAGAAAGGGGTAGCCCCCGTTGATGTACGAACAGAGGTTCGATAACCCCAAAGGGCGAAATATAGCTTACTTGGCCAATACTTGTAACTTTCTGTCATCTTTTCGATGATAGTTTTCACATTTTTGTTGGCCGATTCGACTGCTCCGTTTGTTTGTGGTCTGTAAGGTGATGATCGGTGATGCTTGATATGATATTTCTGTAATAATTCCGCGCATTCAACTTGAAAAAGTGTTCCATTATCACTGATCATCTCATGTGGTACCCCATAGCGGCATATGATATTTTTCTCAATGAATTGAGCTACATGTTTTGCCGTCAAATTGGCATATGAGGAAGCTTCGACCCATTTGGTGAAGTAGTCGATTGCTACGAGAATGAATTCATGCCCCCCTTGTCCTGGTGGTGTTATTTTTCCAATGATGTCAATGCCCCAAGTGGAGAAAGGCCATGGAGAAGTATACGTGTAGAGAAGCGAAGGTGGAACATGCTGTAAGTTTGCATAGACTTGACACTTCATACATTTCTTGACGTATTCGTGACAATCTCTCTCCATAGTAGTCCAATAGTAACCTTGTCATTGAATCTTTTAGACTAACATCTTTACATTCATGTGTGTTCCACATATACCAGCATGAAGGTTTTCCATGGTTTTATGGGCTTCTTTCTTGGCTATGCATAAGAGATTTCTTCCCATTGTAGTTCTCTTGTGGAGTTCTTCCCTCATGAGCACATACTGTGAGGCCAAGAGCCTCAAAGCACGGCGTGCCCTTTTATCAGTATTAGGAGGGTATTCTCCTCTTGTCACATAATTAAGGATGTCCGTATACCATGGCTCTTCATCTTCTTCTTGTGGTTCTTGTTCATCGTCAAGTGCATGAACATAAGCCGGCTCATATCTTCTTTCTATGGTCAGTGGCATTCTGATTGTATCAGTTGGAATTCGCACCATTGATGCTAATTTAGCTAGTGCGTCGGCGAATTGGTTTTCTTCTCTTGGCAAATACGTATACTCCACTTCATCTAGTTGCTCCGTGAGAGTTTCTAAATGAGCTTGATACGTAGCGAGACTTTCACTTCTCACTTTCCATCTCTTGGAGATTTGGTTAATGATTAGTGTAGATTCTGAGTTTCTTAATTCCCAAGGCGACAGCTGTTTCTAAACCCAAAATGCATGCTTCATATTCTGCGGCATTGTTGGTGACATCAAAGTCGAGCTTCATGGAAATTGGGATGTGCTCTTCATTGGGTGATACGAGCAAGACTCCTACACCACATCCCTTTTGGTTTGAAGCTCCATCGAAATAGAGCGTCCAGTTATCATCTTCGGTCATGAGTAAATCTTCGTCAGGGAAATCGTACTCATCTTCTTCTTTTTCAGCTTCTTCTAGCGGAAAGTCTGCTAAGAAGTCAGAAACTGCAGAACCTTTGATGGCTTTTTGTGGCACAAATCTCAAGTCAAATTGAGCCAGATTGACTATCCACCTTGATAATCTGCCGTTGAGTGTTTCTTTCTCGAACAAGTATTTGAGAGGATCCATCTTGGACACGACATGCACTGTATGAGTGAGCATGTAATGTCTTAGTTTCTGTGCGGCCCATACAAGTGCGAGACAAAACTTCTCAAGTGGTGTGTATCGCGTCTCATATCCTTGAAGTTTCTTGCTCAAGTAATAGATTGCATTCTCCTTGCTTTCGATCTCTTATGCTAGCATTGCCCCCATCGTTTCTCTTGTGACCGTAAGGTAGAGTCGAAGAGGAAAGTCAGGTATTGCTGGCGCTAGCACGGGTGGGTTTGCCAAATACTCTTTGATTTTGTCGAAAGCCTTTTGGCAATCATCATCCCATGTGACTGGGACATTCTTCTTAAGCTTCTTGAATATAGGTTCACATATCGCTGTGAGCTTTGATATGAACTTACTTATATACTGCAACCTTTCAATGAAGCCTCGAATCTCCTTCTCATTTCTGGGTGGTGGCATGGCCATGATCGCTTTTACTTTTGAAGGATCTATTTCAATCCCTCGAGAACTGATCACGTATCCAAGTAATTTGCCTGACGTGACTCCGAATGCACATTTTGCTGGATTTAATCTCATGTTGTACTTGCGGAGTCTTTCAAAGAACTTGCGAAGGGCAATAATATGGCCTGGGCGATCTTTAGACTTAACGATCATATCATCGACATAGACCTCCACCTCTTTGTGCATCATGTCATGTAACAATGCTGTAGCTGCTCTTTGGTAGGTGGCACCCGCGTTTTTCAACCCGAATGGCATTACCGTATAGCAATATGTACCCCATTGCGTGATGAATGTGGTTTTCTCCATGTCTTCTTCGGCCATCAATACCTGATTATATCCGGCGTAACCATCCATGAATGACAGGAGTGCATGGTTTGCTGTATTATCGACCAGAATGTCAATGTGAGGTAGAGGGAACCCATCTTTTGGGCTTGCTTTATTGAGATCCCTGTAATCAACACACATTCTGACCCTTCCATCCTTCTTTGGAACTGGAACCACATTTGCTATCCATTCCGGATACTTGGATACTCTGATGAAACCTGCGGCCAATTGCTTCCTGATTTCTTCCTTGATTTTGAGAGCCACATCTGGTTTCATTCGGCGCAGCTTTTGTTTGACAGGCTTCATACCTGGAATGCGTGGTATTGTATGATGATGAGCTATATCCCTGTCAATTCTTGGCATATCTTGGTATGACCAAGCAAATACATCAACAAATTCACTAAGCAAGTTAATTAGCTCTTTGCGTTCATCTTGACTTAGTGTTAATCCAATTTTTACTTCTTTAACAGTCGTATCATTGGAAATGTTAACTGTTTCTGTATCTTCAATAACTGCTGTTTTATTTTCGTGTTCTTCCATTGCTTTTATTATTTCTTTGTCATTTTTATCATTAGCAAAGCAATATTGATCAGGGCTAGGGGAATGGCACGCATCGTAAGCAAAGGTACTCATTTTATTGAATTCATTGGCTAATACATCAAGAGGGGCAAGGTCGGCTGCGACCTCACCAGAATTATTAGGACTAGAAAGAGAGGACTCAACAAGAGACTCAGGGTTGAATTCTATAGCAGAAAGAGGGTCGGCCTCAGACTCTAAGGACTCGTCTACAGACTTAGACTCAGACTCGGACTCGGACCCAGACGACTCAGACTCATCAAACATAGGACCCTCGCCAGCAATTATTTCCAACTTCTCTCCACTTGGCGTAGTGATCCTCAATGTCTTGCGCCATCCTTATTCTCTATGACAGCTTGAACGAGCTTGGAGTTATCATTGCGGACCGGCTTGGATTCATTTTTCTCCATTCCAAAAAGAAGGTTGATTCCCAGATCATCAGAGTTCAGGCTAGCTGGCTTCTCGGCTCTGGAGAGCTCTTCATCTTCATCAATGAAGTCACAATCGAGGAACACCTCGAATCCCGGTTCACGGATCCCATTATGGACGAATGGCTCAGGGAATTCATAGCATGGGAAGTCTTCCCCTTCTTTGATGTGCTGGCCATTGAGGGTGAACGGATACGGATCCATGGCCATTTCTGTCTTCGTGATTCGAGCGTTATTGCGAGCCTTCATCTTCAATGCAGCTCGTTTCAGATCTTCTTTTGTTGGCTTGAATCCCAAGCCGAAAGTATCCTTCTTGAGCGCACCAGGATGGCCCCAAGATTCAGCCATTTCTTCTTGAGTCCAAGGGTCATTCCAGGGAAATGACCTTGCTTCTTCAGAATGGCATTGATACTGGTGTTTGAATAGGGATCGAAGTCGAGATGGCACTTTTCCTCCTCTTCGATCACGAGAACATCATCTAGTAAAAACCCCCAAAGATCTTCATCTTCTTCGTCATGTTCAACATGGACGATAGGAGTATCAATAACTTGAATGCGCATAGGAGAAGCATCGATAGTAATCGGAACCCCTCCAACTATGGCTTTCACTTTCTGGTGAAGCGATGACGGAATCGCCTTTAGCTCATGAAGCCAAGGGCGTCCTAACAAAAGATTGAAAGAGGCCATAATGTCCACCACCTGAAATTTGGTGCGACGTTCAATGGCCCCAGTAGTTATATTCAGTATGATAGTACCCACGGCTTGACGGCGAGTATTATCATAAGCTCAAATCCCTTGAGTGGAGGGAGTCAATTCTTCATTCTTTATACCCAACTTCTTTGCAGTACGGAGTGGGCACACATTGATTGCATAGCCATTATCAACCAGGCTCATGGGAACATTCATCTGCCTACACACTACAGTGAGGTGTAAGGCCTTATTATGTTGGTCCCCTTCCGGGGGTAGATCCTTATCAGAAAAGGAAATCAGATTGCTAGTACTTGGCAGCTCAGTAGTAAGAAAGTTGACCAATCCTTGAGGAGTCATGTCATCATCGACTCCTATTTTCACCAGAGCATTCATCACAGCCTTTCGATGCTCGTGGGAAGTGGCCAAAAGCTTCCATACATTCATCTCCACCTTGGTCTTTTGCAGTTGTTTGACCACATCGCTGTTCACAGGGTCGATAGGATCAACTATCGGATGTGATTGTGGTGGAGGTGGAGGTGAAAGTGGGTTAGGTTGTTGCAACCGTCCACTTCTGGTGAGAACCTTGACCTCAAAGTCCCCCCAAACATCTTCACTGGTGCCAAGAGATGAACAGGCTATGTCTTTGAGATAGACGTCTTCATCATCACTATCCCAGATCCCATTCACTTCTTCAGTACTTGAGGTAAATACTACTTCCGGCAAAGGTTCATTCACAGGTTGAATGAGTATTGACGGATCAAAGGAGACTTCATCTCCCATGATAGCCAAAGCATTAGAAAGAGGACCTGTTTGAATGTTAGGCTTCTTGCCCCCTGGAGGGACAGGAAGTTGGTTAGCATCAATCAGGTCTTGGATTGCATCTTTTAGCCTCCAACACTTCTCAGTGTTATGACCCTTGCCTTGATGAAACTTGCAATAATCATTGGGGTCATAGCTAGCGGTCCTATTCTCAGGTCGAGGTTCTGGAAATGGTCCGATTGGCATAATCAGTCCCTGACCATGCAAACGGTCATAAGCAGCATCATAAGTCATTCCCAAAGGCGTATAAACCCTCCTTTTCCTTTGGAATCTTTGAGGAGGAGCATTAAGGGCCATCACATCATTGATGTTAATATTGTTGGTAGCATTATTGGGCTTAGAAGACGAAGAAGAAGGAGTGTCGTTCTTCTTCTTTTTCCAAGTGCTGTTGTTATTGTTGCTACCAACAGACTTCATCAGTTCATCTTTGATATTGATTCCAATATCATATACAGCTTCAAAGGTACTTAGAGGCAGAAACTTCAAGTGTTGCTTGTACTTATGAGTCAGATTGGCAATGAACAAGCGAACCATTTCCTTCTCCTTGGGAGGATCCACCAGGAGCGTAGTTGTTTCTCTCCACCTGCTTAAGTAAGTGGTGAAGCCTTCATTCTCTTTCTATTTGAGAATGGAGAGTTCACGTTCTGAAGTCTTGGCCTGGATGTTACACTTGTACCGATTCATAAAGCTTTCAGCAACATCCTCCCAAGTCGCGACATGCTTGGATTCCAAAGAATAGAACCACTGTTGACAGGCATGCTCTAAGGAAAGAGGAAACACCGTAGGGAAGAGTGTCACATCTACTCCCTTAAGAGCCATAGTTGCAGAAAAAGCCTTCAAATGGAAAAGCGGATTATCAGTAGGCTTGAATTTGGGAATGTTAGCAGTGGAAAACTTCTCAGGAAGCTTCTCTCTTATGGACAAAGAGGTGACAGGCTGTTCCACATAAGTGAACTCTTCAGAAATCTTGCTCATCTGTTCCTTAATCTTGTACATTGCAGCAGTAGTGACATTGTTTTGATTGTCTTGCTCTACAGTGCTGACTCTAGTGGTGAGTGTCTGCATCATGTCAGACAATCTTTCGATTGTCCTGTTGAGGTTCTCAATGTCTTCCTTAGTGGCCATTGGTTGAAAGTAGACTGGAGATGGATCTTGTGGAGATGATAAAGGTGGTTTCCTTGTACGCCTCTTTGGTATAAGAGGTTGTTGAGGTATGGACTCGAACCATAACAATCTACACCTGCTTCTTGTCCAAGTGCTGCGACACCGAAACAAACACACCTTTAATTACCAAACTTAACCTTAACCTATCCGGATTAAAAAGAAAGGGAATTTTTTTTTTTTTTTTTTTTATTAAAAATCTATAATTTTGAAACTCTACTTATTTTTTTTAAAAAAAAATACATGGGAGGATACCATCCGACTTACTCCGAAAAAAAAAAGACACAAAAACGAGACTTCCCTAAAATACGGTCAAAAAGTGGTGCACGACTAAAAAAAAGAAAAAAAAAAGTGTGTGAACACGATATGTGAGTAATTAGGTGAGGTTATAGACGCGTGTTTTGACCGTATAGCTAGACACGACACAAAACTGGACACAGCATTCGCACAAAAATCGAGAAAAAGACTGTCAGGACACTTTCCTAGGCTCCGTGTCACGGTGCAGACTGTCGTGACACGGTGCAGTCTACCGTCAGACGGTAGACTTTCCCGTGTCACGACACTGTTCACCGTGGCGCGGCAGAACATGGCGTGACACGGTGCGCAGTTCCAGGTGAGTTTTGTGATTTTTTCAGATTTTAATCGATTTTAGGTCCGTACTAATTACTATGTGAGAATAAAAACCCTCGGTCATGGGTTACACAAAAGAGCAATTATATGAGGGTTAGCACCAAACAACCACATAGCATTTAGGCACGATGATGTAAAAAAAGTTCGCAACCTAGAGTCGAGATCTATGTTCAACTATTGGTCAAGGTTTGGGTGTCAAAAGGGTACCATGGTTAAGAGTTTGGACGCGTTAGAAAGGCAGCCTCCCTTGAGGGTGTATGCCAACGGGCGGCTCCGCGAGTTCGTGATGAAATCGAACTCGACTCCATGGTTTGGGTGGATTTAATAACTCGGATGAACCCTTATTGCCATGAGCGTTTTTGGATCGATAGAGCTTAAATCCCCCGGGGCTAAAACGCATGTAGAACACATACGTTTTTTCAGAAAAATCGAAGGAAGTCGACTGTGAGGAAAGAAAATAAGCCACCGGACTGATTTTAGGACTGCCGTGACACGGCAGAAATTCCCGTGTCACGGTACTGTGCACCGTCATACGGTGCACTGTACCGTGACACGACAGTCTGAAAATCTGACTGGTGCCCTGTTTTCCTTCGCGCGCAACCAAGTTATCCAATTTTTCCTACGGGACAGACCTGAACGCGACGTTAAAACGTCTATGCAGATGCAAAAATGCCAAATTAATCACAGGAATATTTTCTCAAGAATCTTTCAAGTCTCATCCACTCATCTTAATTAAATACCGATCACTCAAATCGATAAATAATTAAGAATCCTCCCAGTGGAGTCGCCAAATTGTAGGCGTCGCTCGAAGTGCGCCTACGATAAAAGCATGTTGTGAATATGCTTGACACTCATAGGAAGTGGGAATTGACATTACGATTAGGGACAACGATTAGGGACAAATAAAATAGGGAGCCGCCAACAAGTTTTTAAGGAATTTTGAAGTAGAAAAGGGTAGGCTAGTGTTTAGGCTAAAGCATAGAAGAGAGGAGAATAAAATTAGAGAATTACTCGGTGCCCCGTACATCAGAAATGAGGGGGTATTTATAGGGAAAATGTGCTGAGGGAGCACACGGAACCCTAAAATGATAAAAACCATAAAAAAAAATATCCCGTGACACGGTCAGACTGTACCGTGACACGGGAAGCTCCACCGTCAGACGGCACACTTTCCCGTGACACGGTACACTTTTGGCGTGACGCGGGAAATTTTCAGAAAACGGGATAGAAAACGCGTCAAGGGTTTACGCGGAAAAGACACGAAATGTCCCGTGTCACGACAGACTTCCCGTGTCACGGGAAATCCCATCGTCAGACGGGAAGGATTCCCGTGACACGGTAGGTACCTGCCGTGCCGCGGGAAATTCCATCCCGTTTTTCCGTCTAAATACATTTTTAACCATAATTTCTTTCGGTATTTTAAGTGCCGATTGATAATTTCGGGCTTTCTCTGACTTATTATTATTTGGGCTAAAATAAGAAAATAATTAAATAAAAATAAATAAAAGGTTTGGGCCAAAAATAAATAATAAAACAATAAAATAAAAAAGGTTTGGGCTTAAAATTAATTAATAAGTTTGGGCTGAAATTAAAACTATGCTTTTACCAAACATCAAGACTAATCCATGGACTGTCCAAATATATGAATTTAATAAAATACGATTTTTTAAGCACTCTCGGGATTAAATACTAAACCCGACCAATAGTGACGGTGAAAGGTTGTTCATCATCGGGTTTAGTTTTGGGGAGACATTTTTAGGTGTCTACAGTCATCCATGACATATGACACCAAAGGTGGAGGCCCTACCATTTCTTTTAAGTGGACGTCTTCTTCATCACTGTCCCAAACTCCATTAATACTTGCATCCTCTTCTTGTGGAACTTGGACTAGTTTCTTTTCATCAATCATTTTCTGAATTAAATCCTTGAATTTAAAACAGTTTTCGATAGAGTGACCCCCTGATTGATGATATTGACAGTAATATCTATCTTTCCTTTTCAATGATTCAAATGGTCTCGGTTCGAAAGGTTTGATCTCGCCACTCTCAAAGAGCATTTCGAACATTTTTATATATGGGATCCCAATTGGAGTGTAGAGTCTAATACTCTTCTTGGGTTTTTCGGTGACTTGAAAAGGAAAACGTTTCGCCTCGTAAGTCGTTCTCATGGGTGTGAATTCTCTCTTAGGTTCCGTTTTAGGGAGTGGAACCTCGTCATATTTCTCCTGAAATTCTTTTATAGCCTTGAGAGTTTCACGTAGCAAGTGCGATCCTTCCATCATAGACAGTGAGAGTGATTTTATGTCCTCTTTACTTGCTAGTTCTGGAAGGTTATCCATAGCGTCAAAAAAGATATCCTCCTCTTCTTCGATGACATGGATTTCTTTGATAGGTTTGATGAGAGTCGGAGATAGCCAAGGAATGAGCGAGAGGCGCATTATCAATACTTGGCTTCTTACTGGCAGGGGGCAATGAAAGCTTGTTGTTGTCGATAAAGTCTTTGATAGCTTCTTTAAGCTTCCAACAGTTCTCGGTAAGATGGCCCCTACCTTGGTGATACTTGCAACGTGCATTAGGGTTCCAGTTAGCCGACCTCTTTTCGACTGGTGTGTCCCCAAATGGTCCAATAGGAGTTATAAGACCTTTTGCATTTAGTCAGTCAAATGCGGTGTCATAACTCATGCTAATAGGAGTAAAGTTCCTCCTAAATGGTTTCTTTTGTCCTTGATTATTCATAGCAAGGACTTCACCTAGGTTAAAAGTGCTAACATTGTTTGAGTGGGTGGTTTTGGAAGAAGAAGGATTGTCGTTCTTCTTTCCTTTCCAGCCACTGTTGGAGTTATTGTTGGCAGCTTTCAACTTAGCCAGGTCGTCTTCGATATTGATTCCAATATCGTAGACGACCGTGAAGGTATGGAGATTATTTTGATACTTGAGTTGCTTGTGAAAGGAATGGTGTCCTTCGAACAAGTGTATTATTCTGATAGCGGGTTCAGAATTATTAGAAAGCTAATATATTCAGCAAGGTCAAGTGATCGGATTGCCTGGGTGGAGGCCGCTTCCGATCAGTAATATTAATATAATTAATATTACAGCTTAATCTTGACTGAACCCTTCGGGTCACACCCAAGCAAAATATACGAACTGACTCGACGAATTATTTCGGAAGAAATTAATTCGTCGCCTGAGTGTTAAACATTTAGACATCGGAAATTCGAGCTTGGAGCGTCGAAACCGAGCGTCGGAGAATCTCAAATGTCGAGCCAAAATTTAGGATTTGGCGAGACGGGAAAATGCATCAAGTAACAAGTAAAATCCTAGCCACGCAAAAGGCAAGGAATGCATGCCCAATAGGAGCATGCCACGTGGCAGCACACATGGCAAAACGCCATGTGGCAGCACACGTGGCCGCCACGTTGGCAGCCGCCAAGTGGCAGCAACCACGTTGGAAGCCGCCACATTGGCGGCCAACAAGTGGCAGCGTGCCACGTGGCAGCGCCATGGTGGCGGCGCGCCACGGTGGCGACACATGTGGCAATGGCCGTGGACCCGGGTTGATGGGTCATGGACACGGGCCAAAATAAAATGGGCCAACCGAACCCAACTTGGGGCTCAAGGTTGGGTGACACATGGTTAGTTCACATTGCATGTGAAATGCCTTGGGGACCAAGTGAGAAAGTGGTCCACACCTAACCATGTGACACTTGTTACTTGTTCCTTTGTTTATTTAACTAAGGGTTGAATTCACCAATCTTTCCATGTGGGATCTTTTTGTGAAAAGTCCCACATTAAAAGATGAGTGAAATCACAAGGCATACTTCCTTATAAATAGTCATGGCATGGCTTGAGAATTCTTTGCTTGAGTGGGAGTTAGAAAGAGCATTCCATATTTTTGGGAAAACTCTTAAACTCTAATAACACTCGGGTTTTGGTCGGACCTTGCTAACTCCAAGGTAGCGGACCTTAAAGTCGTGTTCGTCCTTTGTGGGTGGATACCGTTGGAGGCACGGCGCTTGCGGTGCTCGAAGATTTCAAGTAAGAGCCCGTTTTTGTAAGGGCGAAGCTCGCTTCGAGGGTAAGATTCATTCTTCCTTTCTTGTGATTATTTATTTATGCTTTATGGTTTTATTAATTGCGAGTGGTTCCTTGGGTCGGGGTTGTTTCCGCGGTGAGTCGGACTCACCAAACCCCAACAGCTTGGAGTTTTTTTCTTGAAGGTTTTTGATGAATAACCTTACAAACTCTTTTTCACTTGGCACCTCAATCATCTTAGCTGAGGTTTCTCTCCATTTGTTAAAGAAGGAGGTGAAGCCTTCGTTCTCCTTCTGTTTAATGATTTCAAGCTCCCTATGGTCAGTCTCAACTTGAATGTTGCATTTGTATCTATCAACGAAAGCGTTTGCTATGGACTCCTAGGTAGAGGTTTTTTCTTTCTCGAGAGAAAAGAACCATTGCAGGCAAACGGTCTCGAGAGATAGGGAGAACAGAGAGGGGAACACCTTCTTGTCGATACCCTTAATACTCATTATTGTTTTGAAGGCTCTTAAATGAAAATAAGAGTTATCGGTTGCTTTGAATTTCAGGATGTCGTTGGCATTGAACTTCTGCGGAAGAAGATCTTTGTCCACCGAGACCCCTTGTGAACTAATCCCTTAAAACTTGTAGTCGCTAGATAGCTTGCTTAGACTCTCTTGCATGAGGTCCATCTGTTGTTGTTTTACGGGATCATCGATCTTAAGGGTTAGGGTCTTTAGTGCTTCAGTCACGGTAACCAGTTGGTTCCTGAGCTCATTGACTTCTTCTTGAGTTTCTATTACTGTCCTAGCTTTCCTCTTACGAGCAATGGGTTTGTCGAAAAGTTGGACTTGTATGAAAATATTGTCTTTGATTAACCGCCCTTCCTTTGTTGACCACGCGCTGTAATTTAAACCATTTTTGTTTTAATTACTTGACTCAAATCGACCCTGACTTTACGGTTTTAGAGAAGAAAAATAAAATTAAAAAAAAGTAGGTGCATATTTTTGGCAAAAATAAGGTATATATTTTTTAAGAACCAAGTATGGTATTTAAATTGGAGGATTAATATCCGACTTACCCCCCTAAAAAAATGACGGAAAAAACACGCATACAAGACTCTCTTAGACATGGTCAAAGTATGTGTATTGGTGTGTGCGTTGAGTGTAAGTGACATGCTTGGACTTTTGTGTAAGACCATGGGACTTGGTGCCTAGACTTAGTTAATGACTTAACAAGGTATTATTACCCGTAAAATTTAACCAAATTAGTTATCAAACTGGTTAATTAGACATAAAGTGATGACTCAATCAATAATCTGAACTGTCGTCAAAACGACAAGACTGGCGCCTCTCTTTGCAGTGTAGCGCAAAACGACAGCATTTTCGCCACGCTCCACACTCCACAGAGTGGCGCTATAGTTCAAACTTTGGCGCCATTGCTGGAGCTTCGATCTGAGGCAGTTTTCGATATTATTAATCAACAGGGGTATGCCTAAAGTCGTACTAGGTCAATTCTAATTAAAATATTAGACTTTATTTACTCAAATTAATTAACTAGGAAAGGTTCTTTTAGTCATTAATTATTTAATCTTAGCACAAGTCAAACAAACGGTTAGGAAAAAAACATAGAGTATGCACAACAATAATGCACAATTAGTCAAGTAGGCATAATATGATGCAATGAGTTTGCAACCTAACCATGGCTCTAGTTCTCTAAAGTTTGCGATATGGGTTAGTCAATAGAGGGTCCATGGTTAACTGTCCGGATGCACCGTGCGGAAGCCTAAGCGTGAAGGGTTGGCGCGAGTGGATGGGACACCGCGAGTTTTAGAAAAAACTCGCTTCCATGGTTTAGTGAATTCAACATTCTCGGATATACCCTTTGTTACTCAGAGCGTTCACTTAGGTAGATGGAGCATGAATTCCAAGGGGGTTATGTCCATATGTAGAACTCATATGGGTTTCAGAAAAGTGAGAAAAACTCAATTAGGAAGTAGGATCGAGCGAACAATGCTAAAAACGGGTCGAAATTAGAACGCATATTTTTAGCTCGGTATTAGAAGAATTTGGCGCCAGCAAATAGAGATTGGCGCCGGATTTTGGCTGTAGCGCCTGGCGACAGTGCTGTCGTCTGGCGCTACAGTCAAAATTCTGGCGCTAACTTCTGTTCGCTGACGCTAATTCCTACATGCCTCAGCAGCTTTCTGTGCTCGATAAAATTTTCCAGTTTCGCGCAGTGTTATTTCGGTCCTAGTTGTGAAAGATATTTCTCAAATTTCCTAAGTGTAACAATCCTATGTTTTAACTCATTACGGATGGTCTTTCCAATGAGATCTTTTATATGCATATGACAATAATGTTAATCAAAATTACGCACATGAAATACTTAGAACTTTTCGAGTCTCATCCACTCATTCTAAATCATTGCTGAAATAAATTTCAGGAATTAAAATAGAAATCCTCCCCAGTGGAGTCGCCAAAAATTGTAGGGAATATTTCAAGCGCTAACCCCTAGCTTGAACCCCACTGTGATCATACACTAAAGTACGGTGGCGTCCAAAGGGAAAGATGATAGAGCAATAGAGTCGCCAACAAGTTTTTTTTTTAGGAACTTGTAAACCGTTCACGAGGTGAAGGTTACACCCCTTAACGATCTAAGAGATCTTCAACTCATATAGGTCTTGAACCATGACTGTTAGTTCGGGGATGAAGGTACAAATCCAACCTAAAAGAGATTGAACCTGCCCTAATAATAGGCCTCTACTTTATTCAGATCGTATTCATGTGCGCTTTCTGACTAACATGCAATCAATAGGTTTACCCTAAATCTGTTTAATCTATGTTGGTTGAATATTAATGCACAAATAAAACTATTATTGGCGATCACTTGAATTATATATCAAGTACAAATTCCCTTTAAACATGCATAAAAGGCGTGATCAAGCAATAAATAAAAATATATCAAGCAACTTAATAATAATAATAAAAATAATAATATAAATGAAAATAATCATAATCATGTTAAAGCATAGCAAGATCCTAGGCATGATACTAACAAGATTAATAACGAACCCTAGCATGTCACTAAGCAATAAAAATCAAAGCTTTAACCCTAACATGATACTAACATCATAAATATTAGGAAGAACATAGGAAGAATCATACTTTTAATCATACTTGATGTTAAAGTTACCCTAGACATGATACTAGGAATCAAAATAACAATCTAAGCATGATCTCTATATCATAATATCAATTATACCATTAAAGTACTCTCTTGGATTCCTCGTACCTCTTTCACGTCTAGGGCGAAGGCAACTTCGAATATAGCTAGGTGTATCTAAGTCTTGCGAATGCGGAATTTAGTATTTGAGAAAAGGCTAGTTTAGAAAAGAGAGAAAGAGAGAGTAATCAAGAGAATCTTGATGAGAGTTGGTGAATGACAACGGAGTTTTTAGAAGGCTATTTATAGAGAAAATTAGCCAAAAAGATAAAAAAAATCAAAACAGAGTTCTGACGCGTAAAACGAGGTTAGCGTCAGACGCTGACATTAGCGCCAGGCGCTAACGCTAGCGCCAGGCGCCAAGCTTAGTGTCAGGCTCTAATGCTGGCGTTTGGCGCTAACTTAATTATTGATGCGTTTTCTTAAAATCTGATAGAAATTGCCGTACAGGAGGATAAAATCGTATTTTCCTCAAAAACGTTATTTTATTCTGATAAAAAGTCAACAAAAGTCAATTTATCAATGCTAATTTAATTAGGAATGAAAAGAAACTTCTAGAAGAATCTAGAAGACTAAAACCATTCCTAATTGCATTAGGAATGATAAATCCATATTAGGCCCTCCTCTAGATCATTAGGCCGCATATAAGGCTCAAATCGGGCCTAGTTTAGTAATTTGGCCATAACTTCCTCAATATTCATCGGAATTGGGCTTATAATATATCGTTGGTGTAGACACCCATTTGTGTCTCCCCCAAACCTAACCCAGTGATGAGTACCTTTCACCTCAAATCATAATCGAATGAAGTGAAAGTGTTGAAAGTCTAGGGTTTCGGATAGTTTTAATTTCTTTTCTCTTCTCTCTGTTTTTGAAAACTTATTTTAAGAAAACAACCAATCCAATTTGGTTGGTTCATTATATGGGTCCAATAGTAGTGTAGTTGGATGGGGCTTGACAAGAGCTTTCCAGCGATATATTATAAGCCTAATTCCGATGAATATTGAGGAAGTTATGGCCATATTACTAAACTGGGCCCAGTTTGAGCCTTATATGCGGCCCAATGATCTAGGGGAGGGCCTAATATAGATTTATCATTCCTAATGCAATTAGGAATGGTTTTAGTCTTCTAGATTCTTCTAGAAGGTTCTTTTAATTCCTAATTCAATTAGCATTGATAAATTGACTTTTGTTGACTTTTCAAAGTTTTAATTAAAATCAAAGAACATATTTTGAGGGAAATACAATTTTATCCTCCTGTACGGCAATTTTTATCTGATTTTAAGAAAACGCGTGAATTTCCAAACTAGCGCCAAACACCAGCTGTAGCGCCTAGCGCTTCGCTTGGCGCTTGGCGCTAGCATTGGCACATGGCGCTAATGTTGGCGCCAATGTTGGCGCTAATCAGATTTTATCTGCGCCAGAACTCTGTTTTGATATTTTATCTTTTTGGACGATTTTCTTTATAAATAACGTCGTAAAAACTCCGTTTTCATCTACCAATTCTCATCTACAATCAACATTCATCCACAATCACCTACAATCATTGATTACTCTCTTTCTCTCTCTTTTCTAAACTAGCTTCTCTCAAATATCAAAATTCCGCATTCATTAGATCTAGAAACACCTAGCCATATTCGAAGTTGCCTTCGCCCTAGACGTGAAAGGTTTAATTTCTGAGGGTTTGGTCCTAAATCTCTCTTTCCATTATTTGATTGTTTTGCTTATTATTTTCCTTGAAGTTACTAACGCGTGTATTTTGTTCTTAGAAAGAGGTACGAGGCATCAAAGTAAGTGGTTTAATGGTTTTACTTGATGTTATTATATAGAGTTCATGCTTAGATTGTTATTATGATTCCTAGTATCATGTCTAGGGTAATTTTAATATCAAGTATGATTAAAAGTATGATGCTTCCTATGTTCTTCCTAATATTTATGATTGTTAGTATCATGTTAGGGTTAAAGATTTGATTTTTATTGTAAGTGACATGCTAGGGTTTGTTATTAATCTTGTTAGTATCATGCCTAGGATCTTGCTATTATTATGCTTTAACATGATTTATGTTTATTAATTATGATTATGATTATTTTTTAATTCATGATTATGGTTATGAATATTATTATTATTATTATAATTCTATAATTATTATGATGATTATTATTATGTTGCTTGACATTTATTGTTATTGCTTGATCACACCTTTTATGCATGTTTAAAGGGAATTTGTATTTGTAATCACGCTTAATAAGATAATTAATAATCTTGTTTAGGGTTAATATGATTATAATTCAAGTGATCGCCAATAATAGTTTATTTGTGAATTAATATTCAACCAACATAGATAAATAGGTTCAGTGTTAACCTATTGATTGCATGTTAGTCAGAAAGCGCACATGAATACGATCAGAATAAAGTAGAGGCCTATTATTAGGGCAAGTTCAATCTCTTTTAGGTTGGATTTGTACCTTCATCCCCGAACCCTATTTGGTTCAAGACCTTATGGAGTTAACGATCTCTTGGATCGTTAAGGGGTGTAACCTTCACCTCGTGAACAGTTTACAAGTTCCTAAAAAACTCGTTTGCGACTCTTTTGCTCTATCTTCTTTCCCTTTGGACGCCACTGTACTTTAGTATATGATCACAGTAGGGTTCAAGCTAGGGGATTAACGCTTGAAATATTCCCACACTTATAAAAATGAAAAAAATGCTAAAGAAAAAAAAAAAGAGCTAAAAAAAAGTCAAAAGCCTCAAGCATAAAAATATAAAGATTCAAAAGCAAGGTTACACACCTTGGGGGCTTATCTAGGGTCTTGAGCCTTTATCCCCTTCTTCTATAAATTTTAGCCTAACCACGTTACAACCCTTAAAAAGACCTTTTTGAGGTATACACACACTTGTGCGAGGTTCGGCTAGAGCTACGTTCGGCCTGATTCCTAACGGATACGTAGGCAACCTCACATCGAGGTGCGGCCATAATAAACTTGCATTCATATTCAAATTCACACACTTACACCATGATCATATCAAGGGATCTCCTACGCTCATCCCTATTCATTTAGAGCTAGACTTGGGGGCTTTATCCCTATATCATTAGCTTACCTAGCCTAAGAGTCACCACCATTTGACTCTTTTAAAAACAATATTTTCCCACACACTTAGCCTTTGCGGCCTAACCTTAGTGTCACTTTCACACACTGCACAGATACATGACCAAATATACTTCCCGTAGGAACCCTTTGTCATGACATATTAATACAACGCTGAAGCATGCCTTGTCATATCAAAGTACGAAGTGCTTAGCCTCCGTGCCTAAGTTACCCAAATACTTTCATCATTGAGTCAACCATTGAGATAGCCTAGGATGGATTAATCCTTGCACCTTGAGAGATAGTATCAAACAACATTTGACTAAGCTCATTCAACATGCACCTTCAAAACTTCGATTCTTTTTTCACATCTTTCTTTTTCGGGAGAAAGTCGGTACCCTCCACAAAAATGACGGAAATTTTTTGTTTTTTTGCATATTCGAGTCGCACAATCAACACTATGCACACACGGGTCATGAGTCACATGTGTCAAACACTTCGAGTCGAGTCAACCTCGAGTCAATCACAAAGAGTCAAGTTTATACCTTGAGTCGTGTCAAGTCGATGAGTCAAGCGACGTTAAACCTTAGGTCAACCCTAAGATAATTAAAGAGAATAGCAAATGACTATAGTAAAAAATAAATACAGGTGCAGCAGAATAGGGAAGACCCTACTCCAGCGCCAGACGACAACATCTAGCGTATGGAAATAGATTTCAGCGCTTGGCGCTAGATCTCAGCGTCTGGCGGCAGAGTCAATTCTTGGCGCCAGAGATATTTCAACAGCGACAGGGCTCGAAGCCTCTCAGAAAAGTGATTTCGACCTCATACAACAATTTCGGGTTCCTTGGTACGCCAGTTAACCCCTATAAGCAATTTGACATGGTTAAGTAGTCAGTTTGATTATAATCACAATAAGTGATCGACCTGATGAAAGATCGTCTCACTTAGCTTAAAGCGCCTAAGAATTGGCTCATCATGGAACCACCGACATACTGGTTTTAGCGGAAGCAAAGTTCAAGCGAGCTTTAGAGATCGACAAGCGTTGGTCTTCGGAAATTTTTCTTTGGAATATTATCGTAACAAACATTCAATCATCGAAGCTCTTTGCTCCAGAGACGCGTGGGCATATTAATCAAGCTCTTTTGTTCAGAGACGCGTGGACATATCATTCAAGCTCTTTTGTTCAGAGACGCGTAGACAATCCTTTCAAGCTCTTTTGTTCAGAGACGTGTGGACATATCATTCAAAGCTTTTTTGTTCAGAGACGCGTGGACATATCATTTAAAGCTCTTTTATTCAGAGAAGCGTGGACAAATCATTCAAAGCTCTTTTGTTCAGAGACACGTGGACATATCATTTGAAGCTCTTTTGTTCAGAGACACGTGGACATATTATTATCAAGCTCTTTTGTTCAGAGACGTGTGGACATGTATTTCAAGCTCTTTTGTTCAGGGACGTGTGGACATATATTCAAAGCTCTTTTGTTCAGAGACGCGTGGACATTTATTTCAAGCTATATTGCTCAGAGACGCGTGGGCATCCTATTATCGAGCTCTTTGTTCAGAGACGCGTGGACACATCATTCAGAAGTTCATATTAAAAAAAACGAAGCTCTTTTGTTCAGAGACGCGTGGACATATCAAAAAAAAGGAAGCTCTTTGTTCAGAGGCGCGTGAACATATCTAAAAAAAAAAGAAGCTCTTTGTTCAAAATGAGTGAACATCGAAACAGCAAGATGGCGTTCCCTAGATTGTGGAGAGTTTTCACAAACAACTGAGGATGATTTTAAGCAAAGTCTTCTTCGATAGTATTCCCTTGGACGTGGAATATTATTAAAGCGGAAGAGGTCGTTTTAAGAGGAGCAATCTTCAATATTGAAAGTAGTTACAAGCGTAGCGGTTTTCAAGCGGGATAGCATTCTCTTGGCATGAGGTCATCAACACAACAGTAAAGCAGCAACAAATTGGTTACTTTCAGAGGCGTGTGCTCGACGGTGCAAGATACGTGTTTCTTAACTCTTTTATATGTTTAAATAACGCTAGTTTTCAGGTATCGGCGTTACAAGAATGATTTAGGATCGCAGAACGTTCTGAATCATTTTCCGTCCCTATCGTTACATTGACTTTTGATTCAAAACTTGCGTTTCTCCAAACTCAGTCAAATTAGGGGCTTCTGTAGACACACATTTGTGTCTCCCCAAAACAAAACCCAGTGATGAGTACCTTTCGCATCGAATCATAATCGAATGAAGTGAAGGTGTGGAAAGTCTAGTGTTGCGGATAGTTTTAATTTCTTTTCTCTTCTCTCTGTTTTTGAAAACTTATTTTAAGAAAACAGCCAATCCAATTTGGTTGGTCCATGATATGGGTCCAATAGTATGGTAGTTTGATGGGGCTTGACAAGAGCTTTCAAGCGATATATTATAAGCCCAATTCCGATGAATATTGAGGAAGTTATGGCTAGATTACTAAATTGGGCCCGGTTTGGCCTTATATGCGGCCCAATAATCTAGGGGAGGGCCTAATATTTATTTATCATTCCTAATGCAATTAGAAATTGTTTTAGTCTTCTAGATTCTTCTAGAAGGTTGTTTTCATTCCTAATTCAATTAGCATTGATAAATTGACTTTTGTTGACTTTTCAGAGATTTAATTAAAATCAAAGAACATATTTTGAGGAAAATACGATTTTATCCTCCTGTACGGCAATTTTTATCTGATTTTAAGAAAACGCGTGAATTTCCAGATCAGCGCCAAACGCCAGCTGTAGCGCCTAGCGCTACGCTTGGCGCCTGACGCTAACATTGGCGCATGGCGCTAATGTTGGCGTCTGGTGCCAATAGCCAGCGTTGGCACTAATCAGATTTTATATGCACCAGAACTCTATTTTGATATTTTATCTTTTTGGCTGATTTTCTTTAAAAATAACGTCGTAAAAACTCCGTTTTAATCTACCAATTCTCATCTACAATCAACATTCATCCACAATCACCTACAATCATTGATTACTCTCTTTCTCTCTCTTTTCTAAACTAGCTTCTCTCAAATATCAAAATTCCGCATTCATTAGATCTAAAAACACCTATCCATATTCGAAGTTGCCTTCGCCCTAGACGTGAAAGGTTTAATTTCTTAGGGTTTGGTTCTAAATCTCTCTTTCCATTATTTGATTGTTTTGCTTATTATTTTCCTTGAAGTTACTAACGCGTGTATTTTGTTCTTAGAAAGAGGTACGAGGCATCAAAGTAAGTGGTTTAATGGTTTTACTTGATGTTATGATATAGAGTTCATGCTTATATTGTTATTATGATTCCAAGTATCATGTCTAGGGTAATTTTAATATCAAGTATGATTAAAAGTGTGATGCTTCCTATGTTCTTCCTAATATTTATGATTGTTAGTATCATGTTAGGGTTAAAGATTTGATTTTTATTGTTAGTGACATGCTAGGGTTTGTTATTAATCTTGTTAGTATCATGCCTAGGATCTTGATATTATTATGCTTTAACATGATTTATGATTATTTATTATGATTATGATTATTTTTATGATTCATGATTATGGTTATGAATATTATTATTAATATAATTTTATAATTATTATGATTATTATTATTATGTTGCTTGATATTTATTGTTATTGCTTAATCACACCTTTTATGCATGTTTAAAGGGAATTTGTATTTGTAATCACGCTTAATAAGATAATTAATAATCTTGTTTAGGGTTAATATGATTATAATTCAAGTGATCGCCAATAATAGTTTATTTGTGCATTAATATTCAACCAACATAGATAAACAGGTTCAGAGTTAACCTATTGATTGCATGTTATTCAGAAAGCGCACATGAATACGATCAGAATAAAGTAGAGGTCTATTATTAGGGCAGGTTCAATCTCTTTTAGGTTGGATTTGTACCTTCATCCCCGAACCCTATTTGGTTCAAGACCTTATGGAGTTGATGATCTCTTCGATCGTTAAGGGGTGTAACCTTCACCTTGTGAACGGTTTACAAGTTCCTAACAAACCTGTTGGCGACTCTATTGCTCTATCTTCTTTCCCTTTGGACGCCACCGTACTTTAGTGTATCATCACAGTGGGGTCCAAGCTAGGGGATTAACGCTTGAAAAATTCCCTACAGTTGGAAAGCTCTTTTCAAGCCCTATCCAACTACACCACTATTGGACCCATATCATGGACCAACCAAACTGGATTGGCTGTTTTTTCTTAAAATAGGTTTTCAAAAAACAGAGAGAGGAGAAAAGAAATTAAAACTATCCGCAACATTAAACTTTCTACACTTTCACTTCATTCGATTATGATTCGACGTGAAAGGTACTCATCACTGGGTTTGTTTTTGGGTAGACACAAATGGGTGTCTACACCCGCGCCCGCTGCCAGAAGACCCTGCGCCGACGGCAGATTTGTAGGACCAACTTCGGAAGGCTGTAACTCAATATCTAATAATTGTATGAAGGCGTGAGACCTATCATTGGGAATCTCTTCAAGTCTAGTTTCCAACCCAACTTGAATAACCCCATTCTTATCAGTAGAACTCGAGATATGGCTGAAACAATGCACAAAGGTCCTTTTTTATACTTTGCAAGCCTTTGTTTTCCTTTGTTTCTAACTCAAATTTAATTCCGAAAAGTGCATATCAATCCTAGTGGATGATATTTTCCATTCCAACGAATATAGCCCGCGGCTGTGATGTTGCGCTTCTAGGAGCTCGGGCTTGCTTCCTTGAGGCTCGGGATCGCCACCTCGGAACTCGAGTTTGCGGAGCTTGCTTGGATTGGCTTGACTTGTGTGCTTGGCTTCCCTAACTTGGCTCCATTAATTTCCTTTAATGCACTTGAGCTCCTTCCTTGATTATTAAATCCGCGGGAACTCGACGTACCTACAAAACAAGACAAAGAAACGGAGAAGCGAGAGAAATAGCCGAGAAATGAATAAAATGATAAGAAAACCATTAAAAGCACGTATTTCTCTAAACTAACACAAAAACACAAAAATCGAGCATTATTCTCTAAAAACACAACATAAACGACTAAAAACAAGTATAGAAATATAAAGAAAACGTAGCCTAAAGGTGCCATAAATGGCACAAATCAAATTTTCCCAAGCTAAACTTTTGCTCGTCCTCGAGCAAAACAAAATCCAACCCAAGGGAAAAATGAAGACATTATTCAAGCAATGAAAGAAACAAGAAAACTAGAGAAGATGGGAATATTCAATAACTCACTTCCGTAGGAATCACGGTCAATTTTAGCAACTAAAGACAAGCCATTTAAACCCCTAGATCGCCCTAGAGGACGAGTGATGCTCTCGTAAAGGTTTCCTAAGAGATTAACCTATAACACTCATAATAATACAAACAAGGCAAAGCATGAGAAGAAAACCAAAAGAAAAGAAGAGCAAACACATTTTCATGAAAGGACTTTTTAAAATGTACAAGCACAAATGAATGCAAATCTTTCTAAATAAGTAAGGGAGTGCACGTTTCAAGATACCCGAGGTTGATTGAAACATAAATATGCTAAGCATAAGAACTAGAGAAACGAAATCCACTTTCATCCCAAATGGTCTTACCGCGTCTCCCTACTAGTCTCATATCTTCCCCTAGTGAGCTTCTCAAAAGTTCCACGAAGGAACTGGAAAAAGAGATAATTTTGGGCTACTCGACATCTTGACAATGCATCCCCTCTCCTTAGGCTTTAACTCATAATGCCCTCCCTCGGTATATGACTCAACCTCTAGGTCGAAAGGTCTTTCCCAATGGTTGTAACGTAAGGGCAAAAAGGGTTGAGGGTAGGCTTAGAATTTTATAATTTGGTGGTATTCCTAATTAGTGAAGCAAACGGTGATCAAACCTCAACACAATACTCAAGAAATCACCAAAAAAAAAAAAAAAAAAACTAACACCCCCAAGCTTATTCAAAGCTATAACCACAATCATATATACAAAAAGCGTAAACGCTTCTCCCCCAAGCTTTAAGGAAGCATTGTCCTCAATGCTGAAAAGGTGAAAAGAATCACATTAAAATATTTTTGATTTTTCTTATTTTCAATTCTTTTTTTTTAATTTTCTTTTTTTTTCAAAGCAAATGTCCATGCCTCTTTAACTCAGGACGGCTTTTACAATTTTGCATTTACTATGTCCTTGCCTTTTTTTACTATGGACGATTTTTTCCATCATTCATTTGCCATTATTCACACAAATATCATAACATAAACTTGCTTTCAAGAGAACCAAATATCCAAACTCATATACCACATACTCCAATAAAATGATCATTTGCTTCACAAAAACCAAAAATGGAACAAAAATGAAACAAAGGCTCAAAATTCTAAAGATGTGGTTTGAAAAGAAGGGAAAATGCTCAAATGGTTAGCAAGAAGGAAAATGTAAACTCAATGAACTAAAAATAAAGAAAGAAAATTAACCTAGAATTACCACCCCGAAAAGATGCCTTTGTCCTCCCTAGATGGCTCGGTCTCGAGTTTCAGAATTATGAGTCACGATTCTAGATTAGGTCCGCAATTGTCAAGGATCCATGCCGCTCATGCAAATATATGTTGAAGGCTTGAAAAATAATGAACCTCACATGGATGTAGCAAAAACTCACTATTGGTGTCAATTCAACTATAGGAAGCAACTACCAACATACCACAAACAAGTATAATCCGGTTTCATGGTCCCACTAGTTCTAATCGACTACCTTAGCATGATTTATCCTAGAATCAACCAAGTGTACTCTCAAACCGTGCACACCGTTACCATTTAAGAAGAAAAGCCTTCAACTTTACAAGTCCAAAAGTATTATGTCCAAAGCAAGAACAAAACAAATATACATTACAAATTTGCCTTCATAGAAACAAAAATCTCTTTGGGATTTTTCAAGATAAAGAAATATGGAAAAGCATATACAAAGGTGCATAGCATATATGGATCAACATTCCACCAAACATGATAGAATACAATTCCCCAAGCTTGAATAAGACAACATGCTCAAACATAAATCAAATATTCCACGAGAGGGGAAAACAAAGAGATTACTCCAACAATACCAACACATATCCAACAAGGCATCAACCATTAGAGAGAGAGCAAGGAAAGATATTACCGGATTTAGGTGGGTGTAAATACCTGCAAATGACCCAAATTAACCTTTCAAGTCAAGTTCATCTATCATTGAATCTTGTTTTCCATATGCTAACAAAATAGAAGTAAATCTTCCTTGATTCTTGATCCAAATCAAAGCACCAAAGTATATCAAGTCATGTACCTAGCAAAAGGCACACAAACATTTCCATGAGAGAAAATCTATTCTAAAAAGAAAAGAAAATGAAAGAAATAAAACACGGGTTACTTCCCCAGAAAGGCTTGCTTAAGGTCCAAGCTTGACCGCTCTATAAAAAAATAATTCAACGCACATAAGAGCTTGGCAAATGCACTACTACACATTTCGTAAGATAAACAGTAGGCAAATGACAGGAAAAGAATGTGCAACAAGATTATTGCACGCAAGTGAGAAGGGAGATGCCAAAAGAAAGAAGAAGAGGGATCAAAAGGAAAAAGAAGAAAATAAGAAGAAGAAGGGGGAATAAAATAATGTAAAGAAAAACAAAAAGGCGAATCCTCCTCACTAAAATATTTTTAGGTGGCAACATCACCCTTTTCCTCAATTGGGGACAAATGAGCCACATACAAATCATCATAGACAAGGGGGTCCCCAATAGGCTCATTGACAAAGGAAGGGAGTGATATAGGAATGTAGGGAATATGGTTGAAATTGCTTGAAAAAGGGACATGAGAGGTGGGAATAGGGGCTATGGTCTCACAAATGAACTCTTTCTCACCACCATGCCTCAAATCACCAATAAGAGCATGAAAATCAATCATAGAATCCTTAAAAGAAGAACACTCATGATCATCATCTCCCTCAAATATCCAACTTCCAAGAGGAGCTACATAATCCCCTTCACTATAACCATGAACAACAACTCCCTCAACTTCCTTAAAGCCTAAAGTCTCAAAGCCATGCATGAATGGATGCAAATTCATTTCAAACTCATCTCTCTCCCATGAAGCATTCTTAATGAACTCACTCAAAAGGCTACGGGTTTCATTTGAAACTTAAAGAACACATTGGTCATAACCTCAATCGAGTCCAAATACTCATGGATAGAAGAATCACAATCATGCACTTGAGACTCATCAAGATGGGAAGAAGGGTTACGATTTTCAAAACCAACAATCTCTTCATTCTCAACTCCTTCACCATCACTTAAATGCTCACCAATGGGATCCTCACACTCTCTTGGTTGCTCAAAATCATCACCATCATCCTCAACACACTCATTAAATTGGGATTTTTCACAAACAAGCATCAAGGATGACAATTGGCTTTCTAACTCTTCTACTCTTCTCTTTTCTCCCTCAATACGCTCCTCATTCTTTTTTATTATCTCTAATTGACCTCTCAAAGAATTAAGAATCATCTCCTTACTAGGCCCAAGCTCATTATCAAGCTCAAATCACCTAATTTGAGACTCAAATATATCAACAAGATATTCAAAAGATGTAGAAGGTTGAGGCTCAACAAGAGAAGAAGAAGAATTACAACCAAGATTGAAAGAATCAACATTAAGATCATGAGCATATACATCACATTGGGGAGTGGGGGCACAATCAAAGACATGAAATTTATCATCAAGGGAATAAAGCACATCACAAGAAGGCATGGTAAAAAATGGAGAATATTAAAATACACCATTAGCATCAACTTGAGCATGCACTTAATCATCATGAATAAAAGGGGAAATAGAGTTGAAATCATGTGTTCTAGGTTCACTTAAGGGATCATGTAACAAATCATGGGAATTCATGCTAATATTAGAAGAATCAACACATTGCATATCAATATTACAATCATGATTACCTATATTATAAACATCCCTAGCAAACCAAACATAAAAATCCCAAGCATCATCAATTGACAATGCTCTAAATTCACCATTATGTATGCATTCAACTTTATTTCTAGTTCGCTCATTCAAACCAAAATAACAAATCTCACAAGACTCCCAAAGACTGCAACAATTATAGTCTAAAAATCCCTCAAGTCTAATGAAATATTCACAAAAAGGCTCATTGTCATATTGAGGAAATGATAGACATGCCATTTTTTTTTTCCTATTTCTTTTCACAAAACAAATAAAAATCAAATACAAGAAAATTATATACAAAGACCTAGACTCAAGCAATCAAAAACACTCAAACACAGACACCGTTCCCCGGCAACGGCGCCATTTTGACAAGGGGAAAACTAGGTCGTTATCTAATCTTCCCTCGGTCAAACTAAATTAATAAACACTTAACAAACCTAAATACGAGTATAGAGGCAAGTCAAGGGTCGAACCCAAAGGAACGGTAGTATTCAAACACTTTCAATTATGCGCCTAAGCTAGGTCGAAAACGAAGGTAAGAGAGAATACTAACAACTAACAAATCAAGTAACCAAGGAAATAAAACACTAAGATCGGGGATCAACAAGTAATCATGTCAATTGCAACAACTTGAGAAGAGCATGCCAATCAAAGGTTGTAAGGAATAATGATAAGAGCAATCAATTGGAATCAAAGAGCTATCCCCTAATTGTTAAGCTAGGGTTAACTATGAATAACAAACCAAGAGAATCACAATCAAAACCAATCGGTAATTGCAATTCCTAAATCAATTGTTCATTTCATTTGCAATTACAATGCAATCTAGCATAATTCTCAAGGCCTAATCAAATTACACACATGCAAACCTTCATTAATCACTTTAATCTCAACAATCAATCAACACAATTCCCAAATTAATCACAATTAATTAATCATACAAGTTTCACCCAATTCCTAGCCAACAACTACTCAAATATCATCATCAATCAACAATCAACTAAAGGAATTAAGAATCAACAATATAACAATTACACTAATTAAGCATCAAACATCAACATTATACCAAACAAACATGAAATTAAACAAAGCAATAAGGTGAGATAGAGTTAAGAATTCTCCTTGATAATAAAGGAGATCTTGAACACAATTATCACACTTGTATCTTCAATCTCTCAATCACCATTGAAATCTTTCACCTTCTCGCTCTAAAACTACTCCTAATCTAGATAGAGAACCTCCTAATCTAACCCAATTCTAGAGAGAGACTACTCTAATCTAAAGTATTTCATGTATATAGAATAAAGAAGGATGTACAATATATATATACAAAAGGAGAAAATAAATGAAATCGCAATTAAAACACAGAAACCCGTATCCGCGGAGAAATCGGCCGCGCCCGCGGAAGAGAAAACCCCCAAACCCACGCCCGCGGCTGGAACCCGCGCCCTCGGGGTGCCCGCGGCCTGCCCTCTCTAAGTTCATGGTCGAAAATGGTTGCTAAGAGGCTGCAGCAGACCCCGCGCCCGTAGCAGATTTGCATGACCAACTTCGGAAGGCTGTAACTCACAATCTAGGAATCATATAAAGGCGTGCGACCTATCATTGGAAATCTCTTCAAGTCTAGTTTCCAACTCAACTTGAATCACCTCATTCCTATCAGTAGAACTCCAGATATGGCTGAAACAATGTACAAAGGTCCTTTTTGATACTTTGCAAGCCTTCGTTTTCCTTTGTTTCTAACTCAAATTCAATTCCGAAATTTGCATATTGATCCTAGTGGATGCTATTTTCAATTCCCATGCATATATCCCGTGGCTGCACTGTTGCGCTTTCAGGAGCTCGGGCACACTTTCTTGACGCTCGGGACCGCCACCTCGTAACTCAAGTTTTCGAAGCTTGCTTGGATTGGCTTGACTTGCGTGCTTGGCTTCCCTAACTTGGCTCCATTAAATTCCTTTAATGCACTTGAGCTCCCTCCTTGATTATTAAATCTGCGGGAACTCGACATACCTACAAAACAAGACAAAGAAACGGAGAAGCGAGAGAAATAGCCGAGAAATGAATAAAATGATAAGAAAACCATTAAAAGCACACATTTTTGTAAACTAACACAAAAACACGCAAATCGAGCATTATTCTCTAAAAACATGACATAAACGACAAAAAACGAGCATAGAAATATAATGAAAACGTAGCCTAAAGGTGCCATAAATGGCACAAATCAGAAGTACCGACGCTGAGTAGTGTACTGTGTGGCAAGCGCTGGAACGTCAAAATCGGCTTACGATCGAAACACTACAGCCGACTCTTAAAAAATTTATATTCATAAGATAAAATCCTACTATAGGTATAAAAAGGCAAGTATCTTAGCAGCATGCCGAGAGGATCAACTCTCAAATGTCCCTAGTAGTAGCATCCGCACTGTGACAGCCTCCCCAACCGGTCGCAACGGGGAGCTAGCGAGGTGAAGGTCTCGCCGGCGCAAGAGATGGAAAGTACTCGTAGAAACACATCTATGAAGAAAAAGAATTATTAATAAATGCAAATAAAAATCTAGAGCTAACTTTAATAAAGGAAATAAAGTGTACCTCTACGACTCTCCATAAGCTGGAAAGCGCGATATCTCCTTCGAAGGAGCTGTGACGACTAACAAATCGCAGTCTGACTAGAAAGTCCGCGTCGGCCAAGCTGGCCCAATCATACAACCCTACCATCAGAAGTTTAATTTGCGGAGAGCAGGCAGGTAATAGAGTAGCACTCGACTACCTCTGTCAGGCGAAAAGGTCCCTTACAACAAGATGAGAGCAAAAATGCGCACCTGCTGCTCTGGGGTGGTCGCGCTGTCCTTGGAAGGCCGCCGCAAGCTTCAACCAGCAAATGCACCTAGAGCTAAGCAGTGTCGGCTCTGCATCACCACGAGCCCGAATGGTGATAGGGCCGAACAGCTCCAGTACCTCTAGTTAAAAGACAAATATCTTGCTGTCAAAAGGAAGCGCGACTGAAGTGAACTCCAATCCTGTGATGAGACTAAAGTCAGTGGGGGTAACAGTCATCTTACCCCAAGGAAAATGGAAGGTGTTGATGGTGTACCAAAAGAACTCCACCAAAGCTCGGACTACGTAGTGGCTCTGTCCGAAAGAATACATACCATGAGTGGCTCGCAACAAAGGTGTCAATCCACAAGACTCCCATAGAAGGCGCAGACCGTTATGGTCGTGGAAGTAAGTATCGTACAGGAAGACAATGGTCGTGTTGCCTGAACCATGGCTAGGAACTCTACCGCTCTAAATTTCTCGCCGGACGCGATCCAAAATATGGAACCCAGGCCCGAAATAAAGAGTGTGCTCGTCCAACTCTGAAAACATCCCTAGGGAAGAAGAGGTCCCTACGCCGGAATTAACGGGATCGTCCTCCCGATGAGCCTCTCTAGAACGAGAACTGGAACCTCGTCCTCTAGCAATGCTATTTTATGAAAAATAAAAGAAAATTAAGGTTATACATTATCTATGGTTTGCCTAGCCGCATGATACTATGTTCGCAAAAAACAGAGTACGTAGTACTAAAACAGAGCATGATTTCAATACAAGCATAAGTAGCAATTTTCAACAATCAATTAATTTCTTGCAATACTATGACAAATATTGTGACAAATTTGACAAGAATGGCTAGCAAAACAATTAGAACAAGTCACATTGTTCTAACGAATTCAAGGGGTTCAACAATGGCAATTTGATCTAAACATGATATATAAACATAATCAAGCAATTTAAAGGCATAAAATTTAACAAACAAAGCGAATTAAGCACAATTGGGTTCGTGTTTTTCAAAAACCCGCACATAAGCATGTTCAAATTTAGCAAAAACGAGATTAGTTTGAGAAAAAATTACATGGATCGGGAAATTAAATGAAGTAAGCTTTGATTTGCAAGAAGTTAGAGCGAATTTGGTGGACAAACGAGCAAGAACGATCGATTTAAAGCTTCGAGCGCAAACACGAACAACAACAGCAACAACCACGACAAATGAAGAAGAAGATTATTTATTTCGGAAAACCCGACATCAGCGCCAGACGACAAGTTCATCCCCAGGCACTGATCTTCATCGCATGGTGACAGAGCTAAATCCTGGTGACAGTGTATTCCGGCGTGCGCTGGTGTGGCGGTAGGATTTGTGGCCCCCATAAATGACTATGCGGACCTTACGCGGCAATTTTTGGTTCCTTGGTATGCCAGTTATCCCCTATAAGCAATTTGACATGATTAAGTAATCGGCTAGATTACAATCGCATTACGTGATCGACCTAATAAAAGATTGTCTCACTTAGCTTAAAGCGCCTAAACATTGGCTCATCGCAAAACACACCGACACAATGGTTCACAAGCAGCAAAATGCACCGACGTACTGATACCGCGGTAATTTCAAGAAATATCACATAAGCAAAGTTCAAACGAGCTTTGAGGATCAACAAGCGTTGGTCTTCGGTAATTTTCTTCGGAATATAATAACAACAACTGAAGATGGCAGCAAGCGGAGTTATCTTCGACGGCGTTCCTTAGGATGTGGAAGGTTGTCAGGAAACTGAGGATGGCTTCAAGAGAAGATATCTTCGACGGCGTTCCCTATGATGTAGAAGGTAGTCAAAAAACTGAGGATGGCTTCAACTGAGGTTAGCTTTAACGGCGTTCCCTAGGATATGGAAGGTTGTTAAAAAATAGGAGATGACTTCAAGCGAAGTTATCTTAAATTGTGTTCCCTAGTGTAGACAACCATTTGTGTCTCCCCAAAACCAAACCCAGTGATGAGTACCTTTCACGTCGAATCATAATCGAATGAAGTGAAAGTGTGGAAAGTTTAGTGTTGCGGATAGTTTTAATTTCTTTTCTCTTCTCTCTGTTTTTGAAAATCTATTTTAAGAAAACATCCAATCCAGTTTGGTTGGTCCATAATATCAGTCCAATAGTAGTGTAGTTGGATGGGGCTTGAAAAGAGCTTTCCAACGATATATTATAAGCCCAATTCCGATGAATATTGAAGAAGTTATGGCAAAATTACTGAACTGGGCCCGGTTTGAGCCTTATATGCGGCCCAATGATCTAGAGGAGGGTCTAATATAGATTTATCATTCCTAATGCAATTAGGAATGGTGTTAGTCTTCTAGATTCTTCTAGAAGGTTCTTTTTCATTCCTAATTCAATTAGCATTGATAAATTGACTTTTGTTGACTTTTTAGAGTTTTAATCAGAATAAAAGAACGTTTTTGAGGAAAATACGATTTTATCCTCCTGTACGGCAATTTCTATCTGATTTTTAGAAAACGCGTCAATAAATAAGTTAGCGCCAAACGCCAGCATTAGCGCCTGGCGCTAGCGTTAGCGCCTGGTGCTAATGTCAGCGTCTGGCGCTAACCTCGTTTTACGCGTCAGAACTCTGTTTTGATTTTTTATCTTTTTGGCTGATTTTCTCTATAAATAGTCTTCTAAAACCCCGTTTTGATTCACCAACTCTCATCAAGAAATTCTTGATTACTCTCTCTCTCTCTCTCTCTTTTCTAAATTAGCCTTTTCTCAAATACAAAATTCCGCATTCGCAAGACTTAGATACACCTAACCATATTCGAAGTTGCCTTCGCCCTAGATGTGAAAGGTTTAATTTCTGAGGGTTTGGTCCCAAATCTCTCTTTCAATTATTTAATTTAATTATTGTTTGATATTATTATTTTCCTTGAAGTTACTAATCTGTGTATTTTGTTATTAGAAAGAGGTACGAGGCATCCAAGTAAGTACTTTAATGGTTTTATTGATATTATGATATAGAAATCATGTCTAGGTTGTTATTGTGATTCCTAGTATCATGTCTAGGGTAACTTTAATATTTAGTATGATTAAAAGTAAAATGCTTCCTATGTTCTCCCTAATATTTATGATTGTTAGTATCATGTTAGGGCTATATATTTGATTTTTATTGCTTAGTGACATGATAGGGTTTGTTATTAATCTTGTTAGTATCATGCCTAGGATCTTGCTATTATGCTTTAACATGATTATTTTAATTATGGTTATTATTTTGATGATGATTATAATTATGTTGCTTGATATTTATTGTTATTGCTTGATCACACCTTTTATGCATGTTTAAAGGGAATTGGTACTTGTAATCACGCTTAATAAGATAATTAATAATCTTGTTTAGGGTTAATATGATTATAATTCAAGTGATCGCCAATAATAGTTTATTTGTGCATTAATATTCAACCAACATAGATAAACAGGTTTAGGGTTAAACCTATTGATTTCATGTTAGTCAGAAAGCGCACATGAGTACGATCAGAATAAAGTAGAGGCCTATTATTAGGGAAGGTTCAATCTCTTTTAGGTTGGATTTGTACCTTCATCCCCGAACCTTATTTGGTTCAAGACCTTATGGAGTTGACGATCTCTTGGATTGTTAAGGGGTGTAACCTTCACCTCGTGAACGGTTTACAAGTTCTTAAAAAACTTGTTGGCGACTCTTTTGCTCTATCTTCTTTCCCTTTGGACGCCACCGTACTTTAGTGTATGATCACAGTGGGGTTCAAGCTAGGGATTAATGCTTGAAATATTCCCTACAGATTTTGGCGACTCCACTAGGGAGGATTTCTATTTTAATTCCTGAAATTTATTTCGGCAATGATTTAGAATGAGTGGATGAGACTCGAAACGTTCTAAGTATTTCATGTGCGTAATTTTTGTTTACATTATTGTCATATGCATAAAAAATATCTCATTGGAAAGACCATCCATAATGAGTTAAAACATAGGATTTTTACACATAGGAAATTTGAGGAATATCTTTAACAACTAGGACCGAAACAACACTGTGCGAAACTGAAAAATTTTATCGAGCACATAAAGCTGCTGAGGCATGTAGGAATTAGCGTCAGCGAACAAAGATTA
The DNA here is from genome assembly GCF_948465745.1 of Chenopodium album. NCBI lineage: Eukaryota > Viridiplantae > Streptophyta > Magnoliopsida > Caryophyllales > Amaranthaceae > Chenopodium > Chenopodium album. The sequence continues at coordinate 44,880,903 of NC_137839.1, forward strand.
GCGCCAGAATTTTGACTGTAACGCCAGACGACAGCTCTGTCGCCAGGCGCTACAGCTAAAAACCGGCGCCAATCTCTGTTTGTTGGCGCCAAATTCTTCCAATACCGAGCCAGAAATATGCGTTCTAATTTCGACCAATTTTTAGCATTGTTTGCTCGATCCTACTTCCAGATTGAGTTTTTCTCACTTTTCTGAAACCCATATGTGTTCTACATATGGACGTAACCCTCTGGGAATTCATGCTCCATCTACGTGATTGAACACTCTGAGCAACAAAGGGTACATCGGAGAATGTTGAATTCACCAAACCATGGAAGCGAGTTTTTTCTAAAACTCGCGGTGTCCCATCCACTCGCGCTAACCCTTCACGGATAGGCTTCCGCGCGGTGCATCCGGACAATTAACCATGGACCCTCTATTGACTAAACCATATCCCAAACTTTAGAGAACTAGAGCCATGGTTAGGTTGCAAAGTCATTGCATCATATTGTGCCTACTTGACTAATTATGCATTATTTATTGTGCATATGTTATATGTTTTTTTAACCATTTGTTTGACTTGTGCTAAGATTAAATAAATTAATGACTAAAAGAACTTTGCCTAATTAATTAATTAATTTGAGTAAATAAAGTCTAATATTTTAGCCAGAATTGACCTAGTACGACTTTAGGCATACCCCTATTGATTAATAACACCGAAAACAGTTTCAGATTAAAGCTCCAGCAATGGCGCCAAAGTTTGAACTGCAGCGCCACTCTGTGGAGTGTGGCGCCTGGCGACAGCTCTGTCTACTGGCGCTACACTGCAAAGAGAGGCGCCAGTCCTATCGTTTTGACGACAGTTCGGATTATTGATCGAGTCATCACTTTATGTCTAATTAACCAGTTTGCTAATTCATTCGGTTAAATTTTATCGTCAATAATACTTGGTTAAGTCATTAATTGAGTCTAGGCATCAAGTCCCATGGTCTTACACAAAAGTCCAAGCTTGTCACTTACACTCAACGCACACACCAATACACATACTTTGACCATGTCTAAGAGAGTCTTGTATGCGCGTTTTTTTCCGTCATTTTTTTAGGGGGGTAAGTCGGATATTAATCCTCCAATTTAAATACCATACTTGGTTCTTAAAAAATATATACATTATTTTCGCCAAAAATATACACCTATTTTTTTATTTTTCCTCTTTAAAACCGTAAAGTCAAGGTCGATTTAAGTCAAGTAATTAAAACAAAAGTGGTTTAAATTACATCGCGTGGTCAAGAAAGGAAGGGCGATTAATCAAAGACAATCTTTTCGTACAAGTCCAACTTTTTGAAAAACCCATTGCTTGTAAGAGGAAATCTAGGACAGTAATGGCAACGCAAGAAGAAGTCAATGAGCTTAGGAACCAACTGGTTACCGTGCTGAGGCACTAAAGCTCCTAACCCTTAAGATCGATGATCCCGTGAAACAACAACAGATGGACCTCATGCAAGAGAGTCTAAGCAAGCTATCTAGCGACTACAAGTTTCAAGGGATTAGTTCACAAGGGGTCTCGGTGGACAAAGATCTTCTTCCGCAGAAGTTCAATGCCAACGACATCCCGAAATTCAAAGCAACCGATAACCCTTATTTTCATTTAAGAGCCTTCGAAACTATAATGAGTATTAAGGGTATCGACAAGAAGGTGTTCCCCTCTCTGTTCTCACTATCTCTCGAGACCGTTTGCCAGCAATGGTTCTTTTCTCTCGAGAAAGAAAAAACCTCCACCTGGGATTCCATAGCAAACGCTTTCGTTGATAGATATAAATGCAATATTCAAGTTGAGACTGACCATAGGGAACTTGAAATCCTCAAGCAGAAGGAGAACGAAGGCTTCACCTCCTTCTTTAACAAATGGAGAGAAACCTCAAGCTAAGATGATTGAGGTGCTGAGAGAAAAAAGAGTCTGTAAGGTTATTCATCAAAAACCTTCAAGAAAAATACTCTGAGTATCTCAAGTATCAAAATAATCTCCATACCTTCAAGGCCGTCTACGACATTGGAATCAATATTGAAGACGACCTGGCTAAGTTGAAAGCTTCCAACAATAACTCTAACAGTGGCTGGAAAGACAAGAAGAACGACAATCCCTCTTCTTCCAAAACCACTCACTCAAACAATGTTAGCACTTTTAACCTAGGTGAAGTCCTTTCTATGAATAATCAAGGAAAAAAGAAACCATTTAGGAGGAACTTTACTCCTATTGGCATGAGTTATGACACCGCATTTGATCGATTAAATGCAAAAGGTCTTATAACTCCTATTGGACCATTTGGGGACCCACCAGTCGAAAAGAGGTCGGTTAACTGGAACCCCAATGCACATTGCAAGTATCACCAAGGTAGGGGCCATCTCACAGAGAACTGTTGGAAGCTTAAAGAAGCTATCCAAGACTTAATCGACAACAACAAGCTGCCATTGCCCCCTACTAGTAAGAAGCCAAGTATTGATAATGCGCCTCTCGCTCATTCCTTGGCTATCTCTGATGAGGAAAATGAGGTTGACCCCTTGTCTCTCATCAAACCTATTAAAGAAATCCATGCCATCAAAGAAGAGAAGGAGATATTTTTCGACGCCATGGATAACCTTCCAGAACTTGCAAGTAAAGAGGACATACAATCGCTCACATTGTCTATGATGGAAGGATCACACTTGCTACGTGAAACTCTCAAGGCTATAAAAGAACTTCAAAAGAAATATGACGAGGTTCCACTCCCGAAAAGTGAACCTAAGAGAGAATTCACACCCATGGGAACGACTTACAAGGCGACACGTTTTCCTTTACAAGTCACCGAAAAACCCAAGAAGAGTAATAGACTCTACACTCCAATTGGGATCCCATATATACAAATGTTCGAAATGCTCTCCGAGAGTGGTGAAATCAAACCTCTCGAACCGAGACCATTTGAATCATTGAAAAGGACAGATAGATATTACTGTCAGTATCATCAATCAGGAGGTCACACTATCGAAAACTGTTTTAAATTCAAGTATTTAATTCAGAAAATGATTGATGAAAAGAAGCTTGTCCAAGTTCCACAAGAAGAGGATGCAAGTATTAACGGAGTTTGGGACAGTGACGAAGAAGACGTCTACTTAAAAGACATGGTAGGACCTCCACCTTCGGTGTCATATGCCATGGATGACTTTTGGGTTGAAGAAGAATCATCAATAGACGTCCTCACAAGATCTCGGAGAATGCAACCTCCCGTTTCAACACAACCCATGCCAACCACACAACAAGTTCCCATACCTATCATTGAAGATAATGACATCGTCAAACAGTTCAAGAAGACAAAATTTGAAATGAATGTATGGAAACTTCTGGCGACATCTCGAGAACATAGGTTGGTTGTAATGAATGCCTTGGACAAAATAGGGATAGATTCTGACACCACTCCTAAGAGGTTGGCTAACTTCCTCACGAGTGATCTACCTAGTCCCATCAATTTGATCACCTTTTCTGACAAGGATTTACCCCCAGAAGGTGACAAACACTATAAGGCATTAAACCTCACAGTATTTTGCAAGAGAATGAACGTCCCCATGACTCTTGTAGACAATGGATCAGCCGTTAACGTCTGTCCACTTAGAACTGCGAGGATGCTAGGCATAAGGGATGAAGACCTGACCCCGTCAACACAAGGAATAAGAGCCTACAACAACACTCGTCGTCAAGCTCATGGAAAAATTACCATGAATGTAACGGCGGGAGCAATAGAACATGCTACTACTTTCCACGTAGTAGATATCAAAGCTTCATTCAATTTGTTGTTAGGACACTCTTGGATTCATGACCTAAAGGTCGTCCCTTCATCTCTCCACCAACAAATAAAAGCCATAGTTGGGGGAATTCCTATCATCATCGATGCTTCACCTATGAGCATCAAGTCTATAGAAAACCCAATAATTAACATGGAGCACGATGAGGATGATGAAGATTTATGGGGCTTTAACGAAGAGGTATCCTTAATCCAGGAGGATGAAAGGACCCCTCTCTGCCATGACCCCTATTCTAACATGATCGTGAATGCTATTCTGAAGAAACAAGGACATTTTCCTGGGATGACACTAGGAAAGAAAAAGGGAATAGCAAAACCGCTGGAGTCACCTGGCCTCCCTAAATTAGATACTTTCGGACTTGGTTTCGAACCGACTCAGAAAGATCTTAAGCGAGCACAGGAAAAATTGAAGGCACGTAAGGACGCTCGCATTCAAAAGAAAGCAATCCCAATGGATCAGTACCCTCTTACACTTAATGGTCAATTCATAAAAGAAGGAGAGGACTATCCATGCAACGAATTTCCCGAACCATTTGTCGTAAACGACATAAGGCAACCGGGATTTGAATTTTTCTTGGATTGCTATTTCACATATGAAATCCCAACTCCTGTCCATAAGGAGAAAGCACCCCCATGCTTTGACTTTAACGTCATGGGATTATTATTTGGGCGAGAGAAGGATGAGCCAACATACAAAGAGAATAACTCCTCGCTCATTCAAACGGTCCTACAAAGTGAAAGCTTCGATCCTTCGAAGCTAATCACTCCAGCGGAAGGATCACTATAAGGGTGGCGCAAGACCGTCAACGTGACTACTCCAAGTGGAAGGGAGATATCCATTACGACAGGGCAAGGACCGATGTTCGAAGAGTCGTCTAAGTCAGATTCTCTCCTTATAGAGTCATCTAGGTCTTTAGTAGTAGCACCTTCCCCTTCTATCTCTTCTCCTAGAACAGTTAGTGATCAAGTCCCTGAGGACATATCACTCTTTAATGTAATGATCTCAGAGTATAATAATATAACTTCTTCTCCTTACTTCTTGTGTTCTTCTTTAACCCAAGATAACGAGCATTGCTTAACTAACAATGAAAAAGACAAAGAACTTATTAAAGCAATGGAAACACTTGAAAAGAAAACACCGGTAATCAAAGAAACTGAGATGGTTGATATATCAAATGATTCAACCAATAAGAGAGAAGTTAAAATCGGACAAACACTTAATGAACAAGAGAGAACCGGTTTAATTAACCTTCTTAAAGAATTCATCGATGTATTTTCTTAGTCATACGAAGATATGCCAGGCATTAATAGAGAAATAGCTCAACACACTATACCACTAATTCCAGGAATGAAACCTGTAAAACAAAAGTTACGTTGAATGAAACCCGACGCAACTCTTAAAATAAAAGAAGAAGTTCAAAAAGAAATAACTACAGGTTTCATCAAGGTATCTAAATACCCCGAATGGGTCACCAACATCGTCCCAGTTCTGAAAAAAAGATGAAAGGGTAAGAATGTGTGTCGACTATCGAGATCTAAATAAGACAAGTCCAAAGGACGACTTCCCTTTACCACACATCGATATTCTGGTGGATAACACAGCAAATCACGCACTTCTCTCGTTCATGGATGGATACGCAGGTTATAATCAAATTCTCATGGCAGAAGAAGACATGGAGAAAACAACCTTCATAACAGCATGGGGCACTTACTGCTACACGGTAATGCCATTCGGGTTGAAAAACGCGGGTGATACTTATCAACGTGCAGCGACTGCCTTACTCCATGACATGATGCATAAAGAGGTCGAAGTGTATGTGGACGACATGATTGTAAAATAAAAAGACCGCCCAGGCCATCAAATAGCCTTAAGAAAATTTTTTGAAAGGCTAAGAAAATACAATATGAGGTTGAACCCATCTAAGTCTGCTTTTTGAGTCACTTCAGGCAAGCTTTTGGGTTATGTCATAAGCTTTAGAGGAATAGAGATAGACCTAACCAAAATCAAAGCAATCATGTCAATGCCACCGCCTAAAATTGAGAAGCAGATTCGAGGATTTATTGGCCGGTTGAATACATAAGTAGGTTCATATCAAAATTGACGACGATATGTGAACCAATCTTTAAAAAGCTTAAGAAGAATGTAGCAGTAATATGGGATGACGAGTGTCAAAAAGCCTTTGAAAAGAGACGATGGGAGCTATGCTAACACAAGAAGTAGAAGGCAAAGAAAACGCAATCTACTATCTAAGCAAGAAAATGCTCGAATATGAAGCACGTTATACACCACTTGAGAAGTTGTGCCTCGCCTTGGTGTGGGCCACAACCAAGTTAAGACATTATATGCTAGTGCATACCGTCTTTGTAGTCTCCCGATTAGATCCACTTAAGTATCTATTCGAGAAATCTACACCCAATGGACGCATATCGAGATGGATAGTCAATTTAGCCCAGTTTGATGTAAGGTTTATGCCGCAAAAAGCTATCAAATGATCTGAGGTGTCAGACTTTCTAGCGGACTTTCCAATAGAAGACTCGACGCCAATACAAGACAATGAGTTTCCAGATGAAGACTTAATGGTCACTGAAGATGATACTTGGACTTTATACTTCGACGGAGCCTTAAACCAAAAGGGATGTGGCGTTGGAGTATTACTAGTATCACCTAAAGAAGAGCATGATCCAATCTCCATAAATCTTGATTTCGACGTTACCAACAACGCTGCTGAGTACGAAGCATGCGTGGTAGGCCTTGAAACAGCTTTGGCATTTGGAGTAAAAAAGCTACGGATATTCGGAGACTCTTCATTAATCATCAATAAAATATCCAAAAGGTGGAAAGTGAGGAGCGAAAGTCTAGCCCCTTACCAAACCTATTTGGAAACTATTACTAATCAGTTAGAGAAGGTAGAATACACATATCTACCTAGAGAAGAAAATCAATTTGCTGATTCCTTGGCAAGACTAGCCTCGATGGTTAGGATTCCCACGGAAATCGAGCAAATGCCTCTAACTATAGAAAAAAGGCACAAACCAGCATATATTCAAGCTATAGAAGATGATGAAGTAGTTCAAGGCGAAGAAGAAGAAGAAGAAGAACCATGGTACACGGATATACTCAACTACGTCACCAAAGGAGAATACCCTCCCCATGCTGACAAAAGAGCAAAACGAGCATTAAGACTCTTGGCTTCTCAATACGTACTCATAGACAACGAGCTACATAAAAGGGTACCTAAGGGTTTAGCTCTCTTATGTGTAGGAAAAAAGGATGCCCAAAGAGCAATGAGGATAGTCCACGAAGGAATATGTGACACTCACATAAATGGAAAAATGTTAGTCCAAAAGATAATGCGAGAAGGATATTATTGGACTACAATGAATAGGGATTGCCATCAATACGTAAAAAGATGCCCTAAGTGACAAATCTATGCCAATTTACAACATGTTCCTCCATCCTTTCTCTACACCTACACGTCGCCATGGCCATTCTCTACATGGGGAATTGACATCATCGGCAAAATCACTCCCCCAAGAACAGGAGGCCATGAATATATCCTAGTGGCAATTGATTACTTCACAAAGTGGGTCGAAGCGCAATCATACGCTAAACTCACTGCAAAACATGTAGCACTCTTTATCGAGAGAAATATTATTTGTTGATACGGAGTCCCACATGAAATGATAAGTGACAATGGAACTCACTTTCAAGTCGAATGTGAAGGATTGCTACAAAATATGGCATTCAACATCATCATTCCTCCCCTTATAGGCCTCAAGAAAATGGAGCAGTCGAGGCAGCTAATAAAAATCTAAAAACTATCATCGAGAAAATGACAGAAAATTATAAGGATTGGCCTGACAAACTTCACTTCGCATTGTGGGGTTACCGCATGTCAATTCGCACATCAACGAGAAATAAGCCATTTTCCTTGGTATATGAAATGGATCTCGTACAACCTGTTGAACTAGAGATTCCATCTCTACGCATCGCATTAGAGAGCAAACTCGATGAAGATGAATAGACTAGAGAAAGATATGAAGAGTTAATTCTACTCGATGAAAAACGACTAGAAGCTTTACATCACACTTAGTGTTATCAAACTCGTATGGCTAGGCATTTTAATAAGAAGGTCAAGACAAGAAACATCAAAGTAGGAGATTTGGTGTTAAAAGCATTAAGGAAAAATGTTTTAAATACAAAGGGAAAATTTAGACCTAATTGGTCTGGACCCTACATTGTCACAACAATCTTGTTAGGAGGTGTAGCAAAATTAACTGATATGGATAGCAATGAGTTCTCGAACATGACAAATCTTGACCAACTAAAGAAATACTACCCATAATTACTTGAGTAGGATACTCAAGAGAGCTACGTTTGGCCTGATTCCTTAAGAAAGGATACGTAGGCAACTCTTTACGGGTGCGGCCACTTTATTTTTTTTTAAATCTCACATCCCAGAATTAATAAAAATTCGACAGAAGATCGACGAAATATCAGCGTCACAGAAAAGGTTCTGGCGCCAGTCAATGAATGTTAGCGCCAGACGACGACAACTGTCGCCTGACGCCAGACTACCGCAGCCGGCGCAAGTCGCAAAATTGTGGCGCCAGTTTACGATTAAAAGTCTGGGAATATTTCGGTGTTTTTCGGAAAATTTTCGACTTCCGTACTCGAAAAAAATTTCTGGAAAATTAATTCTTCGGTTTTCATTGCTTTAATAAAATAAATTTAAAGTAAATAATTTAATTAAAAAGCTGGAATTTCATTAATAAAATAAATTACATTATTGAAGGAATTTAAATAAGGCTTAAATAAATTAACTTTAAATTTAAAAACTAAGTCTAATAATTGGAAATTAAGAAATGCTCTTAATCTTCTTTCTCTTTCTTAGCCCTTTTCCAATTTTTGTCTGCTTCATCCTCCTCATCCATAACCTTAGCTAGTAGGCATTCTTTAGAGGACCTACATTCAATCTTAGAGTAAATAGTTTCCTCCTCGGCTAGGACCCCATGCTTCTTTTCTACCCAAGCTTACTTTTCTGTGGTGTCAGCTTTCCTTTTTCCCTTATCTTTCGCAGTACTCTTCTTCCTATGCATTATAGGTGTTTTGAACTCAATTCTTTAACCTAAGCGTTCCTTAACAGGAATCACCTTGTCACCCAGACGGCTCTTCACATCACTTTTACTCTGATTTTTCATCACGTCCTTTGAAGGTTTCTTCAGAAGCCACTTTTTCACATCATTGGGCAAAGAAGGAGGAACCTTTTGGGTAATTACCTCCCATAAAGGTCTAGCGCTCCAATAAGCATCAAATTTGTCTACTTCCTGGGAGACAGGAAACTCGTAGGGACGACGAAGATCACCGGAAGGTATAGTCTGAAGTAGGCTGTATTGTCTTTTTACCCTACAGGGATAATAAAAAGTCATACGGGACAAGCTTGGAAGACGACAGAAAGGTTGCTTGTTGACACCAACCATCCTTTCTATTTTCCACCAAGGGATCACCCACTTGATGGCAAAATTGCAAGATTCGAAGACCTTTTTCCATTCAGAGCGCCCCATCTTAGAGAAGCGCTTCTTCCTTCTCACGAAGCAATTTGGAGTATACTTCTGAATGTTGTCTGGAGGGCTAATTAACTCCAGTCTTTCCATTAGCCACATCTATAAAAATTGCAATGCTTTAAATTATTATTACTATACAAAAATAATATTTTTTATTACAAATATATTTTTTATTTCTGTAATAAAAAATATTATTTTTCTACCTGTAATAAAATTGGAGAGCCCCGAAAAGGTGCTTTTGGATTTCTCTTTAATTCATCAAGACTAAGCATAGTCTCTCCAACTATTAAAGGCATTGGATTTCTCCCTGATTCAATTTGTTCTAAAATAGTGGATATAATTGATTGACCCTCATTATTTTTACCACTAGTAAGAAAAAAATGATTAAGCATGCAAAACAGGAAAGCCCATCTTCTATAAACATGGAATGATTCAGAATAAGGTCTATCAAAATAATGGCGAGCAAATTCTTTCAAATTAACTATACTACCATCTACTATTTTTGATAGATCTCTGTCTTTTAAATTGAAGAAGCATTCAAAATCCTTATAATAATATTCATTTATTCTAGGGATTACTACAAGATCTAGTGCAGGGAAACCTAAAATAGCACCAAATTCTTCCGGCAAAGGGCTAATTTCATCATACCCTATTCTAAATCAATGAGTATCTACATCCCAATATTCTAGAGCGGTATGAATAAAATGTGAATCAAGATCTACCCCTTTGATACCATAAATACCCCCCAAGTGAAACACATCTAATTCTTTTCTCTCTTTGGCATTTAGAGACCGACACCATTCATGGGTATAGTTGGTAAAACTTTTGGAGACTAGAGACATGATGTTATTTTTCTAAAAGCTAAGAAATATTTTACTCACTGAAATTATGAAGAGAATCGGCTGGGCAGGGGGCTATTTATGAAGAAAATCGGAGCATTTTTAATCCAGCAAGGATTCGGAGTCAGCGCTCTTTAGCGCCAGACGCCAACTATTGGCGCCTGAAGCCAGAGCTTGGCGCCAAACGCTAAGTGTAGCGCCTGGCGCTACACTAAAACGCGTGGCGCCAGCTGGCGCCAATATGCCTCATCATACGCGCTTTCTAAAAAATCGCGTTTTTGACTTGATTCGAGTCTGCTAACGACATTACGGTTTCCTTATCTTTTTCTTAATATTCATTTATTCCTCCCTTTTAATTAATATAGCTATTATATTAATTATATCATTTTTCTTATTTTATTTGGACTAACTTCCAAGTTTTTTCCAATATTTTATTTGACTTTTCCTTTTTTTCATTTTTTCTTTTTTGGGGGAGAAAGTCGGATACCCTCCATCAATAATAAAAATGACGGAATTTTTGCGCAAAATTATTTTTTACATTTCCTTGCACACACAAACATGCACATAATATGTATATACAAATAAAAAAAATGAAAAAACATGATAAATAAAGAATAAACTCATAATAGTATGTATATACAAAACATGTCTAATAATGAGTCTAACCAAAAGGCAAAGTTCTATACAAAGTCAAAATAAATAATAAAAAGCACAGGAATAAGCTACGGCATCGGGGGACGTACATCCATCATCTCATAAAACTCCGCCGTACGAGGAGTAACCTCTCCGCCAGCTCCAGCTCCAGCACCACCTCTGGTTTCCTTGGGAGGAGGAAAGCTCAACACAGGACCCGTCCACCCAAGATCAACCTGAGGCTGAGGCTGCGGAGGCTGCTGCGATGACGAGCCTACCTCGTACATCCCACCACCTCTAAGAGCCGAGGTAGCCTCTCCCTGGCCTACCGGCGCAGCATGTGCACCCTCAGAGGAAGAGCCTGAGCCCTCTACCGCTTCGGTACGAGCAGCCTCAAAACGACCGCCCCGACCTCCCGAACCGGTGCGGGGACGTCTTGAGTTAGACCTCGCTGGATCCCTCCGCGCCTCAGGTCTCGTGCAGGTACGAGAAGGAATGGGCTGACCCTGCAAATGAAATCAAAATCAGAAACAGGCAAAATAGAAGCGGTAATACAAAAACATATGAAGGAAAGACTACCTCCTGAACGGCGTCGTCTCGACGACAGGTAGCCACGTTCCTCATCCAGACAAGCTGGCTCCGGAAGGCATCTATACATCGTGCCATCGCCGAAACCACCTCGCGTGAGAACTGTTAAAGAAATAAGTCAGTAAACATGCATAACATATATGGACAAAAGTTGCAAATAAACAAGCTTACCCAAGTCTGGTGGCGAGGAATCGACCGCTCCACAAAGCGCTCGTCCTCATGAGCCGGAGGAATCATCTCCTCAATAGGCCCATATGTCCCCTGATAATGGATAGACATACGGGGTGGAACAAACTTAGCAGCATCGTCCTTACAAGGCAAAACAAAATCAGTAAAGCATCACTTGGGGGCTACTTAACTTAAGGTAAAAGCTGAAAAATCATACCGCCACATCCTCGACACGTACAGGAACTGGAGCTAACAACGGCAGTAGCTCCTCCCCATAGCATCGCCCAGGGATTATGTAAGATCGCCAAGGGGTACCATCTCCCTCTTACATGCTCACCAACCTCGTGGCATTAAACATGTGACGTGGTGGAGGAGTAGGAACGACAAAGGTGTCGGAGGAATGCTAAATAGCAACCCTCTCTCCAAGATATGCAGCCGCTCCATAGGTCCCTAAGAAATAGCGACGCTCCGCAGAATACTGCGCGGCTAACCCAGGGACTGCCAAGTCAACCCACGGTCGGTACAGCACCTCAGGCTCCTGCAAAGAGCGTCAATCAGGCAAGAATCCAGCCAAGCAATCACAAAATGTCAAATAGGAAAATAATCATACCGAGATGATCCAATCTCGGACATAAGCAGTGGACATCCCCACACGGCGGCTGCCCCAGGAAGCGCTAACTGGAAGCCTGCGCGGTGACGGTCTCGCCGGCGCAGCTGAGGGGAAGTACTCGTAGAATCAGATCTACAAGAAGCTAAAGTTATGAACAAGTGCTAACTAAAATGTAGAGCTAAACTTTATAGGGAATAAAGGATACCTCTACGACCCTCCAAAAGCCGGATAGAGCGACATTTGCCCCGAAGGACCGATGTCGACACGAGTCCCACAACGCTCGAATGAAATCAGCGTAGGCCAAGCTGGCCAAGTCATAAGTCCCGATCCGATGTAGATCGCGGATGACAGGAAGGTAGTAAAGCAGCACCCTACTACCCTTGTTAGGGGAGAACGTCCCTGACAGCAAGATGAGTGCAAAGATGTGCACCCGCTGCTCTCGGGTAGTCGCACCGTCATCAAAAGCCGCTGCTAGAGTCGAGCGGCGAATCCCCCTAGTGCTGAACTGAGTCGACTCTACCTCAGCTCGAGCCCGAATAGCAATCGGACCCAACAGCTCCTCGACCTCAAGAGAAAAGACGTCGATCCCGTTGTCGAACGGCAGTGGCACGGAGCTAAACTCCAGTCCTGTGATGAGACTGAAGTCGGTAGGAGTGACCATCATCTCACCCCAGGGGAAGTGGAAAGTGTTGGTGGTGTCCCAAATGAACTCCACCAGAGCACGAACTACATGGTAACCCCCGCTAGAGGCAACAATTGCCTCGGAGGTCTCGAACAGCGTAGTAAGCCCGCAAGACTCCCATAGGAGTCTCGTTTGATCGTCTCTGGCGATGTACATATTGTACAGATCGCCCAAGCCGTCACAGCCAGAACCATGACAGCGCGTCCTCCCAACTGTGATGCCCCGTCTCACCCTCTCAGAAATATGGTGGACGGTTCGGCATCTTCCTCTACGGGCTCATGCTCCCGTTGAACGTCTCGGGACCTTGAACAAGAGCCTTGCTGTCTAGCCATGCTATATTGTGCAGAATTATCATAAATTAAGGTTCTATAGTACCTAAGGTTCGCCTAGCCGCATGATACTATGTTCGCAGAAAACAGAGTACATAGTACTAAAACAGAGCACGAATTCAAATTGAGCATAACGGCATTTTTCAATCAATCAAACAATTTCTTGCAATACTATAGTAATTATTGTGACAAATTGGACAAGAATTGCTAGCAAAAACATCAAGAAAAGCCACATTGTTTTCCCGACCTTAAGAGGTTCAACAATGGTGATTTGTTCATTTCTTCATCAAATCGAGTCAAACAAGTCTCAAATTACTCCCAAAGCAATATATAAACATAATCAAGAAATTTCATGGCATAAAATTTGATAAACAAAGAGAATTAAGCATTCTAAGTTTCGAATTTTCAAGAAATTCGTGATAAACACATGCAAAATTCATTAAAACCGGTGTGAGTTTGAAGGAAACTTACATAGATCGGGTAAATGGATGGAATAAGCTTTGATTTGCAACAAATTTGAGCGAATTTGGTTGAGAAACAAGAAAGAACGGATCAAATGAAGTTCTGGAAATTTTCGAGCAAGAAACGCGAGGAACAGCAGCGGAAATGAGGAAGAGAAGGGTATTTAAGGAAAACCCGACTCTAGCGCCAAGCATCTGACCTTGGCGTGAGTCGATAGGCTTTAGCGCCTGGCGCTAGCTCCAGCGTCTGGCGCTACAGCCAGATAAGTGGCACTGATGTTATTTCAGCGGCGCCAGAACATTTAGCCACTCAGTACGGTTGTTTTAACCTTTTGCAGTATATTTTGGGTTCCTTGGTACGCTAGTTAGCCCCTCTGAGCAATTTGACACGAGTTTTAGTAATCGGCTTGATTACATAAAGTGATCGACCTGGTGAAAGATCGTCTCACTTAGCTTAAAGCGCCTAAGCATTGGCTCATCGCAAAAGGCACCGACATACTGGTTCATAATTCACCAAAAGGCACCGACATACAGGTTCAAAAGTAGTAGAAGCGCCGACGTATGGGCATAGCGGAAATAAAGTTCAAAGCGAGCTTTTAAAGATCGACAAGCGGAGGTCTTTCGTAATTTCCTTTGGAAAATTATTGCAACAAATGAGGATAGCTTCAAGCGAGGATATCTTGAGAAACATTCCCTAGCTTGTGGAGAGTTGTCACAAACAACTAAAGGTGATTTCTAGCGAAGTTGTCTTCGATCGTGTTCCCTAAGATGTGGAAGATGGTCATAAAGCGGAAGAGGATCGTTTCAAGCGAAGCAATCTTCGATAGTGTTCCCTGGATTGTGGAATATTATCATGGTGGAATTGGAGGTTGTTACAAGCGTAGCGGTTTTCAAGCGGGATGGCATTCTCTAGCTTGCAGGAGGTCGTCAAAATAGTAATACAGCAACAAATCGGTTACTTCAGAGACGTGTGCTCGACGGTGCAAGATACGCGTTTCTTAACCCTTTTATCTGTTTAACTAATGCTAGTTTGCAGGTATCGGCGTTACAAGAATGATTTAGGATCGCAGAATATTCTAAATCATTCTCCGTCCCTATCGATACTTTGACTTTTGTTTTCGAAACTTGCGTTTCTCCAAACTCAGTCAAAGTGGGGGCTTCTGTAGACACCCATTTGTGTCTCCCCAAAACCAAACCCAGTGATGAGTACCTTTCACGTCGAATCATAATCGAATAAAGTGAAAGTGTGGAAAGTTTAGTGTTGTGGATAGTTTTAATTTCTTTTCTCTTCTCTCTGTTTTTTAAAACCTATTTTAAGAAAACATCCAATCCATCTTGGTTAGTCCATAATATGGGTCCAATAGTAGTGTAGTTGGATGGGGCTTGAAAAGATCTTTCCAACGATATATTATAAGCCCAATTCCGATGATTATTGAGGAAGTTATGGCCAAATTACTGAACTGGGCCCGGTTTGAGCCTTATATGCGACCCAATGATCTAGAGGAGGGCCTAATATAGATTTATCATTACTAATGCAATTAGGAATGGTGTTAGTCTTCTAGATTCTTCTAGAAGGTTCTTTTTCATTCCTAATTCAATTAGCATTGATAAATTGACTTTTGTTGACTTTTTAGAGTTTTAATCATAATAAAAGAACGTTTTTGAGGAAAATACAATTTTATCCTCCTGTACGGAAATTTCTATCTGATTTTTAGAAAACGCGTCAATAATTAAGTTAGCGCCAAACGCCAGCATTAGCGCCTGGCGCTAGCGTTAGCGCCTGGTGCTAATGTCAGCGTCTGGCGCTAACCTCGTTTTACGCGTCAGAACTCTGTTTTGATTTTTTATCTTTTTGGCTGATTTTCTCTATAAATAGTCTTCTAAAACCCCGTTTTGATTCACCAACTCTCATCAAGAAATTCTTGATTACTCTCTCTCTCTCTCTCTCTTTTCTAAATTAGCCTTTTCTCAAATACAAAATTCCGCATTCGCAAGACTTAGATACACCTAACCATATTCGAAGTTGCCTTCGCCCTAGATGTGAAAGGTTTAATTTCTGAGGGTTTGGTCCCAAATCTCTCTTTCAATTATTTAATTTAATTATTGTTTGATATTATTATTTTCCTTGAAGTTACTAATCTGTGTATTTTGTTATTAGAAAGAGGAACGAGGCATCCAAGTAAGTACTTTAATGGTTTTATTGATATTATGATATAGAAATCATGTCTAGGTTGTTATTGTGATTCCTAGTATCATGTCTAGGGTAACTTTAATATTTAGTATGATTAAAAGTAAAATGCTTCCTATGTTCTCCCTAATATTTATGATTGTTAGTATCATGTTAGGGCTATATATTTGATTTTTATTGCTTAGTGACATGATAGGGTTTGTTATTAATCTTGTTAGTATCATGCCTAGGATCTTGCTATTATGCTTTAACATGATTATTTTAATTATGGTTATTATTTTGATGATGATTATAATTATGTTGCTTGATATTTATTGTTATTGCTTGATCACACCTTTTATGCATGTTTAAAGGGAATTGGTACTTGTAATCACGCTTAATAAGATAATTAATAATCTTGTTTAGGGTTAATATGATTATAATTCAAGTGATCGCCAATAATATTTTATTTGTGCATTAATATTCAACCAACATAGATAAACAGGTTTAGGGTTAAACCTATTGATTTCATGTTAGTCAGAAAGCGCACATGAGTACGATCAGAATAAAGTAGAGGCCTATTATTAGGGAAGGTTCAATCTCTTTTAGGTTGGATTTGTACCTTCATCCCCGAACCTTATTTGGTTCAAGACCTTATGGAGTTGACGATCTCTTGGATCGTTAAGGGGTGTAACCTTTACCTCGTGAACGATTTACAAGTTCCTAAAAAACTTGTTGGCGACTCTTTTGCTCTATCTTCTTTCCCTTTGGACGCCACCGTACTTTACTGTATCATCACAGTGGGGTTCAAGCTAGGGATTAATGCTTGAAATATTCCCTACACCTAGGATGTGGAAGATGGTCATAACACATCGGAATTTGAAGGCAGCTGTAAGCGTGGTAGTCTTCAGGCGGTATCCCCTAGCTTGAGGAGGATCGTCAAACAAAAATCGGTTACTCTAGAGACGTGTACTCGAATGTGCAAGATACGCGTTTCTTAACTCTTTTATCTTTTTAACAAAAGTTAGTTTGCAGGTATCGGCGTTACAAGAATGATTTAGGATCGCAGAACGTTGTGAATCATTCTCCGACCCTATCGCTAATTTTACTATTGTTTTCGAAACTTGTGTTTCTCCAAACTCAGTCAAAGTGGGGCTTCTGTAGACACCCAAATGTTTCTCCCCAAAACCAAACCCGGTGATTAATACCTTTCACATCATTTAATTATCGAACGAAGTGAAAGTGTGGAAAGTCTAGTGATGAGGATGTTTTTATTAAAATGTTTCACTAGTAGAAAAATGGTAATTGGCACCGAGATATAGGCACCGGTTCTTAAGAACCGATGGTAAAAAAAAGGGTGAAAATGGGCGGGGTGTTAAAAGTAAAGTATTGGCACCGGTTCAAACCGAACCGGTGCCAAAAGGTTAAAAAAAATACCGGTCTTCTTTCATCTCTGCTTCTAGAACATAATAATACCCTAACTTTTGTACATAAAACCCTAACTTAGCTTCTCTCTCTCCGCCTCCATTTCATTTCCTCTAATCTGATCTCCCTCCTCTCTTCTCTCTCCTCTCATCTCCTCTCCCTCCTCTTCGATCTCCTCTCTCCTCTCATCTCTTCTTCGATCTCCTCTCTCCTCTCATCTCTTCTTCGATCTCCTCTCTCTTTCTTTATAAAGGAAATTCGACCACCGCCTCAAAGCCCACCACTACCACATCATCACTGCCGCAAAACCGCCACCACCACCACAAAGTTTGACCACCGCCGCGAAGCCCACCGACATCAACAAACATTTCTGGGTATAATTATTTAAGGTTAGGGTTTAATTTATGGGTTTAATTCAATTTTAATCGATTTTGTTGGATTTAATTTTGGGTTTGATTTTGGATTTAAATCGATTTTTCTGGGTTTACTTAATCAAATATTGGATTTTAATTCGAGTTTTTCTCGATTTTTCGGGGTATAATTATCCGAATTTTATTGGTTTTGTATTTAATTCGATTTTTTTTCATTTTTTATGCGTTTTAATTTTGGGGTTTAATTAATCAGTTTTTCTGGGTTTAATTCGTACATGCATGTGTTTTTTTCGAATTTTTTTTTTTATTTTGTGTTTTGTCGGGTTTTTTTTAAAAAAAAAATTTCGAGGATTTTGTTTTTTTTTCAATTTTTTTTATAATTCTGAGTTTCTGGCTTTTTTTTTCCAGTTCGTGAGTATCTTCGTCGAATTCGGGGTCGGAGGAGCAAAATTGAAGGCCGATATTGCTTATACTACTCAGCAACTACTAAACAATATTCGTTAATCCATTTGTTTTTTTTTTGTTGGCAAATGTAAAATTACAGATTATTAATTTAATTTTATTATGTATTAATGTATTATTATTGGAGATATTATTATTGTTGGCAGAAATGTTTATATATAACATTTTGGTGATTATATATGAATTTCAATTATAGTTGGTGTTGTATGATTTTTCTGCTAATTTTTAAGAGAAAAAAGACCAAAAAAAAAAAAATTTATTTTTATTGGACATTGGCACCGGTTAACCGGTGCCAAAAGGAGGATATCATATTTTTTTTGGGCATTTTTGGCACCGGTTAACTGGTGCCAATAACAAGTTTTGGCACCGGTTTGAACCGGTGCCTTTTTCATGCACTAATTGGCACCCCCCACATTGGCACCGGTTCAAAACCGGTGGCATTGAGGGGTTTTGAACCGGTGCCTATTTCGTTTTTTCACGTAGTGTTTCTCTTTCTGTTTTACAAAATATTTCATTTCTTACTCTATTTTATAAACAATAGCCAGTCCAATTCGGTTTGGCCCAAGATAAGGGTCCAATAATAGTGTATTTGTTAGTTGAGACGATTAATATCATTGAACCTAGTAAACATTTCCTCTATAGATTCCTTTGATTGCATTTCAAACCTTTCATATCTAGACATCAACAGATCAATTTTAGAACGTTTAACCTCATTTGTACCTTCATGAGTTACCTCTAGTAGATCCCAAATCTGTTTTGCAGACTTACATCCCATGATACAATTATGTTCATGAGGTCCAAGTACACAGTGCAAATACTTTATAGCTAAAGCATTTAATTCAAGTTTCTGATAGTCTTCTTTATCATAATCAGAAATAAGTTTAGGAACTACCTCGTTCTTGTCATTGGTTGCAGTTATTTCAAAATCACCAGTTTCAATAACACGCCAAACCTGATAATTTTCTTCCTTAATAAAGATCTCCATCCTGTTCTTCCAGTAAGTGTAAAACTTACCATTGAACATGGGTGGACGTTGGGTGGAATACCCTTCTTCTAGCTTCTCCTTGTAATTCATCTCTCCAGGAACTTACTCAGCAAAGTTATCTGCTTACACGTGAGAACCTTGCTCTGATACCAATTGTTAGTTGAGACTATTAATACAAGAGGGGGGTGAATTGTATCGAGTTTCTAATGTCTACTATTCGCGGATTAATAAACAATGCATATAGGAACTTAAAGGCACACATAGATTTTACGAGGAAACCTTATAGGGCCCAACTGGAAGTAAAACCTCGACCCTGCCTTAGGGATTTCAAACACACAAACTCCACTATAATAGGGCAAACACCAAGTTACAACCTATTAGACACGGACCTTTAGTTTCACAAGTTCCTCACTGGAATTGCTACTTAATAGGACCCTATCCTACCCAACCTAAGCACCACACTTAGATTCACTTGTACTGCCAAAGTACTACATGTACTGCCAAAGTACAAACACTTAGCCTCACCACGAAGCTTACAAAACTGTGTATGATATAAACAATAAACACACCCAAATAACCCAACCCAATACAAGAATACGACACCTAGTATGTTAGGCAAGCAATGCACGAAATCCGAAACTAATATGACAAGTTAGAAGCTTGGTAAACTTACTCAATTACGCACAGAGATTTCTTCATGCATAAACTCACAAAAACCTAAAACCATTTTTCTCTCTACTATTTATACAAGTCACACTCGTATAGAAAGTAGGTTTTCTAAAAGATAAATAAGTTAACTTAACTTATCTTTAAAACACGGTTTTATGTAAATCATATGAATAAAATCTTTTCCGGAAAATAAAGATAAAAAGATATTTTGTTAAAGAGAATTATCTTTTTAACAAACCGATTCAAAGGAAATAAAACTTTTAGAAAATCTTTTCCTAAAATCTATCTTTTATTATTTTCCGTTTTATTTTATTTACCAAGCTAACTTGTCACGCTTCTAATAAATTTCGTGCTATAACCTACTTAACATATTAACAATAATCTAGAAAGATAAAAACCTTAACTAAATTAATAGCTGCGCCGCGCTTTTGTTCGGCCAGCTTACTTGGGCTCCAAGCTTGTTAAGTTCCACCAAAGAACCTCAGCTTGCTGTCTTCAAGTTCCTGTTAGGGAACTCAGTTCTTGTTAGAGAACTAGTTCTTGTTAGAGAACTCTTCTTCTGATTTGTTTAACTTCTTTGATAAAGATCTCTTCATGTCTTCTTAGTTCCAACTACTTCTTCCATCACCACGATTAAATTCACCTAAACTAATCAAACACTTGAAAACCTTTATTAGTTGAGTTTGCTTTAGTTTAAGTTCCTCATCATCAAAACCTTTATGCTTCAACAATTTCCCCCTTTTTGATGATGACAAACTTAAGCAAACTCTAAAAACAAGTTAAACAAAATAGAAGGTCGTATTTTTGTGTTTTTGGTTTAATGACTTAAAGTAAATAAAAAACAAAAACAAAATAAACAAAGTAAACTAAACAAAAATAAACTAAGCTACTATGGCATCATATTAGAGAAATATCTGATACTTTCTCAACTGGAACCCAAACAACTTCAGCATCCAAGTTTGCTTCTTCTTTTCCCCCTTTTGGCATTATCAAAAAGTCCTGTATTTTCAAGTTATTAAGCATCTAGCCACAGCCCCACAAGCAATTCATCGAGTGTGGGAAACTGAAGGCAGCGCTTCTAACTTCCCTTATGTTAGTTCCACTCTCCTGCATAAGCATTCATAATGTACACTAACATACATGTATAAGCAGTTCCAAAAGCATTCTATTAAAAATACCAAAAGATACATAACCTGCTGAACAAATTTTTTACTAAATAAATTTGTTCAAAAACTTAAAGACAGAAATTGAATTGTTCCAGACTGAAATAAGAAAAGGCTAAGAAAAAAAAAAAACTGAATTAGGCTAGGCTAGGATTGAAGGTTAATCAGGCCTGAACGAGCTCTAAGATTCTCTGGTTATCCTCCTTGGTTTGCTGTGCAAAAGCTTCCAGTTTGTCTTCTATACGTTTAACTGCCATCTGGAACTCCAGCTTCTGAGACCTGAGACTACTCTCAAGTTTATGCACAGTTTGCTCCAACTTTTGCATCCTTCCTGTGACAGCTTTAATCTGCTTTTCAGCAACTTCAACCCTATCAACCAGCTCTGCAACTTGCCCAGCTATAACCTTGTCTTCTTCAACATCAAGTTCCAGAGGTTCTTCTATACTAGTCTTAGGAGCAGAACTAGTAGATAATCTCCTGCTCTTCCTCACTGGCTGCTCTAGAACTTCTTTCCCTTTTCTCTTTCCTCCTACACTCTTTTTCTCTTCAACTCTTCTAACCTTTCCATTCACAACCTCTAGACTGATGCCCTGTAGAGTCTCACCATCTATCACATTCTCAGTTTTCTCTTCCAAACCCTCATAAACTCTCTTCAATTTTACACCAAGTGATTCAAAGACAATAGACAGAACGGCTCCATAGCCCACTTTGTTCTTCCCTGGAACACAGTGTGCTAGGTGTTGATACATTAGTGATGGAAAGTTGACTTTAATTTTCTGAGAGAGACAAAAGATAACTTCCATATCCATCAAACAGGCTTCACTCTTCTTTTGTGTCCTAGGCAGAATTGTTTTTCGAACCAAGTTAAAAAGTAACTTGTTCAAGGGACTCGGATCATTATGGCTCATGGCATTCTTCCCCCTTTTTCCTCCTAGGATTTCAACAATATCACCTCCTAAATAATTCCCTACTTTCACTGTTCCCTTTCCTTTCAAATACATTTTGTACCCATCAGTTGGTACTTTCAGAATTTTTCCTAATTTTTCTACATCAAATTCAATTTTCTTTTTATTAACCGTACTAGAGATTTTTCCTTGTTTAACTTGAAACTTGGAACAAAACTCAGTCATTGCAGCAGGATACATGACATTGTTTGAAGCAATTGTTAACAAATATTCCCACCCTTGAAATTTAACCAAATCAAGAAATCCTAAAAACCTAGCCTTCTTGCACCAGTCTAAATCGAGTCTATGTCCAACAACATACCTCTTAGCATCAGCACTAAGTTCCGATTGCTCACCGTCATCTTCCTCTTCAACCTCATCTCTATATTCTGATCTATTATGTTCCTCTTCACCCTCTTCTTCTTCTTCAACTTTCTCATCATCTGAATTTTCTCCTCTAGCAAAAGCATCCACCTCTGCCATCTTCTCTTCAAAAGTTTTTCCTCTCAATCTCTTTTCCTTCCATTCTTTAAGTCTTTCGAAAACAGAGGCTTCCTTCTTGCTTTCTGCTTCATCGTTAAGATTAGGGTTTGGCATTGATGATTTAGGTTCAGACAACGAGGGTTTAGGATTTTCAGAATCTTTTATCGTGGAAGACGAGGCTTTGTAGTTCACCATGGCTAAGGGAGAGGTTTCTTCTTGAATAGTTCTTTCTGAATTCTGGGAATTTTCTGAGGAAACGATTTCAGCAATGATAACCATGGTTTTTGAAGGTGGTTTAGAGCTTTGATGATTTTTACTGGAGATGGGTTAAATTAATTTGAAAGTGAGGTGAAAGTAGTGGGTGAAAGTTGCTTTTATAATTTCTGAAGCGGTGTGATGGAGTTAATGGGTCACTATTCAGTCATTTAATTGAACACATTCAATTAATTTTTCGAAATCAATTTGGCAGGATGAATTTTCCAAAATTCTTTTCTTTCCAAATTCATTTAATTTTACAAAAAGAATTTTCTAAAAATAAAACACGCAATTGGAACACGCTTTCTACACACATGCAATGTACACTACTACAAGCAAATTTAATTGAGCGATTTAATGAACTAACCTCCAGTGATCAACAACGGTGACACTTCAGCTATGTTTAGCACACCAAGATTGTGCTAAATGCTCTTTTTGCTCTATTTACATTATTTTTGACTTTGCCATATCTTGGAAATTCAGAAGCAATCAATTCAGCTTGATCATCCCAAGTTCCAGTCTCAATTTCTCAAATCTTTCCCTGTTCAATGGTTTGGTCAAAATATCTGCAAGTTGATATTCCGTATTACAAAATTCCAATTTAATATTCCCTTGCTTCACATTATCTTTTAGAAAGTGATGCCTAATGTGGATGTGTTTTACCTTAGAGTGCTGAACTGGATCCTTAGAAATACATATAGCACTTGTGTTATCACAGTAAATAGGTACATATTCAAATATTAGACCAAAATCTCTAACCTGTTGCTTTATCCAGAGTACTTGTGAACAACATGATGCTGCTGCCACATACTCATCTTCAGCTGTAGATAATGCAACTGTGTTTTGCTTCTTGGAACCCTAAGAAACTAAACAAGGTCCTGAAAATTGTACCATACCTGAAGTGCTTTTTCTATTAACCAGATCACCTACATAGTAAGCATTAGTAAAGCCAATTAAATCAAATGAGTCACTTCTAGGATAGAAGAGACACAAGTCATCAGTTCCTTTCAAGTATCTAAGGATTCTCTTTACTGCTTTCTGGTGAGACTCCTTTGGATTTGCTTGGAACCTGGCACACAAACCTACACTGAAAGATATGTCAGGTCTAATAGCAGTTAAGTAAAGTAGAGAACCTATCATACCTTGGTACATAGGTTGATCAACACAAGTTCCAGATGGATCTTCATCCATTCTAGTTGCTAAACCCATTGGAGTATCATTGGTCTTAGCATTTTCAAGCTTATATTTCTTGATCAGTTCCTTGATATACTTTTGTTGATGAACCATGATTCCTTCTTCAGTTTGCTTAATTTGCAATCCGAGGAAGAAATTTAATTCTCCCATCATACTCATTTCAAACTCTCCACTCATAAGGTCAGCAAAATACTTGCATAAAGATTCGTTAGTTGCACCAAATAAAATATCATCTACATAAATCTGTACAACTAGGATATCAGTTCGATTTGACTTTAAAAACAAAGTTTTATCAATTTTGCCTCGTTTAAAATCATTTTTCAAAAGGAACTTTGATAACCTTTCATACCATGCTCTAGGAGCTTGCTTCAACCCATAAAGAGCCTTGTCAAGCTTATAGACATGGTCTGGGAACTCCTGACTTTCAAATCCAGGAGGTTGTTCCATATACACTTCTTCATTTAGAAATCCATTTAAAAATGCACATTTAACATCCATCTGGAACAACGTGAATCCCATATAAGCAGCAAAAGCAATAAGTAAACGAATAGCCTCTAACCTGGCTACTGGAGCAAATGTTTCTTCATAGTCTATTCCTTCTTGTTGATTGAAACCTTATACAACAAGTCTTGCTTTATTTCTGACAATGATACAATGCTCATCTAGCTTGTTCCTAAACACCCACTTCAACCTATAGTCTTCTTATTCTTGGGTCTAGGTTCCAGATGCCAAACTTTATTTCTTTCGAACTCATTTAGTTCAGCTTGCATAGCATTAATCCAGCCTGCGTCAATCAAAGCTTCAACATAGTTCTTAGGTTCCATAGAAGAGAGGAATTCATAAAATGCACAGAAGTTTCTAAGCTGAGATCTGGTTTGAGTTCCTTTTGAGATATCACTCATTATTGCATCCACAAGATGAGACTTCTGATATTTCCAACGTTTAGGTGTAAATTCCTTGACTAGATACATTCTTTCCTGATCAGTGTTGACTGGTTCTTCTGCAGGAACTCGTTCTTGAGTCTCAACTTGAACTTTAGCAGGATCTCCTTCATTCTGATCTAGATTATGTTTATGAAGGGGAGTTCCAGGTGCATTCTCCATTTCTTGACCTTCATTTGCTTCAAGATTTGTTTGCTCAGCAATTTCAACTTGCTGCTTCTGCAATGATGTTGATTCTTCATCTGGATCTGTCTTGCGTACAAGTCTAATCACAAAATCATCATCACAATCCTTTACATCATTCAATTGTTCAGTGTCATCAAATATAATATGTACAGATTCCTCAACACACATTGTCCTTTTATTATAGACTCTATATGCTTTACTATTAGAGGCATATCCTAAGAATACAGCCTCATCACTTCGTTCATCAAACTTTCCTAAATTCCTTTTACCATTGTTATGAACAAAACATTTACAACCAAAAGATCTAAAGTAAGAAATATTAGGTTTTCTCCCTTTGATTAACTCATAAGGAGTTTTGTTAGTGATGGCTCTAACTGATACTCTGTTCAGAATATAACATGCTGTGTTCATTGCTTCTGCCCAGAAGTTCCTAGGCAGACCACTTGAGATCAGCATTGTTCTAGCCATGTCTTCGAGGCTTCTATTCTTGCGTTCCACCACTCCATTTTGTTGTGGAGTTCTTGGGGCAGAGAAGTTGTGATCCATTCCATGCTCAGTGCAAAATTCATCAAATTTAGAATTTTCAAATTCAGTTCCATGATCTGATCTAAGATGAATCAGTGGATTACCTGTTGTTCTCTGATCTTTCTTTACAAAAGCTACAAATTCATCAAATGTTTCATCTTTACTAACAAGAAAGAAAACCCAAGTAAACCTTGGAAAATCATCAACAATAACCATAACATATTTCTTACCACTTCTGCTTTGGATTCTCATAGGACCACATAGATCCATATGAATGAGTTTCAAAGGTCTTTTGGTACTTACCATCTTCTTGGCTTAAAAGAAATTTGAGTTTGTTTTTCTCTAACACAAGCATCACACACTTTGTCATACAGAAACTTAATGCAAGGAAGTCCTTCCACTAGTTCTTTAGATGTCAATTTATCAAGTAAAGTAAAGTTTGCATGGCCAAATCTTTTGTGCCATAATAGAGGATCATCCTCAATGACACTCAGACATGTTAGACTATTGTTAGGAACTTCGTTAAGATCCACAACATATGTGTTCCCTTTACGAGTTCCTTCCAGAACAATGTTCCCAGTGTCATTGTGAATGATTCTGCACTTATTAGAAGTAAAGCTTACAGAGTTACATTTGTCACAAAATTGTGAGATACTTAACAAGTTGTGCTTGAGACCCTCGACTAAAAATACATTATCAATAGCATGGGAACTTGACCTTCCTACTTTTTCAATTGCAACTATATCTCCTGTCATGTTACCTCCAAAGGTCACAGTTCCTCCATAGTAGGCACCTAGTGAGAGAAATCTAGATTTGTCTCCAGTCATGTGCTTAGAACAACCACTGTCGAGGTACCAAGTGTTGTTCCCCCTCAGTGGAACTTGCATGAGAAATCAAACGTTAGTTTTAGGAACCCAGGTTTCCTTGGGTTCCTGTGTAACAGCAGCGGGTTCATCATTCTTCTTGATCCAAATCTGTTCTACATGTTTTTCATTTTTCTGTGTACTCTTTTCTTTCTTAGGACACTTAACTTGTTTGTGTCCTGTATTTCCACATAAATAACAAACAATACTACTTAGCAGGTCAACATACTTCTTTTCCATTTGGAACTTCTTTTTGAAACCCAAACCTTCTGTTCTCTTAGTTTGGGCTTTAGTGATCCAATCTGGAACTCTGTAGTCTATAGGTTGTTTACCTTTCCTGGCTTTCTCAAGTTCCCCCTCAAGTCTTGCCCTATCCGCTTTCATATCCTCCAAATCAGATTTTAGTTTTTCAAAATTCGGATAATGAGCAATTTGAGGAACTTCGGAATCAGGAGTTTCTATACAGAGTTTCATCAAGGATAGTTCCACATTTAACATTATGTTATCATGTTTCAACCTTTCTATAGTTTCTTTCAAATGATTATTATCATCAAACAGACTAAAGAATCTATATTGAACATTAAATTTCATATTATCGACCCACTCACTGTTTTCTTTAAAAGTTACCAAAGCTTCATCATTTTGTTGTTTAGCTCTATACAATTCTTTCAATTCTTCTTGAATTTCTAAAACAGCAAATATTAAGTTTTCTTTAGAGAAATGTCTAAGTTCTTTTTTAGAAAACCATACCTCAGATTCTAACGCCTCCAATTTTGCCTTTTCATCAGTCTTTGCCATCAAGCATAGATGAGCAATTTCTTCTGACGGTTGATCTTCCTCTTCCTCTGAATCAGAATCTCCCCAGGCAGCTAACATGGCTTTCTTCACATTGTCCTTGGTGAAGTAAGGCTTATAGACTCTTGACTCCTTGGATTTCTCCTTGCCCTTAGTCTTTCCTTTCTCACCATCTGGTTGAGGACAATCTTTGAGGAAGTGATCTTTAGACCCACATTTGAAACAAGTTGTGTTTCTGGAACTTGCAAACTTATTGTTCCTATCCAACTTCTTGTAGTTCATCATCCTTTTGAACTTTCTAACTAGCATTGCCATCTCTTCCTCATCAGCTTCTGATTCCTTTGAGTCTTGGGCCTTAAGAGCAAGACTCTTATTCTTGGAACTTTCAGAATTGTAACTCAAGTGAAGTTCATGAGTCATCATTGATCCAGCTAGCTGTTCCATGTTAAACTTCGTGAAGTCCTTGGCTTCTTGCATGGCAGTAACCTTGGATCTCCATCGTTCATCTTGTGGTAGGCTCCTTAAGATCTTTCTATCCTGTTCATCAATAGGAATGTGTCTGCCAAGAGAATTCAGTTCATTAATAATATCATTGAACCTAGTAAACATTTTCTCTATAGATTCCTTTGATTGCATTTCAAACCTTTCATATCTAGACATCAACAGATCAATTTTAGAACGTTTAACCTCATTTGTACCTTCATTAGTTACCTCTAGTAGATCTCAAATCTATTTTGCAGACTTACATCCCATGATACGATTATGTTCATGAGGTCCAAGTCCACAGTGCAAATACTTTATAGCTAAAGCATTTAATTCAAGTTTCTGATAGTCTTCTTTATCATAATCAGAAATAAGTTTAGGAACTACCTCGTTCTTGTCATTGGTTGCAGTTATTTCAAAATCACCAGTTTCAATAACACGCCAAACCTGGTAATTTTCTGCCTTAATAAAGATCTCCATCCTGTTCTTCTAGTAAGTGTAAAACTTACCATTGAACATGGGTGGACGTTGGGTGGAATACCCTTCTTCTAGCTTCTCCTTGTAATTCATCTCTCCAGGAACTTACTCAGCAAAGTTATCTGCTTACACGTGAGAACCTTGCTCTGATACCAATTGTTAGTTAAGACGATTAATACAAGAAGGGGGGTGAATTGTATCGAGTTCCTAATGTCTACTTTTCGCGGATTAATAAACAATGCATATAGGAACTTAAAGGCACACACAGATTTTACGAGGAAACCTTCTAGGGCCCAACTGGAAGTAAAACCTCGACCTTGCCTTAGGGATTTCAAACACACAAACTCCACTATAATAGGGCAAACACCAAGTTACAACCTATTAGATACGGACCTTTAGTTTCACAAGTTCCTCACTGGAATTGCTACTTGATAGGACCCTATCCTACCCAACCTAAGCACCACACTTAGATTCACTTGTACTGCCAAAGTACTACACGTATTGCCAAAGTACAAACACTTAGCCTCACCACGAAGCTTACAAAACTGTGTATGATATAAACGATAAACACACCCAAATAACCCAACCCAATACAAGAATACAACACCTAGTATGTTAGGCAAGCAATGCACGAAATCCAAAACTAATATGACAAGTTAGAAGCTTGGTAAACTTACTCAATTACGCACAGAGATTTCTTCACGCATAAACTCACAAAAACCTAAAACCATTTTGCTCTCTACTATTTATACAAGTCACACTCGTATAGAAAGTAAGTTTTCTAAAAGATAAATAAGTTAACTTAACTTATCTTTACAACACGGTTTTATGTAAATCATATGAATAAAATCTTTTCCGGAATATAAAGATAAAAAGATATTTTGTTAAAAAGAATTATCTTTTTACACTACTACAAAATTGGCCAAAGAGACCCGTCCAAATTAGCCAAAGAGACTACCTTAGAGGAGGTCTCTAGCTAAGCGGTCTCTTTGGCAAAGAGACTGCTTTATTAGAGGCGGTCTCCAAATTGAGAATACTGAGACCGCCTATCTAGAATAGGCAGTCTCTTTTTTGGGGAAAAAAGAGACCGCTTATTAAGGATAGGCAGTCTTTTTTTTTAAGAAAAAAGAGACCGCCGATTTAACTTAACAGGTCTCTTTGGGCGCATTTATAATAAAAAAAAATAGCTTATTTAATTTGATTAATGCTATTTTTTGTTCGATAAAATTAAAAGAGAATAATATATTAATATTGCCACATTAATGTTTGTACTAACAAAGAATTTTAACAAACTTTAATTAAATTCTAGTACATATAATTATATCAAACATGTAGCTTGACTACTTGAGTACTCCAAATTCTTCCTCTTCTTTTGTTATGGGATTCTTGTGTGAAAAACAAGCATATCTGTCAAAGCAAAAGGCACATAATAAATTAATCATAATAATTGAGAATAACAAAAAAATTTAAATTCGTTTAGAACTTAACTAAAAAAAATGAACTAATAAAATAAAAGATCAACTCCTTTAAAAACAAGAATTTGTAAATTAAACTCGTCAAAAAAAAAAGAATTTGTAAATTAAAGGTAGCAATTAGATGAATGATAAACAAGAAATTTACTAAAACAAATCCAATATATTTCCAGCCATGTGAATTAGATACTGATCCACTACTCTACAATTTCATGAATTGAAAACGATGATAATAATGTTAATACTACACAACACAAAAATCTAAAGTCTAACCGCAAAAATTAGTGTAAAATACATCAAACAGATCAAAAATCAACTAAAATTGAAACCACCCCAAAAGATCAAACAAAAACCAAAATACAGAAATAATAATCAATTAAAAAACGAAATCAAAGCAAAAATTCGTGTAAAATACATCAAACAGATAAAAAATCAACTTAAAATTGAAATCACCACAAAAGATGAAACAAAAACCAAAATACAGAAATAATAATCAATTAAAAAATGAAATCAAAGAAACAAATATTCGTGTAAAATACATCAACCAGATCAAAAATCAACTGAAATTGAAACCACCACAAAAGATCAAACCAAAACCAAAATGCAGAAATAATAATCACTTAAAAAACGAAATCAAAGAGGCAAAAATTAGTGTAAAATACATCAAAAAGATCAAAAATCAACTGCAATTGAAACCACCACAAAAGATCAAACAAAAACCAAAATACAGAAATAATAATCAATTAAAAAACGAAATCAAAGAAGAAGAGACCTACAAGAATTCTCAGAAAATTTGGGATCATAATCCTTTAAATCTAGATCTTCAATTCATCTTTATAACAATCAATCGATTTATCAACCCAACATAAAATGAGTATCATCTAACGGCATAAACCCATAAAACGCTTCTAAACCATGATAATATAACTTAAAGCGCTCTTTGGAGTTCGAGAACTGAAAACGCCTCATCAAACCTCACAAACTGCTATAAATTGCTTCAACACTCATCACCAAATCATCAAAACTTGATTCCGACGATTTTGACGCTCTGAACAGGGTTTATCCGGGGAATTAAAAGGAGATGAAATTCATTTAAGAGGAAAGAGAGGAGATAGAAGAAGAGGAAAAGGAAGTGAAGGAGATCAAATGAAGATTGATTGTTGGAGGAAGAAGTGGCGGAATGAAGAATATGAGTTAGGGTTTCATTTATTTTATTTTGGTGAGTAAGGGAGACCGGTTAAGTTGCAACTGGTCTCTCCCTATTTATTTTTTTTTTGAAAAAAATTAAGAGAGACCGGTTAAGTTTCATAGTGGTCTCTCCCTTTTTAATTTTCAAATAAAAAAACTTAAGAGAGACCGGTTATCTATGATAAATGGTCTTCATTAAATTTTCACCTCACAACACTATATCAAAGAGACTGGTTATCTATGACATTGGGTCTCTTGAAACAAAGAGACCGGTTATTTAATTAACGGGTCTCTTATTTCGGGTCTCTTTGAGCATTTTTGTAGTAGTAACAAACCGATTTAAAGGAAATAAAACTTTTAGAAAATCTTTTCCTAAAATCTATCTTTTATTATTTTCCGTTTTATTTTATTTACCAAGCTAACTTGTCACGCTTCTAATAAATTTCGTGCAATAACCTACTTAACATATTAACAATAATCTAGAAAGATAAAAACCTTAACTAAATTAATAGTGGCGCCGCGCTTTTGTTCAGCCAGATTACTTGGGCTCCAAGCTTGTTAAGTTCCACCAAAGTACCTCAGCTTGCTGTCTTCAAGTTCCTGTTAAGGAACGTTCCTGTTAGGGAACTCAGTTCTTGTTAGAGAACTAGTTCTTGTTAGAGAACTCTTCTTCTGATTTGTTTAACTTCTTTGATAAAGATCTCTTCATGTTTTCTTAGTTCCATCTACTTCTTCCATCACCACGATCAACTTCACCTAAACTAATCAAACACTTAAAAACCTTTATTAGTTGAGTTTGCTTTAGTTTAAGTTCCTCATCATCAAAACTTTTATGCTTCAACATTAGTTGGATGGGGCTCGAAAAGAGCTTTCGAACGATATATTATAAGCCCAATTCCGATGAATTATGAGGAAGTTATAGATTAAATTAAATTAGGCTCATTGATTTTAAATGTGGCCCAATGATCTAGAGGAAGGCCTATTAATTATTAATCCTAAAGTTATTAGGATTGATTTTAATCTTCTAGGAATATCTAGAAGTTTCTTTTTTATTCTAAGAGATTAGGATTGATAATTATATTTTAAAGATGTTTTTTTTAATGAATTTTATTAAATCTGATTTTAAATCTGCTTAGGCGCGGAATTACCTGTAACCGGTTTAAAAGATGATTCCGCGTGTAAAAGCGCATTGTAATTTCGAATCAGCTCATTATACAATCATCTGTCTCTTTCTCTCTCTAAAAGCTAGAAGCTTTCTCTCTCTATTCTTTTTCTAAACCTTCCCTCTCTCAAAATTCCTCACTCATTAGATCTAGACACACCTAGCCAAGTTCGAAGTTGCCTTCGCCCTAGACGTGAAAGGTTTGATATTTTTGAGTGTTTAGTCCCAAATCTCTATTTCAATTATTTAATTTAATTGTTTGATTATTATTTCCCTTGAAGTTACTAAGGTGTGTATTTTGTTATTAGAATGAGGTACGAGGCATAGAAGTAAGTACTTTAATTGCTTTATTGATTTTTTGATATAGAAAGCATGCTTAAATTGTTTTGTTGATTCCTAGTATCATGTTAGGATGTTATATTGCTTCCTAGTATCATGTTTAGGGTTAACTAAAATTTCTAACATCAAGTATGTTAGTTGAGACGATTAATACAAGAGGGGGGGTGAATTGTATAGAGTTCCTAATGACTACTTTTTGCGGATAAATAAACAATGCGTATAGGAAATTAATAAAACACACAGATTTTACGAGGAAACCTTCCAGGGCCCAACTGGAAGTAAAACCTCGACCCTACCTTAGGGATTTTAAACACAAAACACTTCACTATAATAGGGAAACACCAAGTTACAACCTATTAGACACAGACCTTTATTTCACAAGTTCCTCACTAGACTTGATACTTGATAGGACCCTATCCTACCCAATCTAAGCACCACACTTAGATTCACTCGTACCACCAAAGTACTACACGTACTGCCAAAGTACTAAATACCCGTACCACCCCAGTACAAAACTCACAGCCTCACCTAGAAGCTAACACAAAACTGTATGTATCACAAACTAAAAATCACCCAAATAATCCAACCAATACAAACGTAAGACACCTAGTATGATAGGTAAGCAATGCACGAAATCCGAAACTAGTATGATAAGTTAGAAGCTTGGTAAACTTACTCAATTAAAGCACTGTGATTTCTCCACGCATAAACTCACAAAAACCTCAATCATTTTGCTCTCTACTATTTATACAAGTAACACTCGTATAGAAAGTAGGTTTTCTAAAAAGATAAATATGTTAACTTAACTTATCTTTTAAACACGGTTTTAGCAAATCAAATGGAATAAAGTCTTTTCTAAAAATAAGTGTAAAAAGATATTTATTAAGAAGACTTATCTTTTTAACAAATCGACTTTAGAGAAAATAATCTTTTTAGAAAATCTTTTCCTAAAAGCTATCTTTTATTATTTTTCATATTTATTTTATTTACCAAGCAAACTTATCACGTTTCTAATAAATTTCGTGCACTAACCTACTTACCATATTAACAATAATTTCTAAGATAAAACCTTAACTATTATTGCTGCGCCATACTTTGATCAGGTAAATTACTTGGGCTCCAAGCATATTAAGTTCCACCAAAGAACTTAACTGCTAGTCTTCAAGTTCCTGTTAAGGAACGTTCCTATTAAGGAACTTAGTTCTTGTTAGAGAACTCTTCCTCTGATTTGTTTAACTTCTTCAATAAAGATCTTCTTCATGTTTTCTTAGATTCAGATGGTTCTTCAATCACCAAGATCAATCTGCACCTTGACTAATCACACACTAGAGAATCTTTATTAGTTGAGTTTGCTTTAATTTCAAGTTCCTCATCATCAAAACCATTATGCTTCAACAATTTCCCCCTTTTTTATGATGAAAAACTTAAGCAAACTCTAAAACAAGTTAAACAAAATAGAAGGTCGTATTTTTGATTTTTTTTTTTTATTAACAAAAAGTAAACACTCACAGAACAAAAATTCAACTAAAAGCAATAAAAAC
Source organism: Chenopodium album (assembly GCF_948465745.1). Taxonomy (NCBI): domain Eukaryota; kingdom Viridiplantae; phylum Streptophyta; class Magnoliopsida; order Caryophyllales; family Amaranthaceae; genus Chenopodium; species Chenopodium album. Next base: position 44,914,677 of record NC_137839.1, read on the forward strand.
AAAAATAAGCAAAAACAGAAATAAACTAAAAACTAAACTAAACTACTCCAACATCATATCAGAGAAATTTCTGATACTTTATTAACTAGAACCCAGAACAACTATAGCCTCCAAGTTTGATTCTTCTTTTCCCCCTTTTGGCATTATCAAAAAGTCCTGTTTTTCAAGGTATTAAGCATCTAGCCACATCCCCACAAGCAATTCATCGAGTGTGGGAAACTGAAGGCAGCGCTGCTAACTTCCCTTAAGTTAGTTCCACTCTCCTGCATAAGCATTCATAACATACTAAAACACACATGCATAGACAGTTCCAAAATGCATTCATTTAAAAACTGAAAATAAACATCCTATTATAACCTTACAAACCAAAATAAATTGTTCTAGCATTAAAAACTAAAGTTGAAAATGTTCATGACTGCAAAAAGGAGTAAGGATTGGCTAATAAAGATAAGCTGAAAAAGGAATGTCTAAGTTTGCAAGAGGCTCAGAATTTGTTTGTTGTCTTCCTTTTGTTGTGCAATGAGAGTTTCCAGCTTGTGCTCAAGACTCTGGATCTGCTAAAGAAACTCCTCCTTTTGTTCCTTCAAAGCCTTGTCCTATTCTTGCACAAGCTTCTTTTGGTCTTTCAATGCTTTCCCTTGCTCTTGTACAAGTTTTTTCAGCTTTTGAATCTGAACCTTTCCAACTGATTCCTTCATTTGAGTTTCAACTCTCTCCATTCTGTCCATCAGCTCTGCAACTTGCCCATCAAGCACTTTCTCCTCAACATCCAAATCTAAAGTCTTCTCTAGACTGGTTTGAGGGATAGTACTTGTTGATAGCCTCCTGCTTTTCCTTACAGGTTGCTCCACCACAGCCTTTCCTTTTCTTTTACCTGTTCCTTTTTCTTTCTTCCCCTTCTCCAACTTCTGTATTTTCCCTTTAACTACCTCTAGACTAATCCCAGCCAGTGTTTCTTCATTAATCACGCTTTCTGGCTTTTCATTTAAGCCTCCATACTTTCCTTGTAATACCACACCCAAATTTTCAAAGACAGTAGACAAAATAGCTCCATATCCTACTTTGGTCTTCCCAGGGATACAATGAGCTAAGTGTTGATACATTAAGGAAGGAAAATTAACCTTAATTTTCTTAGAAATGCAGAAAATTACTGCCATATCCATCAAACATGCTTCCCCTTTCTTAGCAGCTCTAGGCAGAATGGTTTTCTTAACAAGATTAAACAGAAGTTTGTTCATGGGACTCAGATCATTGTGACTCATAATGTTCCTTCCCCGTTTTCCTCCTAAAGCTTCAACTATATCTCCACTCATGTAATTTCCCACGTTTACACTTGCCTTCCCTTTGATATAAGTTTCATAACCTTCAGTAGGAGTTTTCAAGATTTTGCCTAGGGTTTTAACATTTAGTTCAATTTTAACACCATCAACTCCACTGGTAATTACCCCTAATTTTGCTTCAAAATTTTCACAAAATTCAGTCATTGCAGTTGGATACATGAAATTATTTGATGCTTTTGTCAACAAATATTCCCACCCCTGGAACTTAATTAAATCAAGAAATTCTAGGAACTTAGCTTGTTTGACCCAATTCAAGTCAATTCTGTTACCAGTTACATACCTCCCTGCTTGCGACTCAAGTTTAGCTTGATCCACGATCTCCTCTTCTTCCTCCTTCTCCGATACTTCTTTATCAGAATTCCCTATCTCCTCAACGAAATCCTCCACTTCCTTGATGTGCTCTTCAACTGTCTTCCTTTGTTCTTTCTTTTCTTTCCATTCTTTTAATTTTTCAATGAGTTGCTCATAGGTTAGGTTTTCGGTTTTAGCGGGTTTTGAATTTTGCATGTTTTCAGAGGAAGGGGGAAGTGATTGTGATTCAGTGAAGGAGATAAGTGGAAGTGATAAAACTTCTTCTTGTTCAGAGGAGGGATTATTTTGTGAGTTTTCGGAGGAGCTGAGAGAGGTAATTATGACCATTGTTTTCTTTTAGAGGGTTTTAGAAGGGTGTAAAAGCTTTTCACAGTGGAGTAAATTCGAATTGACAGTGATGATGTAAGGTGGTTGAAGGAGGCCTTTTATATTAAGTGAAACGGTGTGAAGAATTTGAAGGGTTTTATTTTTGCAGTCATTAATTAAACAAGTTCAACTAATTTTTCCAAAATTATGCAGGATGTATTTACCAAAATTATTTTCTTTCCCAATTCATTTGATTTTAAAAAAAATCTTTCTGAAAATAAAACACGCAATTGGAACACGCTATTTACACGCATGCAATGTACATTACTACTTAGCAAATTTATTTGAGCGTTTAATGAACTAACCTCCAGTGATCAACAACGGTGACACTTCAGCTATGTTTAGCACACTAAGATTGTACTAAATGCTCTTTTTGCTCTATTTCCATTATTTTTGACTTTGCCATATCTAGAAACTTCAGAAGCAATCAATTCAGCTTGATCATTCCAAGTTCCAGTCTCAATTTCTCAAATCTTTCTCTGTTCAAGGGTTTGGTCAAAATATCTGCAAGTTTATATTCCGTATTACAAAATTCCAATTTAATATTCCCTTGCTCCGCATTATCTTTTAGAAAGTGATGCCTAATGTGGATGTGTTTTACCTTAGAGTGCTGAACTGGATCTTTAGAAATACATATAGCACTTGTGTTGTCACAGTAGATAGGTACACATTCAAAAATAAGACCAAAATCTCTAACCTGTTGTTTTATCCAAAGTACTTGTGAACAACATGTTGCTGCTACCACGTATTCAGCTTCAGCTGTAGATAAAGCAACTGTGTTTTGCTTCTTGGAACCCCAAGAAACTAAACAAGGTCCTAAGAATTGTACTATACCTGAAGTGCTTTTTCTATTCACCAAATCACCTGCATAGTTAGCATCAGTAAAGCCATGTAAATCAAATGAGTCACTTCTATGATAGAAGAGACACACGTCATCAGGTCCTTTCAAGTATCTAAGGATTCTCTTTACTGCTTTCAAGTGAGACTCCTTTAGGTTTGCTTGGAACTTGGCACACAAACCTACACTGAAAGATATGTCAGATCTACTAGCTATTAAGTAAATTAAAGATCATATCATACCTCTGTACATAGGTTGATCAACACAAGTTCCAGATGGATCATCATCCAATATGGTTGCAATGCCCATTGGAGTATCATTTGTCTTAGCATTTTCAAGTTTGTATTTCTTGATCAATTCCTTGATATACTTTTGTTGATGGATCATGATTCCTTTCTCTGATTGCTTTATTTGCAGTCCGAGGAAGAAATTTAATTCTCCCATCATGCTCATTTCAAATTCTCCACTCATAAGGTCAGCAAAATACTTGCACAAAGATTCATTAGTTACACCAAACAAAATATCATGAACATAAATTTGTACAACTAATATGTCAGTTCCATTTGATTTTGAAAACAAAGTTTTATCTATTTTGCCACGTTTAAAACCATTTTGTAATAGGAACTTTGACAATCTTTCATACCATGCTCTAGGAGCTTGCTTTAGCCCATAGAGAGCTTTGTCAAGATTGTAGACATGGTTTGGGAACTCTGGATTTTCGAATCCAGTAGGTTGTTCCACATAGACTTCTTCGTTTAGAAAACCATTTAGAAATGCACATTTTACATCCATCTGGAACAACGTGAATCCCATATAAGCAGCAAAAGCAATAAGTAAACGAATAGCCTCTAACCTGGCTACTGGAGCAAATGTTTCTTTATAATCTATTCCTTCTTGTTGATTAAAACCTTGTACAACCAGTCTTGCTTTATTTCTGACAATAATACCATGCTCATCCAGCTTGTACCTAAACACCCACTTTAGGTATATTGTCTTCTTATCTTTGGGTCTAGGTTCCAGATGTCATACTTTATTTCTTTCAAACTCATTTAGTTCAGCTTGTATAGCATTAATCCAGTTTGCGTCAGTTAAAGCTTCAACATATTCTTAGGTTCCATAGAAGAAATGAATGCATAGAATGCACAGAAGTTCCTAAGCTGAGATCTAGTCTGAGTTCCTTTTGTAATATCACTCATGATTGCATCTACAGGATGTGAATTCTGATGTTTCCATCGTTTAGGTGTAAAGTCCTTCACTGGATACAATCTTTCCTGATCATTGTTGACTGGTTCTTCTGTAGGAACTTGTTCTTGAGCCTCAGTTGGAACCTCAACAAGATTCTCCTCATTCTGATTTTGATCCTATTCTTGAGCAGGAGTTCCTGGAGCATTCTCCGTTTCTGGTTCTTCATTTGCTTCCAGATTCGTTTGCTCACCAATTTCCACTTGCTGCTTCTGCAATGATGTTGATTTTTCATCTGGATCTGTCTTGCGGACAAGTCCAATTTCGAAATCATTATCACACTCATGTACATCATTTAGAGACTGTTCAGTTTCATCAAATATAATATGTACAGATTCCTCAACACACATTGTCCTTTTATTATAAACTCTATATGCTTTACTATTAGAGGCATATCCTAAAAATACAGCCTCATCACTACGTTCATCAAACTTTCCCAAGTTCCTTTTACCATTGTTATGAACAAAACATTTACAACCAAAATATCTAAAGTAAGAAATATTAGGTTTTCTCCCTTTGATCAACTCATAAGGAATTTTGTTGGTGATGGCTCTAACTAACACTCTGTTAAGAATATAGCATGTCGTATTCACTGCTTCTGCCCAGAAGTTCCTAGGCAAGCCACTTGAGATCAGCATTGTTCTAGCCATGTCTTCAAGGCTTCTGTTCTTGCGTTCCACCACTCCATTTTGTTGAGGGGTCCTAGGGGCAGAGAAGTTGTGATCCATTCCATGTTCAGTGCAAAATTCATCAAATTTTGAATTTTCAAATTCAGTGCCATGGTCTGATCTGAGGTGTATCAATGGATTGCCTGTTCTTCTCTTTTCTTTCTTTACAAAAGCTACAAATTCATCAAACGTTTCGTCTTTACTCACAAGAAAGAAAACCCAAGTAAACCTTGAAAAGTCATCAACAATAACCATAACATAACAATAACTTGATAAATCTTGGACTTCCTCTCATATCGATCCCTTAATAACCAAACCAAATTTAATTAGCTCGACCTTGGACGTTAAATTAACGGTCATAAAATATGATCAAACTCCAATGTCTTCGTAGTGGTCTAATAAGCTTTGAAATTGTGACAATTCTTCAAATTCCTACAAAATAATATCAACTCTACAAAAACATTACAAAACGTATATTAGTAATAAAAATAGCTTCGCAGAACACAAATAAGCACAAATATGACTGTGGGACGGGGAATAAAATATATATATAATAGACTTATCAAACTCCCCCAAGCCAATGCTTTGCTTGTCCCTAAGCAAAGCAATGAATAAATAAATCAAACGTCACCCAAAAAACGAATAAAATCAATAAATATAATTCAAGGTAAATCTGACAAATCAAATTCAATCAATCAAATCCGTCCAACTACCAATCTTCCCTAAAAATTGTCAAATAGAGCAAACCACAAGAACATATAGAAATAAAGACTAGTGCTCACACACTCGACTCTCATTTATGTGGCGAGTAAAAGATGTACTCGGTCGCTCTCCATCAACCCCTTTTATGTGAACTATGCCCTCCCAAACTTACAACACTCGTGGGTTTAAAGAGATAAGCACTCAACCTAAATAGTCGACTCGTAATATATCAAGTCATTCTTCGCATTAGTAAACAACACTTTCACATTCGCACGACTCTATGCACAAAAGTCGGAAGGTCTTTAAAGCTTGTCATGTAAGACTAGGGTAAAGGGTAGGAAATATTTGGGAAATGTGAGAGAAAAGACATGCTAAAAGCTAGGGAGCTAAATCCTAGTAAAACCCAAGATCAAAAATAAATAATGACCAACCATCTCCAACATAACTCAACTCAACAAAGATTCACCAAGCAACCAAACTGGTATCTCACAAAATTACCATCACTTACAAATTACTCATAAAGATATGATAATATAGAACTAGAGTGAATAAACAAACTTTGAACACATTCTTTTTTTTTTTTTCAAATTTGATTTTTTCTTTTTTTTTTCTTTTGAATTCTCTTTTTTTTTTTCTTTTTTTTTTTCTTGAGCAACCTTCATATAAAACATTTGAAAATTGAAAAAAAAAAATATTTTTTCTTTTGATCTTTTTTTTTCCATTTTAAGTTCACTTATTTTTTTTCTTGAACTTCTCTTTTTTTCTTATCATCATACTCTATTTTTTCAAGAAGATAAAACATTCAAACTCATCAAAAATAAACTACGATCAAAAATAAAATAACTTCTCAAAACCCACCCAAATTGTGTAAATAATAAGCACACTACAAACTCCCTCACCTCACTCACTAATAACTCCCCCAAGCCATGTTTAGGACTAGTAACCAATGGGGAAAAATAGGCTTGTAATATGGTTTATAAACAACAAAAAGTCAAGGCATCAACATGGGTAGCAAGAAGGGAACAAATGTATCTAAAATCATCTGAAAGCCACCTAAAAGAACAAATGCTTTCGTCCTCCACAATGTGCATAATAATGAGACATGAAACACTACTCATATTTACAAATAAATACTCAAATTCATTGACATACCAGGAGCTAACACACATTCGTAACCAAATCAACTAGTCAAGCCCTATATTCACAAGCAGTTGGACAAAATTGACGCATGTTGAGGTTCCAAGGCAATCAAACATCAAATCATGATCAAATCCTGACGAGGCGGTAAGCCCTCAAAAGAGGGTGACCCGTCCTCGTGAGGAGGTTCGGGAGCGACGCGTCACAGCTGATCAACGTCGCTAGGAGGATGTGTTTTGGGAGGCTCCTCCCAACTGGGACCCTAGGGTCTTTTAGTGGGACCTAGACTATCATGTTTTGATCAGAGGGTGGCGCGGCATCGTGAGTTCTTTGCGCCTTTGATTTTCTTTTTTTTTTCCTTTTTAAACCATAACTGTTTTTTTTATTCTTTTTACTTTTCCTCAGAGTGAGCCTAGCATGCGTCTATACGGCTCTGGTGACCTGCGAGCCCGTTTTGCGAGTTTACTTAAGGTGGCAAAGGAAATTGTGGAGCTTTTGGGGATCAGCCCCCAGCTGGCGGCTCTTCGGGATTTATCGAGTTAGCCTGCGTTGTCAGCTTTCCTTTGTGGTTTGCTGGAGTTTTTGTGGGATTCCACTAACACTTTTAACTTTCCATGGGGAGAGATGACGGTTACCCCTTTCGATTTCTCTATGATTACGGGTTTTTCTTTTGAAGGCGAGCTCGTGCCACAGATATCGTTAAGGGGTCAGACCAGAGAATGCGTGACCTTGTGGGGGACCGTCTTGCGGTGGCCCTTCACGTGTACGCGTATTCTTGTCCTTACTCGGTTTTTGCCGATGAGTTGTCAGCCGACGAGCTTGATCGACAGTGTACACCTAAGCAGCTGGCTCGAATATACATTGCTCATGTTCTTTCCGTCACTATCTTGAGTGATCGGGGAGAACATTTTGCTATCGGGTTAATTATTTGCCTTAGTGATTTGGGTAAAGTAGGTAACCTGAGTTGGGTGGAGGTGTCATATGCCCGTATGCTTACAGCTATGGGCAAGGCGACCCGGGTGATGGATTTCGCGGCAGCTATTGAGGTGCCTCGGATCTCCCTTGTGTGGCACGGCCGTGTCCATGAGGTACTTACTTTAAGTTTCTTTCAACCATTATTTTATCTTTTCCCCTTTAAGTTTATAATTTTTAGGTTTTCTTTTAGGATTGCGGATACTCGTATCTGCCTTTCTTAGCCCCCAGGATGCTTAGGGCTGCTCGTTTTCTTATCAACTAGTCACGATTAAGAAGAGGCGAGCCACTTCAGCCAGCGACTTTCGCCAGAGGATCCTTTCGGCAACTCGTGCGTCGGTGAGTATTTCGAACACATGTGCGTCTTTTGATTTTTTTTTGTTTATTTTATAATGATTTTTCATGTGGCCGTGTTTATAGATCGATCTCCATCCTTGGAGTTTGATCGTTGGAGTCCCTGAAGCTATCCGGTCTGGGATGATTCGTTGCCGTTGGACCCTTTATCAGGGACTTCCAGACTTCTAGAGGAAAGACGCTTGGTTTTTAGGCAAGCGTGTTCTCTGGTAGTCTACATTCGAGGAGCCTAGGGTTCCTGCGGATCCTTCGATTAGGATGTTACGTCCGGATTTGCTGTCTACCGAGGATCAATCTCAGGCGATCCTTGGTTATCCAGCGGAGCAGCTGGTGCTGCCGGATGCATCTTATCCGACTTTCATTGCATCCAGGCTGACTCCTTTCCCAGCTTTTGTTCCTGTTAGTATTTTAACTCTCTCTTGTTATTTATATTTATTTTTTCGGAACCTTAACCCTTTTATTGTATTTTTGGCGGATTGAGCTAGGTGGTTGGGTGGCTCCTACGCCGGAGATCATGTATACCGATGTTGTTGGGTCGATAATTCGTGATATCCCCTTCAAGCAGCGGAGGATGAGGAGGGGATACCGTTTGTTCCTGAGAAGGTTAAGTCGATATGTTCCTTTTGTATATGTATTTATATGTTTTTTTCATATACATTTGTTTGCTAACTGTCCTTGTATTTTGAAACAGGTTCCGCGAGAGACCGTGAACGGCATGGTGAGGACTTTGCGCGCTTCCTGAGCTACTTATCAGAGAGCCCTCATCACTTTGTCATGACGTAATCATCGGGTGGTCGCGGTAAGTTTTTTATTTTATTTATTTTTTTTAACGAAGTTATCACAGATTTTATGTATTAATCTTTGTTTGGATTTAGAAGGATGTGCAGCAGCCGTCTGGGAGTTGCTGAGCATCCTGACCTCCTTTGTATACATTTTCTTTTATTAGGAAACAAATGTACATTTTATTATTTTTTTTGTTGTACATATGACACGTTTTTGGAATATATATATGACATTATTAATTTCTTTTGTTTCCATGCATACTTTTTTTTTAATTAAAAAAATTAAAAAAAGTTTCTGAGGGAGGGAAGGGTTCCCGACTTACCCCCCTCGAAAAAAAACAAAAAGAGAAACAAAAAAAAGAAAGTAAAGAGGAAAGAAACACTAGTGGAAAAAATTCCATTTGTAACACCTTATTCGTAACAGGCAGTAATTTGCCTGTTACAATAAACCTATTCGTAAAAGGCAAAATATTGGTCCGTTACGAATACTATTTTTCGTAACGGACTATTATTTTTCCCGTTACAAATACTTTGTTGTTTGTAACGGGCACCAATTGCCTAATACAAATAGGTTATATGGTAAAAAAACCCTAGATGTCTAACTTCATTTTTCAGCAGCCGACCTAGCCGTCACTCATATCTCTCTCCTCTCTCTCTCCCCTCTCTCTTCCCTCTCTTTCTCTCTCCTCAGGTTTCAATGGCGGTTTTCATTGAACATAAAACAAACATTCAGATTTCCATTTAAATACAAAATCATCACTACAAAACCCTAATTTCCCAAATCCATCCTTAAATTGCAAACCCTAATTAAAATCAATCAAACTTAATCTCAAGCCCTTTCACCACGAATCCGACGAGCAAGATGAATATCCTTAGGCATAATAGTAACCCTCTTAGCATGAATAGCGCAAAGGTTAGAATCCTCAAACAAACCAACCATCAGCAGCCTCCTGAAGAGCGACAACGGTGGAGCTTTGGAAGCGAAGATTGGTCTTGAAATCCTGAGCAATTTCTCTTACAAGCCTCTGAAATGGAATTACTATTAATGGGATTACAATCCTGAGCAACATTGTTCTTGGTAATTTCCCCCTTTTTTGGGTTTCTGATTTGACGACTTGATTTTTTTTTTTTTTTTTTTTGTATTTTTGCAATTTTGATTATGATTTTGTTATTGTTTGGAGTTGTGATTAGGTGAGAAGGGAAGAAGGATTCGGGAGCTGAGGTTGATTTTGCAGAAAAGGCTTAATTTTCCTTGAAATTTGATGATTATATTGATGGGTCTGCTTCTTCGCCTATTTTGAATAAGTTGGCTCCAAATTCCTAGTAATTTATCTCATTATCCGTAATTTTTGTTGATTATAATGTTATGATTTTGTTGTTTTCTGATTGAAGGGTTTTAATTGTTAGTTTGACTTTGCTATAATTTGATATGGACAAGTGATGTGGGAAACGACAATGTTCTTTTTTTTTTTTTTTTTTTTTTAAGTTTACTTTGAGATTTGCTATAATTTGAGATGAACAAGTTTAGGTCAGTAGGAAGATCAGATTGAATATGGGTCATTGGTTGGCTATTGTAGACTTTTGTATGTGGCACTGGGAATGGAGATTGCGGCAATACCAATGTTTGATCACAAATTGAGAAATAAAATTATATTTAGAAGCTCTCAAAATGTTCGTGTTTTTTTTTTATTCATTTCACGCATGAATTGGGGTTTTTAAAGTTCACTATTCAATTCAAGGGATTAATTTTCATTTTAAGTTTGGAATTAACCAAAAAAATTAAGTTTGGAATTAACAAAATTTTTATATGAGCTTGCTTTGCTAAACATGTACTGTAGAAGACCCCCATTTGTTATTGTAAAGGAAAATGGAGGATGAAGTATAACAACTTAGTCAATTAGTAGGTACAGAGTTTCCTATATTCAACCTTTTTTTTTCTTTAATAAAGGCTTTGTTGTTGTTGGTGTTATTGGGATATGAATATGCAAGACTGTTATGCATCTTCTAGTGTCCCTTTCCAAGTTTCGAGTGTCTCTTTTTCTATGGGAATTAAATTCTCCTATTGCTATAATTTTTATGCCAATTTAGATTTATGTATGGGATTTCTGGGGAAGAGAGAAGGTCCATCCGTCCATGTGACTTAGACAGACAGGGCATAGGGTCATTGAAGCTTTGAGTTGAACCTTTGGGATTGGTGGTAGCATTGTGAGCTCTATGGAGTTTTGTTTTTTTAATAGTTTAAAAATGATGAATACACCCAGCTATGGATTGTTGCATTATACTATAATGTCATTGGGTTTGATTCAATAATTTTCAATTTTAAATTCGAGTCTATTCGATGTTGTTTTACCACCAGATTGAAGGTTTTATACTACCTGTGAAGTCATGCTGGGAAATTCTGTGTGCATATCCCACCACTGTAGTTACTAGTTAGATAATGATGCAGCTACTCTTTTACGGATTGTCAATGAGCTATCTTCTGACCTTCAGATGTTCCATAGTAGTTAGTTGTTTCAGCTATTGCATCTTCTAGGGATTGTCAATACACTATCTTCTAACATGTGAAAAACTTGAACCAGACCTTTATATATTTTTACTTTAGAGTCTGAAGTATTAGTGAATAATAGTGTGGTTGGATTAGTGGATTACTATGTAAAGGTCGTTCTAGCTATATAATAAACCCCTGATTCAATTGTCCTTAGCAGTTAGACATGCAAGGACAACCACATAGCCTATTTGGGAACATTGGTGCTCATATAGCACCTGTAAAGTGTAAATGGGTGTATTAGAGGCGTGGCTTGAAATTCTTATTTAATCATGGAGGATGTAGAAAAGGCTTTAGTGGTCAATACCTGTTAACATGGCTCAAGTATTCTTATATACTCCTATTTTCAATAGTTGTGAAGTATCTGATTCTGATGTGTGTTAGTAATTCACACGCTATAGTTATGGACGACGTTTCTTACATTTTGGAGCTTTTAAGATATTCGCTCTAGCATTTTTCTTTCTGGTTTTCATGTGTTTCACTTTGACAAGTTTTTAATTGTGACAGACTTTGCAACGTATGTTACATGTGCCTGACATATATACTAATGTTTAGCGGCTTGACCGCTGTTAGCTAATCTAATAGTGCTCTATTGTTTTGTGCATGTTTATTCACTTTCTATTTTAAATTTTCTTCCCTGGATTATCGCAATCTGTAGTGCAGGTGACAGAACTACAAACTTAATACTAAACATAAGAGGCTTTCGATCTTATCTATTTTTGTTACCCTTTCAAGTTACAATAGTCCTAGAAGAAGTGTTTTAGTTTCTATTCTAGGTCGTTTACTCTTTTAAGAGGAATTCCACTGGAGCTTTGGCTATAGCAAAAATTAACACTGCTGCATTTATTGAAAGAATATGACTAACGTGATTTCAAATTTTAGTCACTTGTGGGCTTGTAGCGAGTTAGAGACTCATTTGGTGCCTGGAATTATTGCATTCAAGCTAGCTTTCTATCGATTCTAATCATTATGTATTGTACTGAGGTAAGAATTTCTGGTTCATCCTATGCTATGATTTTCTCGTGTTGCACTCACCTTTCTCTATCTTCACAAATTGGATCTTCAATTTTGGTTAGTGCAAGGAAACTCTATCCACCCTATGAATATCTATATTGACTATATATATGAAACTATTCAAGTGCTTTGCTATTTTTTGCAGATTGAACTGATTCTGTCAGTCTTGTCAGCTGTTCTCAAGTTTTTTCCGGAGGAATGATGTGGAATGGCAAGGACCAATTTACTGATAAATTCTCCATATTCAATGGTACAGAGTACGAGTAGTCCTTTAATTTATTTACGTAGCTTTGTTGTATTATGAAGTCTTAACTTCAATATAACAGAATTAACCCTCTCTCGCGGTATTCTATTCAGGTGTGTATCACAGCGCGGGAGTTTATTGACTGCTCTTAAGGTCTTCCCGCCTCTCTGGTGTGGTCAATAAGGGCTAGAGACCCCCACAATTCTTTTTAATGAGGAAGATTTTTGGAAGATTGTTATTTCCTAAGGCTTAATTAGGGCATTTTGGTACAGATTGTAATGGTTATAGAGGGGTTCTGGCACTATTAGAGATGTTTGTCATTAAAATGCTTTTTTTTAAAAAAAGGATCTTTGTTTTAGTTTTAGTTATTGGGAAATAATTAAAGCAGCTTTTGCTGATTATATATTACTTGTTAATTATTAAGTGTATACTATACTTGTGTAATATATATATATATATATATATATATATATATATATATATATATATATATATATATATATATATATATATATATATATATATATATATATATATAAAATAATTGTGCAAGATTGTGCAAGCTAGCCGTCTAGCATGTGCTGGATTTTTTTTTTAATTGATCCTCACAATATTCGTAACGGGTGGAATCTGTCCGTTATAAATAACCCCGTTATTTGTAACGGGCACATGAAAAGCCCGTTAAGAATAATAGGTTATTCATAACGGGCACCTGAAAATCCCATTACGAATAACTTATTCGTAACGGGCACTTGAAAATCCCGTTATGAATAACGGGGTTATTTGTAACGGGCACCTGAAAAGCCCGTTACGAATAACCCATTATTTGTAACGGGCAACATAAATGCCCGTATGTTGCCCGTTACGAATAATAGGTTATTCGTAACGGGCTTTTCTAGAAAGGCCATCCGTAAGGGCCGCATACGTAACGGCCACTTCCCGTTACGGATGGGCAGTTTTTGCCCGTTACGGATGGCCTTTTTTCCACTAGTGAAAAAAGGGAAAGAAGAGAATAAAAATAAAAATAAAATAAAAAGGAAAATAAGAAAGATACAAATAATAAACAGAAAAAAAAAAAAGACACAAAAGTTAGCAAAAGGCAAGCGTATAATTAGTCTTAAGATTTCGTCAATATTCCGTCATTATGTAGTCCAAAATACGGAAATAAATCTAATTCACATGTCGCAAAAGACCAGACGCGCGCAACTGAATGAGTTGCGCGCGAATGTCACGCGAATTTAAATTGGTTGCATGAGTTGCGCGCGACACCTGCTGGTGAACTTTCTTTTGAGCGAAAATTTCCAAAATTTTTACCTTCTTAGGTCTATTTAAACGTGGTTTCGTGTAGGCTTTTGTTCATCTTGTATTCATTCGCTTAGTGATATCATAAGAAACTAAAAAGAATTAATCTCTCTAAATTCTCTCTTCTTATTTTTTTTAATTAAACAATGGTGAAAACCTTTGAACAACGTTTTAAGCAATGGGTCACTTCCCTATCAACCGAAGACAAATTAGCTTTCAAAATTTACCACCTAGACCCTCTATTGAACTACATGTAACTTGTTTGGGGTAATTTTACCCTGACACGTGGTCCAGTCAGAGAGTGACACATGTCACCTTAGGGTTAGTCCATATAGGACCAATCCCTGTTTGACACGTGGCCTCCCAAGGAAATGGAAAAAAGGCGGCCTTCATAGCCCAAACCCCGAGAAAGCCGCAATGCGGCACAGCCCACCAATGATTAGGGCTTGATGACCTAATCAGGGGCACAATTCCCGAGGACCCTATAAATAGGGAGATTTCCTCCTTTTGGAGGCACGTTAAACCATTTATTACACACCTTTACTCTTTGATAAAGACATCTCAAGCTTGGAATCCGAGAAGATCCCCACCTAAATTTCCGCACCTTTTTACTCCTATTCAAGTTACTAACTTGACCGTCGGAGGCGGAGCTCCAACCACCTGGGGTCTCCGTTGTTTTGCAGGTACAACTCACGCGTGGATCAGACTTTGTGACGTAACTCTCCCAAGGGACAAAAACACCCAAAACATTTGGCGCCGTCTGTGGGGAGAGTACCTCAAAGATGGTTCAAGAGTCTGTACCACCTCTTAAGCGTCTGGGCGACGACCCAGAAGTTTTCACTGACCAAGAGGATAAAGATCCTCAGGTTGAAACTTATATAGCCGATGATGGCTCCCTGATAACCAAGCGCATCCGGCCCAGAGACACTCTGGAGCGGGGTGCCAGCCAGGCGGGTACAAATCGACCCCCTAAGCAGCCGGAAGGGGAAACTCATACGGCCAGTGGATCAGCTCCCGTCACTCGAGATGAACTCATGAAATTCATGACAAGTTTCAAGGGTGAAATTAAGGATCTGATCACCAAGAGCAAGGTTGGCCCAAGCAAGGGTCAGTCGGCAAAAAAGACTCCTCTTGAGAAGCGGAAGTTAGTCAGAGATTGGCAGCCAACTCCTCATCCAAAGGAGAAGGCAGCCGGGACCATTGATTGGTCCAAGATTCTTCTGCCTGAGAGGAATGCCAACAATCCCCGCCGGACTCAACATCCAGTGGGAAGCAAAAAATCAACTCTTGACGCCCGGGAGATCATCACCCGCAAGAGAAATAAACAGTTGTCTGAGTCGGCTTCTACGTCGAACTTTCCAGACAGCTTCAACAACACTTCTGCATGGAATGTACCTTCTTTGCATGAGAGCCAAACAGGCGGTAATACCGTCCATTCTGGGCCTCAGATGATTGGGAATGCACCGTATGACCCTCTTATGTCTATGGTCAGTATTCTGCCTATTTCATGCAGCCGACCCTCTTCGGAGGTCAGGCGGCATACAACATCGTCCAGCCACTGGACTGGCAGCTTCGTCTGCTCTGCCTGGGTGAACAACCTTCTGCGTTCACCCGGGAGATAACCGAGGCGGCACAGCCGGCCAAGGTTAAAAATGTGTTGGTAGGCACCTATGACGGTACCTCCAACCCGGGAGATCACCTCATGGCTTACACCAACCTCATGTACTTACAGGGGTTGGATGATGCCGCTTGGTGTCGATGCTTCCCGGCTACATTGAAGGGCATTGCCCAACAATGGTTTGGCAACTTGCCAGCCGGGTCCATTGATAGTTTCAGGAAGCTTGCCATCCTGTTTGCTTCTAACTTCTCGATGAAAATCCTTGCGAAGAAAACAAGTCTAGACTTGAGCACCATTAAGCAGGGGGAGAGAGAAGGATTACGCTCCTATGTCAAGCGGTTCAATCTGATCAGAATTCATATTCAAGGACTGTCTGACGAGGTAGCTTTTACAGACTTTTTCAAGGGTCTGCGAGACGGGTCGACTTTCAAGTTCGACCTAGTTAGAAAAGGGGCTTTCACTTTACAGGCGGCCCTGAGGGAGGCGGAAAGCTATATTCAAGCAACTGACCTCTGCTCACCTGGTAACCAGTCAGACTCTAAGAAGTCTGATAAGCAGAAAGACAGCCGGCCAAGAAAAAAGAAGAGAGCAAGAAGAGAAAAGAAGTCTGGGCGGTTAGTGACTCTCACCAGCCGTCCTAGAAGAAGAAAAAAGAGTTTAAATCGTACGTCCCCAAGTACGAGTTTAACAAGGACTCTAACTCCATCCTCATGGAGATAAAGGACCAGCTGACCATTGAAAAGCCGAATCCAATGAAGAGTTCCATCCAGTCACGGAACAAGAATAAATTCTGCCAATACCATGAGGAAGTTGGCCATGACACCAACGACTGCTTCAGCCTTCAACGGGCGTTGGACCGTCTGGCTGACAAGGGGATGTTAAAGTCCTATATCTCTAAGTCCAAAGGGACTAATAAGAAGAACCTGGGGCAGTCGTCTAAGACACCCCATCCTGCTAGTAGTTCGGACACTGATAAGGAGCCGGTCTACACCATAGCATGCGGGTTCTCATGTAGTGGCCCTACCATCCAAGACACCAAGAGCCATCTTTGAAAGATGGACAATGATGATGATGAGCAAGCGTCTGCTAGCTCCTCCTTCCCAGACGTTCTAATCACTGAGAAGGACCGGGGCAACGTTCGTCGTCCACATGACGAACCAGTCGTCATTGAATGTAAGGTCGCCAACCAGCTGGTTGGGCGAATCCTTATTGACACCGACAGCTCGTCGAACATCATCGGTCTCCGATGCCTATAAAAGCTGAAATACAATGTCAGCAACATGCATCCGGTTACAAACCCCCTGTTTGGCTTTGGGGGTGGAATGGTTTACCCAGTCGGAAGGGTTGATTTACCAATCCGACTGGGTGAGAAAGGAAAAGGACGACACCTGGTCGTCAAGTTCTTGGTCGTTGAGGAGCTGACCGCCTATAACATTATTCTGGGCTGGCCAACCCTCAACGAAGCCAAGGCTGTAATCATCCCTTCTCTCATGCTCATCAAGTATGAGAAGGATGACAACTCTGTTGTTTCCTTGAATGGGGATCAAAAGACGGCCCGGAAGTGCTACCTCTCAGCCGTCAAGGATATTGTGGCCCTAGACAGCCAAGGGCAGGAACTAATAGACCTTGACAATGTCAAGGATGCCACCCCAGCCCCGGCCCCACCAGTAGCCGAGAAGAAAAGAAAGGCCCCTCTGCTGGTGGAGGTGGAGAAAGAGAAAAAATAGCAATCACTGATCGGGGAACGGTCAGATAAGCTCCGTCCCCAAGCGGCTGGAGAAAATATTGATATACCTCTGGACGACAACCGTCCAGAGCGTACTGTAAAGGTTGGGACGGTTGCTTATGCTAAGTTGGGTGTAGATTTGCACCTTCTGTTGAAAGAATTCAAAGACGTTTTTGCCTTTGAAGTGGAAGAGATGCCAGGCGTCAGCCCGTCCGGCAAAAGAAAAGAAATCACGGCGAGGAAAGAAGTTAGGCGGCAGCTGCCGAAGTAATAAAGCTGCTGGACGCTGGGTTCATTCGGCCATGTAATTTTCCCGAGTGGGTGGCCAATGTTGTGCTTGTAAAGAAGCCGAATGGGACCTGGCGTATGTGTGTTGATTACACAGACCTCAACAAGGCGTGTCCCAAGGACAGTTATCCGCTTCCAAAGATCGACAGCCTGGTCGATTCTACAGCCGGCCACGCCTTGATGAGCTTTATGGATGCCTATTCCGGCTTCCATCAGATACCCCTGTGGAAAAAGGATCAAGAGAAGACAGCCTTCGTCACTGATCAGGGGTTATTCTGTTATACTGTGATGTCGTTTGGCTTGAAAAATGCGCCTTCCACTTTTCAACGGATGATTAATACGGTCTTCATTAATCAAATCGGGAGGAATGTGGAGGCGTACATTGGCGAAATGATAGTCAAATTCAAGCAACAGACGGATCACCTTGCTGATCTTCGAGAAACATTCACCACCCTCAGGCGGCACAAGGTCATGTCAAATCCTAAGAAATGCGTCTTTGGTGTTGAGTCTAGGAAGTTTCTCGGATTCCTGATTGATCAAAGGGGGATAGAGGCTAACCCCGAGAAGATACAGGCGGTGATTGACATGAAGTTACCCCGCACTGTCAAGGAAGCACATAGACTAACTGGTTGCTTGGCGGCACTGGGGAGGTTCCTCAGCCGGTCAGTTGACAAATGTCTTTATTTCTTCCAAGCAATCAGGAAGAAGACCATATTTGAATGGGGGGATGATGCTGAGGTGACCTTTCAAAGGCTAAAAGAGCACTTGCACTCCTTGCCGAGGCTCGTTAGTCCTCTGCCCAGAGAGACGCTGTACATGTACTTAGCCGCCTCAGATCACGCCCTAAGTGCCGTTCTCCTTGCTGAAAAAGACGGCATTCAGCTCCCGGTCTATTTCATTAGCCATGTCCTTAAAAATGCTGAACTCCGGCACCCCATGGTTGAAAAATTTGGCCTTGCTCTGTATATGGCATTCAAGAAGTTGAAGCCTTATTTTCTGGCACATCCGGTGGTGATATACACCGACCAGCCACTTAAACCGCCAATGTCTACCTTAGATTCATCCGGCAGAATGCTTAAATGGGCTATTGAAATGCAAAGTCTTGAACTCACTTTCGAACCAAGAAAGGCAATGAAGGGTCAGACGTTTGCCGACTTCATTGTTGAAATGACCCGTCCGGTGGCTCCGGATAATCTTGATCAGGTTTGGAAAGTGTATGTAGACGGGAGCTCAACAAAGAACGGCTGTGCTGCAGGCGTAATCTATGAATATCCGGAAGGAGATAAATATGAGTATGTACTACGGTTCAAATTTCAGGCCTCAAACAATGAGGCAGAATACGAAACCCTGCTGGCTGGAATTCGCATGTGTAAGGCAGTAAGGGCAACCAAAGTTGACGCCTACTCTGATTCTCAATTGGTCGTTAGCCAGTACGAAGGTACATATGAGGCTACCCATCCGACAATGATCAAATATCTTCAGGCGGTGAAAGAAGACGCTGGGACACTCGAAGGGTTCACTTTGAGCCAAGGGCCCAGGTCTGATAACAACCAGGCAGATGCCTTGTCCAAATTAGCATCTTCCGCCTGTTGTGATACGCCTCGGTCAGTCTTTTGGGAAGTTTGGAAAAAAGAAGCATTTATGAAGAGCCCATTGGAACTCTGGACCGAAGCTCTACCTGGATGGATGGCATCCGGGCTTACTTGACAGACGGCACGCTCCCTGATTTGCCACAGGAGGCAGCCGTCATGAAAAATAGAGCGGCGAACTTCGAGATAAGAAACGGAGAACTCTTCAAGGCGGGGTTTCTGAAGCCTCTTCTGAAGTGTGTTACCCCAGAAAAGGGGAAGGAAGTTCTCGAAGAATTGCATGCGGGGTACTGCGCCTCCCACATAGGCGGCAGATCCCTAGCCATCAGAGCCAAGCGACACTACTTTTGGCCTACCCTTGAGGCAGACGCCAAAGAGATGGTGAAGAAATGTGACCAATGTCAGAAATTTGGCAAACTTATTCACCGATCGGCTACTGATCTGACGGCTTTCCACAGCCCAGTCCCGTTTGCAAAATGGGGCATGGACATTTTAGGTCCTTATACGCCTGCTCCAGGCGGAAAACGTTGCAATCTAGTGGATGTGGATTACTTCACCAAGTGGGTGGAGGTGGAGGCGGAGGCGGTCAAGAACATCAAGACTAAGGATGTCATCTCTTTTATTTGGAAGAACATCATCACCCGGTTTGGGGTACCTATGTCTATGGTGTTTGATAATGGCCCTCAGTTTGATACGCCTCAGCTCAAGACTTGGTTGGGGGATCAAGGGATCTCCAACTATTTTGCATCAGTCGGCCGACCCCAAGCAAACGGCCAGGTTGAAGCCTTCAACAAACTCATCTCGGACGGCATAAAAAAGAAAATTGAAAGAGCCGGTGGCTTATGGGCAGAAGAATTGATTTATGTCCTATGCGCCATCCGGACAACAGCCAAAGGGTCAACCGGGGAAACCCCATTTCTCATGGTTTACGGTGCTGAAGCCGTCTTGCCCATCGAACATTACGAGCCTACCCTCAAAGTAATGCTCTATGATGAGGAAGCAAATTGGGAGGCCATGCGTCTGGCTTTGGACTCTCTCCCAGAACGCAGGGGCAATGCCGCCTTGCGTCACGAGATATACCGTCTGAGAATGACAAGAGCCTACAACAAGAAAGTGCACAAGCGCCCTTTGAAAGTTGGCGACTCTGTGTTACGAAAAATGGAGGCAACCGGTAGGGCCAACAAGCTTGGAAAGCTGATTCCAAATTGGGAAGGCCCCTACCGGATCTATGAGGAAGTTAGAAACGACACCTACCGCCTGGAAACCCCAAACGACAGGCGCCTGCCTAGGACTTGGAATGTAGACAATTTGAAAAAGTACTACTTCTCAGTTGTAAAATTTTGTAAGCAAGAAGTCTATTAATGAGAAATCGCTTTTTGTTTTCAATTATGTTTTCCTTTTTCAAGTTTTAAGTCCGTCTGTGAAATTCACAGGCGGCCCAATTGGTGAAGTCTCTAAGTTTAAAACTTAGTAGACGATTCAGCGTTCATTTTACATGAGGCCACTGGCCGGATAACTAAGGTAGGCCCAATTGGTGAAGTCTCTAAGTTTCGTGGGTGGGGGAAGGGAGGGAGAGGTGTTTCGACAGGTGAGAGTGGTGGTCGGGGGGGTGGGCGCAGTTTTCCGGCTGGGTGGGGGGTGTTTTCGGGTGGGGGAGGGCTGGTGGAAGGGGTGGGGGAGGGCCGGTGGTTTCGAAGGAGGGAAGCTTTTTTTTTTTTGGTTTTTTCTTTTTAATTTATTTTATATTTTTTAATTTATTTTATTTTTGGACCAATGACAAGCTGACACATGTTATGATGGCCTCTTATTAAAGGTTGTTGACTTCTGTTGACCGGTTTGGAATTGAAGAAAAAGAAGACCCCCAAAAGTTCGAATTATTTCAGAATAATTTAAAGTTGGGATTATTGTACCAAAATTGATAAACGTTGGGATTATTTTATCTAATTTTTCCTTTATAATAAAAAAAAGGATATTTGTCGACAAATAACACTATCTATACGGTAAGTCTAGACAAAAGTTCCAAACAAATAAGACCTAATTCCCAAATGTAACCAAATGAGTCCTTTCTTATAAAAAAAAAAAAAATTCATGAAATAAGACCTAAGTTAATCACTTTGATTAAATTATTCTTTCTCAAATAATGTTGGGTGGTTTGTACGGCGATCTTCCGCCGCCGTCGTCAACTACGGAGGATGAAAAACCCGCTAACCCGTCGGCTAGCGCTGTATGGTCAAGCAGCGCAAAGATGGCTCCTCCGACGCTTCGAAAGCCAGCGTTCACTTCCCCGCCTTCTATCATCCGATCTCAGGCGATTATCAGCAAGCCCAAACCAATTAAAACCCTACCTGCGGAAGACCCTCCATCAGAGGCCCTGCAACCGGCATTGGTGGGGGTGACTTCATCCGTAGTTGAGGAGTACGACCCAGTGAGACCCAATGATTACGAGGAGTATAGAAGAGAGAAGAAGAGGCGAGCGCGGGAGGCGGAGCTGAAGCGGGAGCTCGAGAGGCGGCAGCAGGAGGAAGAGGAGAGAGAGGAGAGGAGGGAGAGGGATAAGGATAAGGATAGGGATGAGAGGGATAGTAAAGTGGGTATTTCTGGGGAGGAGGCGTGGAGGCGGCGGACTGCAATGAGTAGTAGTGGTGGTGGTGGGCAGCCGCCTCGTTCCCCGTCTCCTCCGGGTGGGAGTGTGGATGGGTTTGCTATTGGGAAATCGGATACAGTTGGATTGGGTGTAGGGGCGGGAGGGCAAATGACCGCGGCACAGAGAATGATGGCGAAAATGGGGTGGAAGCAAGGCCAGGGTTTGGGGAAGTTGGAGCAAGGAATAACTACTCCTTTGATGGCCAAGAAAACTGATAGGAGAGCTGGGGTTATTGTCAATGCTAGTGAAACTAAGCAGCAGCAGCAGCAAGA
The DNA here is from genome assembly GCF_948465745.1 of Chenopodium album. NCBI lineage: Eukaryota > Viridiplantae > Streptophyta > Magnoliopsida > Caryophyllales > Amaranthaceae > Chenopodium > Chenopodium album. The sequence continues at coordinate 44,936,632 of NC_137839.1, forward strand.
GAAGAAGGTAAAGAGTGTCAACTTTAACGGGCCGCCTACCCGAGTTTTACTTCTGAGAAACATGGTATGCAATCTACCTTCCCCAACTCGTTTAATGAAATATGTTTATTCTGCCTGTGTATCCCTGATTATAAAGTCAAAGATGATATGCTATTCCTCCTGTCTGACGCCATTGTCGAAAACACACAATAATCATTATATTGCATTCAATCAATCAATCACTATAATCATTATATTGCATTGTAGGCGGTAAAAGATGTAGCTTTCTAATGTGCATTATGTTTGTCTTGAGTCCCTTTTGATGAATTTGCACATTTGACTTTGATCGTGTTCGGAACTAGTTTTGAGTGGTTTGACCAATTCAAACCGCTACTTAATAAAAAGTTTAAGTGTATAGCACGAGTAATGTAGGAGCTACTACCATAACCATCAACTACCCCCACAATGCATTTTGCCAAACATGGCCTTAAAAGCTACTGTGTTGAATAATAAAGTTCATGGTAAAAGATTTAAGTTGTTTGGTTCGTCCGTTGTGACTAGTAGATTGGCCCAATACTTTATCCTTCACTAGAATTATAACTCTAATTAATAGATTATTGGATTTAATATGAACTTTGATTTAATAAGTTTAATTAGGTAATCAATATGTTTAGCCAGAAACAGCTATTGCTTAATAAGTCTAATTAGGCATTTGGGCTTATAATCCTATAGAGTTGCACACGCAAGTATGGACTATGCTAAATTAGAATTGAGTGGGCCAAATGAAACAAAGCCTTGCAACGCCCTAGGTTCCGTGCGTGAGAGTGGCTATGCAATTATGTCAATAAAGGAAGAACAAGTCTCCTTTGATAAATGTCGGTTAAGAAATAATATCTTTAGATGTATTGAATATTATTGATTTGAATAAGATTTACATTTTCATCCCCGTGAGAATGAGAAAGAGAGGTTAATCTACGGCTTGATTGTGCGTGTGCCTGCTGTTAGAGGGATTGCAATTGGGATACTTCAATCTTCATCAAAGAGGCATGTACCAAAAGCCAAATTAATAATATTATTAGGTTTATAATTAATGTGTATAACTTGTATATGTAATTAATTCAAATCTTAAATGTGGTATCAATAGCCTTCTTAAACATTATTTTTTAGTCTAATTATAAATATATCGTTCAAATTATGTGATATTCAGTGTATTTAAAGGTGTGCCTAGGCACTAAATGATTAGGGTTATCCGCTGTTGGCGAGGCTCATGAATTCATCAAGGCGTGCGGGAGGCACACTTAAGGTGCATTTGTGGAATGCATAAGCAAGTTTTCGTAGTTGTTTATTGTGCACCTCGCTTTAAAGAGGCACATCAAAGCGCGTCATTTCCTCTATGGCTTTATCATCTCATTGAGCCTGAAGCATTTTTATACATTGGTGATATTATTAATTGATCTAGTTATTAATACTGGCCAGCAAACAAAACTAGAATAATCTGCTATTGACGAAATAGTAGAAAAGGAAATTCGGATTTAAAATCATTATTGAACTATGGTACCGCATAATTAGATATCGATAATTAGTGGATTGGAATTATATAGTAATAATTAGTCCAAATAGGTTTTGATATAAATATATTTTGTAGAAAAACATCTAAAGAATCTATACACACATTGACTATGATTCTAATGGGACTATTAATATACCTTTTGATGTGTGCCTTTTTTGGTAGGGATTCGATTGGTTTAGGATCCAATTGCAATCCCTCTAACGGCTTGTAAACACACTATATTGCCACAAGAAACGTGACAGCCTATATTAATTGGAAGAGGAAGATTCTATTTCTCGTATGTCTAATTGAATTTACCAATTTTCTATATATCTAATTCCGTATTATTGCTTTACCAACATTTTATTTAATCAAGGAAGACTTATTTTTCCTTTATATACATGGTTGGACTACCACGCCCACCCGTGATGGCCTTTTTTCATTTGGCCACTCTATACTAATTGGGCTCGGTCCATCTTGTACGTGCGTAAGATCAGTTTAAGTTAATCCGTAAGCCCAATTACATTAAACTTACTATTCAACTGTAGTTTCTTGTTAAGCATATTGATTATTAAATTGAAGTTCGAGTATAGTCCTATAAACTATTAATTAGAGTTATGTACATTGTTTAATGACTATAATTTTATAAACTTCCACTTGTACTTTAAACAAATGTACATAGCTATTCCCTCTTATTGTCTTTATTTTTATTTAAACATAAGCTAAAATTATCATGTATTTTTATCTATAACCCATGAGTTAAACCATCAAGACAAATATTTATTCAATATTCTATTTGAGTGCGGGTATGTATTTTCCAGTTGAAAACAAATAATGAACTACTTAGATATGCAACATTCTATGATAGTTTAATGAGATAAGTTTGTGAAATTTAATTCTTACAACATTCTATGATGGTGGTATGTCCAATACAAGTTCTTATTTAGTATCCATGCAATTGATTTATGACAACTTCATCGACTAGCCCATGATACAACACTATAAAATAACATGAAAACCAGTCCATTTAAAGATCATTATTGTCCATTTTCAATGATTTAGGTTAGGAACTTCTTTACTCTAAAATCTCCTGTTCACTTTATAAGGTTTTTTCATTTAAGACATCATCTCAATGACCTATTTGAAATTTACAGATTAAATTTGGACATTAATTTAATACTAAACCAAGATTAAATGACATTGAACTTTAAGTTCATTAAATGATAAAAAAAAAAATATAACATAGATGTTTTACCATTATAACTACGAGTTATAATCTAGATTGTCTCTAGAGATTTAATCCATATCTTCATATATGCTTAATTTTAATTTCTAGATTAAGGTATAAGCTAAAGTGATTCGGTTATACAAGTTAGCAACTTTGCCATTTAGGTGTTTCTCTTGCAACTCTTAAATTGTAAACTCAAGGACGTGAAATTTTCACAGAAGATCCATTGGATTTGATGTGCTCCCTTTGCTTCTTGACTTAAACGATGAATCCACTAATAGTCTCAAATTGGAAATAGGGAATAGTTGAGTTGATACTTGTTTAGGGTAACATCGAGTTCAATAATGAATATTTAAATCCAAATTTCCACCTTTGTTGAATCTTTAACAAGGTATTCTATGAATTATGCTAAGCTTTGCTCATCTTTCCTTTCAGACCAAATGTATAAGATGAAGTTTGCTTTGTTATATCTTTAACAACCAAATCATCTTCTACTACGATACATTTTTCTAGTTCGTTCAAGGTACTTTACGAATGTTCTTGGCTACACTGCAGTGCACCTTACCTAGATATGCATGGTTTTGACATAGAAGGATATCTTCATTGACATGTACTACAAAGGACATAAAATTACCCCCACTAGCCTTGGTATCACAAAAATTCCCAAAGCATTCCTTTTGAACTATAAATTACTTTAACTACTTGTTTGAAGTGTAAAACTTTAACTCCTTAATGCTTAAATTAATCCAAAATGGATTTTAAAGCTTGCATTCCTTCCTATCATATGATCAGTTTGATTAACAAAGCCCTTTTGGTATATCATATACATTATGCCTCTGAAATTCCATTGAAGATGGCTTTGATATCCGTTGCTTAGTTTCGTACAGTTTTGTACATATGACAACTTGCAATTGTCGAATGTATATAGATAGGTTCTGGCATAGGCGCATAGCAAATGATGAAAAGGTTTCAATAAATCCACTTGGTGAATTTTGTCCGTAATATTTAACAAAGCTAGCTTTAAAACATAAATGTTTTTGTTTTGCTAAACAAGCTTTTCACTTTATCTTAACAACTCCATTTTCAGCCAAGTTAAACTTTGAAATTTCAAATATGGATTTCATCTTAGATTTCATGGCTTTAAGCCATTTGGAGTTTGTATCATCAAAACTTTCTTAGAGGTATAAGGTTCATACTTTCTAGAAGTAAGATTTCATAGCCTTTCGGTCAAGAATACATAGGTGTATCCTTGTCACCAGTGTTTGAAAAGTCTAAGGCATAAAGGATCATGCTCCTTTTATGGTCTAGGTGCGGTTTTTTTCTTAATAATTGCAACACTTTCCTTTTTTGTGCGTTTCATGATAATTGCAATACTTCCTTATTTGATAAAAACCATCTAATACTTTACTATTTCTCTCTCTTTCCAACCCCACTTACACTACTTTAAATTCCCTTTTTGAACCCTACCCAGCTACCTTATGATTTTCTAAAAACTTTGTGCCCACCCTACTATTGCGATTATTATGAAATGGAGGGAATATTGCTTATTATATGTGCTTCACTTCAACGAGGGGCGTCTTAGGTGTAAGGAACTCTGAAACGCGTTGGTGTGCCTTAAGCCTTTTTTACTAGTCTTTTGACTTGCCTCTATGTCTTCCAAATCTTCATGGAATTTTTGAAACTATGGAATTCTTCTCAATTGAGCTTGTGTTAGGAGTTTCAATCCCATTTCGGGTTGTTGCCCTTCTCGAATATCATCGACATGCAAGACATGCAATTTTACCTTGTGATATTTACTTTTTACTTTTGGAATGGATAAAGTATAAAACTTATGCTAGTTTGATAGATTTAGGGGAGTTAGAATTAAATTTTGGAGGCTGCTAATGATTTCATCAATAGCTCAATAGGAGCATTGTACAATTGGTGAATATCGCTATTGTGGAAGCTGATATCGAGTTTAACGTTTTATAGTCTTGGACACCATGGGTTGCGTAGTTGCCAATCTTGCCATTCAAAGTTATTTGCTAGATATGATTGTTTTTGCTGTCACACACACACACACACACACACATTTTTATGTTATGGAGATGCCTTCTTGTCTTTTGCTTGACATGTGTTGATCAGTTATCTAGTAGTGGTCTATTCCTTGGAATTAGTGATGACTTCCATTGGCTACTGAATTGTAATATTTTTCCATTTTTTCTATCTAATAGCTATTGTAGATAAGTATGTTTGAGCTCTTATACTCATATATTTTTGCTGATAACTTGTACCAATACGATTTATTTGTTGATGCTTCATTATTATTTTTCAAGGGGTTAAACATTTAATTTCAACATTTTTATAGGAAGTAATGGTGTTCTGTCCAATCTGGGACATTTCAATATGCTACAAGGTAGTCAAGTTGGTGATGATCTTGATGATTTTGTATTATGTTCAATAAATTCTTTTCTATGCTTTAAACTATTCTCTCTAGGTTGTGGTTCTAGTATTGTATTACCATGAATGCTTGTTATAATTAGCATCTATAAGAAATCAATATTAGGGGAAGGGTATGTTAGTCATAGCCTGTTAGTAGTAGCCTGGGGAACAAACTAGAGATTTGTTAAGAGGGATTTTCTACAAATAGACCTCATTAGGAGGACTTAAGATATGTTGAAAATATTGTGAAGTTTGATATTGGGAGAGAGTGAGCCTCTTAAAAGCTCATGTTAGGAGAGCATCCACCTCTCAAAAGTGGAATTATCGTTCAATTTAGTGTAATTCACATATTAATACTATAATCATCATCTTCCTTCTTAATTTTTGCCATTGTTAGTACTGTAATCAAACTAATCTCTAGCAGCATCATCCTAAAATTCCTAGTGGACATCTTTCTTGTGTTTAGAGCTAAACATAATTAGCATTTAGTTTTGTAGAGCTCGACATGGATAATTTAGAAGACACTTTTATTGATCTCATCTAGGAAGAGGGTTGCCTGATTCTATCTGAATGTAATTAGGATTGTATTGCGTAAGATCACATTTTAGTATCTATGGTTTGCTGTTAGAGGCTATAGAAGTTTATAGAGCTTTACATTTGATTCCAATTATGGGCCATGTGAAAAGAAGGGAATCTAGAGAGAGAGGAACGTGGTGAGTACTCACACCCACCACCATCACCACCCAAATTCACCTGCAAACTAAATCCACCCATCAAGAGAGAGGAATTCTAACCACTGTTATATCCACAAGCTAAAATGCATCCCAATATATAAAGGTTAAGCCACATGTCACCTGCTTGTAATAAGGTTAATTATAGAAAGGGCCTTGGGACCTTCTCAACAAGCCGCTGCACTACCTCCTCAGCTAACTTCTGAGTTAATGCTGGATGTTGAACCAGAGTCCTTACTGGGGGTCAGAAACAAAGCAGGAACTGGAAGTGTTACTAAAATGGAAGCAACTACCAGAGTATGAGGCCACATATGAAGATATGGACTACTGAGGCCTCTGTTACATGGACTCGGCAAAAATCATCACGTACCCGTGTCGACACGACACGACACGGACACGGGTGCGAAATTCGTGTCCGACTCACCTGATTGCACTCAGACACGGCAGTTTCAGTTGACAACTAGAGCTTTATGTTCTTGAAGCTTCAAAAATGGCAGCAAGCTTGAGCAAAAAGACCGTTCAAATTTACACCATTTAAGAGAAGAGATAGAAGAGAGGAGAGAGAAATCAGAAATTTATGGTTGAAATTAAATGTTTGACTGACACTAGACCCAAATAACTTTCTTTCTTTTTTTTCTTTACCGTGTGGACCCACACTCCACTATCTCAATTCAATTTTTTATTTTTAATGTACTCCCTCATTCACTCATTGTAATACTTGTATTCCTCGTGTCCGATTACACTACAAATTATTTTATTTTTTGTTCAGTATTGATAAAAACATACGAGTATAAAATTATAAAACTATAACAAATGAAAGTGCCGTGTCCCCGCACCCGTGTCCAAATATAGGACAGAGTCCCCGTGTCCTAAAATTTTGGAAATTGACGAATTGGACACTCGGACACGTGTCCGTGTCCAACACACGTACCCGAGTCCATGTAACATAGACTGAGGCAATGACACTCAGATTTCCAGATTTTTACCTTGAAGACAAGGTGAAGCTTTGGGCCGGGGTAAGGCAAGGAACCAGAAGCCTTCTATTCTATTCACCTATTTTCACAAGAATGGCGCCAAAGGTGGTTAAAACTACCTAAGGGTAGAGTAGTTATTTAACACTAGTTTGTTATGAGATGCCTGGGAAGAGGAGTTTGTTATGGGAAGCTTGGGAAGTAGTGAATTCTGTTATGAGTTCTGTTAGAGGCCTTTAAATATAAATACGTTGTACTTTGCTGTTTGGGGGTAAGTTGAATATCCTTTTGGAATTTTCCTCTTTATTTTTCCTTGTAGGAGAGCCTTACCTCTCGAAAGTAAGGAGGTTGTATTGTGTGATTACTTGGATTATCAATAGAATTCACTGTCCTAATTTTGTTTTCTCTTTACTCTGTCAATTATTTCCTGTTCTCCTCTCCAGTTTCCAGCATCTTTATAGAAAAGAAAATAAACAACATTGATGCAATATGACTGACATGATTGAATCCAACTTAACAGTGTGCTTGCATTGCTGGTTTAATATCAGAGATGACTTCATGAAAATAATGTTTCAAAGGACTGTTTTGACATTTAAAGAAGATTTTAGAGAAGTTTGGGGTGAAACTCTGCGAGTTGGCGACTATATTATAAATCTGCTTTTTCTGGTTAAAGTCTTGTTAATCCCCTTCTGTTTTATATTATAGTGTCAACATATTGTGGAGAATAACCTTAATTGAAATACAATCATTGATTAACCTTCAGAATTAAATGGTTCTTTGTAAGATGTCACTGACCTGATACTGTTTTATGCTTTTATGTAGTGCCTAAAATATTGGTGACAGAGTAACAATTCCCTGCATCTTTTATTCACAATGTTCCGAGACATTCTGTATACCTTTATTTTATTTTTTTTTGTTATCTCACTTGTGTGATAATAACCACTTTCTCATTTCACTTATGGTTATTGAAGGTTGGTCCTGGTGAGGTAGATGATGAATTGGAAGAAGAAGTAGGATCGGAGTGTGCAAAGTACGGAACAGTTACTCGGGTGCTTATATTCGAAATCACGGAGTCCAACTTCCCATCTGATGAAGCTGTGAGAATTTTTGTGCAGTTTGAGAGATCAGAGGAAACAACCAAGGCTTTAGTTGACCTTGATGGCAGGTTTTTTGGAGGGCGAGTTGTACGTGCCACATTTTATGATGAAGAGAAATTCGGCAAAAATGAATTAGCTCCGTTACCAGGAGAGGTTCCTGGATTTTAAGGATTTCGCAAGTGTAGGCTGGTCCAGAAGGTGCACACTAATTTATCAACTTTTTGTAATTTGTCAAAATAGGCTGTTTCTTGTGTAAAAAAAAAAAAAAAAAAAAAAAAAAAAAAAAACTTGCTTTTACTTTAATTAGCTCTTATTCGTAGTCATAACTGTTAAATCAATTTATTTACCTATTTTATACAAGAGTTATATATGCAATTCAGGCTTTTTTTTATCAATTGCTTCCTAATTGTTTCTGAGTCATTTATTTATTAGGAAAAATTGCCCTGATTGATTTCAATTTTACATAGTCCGTCAATAATAATCCCTACTTTTGATTATTCATTATCACTCCCAACTTTGTATGGAATTAATTTCTATTGCATCCAAATGCCTTGAAACTGGTTCAAGAGGTAAATTTTGCTAACTTGTGATTGGTTGCACACGTGTCGCAATTTGTTAGGTTCAAAATATATAAAAAAAAAAAAAAAAAAAACCACATCCACTTCCACCACCACCTCCACCCTCAATCTCGCCGGAACCTAGAGGTGATTAACATTGGCCCACCCCGCTAGCCTGGCCCGATCCGGCCCGAAAATAGGGCGGGTTTGGGCAAGCATTAAAACACATTTTTAGTTAAAAAGCCCGAACCTAGCCCGAAAAGCCCATTTTGGCTCCACAAGCCCGCTACTTTTTTACCGGTTTGGGTAAGAAAAATTGTGTTAAGGCCCGGCCCGGCCTGATTTTTGATCACCTCTACCGGAACCCTAACCCCAATCCTCAATTCCACAGGAAAACAATCGGCCAACCTCCGACTTCCACCAAAAACCACCGACCATCCTCCACCACCCATCCCCGACCCTCGAAATCACCCACACAGTCGGTTTTCGTGGATGATTGCCGGGGAAGGGGGTGAAATCGAGGGTGGGGAAAAGGAAAGGGGTGAGTTTCGAGGGAAGGGGGAAGGGGAAGGTTGGGCGTTGCTTTCCGGCAGCGGGGGAGGGGTTTTCGAGGGTGGGGGAAGGGAAGGGGGGTTGGGCGCCGTTTTCCGGCAGCGAGGGAGGGGTTTTCGGGGGTGGGAGAGGGATTTTTGGTGGTAGGGAAGGGAAAGGGGTGGGTTTCGAGGGAGGGGGAGGACTGGGCGCCGTTTTCCGGCAACGAGGGAGGGGTTTTTGAGGATAGGGCCGATTTTCCAGCGGGGTGGGGGTGTGGTGTCTTCCGGGATAGGGGTGGGGGGCTAGATGTGGTGGCAACTGCTGGGCATGGGTGGTTTTTGGGGGTTATTTATTTAATTTTTTTTTAAAAAAATAATTCTTAAGCCAATTATAGGCTAACACATGTCTTGTAACCTGTAATATTAGGTTGGATGATCGGTTGGATGCAATAGAAATTAATAGGGTATAAAGTTTGGAGAGATGGTGAATTATCGAAATCAGGAATTGTTTTGGGTGTTTTTGTCCCTCGGGAGAGTTACAACTCGAAGCCTGGTTGAGAAGCACCTGTACCTTTAAAACAACGAAAACTCCGGGTGGTTGGAGCTCCGCCTCCGACGATCAAGTTAGAACGGATGGAGTAAGTAAGAAGTGCGGAAAAAAAAAGTAAAAGTGAGATCTTCTCGGATTCCGAGATCAGGGGATTTTTCTGATGTAAGAGAATGTCAGTGATATTGTAATAATTTTTATCTGTCCCACAAATAGGGGAAATCTCCCTATTTGTAGGGTAATTTGGAAAAGTGTGCTCTTAGTAGGTCATTTGACCTACATTTGGTGGGCTGCCCGCACTTTTGGCGGCTTTTTGGGAATTGGGCCTTTGAAGGGCATCATTCCTTTTGATGACAGTGGATTCCACATGTCATCTTGCTAGTGGCCCAATTTAGGCCAATACGGGGTGGAAACGTGTCCTATTCTCATTGGGTCTCGTGGCGGGGTAATTTTACCCAAAACATTTTCCCCTCATAGATGTGATGTGGCGGGCCACGTGGCATCTGTGGCACTTGTCACTTATCTGCTGGAGGAACAATAATTACTATTCACCTTCTGGGGAAATTACCAGGATGCCCCTTGTAGGGAATATTTCAAGCCATCCCACACTTGAGCACCACTGTGATCATACACTTAAGCATGGTGGCGTCCAAAGGGAAGGAAGCTAGAGCAAAAGAGTCGCCAACAAGTTTTAGGAACTTGTAAACCGTTCATAGGGTGAAGGTTCTCCCCTTAATGATCCAGCAGATGTTAACTCCAATAGGTCTGGAACCATGACTGGAATGAAGTTCGGGTATGAAGGTACAAATCCAACCTAAAAGAGATTGAATCTGCCCTAATAATAGGCCTTTACTTATTTTTCTCGTATTCATGTGCGCTTTTGATGAGTGATATATATGTCACTCTTAGGGAGTCGTTTTAGAGCTATTTTCGTGTTTATTTTCTCTTATTTTCCCTTTTATTCTCTTGTTTTCTTTTTAATAAAGTTTCTAGTTTATTTCTTAGTTTTAGTATGTTTTAATTTAATTTCTTTATTTAATTAGTTTATAGTTTATTTTCATATTTTATTTGCTTTCGATTTATTTTATTTCGTTCCTTTTCTTTATTACTTTCATAGTTTTTATTAGTTTTAAGTTTATTTTGTTATTTAATTTTATTTTATTTACTTGTATAGTTTTATATTTTTATTAGTTTTAGTTTTATTTCTCTTATTTCTATTTTACTTTTATTTATTTTAATTAGTTTGGAGTGTTTTTCATATTTTATTTGTTTGTGTTTTATTTAATTTTGTTAGTTTTAGTTTTAATTCTCTCATTTTCTATTTTAGTTTATTTAGTTTTGTTTTATTACTTAGTTTTATTTTATTTTTCTTAATCCCTTTCCTCGGTTTCTTGTGTAGGTGTTCGGGTTTTAAGTCGAGTGAGTTCGGTTTCCGAATTCATGTCAAAAGTCAATTGCCGACTGCACAAGCCACCAACACCACCGCAGCCACCTCCTATTATCCTCCACCTCATAGCTGCTGCCTCCCTCACGCAACCCCTGCACCACCATCCACCCAATCCACATCGACCTTAGCAGCTTCCCCTGTTCCAATCAACTAGTAGCCACTCAAATCGGCGCAGCAACGCCACCAAAACCAAACCATAACAACCAGCAGCAACGCTGCCTGGCAAACACCACCACGCAACCATCGCCAGTCAACCTAATCACCAACTCCCCTGCTGCAACCACCAACCAAATCAGTCCACTAAAACCCACACCAATTACCAACCTAGCCGCACCTGAACCACCATCACCCACCAATTCCACTCAACCTCACGACACCAACCAACTCGAAATTAACCGCAGCCCACACCAGCGCAACTCCCTGCTCCCTCATTTCCACCACCGCAACAACAACAAAAACAACCAGCCTTGCCTCCCCTGTTCCATTCGAACAGCAGCAACCTCACCAAACCACGACTCCGACCACCGCAGCCACTCAATTCCGGCCATCACCCTACCAATTCGCGCAAGAAATAGAGCAAAATCAGAGTAAATTACGAATTATCATGGTTTGGGCAAACCGGTGAGGAGTTCGGTCGAAGTACGAGTCAGGAACTTTTGAGGTTTTGTAATTTGAAGAGGTGTGTTCGAACACACCCATGGTTCGACCGAACCAACCCCGTAGTTCGGCCACACCAACCCATGGTTCGACCGAACCACTCCACGAGCTTCACACATGGTTTTTAATGAAGATCGAACGGTGGTGTTTGGTTGATGCCAATTCTTAATGATAATGAGCGGCATTGATTGAAGCTTGATGAATGCTGATTTTTTTTGATGGGTGTGAAGTAGGGGATAATTCCACCATTTTAAGCAGCCAACTTCGAAGAAGAAGAACAGGGTCTGACGGTTTGGGGGGATTTTGGGAGTTTTATTTTCTTTTTCTTTTATTTTTAATTTCTTTCTTTTCTTTTCCCTTTTTCTTATTTCTTTCTTTTATTTTTATATTGAGTTTTTATTTTATTTTTCCTTTTTACTTTCTTTTCTTTTCTTTTATTTACTTAGTATTTTTTTATTAGCTTTGTATATATACCCATTTTTGGGGTAATTAGAAGGGGAGAAAAAACAATTATCATCTATTCTATTCTCTAATTGGTTTTAGGAGAGCTTCTCTCTCTAGGTTTAGGTTAGAATTAGGGTAGTTTAGAGAGAGAAAGTGAGGGTTTCACCATTGATGAACTTGGATATTGAAGAAGAAATTGATCATCTTTTCTATAGACTTTCATCTTCAATCAATAAGAATCTCTAACTCTCTCTCCTCTATTTTTATTTTCTTTATATTGATTATTATTTTAGTTGTTGGTATTGCTTGTTAATCATGTTTATTCTTGATTATTTGTTAATTAATCTTGTTATTAGCATGATTAGTGAGTAATTTCCCCATTAAGGGGATAGTTGTGGTGTAGTTGAATCTTGAACATGTTCTAGGGTTTAGAATTGATTTATTTGTGGTTAAAGTCTTTATATGCTTGATATTCTTTAATCTTCTTGCAAGTGCACATTGTTGGTTGATTAAAGGTGAATCTTTGGTTGACTTAGTTAAGGTTCATTACTATCGATTGTTATTTAATAGTACCTCCTAGTATATGGTTCTAATGTGGATTGTGAATGTAGATTGTGAATGTCGATGATTTGAAAACAGGGAGATACGACTCTTATCTATAAGAAAAATCGGACGGGATCGACGAAAATCATATTCGGAATAAAATACCTCCTGTCGCAAATGAAAAGAGCCAGCGCCAGACGACAAGCTCGTCACCTGGCGACGAAGGCAGCGCCTGGCGACGACTTAGTCGTCCCGCGTTGGTAAAAAAAAACGCGCTTTTCCACGCGTAATTACCTTTAACACCGGTTGCAGGTAATTAAACATCCCAACAGTTTTCGAAATCAGATTTAATATATTTTATCCTAAATAAAACATCCTATAAAAATAATTGATAGGCCCTCCTCTAGATCATCGGGCCACCTATAAAAATCATTGGGCTTGATCTAATTTAATCTATAACTTCCTCATAATTAATCAGAATTTGGCCGATAATATATCATTGGAAAGCTCCTTTCGAGCCCAATCCAACTACATTATTATTTGACCTTTATTATGGACCAAACCAAATTGGACTAGCTATTTTTCATTAATAGGAGTAAGAAAAAGAAATATTTTTGAAAACAGAAAGAGAGATATTTTAATAAAAACATCCTCATCACTAGACTTTCCACACTTTCACTTTGTTCGATAATCAAATGACGTTAAAGGCATTCATCACTGGGTTTGGTTTTGGGGAGACACATTTGGGTGTCTACAAAAGACCCCACTTTGGCTGAGTTTGGAGAAACTTATGTTTCGAAAACAAAAGTCAAAGTAACGATAGGGATGGAGAATGATTCAGAACGTTCTGGAATCCTAAATCATTCTTGTAACGCCGATACCTGCAAACTAGCGTTAGTTAAAACAAATAAGAGAGTTAAGAAACGCGTATCGTGCACCGTCGAGCACACGTCTCTGAGGGTAATCGATTTGTTGCTGCATTTGTTGTTGTGACACCCTTCTACAAGCTAGGGAACGCCATCTTGCTGTTTTTATGTTGTGGTCGTGCGATGTTGATGTTCACTCGTCTCTGAACAAAAGAGCTTCCTTTTGTGGATTGTTCACTCGTCTCTAAACAACAGAGCTTTTGGATGATATGCCCACGCGTCTCTGAGCAAAGAGCTTTTATAGGATGCCCACGCGTCTCTGAGCAAAGAGCTTTAATAGGATGCCCACACGTCTCTGAACAAAAAGCTTTTTGTTTGTTTGACGATCTTCCTCAAGCTAGGGGATACCGCCTGAAGACTGCTACGCTTGTAACTGCCTCCAATTTCCGCTGTGATAATCTTCCGCAAGCTAGGGAACACTATCGAAGATTGCTTCGCTTGAAACGACCTTCTATCGCCTTGTGACCATCTTCCGCAAGCTAGGGAACACGATCGAAGATAACTCCGTCTGAAGTCATCCTTAGTTTTGCGATAATATTCCGAAGAAAATTACCGAAGATCAATGCTTGTCGATCCTTAAAGCCCGCTTGAACTTTACTGCCGTGATATTTGCTGAAATTTCCGCGATGCCAGTATGTTGGCGCTTTTTGCTGCTTATGAACCATTACGTCAGTGCCTCTGCTATTTATGAACCATTACGTCAGTGCCTCTGCTATTTATGAACCATTACATCAATTAATTCTCTAGTTTTTTCTATCTTCTATGCTTTAGCCTAAACACTAGCCTACCCTTCTTCTTTCAAAATTCCTTCTTCAAGTACTCCAAGGAGTCCATACTTTAATCGTGGTTCTGTCCTTAAGCCAAGGCGTGAAAGGTAGAACTGTTTGAGGGTTTGGCCCCAAATTAATTCTATTTAATTTAATTTAATTATTGTTTTATTATTATTTCCTTGAAGTTACTAACTCGTTTATTATTTTGTAGTTGCAAACAAACAGAATCAAAGTAAGAATTATGTTCCTTTTAATTCTATTTTTTTCCTAACGATTTTATATTGTTGGAATTATTGTTAAATTGCTTCCAATATTGATGTTATTCTATTATATTTATTGATCACTATATTGCATGTTTAAAGGGAATATGTAATTGAAAATCACGCCTAATAAGATAATTTGGACGACCGGTTTAGGTTCCTTTTTAATCTTATTGTTTAATCAAAGTGATCACTAATATTTTAGAATTATGTGTTGCATTAATATTCAACCAATTTAGCTTAATAATAGTTTGGAGCGAATTGAACATTCTGTTTGTATGCCTTTGAGATCGCAGGAATCACTTTTCACTATAAGAATCGAGAAGAGGCCAATACCGGCGAATGTGACTCCATGACTCACTTCGTACCATCATCCCCGATCCTCCTTTCGTGGTTCCGAACCATATGGAGTTAGTAATCTCATGGATTATGAATGGGGTGTAACCTTCACGGGTCAATCGTTGTTGCCTTTCGTTGTCCCTTAGCGTGATTGCCTTTTTATGATCCGTGAACGGTTTACAAGTTCCTTAAAAACTTGTTGGCGGCTCCCTACTTTATTTGTCTCTAATCGTGATATGTCAATTCCCACTTCCTATGAGTGCCAAGCATATTCACAACATGCTTTAACGTAGGCGCACTTCGAACGACGCCTACAATTTGGCGACTCCACTGGGGAGGATTCTTGGTTATTTATCGATTTGAGTGATCGATAATTAATTAAGATGAGTGGATGAGACTTGAAAGATTCTTGAAAAATATTCCTGTGATTAATTTGGCATTTTTGCATATGCATAGACGTTTTAACGTCGCATTTAGGTCTGTCTCGTAGGAAAAATTGAGTAACTTGATTGCGTACGAAGGAAAACAGGGCACCAGTCAAATTTTCTGACTGCCGTGCCACGACAAAATCTGCCGTGTCACGACAGTCATAAAATCAGTCCGGTGGCTTATTTTCTCTTCTCACAGTCAACTTCCTTCGATTTTTCTGAAAAAACGTGTGTGTTCTACATGCGTCTTAGCCCCGGGGGATTTAAGCTCTATCAACCCAAAAACGCTCATGGCAATAAGGGTTCATCCGAGTTATTAAATCCACCCAAACCATGGAGTCGAGTTCGATTTCATCACGAACTCGCGGAGCCGCCCGTTGGCATACACCCTCAAGGGAGGCTGCCTTGCTAACGCGTCCAAACTCTTAACACTGGTACCCTTTTGACACCCAAAGCTTGACCAATAGTTGAACATAGATCTTGCCTCTAGGTTGCGAACTTTTTTTACATTATCGTGACTAAATGCTACGTGGTTGCTTGGTGCTAACCTTCATATGTTTACTCTTTTGGTTTAACCCATGACCGAGGGTTTTAATTTCCACATAGTAATTAGTACGGACCTAAAATCGACTCTAATCTGGAAAAATCACAAAATAGACCTGGAACTGCGCAACGTGTCACGGCACGTTCTGCCGCGCCACGGTGAACAGTGCCGTGCTTTCTATCGTCTGATGGTATACTGCACCGTGTCACGACAGTCAGCACCGTGACACGGTGCCTAGGAAAAGTGTCCTGTCAGTCTTTTTTCGGTTTTTGTGCGTATGTATGTGGTTTATATGTCCAGTTTGGTGTCATGTCTAGCTGTACGGTCAAAACACGCGTCCATAACCTCACTTAATCACTCACATATCGTGTTCACACACTTTTTTCTTTAGTCGTGCATTATTTTTTGACCGTATTTTAGGGTAGTCTTTTTGTGTCATTTTATTTTTCGGAGTAAGTCGGATAGTATCCTCCCATTTTTTTAAAAATAAATAAATAAATAAATAGAATTTCAAAATTATAGATTTTTAAAATTCAATTTTTTTATTCTTTTTTTTATCTGGATGGGTTAAGGTTAAGTTTGGTCATTAAAGGTGTGTTTGTTTCGGTGTCACAGCACTTGGTCAAGAAGCAGGGGTAGATTGTTACGGTTCGAGTCAATACCTCAAAAACCTCTTATACCAAAGAGGCGTACAAGGAAACCACCACAATTATCTCCACAAGAATCATCTCCAGTCTACTTTCAACCAATGACTACTAAGGAAGATATCGAGAACATCAACAAGACAATTGAAATGTTGTCCAACATGATGCAAACACTCACCACTAGAGTCAACACGGTAGAGCAAGACAATCAAAACAATGTCACTACCGCTGCAATGGACAAGATTAAGGAACAAATGAGTAAGATTTCTGAAGAATTCACTTATGTGGAACAACCTGTCACCTCTTCGTCCATAAGGGACAAGCTTCCTGAGAAGTTTTCCACTGCTGACATTCCCAAGTTTAAGCCTACTGATAATCCGCTTTTCAATTAGAAGGCTTTTTCTGCAACCATGGCTCTTAAGGGAGTAGATGTGACACTCTTCCCTACGGTGTTCCCTCTTTCCTTGGAGCATGCCTGTCAACAGTGGTTCTACTCTTTGGAATCTAAGCATGTCGCAACCTGGGAGGATGTTGCTGAAAGCTTTATGAATCGTTACAAGTGTAACATTCAAGCCAAGACTTTTGAACGTGAACTCTCCATTCTCAAACAGAAAGAGAATGAAGGCTTCACCACTTACTTAAGCAGGTGGAGGGAAGAAACAACCGCGCTCTTGGTGGATACCCCCAAGGAAAAAGAGATGGTTCGCTTGTTCATTGCCAATCTGACTCATAAGTACAAGCAACACTTGAAGTTTCTGCCTCTGAGTACCTTTGAAGCTGTATACGATATTGGGATCAATATCGAGGATGAACTGATGAAGACTGCTGGTAGCAACAATAATAACAGCACTTGGAAAAACAAGAAGAACGACACTCCTTCTTCTTTGTCTTCCAAGCCCAATAACGCTACCAACAATATCAATATCAATGATGTGCTGGCCCTTAATGCTCCTCTTCAAAGATTCCAAAGGCAAAGGAGGGTTTACACGCCTTTAGGAATGACTTATGACGCTGCTTTTGACCGTTTGCATGGTCAAGGACTGATTATGCCAATTGGACCATTTCCAGAACCTCGACCAGAGAATAGGACCACTAGATATGACCCCAATGCTTATTGCAAGTTTCATCAAGGCAAGGGTCATAATACTGAGAAGTGTTGGAGGTTGAAGGATGCAATCCAAGACCTAATTGATGCTAATCAACTTCCTGTCCCTCCAGGGGGCAAGAAGCCTAACATTCAAACAAGTCCTCTTTTCGATGCTTTGGCTATCATGGGAGATGAAGTCTCCTTTGATCCGCCAATACTCATTCAACCTGTGAATGAACCTCTGCTGGAAGTTGTATTTGTCTCGAGTTCTGAAGAAGTGAATGGAATTTGGGATAGTGACGATGAAGACGTCTATCTCAAGGATATATCCTATTCATCTCTTGGCACAAGTGAAGATGTTTGGGGAGACCTTGAGGTCAAGGTTCTCACCAGAAGTGGACGGTTGCAACAACCTAGTCCACCTCCACCTCCACCGCAATCACATCCGATAGTTGATCCCATCGACCTTGTGAACAACGATGTGGTCAAACAATTGCAAAAGACCAAGGTGGAGATGAATGTATGGAATCTTTTGGCCACCTCCCACGAGAATCGAAAGGATGTGATGAATGCTCTGATGAAAATAGGAGTTAATGATGACATGACTCCTCAAGGATTGGTCAACTTTCTCACTACTGAATTGCCAAGAACTAGCAATCTGATTTCGTTTTCTGACAAGGATCTGCCCCCAGAAAGGGGACCAATATAATAAGGCCTTACACCTCACTGTGGTGTGTAGACAGATGAATAATCCTATGAGCCTGGTTGATAACGGCTCTGCAATCAATGTATGCCCACTCCGCACTGCAAAGAAGTTGGGAATAAAGAATGAAGAACTGACTCCCTCGACCCAAGGGATTAGTGCTTATGATAATACTCTCCGTCAAGCCGTGGGTACTATCACACTAAACATAACTACTGGGGCCATTGAACGTCGCACCAAGTTTCAGGTGGTAGACATTAAGGCCTCTTTCAATATGTTGTTAGGACGCTCTTGGCTTCATGAGCTAAAGGCGATCCCATCATCATTGCACCAGAAAGTGAAAGCCATAGTTGGAGGAGTTCCAATTACCATTGATGCCTCTCCCATGCGCATTCAAGTTATCGACACTCCTATCGTCCATGTCGAACACGACAAAGAAGATGAAGATCTTTGGGGGTTTTCACTCGATGATGTTCTCATGATCGAAGAAGAGGAGAAGTGCCATCTCGACTTCGATCCCTATTCAAACACCAATATTAATGCCATTTTGAAGAAGCAAGGGCATTTCCCTGGAATGACCCTCGGACTCAAAAAGAAAATGGCTGAACTTTGGGGCCATCCTGGTACACTCAAGAAAGATACTTTTGGCTTGGGATTCAAGCCAACAAAAGAAGATGTGAAACAAGCCCTCTTGAAGATGAAGGCTCGCAATAACGCTCGAATCATGAAGTCGGAAATGGCCATGGATCCATATCCATTAACCCTCAATGGCCAGTACATCAAAGAAGAGGAAGACTTCCCATGCTATGAATTCCCTGAGCCATTCGTCCACGATGGGAAGCGTGAACCAGGATTCGAGATGTTCCTCGATTGTGACTTTGTTGATGAAGACGAAGAGCTATTTACAACTGAGAAACCAGCTAGCCCAAGCTCTGATGATCTAGGCATTAACCTTCGTTTTGGAATGGAGAAGAATGAATCTAAGCCCGTCTGCAGTGATAATTCCGAGCTTGTTTAAGCTGTTATAGCAAACAAGGATTTTGAAACCAAGATATGCCACGAATTGACAGGGATATAGCTCAGCATACGATACCACTCATTTCAGGTATGAAGCCTGTCAAACAAAAGCTGCGCCGTGTGAAACCGGATGTGGCTCTCAAAATCAAAGAAGAAATCAGAAAGCTGTTGGCCGCAGGTTTCATCAAAGTATCCAAGTATCCAGAATGGATAGCAAATGTGGTTCCAGTTCCAAAGAAGGATGGAAGGGTCAGAATGTGTGTTGATTACAAGGACCTCAATAAAGCAAGCTCGAAAGATGGGTTCCCTCTACCTAACATTGACATTCTGGTCGATAACACAGCAAACCATGCACTCCTATCGTTCATGAACGGCTACGCTGGATATAATCAAGTATTGATGGATGAAGAAGATATGGAGAAAACCACATTCATCACACAATGGGGTACATATTGCTATACGGTAATGCCATTTGGGTTGAAAAACGCGGGTGCCACCTACCAAAGAGCAGCTACAACATTGTTACATGATATGATGCACAAAGAGGTAGAGGTCTATGTCGATGATATGATCGTTAAGTCTAAAGATCGCCCAGGCCACATCATTGCACTTCACAAGTTCTTTGAAAGACTCCGCAAGTACAACATGAGATTAAATCCAGCAAAGTGTGCATTCAGAGTCACGTCAGGCAAATTACTTGGATATGTGATCAGTTCTCGAGGGATTGAAATAGATCACACAAAAGTCAAAGCAATCATGGCCATGCCACCGCCAAAGAATGAGAAGGAAATTCGAGGTTTCATTAGAAGGTTGCAATATATAAGTAGGTTCATATCAAAACTCACAGCGATATGTGAACCTATATTCAAGAAGCTTAAGAAAAATGTCCCAGTCACATGGGATAACGATTGCCAAAAAGCTTTCGACAAAGTCAAAGAGTACCTGGCAAACCCACCCGTGCTAGAGCCAACAATACCAGACTTTCCTCTTCGACTCTACCTTACGGTCACAAGAGAAACGATGGGGGCAATGCTAGCACAAGAGATTGAAAGCAAGGAGAATGCAATCTACTATTTGAGTAAGAAGCTTCAAGGATACGAGACACGATACACACTACTTGAAAAGTTGTGTCTCGCACTTGTGTGGGCCACATAGAAACTAAGACATTACATGCTCACTCATACAGTGCATGTCGTGTCCAAGATGGATCCTCTCAAATACTTGTTCGAAAAAGCAACACTCAATGGCAGATTATCAAGGTGGATAGTCAATCTTGCTCAGTTTTACTTGAAATTTGTACCACAAAAGGCATCAAAGGTTCTGCAGTTTCTGACTTCTTAGCAGACTTTCCGCTAGAAGAAGTTGAGAAAGAAGAAAATGAGTATGATTTCCCTGACGAAGATTTACTCATGACCGAAGATGATAGCTGGACGCTCTATTTTGATGGAGCTTCAAACCAAAAAGGTTGTGGTGTAGGAGTCTTGCTCGTATCACCCAATGAAGAACATAGCCCAATTTCCATGAAACTCAATTTTGATGTCACCAACAATGCAGCAGAATATGAAGCATGTATTTTGGGGTTAGAAACAGCTGTCGCCTTGGGAATTAAGAAGCTCAGAATCTACGGTGATTCTTCACTAATCATTAATTAAATCTCCAAGAGATGGAAGGTGAGAAGTGAAAGTCTCGCTACTTATCAAGCTCATTAGAAACTCTCATGGACCAACTAGATGAAGTGGAATACATGGAGCTCATTAGAAAACCAGTTCGCCAATGCACTAGCTAAATTAGCATCAATGGTGCGAATTCCAACGGATACAATCAAAATGCCGTTGACCATAGAAAGAAGGTATGAACCGGCTTATGTTCACGCACTCGGCGATGAACATGAATCACAAGAAGAAGATGAAGAGCCATGGTATACAGATATCCTTAATTATGTGACAAGAGGAGAATACCCTCTGTAGACACCCATTTGTGTCTCCCCAAAACCAAACCCAGTGATGAGTACCTTTCACGTCGAATCATAATCGAATGAAACGAAAGTGTGGAAAGGTCTAGTGTTGCGGAAAGTTTAATTTCTTTTCTCTTCTCCCTGATTTGGAAAACTTTATTTTAAGAAAACAGCCAATCCAGTTTGGTTGCTCCATGATATGGGTCCAATAGTGGTGTAGTTGGATGGGGCTTGCAAAGACCTTTCCAACGATATATTATAAGCCCAATTCCGATGAATATTGAGGAAGTTATGGCCAATTTACTAAACTGGGCCCGGTTTGAGCTTTATGTACGGCCCAATGATCTAGGGGAGGGCCTAATATGATTTATCATTCCTAATGCAATTAGGAATGGTTTCGGTCTTCTAGAATCTTCTAGAATGTTCTTTTCATTCCTAATTCAATTAGCATTGATAAGTTGACTTTGTTGACTTTTCAGAGTTTTAATCACGATCAAATAGCATTTTCGAAGAAATTATATTATTTTATCTTCCAGTACGGTAAATTTATCAGATTTTCGAAAACGCGTTGAAATCCAAACTGGCGTCCAACCCTAGGCCTTGGCGCCTGGAACCAGGCTTGGCGCCAGGCGCTAGCCATTAGCGCCTGGCGCTAGCCACTGGTGCCTGGCGCCAGTTAGCCAGGGTTGGCGCCAATCCTGTTTTGCAATCTTCAGACTTTGTTTTGTTTAATTATCTTTTTTGGCTGATTTTCTCTATAAATATCGTATCAAAAACTCCGTTTTCATTCATCATCTACATCTAATTTTCACAAATTCTCTCATTCTCAAGTATTCTTTAGCATTCAATTCTTTCTTGATTTTTATACAAAATTCCGCATTCGCAAGATCTAGATACACCTAGCCATATTCGAAGTTGCCTTCGCCCTAGACGTGAAAGGTTTTAATTTCTGAGGGTTTGGTCCCAAATCTCTCTTTCAATTATTTAATTTAATTGTTTTGATTATTATTTTCCTTGAAGTTACTAACGTGTGTATTTTGTTATTAGAAAGAGGTACGAGGCATCAAAGTAAGTACTTTTATTGATTTTATTGATTTATGATGTAGAATCATGTTTAGATTGTTATTATGATTCCTAGTATCATGTCTAGGGTATTTTTAATATTAAATATGATTGCTATGATGCCTTTTATTCTCTTCCTAATATTTATTCATGTTAGTATCATGTTAGAGCTAAAGATTTGATTTTTATTGCTTAGTGACATGCTAGGGATTGTTATTAATCTTGTTAGTATCATGCCTAGGATCTTGCTATTTTTATTATGCTTTAACATGAACATGATTGTGATTATAATTGTTATAATTTATGATGATTATGAATATTTATATTATTATTATTTTGATGATTATTTTATTTATGATTATTATTGTTATGATTATAATTTTTATGATATTGATTATTATGTTGCTTGATACATTATTTATTGTTATTGCTTGATCACGCCTTTTATGCATGTTAAAGGGAATTTGGTATTTGCAATCGCGCTTAATAAGATAATTAATAATCTTGTTAGGGTTAATTGTGATTATATTTCAAGTGATCGCCAATAATAGTTTGTTTGTGCATTAATATTCAACCAACATAGATTAAACAAGTTTAGGGTTAATCCTATTGATTGCATGTTAGTCAGAAAGCGCACATGAATATGAGCAGAATAAAGTAGAGGCCTATTATTAGGGCAGGTTCAATCACTTTTAGGTTGGATTTGTACCATCATCCCCGGACCCTTATTTGGTTCATGACCTTATGGAGTTGACGATCTCTTGGATCGTTAAGGGGTGTAACCTTCATCCTATGAACGGTTTACAAGTTCCTAAAAAACTTGTTGGCGACTCTTTTGCTCTATCTTCTTCCCTTTTGGACGCCACCGTACTTTAGTGTCCGATCACAGTGGGGTTCAAGCTAGTGGGATATTTAAAGGCTTGAATTTTTTCTCACTTTTCTGAAACCCATATGTGTTCTACATATGGACATAACCCTCTGGGAATTCATGCTCCATCTACCCGATTGAATGCTCCTGGCAACAAAGGGTACATCCGAGATGTTGAATTCACCAAACCATGGAAGCGAGTTTTTTCTAAAACTCACGGTGTCCCATCCACTCGCGCCAACCCTTCACGGTTAGGCTTCCGCGCGGTGCATCCGGACAATTAACCATGGACCCTCTATTGACTAAACCATATCCCGAACTTTAGAGAACTAGAGCCATGGTTAGGTTGCGAACTCATTGCATCATATTGTGCCTACTTGACTAATTGTGCATTATTTGTTGTGCATATATATTCTATGTTTCTCTTAACCGTTTGTTGATTTGTGTTGAGACTAAAATTAATGACTTAAAGAACTTTGCCTATTTAATTAATTAAATAACTAATTTGAACACTACAAGGCGTTAAATCTCACGGTAGTCTGCAAAAGGATGAACGTTCCCATGACTCTTGTAGACAATGGATCAGCTATCAATGTCTGTCCACTTAGGACTGCGAGGATGCTCGGCATAAGGGATGAGGATTTAACTCCGTCCACACAAGGAATAAGAGCTTACGATAATACTCGCCGTCAAGCTCTTGGCAAAATAACCCTAAATGTGACGGCAGGAGCAATAGAACATGCTACTACTTTTCAAGTGGTAGGCATCAAAGCCTCATTCAATCTGTTGTTAGGACGCCCTTGGCTCCATGATCTAAAGGCCGTCCCTTCATCTCTCCACCAACAAGTGAAAGCCATAGTTGGAGGAATTCCAATCACTATTGACGCTTCGCCGATGAGAATCAAATCAATAGAAAATCCAATCATCAATGTGGAGCACGACGAAGATGACGAAGACCTATGGGGCTTTAACGAAGAAGTCTCCTTAATCCAAGAGGACGAAAGGAAATCTCTTTGCCACGACCCCCATTCCAACATGATTATCAACACCATGCTGAAGAAACAAGGACACTTCCCTGGGATGACCTTAGGAAAGAAGAAGGGGATAGCAAAATCGATAGAGTCACCTGGCCTCCCTAAACTAGATACTTTCGGACTTGGTTTCGAACCGACCCGGAAAGATCTCAAGCGAGCCCAGGACAAGTTGAAAGCACGTAGGGACGCTCGCATTCAAAAGAAAGCAATTCCAATGGATCAGTACCCTCTTACGCTTAACGGTCAGTTTATAAAAGAAGGAGAGGACTATCCATGCCATGAATTTCCCGAGCCATTTGTTGTAAATGGCATACGACAACCAGGATTCGAGATTTTCTTGGATTGCTACTTCACTGACGAAATCCCAACTCCTGTCCGTAAGGAGAAAGCACCGCATGCTTTGACTTTAATGTCATGGGATTACTATTTGGGCGAGAAAAGAATGAACCAACTTATGAGAAAGATAACTCCTCACTCATTCAAACGGTCCTACAAAGCGAAAACTTCGACCCCTCGAAGCTAATTACTCCAGCCGAAGGATCATTGCAAGGGTGGCGCAAGACTATCAAGGTGACTACTCCGAGTGGAAGGAAGATATCAATCACGACAGGGCAAGGGCCAATGTTCGAAGAGTCGTCGAAGTCAGAGTCCGAGTCAGAGTCTTTCCCTTTAGAATCTTCTAAGTCTTTAGCAATAATGCCTCCCCTTCCCATCTCTTCTCCTAGGATAGTTAGTGATCCAGTCCCTTAGGACATATCACTTTTTGATGTAATAATCTCAGAGTATAATAATACTTCTTGTTCTCCTTACTTCTCATGTTCTTCCCTAACCCAAGATGACAAACATTGCTTAGCTAACGATGAAAAAGATAAAGAAATTATTAAAGCAATGGAAACACTTGAAAAGAAAACACCAGTAATTGAAGAGACTGAAACAGTTGACATCTCGAGTGATTCAACTCATAAAAGAGAAGTTAAAATCGGACTAACATTGAATAAACAAGAAAGAACCGATTTAATTAACTTACTTAAAGAATTTATCGATGTATTTGCTTGGTCGTGTGAAGATATGCCAGGCATTAACAGAGAAATAGCTCAACACACTATACCATTAATCCCAGGAATGAAACCTGTAAAACAAAAGTTGCGTCGAATGAAACCCGACGTAGCACTTAAAATAAAAGAAGAAGTTCAAAAACAAATAACAGCAGGTTTCATCAAGGTATCCAAATACCCCGAATGGGTCGCCAACGTCGTCCCAGTTCCAAATAAAGACGGAAGGGTAAGGATGTGTGTCGACTATCGAGATCTAAATAAGGAAAGTCCAAAGGACGACTTCCCTTTGCCACACATCGATATTCTGGTAGACAACACGGCAAATCACGCGCTTCTCTCATTCATGGACGGATATGCAGGGTACAATCAGATTCTAATGGCAGAAGAAGACATGGAGAAAACGACCTTTATCACACCATGGGGCACTTACTGCTACACGGTAATGCCATTTGGGTTGAAAAACGCAGGTGCTACTTACCAACGTGCAGCAACTGCCTTACTCCATTACATGATGCACAAAGAAGTTGAAGTATATGTCGACGAAATGATTGTGAAATCAAAGGACCGTCCAGGCCATCAAGTAGCCTTAAGGAAATTTTTCGAAAGGCTAAGAAAATATAATATGAGGTTGAATCCATCAAAATGTGCTTTTGGAGTCACCTCGGGCAAAATCTTGGGATACGTCATAAGCTCTAGAGGAATAGAGATAGATCCAACCAAGATTAAAGCAATCATGTCGATGCCACCGCCCAAGACCGAGAAACAGATTCGAGGATTTATTGGCCGGTTGCAATACATAAGTAGGTTCATATCAAAACTGACAACGATATGTGAACCAATCTTCAAAAAGCTCAAAAAGAATTTACCAGTAATATGGGATGATGAGTGTCAAAAAGCCTTTGACAGGATCAAAGCCTATCTCACAAATCCTCCCGTATTAGCGCCAGCACTTCCCGGAATACCTCTTAGGTTATACTTGACAGTTACCAAAGAGACAATGGGAGCCATGCTAGCACAAGAGGTAGAAAGCAAAGAGAATGCAATCTATTACCTAAGTAAGAAGATGCTCGAATACAAAACACGCTATACACCACTCGAGAAATTGTGCCTCGCTTAGGTGTGGGCCACAACTAAGTTGAGACATTACATGTTGGTACATACCATTTTCGTAGTATCCCGATTGGATCCACTCAAATATTTGTTCGAGAAATCAACACTCAATGGACGTATTTCAAGATGGATAGTCAACTTAGCCCAGTTTGATGTGCGGTTTATGCCACAAAAAGCTATCAAAGGATCTGTGGTGTTAGACTTTCTGGCAGACTTTCCAATAGAAGACTCGACACCAATACAGGACAATGAATTTCCAGATGAAGATTTGATGGTCACCGAAGATGATACTTGGACCTTGTATTTCGACGGAGCCTCAAACCAAAAGGGATGTGGCGTCGGAGTGCTACTAGTATCACCTAAAGAAGAACACGTCCCAATCTCAATAAAGCTTGATTTCGACGTTACCAACAACGCTGCTGAATATGAAGCATGCGTGGTAGGCCTCGAAACAGCCCTGGCATTAGGAGTAAAGAAGTTAAGGATATTCGGAGACTCTTCTTTGATTATCAATCAGATATCTAAAAGGTGGAAAGTAAGGAGCGAAAGCCTAGCCCCTTACCAAACTTATCTGGAAACTCTTACCGATCAGTTAGAAAAGGTAGAATACACATATCTACCTAGAGAAGAAAACCAATTTGCTGATGCCTTGGCAAGATTGGCCTCAATGGTTAGGATTCCCACGGAAATCGAGCAAATTCCTCTAACTATCGAAAAAAGGCACAAACCAGCATATATATAGGCTATAGAAGATGACGACTCAGTTCAAGACGAAGAAGAAGAACAAGAAGAAGAACCATGGTACACAGACATTCTCAACTATGTCACCAATGGAGAATACCCTCCTCATGCTGACAAAAGAGCAAAGCGAGCATTGAGACTTTTAGCTTCTCAATATGTACTCATAGACAACGAGCTACATAAAAGGGTACCTAAAGGTCGAGCTCTCCTATGCGTAGGAAAGGTGGATGCACAAAGAATAATGAGAATGGTTCACGAAGGAATCTGTGGAACTCATGTAAATGGCAAAATGTTAGTCCAGAAAATAATGCGAGAAGGGTATTATTGGACTACAATGAATAGGGACTGCCATCAATACGTGAAAAGATGCCCTAAGTGTCAAATTTATGCCAATTTACAACATGTTCCTCCATCTTTGCTCTACACCTACACATCACCATGGCCATTCTCTACATGGGGAATTGACATAATTGGCAAAATCACTCCCCCAGGGACAGGAGGCCACGAATTTATTCTAGTAGCAATTGATTACTTTACAAAGTGGGTCGAAGCGCAATCATATGCTAAACTCACTGCAAAACATGTAGCACTCTTTATCGAGAGAAATATCATTTGTCGATATGGAGTCCCACATGAAATGATAAGTGACAATGGAACTCACTTCCAAGCCGAATGTGAAGAATTGCTATACAAATATGGTATCCAACATCATCATTCGTCCCCTTATAGACCTCACGCAAACGGAGCAGTTGAGGCAGCTAATAAGAATTTAAAGACTATCATCGAGAAAATGACAGAAAATTATAAGGATTGGCCTGACAAGCTCCATTTCGCACTGTGGGGTTATCGCACGTCAATCCGTACATCAACGGGAAATACACCATTTTCTTTGGTATACGGAATGGATGCCGTACAACCTGTCGAACTAGAAATACCATCTCTACGCATTGCGCTAGAGAGTAAACTTGATGAAGTTGAATGGACTAGGGCACGATATGAAGAATTGATCCTACTTGACGAAAAACGATTAGAAGCTCTACATCACACTCAGTGCTATCAAACTCGTATGGCTAGACATTTTAATAAGAAGGTCAAGACAAGAAATATCAAAGTAGGAGATTTGGTATTAAAAGCACTAAGGAAAAATGTTTTAGATCCAAGGGGAAAGTTTAGACCTAATTGGTCCGGCCCCTACATTGTCAAAACAATCCTGTCAGGTGGTGCAGCAAAACTAATTGATATGGATGGCAATGAATTCTCAAACATGACCAATCTTGACCAACTTAAAAAATACTACCCATAATTACTTGAGTAGGATACTCAAGAGAGCTACGTTCGGCCTGATTCCTTAGGAAAGGATACGTAGGCAACCCTTTACGGGTGCGACCACTTTATTTTTTGACATCTCTGGGTTCCAGAATCAACTAAAAGACAACCAAAAGCCGACAAATTATTGGCGTCGTAGAACAGAGTCTGGCGCCAGCCATAAGCCATTAGCGCCAGCCGATGGTATAAGCGCTTGGCGCTAGACCTCAATAGCCGGCACCAAACTACAATTACTGGCGCCAGTTCAGAAATAAAATCTGGGCGAATTTTGGTGTTTTTTCGGAAAATTTTCGACTTCCGTACTCGAAGAATTTCTGGAAAATTAATTTTTTTCGATTTTCATTGCTTTAATAAAATAAATTTAAAGTAACAATTTAATTGAAAGCTGAAATTTCATTGATAAAATAAAATTACATTGTTAATGGAATTTAAATAAGGCTGAAATAAATTAACTTTAAATAAAAATTGACCATCTAATAAATCTAAAGCTAAGCAATGTTTTTAATCTTTCTTTTCCTTTTTAGCCCTTTTCCAATTCTTTTCTGTTTCCTCCTCTTCATCCATTACTTTAGCTAGTAGGCATCCTTTAGAGGACCTACATTCAATTTTGGAATAGATTGTTTCCCCTTCAGCTAGCACACCATGTTTCTTTTCCACCCAAGCCTTTTTGTCCGTGGTGTTAGCTTTCCTTTTCCCTTTGTCTTTAGTAGTATTCTTCTTCCTAGGCATTGTAGGTGTTTTGAATTCAATTCTTGCACCTAAGCGTTCTTTGGCCGGTGTCACCCTGTCACCTAGACGATTCTTCACATCAGTTCTACCCTGATCAATTGAAGATTTCTTCAGCAGCCACTTCTTTACATCATTAGGTAAAGAAGGGGGAACCTTTTGGGTAATCACTTCCCATAAAGGTCTAGCGCTCCAGTAAGTGTCGAATCTATCTACTTCTTGAGATACGGGGTATTCATAGGGAGGACAAAGATCCCCGGAAGGGATATTTTGAAGCAAGCCGTATTGTCTCTTTACCCTGCAAGGATAATAATATGTCACGCGAGACAAGCTTGGAAGACGATAGAAAGGTTGCTTGTTAACACCAACCATCATTTCTATTTTCCACCATGGGATGACTCACTTGATAGCAAAATCACGTGATTCAAAGACTTTTCTCCACCCATGGCGCCCAATTTTGGGGATGCGCTTCTTCCTTCTCACGAAGCAATTGGGAGTATATTTTTCAATGTCGTCCGGAGGGCTAATTAATCCTAGCCTCTCCATTAGCCACATCTGTAAAAAAAATGCAATGCAAATAAATTATTACAATACAAAAATATATTTTTTGATTTCTGTAATTAAAAATATTATTTTTCTACCTATAATAAAATTGGAGAGCCGCGAAGAGGTGCTTTTGGGTTCCTTTTCAATTCATCTAGACTAATCATAGTCTCTCCAACTATCAATGGCATTGGATTTCTTCCTGATTCAATTTGTTCTAGTACAGTGGTAATAATTGATTGACCCTGGTTATTTTTACCACTACTAAGGAAAAATTGATTAAGCATGCAAAATAAGAATACCCTTCTTCTATATATATGAAAGGATTCAGAAAGAGGTTTATCAAAATAATAGCGCGCAAATTCTTTCAAATTAACTATATTGCCATCTACTATTTTTGATAAATCCCTTTCCTTCAAATTAAAGAAGCGCTCAAAATCCTTATAGTAATATGCATCTACTCTAGGGACTACTACCAGGTCTATTGCAGGGAAGCCTAAGATAGCACAAAATTCCTCTGACAAAGGGCTAATTTCATCATACCCTATTCTAAAACAATGTGTATCGATATTCCAAAATTCTAAAGCGGTATGTATGAAGTCTATGTCTAAATCTACCCCTTTGATGCCATAAATTCCCCCCAAGTGAAATAAATCTAATTCCTTTCTTTCTCTAACATTAAGAGATCGACACCATTCATGAGTGTATTCGGTGAAGGTTTTAGTAGCTAAAGACATGATTATTATTTTTTCTAATGAGGAGAATAATTTTTTCACTGGAATTATGAGAAGAATCGGCTGAGCAGGGGGCTATTTATGTACAAGTTGCGAAAAATTTTAATCTGAATGAAATACGGAGTCAGCGTCAATTGGCGTCAAAACCCCGACATTGGCGCCACCCTCCAGAGCCTGGCGCCACACGCTATGTGTAGCGCCTGGCGCCACGCGCCATACTATGGCGCCAGTTGGCGCCAAGTCAGCAGGGTAGCCGCACGTGCTCAGTTTGCGTTTTGATATTAAACTTGAGTCGGTTAATGACTTTATGGCCCCGTTTGATTTTTTTTTCTAAATATCTTTTCTATCTTTTCCTTAATTAATTAAATATCGCAATTATTTTTAATTTATTTTATTTCTTTTTTTGGATTTTACATTAATTTACAAAAAAAACCAGCTTTTTTCCGTTTTCTTTGCCTCTTTATTTTTTCTTTTTGGGGGAGAGAGTCGGATAATATCCTCCATCAATAATAAAAATGACGGAATTTTTGCACAAAATTGTTATCGCACTTCTTTTGCACACATTAACATACACTAACATAATAATAAACAGTCAAATGAATTTACGATAACATAAAAATACAAGTGTCTTTAAATGATGAGTCAAAGGCAAAAGTTCTATAAGTCAAATACATATACAAAAACAGACTACGGCGCCGGAGGACGTAGACCCATCATGCCATAAAACTGCGCCGTACGAGGAGTCACCTCTCCACCAGCTCCGGCCTCAGCACCAGCTCCAGTCTCCGTAGGAGGAGGAAGACTCAAGACAGGACCACTCCAGCCAAGATCAACCTGAGGCTGAGACCGCGGAGGCTGCTGCGATGACGAGCCAACCTCGTACATCCCACCACCTCTGAAAGCTGAGGTAGCCTCTCCTACCGATGCAGCAGGAGCACCCTCAGAAGAAGATCCTGAGCCCTCAGCAACGTCGGCTCGAGCAGCCTCGGAACGACCACCACCTCCTAACGAAGTACGACGACGTCTCGAGCTAGACCTCGCCGGATCTCTCCGCCCCTCAGGTCTCGTACGGGTGTGAGAAGCGATGGGCTGACCCCAAAAAAAGAATTAAATTAGAAACATGGTAAAACTGAAGCCATAATGCAGAAACAATAAGTGAAGAAAGGTTACCTCTCGGACAACGTCGTCCCGACGATAGGTAGCCGCGTTCCTCATCCGGACGAGCTGGCTCCGGAAGGCATCTATACATCGTGCCATAGCCGAAACCACCTCGCGTGAGAACTGTCAGAAAAATAAGTCAGTGAAAATACATGATAACTGAATACAAAACTCTGAATTAAAACTAGGCTTACACTAGTTTGGTGGCGAGGAATCAACCGCTCCACGAAGCGCTCGCCCTCGGGAGCCGGAGAAAGCATCTCCTCGATCGGCCCGTATATCCCCTGGTAGTGAATGGACATACGGGGCGGCACAAACTCAGCGGGACCATCCTGATAAAACAGAAAGAAATCAGTAAGGTATTACTTGGGGGCTACTTAGTGAAAAATAAAAGCTAAGAATCTTACCCTCACATCCTCAGCCGAAACAGGGGCTGGAGCTAATAAAGGTAGTAGCTCCTCAGTGTAACACCGCCCAAGGATCACATGAGACCGCCAGAGGGAACCAGATCCCTCTGCCATACTCGACAACTGTCTCTCGTCGAACATATGACGTGGCGGAGGAACAGGAACGACGAAAACATCAAAAGAGTGCTGTCTAGCAACTCTCTCCCCTAAGTACACAACCGCTCCGTAGGTCCCCAGAAAATAGCGACGCTCAGCAGAGTACTGTGCGGCTAATCCAGGGACTGTCCAACCGCCCCACGGTCGGTATACTACCTTAGGTCCCTATAAAAAGCACCAATCAGGCAAGAATACGTCTAAAATACCACAGAAGAGCAAGATAAACGCTAAGAGTCATACCGAGATGATCCGGCTCCGGACACGTGCAGTAGACACGTCCACATGGTGGCCGCCCCAAGAGGCGCTCACCGGATATCCCCTCGGCGATGGTCTCGCCGGCGCAACGGAAGGAAAATACTCGTAGAACCAGATCTACAAAAAGTTAAAAGCGTGAGTAAATGCTAACTAATATATAGGGCTAAACTTTATAGGGAACAATGTTTACCTCTATGACCTTCCAGAAAGCAGACAAATCGACATTCGTCCTAAAGGACCGGTGACGACACGAGTCCCTCAGCGCACGAACGAAATCAGCATAGGCCAAGCTGGCCCAGTCATAAGTCCCGATCCGCTGGAGATCACAGACAGCAGGGAGGTAGTAAAGTAATGCCCTACTACCCTTGTCAGGGGAGAATGTCCCTGACAATAACATCAGCACAAAGATGCGCACCCGCTGCTCTCGGGTGGTCGCATCATCATCAAGAGCCGCTGCCAGCGTTGAGCGGCGAATCCCCCTAGCACTGAACTGAGTCGCTTCGACCTCAGCTCGGGCCCGAATAGCAATCGGCCCCAACAACTCCTCGAACTCTGAAGAAAAGACGTCGATCCCTCCGTCGAACGGCAGCGGCACAGAAGTGAACTCCAGTCCTGTGATGAGACTGAAGTCTGTAGGGGTGACCATCATCTCGCCCCAGGGAAAATGGAAGGTGTTGGTAGTGTCCCAGAAGAACTCCACCAAAGCACGCACTACGTGGTGACCCCTGCTGGAGGCGATCATAGCCTCGGAGGTCTCGAACAGAGTAACTAGCCCGCAGGACTCCCATAGGAGTCTCGTCTCACGGTATCTGGCGATGTGCATCCTGTACAAATCGCCCAGACCATCACAGCTAGAGCCGTGATGCCGTGTCCTCCCGGGCTCGGTTCCCCGTCTCACCCTCTCAGAAATGTGGTGGACAGGGGCAAAGAACAAAGCCTGCTCATCCCACTCCGGGAGCCGACCAAGCGAAGTGGACGGCGTGGCGTCGTCTTCCACGGGCTCATGCTCCCGTCTAGTGTTTCGGGACCGTGAACCTGAGCCTCGTTGTCTAGCCATGCTACATTCTGCAGAATCATCATAAATTAAGGTTCTATAGTATCTAAGGTTCGCCTAGCCGCATGATACTATGTTCGCAAAAATAGAGTACGTAGTACTAAAATAGAGCACAAACTCAAATTGAGCATGACAGTATTTTTTCAAGCAATCAAACAATTTCTTGCAACACTATAGTGATTATTGTGACAAATTGAACAAGAATTGCTAGCAAAAACGTCAAGAACAAACCACATTGTTCTTCACGACCTTAAGAGGTCCAACAATGGCAAATTGCTCATTTCTTCACAAAATTGAGTCAAACAAGTCTCAAATTACTCCCAAGGCAATATATAAACATAAACAAGCAATTTCATGGCATAAAACTTGA
This sequence comes from Chenopodium album, assembly GCF_948465745.1. NCBI lineage: Eukaryota > Viridiplantae > Streptophyta > Magnoliopsida > Caryophyllales > Amaranthaceae > Chenopodium > Chenopodium album. The sequence goes on from NC_137839.1 coordinate 44,970,607, forward strand.
TAAACAAAGCAAATTGAGCATCATAGAATTCGAATTTCTATAAAATTCGTGAATAAACATGCCAAGAATTCATAAAAACCGGTGTGAGTTTGAGGAAAACTTACATAGATCGGGAAAATAGATGAAAAGAGCTTTGATTTGCAACAAATTTGAGCAAATTCGGTTGAGAAACGAGTGAGCAATGAGCAATTGAAGCTTTCGGTTTCTTCGAGCAGCTTTTGCGACGAACAGAGCCAAGAAATGAACCGAAAACGGGAATTTAAAGAGAATCCCGTGCTGGCGTCAGTCCCTAGGCATTGGCGTCACCATCTGGGCTTGGCGCCTGGCGCCAACATCAGCGCTTGGCGCTAACACCAAATGGCTGGCGCTGATGGATTTTCAGCGACGCCAAAGCACCCAGCCACTTGTTGGGGTTGTGCTGACTTTCTGCAATATATTTTTGGGTTCCTTGGTACGCCAGTTAGCCCCTCCAAGCAATTTGACATAATTAAGTAATCAGCTTGATTACGTAAAGTGATTGACCTGATAAAAGATCGTCTCACTTAGCTTAAAGCGCCTAAGCATTGGCTCATTAGCAAAAAGAACCGACATATAGGTTCAAGAGTAAAAGGCACCGACATATAGGTTCAAGAGAAAAGGGCACCGACATACAGGTTCAAAGCAAAAGAGCGCCGACGTACAGGCATAGAAAAGGCAAAGTTCAGGCGAACTTTTAAAGATCGACAGGCGTGGATCTTCGGTAATTTCCTTTGGAAAATTATCGCATCAAATGAGGATGACTTCAAGAGAAGATATCTTCGGCATCATTCCCTAGCTTGCGGAAAGTTGTCACAAGCAACTAAAGGTAATTTCGGGCGAAGTTGTCTTCGATCATATTCCCTTAGGCATGGAAGATGATCATAATGCGGATGGGGATTGTTTCGAGAGAAATAATCTTCGATGATGTTCCCTTGGACGTGGAATGTTATCAATGCGGAGGAGGATAGTTTCAGGCGAAGCAATCTTCTAATTTGGAAGCAGTTACAGGCGTAGCAGTTTTCAAGCGGGATGACATTCTCTAGCTTGCAGGAGGTCATCAAAACAACAGTAAAGCAGCAACAATCGGTTACTTTCAGAGACGTGTGCTCGACGGTGCAAGATACGCGTTTCTTAACTCTTCTATCTGTTTAACTAATGCTATTTTTGCAGGTATCGGCGTTATAAGATTGATTTAGGATCGCAGAACGTTCTGAATCATTCTCCGTCCCTATCGATACTTGGACTTTTGTTTTCGAAACTTGCGTTTCTCCAAACTCAGTCAAAGTGGGGGCTTCTGTAGACACCCATTTGTGTCTCCCCAAAACCAAACCCAGTGATGAGTACCTTTCACGTCGAATCATAATTGAATGAAACGAAAGTGTGGAAAGGTCTAGTGTTGCGGAAAGTTTAATTTCTTTTCTCTTCTCCCTGATTTGGAAAATTTTATTTTAAGAAAACAGCCAATCCAGTTTGGTTGGTCCATGATATGGGTCCAATAGTGGTGTAGTTGGATGGGGCTTGCAAAGACCTTTCCAACGATATATTATAAGCCCAATTCCGATGAATATTGAGGAAGTTATGGCCAATTTACTAAACTGGGCCCGGTTTGAGCTTTATGTACGGCCCAATGATCTAGGGGAGGGCCTAATATGATTTATCATTCCTAATGCAATTAGGAATAGTTTTGGTCTTCTAGAATCTTCTAGAAGGTTCTTTTCATTCCTAATTCAATTAGCATTGATAAGTTGACTTTGTTGACTTTTCAGAGTTTTAATCACGATCAAATAGCATTTTCGAAGAAATTATATTATTTTATCTTCCAGTACGGTAAATTTATCAGATTTTCGAAAACGCGTTGAAATCTAGACTGGCGTCCAACCCCAGGCCTTGGCGCCAGGCGCTAGCCATTGGCGCCTGACGCTAGCCACTGGTGCCTGGCGCCAGTTAGCCAGGGTTGGCGCCAATCCTGTTTTGCGATCTTCAGACTCTGTTATGTTTAATTATCTTTTTTGGCTGATTTTCTCTATAAATATCGTATCAAAAACTCCGTTTTCATTCATCATCTACATCTAATTTTCACCAATTCTCTCATTCTCAAGTATTCTTTAGCATTCAATTCTTTCTTGCTTTTTGTACAAAATTCCGCATTCGCAAGATCTAGATACACCTAGCCATATTCGAAGTTGCCTTCGCCCTAGACGTGAAAGGTTTTAATTTCTGAGGGTTTGGTCCCAAATCTCTCTTTCAATTATTTAATTTAATTGTTTTGATTATTATTTTCCTTGAAGTTACTAACGTGTGTATTTTGTTATTAGAAAGAGGTACGAGGCATCAAAGTAAGTACTTTTATTGATTTTATTGATTTATGATGTAGAATCATGTTTAGATTGTTATTATGATTCCTAGTATCATGTCTAGGGTATTTTTAATATTAAATATGATTGCTATGATGCCTTTTATTCTCTTCTTAATATTTATTCATGTTAGTATCATGTTAGGGCTAAAGATTTGATTTTTATTGCTTAGTGACATGCTAGGGATTGTTATTAATCTTGTTAGTATCATGCCTAGGATCTTGCTATTTTTATTATGCTTTAATATTAACATGAACATGATTGTGATTATAATTGTTATAATTTATGATGATTATGAATATTGTTATTATTATTATTTTGATGATTATTTTATTTATGATTATTATTGTTATGATTATAATTTTTATGATATTGATTATTATGTTGCTTGATACATTATTTATTGTTATTGCTTGATCACGCATTTTATGCATGTTAAAGGGAATTTGGTATTTGCAATCGCGCCTAATAAGATAATTAATAATCTTGTTAGGGTTAATTGTGATTATATTTCAAGTGATCGCCAATAATAGTTTGTTTGTGCATTAATATTCAACCAACATAGATTAAACAGGTTTAGGGTTAATCCTATTGATTGGATGTTACTCAGAAAGCGCACATGAATACGAGCAGAATAAAGTAGAGGCCTATTATTAGGGCAGGTTCAATCTCTTTTAGGTTGGATTTGTACCATCATCCCCGGACCCTTATTTGGTTCATGACCTTATGGAGTTGACGATCTCTTGGATCGTTAAGGGGTGTAACCTTCATCCTATGAACGGTTTACAAGTTCTTAAAAAACTTGTTGGCGACTCTTTTGCTCTATCTTCTTCCCTTTTGGACGCCACCGTACTTTAGTGTACGATCACAGTGGGGTTCAAGCTAGTGGGATTTTTAAAGGCTTGAAATTATTCCCTACACCCTCCTAATACTGATAAAAGGGCACGCCGTGCTTTGAGGCTCCTGGCCTCACAGTATGTGCTCATCAGGGGAGAACTCCACAAGAGAACTGCAATGGGGAGAAATCTCTTATGCATAGCCAAGAAAGAAGCACACAGAACCATGGAAAACCTTCATGCCGGTATATGTGGAACGCACATGAATGCGAAGATGTTAGTCCAAAAGATTCAACGACAAGGTTATTATTGGACTACTATGGAGAGAGATTGTCACGAATACGTCAAGAAATGTATGAAGTGTTAAGTCTACGCAAATTTACAGCACGTTCCACCTTCGCTTCTCTACACATATACTTCTCCATGGCTTTTCTCCACTTGGGGCATCGACATCATTGGAAATATAACACCACCAGGACAAGGGGGGCATGAATTCATCCTCGTAGCAATCGACTATTTCACCAAATGGGTCGAAGTTGCCTCATATGCTAAGCTAACGGCGAAACACGTAGCCCAATTCATTGAGAAAAATATCATACGCCGCTATGGGGTACCTCATAAGATGATCAGTGATAATGGAACACATTTCCAAGCCGAATGCGTGGAATTATTACAGAAATAACATATCAAACATCACAGATCATCACCTTACAGACCACAAACAAATGGTGCGGTCGAATCGGCCAATAAAAATGTGAAAACTATCATCGAAAAGATGACCGAAAATTACAAAGATTGGCCAAGTATGCTACATTTCGCCCTTTGGGGTTATTGAACCTCTGTTCGTACATCAATGGGGGCTACCCCTTTCTCTTTGGTCTAGGAGTTGAAGCTGTACAACCAATAGAACTCGAAATCCCTTCTCTCCGAATCGCGTTGGAAAGCCAACTAGATGAAGTTGACTGGATTAGAGCAAGATATGATGAACTAGTCTTACTTGATGAAAAACGCTTGGTAGCTTTGCATCATGTCCAAACCTACCAACAACGTATGGCGCGACATTTCAATAAAAAGGTCAAGATTAGGAACATCAAAGAAGGTGACCTGGTGCTTAAGGCACTCCGCAAAAATGTGTTGGACCCAAGAGGAAAATTCAGAACAAATTGGTCAGGTCCGTACATTGTTAAAGCCATCTTGTCTGGCGGAGCGGCACAATTGGTCGACATGGACGGTAACGGTTTCCACAATTTAACCAACTTGGATCAACTAAAAAAATTCTATGCCTAGTTGCATGGGTTCATGACCCAATAGAGCTACGTTTGGCCTGATTCCTTTTTAAGGATACGTAGGCACCCCTCAAGGGGGCCCGACCACTTTTAAAACATAAAATCCTCCCTCCGTCGATCAAGTATACACGCAAGTTCAGTATTGCGTCACAACAAAACAGAGCTAAAAAAAAAGGGGAGGGCTGCCGTGTCACGGGACAATCCACCGTGTCACGGCACAGTCCACCGTGGCACGGTGAAATTGGAAAAAAAAAGTTTGCCGAGCCACGGGAAACTGTACCGTGTCACGACAAATTTTCACCGTGGCACGGTGAACCTTACAAAAAAAAAAATGTCGTGACGCGGGAATTTCCAACGTGTCAAGGAATTTTTTATCGTGGCACGATGGAATTTAAGATTTTCCGATTTTTTTAGTGACGTAGTCTTTGCGAATTCAGTCATTTGTTCGATGTTTTTTATTTTCATTCTTCCATTACGTCCGACTCCTTGACTCAGATATTAAAAAAAAAAAGTCATTGTAATTTTTTTAAGGCGAAAATAAATATGCTATTATTATTGAAATAAATGTGACTACAATTATGGGCATCATGCGCCTTATTTCAAAAAATTATAAATCATAAAAGCAAAGCAATACTGATCTAATCCCTCTTCACTTTAGGAACCTCCTTCTCTTTTTCAACTAGGTCGGCCTTCACCATTAACGTGTCTTTTGTAGCCCGAACCGTCACACCCCTAGTCGAACTTTCACCCCTTTCACCTTTCTTAAAATTCTTTGGTTGTTTCTCTCTATAAACCATCTTCTCCTTACCCTTCCCTTTCACATAATTCTTCCTTTTCGGCATTATAGGAGTCTTAAACTCAATCCCTTGTGTTCTTGGACCTAGACGATCCTTAGGAGGTGCTTTGTATGCATTATAAATCTCTTCACATCAGATTTGCGTGATTCGACTCGTTCCCACCTTCTTCTAGGATTCAACCATGCCTTGTATGCACTAGATAAGGGAGGAGGAGCTTGGTTACTTGCAGATCGGTCCACAAAGGTCTTCCAATCCAATAAGTCTCGTATTTGTGAACGTTACTTCACGAGGACTATCGTTATAGTGTGGAACTACTTGTTCAAGTCCATACTGCCGCATCAGCCGAGAAGGACAATAAAAAGTCAGTCTTGAGATACTAGGAACACGACAATACGGAGTATCATTCGTACCAACCATCCTAGTAAGCCTCCACCAAGGCACCACCAAACGAATGGAAAATTCTCTCTTTGCAAAGAAATTTTTCCAGTCTTCATACGACATGTTCACAGAGTAATTCTTCTTCTTGCGGACTAGATCGTTAGGGCCATATTTTTCAATATCGTCGGGGGCTTCAAATAGTTCTAAACGCTCCATCAACCAAATCTGTACAAAAAAAAGTTGCAGATTCCACTGTGACACGGCAGAGTTCACCGTGTCACGGCAGAAAGCCGCCGTGACAAGGTGCCTATTTTGTGTCACGGGGGCTACTCGGAGCGTATTTTTACCTGCAGCAGCACTAGAGAGCCCTTCCCTGATGGCTTTCTGGTCATCTTTTGCTTCGTCAAGGCCACGAAATGTTTCTCCAAGGCACGTAGGCATAGGAGACCTCCCAGATTTAACATGTTCAAGCACAGACGCTAGACAAGCATGTCCTACCCTAACGTTTGCAAATAAAAGCTTGCTAAACATGCAAAAAATATATGCCCTTCTACGGCATACATGATAAGACTCAGAGATAGGGCGATTGAAATATAAATTTGCAAGTTTTTCTAAGTCTACCTCATTACCACACACAATTCTATTTAAATCTGGATCTGTTAGATTTAGATGGCGTTCAAAATCTTGGTAATAATACTCCCGTAGGGTAGGCATGGCAATAAGATTTCTGGAAGGAAATCCAAAGATGGCACCGAATTCCTCTGGTAGGAGACATATATCATCGTAATCAAATTTTAAACAATGTGTTTCTGGACTCCAATAGTCTAATGCTGCCTTAAGAAAATCATGTTCAATCGCTACATGCCTCAGGGCTAGTAAACCCCTGACATGAAACAATTCCAACTCTCTTTTGTTAGCATTGGTCAAAGAATAAGACCAGTCGCGCAGTGTATTATCAAAATTCTGAGACATTATTATTGAAATATGAAATTCTAATTATTTTGTGTTTCGTAATTATGCATATCACGAATATACTAGTCCTATTTTATAGCAAAAATGCTTGGAACTACTCAGAAATTATCTTTCTATATGCGTAAACCACACCGTTGTAGAATACGCGCACCGTGACACGGGAAGTCCCACCGTGTCACGGGAATTTGTGCCGCGACACGGCAGATTTTGCCGTGACACGGCAGATTTTGCCGTGACACGGTGTACGGTGCCGTGTCGCGGCGCCCACGCGTTTTCTTTTCTTTTTTTTTATCTCTTCCTGTATCTATCCGGATTTTTTTTATAGTATTTTATCTTCATCGTTTATTTTTTTGTTTTTCGACAGTTTCATTCCTAATCAAAATTCTCAACTTTTTTTTATTAATATTTTATTTTTATTTATTTATTTATTATTATTTTGTTCATCGTTGTTATTTATTATTTCTATTATTATTTTTCTTTGGGGAAGTTATAAACCTCGTCCCATTTCTAAACATATTTATTTTAGAGTAGTTGCAAAACTTATTCAGATTTTTCTTTTCTTTTTATTTCTTTTCCTTTTGGGGAAGGTCGGTACCCTCCACTTACTCCACTTTTGTTTTTTTGTCGCGTCATTAATAAATACACAACCACACACAATGAGTCTCAAGCACACACTAACATACACGAGAGTAAAAATTTGCCTAAACTGAGGCTGTGAAGGCTGTGAAAACGACTGTCGCTGCCTCTGACCCTGACCCTGAAAGTGCTGGGAAGACTGAGGCTGCTGCCACTGAGCCTCCTGAAACGGTTGAGAAATCTGAGGATCCCGCGGAGATTGAGAATGCCAATGAACCTCAGGAGATCGCCTACCACGACTAGGCTCCCCCTCGTCCGAGCCTCTATGCCTCGAGCGCGAGCGGGACCTCCGTTGCTCCTGAAAAATACAAAATCAAAAGACGTCAACAATGCAAAATAAAACAAATGGTAGAAATGGGAAAAAATGAGCATACCTCAAGAACATCGCCAGAACTGCTCCGACAACTCGCACCACGCCGAAGCTTGATGATGCAGTACTTCAGAGCGTCAACCAGCTTCATGAATCCCATCATCTCCGGGCGGTTAGGCTGAGAACAAAACAAAGAAAAATCAGTAACAAGCGGTGTTAAAAGGGATGAATAATGCATCAAAATCTTACCGGATAAAAAACCTCAGGCAGAGACTCCTGCGCCTGTCTGAAACCCTCTGGCGCGTCAGCAATATGGTCCTCAGTAATACCAATCGGCCCTGGGTAGCGGAAAGATTGAGGCGGAATCTCAATCCTCTCCACGGGGTGAACATTCGTCTGAAAATACGATCGAATAATCAAGTTATTCGACTATTTAAACAGAGACTAGCGACAAAACTCCTCAAAAGAAATCATACCTCAGGAAGGCGGGGTGGAGGAGCCAGTGAGGGGAGCAAGTCCTGCGCATAATCACCCTCCATACGCACAAGCTCCTACCAAGGAAAAGTGTAGCGCTCTCCCCTGTTTATCAACTCTCTAAGCAAGCGCGAGTCCAGCATCGACTCCGGTGGAGATAAGGGCACCACAAAGCAATCACCACTGTGCCGACGAACAATACGCTCCCCCAGATACAAACCAAAACAGGGCGGTACGCTGAAAGCTGCAAGGCCTCGGGAAGATTAGTCATCCCAGCCTAAGGACGATACTGGACATCAATAGCAACCAGAAAACCATAAAAAGTTGGCATGAAGCACCGGAAATAACGTCAAGAGAGAAAATAACAGGCTACAAAACTAATTCTTACGCCAACAGAAGAGGTGCCTCGACGTAGCAGCCCGCGCAGCGCAGAGACAAACTCCACCCGTGACTCTCCTCGGTCACGCTAGCTGGCCCCGACAGGGAAGTTATGAACCACTCCACGACGCCGTCGAGGAGCCTATCCTGGGAAGTACTCATAAAACCATAGCTGCAATGAAAAGTAATCTTTGAGCACATGAGTCAAACAAATTAAAGTAAAACAAGAAGAGGAAAGGATCGTCACCTCTACGACTCTCCATAAACTATAGACAGTGACAGGGGACTCGTCGTTCAGCTGCCTACAACCATGATGTAACGACAAGAGAAGGTCGGCATATCCGAGGCTGGCCCAGCTGAAGGATCCTATCTCATTGATCTTGACTAAAGAAGTAAGGTAGCAAAGGAGTGCACGTGAATTCCTATTAGGAGAAAGAGTCATGGAAATGAGAATCAAAATGAAGATCCGCACTCGCTGCTTAGTTGATGTCTCCAACATGTCAAAACCACGGGCTAGAACCGAAGCCAGCTCTGATCGCCCGCTCCTAAGACCACCTCGAGACACTGGCTGGGTCCTGATATGCTTAACGATCGGACCTAACAAATCGGCTGCCTCAGCCGCTCCCCAAGAAAGATCAGACATCTGTGCTATGGCCCGATTAGTGAAGCATAGACCGCTAATCATGCTAAAGTCCAGAGGGGTCACTGTCATCTCCCCCCAAGCAAAGTGAAAGGTGTTGGTAGTATCCCAAAAATACTCCAACAACGCGCGAACGACTGTCGCACCACAACCCCAGGGGCTGCAAAACCCTACGACCGCCGAATAAAAGTCCACTAAACCAGCTGATTCCCATAAGGCGTTCGTATCAGGATCCCTCGTGATAATCCGGTGAAGTTGAGGAATCAAATCTCCGGCTCCAGAACCGTGGTGGCGAAGCGTGCCGTCAACTATGTCGGCAAGCGGGCGATGAGAAACGTGGTTCTCACGACAGAAAACCAACTTGTCTGAGGTCCACGGGGGTGGAACCTACCTACCTCAGACTCTAAGGCGTCGTCATCCATACCCTCGGGAATCGTGGGAGTGTCCTCCCGAAAAGCCTGACGCCGACCATGGGTAGAAAGATCGCGATCCTGTCGTCTAGGCATGCTATTATAAAAATAAAAATCTAAATGCTTAGCATCATTTCCTAAGACATTTAGTTATTTATATCGAGTTGCATTTTAATAAAAAATCTAAATGCTTAGCATCACTTCCTAATTTATTTAGTTATTTATTACATTATATGCTAAATTTTTACCTCAAGGCTAAATATTGGCAAAATAATGGAATTATTTATGGTATTTAGTTTCTCCATGACGAACTAATACTTTGTTCTCCTAATTGCATGATATTATGTTCTCCATGACAATGTAGTACATAGGAAGTGCGCCTACGTTAAAGCATGTGGTGAATATGCTTGGCACTCATAGGGAGTGGGAATTGACATATACGATTAGGGACAAGGAAAGTAGGGAGCCGCCAACAAGTTTTTAAGGAACTTGTAAACCGTTCACGGATCATAAAAGGCAACCACGATAAGGGACAACGATAGGCAACAAAGATTGACCCGTGAAGGTTACACCCCATTCATAATCCATGAGATTACTAACTCCATATGGTTCGGAACCACGAAAGGAGGATCGGGGATGATGGTACGAAGTGAGTCATGGAGTCACATTCGCCCGTATTGGCCTCTACTCGATTCTTATATTGAAAAGCATTCCTGTGATCTCAAAGGCATACAAACAATAATTCAATTCGCTCCAAACTATTATTTAACTAAATTGGTTTAATATTAATGCACACATAATTCTAAAATATTGGTGATCACTTCAATTAATAATAAGATTAAAAGGATCCTAAACCGGTTGTCCAAATTATCTTATTAGGCGTGATTTTCAATTACATATTCCCTTTAACATGCAACATGGTGATCAATAGAATAACATTAATATTAAAACCAAATTAATCACAATTCCAACAACATAAAATCGTTAGAAAAATAATAAAAATAAAAGGAGCATGATCCTTACTTTGATTCTGTTTGTTTGCAACTACAAAATAATAAACGAGTTAGTCACTTCAAGGAAATAAATAAACAATAATTAAATTAAATTAAATAAAATAAAGTTGATTTTGGGGCCAAACCCTCAAACAGTTCTACCTTTCACGCCTTGGCTTAAGGACAGAACCTCGAGTAAAATATGGACTCCTTTGAGTGTTTGAAGAAGGAATTTTGAAGTGAAAACGGTAGGCTAGTGTTTAGACTAAAGCATAGAAGAGAGAAAATAAAATCAGAGAATTACTCGGTGCCCCGTTCATCAGAAATGAGGGGGTATTTATAGGGAAAATGTGCTGAGGGAGCACACGGAACCCTAAAATGATAAAAACCCTAAAAAAGTATCCCGTGACACGGTCAACCTGTACCGTGACACGGGAAGCTCCACCGTCAGACGGCACACTTTCCCGTGACACGGTACACTTTTGGCGTGACGCGGGAAATTTTCAGAAAACGGGATAGAAAACGCGTCAAGGGTTTACGCGGAAAAGACACGGAATGTCCCGTGTCACGGAAGACCTCCCGTGTCACGGGAAATCCCACCGTCAGACGGGAAGGATTCCCGTGACACGGTAGGTACCTGCCGTGGCGCGGGAAATTCCTGCCCGTTTTTCCGTCTAAATACATTTTTAACCCTAATTTCCTTCGGCATTTTAAGTGCCGATTGATAATTTCGGGCCTTTTCTGACTTTTTATTATTCGGGCTAAAATAAGAAAATAATTAAATACAAATAAAATAAAAGGTTTGGGCCAAAAATAAATAATAAAACAATAAAATAAAAAAGGTTTGGGCTTAAAATTAATTAATAAGTTTGGGCTGAAATTAAAACTATGCTTTTACCAGACATCAAGACTAATCCATGGACTTTTCAAAAATATGAATTTAATAAAATACGATTTTTTAAGCACTCTCGGGATTAAATACTAAACCCGACCAATAGTGGCGGTGAAAGGTTGTTCATCATCGGGTTTGGTTTTGGGGAGACATTTTTAGGTGTCTACAATACACAACCCAAAACATGTTTCCAAATTGCACAAAAATAATAGATCGACGCATCATGGCATATTTTACAAAGATCTACAATCAATAAGTCATCATTTCAAGTGCAAAAGAACAACATGAACAACAAGGAACACCATTTACCACAAGTAGTACCAAAAATGGTGATTTGCTCAATTCTTCACCAAATCATGCAATTTTTGTCTCAAATCGCTCACAAACACACATACACACTTATGCAAGTATAGGCATGGCAAGAATTTCAACATAAACCTCAAAATAAAAAAAATCCCCAAATTGATTTTTAAGGATTTTTTTACATGAAATTATTTGAAGCAAATTCGAGACAAAAATCAAAGGAAACTTACATGGATCCTTGAGGAGAATCGAAAATGAGGAAAGTAGCAAAAAACTATAGAAGAATTGATGAAGATTTGAGCTCTAAAAGCTCAAAAAACCGTGAAGACCACAACACAGCTGCCGTGACACGGACAGCAGCAGCCGTGACACGGTAACAGCAACCCGTGTCACGGTGAACCTGGGACGTGACGGAGCTCCGGCAACCTCAGGTGACGGCGACAGCAGCGCAGCAATGAGCAGCAGCGAGATTTCAGTGAAAAAAAATTAAAAAAATAAAAAAAAAACAAAAACCTGCAGAACCGCCGTGACACGGGACGGAGATCCGTCTGACGGGAAACAGACCGTGCGCCGGTGAGTCGTCAACGTGCCACGGGAATCTGAGCAGTTAAGGTGAAAAAATGGAGATGAGAAGTAAGAGCAGGACAAGAAAGAGAAATGATGAGTGAACAAAAATGAGCAATGTCTAATATTTAAAGCCAAAAATAACCGTTGCACGACCCCGTTACCGTTCCACATTTCCAGTTATTGAGTAGCGGTGTTAAGGCGCGAGGAACAAAGTGCGTGGAATTTTTTGTGCCAAAAAAATTCCCGTGACACAGGAGTCACTCTCGCTTAACGGCAATCCAGAATCGTGTCATGGGATTTGTCCACGTGGTACGGAGATCAGTTTTTTTTGGTCCTGCACACTTTTCAAAGCTAGCAGCGAATATTCCTGGCAATTTGACCAAAATTGCACGATTTTCCGCACAAATTGGACAATTAATTTTTCAGTAAAATTACGTGGAAAATTCTAACTGATGGTTGAAGGGTATCAAAATTACTATTTTGCCCCTAGGAAGCGTCAAAATCAATTTTGTCGATATTTCAAACACCTAATATGGTCGGATAATCGACTTGAAGGTGTGAATCACCTGCGGCCCACGTTCGGGGATAATTGAACCATCATACACTTGCAAATTTCAGCGATTACAGTAGTCGTCTGCTTTCCTCAAGCATGGAAAGCGTTATCGGTGGATTTTTCTTCAAGTATAGAAAACCGCCAAGTCGGCTTTCCTCAAGCATGGAAAGCGTTATCGGTGGATTTTTCTTCAAGTATAGAAAACCGCCAAGTCGGCTTTCCTCAAGCATTGAAAGCGTTATCGGTAGATTTTTCTTCAAGTATAGAAAACCGCCAAGTCGGCTTTCCTCAAGCATGGAAAGCGTTATCGGTAGATTTTTCTTCAAGTATAGAAAACCGCCAAGTCGGCTTTCCTCAAGCATGGAAAGCGTTATCGGTGGATTTTTCTTCGAGTATAGAAAACCGCCAAGTCGGCTTTCCTCAAGCTTGGAAAGCGTTATCGGTGGATTTTTTTTCAAGCATTGTAGACACCATGTCTCCCCAAAACCAAACCCAGTGATGAGAACCTTTCACGTCTAATCATAATCGAATAAAGCGAAAGTGTGAAAAGTCTAGTGTTGCGGAAAGTTTTAATTTCTTTTCTTTTCACTCTGTTTTTGAAAACTTATTTTAAGAAAACAGTCAATCCAGTTTGGTTGGTCCATGATATGGGTCCAATAATAGTGTAGTTGGATGGGGCTTGACAAGACCTTTCCAACGATATATTATAAGCCCAATTCCGATGAATATTGAGGAAATTATGGCCAATTTACTAAACTAGGCCCGGTTTGAGGCTTATATGCGGCCCAATGATCTAGGGGAGGGCCTAATATGATATATCATTCCTAATGCAATTAGGAATGGTTTTAGTCTTCTAGAATCTTCTAGAAAGTTCTTTTCATTCCTAATTCAATTAGCATTGATAAATTGACTTTTTGACATTTCAGAGTTTTAATTAAAATCAAATAGCATTTTCGAGGAAATTATATGATTTTATCCTCCAGTATGGCAAACTTATCTGATATTTGAAAACGCGTTAAAACCAGACTTGGCGCCTGACCACAGGCTTTGGCGCCTGGAACCAGGCCTGGCACCTGGCGCTAGCCATTGGCGCATGGCGCCAGTGTTGGTGCCTAGCGCCAGTTAGCCAGGGTTTGCGCCAACTCTGTTTTTTGTGCGTCAGACTCTGTTTTGTTTAATTTATCTTTTTGGCTGATTTTCTTTATAAATAATGTATTAAAAACTCCGTTTTCATTCACCAATTCACGAATTCTCACCTACAATCAGTTTTCATTCGCAATCATTAATTCTCTAATTCTCTCTTAATCATTCACCAATCCTCATCAAGTTATCTTGATTATTCCTTCTCTCTCTTTCTTTTTTCTAAACTTTGTTTTCTCATACAAAATTCCGCATTCGCAAGATCTAGAAACACCTAACCATATTCGAAGTTGCCTTCGCCCTAGACGTGAAAGGTTTAATTTCTGAGGGTTTGGTCCCAAATATCTCTTTCAATTATTTAATTGTTTTGTTATTTTCCTTGAAGTTACTAACGTGTGTATTTTGTTATTAGAAAGAGGTACGAGGCATCAAAGTAAGTACTTTAATGGTTTCAATTGATGTTATGATGTAGAAATCATGTTTACATTGTTATTATGATATTCCTAGTATCATGTCTAGGGTATTTTTAATATTAAATATGATTGTTATGATGCTTCCTATGTTCTTTCTAATGTTTATGATTGCTAGTATCATGTTAGGGTTAAAGATTTGATTTTTATTGCTTAGTGACATGCTAGGGTTTGTTATTAATCTTGTTAGTATCATGCCTAGGATCTTGCTATGTTTATTATGCTTTAATATTAACATGAACATGATTATGATTATAATTATTATTATGATTATTATTCATGATTATTATTATGATTATATTAACATGAACACGAGTCCCTCAGCGCACGAACAAAGTCAGCATAGGCCAAGCTGGCCCAGTCATAAGTCCCGATCCGGTGCAGATCACGGACAGCAGGAAGATAGTATAGCAACGCCCAACTACCTTTAATAGGGGAGAATGTCCCTGACAACAACATCATCGCAAAGATATGAACCCGCTGCTCTCGGGTGGTCGCATCTTCATAAAGAGCCGCTGCCAGCGTCGAGCGGCGAATTCCCCTAACGCTAAACTGAGTCGTCTGAACCTCAGCGCGGGCCCGAATAGCGATCGGCCCTAGCAGCTTCTCGACCTCCGAAGAAAAGACGTCGATCCCACTGTCGAACGGCAGTGGCACAGAGCTGAACTCCAGTCCTGTAATGAGACTGAAGTCCGTACGGGTGACCATCATCTCGCCCCAGGGGAAATGGAAAGTGTTGGTGGTGTCCCAGAAGAACTCCACGAAAGCGCGCACTACATGGTGACCCCCGCTAGAGGCAACCATAGCCTCGGAGGTCTCGAATAGCGTAGTCAGTCCATAAGACTCCCATAGGAGTCTCGTGTCAAGATCCCTGGCGATGTACATCTTGTAAAAATCGCCCAAACCATCACAGCCGGAACCGTGATAGCGCGTCCTCCCGACTGTGATGCCCTGTCTCACCCTCTCAGAAATGTGGTGGACGGGGGCGAAGAACAGGTTCCGCTCATCCCACTCCGGGAGTCGACCAAGCGAAGTGGAAGGTGTGACGTCATCCTCTACGGGCTCATGCTCCCGTCTGGTGTTTCGGAACCGTGAACCTGAGCCTCGCTGTCTAGCCATACTACATTGTGAAAAATCATCATAAATTAAGGTTCTATAGTATCTAAGGTTCGCCAAGCCGCATGATACTATGTTCGCAAAAAACAGAGTACGTAGTACTAAAACAGAGCACAAATTCGAATTAAGCATAACGACATTTTTCAAGAAATCAAACAATTTCTTGCAATACTATAGTAATTATTGTGACAATTTGAACAAGAATTGCTAGAAAAAACATCAAGAACAAGCTACATTGTTCTTCACGACCTTAGGAGGTCCAACAATGGCAAATTGCTCATTTCTTCACCAAATTGAGTCAAACAAGTCTCAAATTACTCCCAAGGCAATATACAAACATAATCAAGCAATTTCATGGCATAAAACTTGACAAACAAAGCAAATTGAGCATTATAAGTTTTGAATTTACATGAAATTCGTGAGTAAACATGCCAAAAGACTGATGTGAGATTGAAGGAAACTTATTTAGATCGGGAAAATAGATGAAAAGAGCTTTGATTTGCAACAAATTTGAGCGAATTCGGTTGAGAAACGAGCAAGAACCGAGCAATTGAAGCTTTCAGGTTTTTTCAAGCAGTTTCGCGACGCGCAAAGCAGCAAAATGAAGAGGAAAGGGGTATTTAAGGAAATCCCCGTGCAAATTAGGCTTGGCGCCTGGCGCCAATATCAGCGCCTGGCGCCAATATCAGCGCCTGGCGCTAAGGCTAAATGAGTGGCGCTGATGGCTTTTTAGTGGCGCCAGAGCACCCAGCCCCCTGATGGGGTTGTTCTACCTTTCTGCAACATATTTTTGGGTTCCTTGGTACGCCAGTTAGCCCCTCTAAGCAATTTGAGATGATCGGCTTAAAGTGACCGGTTTGATGAAAGAACGTCTCACTTAGCTTAAAGCGCCTAAGCATTGGCTCATTAGCAAAAAGCACCGACATATAGGTTCAAAAGCAAAAGGCACCGACGTACAGGTTCAAAGCAATGGAAGCGCCGACGTACAGGCATAGCGGGAGCAAAGTTCAGGCAAACTTTTAAAGATCGACTGGCGTGGGTCTTCGGTAATTTCCTTTGGAAAGTTATCGCATCAAATGAGGATGACTTCAAGTAAGGATATCTTCGACGGCATTCCCTAGCTTGCGGAGAGTTGTAACAAACAACTGGAGGTAATTTCGGGCGAAGTTGTCTTCGATCATGTTCCCTTAGGCATGGAAGATGGTCATAATGCGGATGGAGATTGTTTCAAGAGAAATAATCTTCGATAGTATTCCCTTGGATGTGGAATATTATCAATGCGGATGGAGATTGTTTCAAGAGAAATAATATTCGATAGTATTTCCTTGGACGTGGAATATTATCAATGCGGATGAAGATTGTTTCGAGAGAAATAATCTTCGATAGTATTCCCTTGGACTTGGAATATTATCAATGCGGAGGAGGATCGTTTAAGGCGAAGCAATCTTCTAATTTGGAAGCAGTTACAGGCGTAGCGGTTTTCAAGTGGGATGACATTCTCTAGCTTGTAGGAGGTCATCAAGACAACAGTAAAGCGACAATAATCGGTTACTTTCAGAGACGTGTGCTCGACGGTGCAAGATACGCGTTTCATAACTCTTTTATCAGTTTAACTAATGCTAATTTTGCAGGTATCGGCATTACAAGAGTGATTTAGGATCGCAGAACGTTCTGAATCATTCTCCGTCCCTATCGCTACTTTGACTTTTGTTTTCAAAACTTGCGTTTCTCCAAACTCAGTCAAAGTGGGGGCTTCTATAGAAACCCATTTGTGTCTCCCCAAAATCAAACCCAGTGATGAGTACCTTTCACGTCTAATCATAATCGAATGAAGCGAAAGTGTGGAAAGTCTAGTGTTGCGGAAAGTTTTAATTTCTTTTCTCTTCACTCTGTTTTTGAAAACTTATAATAAGAAAACAGCCAATCCAGTTTGGTTGGTCCATGATATGGGTCCAATAATAGTGTAGTTGGATGGGGCTTGACAAGAGCTTTCCAACGATATATTATAAGCCCAATTCCGATGAATATTGAGGAAATTATGGCCAATTTACTAAACTAGGCCCGGTTTGAGCCTTATATGCGGCCCAATGATCTAGGGGAGGGCCTAATATGATTTATTATTCCTAATTCAATTGGGAATGGTTGTAGTCTTCTAGAATCTTCTAGAAGGTTCTTTTCATTCCTAATTCAATTAGCATTGATAAATTGACTTTTTGACTTTTCAGAGTTTTAATTAAAATCAAATAGCATTTTCGAGGAAATTATATGATTTTATCCTCCAGTACGGCAAACTTATCTGATTTTCGAAAACGCGTTAAAACCAGGCTTGGCGCCTGACCCCAGGCTTTGGCGCCTGGCGCTAGCCATTGGCGCCTGGCGCCATTGTTGGTGCCTAGCGCCAGTTAGCCAGGGTTTGCGCCAACTCTGTTTTTTGTGCGTCAGACTCTGTTTTGTTTAATTTATCTTTTTGGCTGATTTTTTCTATAAATAACGTATTAAAAACTCCGTTTTCATTCACCAATTCACGAATTCTCACCGACAATCAGTTTTCATTCGCAATTATTAATTCTCTAATTCTCTCTTAATCATTCACCAATCCTCATCAAGTTTTCTTGATTATTCGTTCTCTCTCTTTCTTTTTTCTAAACTTTGTTTTCTCATACAAAATTCCGCATTCGCAAGATCTAGAAACACCTAGCCATATTCGATGTTGCCTTCGCCCTAGACGTGAAAGGTTTAATTTCTGAGGGTTTGGTCCCAAATCTCTCTTTCAATTATTTAATTTTATTGTTTTTTTTCCTTGAAGTTACTAACGTGTGTATTTTGTTATTAGAAAGAGGTACGAGGCATCAGAGTAAGTACTGTAATGGTTTCAATTGATGTTATGATGTAGAAATCATGTTTACATTGTTATTATGATATTCCTAGTATCATGTCTAGGGTATTTTTAATATTAAATATGATTGTTACGATGCTTCCTATGTTCTTTCTAATGTTTATGATTGCTAGTATCATGTTAGGGTTAAAGATTTGTTTTTTATTGCTTAGTGACATGCTAGGGTTTGTTATTAATCTTGTTAGTATCATGCCTAGGATCTTGCTATGTTTATTATGCTTTAATATTAACATGAACATGATTATGATTATAATTAATATTATGATTATTATTCATGATTGTTATTATGATTATTTTATTTATTATTGATTATTTATTATGTTGCTTGATATTTATTATTTATTGCTTGATCACCTTTTATTGCATGTTTAAAGGGAATTTAATACGTGTAATAATGCTAGATAAGATAATTAATAATCTTGTTAGGGTTAATATGATTATAATTTCAAGTGATCGCCAATAATAGTTTATTTGTGCATTAAATTCAACCAACATAGATTAAACAGGTTTAGGGTTAATCTATTGATTGCATGTTAATCAGAAAGCGCAAATGAACACGATTAGAATAAAGTAGAGGCCTATTATTAGGGTAGGTTCAATCTCTTTTAGGTTGGATTTGTAACTTCATCCCCGAACCCTTATTTGGTTCTAGACCTTATGGAGTTGACGATCTCTTAGATCGTTAAGGGTGTAACCTTCATCCTATGAACGGTTTACAAGTTCCTAAAAAAACTTGTTGGCGACTCTTTTGCTCTATCTTCTTCCCTTTTGGACGCCACCGTACTTTAGTGTATGATCACAGTGGGGTTCAAGCTAGCGGGATTAAAGCTTGAAATTATTCCCTACAAGCATAGAAAACCGCCAAATTCCTTTGTCGTCTTTCCACAAGCATGGAAAGCATCATTGGTGGATTTCTTCAAGCATAGAATGACACCAAATTCATACGTCGACTTTCCTAAGGCATGGAAAGTATCATCCGGTAGGTTTCTTCAGGCTTAGAAAACTACCAAACTCCTCAGTCGGCTTTCCTCAGGCATGGAAAGCGTTTTAACGAACGTTATCCGGCGGATTCCTTCAAGCATAGGAAACTGCCAAACTCATTTGTCACCAATACACTGGTGCCAGATATGTATTCTATCCTTTTACTCTTTTTTCTGCAGAATTAACATTTTTCTGCATGTATCGGCGTATACAGAATGATTTAGGATCGCAAAACGTCTTAAATCATTCTCCGTCCCTATCGACTACTTTGACTATCGTTTTCGAAACCGTCGTTTCTAAAAACTCAGTTAAAATGGGGGCTTCTGTAGACACCTAAAAATGTCTCCCCAAAACCAAACCCGATGATGAACAACCTTTCACCGCTACTATTGGTCGGGTTCAGTATTTAATCCCGAGAGTGCTTAAAAAATCGTATTTGATTAAATTTGTATTTTTGAATAGTCCATGGATTAGTCTTGAGGTTTGGTAAAATCATAGTTTTAATTTCAACCCAAACTTGTTATTTAATTTTAGCCCAAACCTTTTTTATTTTATTGTTTTATTATTTATTTTTGGCCCAAACCTTTTATTTATTTTACTTGCTTATTTTCGTATTTTAGACCAAATAAAAAAAAATCAGAAAAAGGCCCGAAATTATCAATCGACACTTAAAATGCTGAACGAAATTAGGGTTAAAAATGAATTCAGACGGAAAAGCGGACTGAAAATTCCCGCGCCACGGCAGTTGTCCACCGTGTCACGGGAAACTTTCCCGTCTGACGGTGGGATTTCTCGTGACACGGGAAACCTGCTGTGACACGGGAATTGTCGTGTCCTTTCTGCCTAAACCCTTAACTCGTTTTCTTCCCCGTTTACTAAATATTTCCCGCATCACACAAAAATTGCACCGTGTCACGGGAATGTTACCCGTCTGACGGTGGGACTTCCCGTGTCACGGTACAGTTTGCCGTGTCACGGGATACTTTTTTAGGGTTTTTATCATTTTAGGGTTCCGTGTGTTCCCTCGGCACATTTTCTCTATAAATACCCCCTCATTTCTGATGTACGGGGCATCAATTAATTCTCTAGTTTTTTCTCTCTTCTATGATTTAGCCTAAACACTAGCCTACCCTTCTTCTTTCAAAATTCCTTCTTCAAGTACTCCAAGGAGTCCATCCTTTACTCATGGTTCTGTACTTAAGCCAAGGCGTGAACGGTAGAACTGTTTGACGGTTTGGCCCCAAATCGATTCTATTTAATTTAATTTAATTATTATTTTATTATTATTTCCTTAAAGTTACTAACTCGTTTATTATTTTGTAGTTGCAAATAAACAGAATCAAATTAACAATTATGTTCCTTTTATTTCTATTATTTTTCTACCGATTTTATATTGTTGGAATTATTGTTAAATTGCTTTCAATATTGATGTTATTCTATTATATTTATTGATCACCATATTGCATGTTTAAAGGGAATATGTAATTGAAAATCACGCCTAATAAGATAATTTGGACGACCGGTTTAGGTTCCTTTTTAATCTTATTGTTTAATCAAAATGATCATTAATATTTTAGAATTATTTGTTTCATTAATATTCAACCAATTTAGCTTAATAATAGTTTGGAGCGAATTGAACATTCTGTTTGTTGCCTTCGTTGTCCCTTATCGTGGTTGCCTTTTTATGATCAGTGAACAGTTTACAAGTTCCTTAAAAAGTTGTTGGAGGCTCCCTACTTTATTTGTCCCTAATCATGTTATGTCAATTCCCACTTCCTATGAGTGCCAGGCATATTCACAATATGCTTTAACGTAGGCGCACTTCGAACGACGCCTACAGATACGCACGCGGAGTTTGTTGCTCCACCTATATCCATCACCTATCAGGGGGTGTATGGCCATGTTGAGGAGATGATTCCTCTAGTTCCTCCAGATCATCGCTTTATCGAGCAGTCGATACCGCGTCGTCAGACTTGGGTGAGTCATTTATTTGCCTTTTTACTTGCATGTATACTGTTGATCGCTAATGACTTATCTTTTGACAGTTCCCTCGTGAGGTGGTGACGATGATGGCGAGAGGCTTGGACGCCTTTCATTACCAGCTAGTGAGATGGAGGGATCGTGCTTCTTGTTGTCGTGACGACACTGCAGAGGTATCTCCCATATCCTTTTCTTATGCTTTGATTTAATTATTTAGCGTCTGACATGTATTACTTTTGTAGGGACAGCCCATTCCTCCTCATACTCGGACAAGACCTGAGGCTAGGAGAGAGAGGCCCGGCTCGAGGCGTCGTTGTACCTCTTCCAGGGGTGAGGGTGGCTGATGGGAGACAGCTCCACCTGAGAGACTGGATGGTTCAGGCTCTTTTTCTGAGGGTGTGCATGCTAGTTCAACAGGCCAAGGAGGCATGCCATCGACTCCTTTAGGGGGTGGTGGGACGTACGAGGTTGGCTCGTCGTCGCAGCAGCTGCCGTAGTCTCAACCATTGGCGACACTTTGGGAGTTCCTCCTCATTTGCGTCTTCCGGCACCATAGCTGTACCTGTGCTTATCTTATTTGACTTATACGACTTGCTAATTTATTTTATGACTCTTACATTAGACACATTGTATAAACAACTTTATTATGCTTATTTTATCTTTGCATTTTTTTTTATGTGCATGTGAGTGTGTGCAAAAAATTGTGACTAATTTTTACGCAAAAAATTTCCGTCATTTTTATTATAAATGGAGGGTATCCGACTTTCTCCCCCAAAAAGAAAAAGTAAAAAAAATAAAATTTTGACTAATATAAGCCTAAAATTAATTAAGCTTAAATTAATCTAAAAAAGTGTTTGAAAGAAGTTAAAAGCATAAAGTCAATGCACAAAAAACCGAGTCGTAATCGAAGAAATCATATGGTTTCCATAGTGCAAATAAACTATCGTCGAACTAAATTTCTGTCGTCAACCGTTGGTGTTGTCGCCAGACGTTGATTTCGTCACCAGGTGACAAGCCTCGTCGCCAGGCGCTGTTCCTATCGTCTGGCGACAAACTCTTTTTCTCCGAATCCTTTCAGAAAACAAACTGCACCAGTTTTGTCAATAAGTAGCCCCCAAATCTGCCGAATTTTGTATATTTCAAGCAGATTAAAATAATAGTTATAGCTTTAATTCTCTTTAAGCAATCATGTCTAAGAATTTTAGTGATTTTACTCGTGAGTGGTGTCGTTCTTTGACTGCTAGGGAGAGAAAAGAGTTTGATTTTTTTCATATGGGAGGTATTTATGGTATTAAGGGGGTAGATATAGATATAGATTTTATTCATATCGCCTTAGAATATTGGGATCCAGACACACATTGCTTTAGATTAGACTATGATGAAATTAGTCCTTTACCGGAAGAATTTGGTGCCATTCTAGGCTTTCCCTCTATGGATCTTGCGGTAATTCCTAATATTAGTGAATATTATTATAAAGATTTTGAGCGCTTCTTTAATCTGAAAGACAGAGATCTAACAAATATCGTAGATGGTAGTGTAGTTAGTCTGAAAGAATTTGCGTGCCACTACTTTGATATACCATATTCTGAGTCTTTTCATGTCTATAGAAGAAGGGATTTTCTCTTTTTCATTTTTAGCCAATATCTCCTCACTAGTGGTAATAATCGTGAGGGTCAAGCAATTTTAGTATCTGTGATGGAGCAAATTGAATCAGGGAGAAATCCAATGCCATTAATTGTTGGAGAAATAATGCTCAGTTTGGATGAGTTAAAGAAAAAACCAAAATCACCTTTTCAAGGCTCTCCAATTTTATTACAGGTAGAAAAATAATATTTTTAATTACAAAAATCAAAAACATATATTTTTTCATAGTAATACTAATTATTTGCATTGAATTTTTGCAGATGTGGCTAATGGAGGGACTAGAATTGATTAGTCCTCCTGACAATATTGAAAAAAACACTCCAAACTGCTTTGTGAGGCGAAAGAAGCGCTTTTCCATAAAGATGGATCGTCGGGAGTGGAGCAAGATATTTGCCTCTCGTGATTTTGCTATCAAATGGATCATCCCATGGTGGAAAATTGAGAATATGGTTGGTGTCAACAAGCAAACCTTCTGCTATCTTCCAAGCTTAACCAAGATGACTTTTTATCATCCCTGCAGGGTAAAAAGACAGTATGGTCTCACTCAAACAATTCTTTCTGGAGATCTTCGACGACCTCATGAATTCCCTATTTCACTAGAAGTAGAGAGGTTTGACACGTATTGGAATACTAGGCCTTTATGGGAAGTGGTTACCCAAAAGGTTCCTCCTTCTTTGTCTAAGGATGTGAAGCATTGGCTTCTTAATAAGCCTAAAAATGACAAGAAAGATCAAAGTAGAGACAATGTGAAGTCTGGGTGACAAGATAACTCCTGTTAAGGAACGCTTAGGTGAAAGAGTTGAGTTGAAAACACCTATGATGCCTAATAAGAAGGACACTACTAAAGGCAAAGAGAAAAGGAAAGCTGACTCTACAAAAAGAAAATTTGGGTAGAGAAAAAACATGGTGTACTAGCTAAAGGAGAAACTATTTACTCAAAAATTGAGTGTAGATCCTCTAAAAGATGCCTACTAGCAAAAGTAATAGACGATGAAGAAGACGCTCACAAGAATTGGAAGAGAGCAAAGAAGGAGAAGAAAGATTGAAGCATTGCTTAACTTTCAATTTATTAGACAAATTTAATTTTTAAGTCAATTTATTTAAGCTTTTATTTGAATTCCATCCTTAATGTAATTTTTAATTTATTAATGCAATTTTTAGCTTTTTAAATTAAATCAACATTTACATTACACTCTTTATTAAAGCCAGACGACAAATTTTTTGTGGTGTGCTCGTAAATTTTCGCGCTAATTTCTCTTAGTTGACTTGCTGGAATGCGGGGTTTATAAAAATTAAAATGGCCGCACCCTATCAGGGTTGCCTACGTATCCTTTCCCATGGAATCAGGCCAAACGTAGCTCTCTTGAGTGTCCTACTCAAGTAATTATGGGTAGTGCTTCTTAAGTTGGTCAAGATTTGTCATGTTTGAGAATTCATGTCCATCCATATCAGTTAGTTTTGCAGCTCCTCCTGATAGGATAGTTTTGACAATATATGGCCCAGACCAATTGGGTCTAAACTTGCCTCTTCGGTCCAAAACATTTTTCCTTAATGCTTTTAGGACTAAGTCTCCAACTTTTATATTCCTTGTCTTGACTTTCTTGTTGAAGTTCCTAGCCATGCGGGTTTTTTAACATTGAGTATGCTGTAGAGCCTCTAGACGTTTTTCATTAAGTAAAATTAGCTCCTCATATCTCGCTCTAGTCCATTCTACTTCATCGAGTTTACTTTCTAACGCGATGCGTAGAGAGGATATTTCTAGATCTACAGTTTGTATGGAATCCATTCCATAGACTAAGGGAAATGGCGTATTCCCTGTTGATGACCAAATTGACGTGCGGTAACGCCACAGGGCAAAGTGGAGTTTGTCAGGAAAATCTTTGTAATTTTCTGTCATCTTCTCAATGATTGTCTTTAAATTTTTATTAGCTGCCTCAACGCCACCATTTGCCTGAGGTCTATAGGGAGAAGAATGATGGTGTATATGCCATACTTTTGTAACAGTTCTTCACATTCTGCTTGAAAGTGAGTTCTTTTGTCACTTATCATTTCATATGGGACTCTATATCGACAAATGATGTTTCTTTCAATAAAGAGTGCTACATGTTTTGTAGTGAGTTTAGCATATGATTTTGCTTCAACCCATTTAGTGAAGTAATTAATTGCTACTAATATATATTTATGGCCTCCCGTTCCTGGAGGAGTAATTCTTCCACCGATGTCTATTCCCGATGTTGAGAATGGTCATGGTGATGTGTAGGTGTAGAGGAGAGATGGGGAAACATGTTGCAAGTTGGCATATATTTGGCATTTAGGGCATCTTTTAACATATTGATGACAGTCTCTATTTATGGTAGTCCAATAATATCCTTCGCGCATTATATTTTGGACTAGCATGTTGCCCTTTACGTGTGTTCCACATACCCCTTCGTGGACTATTCTCATAGCCTTTTGGTCTTCCTTTTTGCCTACACATAAAAGTGTTCGACCTTTAGGTACCATTTTGTGTAACTCGTCATTAATGAGCACATATTGGGAAGCCAAAAGTCTTAAGGCTCGTTTTGCCCTTTTGTCAGCATGGGGTGGATATTTTCCCTTTGTAACATAGTTGAGGATGTTCGTATACCAAGGTTTTTCCTTTTCTTCTTCTCCCTCTTGGGTTACTTCATCATCCTCTATTACTTGGATGTAAGCCGATTTGTGTCTCTTTTCTATTGTTAAGGGCATTTGCTCAATTTCCGTAGGAATCCTAACCATTAAGGCTAGTCTTGCCAAGGCATCAACAAATTGGTTTTCCTCTCTGGGTGTACATGTGTATTCTACCTTTTCCAGTTAGTTTGTGAGAGTTTCTAAGAAAAGAGAGTTCATTTCTCACAAAACTTTTGAAAAGTTGGAGTAATATCAAGAATATCAAAGGGCTTTGGAAGCGCCTTGAAACTCAGTGTTTGACGCAATAACCCCGTATAGATATAGAATTCACCAAAGGCTTGGGTTGAAATCCTATAAATTTTCTTTTAAGTTAGAAATAAACCTAAAATTTACAAGCATAATATTTACTATTAGATAGTAAAGGAATAATTTATTGTAAGATAGCTACGACAAATCCAAATTCCGAATAATGGTTAGAGGCCATGAAAATCTGAAACAGACCCCATGTGTAAAAATCATGTTTGAAACTTGATTAATTTTCATGAAAGGTGAAAGACCCATCAATTGCAAATAAGTTTTCAAGGAGAAAACTAACAAATGTGGAAATGTATATGCATACATAGCTAGATTGGTTGAAAAGGATATAATTAAATTCACGGAGTTGATTTTAAGAAAAACATATTCACCAATCGGAATGCTTAAGTCTTTTCGTGATTGATCTAGCAAAATTGAATATATGACATATGGAAAAATAGATACCAAAATCGCATTCCCAAAATAGGATTTTTGAAGTGACTTTAGAATAGTCTAAGGGTTTTGAAAATCTAAATAATGCTAGATTTGAAAGCAAGCTCAAGGAATCCATCATGGGATTAAAGGAAGCATTGCATATAGGAATTGGAACGTGTTTTCTCATAAAGTTAATAAGTGGATTGGCTTTTGGAGAAACATAGAAATTCTGATGAATAAGAAGTTTAGTGGGAGCAAAAGTAAAGGTCCAACAAAAAGTTTATGAACTCTATTGTGAAATAACTATCAAATGCTAAATGCTTAGATTTGAAAGTAATTTCGACAATGGACCAAGAAAAAGACGATACTTAGTACATATTGGTATTAAGATCTATTGTATAGACTTAATAAAATTTTTGAACGTGTAAAGGATTTTACCGTGTTAAACATGAATTGAAGGACTTTGAAAGAATTTCGACCCATATGTATAAAACCAAGTAAATGTTTGGACTAAGTATAGGCTAGGCTAAATACTAAGTCAAACAAGAAAGACTCTAGTAAGAGACTTTCAATCGTATCACATAGCGAACAATTGAAGCAAGACTCAGTGAAACTGAATGAGCTAAAATGTCACATAGATGGAATAAGATTGAGAATTACTCTGCAACTTAATCCATCATGTACGCTATGATATGGAATCGTCGCAGGACTTACTTGCTTAGAGCATATGAAGTATGTATGTAGTACCAATCAACCTAAATCTATGTAATAGATCGTTATATTGTGGCCAAGAACATCCAAAGTACTTGGATAAGTAATAAGATGAGTTCTTGACTTGTGGAAACAAATACAATTTGAGAATTGATGTTACAAGCACAAACCTTAACAAGGATTAGATCCTTAACAAGGAAGCCATTTATAAGCACGAGCTAACAATAAGTTGTGGCTTGAGTATGGCATCCATGTGTAATGTGCGGGAATTTAAGGAAAATTTCCATGATCACAAGTGATTAAGATATCCCAAATCATTGTGAGCCTTTTGGAGTGAAACCCAAGCAAAGCATCATTAGGAAGTCTACTAAAATATATGTTGAGAATATTGTTGCCTTAATGGTGATAATAAAGAAGATGTTTTGTGGAAAGTTCGTTGCTGAACGTTAATGATTGTAGGTTGTCAAGTTGAAGGTATCAATCATGAAAATGAATGGGAGACATCACTTGGACAATAAATCCTAAATCACATATAATCCATGACACTTTCAAATTTTATCAACTTATTATGAAAGTGATTAGTAATGAAGATGCTAAGATTAGCAAAGTAATTATAACTAAACCTATGCAATGGATGAACGACAACATTCACAATTGCATGAAAGAAATCAAGCATATTAGATATGGGTGTGATTTCTATAGATGTTTTATAAAGAGTGATACTCTTAAAACATTCGGAAAAACCATTTATCATAAGATGAACCATTCAGGTTTTGGAGTAATTTAAAATTTCATGCAATTTTTATCACTCCGTTTGCTATTTAATTGTGGTTTAGAATTAAATAACGAGTCCATTCGATTCTTGGAATATTCAAAATAGGGTATCAAGATCAGTCTTGGTAAGGAAACACCTATTAAGTGAACGTTGAATATTATAATCGAAAATTATCCCTAATCGAGGTCATTTAAACGATGGACGATTAATGACCAGTTGAGATTAGTGTGTAGTTTGATTTATAGCACCGTTTCATGTGCTACAAGAACATGATTTTAATGAATCATTTGCACAGGTATTGGTTTGGAACCATACTAGATCGACCTATGAGAATACTTTAAGAGATTCAAAATTGTCATAAGTATATTTCTCATTATCACTATCGGAACCTTTTTCCTTGACCATGAGTATTGTGAGCTTTCTTGTTTAAGTACTAGTCTGCTTTGATGATTTTCAAACGTCTACCATAACAGGGGATTATAACGGCATCACTCAGGCGGCTAGGTCCTCTTAGTAAGAGAAGCTACATAACAAGATTGGGAATGTCCTCCTACTAATAATAGGGAACATGTCTTGTTGTTTACAAGGCTTCTCGAAGAGCCAGACTGTGAAAATGCATGGCCGTGCTCAAATGGATTTAAGAAATCATCTGCTTATTGACAGTCAAACTCGGATTTTGAGAAACACTTCTGGACGTAACATGGATGATAAATAAACTAGCCTTGTAGTTCATGAAGAGACATAGGAAAGGGGCTATACACTAAATGCTCACTTTTCCGGAAGGACAAGTGGGAGATCGAAAGGAATTGTGTCCTTCGAACAAGTGTATTATTTTGATAGTGGGTTCAGAATTATTAGAAAGCTAATATATTTAGTAAGGTCAAGTTATCGGAATGCCTAGGTGGAGGCCGCTTCCGATCAATAATATTAATGTATATTTAATATTGCAGCTTAATCTTTACTGTACCCTTCGGGTCACACCCAAGCAATTAACAAACCAACTCGACGAATAAATTCGGAAGAAATTAATGAGTCGCCTGAGTATTAGATATTTAGACGTCGGAAATTCAAGCTTAGAGCGTCAAAACCGAGCGTTGAAAGTGGAGTAAACAATAGTAAATGACGAGACGCGCAAAATAATAATAAACCGACAATATTGCCAAAATACTCCTAGCATCGGAAAGCCCCGAGCATCCGAATACTAGCTAGGGCATAATATGCTAGCACAGGTGGGTAGCATGCGCACCATGCCGAGCCAAGGGTGGATGGCAAGTGCATGCTAGCACACTATGCATAACAGTAGCTAGCAGCCGCAAGCACACCAAGGCAGCAGTTGCTAGCAGTCTAGCAGCAGCCCGCACTTGGAGTGCGTGGCTTGCTAGCCATAGTAGCATCCCGCAACTCCAAGTGCGGGGGCTGGGCTACGGATGGGCCTAAGGAACGGTTAGTAGGGCCGAAGCAAATGTGAAGCAAATGGGAAGCAAGTGGGTTAGGGACATGTGGCACAAGGAGAGTATGGAGTGGGGAGCAAGTATGGTCCCCTACTTTCCAAGTGCTCCTCACTTCCCTTTACATGTATTAGTGACACTTGTAGATTTAATATTAGTTTGCTTATTTATTTTAATTTAGCTTTAAAATAAATTGCGGAATTTCATGCTCCCACATTGATGGGATAGAAATTCCTACTCTCCCTCTTCCCTATAAATACCCATCTTGGGTTTTTGGGAAGAGTGCTTGAGTAGGAGTTCAATAGAGAATTGCATTAGCAAAAACACTTAAACTCACATGATACTCGGATTTTGGTCGGACCTCGCTAACCTCAAGGTAACGGACCTAAAAGTTGGTGGTTGTTTTTGCGGGTGGATCTCCGTCGGAGGCTCTCGTATTTTCGAGGTTAAGCTTCTCAAGTAAGAGCCAAATTTGTGGGGCGAAGCACGCGCCAAAGATAAATTTCCTATTTTTTACTTTTGTGTTTATTTATGCATAGTGATATTATTTATTGCGAGCGAGATCCTTGGCTTGGGATTTTTCCGCGGTAAGTGGGACTCACCAAACCCCAACAATATCATTCACAACTAAAGTCGAAATAACGCTACAACTTTAAAATTCAAGAACAGAAAAGTGCCAAGGCTTGTAGGAATTAGCGTTGAGAAAACTGCGTCAGCGCCGAGCAATGGCACTGCCGCCAGGCGATTGTACTTGTTGTCTGGCGACAGTAGCATCGTCTGTCGACATACACTATTTTCTCGCACTGAATTCTTCCAATAATGAGTCGAGAATCTACCTTCTTGTTTTGACTAGTTTTCTAGTACTATTTGATTGGTTTTACTTCCTATTTAAGTTTTTCCCTATTTTCATAAACCCATATGTGTTCTACATACGTCCATAACCCTCTTGGAATTCACGCTCCATGACGTGTCCGATTTATATAGTGTTTTACCCCCGTCCCTTGGTCATAATTAGTAGTGTTTTTGGCTCTTTAGAGCCACTTTTATTACTAATTGGTGTTTTCTAGTGTTTTTGTAGTTTTGCTTGAGTTTTTAGGAAATTTCACATTTGGAGCGTTTTTCGAGTTTTTCATGGAGCAACTACGGACATTAGGAGGACACGACCATCTTTGAAGCCTAGGACTGGTTATAGCCGGTGATTAAGGGCTCGGTCTGTGATACCGGGGCATTTGGACCGAGTATTCAAGACCCAAAGAGAAAATCCGGATTGGGCCGAAGAATCAAGCCCAATCAAAGTCCAAGCCTTGAGGAAGAGACCGGGCCCGATCGGTCAAGCTTGCGCCCGATCGGGCGGGCGCGCAAAAGATGACATCAGGAAAGGGGCACCCGATTGGGTGAGCGTTATCTCGATCATGTGCGGCTGCCCAGAATAAGCTTGAAGAAAAAGGCGGGCACGATCGGGCGCGTGTTTTTGGAGGCACCTGATTGCCGAGTTCTTAGTTTTTTTATTAGGATTGTTTTAGAGATCTTAGTACGATTTTAATACGGAAATTTTTTAGTACGGAAATTTTAGTACGATTTTAGTACGGAAATTTTAGTACGATTTTAGTACGGAAAATAATTAAGCGAGTTCTTAGTACGATTTTAGTACGGAAATTTTTTTTACCTTCTTTTTTAGACTTTCTCTCTCTACTTAGAATATTTTCTCTCTCTAAAATTCTCTCAACTTTGTTCTTAATTCAGATTACTTTTGGTAACAATTTCTTCTTTATTAATTTCAGTTATTTTCTTTAATTCTTTCATCATGTTTTATTTTATTGCTTTGATTAGTTTAGATTTAATTATGCGTGAGTAGTTTTATTTCTAGGGTTTATGGGGAACCAATAAATAATATGAAGGGTTAATTTGTGATTGTTGATTGTCAATGCTTAATTATTTTCCTATTGATTGATTTAATGCTATGCAATTAGGTTTGGCCAGATTTAATTGTATGAGTTTAGCAATATTGATTCGTCATTCGAGAGAAGAGAATTGATGTTTAGGCTTAGTTTCAATAGGCGGACTAATTTATAAATGGTTAAGTCGAGATTCGAGAGATGAGATTTGATACCGGTAAATTAACTCTGTGATTGTAATACGTAGTGAAAGCCCTTTATAATCTGATTAATTGATGCATTGATGATTGCTTATTATGATTTACCCTGGAACATTGTTTATTGGTGAACCTATGCTCTAGGCTTTTTCTTCATTGATCTACCTCTTATTTTATTTCCTTCATACTCTTACTTTTAGTTGTTTAATTACCCTTTTTATAATAATTTGGTTACTTGATAATTTAGATTGCTTTTAATTAATTAGGAATAAATTGACTTGTTTCCCTATGGTTCGACCCTTCTTCCCTATCTACACAGTTAGTGGATTTAGGTTTTATTTTTTATTAGGTGAATACGACTTGAACCTGTCAAATTTTGGCGCCGTTGCCGGGGAAACAGTTTTATTTTTATTTTCTGATTATTTTTTTTGTAGTCTAGATTATCCCCATTTGTCTCAAAGAACGTTTGTTCTTTGAGGCAATTCTCATATTTGTCTTTTAGTTCTTTGTTTATGCCCAGGTGTTCCAGATCAGGTTACATTCCATTCGATCCTGAGATCGAGCGCTTGTTTCATAGGCAAAGGAATCTTTATAGACAAATCCTGGCGGGTTATAAGGAAAACAATAATCGTAGAGACCCTCTAACTGATTCTGGTGAATCAGAAATTCCTTCAGATTCAGAATCAAAATTGGCAGTACCAAAGAAGCTCAGTGACTACTCGCAGCCAAAGCTCACAGATTTTCCACACCTTACTCCCACTCCGGCCCTTGATGGAGTGCAATTTGAAATCAAGCCCCTATTTATCACCATGATAGAGAGGAAGAAATTTTGTTGAGCTAAGGGTGAAGATCCTAATATTCACATTGTAGATTTATACCTATATTGCAACACTATTAGACAAGCCGGGGTCATGCGGGACCAAATCAGGGAAATTCTTTTTCCCTTTTCATTATGTGGAAAAGCTAAATTATGGTTTAATGGTTTGAATAGAACTGCACTTGGTATTACTGACAGGGAAACTCTTGCCCTGAATTTTTATAATAAATATTACCCTGCAGAGAGAACAGCTGTACTAAGGAGTGCTATTCAGAACTTCGCCCAAGAGGCCGATGAAACTTCACATGAGGCTTGGGAAAGGTTCAAGGATCTACAAAGAGAATGCCCCCACCATAATCTGGCACAATGGCAATTGATCCAACCTTTCTACAATGGACTTGGAAATTCATCTAGATTAGTTCTAGATTTTGCAGCTAGTGGGAGATTCATTAATCTAAATGTGGACGATGCCAGACAGGTTATCGAAGATATGACAATACACAATTCCAAATACGGGAATCCGAGAGGGTTTGCAAATAAAGGAAAACATAATGTTGATTCCGTATCCTTTTTGCAAGCTCAATTAACATCTATTCGTCAAAAACTAGATAATCTTACTGCTACTCCTAACTCTGTAGCTAATGTTTCTACTGTTGCTTGTAGGGGTTTATAGGTACTACGCAGCAGAAAAACATGAATCATATTCATACAGTACCTAATCCCCAGATCTAATGCATAACACATAAAGAACATATAATCGTACCTTTGAAGCGTGATTCCACGTGCGATCGAGCAAGAACAATAGGAGATACAGAACCTCAAGCGTGATTCCTCTACTTAGTCCACGGGCACAGATTAAGACCTCCACTAATGCAAGTTAGTTGCAATTGAACCCTTCAATTGACCTTCTATGGAGAAGTGCAAGCAACGAACCATCATGAACCACCACGAACCACCACACGCGCCACCAAGGGTGGCCGGCCGTGAGTCCAAAGGGGAAGGAGAGAGAGAGGGCCGAGTAGAGATAGAGAGAGTTAGGGTTTTTGGAAAAACTAGTTGCTTGTGTGACAATTCACTGTATGTCAATTGTTGTGTCATGCAACCCTAGGCATGGTTTATATTTGTAGATCATATCTAGAAATAAAACCATGTCAAGTCCAAAACCCATTAGACTCTTCTAACTATCCAAGCTCAATTATCAACATGGTATGTCATGTACTCATGAGGCCCAATAATGGGCCTCTAACTTGTTTAACCCAATACTCTTATGTGTGACCTTGTAGGATCCATTCTATAAGGCTTTGGGCCATTAAGCTAGCCCAAAGATCAATTGTCATATCTAGCACCAAACATTGACGACCCTATAGAATGAACTTATTATCTCCATAATAGTGATCCTTGATATATCTACTAATTGCACTTATCGAAGACATAACTCCTTCAATCTCCCACTTGTCTGAGACAAGTGCGTAATATTTAAATTCCTTAAGTTAATGTGTGTCGATTTGATAATATGATTGCATCTCATGTCGTGATCATATTAGTCTACAAATCTTTTCTTGAAAACCGAGTGAGAATTACAAAACAAATGGTTACTATGTAATCCATTTGAGCACAGCCATGCATTTTCTAAATTCTCCCTCTTCAAGGGGCCAAGACACATTATAAATAGGTAGACTCTATCCAATCTTGTGGCAACCAAAGCTCCCACTCAACTTCTGAAATAACCAGGAAACACCCTTTATAATCTCCAGTTACGGGCAGACGTTTGAGTGTACCACAACCATAACATCCATTGAATGAAATAAATGTTCCACTCATGTCAAGGGAATCCACTAATATATCCGGAAGTTCTGTACTTGAACTTCAAAGTAGGTCAATAGTTCGATCATGCATCATTCATGCATATAGCCCATGAAACTGCACTATCCAATCAATCTTACATGCTAGTCCATTAATTGAAATCATTTATGTCCACTTTAATGATTTCGAACTAGGAACTTGAATAATGTATGAATTTAGTTCACCTTTGGGGTTTCATTCACCAGGTCATCAACCTGATGAGCCCATCAATTCATAATTATTTTGGACATTTTATTTAATCTTGAAACCACGATTAAATAAGATTAAAACTTTGTTTCAATTGATAAACATAATTCTGCAAATGAATGTATTACACATGTGTAGGCGTCGTTTGAAGTGCGCCTACGTTAAAAGCATGTGGTGAATTTGCTTGGCACTCATAGGAAGTGGGAATTGACATATACGATTAGGGACAAGGAAAGTAGGGAGCCGCCAACAAGTTTTTAAGGAACTTGTAAACCGTTCACGGATCATAAAAGGCAACCACGAATAAAGGGACAACAAAGGCAACAACGATTGACCCGTGAAGGTTACACCCCATTCATAATCCATGCGATTACTAACTCCATATGGTTCGGAACCACGAAAGGAGGATCGGGGATGATGGTACGAAGTGAGTCATGAAGTCACATTCGCCCGTATTGGCCTCTACTCGATTCTTGTAGTGAAAAATGATTCCCGCGATCTCA
This sequence comes from Chenopodium album, assembly GCF_948465745.1. Taxonomy (NCBI): domain Eukaryota; kingdom Viridiplantae; phylum Streptophyta; class Magnoliopsida; order Caryophyllales; family Amaranthaceae; genus Chenopodium; species Chenopodium album. Next base: position 45,005,403 of record NC_137839.1, read on the forward strand.
AAGGCATACAAACAAAGATTCAATTTGCTCCAAACTATTATTATGCTAAACTGGTTAAATATTAATGCAACATATAATTCTAAAATATTGTGATCACTTGATTAACAACAAGATTAAAAAGGAACCTAAACCAGTTGTCCAAATTATCTTATTAGTCGTGATTTTCAATTACATATTCCCTTTAAACATGCAATATGGTGATCAATAAATATAATAGAACAAACATTAATATTGGAAGCAATTTAACAATAATATCATTAGTTAGATCAAATATAAATAAACCTAATCATGATATTAGCAATATAAAAATAATAAGTAATTAAATTAATATAAATCAAACGGAAATTAAATCAAACGGAAATTAAATCCGCGCGTTCCTTTGAATTGCTACATCAAGAATAAATTGTTAGTAACTTCAATAAAAATATAAATCAAACGGAAATTAAATAAAATAAATGTAGAGTTGATTTGGTCCAAACCCTCAGTTATTTGTACCTTTCACGCCATGGCTTAAGGACGGAACCTCGAGTTAAGTATAGACTCCTTGGAGTGCTTAGGGGAATTATTATGGAAGAATAAGGAGGCTAGAAATTAGGTTAAAGAGGGAGAAGAGGATGATTTTTGGTGCAAGGTGAGAGAGAATGATTATTGATGCCCCGAACTGCAGAAAGGGGGGTCCTATTTATAGGGAAAATGTGCTGAGGGAGCACACGGAACCCTAAAATTATAAAAACCCTAAAAAATTATCCCGCGACACGGCAAAGTGTACCGTGACACGGGAAATATTTAGGTTACGGGAAGTGAAAACGCGTTTAGGGATTACGTGGAGAAAACACGGAGCAATCCCATGGCATGGGATGTGCACCGTGACACGGGAAGAAATGCCGTGACACGGCATTTTCCACCGTGGCACAGTGCAGTATGCCGTGTCACTGTGTATAAAGTACGCGGAAATTACCCGGAATATTCCCGTGTCACGGAATGGGCACCGTGACACGGGAAATTGCACCGTGACACGGTGCAAAATCCCGTGACACGGGGTAAAATTGAGAAAAATTACAAAAATGGGCACCGTTTCACGGGAATAAGTCCCGTGACACGTCAGCTTTTGCCGCGTCGCGGCATTTTTGCTGCTGCGCGGTAATTTCAGTTTTTTTACCCGTTTTTAAAATAATTATAACTTTTGATCCGTAACTCGGAATAAAGCATATAATATATCATTGGAAAGCTTATCAAGTCTACTTTCCAACAAAATTAGAATCAAGTCAAAATGATATGTATATTTTAAGATATGGTCGTTTAAGTGGAAGGATGTCGATTTTAGGCCGAGGTTAGTGTTTTGCTCATATCTTTTTTGTTATAGCTCGGAATTGGGCTTATGATATATGTTTGGAAAGCTTATTTAAATGCCTATCCAACAAAATAATAATTGGATCAAAATTGTATAGCCATAAAATTAGTTTCTCTCAGTTTTGCGATGTGGACACGAAAAGTGGAAAATAGGTTATGGTTTAGGGAAATGATCTAGAAATTGGATTGGTTCATGAAATATATTGGATAGAACATGAATTTAAGCACTCCAAAGATTAAATACTCAACTCGACCAATAATGGCGGTGAAAGGTGTTCATCAACGGGTTTGGTTTTGGGGAGACATTTTTAAGTGTCTACAGAAGCCCTCACTTTGACTAAGTTTGTAGAAACGTCAGTTTCGAAAACGATAGTCAAAGTAGCCGATTGGGACGGAGAATGATTTAAGACGTTCTACGATCCTAAATCACTCTGTATACGTCGATACCTGTAGAAAAATGGTAATTCCACAGATAAAAGAGTAAAAGGATAGAATACGTATATGGCACCAGTGTATCGGTGACAAATGAATTTGGCAGCTTCCTATGCTTGAAGGAATCCACCGGATGATATTTGTTAAAATGCTTTCCATGCCTGAGGAAAGCCGACTGAGGAGTTTGGTAGTTTTCTAAGCCTGAAGAAACCTACCGGATGATACTTTCCATGCCTGAGGAAAGTCGACGTATGAATTTGGTGTTATTCTATGCTTGAAGAAATCCACCGATGATGCTTTCCATGATTGAGGAAAGCTGACTACTTGGCGGTTTTCTATACTTGAAGAAAAATCCATCGATAACGCTTTCCATGCTTGAGGAAAGCCGACTTGGCGGTTTTCTATGCTTGAAGAAATCCACCGGATGATACTTTCCATGCTTAAGGAAAGTCGACAGATGATGAGATTGCAAGTCTCTGTGTATCGAGAACCTTGCATCATGAAATGATGGTGGTCCGCTTGTCCCCGGACGTGGGCTGTAGATGGTCCGCTTGTCCCCGGACGTGGGTTGTAAATGGTCCGTTTGTCCCCGGACGTGGGCTGTAGATAAGACCTGCAAAAATAAATTTGCCAATGGACTCGTATATACTGTGATTGACTTGACCACTAACTTGACCAAGTTTTACTTGATGTGACATGACATGTGTATGACTTGTGAGTGTGTGTGTGTGTGTGTATATGTGTGTGTGCAGACACAAGCAAACGAAGATGCAAAAGCAAAAATTTTCCGTCAATTTTTGTCATGAGTGGAGGGTACCGACTTTCTCGCTAAAAAGAAAGATGTGAAAACTGAACTTTTATTTTCGAACTTCCTTCGATGAAAACTTGGAAAAAGTTTTTGAACTTCCCCAAAATAAAATAATGATAAAGGAAAGAAGTTTTGAACTTCCTCCTTAAGCAAGACGAAATGAATCGTTTGGATTGAATTGCTTGTCCTGAAAATAATGTATGCATGATGCATGTTCTTAGGCCAGGAGGCTAAGGACAATTACATCATGTGACAGGATAGATGAATGAACTTAAGTCATGGAGCTAAATATATGGTGTAAAGAAGCGATTTTGAACGTCACTTAGGTCTGGAAGCTAAGCACGTATAGTGATTATTGCATAATGAACGTTGCTTAGGTTAAGGAGCTAGGCACGATATGCTTTGTATGATTAAAAATCATTGATATATAAATGTTTCTTAGCACATAATGCAAAACAATGAACATTGCTCAGGTCAGGAAGCTAAGCAAGTATACAATGTTTCTTCTACTAAATGTTGTCTTTAAATATGATGAAACATGCACATTGTTGAAACAAGATTTCATGATAAAGGGCTCTTAAAGGGAAGGATGATTGATATGGATATGGATGTGTGAGTGAAGTGTGTGAATGTGATACTAAGGCTGGCTGCAAGGGTTATGGCGATGGAAAGAGATGTGAGAAGAGTTAAAGATGATGACTCTTCAGGCTGGGTAAGCTAATGTGATTTGGGTTCAAGCCCCCAAGTCTAGCTCTAAATGGGTACTATGTAATCCATTTGAGCACGGCCATGCATTTTCTAAATTCTCCCTCTTCAAGGGGCCAAGACACATTATAAATAGGTAGACTCTATCCAATCTTGTGGCAACCAAAGCTCCCACTCAACTTCTGAAATAACCAGGAAACACCCTTTATAATCTCCAGTTACGGGCAGACGTTTGAGTGTACCACAGCCATAACATCCATTGAATGAAATAAATGTTCCACTCATGTCAAGGGAATCCACTAATATATAAATCAAACGGAAATTAAATAAAATAAATGTAGAGTTGATTTGGTCCAAACCCTCAGTTATTTGTACCTTTCACGCCTTGGTTTAAGGATGGAACCTCGGGTTAAGTATAGACTCCTTGGAGTGCTTAGGGGAATTATTATGGAAGAATAATGAGGCTATAAATTAGGTTAAAGAGGGAGAAGAGGATGATTTTTGGTGCAAGGTGAGAGAGAATGATTATTGCTGTCCCGAACTGTAGAAAGGGGGGTCCTATTTATAGGGAAAATGTGCTGAGGGAGCACACGGAACTCTAAAATGATAAAAAGCCTAAAAAAAGTATCCCGCGACACGGCAAAGTGTACCGTGACACGGGAAATATTTAGGTTACGGGAAGTGAAAACGCGTTTAGGGATTACGCGGAGAAAACACGGAGCAATCCCGTGGCACGGGATGTGCACCGTGACACGGGAAGAAATGTCGTGACACGGCATTGTCCACCGTGGCACAGTGCATTATGCCGTGTCACGGAGTAAAAAGTACGCGGAAATTACAAAAATGGGCACCGTTTCACGGGAATAAGTCCCGTGACACGTCAGCTTTTGCCGCGTCGCGGCATTTTTGCTGCTGCGCGGTAATTTTAGTTTTTTTACCCGTTTTTAAAATAATCATAACTTTTGATCCGTAACTCGGAATAAGGAATATAATATATCATTGAAAATCTTATCAAGTCTACTTTCCAACACAGTTAAAATCAAGTCAAAATGATATGCAGATTTTAAGATATGGTTGTTTTAGTGGAAGGGTGTCAGTTTTAGGCCGAGTTTAGTGTTTTGCTCATATCTTTTTCGTTATAGCTCGGAATTGGGCTTATGATATATGGTTGGAAAGCTAATTTAAAGGCCTATCCAAAAAATAATAATTGGATCAAAATTGTATAGCCCTAAAATCAGTTTCTCTCAGTTTTGCGATGTGGACACGAAAAGTGGAAAACAGGTTATGGTTTAGGGAAATGAGCTAGAAATTGGATTGGTTCATGAAATATATTGGATAGAACATGAATTTAAGCACTCCAAAGATTAAATACTCAACTCGAGCAATAATGGCGGTGAAAGGTGTTCATCAACGGGTTTGGTTTTGGAGAGACATTTTTAGGTGTCTCTAGAAGCCCCTACTTTGACTAAGTTTGTAGAAACGTCAACATCATTTGCCACAACATGTAACTTTTTTTTTCCCAAAAACAAATACAACTTCTTATTACATCATTTGCCACAATCCTATTTCATTAGCATGTTTCTCATGCTTTGGAAATGGAAGGGGTTTACTAAGTAGAGTTCATGAGACATTCTCATAAAGATGAATTTTGCAATTTCTAAATCTTATAATCATTTTCATCTCCATACACTAAGAATTTTCCTTCGTCCTTTTTCAAGGAACTTTGGAATTTCTAATTTGTATTCCAACGTTATATTGGATTTTGATTGAAATCTATCATCACTTGTTCTAAAACACGTGAATCAAATAGATGAGTATAGTTCATGGCATGCATGATGCATCCTTTGCGAATTGCATAAGGATCAGCACTCAAAACCTTAGTTTCATCAACCTTTCTCAAAGTATTGAATCATTTAGCAATGTGCCATGTTACATGGGATTGAAACTCCTTTCAATATAATGTTGAACCTTATAAGAATCTTATCAATATAAGCTTCTTAACCAAACTCAAACATCAATCAAAACCTATCTCTATAGATTTTGAATCCCATATGTACTCATCATTCTCTTCAAGGTTTTTCATACAAAATGCACTACCCACCACTTGACTCTTCATAGAAATGAATAATTTGCTCCAAGAAGACTTCATATCTCCCACTAAACATCTTGTACACACAAGACCTTTTCTTCATTTTACGAGAACATCAAACGATTTGATTTACTCACAAAATTAAGAACACTAACTCCATGATGCTATGCATCCCTAGGATTATTGGATCTTCAAACTTTTGATTGTATCATATACAAATCTTCTTTCATGAACAATTTCAATAAAGTGTTTTGAAGTCCATCTACCAAATCTTATAAGGTAGTAATCACTAAACTATCTTTAATAGATCTTTGCAACATGACTAATATAAAGTTTTCATCGTAGTCATAGTCATACTATGAATTAGTTGAATCCTTTAATAAGTCTTTGCTTTAGTTAGAAAACATTTTTCTTTCTTGTCTGTTTCGCTTATAATGGGTCTCACCCAATTAGGCAAATTATTCAAGTGCAATACACTTGCTTACAGATTTAGAATCTATTTCAGATTTCCTGGTTTTTAAACCACTTGGAGTCATAACTTGTCAAATCATATTTATTACTTGCATAATCATCATGTTCCAAAATGAATATTTTAGAACTCTTAATCAATATGAAATCATATTTCTTTGACTAAGTTTTACATATGCTAGTCATCATTGTGGGTTTTGATGCAACAATTGAAACTTATACAACAACTTTGTTTAGTTTCAATGAGAAACGACAATTGAGGATGTGCACTTGGAATGTACTACCTTCGACACATGGTTATTATTCCCATTACACTTAATGAGACTATGCGTTGTCACTTGTAACATGAGGTGAATCATGCTCATATTGTTGCTTTGATTCGATTACTTCTCAAATTTCTTCAAGATTTTCGAAATCACTTTTCTTGAACTCTTTCAAGGCTCTCGAACTTTTCGAGATTCTTATACTCCCACTTGCCTTTTTGAGGAGGCACATTTAGCATAGGGTGAACCAACCACGGTTTAAGCCATGTTTGTTTGTTGCTTTTTCTCAAACTCTTTCGAGATTTATACTACTCCCACTTGACCTTTTGGAAAGTTTCCATCAGGGCACCTACTTGAGCAATAAAAATTTTGTGCTAAGTATGATTTGTGTAGTAGTACCCCGTGCTCTGTATAGGAATTGATCGTGCATTAAACGATTTTATACAACTTTTATTCCTTGCTTTGTAGAAAGGCTTTATAAGAACTCTTATTATCCATATCATATATGGAGTCTTTGCTACACTTGATTTGACATATATAGTTTGTTTAGTTTTGTAACTTATCTTAAAAGTATATCCCTTGAACAATGGTTGGAAGATAGGTAATTTTCATCCATTATCAAAATATATCTCATATAGATTGATAGCTCCCTTCATAAATACTTCATAAGGTTTTCTTTCGGAGTTTGTTGTAAAACGATTTCACAACTCTTGGATGTTCATCAAGGTCTTGGCTAAAATTTTCATTATTACGATCATATCGCAAAATTTTGAATGTGTTTCCAAGTAAATGTCTTGACTCAAATTTTAACAATTACAATAATATTGTAATGCAATTATTATCTTGTCAAGTTGATACTGAACTTCATACTGAACATTTTGAACTTTTCAAAATTTTCACTCTTATGCTTCAACTAAGCACAAGTACTGATCACATCACAAATGAAGTTTTATTGTGCGTCTCTAGTCTTCGAACCTTTGGTTTTCTTACATCAATATGTATTCGACCTTGAGTTCACATCATCATTTCTCTAAATGGTGATTTTGTCAAAATTTCAAATTAGAATGATAATTACATATATCAATGGATTCGTAATCTAATGATATTGAAAGTCCATTCCTTTGGATCTTTCGCATGCAATGTTCATTTTTGTTCGAATTATTTCACATTTTAGAGACAATTCATTTATAGAAATGGTTCAATTATTTCTATCATATAGAAATTTGAACCTATTTAGCAACTCAAAACACATTATGATTCAATGAAGCATAGAATAACATTTATTCCACGTTTTTGAATCTTCGATGCTTAGTCAGTACTAACATTGAATGGTGTTTTAATGATGGCAAGAATGAATAACATTTATTTAATTCTAGCCAATAACAAGGTAAGGTGAAATATAGGTTCTACTTGTAAAGTTGCAACTTTTGCTTCCAGACTTGTAGATTCTACTTGTGAAGTAGCAACATTTGCTTCTAAACTTGTAGATTTATTTCTCTCTTAGCCATACTTCTTCATTTAGTTCAACCTCATTCTCAATGAGAGAGAACTAAACAAGACATCATATGTCCAAGAAGTAGTAGCAATGTGCTAAATCAATTTCTATAATATACTTCTTAAATTGGAACATTTCCATTCTTTTACCTTCCAACTATATGCGGTAGTTTTTAATCAATTGGAATTGGTCCATTTAATTTGAAACATTTGTTGTTCATAAAAACTTTTAGCATGTAAGTAGTTCTAGGTTTTAGAAGTAGCAACTTGTTTGCATTTCTTGGCCTATAACTTCTTAATGCAATCCTCATATATTCCTAAACCTTTCCATTTGAGCCACTTAGAACACTTCTCTTTTGTTCAAAATGATGCTTTGCTTAACTACTTTAAGCGCTTTTCATGATTTTGCTAAGTCTATTCAATCATTATTTATAATAGAGTTTAATCAACTATTTAACTCTTGTTAATTGAGATGAACACTACAAGAGGGGGGGTGAATTGTAGTTGAATTCCTAAATAATAATTTTGCAAATATAAAACAGAACAAAATAGGAACTTGCGATGCACACAGATTTTACGAGGAAACCTTCTAGTGCCCAACTAGAAGTAAAACCTCGACCCTACCTTAGGGATTTCAAACACAAATACTTCCACTGTAATAGGGCAAACACCAAGTTACAACCTATTATAATTCAGCCTCTACTCTCAAGTTCCAGACTGAACTTGCTACAGAACAATACCTTGTTCTACCCAGTTTGAGTACCACACTCAAACTCACTCGTACTCCGTAAGTACAAATCTTCTCCCTTCTCACCAGAAGCTCTCTCTGTATGCAATGATAAAAATACTCTCACCCTAATAAACCCGAAACCAAATACAAGAATTAACACCTAGTATATGATCGGCAAGCTATGCATGAAACTCGAAACTAATATGACAGTATGATAAGCTTGGCAAACTTACGCAACTATAGCTCTGTAAATTCTTCACGCATTAAACTCACAAAAACCTAGGCTCATATTATTCTCTACTATTTATACGAGTATTACCTGTATAAACAGTAGGTTTACATAAAGATAAATAAGTAAAACTTAACTTATCTTAAAACACGGTTTTTTAATTGAATCCTTTGAAGAAAATCTTTTCAGAAAATAAGATAGAAATATTGAATTAAAAAGCATAATATCTTTTTAACAAACTGATTTTAAAAGATAAATATTTAAAGAAAATCTTTTTCCGATTTCTATCTTTTATCTTTTCCGATTTTAATTTATTTGCCAAGTTAACTGTCACGCTTCTAATAAGTTTCATGCATATCCTACTTTACATATTTAACAATGAATCTAGAAGATAAAATCTTAACTAAAACATTGCTGCGCTGTACTCTTGTTCTGGTAGGTTTACTTGGACTCCACGCTTACTAAGTTCCTCCAAAGATCTTAGCTAGCAATCTTCAAGTTCCTGTGAAGGAACGTTCCTGTGAGGGAACTCAGTTCCTGTTAGGGAACTCTTCTTTAATATTGAATAACTTTCTTGATAAAGAACTCCTTCAAGTCTTCTCAGCTTTAGTTACTTCTTCCATCTCCTAGATCAATTTCACCTAGGCTGCACAAAAACTTGAAAAGTCTTTATGAGATGAGTTTGCTGTAACTTAAGTTCCTCATCATCAAAACCTTTAAACATCAACAATTTCCCCCTTTTTGATGATGACAAACTTAAGCAAACTCTTGAGAAAGTTAAAACAAAATAAAAGGTCGTATTTTTGTATTTTAATTTTATTGACAGAAAATAAACACACAACAGAAATAAAACAAAAACAAAAAGTAAGCTAAGTAAACTAAAAGTAAACTAAACTGAGAAAGTTATGATACTTTCTCTACAGGAACCCAGAACAACTTCAACCTCCATGTTTGCTTCTTCTTTTCCCCCTTTTGGAATTATCAAAAAGTCCTGTATTTTCAAGTTTATTAAACATCCACCAACAGCCCCACAAGCAATTCATCGAGTGTGGGAAACTAAAGGCAGCGCTGCTAAACAACCTCAAGTAAGATCTACTCTTCAGCATAAGTGTTCGAAATATACACAACACACAAGTATAAGCAAGAGTTCCAACTTTTCATTAAAAATATTTAACATCCAGATGAACAATTTTAAAAATTTACAATCAAAATCAATTGTTCAAATACTTAAAAACGAGAATGAAATATGTTCATAACTAAGACAGTGAAAAGCTAAGCTGATTTGGAGATGGGGTAGGCTGATTTTGAGATGGGGTAGGCTAGGTTTCAAAAAACTCCAGAATCTTGTTGAAGTCCTCCTTTGTTTGCTTTGCAGAGGCCTCCAACGTTTCTTCAACCCCCTTGAGCTTCACTAGGAACTCCTCCTTCTGTTCCTGTAGAGCCTTGTGAAGTTCTTTCTCCTAGAACTCCTTCTGTTCTTGAAGGTCCTTGGTCTGTTTGAGCAGCATTCTCTTAAGTTCCTTCAACTCCTTCCCCTGCTCCTGGACCAATTTTTCAAGTGTCAGCACATGAAGTTTACCAGCAGAGTCCTTCATTTGACTCTCTACCCTCTCCATTCTGTCAGCCAACTCAGCAACTTGCCGTTCAAGGATATTCTCCTCGACATCCAATTCCAGTGGTTGTTCCATGCTAGTTTGAGGAACACCACTGGCAGAAATCCTCCTACTCTTCCTTACAGGCTGCTCTGACATAGCCTTTTCCTTCCTCTTCCCTGTCACTTTTTCTTTCTTTTTCTCTCCTTTTTCTAACTTCTGAATTTTTCCTTTTACAACTTCCAAACTTAACCCAGCAAGGGTTTCATCATTGATCACATTTTCTGGCTTCTCATTCAAAGCCCCATATTTTCCTTTTAAAATCACTCTTGCATTTTAAAAAACAGTAGACAAAATGGCTCCATACCCCACTTTTGTCCTACTTGGAACACAATGAGCTAAATGCTGTTACATCAAAGAAGGAAAGTTCACCTTATCTTCTTTGAAATGCAGAAGATTACAGCCATATCCAGTAAACATGCCTCCCCCTTCTTAGCAGTCCTAGGCAGAATAGTCTTTTTCACCAAATTAAACAGCAGCTTATTTAGAGGGCTTAGATCATTATGACTCATGACTTTCTTACCCCTCTGTCCTCCTAATTCCTCTACTATATCCCCAGCCATGAAATTTCCTACATTGATACTACCCTTTCCCTTCAAGTAAGTATCAAAACCTTCAGTAGGAGCTTTAGAATTTTACCTAGAGTTTCTAGGTCCAATTTAATCTTTACATCATTCACCATGCTCGTTATTATTCCCAATTTTGCCTGAAAATTCTGGCAAAATTCATTCATAGCAGCAGGATACAAGTAATTTGATGAAACCCTAGTTAACAGAAATTCCCAACCTTGAAATTTTATTAAATAAAGAAACTCTAAAAATCTTGCTTTTCTACACCACACATCGTCAAGACGATGACCTACTACATACCTTCCTGCCATTGATTCAAGTTCCTCTTGATCAGTTACCTCCTCTTCTTCATCTTCCTTTTCCGATTCTTCCTTTTCTGAGTTGTTCTCCTCTTCTTTTTCTTACTCTTCTCCCTCGCTTATTTCTTCTTCTTCTCTGTTCTCCTCTGTTGTCTCTGCTGGGTTCTTCTCTTTCGCAAATTCATCAACTTCCTCAATTTTCTCTTCTAGAGACTTCACACTTTGTTTTCTTTCCTTCCAATCCTTTAATTTTTGAAGAACATTCGAGACAGAGGAATCCCCTTGATCGATTTTACTCTCTACTTCTTTTGATTTTGGAGGAGATTTCTTAGGGTTTACAGAAGGTGTTTGAGAGGTAGAAGATGCTTTGTATTTTACCATGGCTAAAGGAGATGATTCTTCCTGAATTGAGTTTTCTGGACTTTGGGATTCTTCAGAGGAAACAAACTCAGCAATGATCACCATTGAAGCTTAAGGAAGGGTTTTAAAGGGGTTTTCAAAGTTTTACTGAGAGGGAGTAAATTCGATGTGACAGTGAGGTGAAAGAAGTGGGTGAAAATTTGCTTTTATAATAAATGAAGCGGTGTGAGAGAATTTAGGAAGTTTTCACTGTTTAGTTATTAATTGAACAAATTCAATTAATTTTTCAAAATTTAAACACTGGATGAATCTTTCAAAAAAATTTATATTTCCAAATTCAATTAATCTTGAATGAAGTTTCTATAAAACACAATTGGAACACGCTTTCAACATGTATGCAATGTACAAATTTAATAACTTAAGCCGTTGAGCAATTTAATGAACTTACCTTTGGCAGTTAATAACGGTGACACTTTAGCTATGTTTATCACACCAAGTTTGTGGTAGAAGTTCTTTTTGCTCTATTTACAATATTTTTGACTTTGCCATATTTTGGAACTTTAGAGGCTAGTACTTCAGCTTGATCATTCCAAGTTCCAGTCTCAATTTCTCAAATCTTTCTCTGTTCAAGGGCTTGGTTAGAATATCAGCAATTTGATTTTCAGTTTGGCGAAATTCTAACTTAATATTCCCTTGCTCCACATTATCTTTAAGAAAGTGATGCCTAATGTGGATATGTTTTACCTTTGAGTGTTGAACTGGATCTTTAGAAATACATATAGCACTTGTATTATCACAATAAATAGACACACAATAAAAAATAATACCAAAATCTCTGACCTGTTTTCTTATCCATAAGACTTGTGAGCAACATGCTGCTGCAGCTACATACTCAGTTTCTGCTGTAGATAAAGCAACTGTGTTTTGCTTCTTGGAACCCCAAGAAACTAAACAAGGTCCTAAAAACTGTACCATACCTGAAGTGCTTTTCCTGTTTACCAAGTCACCTGCATAGTCAGCATCTGTAAAACTATTCAAATTAAAAGAATCACTTCTAGGATAGAAGAGACTCAAATCGTCAGTTCCTTTCAGGTATCTAAGCATTCTTTTTACTGCTGTCAAGTGAGACTCCTTTGGATTTGCTTGGAACCTGGCACACAGACCTACACTAAAAGATATGTCAGGTCTACTAGCTGTTAGATAAAGTAGTGAGCCTATCATACCTCGATATATAGATTGATCAATGCAAGTTCCAGATGGATCTTCATCCAATCTAGTAGCAATTCCCATAGGAGTATTGTTGGTTTTGGCATTTTCCAACTTGTATTTCTTGATCAGTTCCTTAATATATTTTTGCTGATGAATCATAATTCCCTCTTCAGTTTGCTTAATTTGCAAACCAAGAAAGAAATTTAATTCTCCACTCATAAGGTCAGCAAAATACTTGCACAAAGATTCGTTAGTTGCACCAAATAAAATATCATCAACATAAATTTGTACAACTAAGATATCAGTTCCATTTGACTTTAAAAACAATGTTTTATCAATTTTGCCACGTTTAAAACCATTAGCCAAAAGGAACTTAGATAATCTTTCATACCATGCTCTAGGAGCTTGCTTTAACCCATAAAGAGCCTTGTCAAGCTTATAGACATGGTTTGGGAACTCTGGATTTTCAAATCCAAGAGGCTGTTCCACATAGACTTCCTCATTTAAGTATCCATTTAAGAATGCACATTTGACATCCATCTGGTACAGCCTAAAACCCATATAAGCAGCAAAAGCAATAAGTAAACGAATAGCTTCTAACCTGGCTACAGGTGCAAATGTTTCTCCATAGTCAATTCCTTCTTGCTGGTTGAAACCTTGTACAACTAGTCTAGCTTTGTTCCTGACAATAATACCATGTTCATCTAGTTTGTTTCTGAATACCCATTTTAGTCCAATGGACCTCTTGTCTTTAGGTCTAAGTTCCAGATGCCAAACTTTATTTCTTTCAAATTCATTTAGTTCAGCTTGCATAGCATTAATCCAGTCTGCGTCAGTTAAAGCCTCAACATAATTTTTAGGTTCCATGGAAGAAAGGAATGCATTGAATGAACAGAAGTTCCTAAGCTGAGATCTGGTTTGAGTTCCTTTTGTGATGTCACTCATGATTGTGTCAACTGGATGAGATTTCTGATATTTCCAGGGCCTTCGAGTGAAATCTTTGATTGGATACATCCTCTCTTCATTATTTTTGACTGGTTCTTCTGTAGGAACTTGATTCTGGAGCTCAGGTTGAACTTCTTCAGGAGTTTCCACATTTTGGCCTTCATTATGATTTTCAATCTGTTCTTGAAGTTGAGTTCCTGGAGCATTCTCCAACTCTGGTTCAACATTTACTTCAGGATTTGTTACTTCTGCAATTTCAACTTGCTGCTTCTGCAGTGATACTGATTCCTCATTTGGATTTTGCTTACGCACAAGTCCAATCTCGAAATCATCATCACAATCCTATACATCAACCAAATTTTCAGTCTCATCAAATATAATATGTACAAACTCCTCAACACACATTGTTCTTTTATTATAAACTCTATAAGCTTTACTATTTGAGGCATATCCTAGGAAAACTGCCTCATCACTACGTTCATCAAACTTTCCCAAGTTCCTTTTACCATTATTGTGAACAAAACATTTACAACCAAAAGATCTAAAGTAAGAAATATTAGGTTTTCTCCCTTTGATAAGTTCATAAGGAGTTTTGTTGGTGATGGCCCTAACAGATACTCTGTTGAGTATATAACATGCAGTGTTCACTGCCTCAGCCCAGAAGTTCCTAGGCAGCTTGCTTGATATCAGCATTGTCCTTGCCATGTCTTCAAGACTCCTATTCTTGCGTTCCACTACTCCATTTTGTTGTGGAGTTCTTGGGGCAGAGAAATTGTACGTGATCCATACCATACTCAGCACAAAATTCATCAAATTTTGAATTCTCAAATTCTGTTCCATGGTCAGATCTAAGATGTATCAACTGATTACCTGTTCTTCTCTGTTCTTTCTTAACAAAAGCAACAAACTCATCAAACGTTTCATCCTTGCTTACAAGAAAGAAAACCCAAGTGAACCTTGAAAAATCATCAACAATAACCATTACATATTTCTTACCACTTCTGCTTTGGATTCTCATTGGACCACAAAGATCCATATGAATGAGTTCCAAAGGTCTTTTGGTACTTACCATCTTTTTGGACTTGAAGGAAATTCGGGTCTGTTTACCTTTAGCACAAGCTTCACACACTTTATCATACAGGAACTTAATGCAAGGAAGTCCTTCCACTAAGTTCTTAGATCTTAGTTTATCAAGTAAAGAAAAGCTTGCATGGCCAAATCTTTTCTGCCACAACAGAGGATCATCCTCAATAACACTAAGACATGTTAAACTGCTGTTAGGAACCTCGTTAAGATCCACAACATATGTGTTCCCTTTACGAGTTCCTTCTAAAATTATGTTCCCAGTGTCATTGTGGATGATTCTACACTTGTTTGAAGTAAAGCTAACAGAGTTACCTTTGTCACAAAACTGTGAAATACTTAACAAATTGTGCTTGAGGCCCTCGACCAAAAATACATTATCAATAGCATGGGAACGTGACCTTCCTATCTTGCCAATAGCAATTATATCACCTTTCATATTATCACCAAAGGTCACTGTTCCACCATAGTAGGCATCCAGTGAGAGAAATCTAGTTTTATCTCCAGTCATGTGCTTAGAACAACCACTGTCGAGGTACCAAGTGTTGTTCCCCCTCACTGGAACCTGCAAGAAGAATTTAAACGTTAGAGTCAGGAACCCAGGTTTCCTTGGGTTCCTGTGTAACATGGGTTAATTCATTTTTCTTTACCCAGATTTGTTTTACATGTTTGATATTCTTCTGAGTGCTTTGTTCTTTCTTAGGGCACTTAGCTTGCTTATGCCCTGTATTGCCACAGAAATAACAAACAATGCTACTGGGCAAGTTGACATACTTCTTTTCTTTCTGGGACTTCTTTTTAAAACCTAAACCTTCAGTATTCTTAGTTTGAGCCTTAGTGATCCATTCAGGAACTCTATACTCCATTGGTTGCTTACCTTTCCTAGCCCTCTCAGTTCCCCCTAAAGACGTGCCTTATCCGTTTTTAACTCTTCCAACTCATGTTTTAATTTTTCAAAATTCGGATAATCAGTAGGTGGAGGAACTTCAGAGTTAGGAGTATCAACAGTTAGTTTTAACAAAGACAATTCCACATTCAAGAGTATGTTATTTTGTTTGAGGTTCTCAATGGTGTCTTTTAAAATTTTATTATCATCAAACAGACTGAAGAACCTGTATTGAATATCAAACTTCATGTTATCAACCCATTCACTGTTCTTTTTGAAAGTTACTAAAGCTTTATCACTTTGCTGTTTGGATCTATGCAATTCCTTTAAGTCTTCTTGAATTTCCAAAACAGTATTTATTAGATTCTCTTTAGACAGATGTTTTAATTGGTTGCAAGAGAACCATACCTTAGACTCAAGCTCCTTTAGCTTGGCAGCTTCATCAGTTTTTGCCATTAGATATAAATGAGCGGTTTCTTCTGATGGTTGATCCTCCTCTTCTTCTTCTGAATCTGTATCTCCCCAAGCATAAAGCATGGCTTTCTTAACGTTGTCTTTGGTGAAGTAAGGCTTGTAGACTCTTAACTCCTTAGATTGCTCCTTGCCTTTAGTCTTTCCTTTCTCTCCATCCTGAACAGGACAATCTTTGATAAAGTGATCCTTTGATCCACACTTGAAACACGTTGTGTTTCTGGAACTTGTATACTTCTTGTTCCTGTCAAACTTCCTATTGTTCATCATCTTCTTAAATTTCCTCACTAGCATAGCCATCTCTTCTTCATCAACATCTGATCCTTCTGAGTCTTCAGCCTTGAGTGCCAAACCTTTATTTCTGGAACTTTCAGTGTTGGAACTCAGATGAAGTTCATGAGTCATCAATGATCCAGCTAGTTGTTCCATATTGAACTTAGTAAATTCCTTAGCTTCCTGCATGGCAGTAACCTTGGATCTCCAGCGTTCATCTTGTGGTAGGCTTCTTAAGATCTTCCTTGCCTGTTCATCAATAGGAATTTGCCTGCCAAGGGAGTTCAGTTCATTAATAATATCATTGAATCTAGTAAACATCTCTTCTATGGTTTCTTTGGATTGCATTTCAAACCTTTCATACCTAGACATCAATAAATCTATTTTAGAACGTTTTACCTCGTTAGTACCTTCATGAGTTACCTGTAACAAATCCCAAATCTGTTTGGCAGACTTGCATCCCATGATACGATTATGTTCATGGGGTCCAAGTCCACAGTGCAGATACTTTATAGCTAAAGCGTTCATTTCAAGTTTCTGATAATCTTCTTTATCATAATCAGAAATAGATTTAGAAACTACCTCATGCTTGTCATTGGTTTGAGTTATTTCAAAATCACCAGTTTCAATTACACGCCAAACCTGGTAATTTTCGGCCTTGATGAATATCTCCATCCTGTTCTTCCAGTAGGCATAAAACTTACCGTTGAACATAGGTGGACGTTGGGTAGAGTACCCTTCTTCAAGTTTCTCCTTGTAATTCATCTATCCAGAAACTTACTTAGCAAAATTATCTGCTTGCACGTGAGAACCGTGCTCTGATACCAATTGTTAATTGAGATGAACACTACAAGAGGGGGGGTTAATTGTAGTTGAGTTCCTAAATAATAATTTTGCAAATATAAAACAGAACAAAATAGGAACTTGCGATGCACACAGATTTTACGAGGAAACCTTCTAGTGCCCAACTAGAAGTAAAACCTCGACCCTACCTTAGGGATTTCAAACACAAATACTTCCACTATAATAGGGCAAACAGCAAGTTACAACCTATTATAATTCAGCCTCTACTCTCAAGTTCCAGACTGAACTTGCTACAGAACAACACCTTGTTCTACCCAGTTTGAGTCCCACACTCAAACTCACTCGTACTCCCTAAGTACAGATCTTCCCCCTTCTCACCAGAAGCTCTCTCTGTATGCAATGATAAAAATACTCTCACCCTAATAAACCTGAAACCAAATACAAGAATTAACACCTAGTATATGATCGGCAAGCTATGCATAAAACTCGAAACTAATATGACAGTATGATAAGCTTGGCAAACTTACGCAACTATAGCTCTGTAAATTCTTCACGCATTAAACTCACAAAAACCTAGGCTCATATTATTCTCTACTATTTATACGAGTATTACCTGTATAAACAGTAGGTTTACATAAAGATAAATAAGTAAAACTTAACTTATCTTAAAACACGGTTTTTTAATTAAATCCTTTGAAGAAAATCTTTTCAGAAAATAAGATAGAAATATTGAATTAAAAAGCATAATATCTTTTTAACAAACTGATTTTAAAAGATAAATATTTAAAGAAAATCTTTTTCCGATTTCTATCTTTTATCTTTTCCGATTTTAATTTATTTGCCAAGCTAACTGTCACGCTTCTAATAAGTTTCATGCATATCCTACTTTACATATTTAACAATGAATCTAGAAGATAAAATCTTAACTTAAACATTGCTGTGCTGTACTCTTGTTCCGGTAGGTTTACTTGGACTCCAAGCTTACTAAGTTCCTCCAAAGATCTTAGCTAGCAATCTTCAAGTTCCTGTGAAGGAACGTTCCTGTGAGGGAACTCAGTTCCTGTTAGGGAACTCTTCTTTTATATTGAATAACTTTCTTGATAAAGAACTCCTTCAAGTCTTCTCAGCTTTAGTTACTTCTTCCATCTCCAAGATCAATTTCACCTAGGCTGCACAAACACTTGAAAAGTCTTTATGAGATGAGTTTGCTGTAACTTAAGTTCCTCATCATCAAAACCTTTAAACATCAACAGTTTGTGCTTACATCATCAATGCTCAAATTATATTTGTTTCCATGCGTCAAGAACTCATCCTCTAATTCATCCAAGTGTATTGGATGTTCTTGACTATAATCTAATACTTAGATTCAAGTTGATTGGTACTACATACGTACTTCACATGCACTAAGCAAGTAAGGCGTGTGACGATACCATATCATAGCTTTACATGATGGATTTAATTGTAGAATGATTCTAAATCTTTATCCCATCAATTTGACATTTAGCTCATTCAGTTTCACTGAGTCTTTACTAAATTGTTCGCTATTTGATATAGTTGAAAGTCTCTTACTAGAGTCTTTCTTGTTTGACTTAGTATTTAGCCTACCTTATACTTAGTTTTATACATATGGGTCGAAAGCCTTTCAATGTCCTTCGTGTTTAATATGGTAAATTCCTTTACTCGTTTAAACATTTAATTAAGTCTATACCATATAACTTAATTCCCAATATGTATACTAAGTATCGCCTTTCGCTTGGTCCATTGTCAAAATACTTTCAAATCTAAAAATTTAGCATTTGATAGTTGTTTCACAATAGAGTTCGTAAACTTCTCGTTGCACCTTTACTTTTGCTCCCACTAAACTTCTTATTCATCAGAATTTCTATGTTTCTCCATAAGCCAATCCTCTTATTAACTTTATGAGAAAACACGTTCCAATTCCTATATACAATGCTTCCTTTAATCCCATGACGGATTCCTTGAGCTTGCTTTAAAATCTAGCATTATTTAGATTTTCAAAACCCTTAGACTATTCCATAGTCCTTCCAAAATCCTATTTTGGGAAGGTAGTTTTGGTATCTATTTTGCCATATTACAAGAACTCAAGATGTATCTTGTGGTTTAACCATTTATCCATAAGCATTCTTCACTGCGATCCAACACAAAAATGGTCTTATTTATCGTCATTGCACTTCTTGTCGGGACAGGAGGGCAAAAGTAGGTGCCTACACAATTAATTTAAGTTTCATTAATTTTAGTCTTATGTTAGTCAAAATTTTATTTTTTTATTTTTTCTTTTTGGGGGAGAAAGTCAGATACCCTCCATTAATAATAAAAATGACGGAAATTTTTTGAGCAAAAATTAGTCACAGTTTTTTGCACACACTCACATGCACATAAAATAACAAATAAAATACAAAGAAGTCATATAAATTAGCAAAGTCCTATCAGTCAAATAAAAAAGCACAGGTACAACTAAGGTGCCGGAGGACGCAAATGAGGAGGCACTCCCAAGGTATCAAAGAACAAAGTGGATCGCGGAGTGTGCCCCTTACCTGTCCCAGGATCGCCACTAGTCGGGATTGACAGTGTAGGACCAACCCATCTCGAGTCTCTATGATGCTCAATAACTAATGGCTGAGGCTGCGGCGGCTTCTGCGACGACGAGCCAAACTCGTACGTCCCACCACCCCCTAAAGGAGTCAATGACATGCCTCCCTAGCCGGCTGACCTAGCCTGTGCACCATCAGAGGAAGAGCCCACATCATTAGGTCTCTCAGGAGGAGCTGTCTCCAATCGGCTACCCTCACCCCTGGATGAGGTACGACAACGCCTTGAGCCGGACCTCCCACTCCTATCCTCAGGTCTCGGCCGAGTATGAGGAGGAATAGGTTGCCCCTACAAAAGTAAGTCATGTCAGATGCAAAATGAGTAAATCAAATCATAAACTAAGGGTAAGAGAGGTACCTCTACAGTATATTCCCGACGACAAGAAACACGATCCCTCCATTTCACCAGCTGGTAACGAAAGGCTTCCAAGCTCCTTGCCATCATCGTCACCACCTTGCGGGAGACCTGTCAAAAGACAAGTTAGTAGCGATCGATAATATCTATATGCAAATAAAAAAAATGCAAATAAATAACTAACCTAAGTCTGACATTGTGGTATCGAGTGCTCGATAAAACGGCGATCCAAAGGAGCTAGAGGAATCATCTTCTCAACAAGATCGTACATCCCCTGATAGGTGATGGACACAGGTGGAGCAACAAACTCCGCATGCACATCCTACAAGTTAAATTAAGTAGTTAGCATCTACTTTGGGGCTACACAAAAGACAAATGCGCAAAAAAAGGAATACCTCCTCTCCTCCCTCTAGTAAAACAGGTGGTAGAGCCAAAAGTGGCAACAAAGCCTCCATATAACACAGCTCTAGACAAGCGTGCGTCCGCCAAGATGTGCCCTCTGGCGCCCTACTCGCCAAAGTCCTCAACCTCACCTTATCAAACATATGCCGAGGTGGGCGACCTGGATTGACAAAGGCCTCCGAGGAGTGCTCAATAGCCACTCTCTCGTCAAGATACACCGTAGCATCATACGTCCCCTTGAAATAGCGACGCTAAGCGGTGTATTGCGCAGCAAGCGCAGGGATGTAAAAATCGGCCCACGGCCAAAACTCTACGGCTAGCTCCTACATAATGAATACGCATGATATAAAATCCTACTAAAGGTATAAAAGAGCAAGCATGTGAAAAAACATACCAAGAGGATCAACTCTCGAATGCGCCTAGAAGTGACCTCTGCACTATGAGGACCTCCCAAACTAGCAGCAACAGGGAGCTCGCGAGGTGAAGGTTTCGCTGGCGCAAGAGATGGAAAGTACTCGTAGAACCAGATCTACGAAAGCAAAAAATGTGTCAACGGATGCTAAAATAAGTATAGATCTAACTTTACAAGGAATAAAGTGTACCTCTACGACTCTCCAAAAGCTAGAGAGCGCAATGTCTCCCTCGAAGGAGCTATGATGACTAGAAAGTCGCAGTCTAACCAGGAAGTCAGCATAGGCCAAGCTGGCCCAATCATACGACCCGACTAAACCAAGGTCGCGAAGAGCAGGTAAGTAGTAGAGCAACAGTCGACTACCTCTGTTAGGAGAAAAATTCCCTGACAATAAGATCAGAGCAAAAATGCGCACCCGTTGCTCTGGGTGGTAGCAGGATCCTGAAAAGCTATAGCAAGCGTACTCCGGCAGATACATCTAGCGTTGAGCTTCGTTGGATCATACTCGACACGAGCCCGAATAGTAATGGGGCCCAACTGGTCCAGCACCTCCGAAGAGAAGACAGTGATGTCGCTATCGAAAGGGAGAGGGACAGAAGTGAACTCCAATCCCATAATGAGACTAAAGTCGGTAGGGGTAACAGTCAGCTCACCCCAAGGAAAGAGAAAAGTATTGGTGGTGTCCCAAAAGTACTCCACCAAAGCTTGGACTACATGGTGGCTTTATTCAAAAGAGTACATAGCTCGGTGGCTCGCAGTAATAGAGTCAAACCACATGACTCCCACAGAAGACGTTGACCGACGTGGTCGCGGAAGTAAGTGTCGTACAAAGAGCCAATGGTCTTGTTGCCAGAACCATGGATACGGACCCTCCCGCTAACGCGCTCTGAGATGTGGAACTCTGGTGCGAAATATAAAGTGTGCTCATCCCACTCTGGAAACTTCCCTAGAGAAGGGAAGGTTCCTACGAGGTCGTCCTCCCAACGAGTCTCCCTAGAACGAGAACGAGATCGAGAACCCGAGCCTCGTTGTCTAGCCATGCGATATTATGCAAAATACCAGAAAATTAAGGTGCTATAATATCTAAGGTTCGCCTAGCCGCATGATACTATGTTCGCAAAAACAGAGTACGTAGTACTAAAACAGAGCACAATTTCAATTCGAGCATAAATAGAAAATTTCGATAATCAAATAATTTCTTCCAATTTTATTATAAATATTGTGACAAATTTTGATAAAAATGGCAAGTAAAAAGACAAAGAACGGGCCACATTGTTCTCACGAACTCAAGAGGGTCAACAATGGCAAATTGCTCGTTTCTTCACCAAATTGAGTGAAAAAAGTCTCAAAACACTCTAAACATGATATACAAACATAATACAACAATTTCAAGGCATAAAACGTGATAAACAAAGCAAATGAAGCAAAATTGGGTTTTATTTCATGGCAAATAGGGAAAAAGGGATTTTATTTTAAAAACCTGAATCCGTCACCAGACTACAATTTCTTGGCCAGGCGCCGCCTTCGTTACCAGGTGATGGAGCGAAAATGCGGCGACGATGCTTTCCATCTTGCGCTGGTGTGGCGACAGGACACGTGGACCTCATAAATGATTATGTGGACCTTATGTGGCAATTTTTGGGGTTCCTTGGTGCGCTAGTTAGCCCCTTTAAGAAATTTGATATGATTATATAGTCGGTTCGATTACAATCACATTAAGTGATCGACCTGCTGAAAGATCGTCTCACTTAGCTTAAAGCGCCTAAACATTGGCTCATCGCGGAGGCACCGACATAATGGTTCATAAACAGCAAAGGCACCGACATAATGGTTCACGAGTAGCAAAACCGCAGACATAGTAACACCGCGGGAATTTTAATAGTAGCAAAGTTCAAGTGAGCTTTAAAGATCAACGGGCGTTGATCTTTGGTAATTTTCTTTGGAATATTATCGTAATAACTGAGGATTGTTTCGGGCAAAGCAATCTTCGATCATGTTCCCTGGATTGCGGAAAGTGGTCACAAGGCGGTAGAAGATCGTGTTGGGCAAAACAATCTACGATAGTGTTCTCTGGCTTGCAGAAGACTATCATAGCGGAAATTGGAGGCAGTTGCGGACGTAGCAGTGTTCAGACGGTGTCCCCTGGGTTGAGGAAAATCGTCAAACTAAAAATAATCTCTTTTGCTCGAAGACGCGTGGGCATATCATATCAAAGCTCTTTGTTCAAAGACACGTGGACATATCAAAAGCTCCATTGTTCAGAGACGAGTGAACATCAACAACGGCAAATGGAGTCACATGGTCTCTTAAAAGAGTCAAAGTATGTCACTCACATTCACTTTTAAAGCACACACATAACATGTCACATCTTGACCATGTCTACAGAGTCTTCAATGCGCGTCTTTCCGTTATTTTTTTTAGGGGGTAAGTCAGATATTAATCCTCCAATAAAACCATATTTATTTTAAAACATTACTTGGTCTTCAAAATATACATCTCATTTTTGCATTTTTGTTTTTAAAATTAATAAAGTCAAAGCAAAATTCTAGTCAAATAATTAAAATAAATAAATGGTTTTATTTACAAGGCTTGGTCAAGAAAGGAAGGGCGGCTAATCAAAGACAACTCTTTTTTATTCAGATACGCCTTTTTGACTAACCCATTACTCGGAAAAGGAAATCTAAGATGATCACAGCCACTCAAGAAGAAGTCAATGAACTCAAGAAGTCAATGACTAACTAACTTGATTAAGAACATAATTCTTCAAGTTCATGATCCTGTAAGGCAACAGCAAATGGATCTCATGCAAGAAAGTTTGAGCAAGATATCCAATGATTACATGTTCCATGACATTAGCTCACAAGGGGTCCTAGTGGACAAGGAACTTCTTTCGCAAAAGTTCAGTGCCACTGACATCCCTAAGTTCAAGGCAACAGATAGTCCCTACTTTCATTTAAGAGCGTTTGAAACAATAATGAATATTAAAGGGATAGATAAGAAAATTTTCTATACATTGTTTTCTTTATCGCTAGAAACTGTCTGTCAACAATGGTTCTTTTCCCTAGACAAAGAGAAAACCTCTACTTGGGATGCCATTGTGAATGCCTTTATTAATAGCTATAAATGCAATATTCAAGTCGAAACTGATCATAGGGAACTTGAAATACTTAAACAAAAAGAGAATGAAGGGTTTACTTCTTTCTTTAATAAGTGGAGGGAAACCTCTGCTAAGATGATTGAGGTCCGTTCTAAAAAAGAGTCTAAGAGAATGCTCATCAAAAATCTCTAGGAAAAATACACTAAGCATCTCAAATATCAAAGCAACTTGAACACCTTTAAGGCCGTCTATGACATTGGAATAAAAATGAAGACGACCTTGCAAAACAAAAAGCTACTAACACTAACTCCAACAGTGGCTGGAAAGGAAAGAAGAATGACAATCTTTCTTCTTCCAAAACTACCCACTCAAATAATGTTAGCACCTTTAATTTAAATGAAGTCCTTGATATGAACAATTAAGGACAAAAGAAACCATTTAGGAGGAACTTTACTCCTATTGGTATGAGTTATAACACCGCATTAGACCATCTCCATGCAAAAGGTCTTATAAATCCCATTGGACCATTTGGGGATCCACCAGTCGAAAAAAGATCACCTAACTAGAACCCCAATGCACATTGTAAATACCATCAAGGCAGGGGCCATCATACTGAGAATTGCTGGAAGCTAAAGGAAGCTATCCAAGACATGATAGACAATAATAAACTCCCTGTGCCTCCTGCAAATAAGAAGTTTAGCAGCAACAGTGCACCACTTTCTGATTCCTTGACAATCTCTCATGCCCTTGAATAAGAAGAAGTATTCTTCGACGCCATGAACGAACCATTCCCAATGCAACAACCTCCCACTAAGGAAGACATATTGCTCCTTGTATATTTAATAGAAAAATTTGTAGGCGTGTGCAGAAAAATTCTTGAACGCAATGAACAAGAAAAAAATAAGCATGTCAACAAAAAGGTAACACCAACTATGAAGAAGCCATTCTCGCTACAAGTATTCGAAACACCTAAAAGGATCCATAGGTCCTACACTCCAATTGGGACCAACTATGCAAACACGTTCAAATGTTCTCCAAAGGTGGCTAGATTAAACCTCTTGAACCGTGACCATTTGAATTGTTAAAGAGGACGGATAGGTTTTACTTTCCATATCACCAATTAGGGGGACATAAAACAGAACACTGTTTTAAATTTAAAGATTTAATTTAGAAACTGATTGATTTAAAAAAGATAGTCCAAATACCATAAGAAAAAGATGCTACCATTAATGAAGTTTGGGACAGTGACGATGAGGATGTCTACCTTAAAGATTTGGAAGAGACTCCACTCTCCACGATATCTCCGGTAGACGACATTTGGGATGATGAGGATTCACCCATAGATGTTCTCACAAGGTCCGAGAGAATGTAACCTCCCGTTACTGTGCAACAACCTATCCCTACAACTCAGCAAGTTCCCATACCTATCATAGAAGACAACGATGTTGTCAAGAAAATAAAGAAAACCAAAGTTGATATGAATGTATGGAAACTCCTAGCTACATCCCATCAACACAGGCTATAAGTAATGAATGCTTTGGACAAGATAGGAATAGAATATGAAACCATTCCTAAGAGGTTGACTAACTTTCTCACGAGTGATCTTCCTAGTCCTATAAATTTAATCACCTTTTCTGACAAGGACTTACCTACAAAGGGTGATAAACATCATAAAGCATTAAATCTCACGGTAATCTGCAAGAGAATGAATGTCCTAATGACTCTCGTAGATAATGGGTCGACAATAAACGTCTGTCCACTCCGAACCGCAAGGATGTTAGGCATAAAAGATGAAGAATTGTCTCCATCCACACAAGGAATAAGAGCCTATGACAACACTCGTCGCCAAGCTCTCGAGACTATCACTATGATTGTGACAGCAAGAGTCATAGAACATGCCACTACGTTTCAAGTGGTAGAAATTAAAGCCTCCTTCAACCTATTGTTGGGACGCCCTTTGCTTCACGACCTAAAGGTCTTCCCTTCATTCCTTCATCGGCATGTGAAGGCTATAGTTTGAGGAATCCCCATCACAATCGATGCTTCACCAATGAGAATCAAAGCCATTGAAAATCCCATAATAAACATGGAGCACAATGAAGATGACGAGGACTTGTGCGGCTTTAATGAAGAGGTCTCCTTAATCGAGGAAGATGAAAGGACCCCTCTTCATTATGACCTCTACTCCAACATGACAGTGAACGCTATCCTTAAGAAACAAGGACACTTTCCTGGAATGACCCTCGAAAAGAAGAAAGGAATAACAAAGCAGATGGGACTACCTGGCCTCCCTAAATTGGATACTTTTGGACTTGGTTTTAAACCATCTTTGGAAGATCTTAAGTGAGCCCTGGAAAAGGCAAATGCACGTAGCTTGTACCCAAAAGAAAGCAATCCCAATGGATCGTTACCCTCTTATTCTTAATGGACAATTTATAAAAGAGGGAGAGGATTATCCATGCTAGGAATTCCCTGAACCCTTTGTCAAGAATGGGATAAGACAACCTGGGTTCGAAATATTTCTGGATTGCAATTTTATAGACGATTTCCCAACTCCCATCCATAAAGAAAAAGCACCCTCATGCTTTGACTTTAATGTCATGGGTCTTCTCTTTAGGTTTGAAAAGAATGAGCCAAAGCGCATTGAAGACAACACCTCGCTCATTGAAACGGTATTACAGAGTTAGCTTTGATCCCTCCAAAATTATCACTCCGGCAGAGGGTCTAGTTCAAGGATGGCGAAAGACCGCGAAAGTGACCACTCCGAGCGGAAGAAATATCTCTATAACAACTGGACAAGGGCTAATGTTCGATGAATTGTCAGAGTCTGAGTTAGAGTCTTCCCCTATCTAGTCTTCTAAGTCCTTAGTTGTAGCACCCTCTCCTTGGTCTTCTTCTTTAGTGTCTTCTCCTAGGATAGTCAATAGTCAAGTCCCAACGGACATTTCTTTATTTGATGTAATGCTTTCAAAAATTAATAATATGTCCTCTTATGCTTACTCCTCGTGTCATTCTTTCACTCAAGACGATGAGCATTGCTTAACTAATAATGAAAGTGACAAAGAAATAATTTAAGAAATGGAAACACTTGAAAATAAAACACCGATAATTGAGGATACTGAAACGGTTGACATCTCAAAAGATCCAACCACTAAAAGAGAAGTTAAAATTGGACTAACACTTAATAAAGATGAAAGAACCGATTTTAGTAATCTATTAAAAGAATTCATCGATGTATTCGCTTGATCATATGAAGATATGCCAGGCATTAATAGAGAATTAGTTCAACACACGATTCCATTAATTCTAGGTTTGAAACCTGTAAAACAGAAGTTACGTCGAATGAAACCCGAAGTAGCTTTTAAGATAAAAGAAGAAGTACAAAAACAAATAACAGTAGGTTTTATCAGGGTATCCAAGTACCCCAAATGAGTTGCAAATGTATTCCTAGTTCTGAAGAAGGATTGAAGGGTACGAATGTGTGTCGACTATCGAGATCTAAATAAGGCAAGTCTATAGGACGACTTCCCTTTACCGCTCATCGATATTTTAGTAGATAATACAGCGAATCATGCGCTTCTCTCATTTATAGATGGATACGCAGGGTACAATCAGATCCTCATAGAAGAAGAAGACATGAAGAAGACAACTTTCATAACACCTTGGGGCACTTATAGCTACACGGTAATGCCATTCGGGTTCAAAACGCGGGTGCCACTTACCAACAAGCAGCGACTGCTTTACTCCATGATATGATGCAGTATGAAGTTGAATTTTATGTAGATGACATGATTGTGAAATCAAAGGATCGACCAGGGCATTTGGTTGCCCTAAAAATTCTTTGAAAGATTAAGAAAATATACCATGAGGTTAAATCCATCCAAATGTGCTTTTGATGTCACCTCAGCAAAGCTCTTGGGATATGTCATTAGCTCTAGAGGAATAGAGATAGACTTAACCAAGATTAAAGCAATCATGTCAAAAAGACTTTGAGAAGATCAAAGCCTATCTCGCTAACCCTCCTGTATTAGCACTAGCACTCCTCGGGATCCCTCTTAGGTTGTACTTAACAGTCACCAAGGAAACAATAGAGGTTATGCTCGCACAAGAAGTAGAAGGAAAGGAGAACGTCATCTACTATTTAAGCAAAAAGATGCTCGAGTATGAAATACGCTATACACCACTTGAGAAATTGTGCCTCGCTTTGGTGTGGGTCACAACCAAGTTAAGACATTACATGCTCTTTCATACAGTTTTTGTAGTATCTCAAACGAATCCACTAAAATATCTTTTCGAGAAATCTGCACTAAATGAGCAAGTATCAAGATGGATAGTTCACCTAGCCCTATTCAATGTAAGGTTCGTGCCTCAAAAGACCATTAAGGGATCTGTGGTTTCCGATTTATTAGTGGATTTTTCGATAGAAGATTCCACGCTTGTACATGAGAATGATTTTCCAGACGAAGACTTGATGGTCACAGAATTGATAGAGGATTAAACGAGTCGTCAATTGTCTATCCCAAAATCAAACACAATTTATAACATCCTAAACAAACCTAATACAAGTATAAGGCAAGTATAGGGTCAAACCAAAGGAGTGAGTCGGTATTAACCATAGCCTAAGTTAAGCTACTTCGAAGATTGTAGTGAGAAAAATGGTTGGTACTATGGTAACAAAGCTAGATTAATCAAGTAATTCAAGAAACTAAACACTAGGGATATAGGTTCCACATGCAAGTTCAATAAACATGCTAATTGATAGTTCATTCAATTGATTCAAGCATTGCAAAGGAAAAACAATAGTAGCAATCAAGAGAATTCGAGAGCTATTTCCTAGAGGCCAAGCTAGTGGTCACTACGAATGGCTAATCAAGGAAATTCATAATCCAACTCAATCAATTAAAACAATTCTCAAATAGATGATTCATGTCATTAAGAATTGTAATGCAATCTAGATTAATCTTATAGGTTGATCCCTCCTAATCTAATTAATCGCATGCAAAACTATGTCAACCAATTTAATTACAACAATTCAATCAATCAATGATCATCAACTAGCACAAATTATCAATCTAGCATGCTTCCCCTTCTCCCTAGCAAATAATCTACTTACTAAATATGGTGTAATTCAAGAACAAATCACTAGAAATTGCATTGATCATCATTCTAAATCAAAATCAAGAGAAAACAATATCAACTACAATATCAAATTCAAACCCAAGGAAATCAAACAATCAAACATGAATCTAAAACAAACAAGTAAAGAGATGAACTAAAAGAAGAGATTCTCACTAATATTAATGATTGAAGATGAAGAAATCCAAGCGCAATTGAACCAATGTTGAAATACAAATAAAAAACTAAGAACTTCTCTCTAACTTCTCTCTCTAAAACTAAGCTAATGAAAATTATCTAAAAGTTAGTTTTCAAAAAGGAATTACAAGTGTATTTATAGGCAAAGAAGGAAAACGGGATCCTCGTGCCCTCTCTAAGAAATCCCCCGCCCGCGGGGAAATGGGTACGAAACCCATAACAAACTCCGCGGGTTGTCTGGGCAACACCCGCGCCCGCGGGTCTTGTAGCCCGCGCCCGCGACAAAAGCCACTGCGCCCGCGGCAAGGGCGCAGTGAATCCCCTGCTCCCAAAGAGTAATTAGAGGGTCGCGGTCTCTCTAATCTGGAGTGATCTCTCCAATCTATCCGTGCCTGCGGCAAGACCGCGGAGAGTTCTTGGTCGAATTTGGCTTATTTGCTTCCTCCTTGCTTAGTCAATATATCTCATCTTGATCCCTTTGCAAAGACAACTCCTAGGTACCTACATGAGCAAACAAAGGAAAGGAGTAAAAGGGAAAAAGGGACAAATAAAAGGAAAACACGAAGAAAACACGAAAGACACAAAGAAAGAAAGAAAGGAACTAAAGGAAATTGGACCAAAAATAAGATAAGAAAGCATGAAAAAGGGATGAAATCATCCTAAAAGACTACCCTATGAGTGCCATAAATGACACTCATCAAATTCCCCCAAGCTAGACTTTTGCTCGTCCCTAGCAAAACAAAGGCTAAGAAGGAAAAAGAAGGGCTTATTTAAAATAAAAAGAAAAAGAAGGAAGTGAGAATATACACTAACTCACTTTCGTTGGAATCACGGTAAATTTTAGCTACAAAAGACAAGCCCTTTAAACCCCTAGATCGCCCTAGAGGATGAGTGATGCTCTCTTAAAGGTTTCCTAGAGATAACCTATAACTCTTATTAAGAAAAACAAAAGAAGCAAAAATGAGGAAAAATACAAGAATAAAGAGCAAAATTTTAAAAAAAATAAAAATAAATAAACAACAATTAATCAAACATCTTTGTGAAATGGACTTTACAAAGTGACTATAATTCAAATGAATAACAACCTTTCTAAAGTTAATCATGGTATGCACGTTATAAGATACCTAAGGTTGATTGGAACATAAATATGCTAAGCATAGGAACTAGTTATCACACTCCACTTTCATCCCAAACGATCTTACCGCGTTCCCCCTACTAATCTCATATCTCCCCTTAGTGAGCGTCACAAGATTCCGCGAAGGAACCGAAAAAAGATCAAATTTTGGCTACTCGACATCTTGACTTCGCATCCCCTTTCCTTAAGCTATAACCCATGATTCCCTCCACCTATAAATGACTCAACCCCTTGGTCAAAAGGTCTTCCCAAAGGTTGTAACGTAAGGCAAAAAGGGTTAAGGTAGGCTAAATTTAAAATTTAGTGGTTAACCTAAATTGTGAAGCAAAGATTGCGTGCTTCTTTAAACCATAACTAAGAAATCACTAAACAAAAATACCAACACCCCCAAGCTTATTCAAAGCTAAGATCACAAACATATACACAAAAAGCGTGAGAATGCTTCCCCCCCAAGCTTGAATGGAGCATTGTCCTCAATGCTAAAAAAGTAAGAGTACTCACATAAACATGTTTTTTCATTTTTACATTTTTCACTTTTTTTTTTATCTTTGTTTTCTTGTTTTCTCTTTTGTTTTCTTTCTTTAGTAGTGCTTGTCCTCGCCTCTTTTAACTTTGGGCGGCTTTTATTATCAAACTTGCATTTATTTTGTCCTTGCCTTTTTGAATTGGAACGGCTTTTCACTAGACATTTGCCATTATTCACAATGTATATACAACACAAACTTGCTCATAAACTTGAACCAAGTTCCAAACTTATAGACCACAATCTTCAACAATAATGACCATTGCTTCACAAAAACCAAAAATTAAATTGAAAATGGAACAAATGGCTCAAGATCTAAAGATGTGGCTGGAAAAGAAGGGAAAAAGGCTCAAAGGGCTAGCAAGTAGGCAAATGTATCCCAAAAACCAAAAGTAAAAAGGACTCTATCCTAGAAAAAGGAAAAATACCTCTGCGAAAAGATGCCTTTGTCCTCCCTAGGTGGTCGGTCTCGGTCTTAGAAATCATACGTTAAGATTCTAGATTAGGTTTGCGAAAGTCAAGGATCCATGCCGCTCATGCAAGAATATGTTGAAAGCTTGAAAAAGTATGAATCTCACATGGTTGTGGCAAAAACTCACTAAGGTTGTCAAGTCGAAGATAGGGAGCAACTACCAACATGCCACAAACAAGTAGAATCCGGCTTCATGATCCCCCTAGTTCTAGACAACTACCTTAGCATGTTTTATCCTAGAATCAACCAAACGTATTCTCAAACCGTGCATACCATGACCACTTAATAAGATTATTATTCAAAAGCAAGAGTTCATTGTTTACAAGTCCAAGTCAAAATAGAAAGAGTGAAAAATAAAGCCTCAAAAAGCTATGTACAAAACCAAGAACAAAAAGAAAAGAAAAGAAAAGAGAATAAAAGATGGAAAGCAAAGATAAAGGAAAAGTAGGACAACAAAGAAAAGGACAAAGATGCAATCATAACACGTATTTCCCAATCGACATACAAGTGGTCAAATGGCCACATCGCCAAAGACCCCAAACACACTAGGTGTTATAATCATACATCCTCGAACCGTTCAACTCCCTTAAAAATAATCCTAATCTAAGCAACCAAGAAAAGTAAAGGAATAAAAGTAAAAAGATAAAACTAGAAAGGTCTCACCAAGCATCCAAGCTATGCTACAATAACAAAGGGGCAAGAACGACCTCCTTTAAGAAGCTTTGAAGACCAAAGAATAAGCTACGAGCAAGGTAAGAAAAACAAAAGTCTATATACAAAATGAAATTGTTAGTAACTTCCAAACAAAAGCAAACAAAAGAAAGCTTACTCGAAAACTATGTATAAAAACCTAAAGAAACCATCATCATCATTATGATCAAGAGAAACCTCAAAACATCATCATCATCAAAATCAAGACAACAGGACTAACATCATACAAACTAGACTACCGAGAGCGAAGCAAGAAAAATCCATCAAAGCATTTTCAAACACATCCCCATGAGTCCAAGGTGCCTCCCCCAAAACCTACCCTAAAACATCCTTTTTGATTTCCCCCCTAACAAAATAAGGGCATCGACCGCGATGCTCAAAAACATGCAAAGCGAAAAGGGAGGAAACAAAAAGGGAATCAAACAACCAAGGGGGAAACTATTGGCCACTAGGGCCGGCACCACCATCACCCATATCCCAACCTCCGGTAAAACCGGGAGGGAACCCATAACGACCCTTAAAAAGGTCAAGTTGGGATGTGGACAATTGGCCAAATGGCTCAGGCCGCATACAGAGCTCGGGGTGAGTGGGGTGAACATAGTAGTAGTCGGGGTCACCCCGATAATCACTCCCCCCCGAAACACGGTAGTCATAATGACTGGACTCATCTTGGAAGTCACGCCTTGGCTCATCGGGGTGAGTATCCATGGGCCAATAGGGGTACGTGGGGAGGTTGTCACCACCCCAAGATGGCACATGCCCTTGTTGGGGCGGCACATATGGGTAGTTCACCGGAGGAGTGAACTCCCCCCTACGCACACTAGCGTCATATAGAGCGCTAGTTTGAAAAGACAAGGTTTGATGGTTGGAATACATACCTTGCATGCTCAATTGCATGCGCTCCATATGCTCACGCATAGCCTCCATCTCACGGAGATAGGCATCTCCTTGGTAGTCATGTTGTTGATGTTGTTGTCTTCTTCTTCTTCTTTGTTGCGGTTGTTGTTGTTGTTCATGTTGAAATTGTTTTTGTTGTTGTTCTTGCTCTTCTTCTTCTTCTTCATCTCCACCTTCTCCTTCTCCACCTTCCCCATCATCATCATCATCGTCACCATCATTCACATCATCATCATCCTCCTCCATATCATCCTCAACTCTCCCATCGTCCATAGGAATCCTCCAAATAATCCTATCCTCTCGAGTAATGGAGGTGGCAACCGGGTTTGGGAGTAAACAATGGTGCACATTACGCACTAGCCAAGAATAAACACCGTCTCTCTTAGTTCTAGTAATGAAGCACAAAGTGTTAAGTTGCTTCAAATCTAAATACATGTTTTCACTCCCTCCAACCGGAGTGCAAGACCCCAAGAAACGTTCTTTCTTGAAATAATGCACCAATCTAGTAATCATACCACCACAATGTATCTCACCCGTTTTCTTCCCATTGATGATTATTTGACAACAATTCATGAAAATATACCCAAAATTCAACCTCGGCCCCAAATCCGGCCTTGTATCCATCTAAAGAACTAAGATCTCCTCCCTCAAAAGCTTCCCAAGATCTTGCTTATTAAACACGGCATAGCCATGAACCCGATGAAGAATTCTTAGAGCCGGGTGAATGATCTCGCTAGCAAGCGAATTCTTAGAGTCAAACACCTTCTATTTAGCAATGACTCGCCACCATGCAACCTCATTGTAATCAGACTTGAGAAGGGCAACCAAGTGCTCATAAATATCGGTATTGGGGTTGAAGCCAAGGGCTTTATTGAATTCGGTAAGGTTCATGGTACGCTTGGAATTGAATAGTTTGAAAGAGATGATATAGTCGGTATCCCCTGTTCTAATATACTCGATCAAAGGTTGAGAAAAATCAATGCACGGTTCCAAATAGGTTCGCGGAGATGACTTCACAAACTCATCCAAACCAAGGTTACAGAGGAAGATGTCAAGATCGGCATCAACTCCTAATTTGAATATATCATCGGGAAGATAGTTGCGTGTAGGTCTAAATTTCTGGATTTCATTTTGTTATAGATAGGGAGATGTTTATACTGATTGTGAAATTTGAGAGGAGGTAAAGGAGGAGGTGGGGTATCATCTTGAGTAGTTTGGTTGTGAGGAGGTTCGGTGTTTGAAGGTTGGCTACGAGAGGATTCGCCTTGGGAGGATTGGCAAGGGGATCAGTTTGAATTTTCTTGCTACTCTTAACCTTTCTCGACAAATCCATAGTAACAAGCTCAACCAATACAAGAAACTACACAATCACCCATTATCAACACCAACACTTCCACCAATTTCTCAGACCACCTTCATAATACCACTCAAAACCACCACAAACTACAAAGTACCTGTTACAAGCAACAAGACAACCAAAAATCCAAACAACAACAAATAACATTAACAATCATCACAAAAATAAGCACAAATCACTCAAAATAATTCCAAATTCACCATACAAACTACCATAAACATCATAGTAATGCTTTCAAGGCAAACCAAAACCAATGTACAATAATCAATTGAGATTGACAAAAATAAAACAAAGGTTAGAAGTATACCAAGATTAATCTTGGTGAAAATGGAGTATGAAAGAAATTGTGATGGAAAATTGAGTGAAAACAAGGATGAATTTGAGTGAATTTGTGTGAGAAAGATGATTTGGGGGTTAGGGTTTGAGAGGAGGAAGAGAGAGAAAGGGCAAAAATAAGGGGGAATTGAAAAATAAGAGAGGAGAGAGAGAGGAGCAAAACTGGCTCATTAGTAACCCAGCTAGTCGCACCCTCTCCCAACTCACTACTACAAAATTTAGAAAAGAAACCCCTAATAAAAGACCCGTTATTTAACTAACAACTCCGTTTAATGTAAGAGATCCCATATTAATGATAACGGGTCTCTTATTTTTACTAGCGTGAGATAAAAGACCCGTTGTAAAACTAAACAAGTCTTTTATATATATTGGGGCCCACAATATAAATATAACAAAAAAAAAGAGGAAAGAAAGTTGTTATCAATTATAACGGGTGTCTTATGTGTAAAATGGGTCCAAATAAGATATTGATATCGGTCTTCTCTTTTATTTATTTTGTTCTTCAAACTCAAATACTTACCATCTTTATAATTCTCTCTCCTCAAAACCCTAACTTGAGCCCCAAAACCAAAATCATCATCATCCGCCGACCACCGCCTCTAATCTCTTCCGCTTTAATTCTTCCTCCATTGAAGCTCTGCAAATACTCAAAGAAAGGTAATCTCTCATCTTTTCTTTCTTTCTTTCTTAAAAATGGTTTGTGGGATATATATATATTTGCATTTTTATTAAACCCACTCTCTATCTTTAATCTCTCAAAAAATGACGAAATATTGTTTTTTTCTTTGGTATACTCCTCTCCTTGCATTTCCATTTCTTTTAAATCTACCATTTTTCTTCTGTAATTTCTATTGAACGCACACATTTATAATACTAAATAAAATAGTTGGGTTTAATTTTTCTCGATCGTCACAATCGGGGGTCCAAATTTGCTTAGCATGGTGCAATTGTTTATTTTTATTTAGATCTACATGTGTAGAATATAATGAATAGAATTTGGATTTGCTTTTTGTTAAATTTTGATGTTAATTGGTAAAATTCTTAATTGCATTTGATTGTTAGCTTTTAGGTGTCAATTGGAGCTTATGGATATCCCATTTGTGATTTCGTCGCCGAGAAAAATATTGATCTTTGAATAGCTAATGATATTGTAGCTTGAAACTATGTACTACAACTTGTGCTTTTCGGATCTTATCTCATCGCCTTCCACAAAAGATGCAGCTCAAATTTCTATCTCATCTTGGAGTTTGAGGCGTGATCCTTGGATACTTTTTTTTTTAATTTTTTTAATTTTAAATTTTATGTTCTTTGATGTACGCTCTTGTACATAATATATCGTATAATCTTTGATGTATATTTTTTCTGTTGTATGAATGTAATTTGCAATCTTTTTTTTAATAGAACTATACTGTATTTATTTATATAATGTGAATTTATATTTGTTAACTTTTATAATGTGTTTTGTTGATTCTTATTTTAAAAAATCATGGATTAGTTTAGTTGAGGTAATTATTATTTTTTTTATTATGAATAAAGAGGCTAAGAGACCCCATTTGTATAATGTTAGGTATGTATATATTAAGCAAAGAGACCCCATTTTCTAAGTGACGAGTCCCATTTCTTACTAAATTATTCATAAAAGTATTAGTATGATAGATCCCCTTTCTCTGACAACAGGTCTCTTATTTCTTATAAACAGACCCCCTCACCAAAAAGGGACTCTTTAGCAAAGAGACCCCTGAGATAGAGACCCGTCTAGAAGTGGTCTCTAAGGCCTATTTGGATGGGTCTCTTTGCCCATTTTCTTAGTAGTGACTTCCCCGCGGCTGCGGACTGACCGCGGGACCTTACTGGAAAAATCCCTCGATTTTACCTTAAACTGATGCTGCACCCTCTCCAAAAGGGTCGTGCCCTCTCCAAAGTTGCCGCGCCCGCGGGGCAACCGCGGAGAGTTCCTGATCCCTTTTTTGACAAAATGCACCGCACCCTCTCCAATACTCCCCGCGCCCTCTCCGACACACCCGCGCCCGCGGGAAGACTGCGGAGAGACCGCGGAAAGTTCCTGATCGGATTTTCCCCATTTTTAAAGCAAGGGCATCCAAGGCCTCTCCAAGCCCGCAGGGTTCCCTTTCCCCTGCACTCCAAATTCTCCTTTTTCCATCCTTATCAAACACATTCAGTCCATATTTGATGAATGAAGGCAACCTACAAAACAAACCAAAAACACAAGGAAAGGTAAGATTAAAAATCAACAAAGAAAAATAATAGAAAGGAAAGAAAAGAGAGTAGAGGTGAGAATCCGGGTTGCCTCCTGTAATCGCTTTTATTTAACGTCGTTAGCTCGACGTTTACCACCCATTCAAGGTGCCTTGAAAAGAATCATTTTATGAATAAGACCAATAAACACTCCATCATAGTATCTCTTAAGCCGATGACTGTTAACCTTAAGATAAGATGAGGAATCCAAAGGAGAAATCTCCACGACACCATTAGCAAAAACATCTTTCACCAAGAAAGGGCCACTCCATCTTGACATGAGATTTCCGGGAAACAAATTCATTCTTGAATTGTAGAGGAGGACTTTATCACTAACACAAAACTCTTTTTTCTCAATAAGCTTATCATAAGCTTCCTTAGAACGAGCTTTATAGGTGCTAGCACAATCATAAGCATCAAGTCTAAGCTCCTCAAGCTCATGAAGATCCAACCATCTTTTCTCCCCCGCACTTTCTAAATCAAAGTTTATCTTCTTGATTTCCCACAAAGCACGATGTTCAAGCTCCACCGGGAGATGGCATGATTTGCCATAGACTAGGCGATATGGAGTGGTGCCAATAGGTGTCTTGAAATCCGTTCTATAGGCCCAAAGAGCATCATCCAACTTGTCCGACCAATCCTTTCTATTCCTTGCAACTATCTTCTCAAGAATAAGCTTTATTTGACGATTGAAGACCTTGACTTGGCCACTCGTTTGTGGATGATATGGAAGGCCGAACCGTTGATGAACCCCATGTTTCCTCAACATCTTTTGGAAGGAATTGTGAACAAAATGAGAACCGTTATCTCTTATTACAGCCTTAGGCACACCAAACCTAGGGAAGATGATTTTTTTTTAACAACTTCAACACTACTTTGTGGTCATTTATTGGGGAAGCAATGGCCTCAACCCACTTAGAAACATAGTCCACAACCACAAGTATGAATTGATTCCCATATGAAGATGGGAATGGTCCCATGAAGTCAATCCCCCATACATCGAACACCTCCAACTCAAGAATAGGTTTTTGAGGCATCTCATTCCGCTTTGAGATATTCCCAACTCTTTGACATCGGTCACATGATTTTACAAAGCCCCATGATTCCTTGAAGAGATCTTTCCACCACAAACCACATTGAAGAACCTTAGTGGGGGTTTTGGAAACACCCATATGGCCACCACTAGGATCCGAATGGCACATCTATAGAACACTAGGCACCTCTTCATTCGGAATACAACACCTAAGCAAGCCATCAACCCCTCGTTTATACAAGATGGGATCATCCCACGAGTAATGTCTTGCCTCCCTCTTGATTTTCTTCCGTTGGTTCTTGGAGAAAGAAGGTGGAAACTCCCCATATGCTAGAAAGTTCACCAAGTCGGCATACCATGGGAGCTCCTTTACCTTAATGGCATACAAGACATCATCAAGCATTCTATCTTCAATTGGTAAACTCTATTTCGCACCCTCAAGGCGGTCCGCCACAACATTTTTCGCACCCTTCTTATCCGTAATCTCTATTTCAAAAGTTTGTAGTTCAAGCACCCAACGAATCAACCTTGGCTTGGACTCTTTCATGGAGAAGAGATACTTGAGAGCTGCATGATCCATGAAGACAATGGTCCTGGAACCCAACAAATAACACCAGAATTTCTCAAAAGAGTGAACAATGGCTAAGAATTCTTTTTCCGTTGTTGTGTAATTCTTTTGGGCCCCATTTAGTGTCTTGGATATTTAGTAAATCCCATGAAGCTTCTTGTCCACACGTTGTCCCAAAACACCTCCAATTGCCCAATCACTAGCATCACACATTAATTCAAAGGGTAGATCCCATCTTGGGGCTTCAACAATGGGGGTACAGATTAGGGTCGTCTTCAATCTATTAAATGCCTCCAAGAATTTATCATAAAAAATAAACTCAACATCTTTTTGAAGAAGATCATTAAGGGGCTTGGCAATGAGTGAGAAATCCTTGATGGATCTTTTATGGAAGCCCGCATGTCCCAAAAATTATTTCACTCCTTTGACATTCACCGGAGGTGGAAGCTTCTTAATAGCCTCGATCTTGGCTTATCCACCTCTATTCCTTTATGAGATATTTTGTGTCCAAGCACTATTCCTTCCTCCACCATGAAGTGACACTTCTCCCAATTCAAGACAAGATTAACCTTCACACACCGTGCCAAACATTTCTCAAGATTCACAAGGCACGCTTCAAATGAAACCCCACCTACGGAGAAATCATCCATAAACACCTCCATTTCTTCCTCCAACATGTCTCCAAAAATGCTCATCATGCACCTTTGATAAGTTGCGGGGACATTACAAAGGCCAAAAGGCATTCTCCTATAAGCAAAGGTCCCATAGGGGCATGTAAATGTTGTCTTCTCTTGATCTTCGAGGTGGATTGGGATTTGGAAAAATCCCGAATAGCCATCAAGGAAGCAATAGAACTTGTGCCTTTTGTTAGTTTCTCTAACATTTGATCAATGAATGGAAGGGGAAAGTGATCTTTCTTGGTGGATGTATTTAGACGTCTATAGTCTATACACATCCTCCAACCGGTGACTGTCCATGTCGGAATGAGCTCACCTCTCTCATTCTTGACTACGGTCATACCCCCCTTCTTAGGAACGACATGAACGGGAGAGACCCACCTAGAGCTTGAGATGGGGAATATGATTCCCGCATCCAAAAGCTTGGTGATCTCTTTTTTCACCACCTCTCCCATTTGAGGGTGTAGCTTTCTTTGTCGTTCAATAGAAGGAAGGGTGCCTTCCTCAAGAGTTATGTGGTGTGTACACAAAGCGGGGCTTATACCCTTAAGATCATCAATAGTATAGCCCAAAGCACCTTGGTGCTTTCTTAAGACACAACATAACGCTTGAGCTTGGCTTTCACTCAAGGATGCACTAATAATTACGGGGTAAGTGGAATTTGGGCCTAAGAATTCATACCTAAGGTGTGATGGTAGAGGTTTGAGCTCTACCATAGGTACACCTTTACCTTCTTTTGTTGCGGCCGCTTGCAAAGCTTCATGGCTTGAGATCTTCAAGCACAATTGTTCATCCACTTCCTCCATGCTTCCATTAAGCAATTCCTCATACAATACCATCTCCTTGCATGTTGCACCTAGCTTATCTTTGTTCAACAAAACATTCTAAAGAGCATCGTTAGATCGAGGTGAGCAAGTGCTCATGCATGGAAGACACAACATGATCAAGAGAGTCAATCATCATGCAATTTTTTAGAGAAGAACTTGGATATTTCATGCTTTCATTCAAATCGAATTTTATGACCTTATCTCCTACCTTAAGCGAAATCTTTGCACTCTTGACATCTATCATAGCACCCGAGGTAGCAAGAAAGGGTCTACCTAGAATGATAGGAATGGAAGCATCTTCATCCATTTCTAGTACAACAAAATCAACCGAGAACACAAACTACCCAACCCTCAATGGAACATCTTTCACTTTACCTTTTGGAAACTTGATTGACCTATCAGCTAGTTGAAAGGTAATGTTAGAAGGTAAGAGTTTCCCTAGATCAAGTCTTTGATAAACCAAATATGGCATTAGGCTTACACTAGTTCCTAAGTCACATAGGGCATTATCAATTTGCATCTTGTTAATAGCACAAGGGATGGAGAAGTTTCCGGGGTCTTTGAACTTTGGTGGCATTTTGTTCATGATGATCACACTACAATTCTTAGTCAAGTTGATAGTATCCACAACATCACAAGTCCTTTTCCCACTCAAAATGTCTTTGAGGAATTTGGCATAGTTAGGCATTTGGTTGATCACATCGGTGAAAGGTAGAGAAAGTTGAAGTTGATTGAGCGTATCAATAAATCTCTCAAATTGCTCATCCAATTTGTGTCTCATGAATTTTTGGGGATAAAGGAGCTTCAGTTTCACAATCTCTTTCTCTACTCTCACCTATCTAGGTGTCTCAACCACAACCTCGTCTAAAGATGCTCTATCTCCCTTATTCTCAACCAAAGCTTCCTTGAGGACCTCCTTGTCTTCACTCTTCCTAGGCAATCTCTCCTCAAGAACTTTACCACTCCTTGTAACAATAGCATTCACGGGTTTCATGGGATCTAGGCCTTGGGAAGGTAAAGAAGAAGGGCTTGCTTGGTCTTTCAAAGCATTAGCAAGTTCAGAAATTTGGTTTTCGAGCATTTTGTTATGGGTCATCATCTCATTGAATTTCTTATCACTAACGGCCATGTATGTGTTCAACAACTTGGTTTGATTTTCAATTATTTCCTCCATATTAGTCCTAGAAGAAGAAGTTTGTGAACAAGAATTTTCACCTTGAGTCTTTGGAACAAATCCGGGTGAGGGGCCCCCTTTGAGAATCATTTTGAAAATTGCCCCTACCTTGATTGTTTCAATTACCCCTATTTTGATTTTGACCATAACCTTGATTATGGTTTCCACTACCTTGTTTATGATTTCCATAACTTTGGTTTTGATTACCATAATTTTGGTTTCAATTTTGACTACTATAACTTTGATTGTTATAGTTACCACGAGAACCTGGGTTCCCTTGGTTCCTATAACCACCACCTTGGTTATATTTGTCAAAATTACCTTGGTTTTGGTAATTCCTATTCCATTGACCTCTTTGATTATCAAACCTTTGCACATTATTATTAGACACATAGTTCACATGCTCACTCTCATTGTTATCAAAGTCATCACCACATTCCGGAGAAGCATGAGGGTAATTACAAGAGTCATGATCATAAGGTCCACATGCATCACAAAACAAGCAACCACTAGGCATATTATTTGAGGAGGGGGAGGGGGTTGAGAGTTAGAAAGAGTACCTCTCCCCTTAAATTGGGAGGGAAGATTCAAAGCTTGAAAATAAGAGGAGCTTTCCAACTTGGCCTTAATTGCGGTCATTTCTTTTCCCAAGTTTGTCATTTGTGAGGATAGGTTGTTGATCGCATTTAGATAGTCTATATAGTACACCAAAGAGTCACTCTTGCTAGTTGAATCCCTCTCACCATCTTGCCAATCTCTATAGTACTTCACCACATCCTCAATAATGTCTACCACTTCTT
This sequence comes from Chenopodium album, assembly GCF_948465745.1. NCBI lineage: Eukaryota > Viridiplantae > Streptophyta > Magnoliopsida > Caryophyllales > Amaranthaceae > Chenopodium > Chenopodium album. Next base: position 45,047,476 of record NC_137839.1, read on the forward strand.
CCTCCATCCTATTCATAATGGGAGCTCCGGCTCCCCCATCAAGGCATGACTTGCCTTGAGGACTTAGGCCACCATAGAAATTTGAATGACTTAATAGGTTGGAATTCCATGGTGGGGACACTCCCTTTGGTACTCGTTATACCTCTCCCATGCTTCCTAAAGGCTTTTATTAGGCCTTTGCTTGAACCCTTGAATCAAAGCTCTAGCCTCCGTCGTTTTCTTTTGTGGGTAAAATAGGGACAAGAATTCCTTGGTGACTTCGTCTCATGTTCTTAGGGAGTTTGGCTTTACCTCATTATCTAACCACTCTAAGGCTCGGCCTATGAGAGAAAAGGGAAACAACTTTAGCCAAATGAACTCTTGAGAAACTCCGTTCGCTTTGATAGTATTGCAATACTTTTCGATGTCCTTGAGATGGTTCTACGGACTCTCTTATTAACTCCGCTGCAATGCCTTTGGCGCTGCGATTTGGCTCTGTCGCAGACGCTGGGATCTAGTGCGAGGCGCAAAAATCTGTTTCCAGACGCTAGATGTTGTCGTCTGGCGCTGGAGTAGGGTCTTCCCTATTCTGCTCTTGCTGCTGTTGGGATGCACCTGTATTTATCATTGACTATAGGACTTTGCTAATCTCTTTAATTATTTTAGGGTTGACCTAAGTTTTAATGTCGCTTGACTCATTGACTTGACACGACTCAAGGTATAAACTTGACTCGCTGTAATTGACTCGAGGTTGACTCGACTCGAAGTGAAATGACACGTGTGACTCACGACCCGTGTGTGCGTTGTATTGTGATCGTGCAACTTGAAAATGCAAAAAAGCAAAAATTTTCCGTCATTTTTGTGGAGGGTACCGACTTTCTCCCGAAAAAAAGACGCGACAAAAGAATCGAAGTGTTTGAAGGTGCACGTTGAATGAGCTTATTCTAATGTTTGTTTGATACTATCCCTCAAGGTGCAAGGATTATTCCATCCTAGGCTATCTCAATTGTTGACTCAATGATGAAAGTATTTGGGTGACTTAGGCATGGAGGCTAAGCACTTCGTACTTTGTGATGCAATGATGATTATGATTGATGAGACAAGGCATGCTTCAACGTTTTGTTACAAACTTTCTCCCGAAAAAGAAAGACACAAAAAAGAATCGAAGTGACTGTTTGAGGTGCATGTTGAATGAGCTTAGTCGAATGTATGTATTGATGTTGTATCTCATAGTGCAAAGGATTAGTTCATCCTAGGCTGTCTCACTTGTTGACTCGATGATGAAAGTATTTAAGTAACTCAGGCGCGGAGGCTAAGTACTTCATAATTTGCGAAGTGATGATGTTTGTGATGATGAGTGATGAACGACTCTAAGATGATGAAGCATGCTTCAACGTCTTGTTAGGATTTCATGACAAAAATGTTCCTAAGAGGATGATTATTTGTCTATGTATCTGTGATGTGTGTGAAAGTGACACTAAAGCTAGGCGATAATGGCTAAGTGTATGGAAAAATATTTTGAAAAGAGTCAAATAGTGGTGACTCTTAGGCTAGGTAAGCTAATAATGTAGGGATCAAACTCCCAATTCTAGTTCTAAATGGAAAGGGGTGAGCATAGGAGATCCCTCTATTTGATCATGCATGAATGTGTTTATGAATGCATTTATAATGGCCGCACCTCAATGTGAGGTTGCCTACGTATTCGTTAGGAATCAGGCCAAACGTAGCTGTAGCCGAACCTCGCACAAGTGAGTGTATACCTCAAAAAGTTCTTTTTAAGGGTTGTAATGTGGTTAGGCTAATGGTTTGAAGAAAAAGGGAATAAAGGCTCAAGACCCTCGATAAGCCCCCAAGGTGTGCAACCTTGCTTTTGAATCTTTATATTTTTATGCTTGAGGCTTCTCACTTTTGAACTCTTTGTTTTTTTTTTTTTTTTTAATTCTTGCTCTCTTATTTTTGCTTTTGCATTTTTTTATTTTATAAGTGTGGGAAATCCCGATCATGCGGTCTATCACTCACTTGGCATTCATGTTTCTCAGGCACGGTACCGAGCACTCGAAAAGAGACGCAATCTGAGACGTGTTCATATCAAAGACATGTTCATGTCAAAGACATTGGAACACTTGCCCTTTTGTACACTTTTATTATTATTATTTTTATTTATTTTTTGCTATTCTAATCTTTTGAAGTCACTCAAGCTTTTTGAAGTTACATAAGTTACATACCATCCCATCCCAAGGTTAGGTAGATATGGGTTGGAAAATGAAAGATCTATCGTTAGACGAGGCTCAAAGTTGTTTATCAAAAAAGGATTGCATATTTGAAGGGTGAAAGAAAATATGATGTGGCTACAAGGGGTGCCTCAAATCATTGGTATACCTTGTGCTTAATTTGACATGAATTTTTTTTTTATCATCATATTTATTTTATTTATTTTTTTTTTTTTGTGCAATGCGATGCGATAATCATATGCAAGAAAAGAAATGCCCATTTTATTTAAAAAGTGAAGGGTAAAAATCAAACTCTAAGGAATAAATTCAAGGAGGATGAAGGGTGCCTATGCTAGACTTATTGGGGAAAGGGTTTGAAAAAAAGAAGAAGAAACATGAAATCTTGCTGAGAAGCTTGCCTTGTGCATTTGTTTCATCATTACCCTCATTTTTTTTGTTTGTCAATCACATCACTCAAACTCGATTCAACATGCATGGATGGAAGAAGTTAGGATGAATGAAGGTTGTGATATGGAGAAAACATGTAGAGAATGGAAAGATGATGTAGATGGAGAGATATGAAAAAATTAGGAATAGAATGTACCCCCAACTCAAATGACGGAAAAAAACGACTCATGCATGAACCTAAGACATGGTCATGGTGACAGATACAAAGTGTGTGCTAAGACTAGTGAGTGTAGGTGACATGTTAAGACTCTTGTCATAACCATGTGGCTAGACTATGTGACTAGACTCGAACAAAGACTGAGTTAAGACCTCACGTATATGCATTAACCTGGACAGGCTGTGGTATTTTAGTCATAACTTTTGATTTGTGACTCTGATTGGGATACAACCAACGCCAAATTAAAGATAAAACTCAGGGCTACAGATCCATAGGTTGTACGACTTGTAGTTCTTTATAGAACTCCTGTTAAACCAAAACAAGTTGTAACTTGTGCTGTATACGGGAATAAAAATCCGGGTTGACTTAAAAGGACTATGACTCGATTTTAGACATATTTATTAGCTCAAATTAATTAATTAATTTATTAAGAAAATTCCTTTAGTCATTAATTATTTTATTAAGACTTATTTAAAAACACAAGTCAAACCAAACGGTTAGTTTAGTCACATAATAAGTATGCACAAGTAAGAGATGCACAAGTAGTCAAGTAGTCACAACACGATGCAATGAGTTTGCAACCTAACCATGGCTCTAGTTCTCTAAAGTTCGAAATATGGGTTAATCAAAGAGGGTCCATGGTTAATTGTCCGGTTGCACTGCGCGGATGCCTAACCGTGAAGGGTTGACGCGAGTGGATGGGACACCGCGAGTTAAAAACTCGCTTCCATGGTTTGGTGAATTCAACATTCTCAGATGTAGCATTTGTTGCACAGAGAGTTCAATCAGGTAGATGGAGCATGAATTCCCAGAGGGTTATGTCCATATGTAGAACACATATGGGTTTCAGAAAAGTGAGAAAAAGTCAACCAGGAAGTAGAATCGAGCTAACAGTGCTAAAAACTAGTCAAAATTATAACGTATATTTCTGGCTCGGTATTGGAAGAACATGGCGCCAGCGAACAGAGGCCGACGCCAACAATTTGGCTTTGGCGCCTAGAGACAGAAGCTGTCGCCTGACGCTAAAGTATAATGAGTGGCGCTAAACTCTGTTTTCTGACGCTAGTTCCTACATGCCTCAGCAGCTTTCTGTGCTCGATAAAATTTTCCAGTTCCGCGCAGCATTATTTCGGTCCTAGTTGTGAAAGATATTCCTCAAATTTCCTACGTGTAAAAATCCTATGTTTTTAACTCATTACGGAAGGTCTTTCCAATGAGATCTGTTTTATGTATATGACAATAATGTTAATCAAAATTACGCACATGAAATACTTAGAACTTTTCGAGTCTCATCCACTCATTCTAAATCATAGCCAAAATAAATTTTAGGAATTAAAATAGAAATCTTCCCCAGTGGAGTCGCCAAAAAAGTGTACGGAATATTTCAAACATTATCCCAAACTTGAACCCCACTGTTATCATACACTAAAGTACGGTATCGTCCAAAGGGAAGGAAGCTAGAGCAAAAGAGTCGCCAAAAAGTTTAGGAACTTGTAAACCGTTCACAGGGTGAAGGTTACACCCCTTAACAATTTAGGAGATCGTTAACTACAATAGTTCTGGAACCATGACTGGTAGTTCGGGGATGAAGGTACAAATCCAACCTAAAAGAGATTGAACCTACCCTAATAATAGGCCTCTACTTTATTCTGATCGTATTCATGTGCGCTTTATGACTAACATGCAATCAATAGGATTAACCCTAAACCTGTTTATCTATGTTGGTTGAATATTAATGCACAAATAAAACTATTATTGGCCATCACTTGAATTATAATCAAATTAACCCTAAAAAAGATTATTAATTATCTTATTAAGCGTGATTACAAGTACCAATTCCCTTTAAACATGCATAAAAGGTGTGATCAAGCAATAACAGTATATATATATATCAAGCAACATAATCATAATAAATTAATAATCATAATTATCATAATCATGTTAAAGCACAATAATAGCAAGATCCTAGGCATGATAATAACAAGATTAATAATAAACACTAGCATGTCACTAAACAATAAAGATCAAATATATAGCCCTAACATGATACTATTAGGAAAGACAATAAAAGGCATCATAGAAATAATAATTGATATTATATTCTTTACCCTAAACATGATACTAGGAACTTATTGTTGTCACCCTAAACATCAAATTAAGAAAAAACATCCTAACATGATACTAGGAATCAACATAACAACCTAAACATGATCTCTATATCATAATATCAATTAAACAATGAAAGCACTTACTTGGATGCCTCGTACCTCTTTCTAATAACAAAATACACACTTTAGTAACTTCAAGGAAAATAATAAACAAAAAATTAAATTAAATAATTGGAAGAGAGATTTGGGACCAAACCCTTAGAAATTAAAACCTTTCACGTCTAGGGCGAAGGGAACTTCGAACTTGGCTAGGTGTGTCTAGTGCTAATGTATGAGGAATTGTGTTTGTAAAAGGCTAGGCTTAGAAAGAGAGATAGAATTAAGAAATTCTTGATGAGAGTTGATGATTGAAAAAGGGGATATAAGGCCTCTATTTATAGAGAAAAAAAAGGGCCGAAGAATAAGAAAAGAATCCGAATTCGAATCGAAATAAAACTCGATGGACATCAGTTTTTGCGGATTTTGTTTTTATCATATCTTTTGATCCATAAGTCCAAATAAGGCTTATAATATGTTGTTGGAAAGCTCTTGAAGTATAATTTCCAACCTAATTAGAATCAGATTAAAATCTTTTGTAGATAAAAATATATGGCCAAAATAGTGGGACGGTGTCAATTCTAGATAGAGTTTCATATCTAATACATATCTTTTTCGTTATAGCTCAGATTTAATATTATAATATATTATTGGAAAGATAATTTCAAGATCTATCCAACCATATAAAATTTGAATAAAGATTATGAAGCACTAAAATAGTATCTGACTGTCTTTGAATATCTTTAAATTCGAATAGAATTAGGATTTAAGAAAAAGGGAAGTTTTAAAAAAGGAAAGTTTTTATTTAACTCAAATTCTTTAATCTTATCTTTTCAAAAAGGATAATTAAGATCTTTTAGAAACTTGTAGAAGCTTCTAATTAATAATAATTAGTTTAGGAATAGGATTAGACCTTTGGACCCTCCACATAATCATTGGGTCGTAGGTAAAATTCGGTTTGGGCCCAGTTGAGTATTTTGGCCATAACTTCCTCATTATTTATCGGAATTGGGCTTATAATATATCGTTGGAAAGGTCTTTTCAAGCCCCATCCAAATACACTATTATTGGACACTTATCATGGACCAAACGAAACTGGAATGCACGTTTTTCGTAAATAAGGTAAGAACAGAAATATTTTCAAAAACAGATAGAAGAGATATTTTAATAAAAACATCCTCATCACTAGACTTTTCACACTTTTGCTTTGTTCTATAATCAAATGACATGAAAGGTATTCATCACTGGGTTTGGTTTTGGGGAGACACATTTGGGTGTCTACACTAGGGTTTCTTATTAATCTTATTAGTATCATGCCTAGGATCTTGCTATTATTATGCTTTAACATGATTATTTTAATTATGATTATTATTGTTATTGTGATTATTATGTTGCTTGATATATATTTATTGTTATTTCTTGATCACGCCTTTTATGTATGTTTAAAGGGAATTTGTACCTGTAATCACGCATAATAAGATAATTAATAATCTTGTTTAGGATAAAATGATTATAATTCAAGTGATCGTCAATAATAGATTTATTTGTGAATTAATATTCAACCAACATAGATAAATAGGTTTAGGGTTAATCCTATTGACTGCATGTTAGTTAGAAAGCGCACATAAATACGAGAAGAATAAAGTAGAGGTCTATTTTTAGTGCAAGTTCAATCTCTTTTAGGTTGGATTTGTACCTTCATCCCCGAACTTCCAATCATGGTTCCAGACCTATTGGAGTTAACGTGTTGGGGTTTGGTGAGTCCCATTCATCGCGGAAAAAACCCGAGCCAAGGATCACGCTCGCAATAAATAATATCACTAATGCATAAATAAACACAAAAGGGCAAAATAGGAAATTTACCTTTGTCGCGTGCTTCGCCCCACATATTGGGCTCTTACTTAAGAAGCTGAACCCCAAAAATACGAGAGCCTCCGACGGAGATCCACCCGCAAAAAAAAAACTATCAACTTTTAGGTCCGTTACCTTGAGGTTAGCGAGGTCCGACCAAAACCCGAGTATTATGTGAGTTTAAGAGAATTTGCTAATGCAATGCTCTATTGAACTCCTACTCAAGCACTCTTCCAAAAAGCCCAAGATGGGTATTTATAGGCAAGAGGGAAAGTGGGAATTTCTATCCCATCAATGTGGGAGCATGAAATTCCACAATTTATTTAAAAGCTAAATTAAAATAAATAAGATTACTAATAATAAAACTACAAGTGTCACTAATACATGTAAAGGGTAGTGAGGACCACTTGGAGAGTAGGGGACCATACTTGCTCCCCACTCCATACTCTCCTTGTGCCACATGTCCCTCACCCACTTGCCTCCAATTTGCTTCCCATTTGTTTCGACCCTACTACCCGTGCCTTAGGCCCAGCCGTAGCCCAACCCCCGCACTTGGAGGTGCGGGCTGCTGCTGTGGCTAGCAAGCCACGCACTCCAAGTGTGGGCTGCTGCTAGCATGTCGCGCACACCATGTGCGGGCTGCTAGCAGTTGCTCCTTTGGTGTGCTTGCGGCTAATAGCTGCTTTTTGCCTTGTGATGCTTGCGGCTGTTTACTGCTGCTATGCATGGTGCTAGCACGCACCAGCCAACCACCCTTGGCTCGGCATGGTGCGCATGTGGTCGAAGGTTAGATAGGTCGTTAAGCTACTGTCCTAATCAAATTAATTAATTATAATATCTAAACTTACACCAACTAGTTAGTGGCAAGTAAAGGGTTGAACCACTAGGGAAGCACACTAATTCAACATCAATAATCACTATGTAAGAGTAAAAAGGGGATTGTTTTTGTTGGTTTTGTTGAGTAAGAACACTAAAACTACAAATATAAGCAAGAAAATGATAATTAAAATCAAGGGAAAGTGACGCTAGGGATACGGGGGTGTCAAATATGATTAGAAAGCTGGGAATAATGATGATTATCATGAAACATATGCCAAAGAACACAAGATTCTACCTAAACAATTCATCCTCATGCAATAGTCTAGGCAAATCAATGAAAGAGATCTACACTAATAAGGATCATTCTCATGCATCGTATTAGTTACAATCAAATCAAGAGAATAAAGAAATACAATCCATAAAAACTCCACTTTAATAACTCATTCTCATGCAATCATTAAAATAGAGATGATCTTAATCTAGTTCAAATCAGTTTCATGCATTTAAACTAGAAAACATCAAATAGAGTGCAACAATAATCTCAAGCTATCAAAAATCATGTATTTCATCAATTTATGGAATAAGTTCAATTCCAACCATCATCATTCATCCAATATCAACTCATATTTTCCACCCCCTTCCCCTAGCTAAAAGATTAGCCTAGAGAAGGGAGATTAAACATAATATCAATGCTAGAAACAAACTGAAGAGACTCAAAACAAAACATGATTAAAAACAATGAAATCAATAACAACTAGATGAACTAATAAGATTAACAAAAATAAGCAAAAATAAATGCAAATAAATAAAGCTAAAGGGAAGGATAAGAGGTTACTAAAGAAAAGATTAATGAAAGATGAAAACTTGAAGTCTTTCTTGATTGAAGATTAAACTTGACCAAAGTTGAATACAAAAAGGAAGCTTGAATAACAATCTACTTTCTCTCTCTAGATTAGGCTAATATTCAGTGGAATTATAACTAAGTGTTTTACATTACAAAGAGTCCCGACTATATATATGTGGCTCCCCCAAACGAAAGAAACTTGAGCAACAAGGCACAAAGAAATAAAAAAACCAGCGGTGCGCGCCCGCACACGAAATATGCGCGCCCGCGCAGTAGTAATGTGCGCCCTCTCAGCATATTGCACGGCCGCAACTTTGAGGGTATGGGGAAATGAGGCGCGCCCGTGCAGTAGGTCGCGCGCCCGAATGGAGGCCGCTCAGTGGGTAGCACAAACTCTCTGGTTTGGCTCTGTTACATCAGTTTGGCCGCGCGGGTTCTAACAGGGCTGCGTGCCCGCACAGCCAAGGGTGCGCGCCCGCGTAATAGTCGCACAGTATCCCGCGCAGAGCAACTTGATTGACTCATTGAAGTCCTCTTTCTTTCGCCACATGATACCTACAAAACACAAGCATGGAAATCAAAATAAAGAGAAGGAAAAAAGACTAAGAAAATGGAAGATAAAAGAAAAGGGAAAGGAGGAAACAAAACTAAGTAAAAATGCTTAGAAAAGGGCCAAACAAGTGCAAATGAGGGGAGAATACTTAGAGAAAAAAAGTTAAAAGAGTGGAATAAATGCCACTCATCAAAATCCCCCACACTTGCCTCTTGCTTGTCCTCAAGCAAGAAAAACTAGAACAAAGAGACAAACACAACAAACATAACGTGACAAGGTTTTAGAAAAACCAATCAAGCCTCAAGGTAATGAAATGCTCCATTGGGACTCACACGCAAATAAATGCACCAAATTAATGATTGATTACTATGTTTTACCCTGGAGTATTATTTATTGGTGAACCTATGCCCTAGATCCTTTTATATATTGTTTTCTCCCTATTCCTATTCTTTGTAGTTTAGTTTCTTACTCAAATATAAATATTGGTTACCTAGATAATTTAGATTATAATAATTAATTAGGAGTAAAAAGACTTGTTTCCCTGTGGAGATCAACCCTACTTCCCTATCTAATTTAGTTAGAGGACTTAGGAATTATTTTTTATTAGGGGATACGACTCTACCCTGTCAACAGTTTTTTGGCGACTCCTTGGGGAGGATTTCTATTTTAATTCCTGAAATTTATTTCTGCAATGATTTAGAATGAGTGGATGAGACTCGAAACATTCTAAGTATTTTATGTGCGTAATTTTGATTAACATTATTGTCATATGCATAAAAAAGATCTCATTGGAAAGACCATCTGTAATGAGTTAAAAACATAGGATTTTACACGTAGGAAATTTGAGGAATATCTTTCACAACTAGGACCGAAATAACACTGCGCGAAATTGGAAAATTTTATCGAGCACAGAAAGCTGCTGAGGCATGTAGGAATTAGCGTCAGCGAACAGAAGTTAGCGCCAGTATTTTGGCTTTAGTGCTAGACGACAGCTCTGTCTCCAGGCGCTAAAGCCAAAAGTTGGCGCCAACCTCTGTTTGCTGGCGCCAAATTCTTCCAATACCGAGCCAGAAATATACGTTCTAATTTCGACCAGTTTTTAGCATTGTTTACTTGATCCTATTTCTTGATTGAGTTTTTTCTCACTTTTCTGAAACCCATATGTGTTCTACATATGGACATAACCCTCTGGGAATTCATGCTCCATCTACCTGATTGAACGCTCTGAGCAACAAAGGGTACATCCGAGAATGTTGAATTCACCAAACCATGGAAGCGAGTTTTTCTAAAACTAGCGGTGTCCCATCCACTCGCGCCAACCCTTCACGGTTAGGCTTCCGCGCGGTGCATTCGGACAATTAACCATGGACCCTCTATTGACTAACCCTTATCTAGAACTTTAGAGAGCTAGAGCCATGGTTAGGTTGCAAACTCATTGCATCGTATTGTGCCTACTTGACTAATTGTGCATTATTGTTGTGCATACTCTATGTGTTTTTCCTAACCGTTTGTTTGACTTGTGCTAAGATTAAATAAATTAATGAATAAAAGAACTTTGCCTAATTAATTAACTAATTAATTTGAGTAAATAAAGTCTAATATTTTTAACCAGAATTGACCTAGTAAGACTTTAGGCATACCCCTGTTGATTAATAATACCAAAAACAATCTCAGATCGAAGCTCCAGCACTGACGCCAAAGTTTGAAATGTAGCGCCACTCTGTGGAGTGTGGCGCCTGGCGACAGTTCTGTCGTCTGGCGCTACACTGCAAAGAGAGGCGCCAGTCCTGTCGTTTTGACGACAGTTCGGATTATTGATCGAGTCATCACTTTGTGTCTAATTAACCAGTTTGCTAAGTAATTCAGTTAAATTTTACTGTTAATAATACCTTGTTAAGTCATTAATTAAGTCTAGGCACCAAGTCCCATGGTCTTACACAAAAGTCCAAACATGTAACTTACATTCAACGCACACACCAATACACATACTTCGACCATGTCTAAGAGAGTCTTGTATGCGCGTTTTTTCCGTCATTTTTTTAAGGGGGTAAGTCGGATATTAATTCTCCAATTTAAATACCATACTTTGTTCCTAAAAATATATACATTATTTTTGCCAAAATATGCACCTATTTTTTTTTATTTTTCCTCTTTAAAACTGTAAAGTCAAGGTCGATTTGATTCAAGTAATTAAAACACAAATGGTTTAAATTACAGCGCGTGGTCAAGAAAGGAAGGGAGGTTAATCAAAGACAATCTTTTCGTATAAGTCCAACTTTTCGACAAACCCATTGCTCGTAAGAGGAAAGCTAGGACAATAATGGAAACACAAGAAGAAGTCAATGAGCTCAGGGACCAACTGCTTACCGTGACTGAGGCACTAAAGATCCTAACCCTTAAGATCGATGATCCCGTGAAACAACAACGTATAACCCTTATTTTCTTGATTAGTTCACAAGGGGTCTTGGTGGACAAAGATTTTCTTCCGCATAAGTTCAATGCCAACGACATCCCGAAATTCTAGGCAACTGATAACCCTTATTTTCATTTAAGAGCCTTCGAGACAATAATGAGTATTAAGGGTATTGACAAAAAGGTGTTCCCCTCTCTGTTCTCACTATCTCTCGAGACCGTTTGCTAGCAATGGTTCTTTTCTCTCGAGAAAGAAAAAACCTCCACCTGGGAGTCCATAGCAAACAATTCGTCGATAGATACAAATGCAACATTCAAGTTGAGACTGACCATAGGGAACTTGAAATCCTCAAGCAGAAGGAGAACGAAGGCTTCACCTCCTTCTTTAACAAATGGAGAGAAACCTCAGCTAAGATGATTGAGGTGCCAAGTGAAAAAGAGTCTGTAAGGTTATTCATTAAAAACCTTAAAGAAAAATACTCCAAGCATCTCAAATATCAGAATAATCTCCATACCTTCAAGGCCGTTTACGACATTGGAATCAATATTGAAGACGACCTGGCTAAGTTGAAAGCTGCCAACAATAACTCCAACGGTGGCTGGAAAGGAAAGAAGAACGACAATCCTTCTTCATCCAAAACCACCCACTCAAACAATGTTAGCACTTTTAACCTAGGTGAAGTCCTTGCTATGAATAATCAAGGACAAAAGAAACCATTTAGGAGGAACTTTACTCCTATTGGCATGAGTTATAACACCGCATTTAACCGACTAAATGCAAAAGGTCTTATAACACCTATTGGACCATTTGGGGACCCACCAGTCGTAAAGAGGTCGGCTAACTGGAACCCCATTGCACATTGCAAATATCACCAAGGTATGGGCCATCTCACCGAGAACTGTTGGAAGCTTAAAGAAGTTATCCAAGACTTAATCGACAACAACAAGCTGCCATTTTCCCCTGCCAGTAAGAAGCCAAGTATTGATAATGCGCCTCTCGCTCATTCCTTGGCTATCTCTGATGAGGAAAACGAGGTTGACCCCTCGTCTCTCATCAAACCTGTTAAAGCAATCCATGCCATCGAAGAAGAGGAGGAGGTCTTTTTCGACGCCATGGATAACCTTCCGGAATTAGCAAGTAAAGAGGACATACAATCGCTTACACTGTCTATGATCGAAGGATCGCACTTGCTACGTGAAACTCTCAAGGCTATAAAGGAACTTCAGAAGAAATATGACGAGGTTCCACTCCCGAAAAATGAACCCAAGAGAGAGTTCACACCCATGGGAACGACTTACGAGGCGAAACGTTTTCCTTTACAAGTCACCGAAAAACCCAAGAAGAGTAATAGACTCTACACTCCAATTGGGATCCCATATATACAAATGTTCGAAATGCTCTCCGAGAGTGGCGAGATCAAACCTCTCGAACCAATACCATTTAAATCATTGAAAAGGAAAGATAGATATTACTGTCAGTATCACCAATCAGGAGGTCACACTATCGAAAACTGTTTTAAATTCAAGGATTTAATTAAGAAAATGATTGATGAAAGAAGCTTGTCCAAGTTCCACAAGAAGAGGATGCAAGTATTAATGGAGTTTAGGACAGCGACGAAGAAGACGTCTACTTAAAAGACATGGTAGGACCTCCACCTTTGGTGTCATATGCCATGGATGACTTTTGGGTTGAAGAAGATTCATCAATAGACGTCCTCACAAGATCCGGGGGAATACAACCTCCCGTTTCGACACAACCCATGCTAACCACACAGCAATTTCCCATACCTATCATTGAAGATAATGACATCGTCAAACAATTCAAGAAAACAAAAGTGGAAATGAATGTATGGAAGCTTCTGGAAACATCTTGAGAACATAGGTTGGCTGTAATGAATGCCTTGGACAAAATAGGGATAGATTCTGACACCACTCCTGAGGGGTTGGCTAACTTCCTCACGAGTGATCTACCTAGTCCCATCAATTTGATCACCTTTTCTGACAAGGATTTACCCCCAGAAGGTGACAAACACTATAAGGCACTAAACCTCACAGTAGTTTATAAGAGAATGAACGTCCCTATGACTCTTGTAGACAATGGATCAGCCATTAACGTTTGTCCACTTAGAACTGCAAGGATGCTAGGCATAAGGGATGAATACTTAACCCCGTCAACACAAGGAATAAGAGCCTACGACAACACTCATCGTCAAGCTCTTGGTAAAATTACCATGAATGTGACGGCGGGAGCGATAGAACATGCTACTGCTTTCCAAGAAGTAGATATCAAAGCTTCATTCAATTTATTGTTGGGACGCCCTTGGCTTCATGACCTAAAGGCCGTCCCCTCATCTCTCCACCAACAAGTAAAAGCCGTAGTTGGGGGAATTCCTATCACCATCAATGCTTCACCTATGATAATCAAGTCTATAGAAAACCCAATAATTAACGTGGAGAAAGATGAGGATGATGAAGATTTATGGGGCTTTAACGAAGAGATCTTCTTAATCCAAGAGGATGAAAGGACCCCTCTCTGCCACGACCCCCATTCTAACATGATCATGAATGCTATTCTGAAGAAACAAGGACATTTTCCTGGGATGACCCTAGGAAAGAAAAAGGGAATAGCAAAACCGCTGGAGTCATCAGGCCTCCCTAAATTAGATACTTTCGGACTTGGTTTCGAACCGACTCAGAAAGATCTTAAGCGAGCCTAGGAAAAATCGAAGGCACGTAGGGACGCTCGCATTCAAAAGAAAGCAATCCCAATGGATCAGTACCCTCTTACCCTTAATGGTCAATTCATAAAAGAAGGAGAGGACTATCCATGCCACGAATTTCCTGAACCATTTGTCGTAAACGGCATAAGGCAACCGGGATTTGAAATTTTCTTGGATTGCTATTTCACAGATGAAATCCCAACTCCTGTCCATAAGGAGAAAGCACCCCCATGCTTTGACTTTAACGTCATGGGATTATTATTTGGGCGAGAAAAGGATGAACCAACATACAAAGAGGATAACTCCTCGCTCATTCAAACAGTCCTACAAGGTGAAAACTTCGATCCCTCGAAGCTAATCACTCCAGCGGAAGGATCACTACAGGGGTGGCATAAGACCGTCAAAGTGACTACTCCAAGTGGAAGAAAGATCTTTATCACGACAGGGCAAGGACCGATGTTCGAAGAGTCGTCAGAGTCAGAGTCTCTCCCTATAGATTCATCTAGGTCTTTAGTAGTAGCACCTTCCCCTTCTTTCTCTTCTCTTAGAATAGTTAGTGATCAAGTCCCTGAGGACATATCACTCTTTGATGAAATGATCTCAGAGTATAATAATATAACTTCTTCTCCTTACTTCTTGTGTTCTTCTTTAACCCAAGATGACGAGCATTGCTTAACTAACAATGAAAAAGACAAAGAACTTATTAAAGCAATGGAAATACTCGAAAAGAAAACACCGATAATTGTAGAAACCGAGACGGTTGATATCTCAAATGATTCAACCAATAAAAGAGAAGTTAAAATCGGACTAACACTTAATGAACAAGAAAGAACCGATTTACTTAAAGAATTCATCGATGTATTTGCTTGGTCATACAAAGATATGCCAGGCATTAATAGAGAAATATCTCAACACACTATACCACTAATTCCGGGAATGAAACATGTAAAACAAAAGTTACGTCGAATGAAACCCGACGTAGCTCTTAAAATAAAAGAAGAAGTTCAAAAACAAATAACTGCAGGTTTCATCAAGGTATCTAAATACCCCGAATGGGTCGCCAACGTCGTCCCAGTTCCGAAAAAAGATGGAAGGGTAAGAATGTGTGTCGACTATCGAGATCTAAATAAGGCAAGTCCAAAGGACGACTTCCCTTTACCACACATCGATATTCTGGTGGATAACACAACAAATCACGCACTTCTCTCGTTCATGGACGGATATGCAGGTTATAATTAGATTCTCATGGTAGAAGAAGACATGGAGAAAACAACCTTCATAACACCATAGGGCACTTACTGCTACACGGTAATGCCATTCGGGTTGAAAAACGCGGGTGCCACTTACCAACGTGCAGCGACTGCCTTACTCTATGACATGATGCATAAAGAAGTCGAAGTATATGTGGACGACATGATTGTAAATCAAAAGACCGTCCAGGCCATCAAGTAGCCTTACGAAAAATTTTCGAAAGGCTAAGAAAATACAATATGAGGTTTAACCCATCTAAGTGTGCTTTTGGAGTCACTTCAGGCAAGCTTTTGGGTTATGTCATAAGCTCTAAAGGAATAGAGATAGACCCAACCAAGATCAAAGCAATCATGTCAATGCCACCGCCCAAAACCGAGAAGCAGATTTGAGGATTCATTGGCCGGTTGCAATACATAAGTAGGTTCATATCAAAATTGACAACGATATGTGAACCGATCTTTAAAAAGCTTAAGAAGAATGTACCAGTAATATGGGATGACGAGTGTCAAAAAGCCTTTGAAAAGATCAAAGCCTATCTCCCAAATCCTCCCGTATTAGCACCAGCACTTCCCGAGATACCTCTTAGGTTGTACTTAACAGTTACCAAAGAGACAATGGGAGCTATGCTAGCACAAGAAATAGAAGGCAAAGAAAACGCAATCTACTATCTAAGCAAGAAAATGCTCGAATATGAAGCACGTTATACACCACTTGAGAAATTGTGCCTCGCCTTGGTTTGGGCCACAACCAAGTTAAGACATTACATGCTAGTGCATACCGTCTTTGTAGTCTCCCGATTAGATCCACTCAAGTATCTATTCGATAAATCTATACTCAATGGACGCATGTCGAGATGAATAGTCAATTTAGCCCAGTTTGATGTAAGGTTTATGCCGCAAAAAGCTATCAAAGGATCTGTGGTTTCAGACTTTCTAGCGGACTTTCCAATAGAAGACTTGACGCCAATACAAGATAATGAATTTCCAGATGAAGACTTAATGGTCACTGAAGATGATACTTGGACCTTATACTTTGACGGAGCCTCAAACCAAAAGGGCTGTGGTGTCGGAGTATTACTAGTATCACCTAAAGAAGAGCATGTTCCAATCTCCATAAAGCTTGATTTCGACGTTACCAACAACGCTGCTGAATACGAAGCATGCGTGGTAGGCCTTGAAACAGATTTGGCATTGGGAGTAAAAAAGTTACGGATATTCGAAGACTCTTAATTAATCATCAATCAAATATCCTAAAGGTGGAAAGTAAGGAGCGAAAGTCTAGCCCCTTACCAAACCTATCTGGAAACTCTTACTAATCAGTTAGAGAAGGTAGAATACACATATCTACCTAGGGAAGAAAATCAATTTGCTGATGCCTTGGCAAGACTAGCCTCGATGGTTAGGATTCCTACGGAAATCGAGCAAATGCCTCTAACTATAGAAAAAAGGCACAAACCAGCATATATTCAAGCTATAGAAGATGATGAAGTAGTCCAAGACGAAGAAGAAGAAGAAGAAGAAGAAGAAGAAGAAGAAGAAGAAGAAGAAGAAGAAGAAGAAGAAGAAGAAGAAGAAGAAGAAGAAGAAGAAGAAGAAGAAGAAGAAGAAGAAGAAGAAGAAGAAGAAGAAGAAGAAGAAGAAGAAGAAGAAGAAGAAGAACCGTGGTACACGGATATACTCAACTACGTCACCAAAGGAGAATACCCTCCCCATGCTAACAAAAGGGCAAAACGAGCATTAAGACTCTTGGCTTCCCAATATGTACTCATAGACAACGAGCAACGTAAAAGGGTACCTAAGGGTCGAGCTCTCTTATGTGTAGGAAAAAAGGATGCCCAAAGAGCAATGAGGATAGTCCACGAAAGAATCTGTGGAACTTACATAAATGGCAAAATGTTAGTCTAAAAGATAATGCGAGAAGGATATTATTGGACTACAATGAATAGGGATTGCCATCAATACGTAAAAATATGCCCTAAGTGCCAAATTTATGCCAATTTACAACATGTTCCTCCATCCTTGCTCTACACCTACACGTCGCCATGGCCGTTCTCTACATGGGGAATTGACATCATCGGCAAAATCACTCCCCCAGGAACAGGAGGCCACGAATATATCCTAATGGCAATTGATTACTTCACAAAGTGGGTCAAAGCGCAATCATACGCTAAACTCACTGCAAAACATTTAGCACTCTTTATCGAGAGAAATATTATTTGTCGATACGGAGTCCCACACGAAATGATAAGTGACAATGGAACTCACTTTCAAGCCGAATGTGAAGAATTGCTACAAAAATATGGCATCCAACATCATCATTCCTCCCCTTATAGGCCTCAAGAAAATGGAGCAGTCGAGGCAGCTAATAAAAATCTAAATACTATCATCGAGAAAATGACGGAAAATTATAAGGATTGGCCTGACAAACTTCACTTCGCATTGTGGGGTTATCGCACGTCAATTCGCACATCAACAGGAAATACGCCATTTTTCTTGGTTTATGGAATGGATGTCGTACAACCTGTCGAACTAGAGATTCCATCTCTACGCATCGCGTTAGAAAGCAAACTCGATGAAGTTGAATGGACTAGAGCAAGATATGAAGAGCTAATTCTACTCGATGAAAAACGACTAGAAGCTCTACATCACACTCAATGTTACCAAACTCGTATGGCTAGGCATTTTGAATAAGAAGGTCAAGACACGAAACATCAAAGTAGGGGACTTAGTGTTAAAAGCATTAAGGAAAAATGTTTTAGATCCAAGGGGAAAATTCAGACCAAATTGGTCCGAACCCTACATTGTTAAAACAATCCTGCCAGGAGGTGCAGCAAAATTAACTGATATGGATGGCAATGAGTTCTCGAACATGACCAATCTTGACCAACTTAAGAAATACTACCCATAATTACTTGAGTAGGATACTCAAGAGAACTACGTTTGGCCTGATTCCTTAAGAAAGGATACGTAGCCAACCCTTTATGGGTGCGGCCACTTTATTTCCTAAAATCTCGCATCCCAGACTTAAAAAAAATTTCAACAGAAGATCGACGAAACATCGACGTCACAGAAAAATATTATGGCGCCAGCCGATGAACGTTAGCGCCAAACGACGGCATCCGTTGCCTGACACCAGACTACCGCAGCCGGTGCTAGTCGCAAAATTGTGGCGCCAGTTTACAGTTAAAAGTCTGGGAACATTTCGGTGTCTTTCGGAAAATTTTCGACTTCTGTACTTGAAAAAATTTCTGGAAAATTAATTCTTCGGTTTTCATTGCTTTAATAAAATAAATTTAAAGTAAATAATTTAATTAAAAAGCTGGAATTTCATTAATAAAATAAATTACATTATTGATGGAATTTAAATAAGGCTTAAATAAATTAACTTTAAGTTTAAAAATTAAGTCTAATAATTGGAAATTAAGCAATGCTCTTAATCTTCTTTCTCTTTCTTAGCCCTTTTCCAATTCTTGTCTGCTTGTTCTTCCTCATCCATAACCTTAGCTAGTAGGCATCCTTTAGAGGACCTACATTCAATTTTGGAGTAAATAGTTTCCCCCTCGGCTAGGACTCCATGCTTCTTTTCTACCCTAATTTTCTTTTCTGTGGTGTCAGCTTTCCTTTTTCCTTTATCTTTCGCAGTACTCTTCTTCCTAGGCATTATAGGTGTTTTGAACTCGATCCTTTCACCCAAGCGTTCCTTAACAGGAACCACCTTATCACCTAAACGACTCTTCACATCAGTTTTACGCTGATTTTTCTTCACGTCC
The DNA here is from genome assembly GCF_948465745.1 of Chenopodium album. Taxonomy (NCBI): domain Eukaryota; kingdom Viridiplantae; phylum Streptophyta; class Magnoliopsida; order Caryophyllales; family Amaranthaceae; genus Chenopodium; species Chenopodium album. The sequence goes on from NC_137839.1 coordinate 45,066,713, forward strand.
TTTGAAGGTTTCTTCAGAAGCCACTTTTTCACATCATTGGGCAAAGAAAGAGGAATCTTTTGGGTAATTACTTCCCATAAAGGTCTGGCACTCCAATAAGCATCAAATTTGTCTACTTCCTGGGAGACAGGGAACTCGTAGGGACGACGAAGATCACTGGAAGGAATAGTCTGAAGTAAGCCGTATTGTCTTTTTACCCTGCAGGGATAATAAAAAGTCATACGGGACAAGCTTGGAAGACGACAGAAAGGTTGCTTGTTGACACCAACCATCCTTTCTATTTTCCACCAAGGGATGACCCACTTGATGGCAACATTACAAGACTCGAAGACCTTCTTCCATTCATGGCGCCCCATCTTAGAGAAGCGTTGCTTCCTTCTCACGAAGCAATTTGGAGTATACTTCTCAATATTGTCCGGAGGGCTAATTAATTCCAATCTTTCCATTAGCCACATCTGTAAAAAGTGCAATGCAAATAAATTATTATTACTATACAAAAATATATTTTTGATTTCTGTAATTAAAAATATTATTTTTCTACCTGTAATAAAATTGGAGAGCCCCGAAAAGGTGCTTTTGGATTTTTCTTTAATTCATTAAGACTAAGCATAGTCTCTCCAACTATTAAAGGCAGTGGATTTCTCCCTGATTCAATTTGTTCTAAAACAGTGGATATAATTGATTGACCCTCATTAATTTTACCACTAGTAAGAAAAAATTGATTAAGCATGCAAAAAAGGAAAGCCCTTCTTCTATAAACATGGAAAGATTCAGAATAAGGCCTATCAAAATAACGGCGAGCAAATTCTTTCAAATTAACTATGCTACCATCTACTATTTTTGATAGATCTCTGTCTTTGAAATTGAAGAAGCGTTCAAAATCCTTATAATAGTATTCATTTATTCTAGGGATTACTACAAGATCTAGTGCAGGGAAGCCTAAAATAGCACCAAATTCTTACGGCAAAGGGCTAATTTCATCATACCCTATTCTAAAGCAATGAGTATATCTACATCCCAATATTCTAGAGCGGTATGAATAAAATCTGAATCAAGATCTACCCCTTTGATAACATAAATACCCCCAAGTGAAACACATCTAATTCTTTTCTCTCTTTGGCATTGAGAGACCGACACCATTCATGGGTGTGGTAAACTTTTGGAGACTAGAGACATGATGTTATTTTTCTAAAATCTAAGAAATATTTTATCTGCTGAAATTATGAAGAAAATCGGCTGGTGTGGGGAATATTTCAAGCATTAATCCCCTAGCTTGAACCCCACTGTGATCATACACTAAAGTACGGTGGCGTCCAAAGGGAAAGAAGATAGAGCAAAAGAGTCACCAACAAGTTTTTAAGGAACTTGTAAACCGTTCACTGGGTGAAGGTTACAGCCCTTAACGATCAAAGAGATCGTCAACTCCATAAGGTCTTGAACCAAATAGGGTTCGGGGATGAAGGTACAAATCCAACCTAAAAGAGATTGAACCTGCCCTAATAATAGGCCTCTACTTTATTCTGATCGTATTCATGTGCGCTTTCTGACTAACATGCAATCAATAGGATTACCCTAAACCTGTTTATCTATGTTGGTTGAACATTAATGCACAAATAAATCTATTATTGGCGATCACTTGAATTATAATCAAATTAACCCTAAATAAGATTATTAATTATCTTATTAAGCATGATTACAAGTACTAAATTCCCTTTAAACATGCATAAAAAGGTGTGATCAAGCAATAACAATGAATAACAAGCAACATAATAATAATCAATAATAAACAAAATAATAATTATAATCATAAATCATAAAAATAATCATGATAATCATGTTAAAGCATAATATTAGCAAGATCCTAGGCATGATACTAACAAGATTAATAACAAACCCTAACATGTCACTAAGCATTAAAAATCAAAGCTTTAACCCTAACATGATACTAACAATCATAAATATTAGGAAGAACATAAAAGGAATCATAACAATCATATTTAATTTAAGGAACTTATTCTTTACCCTAAACATGATACTAGGAATATCATAATAACATCATAATATCAATAAAAGCCATTAAAGCACTTATTTTGATGCCTCGTACCTTTTTCTAATAACAAAATACACACGTTAGTAACTTCAAGGAAAATAATAAACAAAACAATTAAATTAAATAATGGAAAGAGAGATTTAGGACCAAACCCTCAGAAATTAAACCTTTCATGTCTAGGGCGAAGGCAACTTCGAATATGGCTAGGTGAATCTAGATCTAATGAATGCGGAATTTTGAATTTGAGAGAAGCTAGTTTAGAAAAAAGAGAGAAAGAGAGTAATCAAGAAAATCTTGATGAGAGTTGGTAGATTGTAGAGAGAATCGGTGATTGTAGGTTAGAATTCGTCCATGAAAACGGAGTTTTTACAACGCTATTTATAAAGAAAATCAGCCAAAAAGATAAAATATCAAAAACAGAGTTCTGGCGTAGATAAAACGATATTAGCGCCAATGTTGGCGCCAGGTGCCAAGCGTAGCGCTAGGCGCTACAGCTGGCGATTGGCGCTGATTCAGAAATTCACGCGTTTTCTTAAAATTAGATAGAAATTGTCGTACAAGAGGATAAAATCGTATTTTTCCTCAAAAATTCTCTTTGATTCTAATTAAAACTCTAAAAAGTCAATTTATCAATGCTAATTGAATTAGGAATGAAAAGAACCTTCTAGAAGAATCTAGAAGACTAAAACCACTCCTTATTGCATTAGGAATGATAAATCTATATTAGGCCCTCCCCTAGATCATTGGGCCGCATATAAGGCTCAAAACGGGCCCAGTTTAGTAAATTGGCCATAACTTCCTCAATATTCATCGGAATTGGGCTTATAATATATCGTTGGAAAGCTCTTGTCAAGCCCCATCCAACTACACTACTATTGGACCCATATCAATGACCAACTAAACTGGATTGGCTGTTTTCTTAAAATAAGTTTTCAAAAACAGAGAGGAGAGAAAAAAATTAAAACTATCCGCAACACTAGACTTTCCACACTTTCACTTCATTCGATCATGATTCGACGCGAAAGGTACTCATCACTGGGTTTGGTTTTGGGGAGACACAAATAGGTGTCTACAGCTGGGCAGGGGGCTATTTATGCACAAAATCGGAGCAGTTTTAATCTAGGAAGGATTCGGAGTTAGCGCTCATTAGCTTCCAAGTTTTTTATTATTGTTATGTGCCAATATTGGCGTCTGGCGCTAATGAGCGCTGACTCCGAATCCTTCCTGGATTAAAACTGCTCCGATTTTGTGCATAAATAGCCCCCTGCCCAACTGTAGACACCCATTTGTGTCTCCCCAAAACCAAACCTAGTGATGAGTACTTTTCACGTCGAACAATAATCTAATGAAGTGAAAGTGTGGAAAGTTTAGTGTTGCGGATAGTTTTAATTTCTTTTCTCCTCTCTCTGTTTTTGAAAACCTATTTTAAGAAAACAGCCAATCCAGTTTAGTTGGTCCATGATATGGGTTCAATATTAGTGTAGTTGGATAGGGCTTGAAAAGATCTTTCCAACGATATATTATAAGCCCAATTCCGATGAATATTGAGGAAGTTATGGCCAAATTACTGAACTAGGCCCGGTTTGAGCCTTATATGCGGCCCAATGATCTAGTGGAGGGCCTAATATAGATTTATCATTCCTAATGCAATTAGGAATGGTTTTAGTCTTCTAGAATCTTCTAGAATTTTCTTTTCATTCCTAATTCAATTAGCATTGATAAATTGAGTTTTAATCAGAATAAAAGAATGTTGGAAAATACGATTTTATCCTCCTGTACGGCAATTTCTATCTGATTTTAGAAAACGCGTCAATAATTAAGTTAGCGTCAAATGCCAGCATTAGCGCCTGACGCTAGGCTTGGCGTCTGGCGCTAACCTCGTTTTACGCGTCAGAACTCTGTTTTGATTTTTATCTTTTTGGCTGATTTTCTCTATAAATAGCCTTCTAAAAACTCCGTTTTCATTCACCAACTCTCATCAAGATTCTTTTGATTACTCTCTCTCTCTCTTTTCTAAACTAGCCTTTTTTCAAATACAAAATTCCGCATTCGCAAGACTTAGATACACTTAGCCGTATTCGAAGTTGCCTTCGCCCTAGACGTGAAAGGTTTTAATTTCTAAGGGTTTGGTCCCAAATCTTTATTTCAATTATTTAATTAAATTGTTTGTTTATTATTTTGCTTGAAGTTACTAACGTGTGTATTTTGTTATTAGAAAGAGATACGAGACATCCAAAGTAAGTACTTTAATTGATTTATTGTTATTATGATATAGAAATCATGTCTAGGTTGTTATTATGATTCCTAGTGTCATGTTAGGGCGTTTTGATCTTCCTTGTATCATGTTTAGGGTAATAACTATAATTTCTATTATCAAATATGACAATTATGATTCCTGCGATGCTTCCTACTCTTCCTAATATTCATGTTAGTATCATGTTAGGGTTAAAGTTTTAATTTTTATTGCTTAGTGACATGCTAGGGTTTGTTATTAATCTTATTATTATCATGCCTAGGATCTTACTATTATTATGCTTTAACATGTTTATTATGATTTTTATTGTCATGATTATTTATTATGTTGCTTGATTATATATTATTGTTATTGTTTGATCACGCCTTTTTATGCATGTTTAAAGGGAATTGGTACTTGTAATCACGCTTAAAAAGATAATTAATAATTTTGTTTAGGGTTAATATGATTATAATTCAAGTGATCGCCAATAATAGATTTATTTGTGCATTAATATTCAACCAACATAGATTAAACAGGTTTAGGGTTAACCTATTGATTGCATGCTAGTCAGAAAGCGCACATAAATACGATCAGAATAAAGTAGAGGCCTATTATTAGGGCAGGTTCAATCTCTTTTAGGTTGAATTTGTACCTTCATCCCCGAACTACCAGTCATGGTTCAAGACCTATTGGAGTTGAAGATCTCTTGGATCGTTAAGGGGTGTAACCTTCACCTCGTGAACGTTTTACAAGTTCCTAAAAAAAACTTGTTGGCGACTCTTTTGCTCTATCTTCTTTCCCTTTGGACGCCACCGTACTTTAGTGTATGATCACAGTGGGGTTCAAGCTACGGATTAACGCTTGAAATATTCCCTACAATGATATGTCCACGTGTCTCTGAACAAAAGATCTTTGATGATATGTCCACGCGTCTCTGAACAAAATAGCTTGATGATACTTGAATGTTTGTTGCAATCGTTCGGTTGGCTGCGAACAGGAGCTTTGCTGAATGGTTGTATCCTGTAAAACTCAAAAGATTGCTAAAAGACTTTGCTAACGTTTTTCTTAGGGTTGACCTAAGGCTTGATGTTTTTTTCTTAGGGTTGACCTAAGGTGATTGACTGACTTGAGGTTGACCTAAGGTGATTGACTAACTTGAGGTTGACTCAAGGTGACTGTCTGACTTGAGGTTGACTCAACGTGACTGACTGACTTGAGGTTGACTCAAGGTGACTGACTGACTTGAGGTTAACCCAAGGTGACTGACTAACTGACTTGAGGTTGACTCAAGGTGACTGACTGACTTGAGGTTGACTCAAGGTGACTGACTGACTGACTTGAGGTTGACTCAACGTGACTGACTGACTTGAGGTTGACTTAACGTGACTGACTGACTTGAGGTTGACTCACGGTGACTGACTGACTTGAGGTTGACCCAAGGTGACTAATTGACTTGAGGTTGACTCAAAGTGACTGACTGACTTGAGGTTGACTCAAGGTGACTGATTGACTTGAGGTTGACCCAAGGTGAATTGACACGTGTGACTCATGACCCGTGTGTGCATTGTATTGTGATGTGCTTGACTCAAAATGCAAAAAAGCAAAAAATTCTGTCATTTTTGTGGAGGGTACCGACTTTCTCCCAAAAAAGAAAGACGCAAAAAGGAATCAAAGTGTTTGAGGGTGCATGTTGAATGAGCTTAATCTGTTAACGTTGTCTCTCACAGTACAAGGATTGTAACATCTTAGACTATCCTAGTTGACTCGATAATGAAAGCATTTAGGTAACTTAGGCGCGGAGGATAAGTACTTCATACTTTTGTGATGTAATGATGATTGATTGATGAGTGATGTTGGTATGAAAAGGCATGCTTCAACGTTGTGTCAAGATTTCATGACAAAGGGTTCCTAAGGGAAGTATATTTGGTCATGTATCTGTGTAGTGTGTGAAAGTTACACTAAAGTTAGGCCGCAAGGGCTAAGTGTGTGGAAAGATATTACTTTTAGAAGAGTCAAATGATGGTGACTCTTAGGCTAGGTAAGCTAATGATATAGCGATCAAGTCCCCAAGTCTAGCTCTAAATGAAAAGGGATGAGCATAGGAGATCCCTTGATATGATCATGGTGTGAGTGTGTGAATGTGAATATGAATATGAATGCAATTTTATTACGGCCGCACCTCAATAAGAGGTTGCCTACGTATCCATTAGGAATCAGGCCAAACGTAGCTCTAGCCGAACCTCGCACAAGTGTGTATACCTCAAAAAGGTCTTTTTAAGGGTTGTAACGTGGTTAGGCTAAAGGTTATAGAAGAAGGGGATAAAAGGCTCAGGACCCTCGATAAGCCCCCAAGGTGTGCAACCTTGCTTTTGAATCTTTGTATTTTTATGCTTGAGGCTTTCTACTCTTTTTTAGTTTTTTCTTTTGCTTTAGCATTTATCTTATTTTTATAAGTGTGGGCAATCCCGATCATGCGGTCTATCACTCACTTGGCATTCATGTTTCTAAGGCACGGTACCGAGCACTCGATAAGAGACGCAATTTGAGACGTGTTCATATCAAAGACATGTTTATGTCAAAGACATTGGAACACTTGCCCTTTTGTACACTTTTATTTATTTATTATTATTTTATTATTTATTAAATTCACTCAAGCTTTTGAAGTTAAATAAGTTACACACCATCCCATCCCAAGGTTAGGTAGATGTAGGTTGAAAAATGAAAGGTTTATCGTTAGACGAGGCTCAAAGTGGTTTATGAAGAAAAGATTGTAAATTAGAAGGGTGAAAGGCAATATGATGTGGCTACAAGGGGTGCCTCAAATCATTGGTATACCTTGTGCTTAATTTAACATGGATTTTTTTTAATGCAATGATCTTATGCAAGGAAATAAATGCTCATTTTATTAAAAGGAGAAAAAGAAAGAATCTACAAAATTAATTTAAGGGAAAAGAAAGGTGCCTATGCTAGACTTATTAGGGAAAGGAAAAAATGAAAAAGAAAAATAAAAGGAGGTATGAAATCTTGTCGTTGCAGCTCGCCTCTTGTCTTGTGTTGTTAGCTTCATCATCACCCGGTTTTCTCGCTAGTAAGAGGCAATGGGATCTTATTTGCTTCTATGAGATCTTGAATGAGATTTTGTAGCATTCATCAGTGGTATGACCGCGTCCTTGATGGTACTTGCAATAAGAGTTGGGATTCCATCTCGAAGATCGATTTTCTGGCGTTGGATCCTCGGTAGGGCCAATAGGTTTGATTAATCCTTGATCGTAGAGACGGTCGAAAGCAGCATCGTAGGTCATTCCAATGGGTGTGAGTTCTCTTTTGGATTTCCTTTTAGATCCTTGATTATCCATGGCTAAGACACCATAATGGTTAAAGGTACTAACATTATTACAAGAGTGGGCGTTTTCAGAAGAAGAAGGATTGTCGTTCTTCTTTCCTTTCCAGCCACTATGGTTACTATTGTTAGTAGCTTTTTGTTTTGCGAGGTCATCTTCGATTTCAATTCCGATGTCATAAACGGCCTTGAAAGTATTTAGATTGTGTTGATATTTTAAATGCTTCGAATACTTCTCTTGGAGATTCTTGATAAACATCCTCACAGATTCTTTTTCAGTGGGCACCTCAATCATCTTAGCGGAAGTTTCCCTCCACTTATTGAAGAAAGAAGTAAAGCCTTCGTTCTTTTTTTGTCTTAGCATCTCCAGTTGTCTATAATCGGTTTCAACTTGAATATTACATTTATACCTATTTATGAAATCGTTTACAATAGCATCCCAAGTAGAGGTTTTCTCTTTATCAAGAGAAAAGAAACATTGTTGACAAACAGTTTCAAGAGATAAAGAAAACAAGGAATGAAAGAGTTTCCTATCGATCCCCTTAATGTTCATTATAGTTTCAAAGGCCCTTAAGTAAAGATAAGGATTATCTATTGCCTTGAACTTAGGGATGTCAGTGGCATTGAACTTCTGTGGAAGAAGCTCCTTGTCCACCAAGACCCCTTGTGAACTAATGCCTTGAAACTTGTAGTCACTAGATAGCTTGCTCAAGCTTTCTTGTATGAGCTCCATTTTTTGTTGCTTCACAGGGTCATTGATTTGAAGGGTTAAAGTATTCAACACCTCGGTTACATTAGTCAATTGATTCCTTAGTTCGTTGACTTCTTCCTGAGTTGCCATTATCTTTTTAGCTTTCCTCTTTTGACGAATCGGTTTATCAAAAAGTAAGACTTGAACGAAGAGGTTGTCCTTGATTAACCGCCCTTCTCTCCTTGACTAAGTACTGTAAAAAGGGAAATTAGGTATATTCATTGTTAATTATTTGTCTTAAGCTCTATTCAACTTGCAATAGATGGAAGGAGGTTGGAAGAATAAATATTGTGATATGGGGAGAGATATGAAAAAATTAGGAATAGAATGTACCCCCAACTCAAATGACGGAAAAACGACTCATGCATGAACCTAAAACATGGTCATGGTGACATATACTCAAAGTGTATTCTAAGACTAGTTGATGTAGGTGACATGTTAAGACTCGTGTCATGACCATGTGGCTAGACTATCTGACCAGACTCTAGCAAAGACTAAGTTAAGACTTCATGTATATGCATTAAACTGGACAGGTTGTAATATTTTAGTCAGAACTTTTGATCTGTGACTCTGATTGGGATGAAACCAACGCCAAATTATAGATAAAACTCGGGGCTACAGATCCATTGGCTGTGTGACTCGTAGTTCTTCTTATAACTCCGGATATGACCAAAATAAGTTGACGCTTGTGCAGTATACGAGAATAAAAATCCGGGTTGACTTAAAGGGACTATGACTCGATTTTAGACATATTTATTAGCTCAAATTAATTAATTAATTAATTAAGAAAAGCCCTTTAGTCATTGGTTAGTTTATTAAGACTTTTTTACAAACACAAGTCAAACCAAACGGTTAGTTTAGTCACATATTAAGTATGCACAAGTAAGAGATGCACAAGTAGTCAAGTCGTCACAACATGATACAATGAGTTTGCAACCTAACCATGGCTCTAGTTCTCTAAATTTCGGGATATGGGTTAGTCAAAGAGGGTCCATGATTAATTGTCCAGATGCACCGCGCGGAAGCCTTACCTTTTGAAGGGTTGGCGCGAGTGGATGGGACATCGCGAGTTAAAAACTCGCTTCCATGGTTTGGTGAATTCATTATTCTCGGATGTACCCTTTGTTGCATAGAGCTTTCAATCAGGTAGATGGAGCATGAATTCCCAGAGGTTATGTCCATATGTAGAACAAATAAGGGTTTCAGAAAAGTGAGAAACACTAAATCAGGAAGTAGGATCGAGCAAACAGTGCTAAAAACTGGTCAAAGTTAGAACGCATATTTCTGGCTCGGTATTGGAAGAACTTGGCGCAAGAAAATAGAGACCGGCGCCGCGATTTGGCATTGGCGCCTGGCGACAGGAGTGTCGCCTGGCACTAGAGTCAAATCCTCGGCGCTAGACTCTGTTTTCTGACGCTAGTTCCTACATGCCTCAGCAACAATCTGTGCTCAATAAAATTTTCCTCTTTCGCGCAGCATTATTTCGATCCTAGTTGTGAAAGATATTCCTCAATTTTCCTACGTGTAAAAATCCTATGTTTTTAACTCATTACAGATGGTCTTTCCAATGAGATCTTTTTTATGCATATGTAAACAATGTTAATCAAAATTACGCACATGAAATACTTAGAACTTTTCGAGTCTCATCCACTCATTCTAAATCATTGCCAAAATAAATTTCAGGAATTAAAATAGAAATCCTCCCCAGTGGAGTCGCCAAAAACTGTAGGGAATATTTCAAGCATTACCCTAAACTTTAACCCCATTGTGATCATACACTTAAGCATGGTGGCGTCAAAAGGGAAGGAAGCTAGAGCAAAAGAGTCGCCAACAAGTTTTAGGAACTTGTAAACCGTTCACGAGGTGAAGGTTACACCCCTTAACGATCCAGGCGATCATCAACTCTAATAGATCTGGAACCATGACTGGTAGTTCGGGGATGAAGGTACAAATCCAATCTAAAAGAGAAAGAACCTGCCCTAATAATAGACCTTTACTTTATTCTGATCGTATTCATGTGCGCTTTCTGACTAACATACAATCAATAGGTTTACCCTAAACCTGTTTATCTATGTTGGTTGAATATTAATGCACAAATAAAACTATTATTGGCGATCACTTGAATTATAATCAAATTAACCCTAAACAAGATTAATAATTATCTTATTAAGCGTGATTACAAGTACCAATTCCCTTTAAACATGCATAAAAGGCGTGATCAAGCAATAACAATATATAATCAAGCAACATAATAACCATAATGATAAATAATAATAATAATAATAATAATAATAATAATAATAATAATAATAATAATAATAATAATAATAATAATAATAATAATTATAATAATAATAATAAAATAATAAATAATAATAATAAATAATAATAATAATAATAATAATAATAATAATAATAATAATAATAATAATAATAATAATAATAATAATAATAATAATAATAATAATAATAATAATAATAATAAAGCATAATAATAGCAAGATCCTAGGCATGATACTAACAAGATTACTAACAAACTCTAGCATGTCACTAAACAATAAAAATCAAAGCTTTATCCCTAACATGATACTAACATGAATATTAAGAAAGAACATAAGAAGCATCGCAGGAATCACAATTATCATATCTGATATTAGAAATTATAGTTATTACCCTAAACATGATTCTAGGAAGATCAAAACACCATAACATGACACTAGGAATCATAATAACAACCTAGACATGATTTCTATAGCATAGTATCAATAAATCTATTAAAACACTTACTTGGATGCCTCGTACCTCTTTCTAATAACAAAATACACGCGTTAGTAACTTCAAGGAAAATAATAATCAAACAATTAAATTAAATAATTGAAAGAGAGATTTGGGACCAAACCCTCAGAAATATCAAACCTTTCACGTCTAGGGCGAAGGCAACTTCGAACTTGGATAGCTGTGTCTACTACTAATGTATGAGGAATTGTGTTTGTAAAAGGGTTGGTTTAGAAAGAGAGAGAAAATAATCAAGAGATTCTTGATGAGAGTTGGTGATAGAGAGAATTAGAAAACTAGAGAGTTGATGATTGAAAACGGAGGTTTTAGGAGGCTATTTATAGAGAAAATCAGCCGGAGGTGATAAAAAATGAATCAAATTTTCAAAAAGAATAAAACACAATTGCAGTGTCAAACACGCGTGTGTCGCCAAATGCTGAGTGCAGCACCAAAAGCTAAGTCTAGCGCCAGACGCTAAGTTTGGCGTCCGGCGCTGCAAAGTAGTTTTTGCGGATTTTATTTTTATCATATCTTTTGATTAAGAAGTCCAAATAAGTAATATAATATGTCGTTGGAAAGATCTTGAAGTCTACTTTCCAACCCAATTTGAATAAAATTAAAATACTTTGTATATTAAAAGATATGGCCGAAATAGTGGAAGGGTATCAATTTTGGATAGAGTTTCATATCTCATTCATATCTTTTTTGTTATAGCTCGGATTTAATATTATAATATATCATTGGAAAGATAATTTCAAGATCTATCCAATCATATAAAATTTGGATAAAGATTATGAGGCACGAAAATGAAATCTGAATACATTCCACTTCATACAAAACAAGGATTCTAAAAAGGAGTAGTTTTATTCAATTTCAAACTCTTTAAAACATAATTATGAATCCTAACTCCATTAGGATTTATGAAAACCTTCTAGAATATTCTAGAAGACTATAATCAATCCTAATAGCTTTAGGAATGTTAATTAATAATAGGCTCTCCTCTAGATCATTGGGTCGTAGGTAAAATCCGGTTTGAGCCTAGTTTAGTAATTTGGCCATAACTTCCTCATTATTCATCGGAATTGGGCTTATAATATATCGTTGGAAAGGTCTTTTCAATCCCTATCCAACTAAAATATTATTGGACCCTTATCATGGACAAAACTAAACTGGAATGCACGTTTTTTAAATAAGGTAAGAAAAGAAATATTTTCAAAAACAGAAAGAAGAGATATTTTAATAAAAACATCCTCATCACTAGACTTTTCACACTTTCGCTTTGTTCTATAATCAAATTACATGAAAGGTATTCATCACTGGGTTTGGTTTTGGGGAAACACATTTGGGTGTCTACAGATGGGCTACAAGGGGTGCCTCAAATCATTGGTATACATTGTGCTTAGTTTGGCTCTTTTTTTTATGCAATGCAATGATCATATGCAATTAAAGAAATGCTCATTTTATTAAAAAAAAAGAAAAAAATCTGCAAAGTAAATCTAAGAAAAATAAAAGGTGTCTATGCTAGACTTATTAGGGAAAGGAAAAGAAGAAAAAGAAAATAGATCACGAAATATTGTCGTTGAAGCTTGCCTCTTGTCCTTTGCCTTATCATCACTTGATGTTCTTTCCGACTGGAGGTATTGAAAGCCCGTTATTGTCGATCAAATATTGGATTTCTTCCTTTAGCTTCCAACAGCTCTTAGTAGTATGACCCCTACCTTGATGGTACTTGCAGTGTACATTTGGGTTCCAACTAGGCAATCTCTTCTCAAGTGCGGGATCTTGAATGGGTCCAATAGGAGTAATGAATCCCTTAGTATGGAGTCGATCAAATGTAGCATCATAGCTCATCCCAATGGGGGTGAAGTCTTACCTTAGTTGCTTCTTAGATCCTCGATTATCCATGGCTAAGACTTCGTTAAGGTCAAAAGTACCAACACTGTTACTATAGTAGGTGTTTTCGGAAGAAGAAGGATAGCCTTTCTTCTTTCCTTTCCAGCTACTGTTGTTATCGTTACTAATCTTGGCCTTCTTATTGTTTGGAGGAACATGGAGGAGACTTGAATCAATGAGGTCTTGAACGCGATCTTTGAGGATGAAACGTCTTTCGGTAGTGTGATCATGGCCTCTGTGGTTTTGATAATGAGAACGTTGTTCAATAACCATTATCCAATCTCTTAATACTTCTATTGCACCCATAAGCGTGACAACGGTATTTCGTAATTCCTTAACGTCCTCTTCCAAGCTTGTCGAGTTTTCACTAGTATTACTTAAGAAAATTTCTTTTTCGACGGCCATTATTATAACCCTTTTCATGAAAAGTGATGCTTTATCAAAAGTGTTGTCTTGGTTAAGTGCTCTTCTCTCCTTAATCAAGTGCTGAGGAAAAGGAAATTAGGAGTAAGTTTTCTCTCTCTTTTTTTATTATTTATTTTAACTTAAGCTCTGTTCAACATGGAAGAGAATGTGGAAGAGAATGGGAATAGATTGGACCCCCCCCCCCCACTCGAATGACGGAAAATGACTCATTCATGAACCTAAGACATGGTGACATATATAAAGTGTGTGCTAAGACTAGTGCGTGTAGGTGACACGTTAAGACTTGTGTATGACCATGAGACTAAGTGTTTAGACTCAATTAAGGACTAAATAAGGTTACTGCTTTTAACAAAATAACCAAACTGATTAAAAAACTGTTTAATTAGACTCGTGGTGAGGACTCGAGCAAGAATCCGAACTGTTGCCAAAGCATCAGGACTGTCGCCGCACCCTGCAGTGCAGCGCCAGACGGCAAAATTTTCACACGGCGTTGCACAGCGACGTTTGGCGCTGCAGCCCAAATTTTTGCGCCATTACTAGAACATTAATCTGGGACTGCTTTCAGTATTTTTACTCTACGGGACTTATTAAACTTTAATTACTCAAATTAATTAATTAGGCAAATTCCTTTTAGTCATTAATCAATTTATTTAGGCATAAACACAAGTCAAACAAACGGTTAGGAAAAACACATAGAGTATGCACAACAAATAATGCATAAGTAGTCAAGTAGGCACAATATGATGCAATGAGTTTGTAACCTAACCATGGCTCTAGTTCTCTGAAGTTCAGGATATGGGTTAGTCAAAGAGGGTCCATGGTTATGAGTCCAGATGCACCGCGCGGAAGCCTTACCTTTGGAAGGGTTAGCGCGTGTGGATGGGACCCCGCGAGTTAAACTCGCTTCCATGGTTTGGTGAATTCAACATTCTAGGATGTACCCTTTGTTGCTCATAGTGTTCAATCAATTAGATGGAGCATGAATTCCCAGAGGGTTATTGTCCATATGTAGAACACATATGAGTTTCAGAAAAGTGAGAAAAACTCAATCAGGAAGTAGAATCGAGCCAACAATGCAAGAACTAGTCGAAACAAGAAGGCAAATTTCTGGCTCGGTATTGGAAGAATGCGGCGCCAGACAATAGAGTCTTTCGCCAAGATATAAGCCCTGTCGCCAGCGCGACAGAGCCATATCTTCTGCGACAGGCTCTGGAACTAAGACTGGAAGTTCGGGAATGAAGGTACAAATCCAATCTAAAAGAGAAAGAACCTGCCCTGATAATAGTCCTCTACTTTATTCTTCTCATATTCATGTGAGCTATCTGGCTAACATGCAATCAATAGGTTTACCCTAAACCTGTTTAATCTATGTTGGTTGAATATTAATGCACAAATAAAACTATTATTGGCGATCAATTAAATTATAATCAAATTAACCCTAAGCAAGATTATTAATTATCTTATTAAGCATGATTACACGTACCAATTCCCTTTAAACATGCATAAAAGGCATGATCAAGCAATAACAATAAATACAATCAGGCAACATAATAATAACAATAATCATAATAATAATCATAATAACAATTATAACACTAATCATGTTAAAACATAATAATTATAGCAAGATCCTAGGCATGATACTAACAAGATTAATAACAAATCCTAGCATGTCACTAAACATTAAAGATCAATTAGCCCTAACATGATACTAACATGATATTAGGAAAGAAAATAGGAAGTATCATAGAAATCATAATTGATATTAGAAACTACCCTAAACATCATACTAAGAAAAGCATCCTAACATGATACTAGGAATCAAAATAACAACCTAAACATGATTTCTATATGAAAATATTAATTAAACAATTAAAGTACTTACTTGGATGCCTCGTATCTCTTTCTAATAATAAAATACACACGTTAGTAACTTCAAGGAAAATAATAATCAAAGAATTAAATTAAATAATTAAAAGAGAGATTTGGGACCAAACCCTCAGAAATATCCAACCTTTCACGTCTAGGGCGAAGGCAACTTCGAACATGGCTAGGTGTGTCTGGTGCTAATTTATGAGGAATTTTGTTTGAAAAAAGGCTAGGCTAGAAAGAGAGAGAGAGAGAATCAAGAAAATCTTGATGAGAGTTGATCATAATTGATGAAGGTCTAAGGACGCTATTTATAATGAAAACAGTCCGGATATGATAAAAAGAATCAGAGTTCGAAAAGGAATAAAACACGTCGCTGTCGCCGCGCGACAGGGTCTGTCGCGAGGCGACAACTTGACATTCGGCGCTGCTGAAGATTTTTCCACACGTTTTCTATTTTTTAATAAAATTAAATCGTAAAAGTCTGTACGAGGGGTAAAATCGCAATTTCACTTAAAACACTTATTTTATTCCAAACAAAACTCATAAAACTTAATTATCAATCCTAATCCCATTAGGATTCAAAAGAACCTTCTAGAAGATTCTAGAAAACTATAATCAATCCTAAATGCATTAGGAGTGATAATTCATAATAGGTCCTCCTCTAGATCACTGGGCCGCATATAAAGATCAAACCGGGCCTAGTTTAGTAATTTGGTCATAACTTCCTCATTATTCATCGGAATTTGGCTTATAATATATCGTTGGAAAGATCTTTTCGAGTCCAATCCAAATACTATTATTGGACCCTTGTTATGGACCAAACTAAACTTGATTGGCTATTTTCATAAAATAGAGTAAGTTTTCGAAAACAGAAAGAAAGATTTTAACAAAAATTAACCGCAACACTAGACTTTCCACACTTTCACTTCATTCGATTATGATTCGACGCAAAAGGTATTCATCACCGGTAGGAGTGTTCAAATCCGTGTACCCGGGTTTTCGGGTACCCAAAACAACGGGTACCTGGATGTTCGGGTAGTTTGAAACTCGACCCGTGACCTGAACCGAGAAGACCGGGTACCCTGGTTTCGGGTACCCGATTTTCTCGAGTCGGGTCATAGGGTACCCGAATTTGATATGACAGTAATTTGCCCAAAATGTGTAATTATAAACAATCTAGAATTTATTTACCCAAACTTCACATAATTAGAAAAAGTAAGTACAACTAAAATTACATACAATTACAACTAAAAATAGATCTTACTGTATTGAACATTATATAAAAAAAAGAAAAAAAAAGCCCAGATTTTGTAGCTTACAGCCTTAAATCATCACCAACATCAACCATCATTATCAACACCAACCATCATTCAGACATTCACATATGTCTTTCTTTCACCTTTCAATTCCCACCATTCTTACTCAAATTCGACGAAAATCTACCGTCAACAGCACCACGATTTTAAGTTTCTAACCCAGAAATTGAAGACCCAAAATCTACCATCATGTTTCTTCGATTATAACCCAGAAAAATGAAGAACCCTCACAAAATTGAATCACCCACCTCCTTCATAATTCGAACAAAAATGGACCCATGATGCGAGTAAGAACCACGAGCCACAAATTCAAGGGTAAATATTGTATTATAAGCAAGGTCGAGATAAAGAAATTTGAGATTCAGCAGCGACGACGGAGTTAGGCGAAGCAGCGGTTGAGAAGAGGTTTGAGAGTTTGAGAATAAAGAAGTATAAAGAACAAAGAAGGAACTCAAGGAAGAAGAAGGAAGGAAGAGAAAGAGAGAGGCAAGAACATAGAGGAAGCTCAGAGAGAGAGGCAGGAAGAGAGAGAGAGACGAGCGGCGATTGTGAGGAAGGAACCCTAATTTTGTTTCAAAACATAAGGGGCATGTGGGTATTGTGGGCTGGGCTTAGTAGAGATTTTTTTTTTTAAATATTAATTTATTTTGGGAATTCGGGTACCCGGGTATTAAAAAATGCAGCCCATGTCCCGACCCGGATAACATGCAATTTTCCCGGGTCGGGTACCCGTCCCGAAAAAACAGTTTTTTCCCCTAAATTTCCCATCGGGTATTTGCCGGGTCATCGGAAAATCGGGTCGGGTTTTTTTGAATACCCCTAATCACCGGGTTTGGTTTTGGGGAGACACAAATGGGTGTCTACAGTCGTCAACCAATTTCCTACTATAGACATTCTTCTCTTCGTAAAAAAACTAGCAAATTCTCAATTCAAGCTTTTGTGGAAAACGATTGAAAACGAGGGACACAACACATTCAAAGGATTTTTTTGGTCTTGGTGTTTTCATTCCAACAATTTTTGACTTTTAACCTTTGAATTGTTTAGGGCTTCATATTACAAGTAAGTGCATTCTCTCAATTTTTGGTTAAAGTGTCCAAATTTTTGGTAGAATTCTAGGTTGGGTTTGTATAATTTGTGTCAATTTTGCTAAAAATTAATTTTTTTAAAATATATAAAAATTAATGGGTGGATTATTACAATAGAAATTGATATGAGAAAATTCTTGTAAGTAGCTATTAGTTTTTATTTATAATTTTTATAGCAGAGTACTCATTTGGTCAAATTTGTGATCTTACCTGGAATTTGATAACTTGTTGGACCCAATTGAGGAACTAACGACATGTTATTAATCAATTTACATTGCTAGCCAACTAGTGTAGCGTTATTGACTAATTGCACTAGAAGACGGGCCTAGATAATATCAGTAAACTTTGACATAAAACAAAAAGTAGTGAATGGCAATTACAATTGAATAGAAAAGGAAAAAATGTGTTGGCATATGTATGTAGTCTCTGATTGATATGTGTAGTCTTATATACAAAATAGTCATATGTTTGGAGTAATCAACGGACAAATGGCAAACTAACTTGTACATGTATATATTGAATGGACAAATGGCAAGCTAACTAATACAAGTATATATATGATGGAACAGAAGCTAATTAAGCTAACAACTAACAAGTAGATTACAAAAGATTTCTACTTCTTATGTTGCCACTTTAATATATTGGTTTTCATTCTACTATAATGGATTGCTACTTTGCTAAAATATTTATTTGGTTTTATTCTTTGTTTCTACAGATAATTTAGCCTAAAATATGGGTGATGATGTAGTTTTGAGGTTTCAATACTCTGGTAAAGACACTGACATCATTGTGCAAGATGTTGACAAGGTCAATTTGGTAAACCTTATTATTGAGTATGGGGAAATAGGTGAGCGAGAACAAACCCCAATGCCTAAGCATCCTGAGTTTACCTACATTCACAAAATGAAACATGTTGAGCTCAAAAATGACATGGTGCTAATGAAGATGTTTGTTGACTTGCCTGGGAGGGATTTGATTTACATATGGGTGGGGGGGCTTTAAAAATCAACTCCAATTGTTGTAGCCAAGCCTAACAACTTGGTTATGGACGTTTCTTTAGTTCAAGACGTAGCATCATGCATTGGTGCTATGCGTTCTATCCATGTGCAGCAAGATATTCAATCTTTTGAGTTTCTTGTTGTTCTTATTAACTAGTTCATTCTAGTTCATTTTATGCTTTGAATAAATTGTAAACTTTAGTCTTATTTTAAGTTTGCAAATTAGTTGCATTATTAGTTGCATTTTTCTTTAGTTTTCTTTAGTTTGCTAAAGTTCAAAATGTAATGTTACATTCACATAAAGTTCAAGTACAAGATACATGAAGAAGGCAGCCATTTAAGCATGGAAAACAACATAGAATCCGAAATTCTTTTGGAGGAATCTCAAGGCTTCAAATGGGTGTTACAAGCAGCATCAATGCAGGAATTATAAGCCATCAAGTGGGCATTCATATGGGCGTTTCTTGCTGCCAGCATTGAGCATCAAAAGGCGTCCAAATACACTCTTGTCTACATACATTCAAGCTTGATCCAAGGCTTGAATCAAGGAGGAGTTACACTTCTTTTTGCTGTTTGAATTGGGCGTGAATTAAGGGGCTGTTTTTCTTCTTACTTGCTGCTTGGTTGAGGCGTGATTCTAGGGAAGGTTATGCTCTTACTTGCTGCCTTATTGGACGTGATTCTAGGGGAGTTACACTCCTTTATTTCAGATTTGATGAGGCTTAATTGAGGAGGTTATGGCCGCCACTTTTTAAGCTTATGTATCTAGTTAAACAAGGCTTCCTTTAATTGATGTATCTAGACACTAAAGCTGACTTTGATGCTTAGTTTAGGCGTGTACAAGTGAGCTGAAAAGTCACTTGATTTAGCTTGTATTTAGGATGCTTGTTTACTATAAATAACAAGCAAATGTGAATGAGAAAATCAGATTATTCAAACATAAAAAAAACTTGCCTTACGTTCGTTTCTTGGATTAGAAACAAAACCTGAAATTCTTGGATTTGGAATTTCGTTTCCTTTGCTTAGTTAGCTAGTTTAGGCTACTAGTTGGCTTGTGATCTTAGGAATCCAAAATGTTTCTTAGTGGTGTGACTTTATCTAAGAAGCCTTTGGTTCTTTAGCCTTATCTATCCCTTGGTTTATCCCTTGTGTATTTCGAGTGTTACTCCAAATATACAACACCAATTGTTGAAATTTCACAATCACTTAAAGCTTCAAGAAGAATGAATTCCACTGAAAGTAGTGATCATATTCAACCTCAGCCCACTCTAGACCAAACTAATGAACCTTGCCTCACCAAAAACCAAGAAACTAAAACTTTAAAGTAAGCCGAGGTTTACATTTGACATGGCTCCTCCTCACTCTCCTATTAACATAAATGAGTTGATTGTTGATAACATGGAATATTGGAACAACATTGAGATCACTACAGTTGAGCCTAATAGAGGGAGAGGAAGAGGAAATGGAAAAGTAAGGGGTAGGGTAGGGATAGGGGAAAAGGAATAGGAAGAGTGACTAGCACACCAATTGTTGAACCCATACCCGACCCCACTCAAGCAGTTTAGATAAGAAGAAGTCCTAGAAACCACCCTCAATCTCAACCACATATTATACCATCTCCGAATTTACCATCCCAAACAAGTAGTGCATTTGAGGTGGGAGAGTCACCAAAATATATTAGATTTTCACCGTTGCTGAATAAGAGAATTCCTAGAACTGCAGCAAAGAGGAGGGGCTTAATCACTACCATTGATGTGGGGAGAGGGAGTGCTGAACAAGGTAACAATAGAAGGCATGTTGCTTTTGACTTGACAGCTAGCCTTGGCACAGTAGCTGAGATGGACTTAGACTTGGATAATATTGAAATATACTCTCCTAGTGGACTTAATGACAATGAGAGTGCTCTATCAGATGATGATGACGAAGGTGAGGGACAAGATAATAAGCTAATTCCCATGATTCATGATAACTTTGACCCATATGAAGGCCCTGTTTGGGAAGATGACTGTGATGACTTGGATAATTATCTCCAAAGGCTTTATAAAAATGGTGAGTTTTACAAAGAAGAGGACTTTGGTAAAATTTTTGTTAAACCATGGCAACTTTACACAGAAAAACAACACCTCAGAGATGTTGTAAGGAATTATTTCATTCAAAATGTATTCTCTGTGATTGTATAGAAGACCATCAACTTTACGTACAATGTGAGGTGTAGTGATGAGAGGTGTCTTTGGAGATTGCATGCATCAAGACTTGTTGATGGTGTGACATGGGCTATTAAGTCAATTAAAGGATCTAAACACACTTGCATGGGCTTAGAAACTAGGAACCCGATGGTGACAACAAAATTGGCCTGCAAAGTGTTGTTAGAAGACATTAACAACAACAATGACATTCCAGCCAAGGCCCTTAACGAGCTTCTATGGTCAAGATATAGGTTCAGATGGCACAAAGTTCACTTTATAGAATGAGAACTATGGCATTAACTGAAATTCATGGGAGGGCATGACATTTCATATAGTTACTTACCAAAGTATTGTGAATTTATAAAAGAAACTAATCCAAATTCATTAGTTAATTGTGCTTAGAACCCTCCAAATCACCCTAAAAAGCCTCTTGTATTTACTAGTATCTTCATATGTTTTAAGGCTACATTAGATGGGTTGTTTGCTGGATGTAGGGGCCTAATTGATGTTGATGGAACATTCTTGAAAGGTGACTATGGAGGTGTGTTGCTCTTAGCTGTGGCACTCGATGGGAATAATGAGATGTTTCCTGTGGCTTGGGCTATAGTGTCAGGAGAAGATGAGGAAACATGGAAATTTTTTGTGTGGCACTTGAAAAAAGCTCTACATCAAGGTGATAGAGGTGATGACTGGTGTATAATTTCTGATAGACACAAGGTAATATTATATACTCCATTAATTAAATTCTATTAATGAAAATTGTTTATAACTACTTGCTTTCGTACCACTAACTTGTTTTATTATTTGATTTTTTTTTTTTATAAAAAAAACAGGCCATTGAAAAGGCTTGTGTAGAATTATGGCCAAAAGTTGGAAGAAGGTATTGTTGTAAGCATCTAAGTGTTAATTAGAAGAAACCCTTCTCAGGACCAAAGATGTTGCAACTATTCTGGTTAGCTTGTGGTGCATATTTAGAATTCACCTTCAAAAAGGCAATGAACCAAATTGAGAAGGTTCAACCTGCTGCAAGAATTTGGTTGGCCAATTTAGGTGACCAAGAGAGATGGACAAAACATAAATTCAATCCAACACTAAAATGTGATGTTAACAAGACGAATTTTGTTGAAAGCTTCAATGCCACTCTTGGGATTGACAGGTAGGCCTGTTCTTACCTTACTTGAAGGTAAATAATAGTGAAACTATGTGTATGTTATTAAAAATTGTAAATTTATTAAACTACTGTTGACTTGATGTTATTGGACTTAAAATTGTATGTTTTTGTTTTTGAATAGGTATAAGGAGGGTCACTATGGTTAGGCTGGCTACAAGAAGAGAAATGTGTGAAGAATAGGATAGGTGTGATGTATGTCCAAACATTGTTAAGAGGGTTCAAGTACTTTGTAGTGATTCAAGAACTTGTAGGGCATACTTATCAAGCTAAGGGGAATATGAAATTGTTGATGGGAAGTCATCTCGTTCGGTGAGTCTTAACAACCACACATGCCTTTGCAATGCTTGGCAATTGACTGGAATACCATGCAAGCATGGCATGAGGGCCATATTACATGCAGGTTTGGACCCCTTAAGATTTGTGCACGAGTGGTACTCTGTAAAGAGATATAAGATGGCATATGCTAATGGTATAAAATCAGTGTCGGATAGAGAGCAGTGGCCTCAAACCAATGTGCTAGTCATTAAACCTCCCGTGATGAAAAAAGGAGTTGGAAGACCACTGAAAAATAGAAAAAGAGGTGAGGAAGAGCAGAGAAAAGGGAAAAGATCTAAGACTTTACGGTGTGGTAACTGTGGTGATTTTGGCCACAATATTTTGACTTGTCAGAGAGCCCCAACACAAAAGCAGAAAAAGGCACAAAGCAAGAATAAGAATGCAATATAGAGCATTGTTTATTGTTGTAGTTAAGTGTCTCATTCAATAAGAACACTAGTTTTCATTATACTATTGCGTTAGTTTACGTCGGTTTATTATTGGACTACTTTTGTGTTTAAGCTTAAATCTTAGTTTTAGGTTTAGCTTTAATCTTAATTTAAGTAGTTTAGTTTAAATTATTTATTTAAGTGGACCCGACATTCTATATATCATCATTAACATTTTTTTTTACAGTTTATTATTATCATATGTCTTACATCATATTCTACTTCATACTATTTTAAGTTGGAGTACTATTGTTTAATATACTAATGCAAAATGTATATAAAAAATATGGGGAAGCATGTTTTCACATATTACTCCAACTTGATTGAAATTTTAAATATACTACATGTAGGGAATATTTCAAGCATTATCCCTAGCTTGAACCCCACTGTGATCATACACTAAAGTACGATGGCGTCCAAAGGGAAAAAAGATAGAGCAAAAGAGTTGCCAACAAGTTTTATGAACTTGTAAACCGTTCACGAGGTGAAAGTTACACCCCTTAACAATCCATGAGATCGTCAACTCCAATAGGTCTGGAACCATGACTGGTAGTTCGGGGATGAAGGTACAAATCCAACCTAAAAGAGATTGAACCTGCCCTAATAATAGGCCTCTACTTTATTCTGATTGTATTCATGTGCGCTTTCTGATTAACATGCAATCAATATGTTTACCCTAAACCTGTTTATCTATGTTGGATGAATATTAATGCACAAATAAATCTATTATTGGCGATCACTTGAATTATAATCAAATTAACCCTAAACAAGATTATTAATCATCTTATTAAGCATGATTACAAGTACCAATTCCCTTTAAACATGCATAAAAGGTGTGATCAAGCAATAACAATAATATAATCAAGCAACATAATAATCATCATAAATAACAACAATTATAAAAATAATAATCATGTTAAAGCATAACAATAGCAAGATCCTAGGCATAATACTAACAAGATTAATAACAAACTCTAGCATGTCACTAAATAATAAAAATCAAAGCTTTAGCCCTAACATGATACTATCATGAATATTAGGAAAAGAATAGGAAGCATCACAGGAATCATAATAAGCATATTTGATATTAGAAATTATAGTTGTTACCCTAAACATGATACTAGGAAAATCAAAACGCCCTAACATGACACTAGGAATCAACATAACAACCTAAGCATGATTTCTATATCATAATATCAATAAAATCAATTAAAGTACTTACTTGGATGCCTCGTATCTCTTTCTAATAACAAAATACACACATTAGTAACTTCAAGGAAAATAATAAAATCAAACAATTAAATTAAATAATAATTGAAAGAGAGATTTGGGACCAAACCCTCTGAAATTGAAACCTTTCACGTCTAGGGCGAAGGCAACTTCGAATTTGGCTAGGTGTTTCTTGGTCTTGTGAATGCGGAATTTTGTATGCAAAAGGCTAGTTTAGAAAAGATCAAGAGAATCTTGAAAACTAGAGAGAATAAGAAAAACTAGAGAATTGATAGTTGATGATGGAAATTGATGATTCAAAACAGAAGTTTTAGGAGGCTATTTATAGAGAAAATCAGCCGGACGGATAGAAAAACAAATCAGAGTCTCGACGAGAATAAAACACGATTGGCGCCAGACGCTGGACATTAGCGCCAGGCGCTGAAGGTTAGCTCCAGGCGCTAATAACTGGCGTCAGGCGCTAATAGTCGTTTTCACGCATTTTCTTAATTTTGATAAAATTTAGCCGTACAGAAGGGCAAAATCGTATTTTCCTTAAAACACTTCTTTTATTCTGATTAAAACTCTAAAAAGTCAACCAAAGTCAATTTATCAATGCTAATTAAATTAGGAATGAAAAGAACCTTCTAGAAGAATCTAGAAGAATAAAATCAATTCTAATTGCATTAGGAATGATAAACTAATATTAGGCCCTCCTCTAGATCATTGGGCCGCATATAAAAATCAAACCGAACCCAGTTTAGTAATTTGGCCATAACTTCCTCATTATTCATCGGAATTGGGCTTATAATATTTCATTGGAAAGCTCTTTTCAAGCCTCATCCAACTATACCATTATTGGACCCTTTCCATGGACCAAACAAAACTGGATTGGCTGTTTTCTTAAAAATAGGTTTTCAAAAACAGAGAGAAAGAAAAGAATTAAAAAACTATCCGCAACACTAGACTTTCCACACTTTCACCTCATTCGATTATGATTCGACAAGAAAGGTACTCATCACTGGGTTTGGTTTTGGGAAGACACAAATGGGAGTCTACACTATAGTATTTTTATTTGCCTTTTAGGGTCCTATTGCTAGTTGCTAGTAGTCGCCACTTTTTCTTTCATTTCATGGAGGCAAAGCATAATCAATTATCATGAAAGTAAGACAGTTTCTAGTTAGTTGGTCAATTATCATGGAGGAAATTAGATTAACTATAATAATTAACCAAGGTTAGGACTCTTTAACAGAAAAAGGTTCATTAAACATGCATTTAACCTACTAAGGGTTTGTTTGGTGGTAGCGTTTTGAGTAGCGGGTAGCGTTTTGACTAGGTCAAAACACTAGTAGGTATAATTAGTAGTGTTTGGCAAGGTAGCGGTGTAAGTAGCGGGTAGCGGTAGAGGTAGTGGTTGGATAGATTTTCACAAACGTTAGGATAACAAGCGTTTATCCCACAAAAGTAGCGGTGCATCACGTCAAAAAACTTTTTTAAATTTCTCATCCAAATTCCTCCATCATCAAAGTTCCATCTCCTATCAAATTCCTCCATCATCAAAGTTCTCTTGATCACCAATTATCAATTTATCATTGTTGATGTAAGAATTCTCTCCTTAAATATATCCCTTGTTTCTTTGAATTTTTATTTTTTTATTCTGAGAAATTTTTTTTTTTTAAAATTGATGATATGATTTTGTATTCTTTAATTCGTCTTTTGGGTATTTGGAATTAAATATGTTTATGTAATTTACACAAGATAATAAATTAGAGCCTTTGGTGAAATTTTGGTAGAATTTATTCCCATAATTTCGAGTGTTATAATTATTATTAGATTTTTGCCACTACCAATTGTTTTGGGTGTTTTTGTCCCTCGGGAGAGTTACAACACGAAGTATGATCCGGCCGAGCTGTACCTACAAAATAACGGAGACTCCGGGTGATTGGAGCTTCGCCTCCGACGGTCAAGTTAGTAACTTGAAAAGGAATAAAGAGGACGGAAATTTAGGTGGGTATCTACTCGGATTCCAAGCTCAGGTGTTTCTCTGATGTGAGAGAATGCAAGTGTAATAAATGGTAAATGTGCCCTCAAAAAGAGGGACATCTCCCTATTTATAGGGTCTTTGGGAATTGTGCCCCTGATTAGGTCACTGAACCCTAATCATTGGTGGGCTGCGCCGTTTTGTGGCTTTCTCGGGATTTGGGCCTGAAGGCCGCCTTTTTCCCTTAATTTCTGGAGTGACACGTGTCAAGCAGGGATTGGTCCACTTTGGGCCATCCTGAGGCTGACACGTGTCATCCTCTGACTGGTCCACGTGGCGGGGTAAAATTACCCTAAACATTTGCCCCTCAAAGATGTGACGTGGCACACCACGTGGCATCTGTGACACGTGTCACGCTCCGGCTGGCGATAATTTTACCATTAAAGAGTAACCGTTCACCTTCCGAGTAAATTACGGAAATGCCCCCGTATTTACCCTCTATATATAGCCGTTTTACCCTCATAATTTTGTACGTTTACAAAAAATTTCTAGAGAGAAAACTTTGAGAGAGCAGAAGTCATCCGTTTGAGTCA
Source organism: Chenopodium album (assembly GCF_948465745.1). Lineage (NCBI taxonomy): Eukaryota > Viridiplantae > Streptophyta > Magnoliopsida > Caryophyllales > Amaranthaceae > Chenopodium > Chenopodium album. Next base: position 45,093,359 of record NC_137839.1, read on the forward strand.
GGCGCAAGTAAGAAAGTTTGTTCTCCATCAACCCAGCCAGACCCGCCTGTCTTCAGATATCACATCAAAGGTACCGTCTCTGTCTCTCTCAGCTCTTTTTCTTTTTTCACCGCTTGTACATATTTCTTGCAATAAATGGATGCATCACCAACACACACGGCACAGCCTAGGTTAGAGTCCAGCCGGTCCATAGGGACGGCTGAGTCTAGGACTGGGAGTGTCGTCTCGGGGTGTTGGGACCACCCTTTGCCTTGGATTCCGACCAGTTATGTGTCTGTGCAGGACACCATGGCTTGGACAATGCAGACGGCAACTGATCCAAATTACAAAAGCGAAGGCTCAGGCGGCCGAACGCCTGAGGGAGAAACGTCTGGTCAGGGAGACCAGACGGCTCTAGAGAGATCCCCTCCGCGCGCCCCCTCAACTCCCGCTGATTCCTTCTTGGAAGAATGTGACCAAGGCGGCGATGAGGCCATCTCTGCCCCCTTGACTCAAAATGAGGAGGAGACGGAGAGCGACAGCTCCGCCTCTACCTCTGAGAGCAGTGACGATTTACCCCCGCTTCAGGATAGCGAGAAGGAATAAAGGAAAAAATAGAACGAGAAGGACGATCCCTTCAACATCCACGTCTCCTCTAAGGACCGGATCCAAATGGAGGAAAACTTAAAGAATTTTACTCAAATGCACCCGCTAGGAGACGGGTATAGGATCCGGGTGCCGCCTGAGAATGGCACCGTCGCCTGGGAGGACGATCAAGAGAACGCCAACAGCTATTTCGGCTGTTATGAGGCGGTGTTCAAGGCTGGTCTTCGCTTCCCCCTTCACCAGGAAATTTTGAGAGGCTACGGCCTCGGAGTCTGGCAACTTACCCCCAACTCTTGGACAAACATTCTGGGGTATGTTGCCGCCTGCGAGTTCTAGGGGCTTAACCCCGGCTGGGAGGCTTTTGCTAGTATGCATTATCTTAGCTGGGAGGGCGTGGTATACTCTAACCACGCATCCCCAATACATGATGACCTTGGACAAGGTCTCAAAATTCGACGGCTGGAAACACAGGTTCTACCTAATGTCAGCTCCAACCAGACGGGAGAATTATGAGTTCCGTCTGTACAATAAGAAGCCCGACTTGATGGGCCGGAAGTGTGCTCTTCCCCGGATCCCAGAGGAAGATTTTGACAAGATCATTGAGACAGACTTTTTCGGCCTCACAGACGCGACCTTGTCAACCGGGGAAACAATAAAAGTCCCCAAGAACTGGATCCCCAAGAGCGCCTGGTTCAGGGACGAGTGCTTCCTAGCCGCCTGCGGGCTAGGGCACATGTTTACCAAACGTGTGCGCCTGAGTTTATATCCGTCTGTGGTATCTTTCTATCGGAATTGATTTATGATATTGACCCATTTCTCTTTTTGCAGAAGAAGCATTAAAAATGTTGCAGACGAAGAAGACTCCCAAGCGGTCCTCTGCAGTCATCCGCAAGGAGCTTGCGCAGAAAGCTGCGGCTGAGGTCAAACCCAAGGTAATAAACGCCTGACCCTTTCGTAAATTGATCTTAACAATTATTTTTCCCGGATGCTAACTTAAACTTGGTTATTTTTGCAGGGAGGAGAGGTTGGAAAGACGTTTGAGAAACAACTCAAACAGGCTAGGGAGGAGACCCCCTCCGTTCTCAACAAAATAAAAAAATTCACCTCCGCGTCAACTCCTGGCGCCTCAGCCGGGCATCAGCAGATGCGGATAGCGGGGCGAAACGAGAAGATAGGCGGCAGCGTGTGCCTTGATCTCGTCAACCCCTTATCAGCAGCCGCGGGGTTCACCTCGCCTGCAAGCGGTTCCCGCTTGGCTGGCTCTGAAGGTAAGAACCCTTTTGAATCCCCGCTTGAGCCGGGGTGGCCTTTGCGGGTGAAATCCCACTCTCAACAGACGTCATCTTCAGACGGTCGGCAACAAATAGGTGCTGCCTTAGTTCCGCACTCATCACGTATTGATTGTGGTGCAGATCAATCTCCCCGCTGGCCAGACGTCCAGAAGCATGCCAACGCCATGCTGGAAGCCGTCCGAAAGAGGGATAAAGATAGTATCCCTGGGATATAGACGTTCAATCTGGAACGCATTCTATCCCTTCTGGCTGAGGTAAGAAACTTGTCAATTCAATTTATTTTTTCCAAGTGTTTTATCCCGCCTGCAATACTCACACCGCTTGCTTTTTTGCAGGCTATGCTGCGGGTGGACGGGCTCAAACGTCCTTATTCCCGCAAACGGGAAGAGGTAAAAAGGGCCAAGAAGTCCGCCATAGACGCTGACAATATTGCTTTACACTCGACTATCGTAAATGAACTTGAAACTAAAGCAATCATTATGACACAGACGTCTAGAATCCAGCAGCTGGAGACGGCCAAACAGCGGGCGGGTGATGCTGAGACGGCCCAGAAGAAAGCAGAGGAGGCCAGGAAGAAGGCATAGGAGGCCAGGAAGAAGGCGGATGAGAGCGCCAAAAAGGCTGATGAGGCGCTCAAGAAGGCCCAGACGGACCTTGGCAACCTTCAGGGTGTTTCTGAAGAGAACACCAACCTGAAGACCAAGGTTGAGAAGCTAGAGAAGGAGGCTGCTCAGGCTCAGAAGAACTTTGCAGAAACCATAGAGGCGGAGCAAAACCGTCTAGTTGCTGAAAGTGATGCTGACAATGATGCCCGAATGAAGATCGCCTGGGCTGCCTTGTACCCAGACGCGGATTACAGCATCTGGGCACTGGCTCACAGGTATGCCGAGGACGTGGTGTACCTGAGAGAGAAGGGTGATCCAGAGCATGAGTCCTTCGACGCCTGGGTTAACGCCAACAATGTGCCCCTTGTGCCTCAGCTACCTGGTCTGGGTGAAGCACAAGAGATCCCCTCAGACGGTGAGGAAGAGGACCAGGAGGAGCCACCTACAGGCCAGAAGTGACTTTTCAGCGACAGTATGCCAACCTCTGTTTTTTTGTTTTTTCTTTTATTCAGCGGCAATATGCCAAAACTTGTTTTTCCGACCTGTGTGCCGAGTATCTTTGTATTTACCGGCTAAGGAGCCGGGTTAATTAACAATTTCTCCTTTCTCCCGGACGGGGTCCGGTTAACATTTAATCCACTACAACCGTTTGGTTGGGTGGAATTTTAATGAATGGACCGACTGAGTCGGTTTTGATCATCTTGCGTTTGCGTTTGAATTTCAATTTTACGAGTTTTTTAATTTTTCATTTTTGCCTAACTTATCAAAAGCATGCGGTGATTTGTTGCCTAACTTATCAAAAGCCTGGTTGTCCTTGCCCCTGGACGGTTGTGTGATTGGTTTCAAGTGGAGTTGGTTGATTGACTTGGTAACGTCTGATGTTGCAAAGAGCATGATGCGTTTGTAAGTCAATCAATCACAGTAGTGATTGCCCCAAACCAAGTGCACAGCCGTACATCAATAGGCGTTCCAGTCACTACTCAGACGGCGTTTGTCCGTCTTGGTAGAGATTTCATAGCCATTGAACAACTCTTTTGCCCCAATTGGGATAGAGAGTGCAATTTTGGAATAAATAACCTAAGTGAGAACTTAAGCCGGTGACCGACTGATGCCCCAGGGCATCCGGTATCTGGTAACTTGATCGTTCTTCACAAATCATTCTGGTCAGACGGCTATGAGTTGACCGATTCGGTCATTCAATTTTTGTCGTCTGTATAGGTACATAGAATCGACAAATAATTTGTTCTCTGCGACGATTGCACCCGGAGGGGTGTCGCCGGACGCCTTTGTCCATGTTGGGACAGGCGATTTTATAAAATGAGCAACCATCCGGCCATTTTAGCCTTTGGTCTTGTTTCGGACCGGTTGTATAGCCACTAAGCGTTTTTGTGCTTAGCTTTTAATTAGTTAATTTACACTAAGTGTCGAACTTAGTTGGTTAAACCAAAAAACCTGTCTGGGTATTACCCAGACGGGCGGGTAATTATTAAATCATACCAAGTATCAAACTTAAGTAAATAAACAAAGGATCCATCTGAGTATTACCCAGGCGGTCAAGCAAACCAACTAAGTATCAAACTTAGTTAGGTAAGTGAAGAATCCGTCTGAGTATTACCCAGGCGGATAATAAAAAAGCAACAAAACAATTTTGCAAACAAAGTCTGAATCTTTATTAATTGACTGACTGTTTACAAAAAATTTACATTCTCAGAAGTAGTACTTTTTCAAATTGTCTACATTCCAAGTTCTAGGCAGGCGCCTGCCGTCTGGAGTTTCCAGGCGGTAGGTGCCGTCTCTCACTTCCTCATAGATCCGGTAAGGGCCTTCCCAATTTGGGGTTAGCTTTTCCAGCTCATTTGCCCTACCGGTTGCCTCCATTTTTCGTAACACTAAGTCGTCAACTTTCAAAGGACGCTTGTGTACTTTTTTGTTGTAGGCTCTAGTCATTCTCATACGGTAAATCTCATGACGCAAGGCGGCATTGCCCCTGCGTTCTGGGAGTGAATCCAATGCCAGGCGCATTGCTTCCCAGTTTGCCTCTTCATCATATAGCATGACTCTGAGAGTCGGCTCGTAATGTTCGATGGGCAAGACGGCTTCAGCACAGTAAACCATGAGAAATGGGGTTTCACCGATTGCCCCTTTTGCTGTTGTCCGGATGGCCCATAGGACATGGATTAACTCTTCTGCCCATAAGCCACCGGCTTTTTCTATTTTCTTCTTAATGCCGTCTGAGATGAGTTTGTTGAAGGCTTCAACTTGGCCGTTTGCTTGGGGTCGGCCAACAGATGCAAAATAGCTTGAGATTCCCTGATCTCCCAACCAAGTTTTTAGCTGAGGCGTCTCAAACTGAGGACCATAGACATAGGTACCCCATACCGGGTGATAATGTTCTTCCAAATGAAGGAAATTACGTCTGAGGTCTTGATGTTTTTAACCGCCTCAGCCTCCACCCACTTGGTGAAATAATCCACAGCCACCAAGATGTAGCGCTTTTCGCCTGGAGCAGGCGTGTAAGGACCTAGAATGTCCATGCCCCATTTTGCAAACAGGATTGGGCTGTGGATGGCCGTCAGATCAGTAGCCGGACGGTGAATGAGTTTGCCAAATTTTTGGCACTTGTCACATTTCTTTACCAACTCCTTGGCGTCTGCCTCAAGAGTAGGCCAAAAATAATGTCGTCTGGCCCTGACGGCTAGGGACCTGCCGCCTATGTGGGAGGCGCAGAATCCCGAATGCAGGTCTTCGAGAACTTCCTTCCCCTTTTCAAGGGTGACACACTTCAACAGAGGTTTAAGAAACCCCGCTTCTTCAGGACGGCTGCCTCCTGTGGCGAATCAGGAAGTGTGTCGTCTGAAAGATAGGCCCGAATGCCATCCATCCAGGTAAAGCTTCGGTCTAGAACTCCAATGGGATCTTCATAAATGCTTCTCTTTTCAAGAACTTCCCAAAAGACAGACCGAGGCGTATCATGACAGGCGGAAGACGCCAATTTTGACAATGCATCCGCCTGGTTGTTTTTCGACCTAGGCACTTGATTCAGCCAGAATTCCTCAAGTGCCTCGGCCTCTTCTTTGGCTGCCTAAAGATATTTGATCATAGCCGGATGAGTAGCCTCGTAGCTTCCCTCATACTGGCTAACAACCAATTGGGAATCAGAGTAGGCGTCAATTTTCATGGCCCCTGCCGCCTTACACATGCGAATGCCGGCTAGCAGGGCTTCATATTCCGCCTCATTGTTTGAGGCCTGAAACTTGAAGCGTAGTGCATACTCAAATCTGTCCCCTTCAGGAGACTCGTAGATTACGCCTGCACCACAGCCGTTCTTAGTAGAGCTCCCGTCTACATACACTTTCCAAACCTGATCAAGATTATCCGGAGCCACCGGACGGGCCATTTCAACAATGAAGTCGGCAAACGCCTGACCTTTCACTGCCTTTCTTGGTTCGTAAGTGATTTCATGACTTTGCATTTCAATAGCCCATTTCAACATTCTCCCGGATGAGTCTAAGGTAGACATTGGCCGCTTGAGTGGCTGGTCGGTGTAAATCACCACCGGATGTGCCAAAAAGTAAGGCTTTAGTTTTTTGAATGCCATATACAAAGCAAGGCCAAAATTTTCAACCATGGGGTACCGGAGTTCAGCATTTTTAAGAACATGACTAATGAAGTAAACCGGGAGCTGCACGCCGTCTCGCTCAACAAGGAGAACGGCACTGAGGGCATGATCTGAGACGGCTAAATACATGTACAACGTCTCCCTAGGTAAAGGACTGACCAACCTAGGTAGAGAATGTAAATTCCCTTTCAACCTCTGGAATGTCGTCTCAGCATCATCCCCCCATTCAAGTCTGGTCTTCTTCCTGATTGCTTGGAAGAAGTAGAGGCACTTATCGCATGACCGCCTGAGGAACCTCCCCAAGGCGGCCAGACAGCCGGTCAGTCTCTGCACTTCCTTGACAGAACAGGGTGACTTCATGTCTATCACCGCCTGTATCTTTTCAGGGTTAGCCTCTATCCCCCTTTAATCAATCAGGTGTCCGAGAAACTTCCCACACTCATCACCAAAGACGCATTTCTTAGGATTTAACATGACCTTATGCCGCCTGAGGGTGGTGAATGTTTCTCGGAGATCAGCAAGGTGATCCGTCTGTAGCTTGGATTTGACTATCATGTCATCAATGTACGCCTCCACATTCCTCCCAATCTGATTAATGAAGACCGTATTAATCATCCGTTGGAAAGTGGCAGACGCATTTTTCAAGCCAAACGGCATCACAGTATAACAGAATAACCCCCGATCAGTGACGAAGGCCATCTTCTCTTGATCTTTCTTCCACAGGGGTATCTGATGGAAGCCGGAGTAGGCATCCATGAAACTCATCAAGGCGTGACCGGCTGTAGAATCGATCAGACTGTCGATCTTTGGAAGCGGGTAACTGTCATTTGGACACGCCTTGTTGAGGTCTGTGTAATCAACACACATGCGCCAGGTCCCATTCGGTTTCTTAACAAGGACCACATTGGCCACCAAGTCGGGAAAGTTGCAGAGCCGAATGAACCTGGCGTCTAGCAGCTTTTTGACTTCGGCAGCTGCCGCCTGAATTCTTTCCTCACCGTGGTTTCTTTTCTTCTGCCGGATGGGCTTCTTTTTGGGGTCCACGACGAGTTTGTGGACAGCGAGATCCGGGCTAACGCCTGGCATCTCTTCCACTTCAAAGGCAAAAATGTCTTTGAATTCCTTCAGCAGAAGGTGCAAGCTTGCACCCAAGATAGCATGAGCAACCGTCCCCACCTTTACAGTACGTTCTGGACGGCTGTCATCCAGAACGAGATCAATACTTTCACCAGCCGGTTAGGGGCGGAGCTCATCTGACCGTTCACCGGTCAGTGATTACTATTTTTCATTTTCTTCACCTCCACCAGTAGAGGTGCCTTTCTTTTCTTCCCAACTGCTGGTGGGACAGGCGCTGGGTCGGCATCCTTGACATTGTCAAGGTCTATTGGTTCCTGGCCGTCTGGGGCCACAGTGTCTCTGACGGCTGAGAGATAGCACTCTCGCGCCGTCTTCTGATCCCCATTCAGGGAACCAACAGTGCCGTCATCCCTCTCATACTTGATGAGCATGAGAGACGGGATGATTACTGCTTTGGCTACGTTGAGGGTTGGCCGGCCAAGGATAATGTTGTAGGCGGTCAACTCCTCAACGACCAAGAATCTGACGATAATATGTCGTCCTTGGCCCTTCTCTCCCAGCCGAATGGGTAAGTCAATTCTTCCGGCTGGGTAGACCATCCCACCCCCAAAACCAACCAAGAGGTGGGTGACCGGATGCATGCTGCTGACGTTGTATTTCAGCTTTTGCAAGCACCGGAGGCTGATGATGTCTGATGAGCTGCTGGTGTCAATAAGGATTCTTCCAACCAGTTGGTTGGCAACCTTACATTCAATGACAACCGGGTCATCATGCGGACGGCGAACGCTTCCCCTATCCCTCTCAGTGATCAAGACATCTGGGAAGGAGGTGCTTGCAGACGCCTGCTCGTCATCATCCTTGTCCATCTTTCGAAGATGGCTCTTGGTGCCCCGGATGGTAGGGCCACCACAGGAGAACCCGCCTGCTATTGTGTAGACCGGCTCCTTGTCGGTATCCGAGCTACTACCAAGCTAGGGGGTAGTCTTGGAGGACTGACCCTTGTTTTTATTTTTTGCCCCGGCTGGGGACTTAGAAATGTAAAACTTCAACAGCCCTTTGACAGCCAGACAGTCCAACGCCCGCTGAAAACTGAAGCAGTCGTTGGTATCATGGCCGACCTCCTCATGGAACTGACAGAATTTATTTATGTTCCGTGACTGGACAGAACTCTTCATAGGATTTGGCTTCTCAATGGACAGCCGGTCCTTTACCTCCATGAGGATGGAGTTGCAGTCTTTATTAAACTCGTACTTGGGGACGTACGGTTTAAACTCTTTCTTTTTCTTCTGGGACGGCTGGTCAGAATCATTAACCGCTCAGATTTCTTTTCTTTTCTTGCTCTCTTCTTTATTTTTGGCCGGCTGAGCAGACCGGCTGTCTTTCTGTTTGTCGGACTTCTTGGAGTCCGACTGGTTACCAGGCGAGCAGAGGTCGGTAGCTTGAATGTAGCTTTCCGCCTCCCTTAGGGCCGCTTGTAAGGTGAAAGCCCCTTTTCTGACTAGGTCGAACTTAAAGGTCGACCCGTCTCTCAGACCCTTGAAAAAGTCTGTAAAAGCTACCTCATCAGACAGTCCCTGAATCTGAATTCTAATCAGATTGAACCGCCTGACTTATGAGCGCAGCCCTTCTCTCTCTCCCTGCTTAACAGTGCTCAAATCAAGGCTTGTTTTCTTAGCAGGGATGTTCATTGAGAAGTTGGAAGCAAACAGGAAGGCGAGCTTCCTGAAACTATCGATGGACCCGGCTGGCAGATTACCAAACCATTGTTGGGCAATGCCCTTCAATGTAGCCGAGAAGCACCGACTCCAAGTGGCATCATCCAACCCCTGTAGATACATGAGGTTGGTGTAAGCCATGAGGTGGTCTTCCGGATTGGTGGTACCATCATAGGTACCAACCAATACATTCTTAACCTTGGTTGGCTGGGCCGCCTCGGTTATCTCCCGGGTGAACGCAGAAGGCTGTTCTCCCAGGCGCAGCAGACGAAGCTGCCAGTCCAATGGTTGGACATTTGGATATGTCGCCTGACCTCCAAAGAGGGCCGGCTGCATTAAGTGAGGGGGATACTGTCCGTAAGCCTGAGTAGGCACATACGGTACAGCTCCAATCATGTGAGGGCCAGAATGGACGGTATTACCGCCTGTCTGGCTCTCATGCAAGGAGGGTGCACTCCCTGCAGAAATGTTGTTGAAGCTGTCTGGAAAGTTCGACGTTGAAGCCGATTCAGACAGCGATTGGTTTCTCTTCCGGTTGATGATCTCCCGGGCATCAAGAGTTGATTTTTTGCTTCCCACCGGCTGCTGAGTCCGGCGGGTGTTGTTGTTGTTCCTTTTAGGAAGGAGAATTTTTGACCAATCAATGGTCCCGGCTGCCTTCTCCTTTGGATGAGGAGTGGGCTGCCGGTTTCTGACTGACTTCCCCTTCTCTGGAGGAGTCTTCTTCGCCGACTAACCTTTACTTGGGCCAGCCCGGCTTCGGGTTATCAGCTCTTTAATTTCACCCTTGAAACTTGTCATGAATCTCATGAGTTCGTCTCGGGTGACAGGGGCTGATCCATCGGCCGTTTGGGTTTCCCCTTCTGGCTGCCCAAAGGGTCGGCTTGGACCCGCCTGGGAGGCACCCCGCTTTAGAGTGTCTCTGGGCCGGATGCGCTTGATTCTGAGAGAGCCGTCTTCGGCTGTAAAGGTTTCGACCTGAGGATCTTCATCCTCATGGTCTGTAAAGACTTCTGGGTCTTCACCCAGACGGTTAGGGGGTGGTACAGACTCTTGAACCATCTTCGAGGTACTCTCCCCACAGACGGAGCCAAATGTTTTGGGTGTTTTTGTCCCTCGGGAGAGTTACAACACGAAGTATGATCCGGCCGAGCTGTACCTGCAAAATAACGGAGACTCCGGGTGATTGGAACTCCGCCTCCGACGGTCAAGTTAGTAACTTGAAAAGGAATAAAGAGGACGGAAATTTAGGTGGGTATCTGCTCGGATTCCAAGCTCAGGTGTTTCTCTGATGTGAGAGAATGCAAGTGTAATAAATGGTAAATGTGCCCTCAAAAAGAGGGACATCTCCCTATTTATAGGGTCTTTGGGAATTGTGCCCCTGATTAGGTCACTGAACCCTAATCATTGGTGGGCTGCGCCGTTTTGTGGCTTTCTCGGGATTTGGGCCTGAAGGGCGCCTTTTTCCCTTAATTTCTGGAGTGACACGTGTCAAGTAGGGATTGGTCCACTTTGGGCCATCCTGAGGCTGACACGTGTCATCCTCTGACTGGACCACGTGGCGGGGTAAAATTACCCTAAACACCAATTATTCAAGATTATGCTAATTTTTTTAATATATGGTCTTTGTGATTATTGATTTGTCGGTCAAAGCTATTTAAGGTTTTAAAAGTGATTATTCTAATGGTTGATTTACTCCTATGTTCTGACCTCGTATCTTAGAATTTATGGTCAAACAAAGCAAGCTCACTTAGTAGCTAAAATTGTGCCTAATGGTGGGGTTAGTCAGACTTTTATTTTAGCTTTAATTACTTTCAGTACTTTCTTTGCTTTTCTTATTTTGCTCTAAGCTTAGTTAGTTTGGTTTATTTAGTTTTCTTCCAACAGTTGGTCTATATATTTGCTAATTTTACTCCACTAGCAATATGCCAGATTTTTTTGGGCTATTTCTTGAACATCTTTTGTGTTTTTTCCCATAATGTAATACGAAGTATAAGTTTCGGTTCTTTGTTTAAAAAAAAGTAATGCCTATTATTCTTATATGCTAGGCCTTACCTATAAATTGAAATCAGAGTTGCAAAAATTAGAAAGTATTAAATATTTGTTATTGAACTAAAAATATGTGGTGTATGTGCTATTTTGTTAATACTTGGTTGAATTGATGATTTTATGTGCTTGGTGGTTAGATGGCCTCATCATCGAATAAAAAAATAATAACAAAGGAAACACGGGGCAGTGAAACACGGGGCGGTAGTTTTAAGTGGAGTGACGAGGATTCAATCACCCTATGTGATGTTTGTCTTGCATTTATAAAGGAAAATGGGAAGGAACATTTTTTAGGTGGAAGGAAATTCAAACAGATGTCGAACAAAAAATTGGTCGTGAATTAAGTAATTCAAATACTTGCAAGAACAAATACGATACAATGAGAAAAGATTGACGTCATTGGAAAAGCTTAAAACAATCAGAGACGGGTATAGGATGGGATCCAAAGTCAGGAAAAATTGACGCTACAAATGAATGGTGGCAAAGAAAAATCAAGGTGTGTATAATTCATAATTTAATTTATTATATAATCTTCATATTAACAATTATAGTATGAAATTATGTTTAATAACATTTTAATTTTTATAATAATTTAACGTAGAAAAATTCAGAATTCCAAAAGTTTCGACTTAGGGGTGTAAACTTGGAGCTTGAACAAAAGTGGGAACAGTTGTTTGGAGATTCTTATGCAACAGGAGAGAATGTTTTTGTGCCCTCAGTAGACCTCATTGAAGATCTGACCATACAAAATGACAATTTAGAGGAAGGGAACTTTGAAATTAATGGTGGCAATACCTATTTTTCAAGTTACCAATATGCTCAAGATTTACTTAATGATGAGGGGAATTTTTTTCAACATTTTAAAGAGCAAGCACGTAATGATGCTAACTTAGGTAGTTCGGGTAGTAGGTCATCACAAGTGACTAGTGAAGCTGTAAACAATGACACTCGTCCTTCTAATAAGATTCAAAATCAGCCTCCATTAAAGTCTAATAGTGGTCAAGTGAAACGTACAAGAAGACAATCAGTAGGATCTGCAATGATATATAAGGGAATTATTGAAATGACAGAATGTGTTAAACAAATTAGTCAAAGTAGTACATCAAATGTGTCCACAATTTCTGCAGCAATAAATACCATAAGTCGTATGGTGGAAAATGAGTATTTGGAGAAACATAGTGAGTTTTGGTGCTTTGCTACTACTGTCATTGGAGATGCAACTAAAAGAGAGATTTTTTTAGTATGGAGGATGATGATAGCAGAGCTAAGTGGTTAGAATATCTATATATTAAGGGTAATAATTAGGACTAGTTTAGAAAAAAAAAATGTGTTTTTTTTGTTTGCTCCGGTGGTAAAATAAAAATGTAGATTTGTTCTATGTGAAATATTTGGATTATTTGTGTTATGTATGCTTTTCCTAGAGAAATTTTTCAGTACTTTTTATGATAGTCTTATTCATGACTTATTTTTATAATTGACAGGTTTGTTATTAATATGGATATTGATGAGGAAAGAATGCGCAAACTTTGGATTGCAATTGCATTTACAATATATTTGATGTCTACATATTTTTATAAATACATATATAAAGAACCATGCATGACTTCAATTCTAACAGAAGAGATGTGGGTACAAGAAATGTTGATTGGCAATCCTATTCGATGTGTCAATGCATTTAAAATGGAGCCACAATTATTTTTAAGATTATGTAATGATCTATCATCAAAGTATGGTCTGAAATCTAATTGTAATATGTCTATTCACGAGAAAGTTGGCATTCTTTTATATGCAATTGCTCAAGGTGCCTCAAATAGAGTTCTTGGTGAGCGTTTTTCAACGTTCTGGTGAAACTATAAGTAGGGCATTTCATGATGTCCTCAATTCAATTGCTTGTCGAAAATTCAAGGGGCTTGCATATGATATTATAAGACCATATGATCCAACTTTTACACATGTGCCGGCAAAAATAACAATGGATGCAAGATATATGCCTTATTTTAAGGGGTTTTTTTTTTTGTAGTGTTGTCATTAAAATTAGGTAAAGTTTTGATATGAAAGACTAATATTTATTGTATTTCAGGATTGTATTGGATGTATTGATGGTACACATATAGAGGCATGTATACCATAGGCTCTACAAATGCCTTATAGAGGAAGAAAAGGAATTCCTACATTTAATGTATTAGCTGCCTGTGATTTTGATATGTGTTTCACGTTTGTATCAGCGGGTTGGGAAGGTTCCGCGCATGATACTTGTGTATTTCTTCATGCAATTGAATCTCCAGCTTTTAAGTTTCCTAAACCGCCTGAATGTGTGCATAATTCTTTGAAATTATAGTATATATTATGTTTAGGTAATTAATTAGGTAGTTTATGTGAATATTATTTATATTGTGAATTAGTGATAGGTAAGTACTATTTCGCCGACAAAGGGTATCCAGATCGAAAAGGTTGTCTTGTAACATAGTAGCCTCTACCGCTACTTTTGCCAAACATGACCTAATTAAAAAAGTAGAGGGTTACCATTGAGAATTTCCTTTTATTTTTAAATTTTATTTTTATTATTATATATGCTTAGTGTTTAGGGTAATTTTACCCTGCCACGTGGCCCAATCAGAGGATGACACGTGTCAGCCTCAGAATGGTCCAGAGTGGACCATTCCCTGCTTGACACGTGTCACTCCAGAAATAAAGGGAAAAATGGCGGCCTTCAGGCCCAAATCCCGAGAACGCCGCAAAACGCTCAGCCCACCAATGATTAGGGTTCAGTGACCTAATCAGGGGCACAATTTCCAAAGACCCTATAAATAGGGAGATGTCCCTCATTTTGAGGACACGTTTTACCATTTATTACTCTTGCATTCTCTTACGTTTTACCATTAAAGAAATGCGTTGAGAAAGGGCAGATGTATAGAACCTTTCGACGAGATAGTGATTTTTCAACTCTCTCAAAATGGAATCTATTCCAAACATATATGCCATGGTTCCTTACTTCGACAGGGTACAAATATCTAAATTTTCTATTTTTAGATACTTTTTCAGACCTATTGCCGATACTAAGTAGCAGTCAAAATTTTTTATCTATTCTTCATGATATTAGGCGCGGATCAGGTATATCATGGCGAATTCTTCAGAAAAAATTGTGTCTTCCACAATGGAATCTGATAAGTGAGATTTCGAGTAAGTGTTTACATAATCAGAGAAACACCTGAGCTTGGAATCCGAGCAGATACCCTCCTTAATTTCCGTCCTCTTTAGTCCTCTTCAGGTTACTAACTTGACCGTCGGAGGCGGAGCTCCAACTACCCGGAGTCTCCGTTATTTTTGCAGGTACAGCTCGGCCGAATCAGACTTCGTGACGTAACTCTCCCGAGGGACAAAAACACCCAAAACATTTGGCGCCGTCTGTGGAGAGAGTACCTCGAAGATGGTTCAAGAGTCTGTACCATCCCCTAACCGTCTGGGCGATGACCCAAAAGTTTTTACAGATTAGGAGGATGAGGATCCTCAGGTCGAAACCTTTACAGCCGAAGACGGCTCTCTCATAATCAAGCGCATCCGGCCCAGAGAGACTCTGGAGCAGGGTGCCTCCCAGGCGGGTCCGAGCAGACCCACTAGGCAGCCGGAAGGGGAAACCTAAACGGTCGCTGGATTAGCCCCTATCACCCGAGACGAACTCATAAGATTCATGACAAGTTTCAAGGGTGAAATTAAAGAGCTGATCACCAAAAGCCGGGCTGGCCCAAGTAAAGGTCAGTTGGCGAAGAAGACTCCTCCAGAGAAGGGGAAGTCAGTCAAAAACCGGCAGCCCACTCCTCATCCAAAGCAGAAGGCAGCCGGGACCATTGATTGGTAAAAAATTCTCCTTCCTGGGAAGAACACCAATAACACTCGCCGGACTCAGCAGCCGGTGAGAAGTAAAAAATCAACTCTTGATGCCCGGGAGATCATAAACCGGAAGAGAAACCAATCGCTGTCTAAGTCGGCTTCAACGTCGAACTTTCCAGACAACTTCAACAATATTTCTGCAGGGAGTGCACCCTCCTTGCATGAGAGCCAGACAGGCGGTAATACCGTCCATTCTGGCCCTCACATGATTGGAGCTGTACCGTATGTGCCTACTCAGGCTTACGGACAGTATCCTCCTCACTTCATGCAGCCGGCCTTCTTTGGAGGTCAGGCGGCATATCCAAATGTCCAGCCATTGGACTGGCAGCTTCATCTGCTGCGCCTGGGTGAACATCCTTCTGCGTTCACCCGGGAGATAACCGAGGCGGCCCAGCCGGCCAAAGTTAAGAATGTATTGGTTGGTACCTATAATGGTACCACCAATCCGGAAGACCACCTCATGGCATACACCAACCTCATGTATCTGCAAGGGTTGGATGATGCCACTTGGTGTCGGTGCTTCCCGGCTACATTAAAGGGCATTGCCCAACAATGGTTTTGCAATTTGCCAGCTGGGTCCATCGATAGCTTCAGGAAGCTCGCCTTCCTGTTTGCTTCCAACTTCTCAATGAAGAAAACAAGCCTTGATTTGAGCACTGTTAAGCAGGGAGAGAGAGAAGGGATGTGCTCATATGTCAGGCGGTTCAATCTGATAAGAATTCAGATTCAAGGACTGTCTGACGAGGTAGCTTTTAAAGACTTTTTCAAAGGTCTGAGAGACGGGTCGACCTTTAAGTTCGACCTAGTCAGAAAAGGGGCTTTCACCTTACAGGCGGCCCTGAGGGAGGCGGAAAGCTACATCCAAGCTACCGACCTCTGCTCGCCTAGTAACCAGTCGGACTCCAAGAAGTCCGACAAACAGAAAGACAACCGGTATGCTCAGCCGACCAAAAACAAAGAAGAGAGCAAGAAAAGAAAAGAAGTCTGGGCGGTTACTGACTCTGACCAGCCGTCCCAAAAGAAAAAGAAAGAGTTTAAACCGTACGTCCCCAAGTACGAGTTTAATAAAGACTGCAACTCCATCCTCATGGAGGTAAAGGACCGGTTGTCCATTGAGAAGCCGAATCCTATGAAGAGTTCTGTCCAGTCGCGGAACAAAAATAAATTCCGTCAGTTCCATGAGGAGGTCGGCCATGACACCAACGACTGCTTCAGTCTTCAGCGGGCGTTGGACCGTCTGGCTGATAAAGGGCTGTTGAAGTCCTACATTTCTACGTCCCCAGCCGGGGCAAAAAAGAAAAACAAGGGTCAGTCCTCCAAGACTACCCCCCAGCCTGCTAGTAGCTCGGATACCGATAAGGAGCCGGTCTACACAATAGCAGGCGGGTTCTCTTATGGTGGCCCTACCATCCGGGGCACCAAGAGCCATCTTCGAAAGATGAACAAGGATGATGACGAGCAGGCGTCTGCAAGTACCTCCTTCCCAGACGTCTTGATTAATGAGAAGGATAGGGGCAGCGTCCGTCGTCCGCATGATGACCCGGTTGTCATTGAATGTAAGGTTGCCAACCAACTGGTTGGAAGAATCCTTATTGACACCGGCAGCTCATCAGACATCATCAGCCTCCGGTGCTTGCAAAAGCTGAAATATAACGTCAGCAGCATGCATCCGGTCACCCACCCCTTAATTGGTTTCGGGGGTGGGATGGTCTACCCAGCCGGAAGAATTGACTTACCCATCCGGCTGGGAGAGAAGGGCCAAGGACGACATATTGTCGTCAGATTCTTGGTCGTTGAGGAGTTGACCGCCTACAACATTATCCTTGGCCGGCCGACCCTCAACGTAGCCAAGGCAGTAATCATCCCATCTCTCATGATCATCAAGTATGAGAGGGATGACGGCACTGTGGGTTCCCTAAATGGGGATCAGAAGACGGCCCAAGAGTGTTATCTCTCAGCCGTCAGAGACACTGTGGCCCCAGACGGCCAGGAACCAATAGACCTTGACAATGTCAAGGATGCCGACCCTGTGCCTGTCCCACCAGCAGCCGGGAAGAAAAGAAAGGCACCTCTGCTGGTGGAGGTGAAGAAAGAGAAAAAATAGCAATCACTGACCGGTGAACGGTCAGATGAGCTCCGCCCTCAACCGGCTGGTGAAAGTATTGATCTCGTTCTGGATGAAAGCCGTCCAGAACGTACTGTGAAGGTTGGGACGGTTTCTCATGCTACTTTGGGTGCAAGCTTGCACCTTCTGCTGAAGGAATTCAAAGACATTTTTGCCTTTAAAGTGGAAGAGATGCCAGGCGTCAGCCCAGATCTCGCTGTCCACAAACTCGCCGTGGACCCCAAAAAGAAGCCCATCCGGCAAAAGAAAAGAAACCACGGCGAGGAAAGAAGTCAGGCGGCAGCTGCCGAAGTCAAAAAGTTGCTAGACGCCAGGTTCATCCGGCCCTGTAATTTTCCCGACTGGGTGGCCAATGTGGTCCTTGTTAAGAAACCGAATGGGACCTGGCGCATGTGTGTTGATTACACAGACCTCAACAAGGCGTGTCCAAAGGACAGTTACCCGCTTCCAAAGATCGACAGTCTGGTCGACTCTACAGCCGGTCACGCCTTGATGAGCTTTATGGATGCCTACTCCGGCTTCCATCAGATACCCCTGTGGAAGAAAGATCAAGAGAAAACGGCCTTCGTCACTGATCAGGGGTTATTCTGTTATACTGTGATGTCGTTTGGCTTAAAAAATGCGCCTGCCACTTTCCAACGGATGATTAATACGGTCTTCATTAATCAGATTGGGAGGAATGTGGAGGCGTACATTGATGACATGATAGTCAAATCCAAGCTTCAGACGGATCACTTTGCTGATCTCCGAGAAACATTCACCACCCTCAGGCGGCATAGGGTAATGTTAAATCCTAAGAAATGCGTCTTTGGTGTTGAGTCTGGGAAGTTTCTCGGATTCCTGATTGATCAAAGGGGGATAGAGGCTAACCCTGAAAAGATACAGGCGGTGATAGACATGAAGTCACCCCGTTCTGTCAAGGAAGTGCAGAGGCTCACCGGCTGCCTGGCCGCCCTGGGGAGGTTCCTCAGTCGGTCAGGCGACAAGTGCCTCTACTTCTTCCAAGCAATCAGGAAGAAGACCAGATTTGAATGGGGGGATGATGCTGAGGCGGCATTCCAGAGGTTGAAAGAGCATTTACATTCTCTACCTAGGCTGGTCAGTCCTTTACCTAGGGAGACGTTGTACATGTACTTAGCCGTCTCAGATCATGCCCTCAGTGTCGTTCTCCTTGCTGAGCGAGACGGCGTGCAGCTCCCGGTTTACTTCATTATCCATGTTCTTAAAAATGCTGAACTCCGGTATCCCATGGTTGAAAAATTTGGCCTTGCTCTGTATATGGCTTTCAAAAAATTGAAGCCCTACTTTCTGGCGCACCCGGTGGTGATTTACACCGACCAGCCACTCAAGCGGCCAATGTCTACCTTGGACTCATCCGGGAGAATGTTGAAATGGGCTATTGAAATGCAAAGTCTTGAAATCACTTACGAACCAAGAAAGGCAGTGAAAGGTCAGGCGTTTGCCGACTTTATTGTTGAAATGACCCGTCCGGTGGCTCCGGATAATCTTGATCAGGTTTGGA
This sequence comes from Chenopodium album, assembly GCF_948465745.1. Lineage (NCBI taxonomy): Eukaryota > Viridiplantae > Streptophyta > Magnoliopsida > Caryophyllales > Amaranthaceae > Chenopodium > Chenopodium album. The sequence continues at coordinate 45,111,833 of NC_137839.1, forward strand.
AAGTGTATGTAGACGGGAGCTCTACTAAGAACGGCTGTGGTGCAGGCGTAATTTACGAGTCTCTTGAAGGGAACAGATTTGAGTATGCACTACGCTTCAAATTTCAAGCCTCTAACAATGAGGCGGAATATGAAGCCCTGCTAGCCGGCATTCGCATGTGTAAGGCGGCAGGGGCCATGAAAATTGACGCCTACTCTGATTCTCAATTGGTCGTTAGCCAGTATGAGGGAAGCTACGAGGCTACTCATCCGGCTATGATTAAATATCTTCAGGCAGTCAAAGAAGAGACCAAGGCACTTGAGGAATTCTGTCTGAGTCAAGTGCCTAGGTCGGAAAACAACCAGGCGGATGCATTGTCAAAACTGGCGTCTTCCGCCTGCCATGATACGCCTCGGTCTGTCTTTTGGGAAGTTCTTGAAAAGAGAAGCATCTATGAAGATCCCATTGGAATTCTGGACCGAAGTTCTACCTGGATGGATGGCATCCGGGCTTACCTTTCAGACGGTACACTTCCTGATTCGCCACAGGAAGCAGCCGTCCTGAAAAAGCGAGCTGCAAGCTTCGAGTTGAAAAATGGAGAACTTTTCAAGGCGGGGTTTCTGAAGCCTTTGTTGAAGTGTGTCACCCCAGAAAAGGGGAAAGAAGTTCTCGAAGACTTGCACTCGGGATTCTGCGCCTCTCACATAGGCGGCAAGTCCCTAGCCGTCAGAGCCAGACGGCACTATTTTTGGCCCACTCTTGAGGCAGACGCCAAGGAGTTGGTGAAGAAATGTGACAAGTGCCAAAAATTTGGCAAACTCATTCACCGTCCGGCTACTGATCTGACGGCCATCCACAGCCCAATCCCGTTTGCAAAATGGGGCATGGACATTCTAGGTCCTTACACGCCTGCTCCAAGCGGAAACCGTTACATTTTGGTGGCTGTGGTTATTTTCACCAAGTGGGTGGAGGCTGAGGCGGTTAAAAACATCAAGACCTCAGACGTAATTTCCTTCATTTGGAAGAACATTATCACCCGGTATGGGTTACCTATGTCTATGGTGTTTGATAATGGTCCTCAGTTTGAGACGCCTCAGCTAAAAACTTGGTTGGGAGATCAGGGGATCTCAAGCTATTTTGCATCTGTTGGCCGGCCCCAAGCAAACGGCCAAGTTGAAGCCTTCAATAAACTCATCTCAGACGGCATTAAGAAGAAAATAGAAAGAGCCGGTGGCTTATGGGCAGAAGAACTAATCCATGTCCTATGGGCCATCCGGACAACAGCAAAAGGGGCAACCGGGGAAACCCCATTTCTCATGGTTTACGGTGCTGAAGTCGTCTTGCCCATCGAACATTACGAGCCGACTCTCAGAGTCATGCTATATGATGAAGAGGCAAACTGGGAAGCAATGCGCCTGGCATTGGATTCACTCCCAGAACGCAGGGGCAATGCCGCCTTGCGTCATGAGATTTACCGTCTGAGAATGACGAGAGCCTACAACAAAAAAGTACACAAGCGTCCTTTGAAAGTTGACGACTTAGTGTTACGAAAAATGGAGGCAACCGGTAGGGCCAATGAGCTGGGAAAGCTAACCCCAAATTGGGAAGGCCCCTACCGGATCTATGAAGAAGTAAGGGATGGCACCTACCGCCTGGAAACTCCAAACAGCAGGCGTCTTCCTAGAACTTAGAATGTAGACAATCTAAAAAAGTACTACTTCTGAGAATGTAAACTTTTTGTAAACAATGAGTCAATTAATGAAGATTCAGACTTTGTTTGCAAAATTGAGTTATTGTTTGATTACCCATCCGGGTAATATCCAGGCGGATTCTCCATTTACCTAACTAAGTTCGATACTTAGTAAAGGTTACATTTGTTTGACCGCCTGGGTAATACTCGGATATTCGGATTTCTTGTCTATTTAAGTTTGATACTTTGTTCATTTAACTAAGTTTGATTATCCGCCTGGGTAATACTCAGACGGATTTTTCTTTTACCTAACCAAGTTTGATACCTGGTAAGATTAAATAATTGCCTGTCCGTCTAGGTAATACCCAGACGGACTCGTTTGTTTAAACAACTAAGTTCGATACTTAGTGTAAATTCAATACTTCGACTAAAAACTAAGCACAAAAACGTTAAGTGGTTATACAATCGGTCTCAAAAAAGACCAGAGGCTAAAATGGCCGGATGGTTGCTCATTTTATAAAATCGCCTTTCCCAACATGGACAAAGGCGTCCGGCGACACCCCTCCGGGTGCAATCGTCGCAGAGAACAGACTATTTGTCGGTTCTACGTACCCATGCAGACGGCAAAGATTGAACGACCTAATTGGTCAACTCATAGCCGTCTGACCAAAATGACCTGTGAAGAATGATCAAACTGCCGAATACCGGATGCCTTGGGGCATCAGTCGGTCACCGGCTGAAGGTCCCACTTAGGTTATCTATTCCAAAATTGCACTTCCCACCCCAATTGGGGCAAAAGAGTTGTTCAATGGCTATGAAATCTCTACCTAGACGGACAAAACGTCGTCTGGGTAGTGACTGGAACGCCTGTTAGTGTACGGCTGTGCACTTGGTTTGGGGCAATCACTACTATGATTGATTGACTTACAAACATATCATGTTCTTTGCAGCATCACACGTTTTCAAGTCAATCAACCAACTCCACTTGAAACCAATCACACAACCATCCAGGGGCAAGGACAGCCAGACTATTGACTAGTTAGGCAAAAAATCGCCGCATGCTTTGGATAAGTTAGGCAAAAATGAAAAATTAAAATTTGCACAAAATAAAAATACAAATGCAGAATGATCAAAACCGACTCAGTCGGTGCATTTCATAAAATTCCACCCAACCAAACGGTTGTAGTGGATCAAATGTTAACCGAATCCCCGTCCGGGAGAAAGAAATTGTTAATTAACTCGGCTCCTTAGCCGGTAAATACAAGGATACTCGGCACGCAGGCCGGAAAAAGCAAGTTTTGGCATACAGCCGCTGAATAAAAGAAAAAATAAAAAAAGCAGAGATTGGCATACTGTCGCTGAATGGTCACTTCTGGCCTGCAGACGGTGCCTCCTGGTCCTCCTCCTTCTCCTCATCATCTGAGGGTATCTCCCGTGCTTCACCAGGACCAGGAAGCTCAGGCGCAGACGGCTCCTTGTTGGAGTTGACCCAGGCTTCGAAAGAGGCAGGCTCTGGCTCGCCTTGTTCTCTCAAGTACACCACGTACTCGGCATAGCTGTGCGCCAGTGCCCAGATGCTATAATCCGCGTCTGGGTACAAGGCAGCCCAGGCAATCTTCATACGGGCGTCATTGTCAGCGTCACTCTCAGCAACAAGGCGGTTTTGCTCCGCCTCCAGGGTTGCTGCAAAGTTTATCTGAGCCTGAGCAGCCTCCTTCTCCAGCCTTTGAACCTTGGTCTTCAGTTTGGTGTTCTCTTCGGAAACACCTTTAAGTGTGCCAAGGTCCGTCTGGCCCTTCTTGAGCGCCTCATCAGCCTTCTTAGCGCTCTCGTCCGCCTTCTTCTGGGCCTTCTCCGCCTCCTTCTTAGCCGTCTCAGCATTCATCGCCCGCTGATTGGCCGTCTTCAGATCTGACTCCAGCTGCTGGATTCTAGACGCCTGTGTCATAATTATTGCTTTAGTTTCAAGTTCATTTACAATAGTCGAGTGTAAAGCAATATTATCAGCGTCTATGGCGGACTTCTTGGCCCTTTTTACCTCTTCCCGTTTGCGGGATTAAGGACACTTGAAAAAATAAAATTGTTTGACAAGTTTCTTACCTCAGCCAGAAGGGATAGAATGCGTTCAAGATTGAACGTCTCTATCCCAGGGATATTGTCTTTATCCCTCTTCCAGACGGCTTCCAGCATGGCCTTGGCATGCTTCTGGACGTCTGGCCAGCGGGGAGATTGATCTGCACCACAATCAATACGTGATGAGTGCGAAACTAAGGCAGCACCTATTTGTTGCCGACCGTCTGAGGATGACGTCTGTTGAGAGTGGGATTTCACCCGTAAAGGCCACCCCAGCTCAAGCGGGGATTCAAAAGGGTTCTTACCTTCAGAGCCGACCAAGCGGGAACCGCTTTCAGGCGTGGTGAACCCTGCGGCTGCTGATAAGGGGTTGACGAGATCAAGGCACAAGCTGCCGCCTATCTTCTCGTTGCGCCCCGCTATCCGCATCTGCTGATGCCCGGCTGAGGCGCCAGGAGTTGACGCAGAGGTGGCTTTTTTAATTTTGTTAAGAACGGCAGGGTTCTCCTCCCTAGCCCGTTTGAGTTGTTTCTCAAACGTCTTTCCAACCTCTCCTCCCTGCAAAAATAACCAAAGTTAAGGTTAGCATCCGGGAAAAATGATTTTAAAGGATCAACTTATGAAAGGGTCAGGCGTTTGTTACCTTGGCCTTGACCTCAGCCGCAGCTTTCTCCGCAAAATCTTTGCGGATGGTTGCAGAAGACCGCTTTGGAGTTTTCTCCGACTGCAACATGTTTAATACTTCTTCTGTAAAAAGAAAGAAATTGGTCAATATCATAAATCAATTTCGATAGAAAAATACTACAGACGGATATAAACTCAGGCGCATATGTTTTGTAAACATGTGCCCTAGCCCGCAGGCGGCTAGGAAACACTCATCCCTGAACCAGGCGCTCTTGGGGATCCAGTTCTTGGGGACTTTTATTGTTTCCCCGGTTGACAGAGTTGCGTCTGTGAGGCCGAAAAAGTCTGCCTCAATTATCTTGTCAAAATCTTCCTCTGGGATCCGGGAAGAGCGCACTTCCTGCTCAACAAGTCGGGCTTCTTATTGTACAGACGGAATTCATAATTCTCCCGTCTGGTTGGGGCTGACATCAGGTAGAACATGTGCTTCCAGCCATCGAACTTGGAGACCTTGTCCAAGGTCATCATATACTGAGGCTGCGTGGTTAGAGTGTACCACGCCCTCCAGTTGCCTGGGCTTCTGCTAAGATAGTGCATACTAGCAAAAGCCTCCCAGCCGGGGTTAAGCCCCTAGAACTCACAGGCGGCAACATACCCCAAAATGTTTGTCCAAGAGTTGGGGGTAAGTTGCCAGATTCCGAGGTCGTAGCCTCTCAAAATTGCCTTCACCGCCTGGTGAAGGGGAAAGCGGAGACCAGCCTTGAACGCCGCCTCATAACAGCCAAAATAGTTGTTGGCGTTCTTTTCATCGTTCTCCCAGGCGATGGTGCCATTCTCAGGCGGCACCCGGATCCTATACCCGTCTCCTAGCGGGTGCATTTGAGTAAAATTCTTTAAGTTTTCCTCCATTTGAATCCGGTCCTTGGAGGAGACGTGGATGTTGAAGGGATCATCCTTCTCGTTCCATTTTTTCTTTTCTTCCTCCTCGCTATCCGGAAGCAGGGGTAAGTCGTCACTGCTCTCAGAGGTGGAGGCGGAGCTGTCGCTCTCCGTCTCCTCCTCACTTTGATTCAAGGGGGCAGAGGCGGCCTCGTCGCCGCCTTGGTCACATTCCTCCAAGAAGAAATCAGCAGGAGTTGAAGGGGCACGCGGAGGGGATCTCTCCAGAGCCGTCTGGCCTCCCTGACCAGACGTTTCTCCCTCAGGCGTTTGGCCGCCTGAGCCTTCGCTTTTGTAATTTGGATTAGTTGCCGTCTGCATTGTCCGAGCCATGGTGTCCTGCACAGACACATAACTGGTTGGAATCCAAGGCAAAGGGTGGTCCCAACACCCCGAGACAGCACTCCCAGTCCTAGACTCAGCCGTCCCTGGTGACCGGATGGACTCTAACCTAGGCTGTGCCGTGTGTGTTGGTGATGCATCCATTTATTGCAAGAAATATGTACAAGCGGTGAAAAAAGAAAAAGAGCTGAGAGAGACAGAGACGGTACCTTTGGATGTGATATCTGAAGGAAGGCGGATCTAGCTGGGTTGATGGAGAACAAACTTTCTTGCTTGCGCCTGACTCAAACGGATAAATTCTGCTCTCTCAAAGTTTTCTCTCTAGAAAGTTTTTGTAAACGTACAAAATCATGAGGGTAAAACGGCTATATATAGAGGGTAAAATACGGGGGCATTTTCGTAATTTACTCGGAAGGTGAACGGTTACTCTAAAACGGTAAAATTACCGCCAACCGGAGCGTGACATGTGTCACAGATGCCACGTGGCGTGCCACGTCACATCTGTGAGGGGCAAATGTTTAGGGTAATTTTACCCTGCCACGTGGCCCAATCAGAGGATGACACGTGTCAGCCTCAGAATGGTCCAGAGTGGACCATTCCCTGCTTGACACGTGTCACTCCAGAAATAAAGGGAAAAATGGCGGCCTTCAGGCCCAAATCCCGAGAACGCCGCAAAACGCTCAGCCCACCAATGATTAGGGTTCAGTGATCTAATCAGGGGCACAATTTCCAAAGACCCTATAAATAGGGAGATGTCCCTCATTTTCAGGACACGTTTTACCATTTATTACTCTTGCATTTTCTTACATCAGAGAAACACCTGAGCTTGGAATCCAAGCGGATACCCTCCTTAATTTCCGTCCTCTTTAGTCCTCTTCAGGTTACTAACTTGACCGTCGGAGGCGGAGCTCCAACCACCCGGAGTCTCCGTTATTTTTGCAGGTACAGCTCGGCCGGATCAGACTTCGTGACGTAACTCTCCCGAGGGACAAAAACACCCAAAACACTTAGTATTTAAAAAGACAAACCACAATCACCTATATGACACATGTCATCCTAATTCACCCATATGCCACATAATGACATAACACATCCATTAATAATATTTCCTCTTTATACTCCCTTTTAAAGTAAAAGATAAAATAAAATGTTATTGAATGCTAAAGTCTTTATGCATTCCTAACTTGCAAATTTGAGTAAGAAAATAGAGTGTTTCATTTTCATTATAAAAAAATGGTTGTACTCCTCTCTATAAACCTTTTAATGTAAAAGTTAAAATAACAAATTATTTAATGTTAAAATCTTTATGTATTTCTAACTTGCAAAGATCTACTCGACGATCGTAGTTTTTATGAAGGAAAATTCTATTTGATTCAATATCTTATGTATTTGTTAACGTCGAATGTTTGTTGTAGATGTCGTATGACTTTTTAATTAATGAAATATTTTTGCTACTAAAAAAAAAAAAAACTTGCAAATTATAAGTAAGAAAATTAAGTAAATTATTACAAAAAAAATCACCGACACATACAATACAAATAAACAACACATTTCAAGGAAAATAAAATGAGCTACAATTCATTCGTTGAATGGGGCAAAAAGCTAGTTTTTTAATAAAATGGGCTCCCTCTTCTCAAACACCTCCTAAGTTCAATTAGCTGTAACACATAATCATAAAATCATGAAAACCGCATCCATCACCTCTTCCGGAACCCCATCATCGGCCGCCGCTACCAACGACGCTGCCGAAGCTCCTTCGCCAATGGCCGATCCAAGCCACCAAAATGCCGAAGACGATATTACTCCTGTCCTTTCTTCCGCCTCCGTCACTGCCACCGCTACTGCCACCGCTCCAGTTGTCCCAACTGCTGAAGTAGTTAATCTACGACCGCCGGCAAAGCTCCCTTCTCGTCCGCGTAAACTTCGTAAATTATCCCCGGAAAAATCTGAATCGTCGATGAAGAGCAGGAATAACTGCAAAATTGTCACTCGACCTCGATTAATTTCTGCAACCCACCAACGTTCTATGTCGTGTGAGGGTGAAATTGAGAATGCTCTTAATCATCTTAGAACCGCGGATTCAAATCTTGCTAAGCTTATTGACATTCATCCACCCCCGACATTCGATTCATATCAAACTCCTTTTCTTGCCCTAACAAAGAGTATTTTATACCAGCAGCTTGCTTACAAAGCCGGAACTTCAATCTACTCTCGTTTTGTCGCTCTTTGTGGTGGTGAATCGGGTGTTGTTCCGGCTACGGTTTTGGCATTGACGCCTCAACAGCTTCGACAAATCGGGGTTTCGGGCCGGAAAACGAGTTATCTCCATGATTTAGCGAAGAAATACCAAAATGGGATTCTCTCGGATTCCGCCATTATCAACATGGATGATAAATCTTTGTTTACTATGCTTACTATGGTGAATGGAATTGGGTCTTGGTCTGTTCATATGTTTATGATTTTCGCTTTGCATAGACCAGATGTGTTGCCTGTTAATGACTTAGGGATTAGAAAGGGGGTTCAGTTGTTATACGGTTTAGAGGACTTGCCTAGACCCTCTCAAATGGACCAGCTTTGTGAGAAATGGCGCCCGTATCGGTCTGTGGCGTCTTGGTATATCTGGCGATTTGTTGAGGCGAAAGGAGCTCCTACTTCTTCTGCTGTGGTTACTACACCTGCTGCTGGGATGAGTTTGATGCCGCAACAGCAATTGTCGCCCCTACAGTCACCTCACCAGCAACAACAATCGCAACACCAGCCACAGTTTCTTGATCCCATGAATGGCATTATCAATATTGGGTATTAGTTATGTTATACAAGTATTTTTTTCTGCTTTATGTTGATTATAATAAGAAAGATATTTTTTCATCAGTCATTTTTTTAGGATTGTCTATCAGTAGAAGAGTAATCTACTTGTTATGCTATGCTAAAAATTGCCTATGATTAAAATGAGTTAATTGTATCACAATTCCGTTTTGGTGATTCAGTCGTGTGTGGTCTGTAATTTCTACAACAGAAACACCTACTTTAAGTGACACTTGTTAATGGAATACTTCCTTTTTATTTTTTTATTTATATTTCCTACCTAAATTGGACTATCTTATAGAGTTTATAAATTCTAAAGAAACCCGTTCCCATCTACATAAAGAATGTCCTATTTGGTTATTCATGTACTTGTTTGGAATTAGCCGTCTCTTATGTTAATTTTGTATTATCTTTGTACCAACTTGTAATAATAGATGTGTTCTTTTGCTGATATCTTAACAAACCCTTATGCATATTTGTATTTTCAGTCAGTTGAGCTGAATGATCGCCTACAACATTTTGTAATTAACTCATCTAACTCCGTTAAAGGATGTTATCCATGAAAATGAGGAAAGGGAAAGGCTTTGCTTAACTTGTTACCTATGAAAGGTATATTTTGCTCATCGAATCTTTTTCTGTTAAAGTGGTCTATATTATTTCATATTTCTTTTTCCAAATTTAATCATTATTCTTGTATGTTTGGAGTTTACAGAAATAATATGAAGTTTTTGTGTACTGAAATTATATAGAGTTTGTGTTTGTGTGCTTTTGTGTGGGGATACTATGCTATTTGAGTTACTTTACCCTCATCTATTCATATCTCCTGATTTACTACTAATAATACCGTTTCCATAGATGGGTTTCTTTAGTTTTCTCTTGTATATTGCAATGTCAACATGTGAGATTTTCACTCCCTTAGATTAGTCACACCCATTAGACCTGTGTAGGGTTTTATACAAGGTTTTATACAAATCAATTGATATCATTTTTTCATATGTTATTTGATGGATTTTTTTTTGTTCGTGGGTGGTAGGGTTATTTTATTGTATTTAGTATTGTTTGTTATAATTAATGGATGTTGCATCCAAAGTGAGGGAAAAATACTGAATGAAATGCATTGGATTAATAACATTTAAAAGTGTTGCAACGAGATGACCTACTAAGGAAAGTCATACAATAATTTAGGATGGATAGAGTATGTATTGTGTACTTTGTGAGATTGAATTCACTTCTTTTGTAAGGTAATGAAGGGTGTTAAAATTGAAATTTATATATCTTATTTCATATAGAATTACTAGTTGCTTTAAAAGCTGTCATCCTCGTGCTCATTATTAATTGGTCGTTTATTTTTTTTTTGTTTGACAAGATTTATTAATAGGTTGTTGGAAAGTTGGTTTTATGGTATTAAGAATTCTTTACTCCCTGCGTCCATAATACTTGACATAATTCTCATTTTCATACGTCCCACAATATTTGATACGTTACTAAATATGAAATGGAACCATTAATAAGATAATATTTTCGTACTCCTCACTACCCCCCACCCCAACCCCACTTGTTGTTTTCTTTCATTTTAGAAATATAAAAGGAAATCTTTTATATAATAAACAAATGCAGTAAATGGACCCATTTATAGTTTTCTTAAACTACTTGTCCATCTCAATGTCACTAGTATTATGGGATGGAGGGGGTATTACTCTATTCATTTTTTCTCTACCCACAAGTATGTTGATACAAAGACTAATAAAAAAGAGGGAGAAATTATTTTGTAGGATATCTTAATATTTATTTTAGAGAGGAAGAGAAATGTATTTTTTATTTTATTTTATGGATCCCATGGCGACCATTTAATGTTTGCATCAAAATCTTTTGCCGAAGGGAATATTGCAAGTATAGTTGAAGGGGGAGGCGTGCATTGACCTCTATAGTCCATATTGGGTTTGTTAATTTTAATGTGAAGATATAAAGTGAATGTGGGAAAAGGAAGAACAAAAACAAAAAGTCGGTAAAGCTAAAAATAGCAAAAGGATTATTACTAAAGTATTGTAATTGAAAATTTATTTATGAAACTGATTGACTTAAATCTAGATCAATCAATAAAAGATTAGTCGTTTATGAACAATTGCTTAGGGAATCATGGTGTTGTAAAAAAGTTAATGCATAATTTCTATATAAAAGTGTAAAAAGTAAATAATTCTAACCATATGTTGTGTGTAAGTTGTTCTGATCCCGTAAGTGGTGTCGGCTACATGAACCAAATTTAATTACTCCGTGTAATCATCAACAAAGATCCTCCTCTTCCATCCCTTACGATCCAATGCCTCATCCTCATGTACATCTATATACTTCATATCCTTCCTAACTCCTTTCAACCAAGTCATTTTTGGTCTCCCTCGTTTAACCCCTCCATGGTCCCATGCTTCTACTTTTTGTACCGGTGCACCCTCGGATCTCCGCCTTACATGCCTAGACCATCGCAAATGATTTTCCCTTAGTTTGTTTGCAATGCCTTTCACACCTACCTTCTTGCGAATAAATTCATTTATGATTCTATTTCTTATAGTGTTCCCACACATCCGCCTTTACATTTGCATTTCTATAACCTCCATCTTTATAATGTGCTCCTTCTTAGAAGCCCAACATTCAAGTAGATCTACATAAATCATAAGAGAGAGAAAGTGTAAATGTTGAAAAGTTAAGCTAGGGCTTTGGTAGATGTTGATGTTGTGAGTATAAATATCGTAATTTTATACGGAAACATGTTTTTCCTTTGATTTGAAGAGAGAGCTCGAGTTCTTCATTGCTAGATAGAGAAAGAGGGAGTAAGAAAAAAGAGAAATATAAATTTAGATGTTTATGGATGAGAGGTGAAATTGGGGGGGGGGGGGGGGTTGGTTGTTAGTCATGATAAGAGTGCTTTGAATTGGGGGTTTGGGTGTGGGGGGGAAGGAAGGGGAGATGTTGATAGGAGTTATAAAGGGTAAATCCTAGGTAAAAATTTCAAATGAATATGGTGATATATATGGGATTTAAATTTGAGCATGAAAGTATAATTTTAAAAAAAAAAATTGTAAAGATTCAATATGAAAACTTCTTTTTGAAATGCCTAAACTGAAAAGTTGGAACATTGTTTTACATGGTGGGAGTATCATTAAACAGAGGAAGTATACTCGACTTTGATGGGAAAGAGCCTTTCTCATTAAAGTATTCCCTTTGTTTCTTATTTCTTGCAACAAAGGGGCGTTGCACATTTCCCAAGTCAAAATCACCGAGGGAGCTTAATCACCTATTAAGTGCATGTGCTTAAGTTTTAAAGAGGGAGGAAATTGTGGTGGGTCCACCTTTTTAAAAAAAGGTTCACTAAATCCTACCATTAGCAAGTTTCACTAAATCTGTCCATTAGGAGATTATAATCACTAGTTTGTTTTTTTTTTTTTTTTTTTTTTTTTTTTTTTTTTTTTGTGAAATTGTTATGTTTTTAATGCTTTGATATATGTATTTTAAGGCAGTCATGTAAATGTGAGGGTCCTTGTTTGTGAAAACAATGTTGCATAAAGATGAATGTAACCCTTTTGGATATTGTTTTTAGAGTTGATAGTAAAATCCATTTAAGAAAACCATGAGGAAGGGTATGGTTATTTCAAAGACAATGTGTAATGATGTAACCTCCACATTAAGTTCAAATGAACTATGATGGAGCAAATCAACCTTTAGCAAGTTTAATTCAAATGAGTCCCTTCATCATTTGGTAAAAAGCACAAACAAGGGGCATGAAATAGGATGACTTTATCACAAACAAAAGAAAAATGCCCTGGTAACATGTTTGTTCTCTCAATTTAATGTCATTGAGAACATTTTAGGGACTCGAGTAATCCATGAGGTAAAAGATTTAAATTTAAACAATATCAAACAAGCAATTGATCATCATTTATTCCCTTGTCCAATTCGTAACCATAGCAAGCCAACAAATAACATTTAACACAAGTTGCATGTATTTCACCTCATTTACTCGGAATTAAGGACTCATATTCCTTATAATTAGGCAACAAATACAAGGTAACATGTATTTTCCTCAAATAAGGACTCATATTCACCATACTTGCATGAGGGAGGGACTGATAAACCAAGGAGTATGAGGGACTCAAAGAACACATTATAAGAAATAAAATGACAAATTTAAAAATTAGGGTTAGAAGAGTTATATGTTGCTAGGTCACTAAACCATGCTGGATGAATTTCCCTCGTAGATATCCTTCATCGAAATTTTGCAGATCTGACCCTTTTCATCCCACAAAGAGAGCCCTTGTTCTGCTGTTGCTTCGCACTGAGGGACTTGGCTTCCTCAAGTACTACCTTTGAGGCACCAATAGAAGCCTCAATAGGTACAGGGGACTTGGGCTTGTTCTATTTAAGCTTAATTTCAGTTCTGCTCCAATCAATTCAGTTCAATTCCTAATTTCCTTCTCTCATAAACAATTCATTTTAACTCTATAAATTCAATTTAGCCCCAATTAATTCAGTTCATTTGTTTTTCAGTAAATCGAAAGAGGCCCGTAGTTGGCCCATTAGCGTTGGACCCAACTTCCACAACCTTTCCAACAACCTCCCCTTCCAGACTACCACCTTAGTTGCCTTTTTAGGGTTTTTCTTGTCTAAATCTGTCTTTGCCTCGCTTTCATCATATGATGAAATGTATTCAGTAAGCTTCACACCACGAATGTGCCTCTGCCGTTGCCTCACTTTCATCATCTGATGAAATGTACTCAGTAAGCTTCACACCATGAATGTGCCTCCGCGAGATAGGCCTCGGAGTAGCGCGACGAACAGGTTTCATTTTCCCAGTTCCCTGTTCACATTTTACCTTTTGTATCGAGGAAGACCTTCTTGGTGTTCTTGTGGGAGATTCTCATAGAAAATAAGGGTTGCGTTGTTAGGGTTAGAGGAACTCATTTTGGTTAAGAAAGTAGGTCACATCTGTCAATTGCAAAGGTGGAATTCTGTAAAAGGCGAGGTTGCTGAATAGGAGAGAAGAGAGGAAGAATTAGGGTTGCGAAGGAACCAGAAATGGGCTCAAGCCTATTTGGCCATGGAGTTAATGCAAGTAGGTTGAGAGATGGCAATGAATGTAGCAGTTAGGAAGATGATCAAATTTGTTCATTAATCTAATGAGTGAATAAATAGGCAATAGTTAGGGTTTGATAATTTTTTGTGGGATGGATTAAATGATGATAAGATATTAGGAGATTAATTAATTATAGGTTAGTGTGAATCCACTCGTAAATCTGAGTATAATAAGGGTAACATCGTAAATTCAACTTGAAAAACTTACTATAAAAGGAAAAAAAATTTATTGTAAGTAATGTGAAGCAACCTAAAATGGCAAATGTTGGAATAAATAAGAAACTGAGGGAGGAAATTATATTTATTATAATGATTGTTCTAGTCCATTCTTTCCTTTGTAGTTGTTTAGGTCTCATCGTTGTGTTTATAACATATGGTTTAGTATCAAAAGGAAGGTCGATAATGATCTCAGGTATTGATGTGGTCCTTTTTGTAGAAGTCCTTTTTTTTTAATTACTCTGCCGTCTACTTCTTAAGCATCAAGCTCGGAAGCGACGAGCTTAGACCAAGGGCCAAACAGGAATGAGGCTTCCTCCTCGGGCTCGGGAAGTTGGATGCAATAAACTAACCTCCCTTCAGATAACGAATCCGCTGCACCATCCGATCGGACCCCGGGGCACCTGCCGCAAGGAGAGGAGGCTCCTAGTCAACCCGACGAGGTCAGGGAACCCGAAGCACTCACTTGCGAAGTAAAATCAAATTCGTTGTATGTGGTCATCGAGTCTGCACTCTAACGTTTGTATTTTTTGCGGAATGAAGACTTTAGGCTGGAACTGCTTTTGCGTAAAAACGAAGAATAATCAACAAAATTCTTGATTACATTTCGGACAACCAGGAATCCCTGTTAAATTCGCGCCAAAGCCTCGTCTACGAGTTGACGGTTAACGATTGGGAAAGGGAGCAAAGGCACTTCCCAAATCCCGTGGACGACGTAACCTGAAACTTTCTATTTTGTCGAGCCCGACTTTGGTCTCAGTTACTCATCAAATGGCACTCAGTTCACTAAGCTCATAGCTAATAGGTTTTCTTGGTGAGTTTATTTTGATTGATTAATCACAAACAGCCTTTGTTCCTTGCGGAAGTCTAATGGACAACATTTTGCTATCTCAGGATTTAGTAAGGAATTCTCATAAGGAGTCTCTCTGCCCTAGATGTGCCATCAAAGTGGACTTTCAGAAAGCGTATGATTCCAACAATTAGAATATCATTTTGGATACTCTACATTGCTATAATTTTTGATCCATTTTCATCCAATGGATCAGGGCATGTATCGCCACTCCTCCTTTCTCTATTCAAAATATCTCTACCTTAGGCCACTCCTTCTTGCCCCCTTCCATTTTCCCCTTCTTATGATGGCAAAACAATGAATCTCAACCCATCTTATCCTTCATGTGTTCAATCTGATCAAACTCTTGTTAGTCTAATCAATGCGATTCTCACTGAATCTGTTCTTGCCTTGCTCAAGTTGTGGTCTTCAAACAAAAACAATATATTAGCAATTTAGGTGGTATGGGTTTGTTGAGAAAGAGACTATTGTCTTTACTTAAATCTTATCTAATGAGAACCGAGTCTAATATGTAGAACCAAACTCGTCCCTTAAAAGTTAATTAAAAGTAATTTGTATTCATTCGAAATTAATATATATTAGCAACTTCGGTTGCTTTGGTTAGTGAGTAAGAGCCTATCATTTATACTAAAAGCGTATTTATAGGATCAAGATCCAATGATAGCCAATTTCATCCGTTTAAAGTAATTCAAATAAGCATTAAAGTAAAATATATTTTTGGTAAAGTAGATTTTAGCAACTCTTTATACATAGTATTTGATTTAAATGATGTCCTCTCACCAAGGATATGCTTATGTTATGTCCTCATCATGTCCTTGATTTAAAATGATGGATTGGTAAGGTTTAAAAGAAACTATTACCATCATACTCGTAAACTAACAAACACATTAAATATTTTGGATTATTGTTTTATGCATGGGAAAGCTATATGTTGTGTGACTGTTTGGTAGGTCAGCTTTATTTTATAGTGAAGCAATATGACATGAAAAGTCATATACCATAGCTAGCTACATGTCAATCTAGCATACAGTTTGACTGTTGTTAAATAACTTATATTCCTAAAGTCTGCTTATATGTTGCCAATCAATGTATATGGAGGAGTTTTGGAATTTAATTAAGGAGTTTGAGCTTAATATATATCTACAAGCTAATTCTGTGGATATCTTAGCTTGATGAAAGCTATTCTGACTGCCTTAGACCATTAATAAAAATGATTCTAGCTGAGTCATTTAGAATTAAAGCTCTTTATGCACTTCTATTGAGCCCAATGATCTGTTCAATGACTAATTTGAGTTGAATAATCGAAATTGAACTTTAGAGAAACTTTCTATGCTCACATAAGCTTTAGATGACCTATTTAAGTCAAGCACGTAGCAAACCTCTTGATATTGGGAATAAATTCATTACTCCATTATGATATAGAATAGGTACAGTTTAACTAGGGCTGTCTCACTCTCTATTGTTTTAGATATTGCATTGAATTGAATCTACCTCCCTTATATAATCCATGGTCCTGCCATTTTTTTATTTTATTTTATGTCTTAGCAAAGCAATTGACTCAAGATTGGATGTTAGAAATGAGGATTGAAATTGGCATGACCTTATTGTTAAGGATTATGTAGTTAGGCATGATAGCTTCTAGATTTTTGTTTCATGGTACCAGATAAAGATGGTGCATGAGAGGCATGGTATTACCATATTGGTGCACACATGACTCTTTTTCCTTGTTTTATTTATTTATTTTTGACATGTTTATATCTAGTTTCCCTTGGGTCTTGATTGCTGTTTGCCATAATTTCTCATTTATCTTTACAATGAGGTAAAGTGAGGTCGTAGACTCGTAGCATACTAAGTCCCTTGCAATTATCTTAAAATTACATCCAGTGTTAAGGCCTTGTTGCCTCCTACAGGGTAGCCAGGTCCTTAGATCAACTCCAATGGTTGTAGCTAGGGGCTTGGTTACAATATTAAATAATCCCTAGCTACTAGCTTAACCATTGGAGCTAGAAATTGCAATTAGCTAGGTCAAGCATATTAGCTTTGTCAAGCTAATTTGCTTGGGAAAAAAAACTTGCTAAAATAAAACTAATTAGAATAAATAAAATGAAATTTATCAATTTAAATTAAGGAGGTGTGATTCATTTAAATAGTAAGCGATTAGCTAACCATTGAAGGTAAAATGACAATTAGCTTAAAAGCTTATGTGACATGACAAGCTAATTTGACAATTAGCTTGCCATTGAAGTTGCTCTTAGTAAAAAAATAAAAATCTTTAATATTTTTAAATCTAGCAAAACAAATATGGTGCAATGTTGTTGAAAGATGCCCTTACCCGACACGTATTCCACAAATGACCATAAGGAAGATGAGATTGGTTACATTGGCTACACTGTCCATAAGAAGACAAACAGCATAGTTAGGCAAACGTGATTAATAAGAAGAGCATGTGGTAAATGTTCTTACTTATCGAGCCTATACCTTGCTTCCAACTCTTGCTTGCCCAGTTGCCCTATTGAAATAAAAGTCTAAAAAGTTGGGTGTTTCATTATGTTGACCATACATTTTCTTCAATGGTCCATGATTGAATCTACTTACAGCAAAATTTATTTTTATGGGTTTCTTCTGTATGATTCAATGAATACAATAGCTATAGTGCTTTTGTCTATGCATTGTTTACCCTTTGTAATTTTGTGTGAGTGGGTTAGATGTCTGTGATATCTTCTTGACATTATCTTCCTTGCCTTTTGGTCCCTCCTTTATGATCCAGTATATTCTCTTGGTTCTGTGAATCTGTATGATGATTAATGAATTTTTTGAACTCCCTGAATCTCAATCTCTTTGTGATCTATCATTCTATCTCCCTTGGGTTTTGTAGCATTAATAAGGACAGATCCCTATGTCTGCAATGTAAATTTCCTAGGAAAAATTGCTTTTGCAGCTAAAGAGTTGCTTTGTACATTTACCACATTTATACAATTATGGATATTGCCTGCTGATGGTGAAATTTGATTGCCAGAATAGAAAACTATCACAGGCACCGAGGCAACTGGTTCCGATATGTACTGTACTACTGTAGGTAGAAGTACAAATGTTGTCCTGTTTAGATATCATTGCGTCAATCATGATGCTGCGCTTCAATTTGTTTCATTTTAACTTGGTGACACCCGTTGTATGGCTGTATAGTGTATAATATGTCCATTAGGTCAAGGTCATTAAAATTGACAATCATGACCTGCTTGGAGTTGAGCTTAGGTCGATTAAAGATTAACTAGATGACCATCCTGTTCTTGATTGTAGAATATTTCTTAAGTTTATTTCATCTCATAAGATGCGAAGCCTCATGTAATGAGAAAGATGAATCAAAAAGTTGAGTTATTTTTAACTTTGTTACTATGACGTATGAACATTTTTGTTCAATAATGTTCATATTTTTTGAAACAATACTACTTTATATGTGTTATTTGTTTGTTTGAAGCATAAATTTCTTTACAGCTGAATTTTCGAAAACATACTTGCGATTCATACATAATGTACAGAGTACTTGCATATAAAAGATGGTTGATGAGTTCTTTCATTTTCTGTTTAAAAAAAGAAAAAAGAACATTAACTTGAGGCACAGAAGCAATGTCTCTAGAGTTCCAAAAAATATGTACAGGTGCTTCTAGTCCCCTTGTATATATCTTATTTTCTCATAAGATAAAGGTATTTAGAAATTATTTCAAGCTATCACTTGACTTTGATTAGACCAGATCGCCCCAAAGGAACGTGCCCACGAGGGCACCACCAGATGTTGTAGACAAACCTGACCTGCTAAAGAAGAAGCTGAATCTTAACTTACAATCCCTCATGTTATAACGTGTTAAGCTTGCGTGTTAAGCTTACTGAGCTGATTTAGTTTTTGTTAAAGTTGTATGTTTTGGCGTCCTACGCTTAATTTAAATGTATAAATGTTTAGGATGAATGAATATTTGAACTGCACGCTTTTTACTTTTGATATTGTACTCCCTCCGTTTCATAATGTTAGTCCCATATATTATTTTGGGCGTTTTAAAAAGATTTACCCATATTAATATATATTTAATTTATAACGTAATTTGTTTGGAATTTATTGGTTGTGGATTGATGATATGACTCCAATTAAGGAAATCTTTACCTTAAATTACGCAATTATGACTTGTTCTTTCCTAATAAAAAATCAAAAAAGTTAAATAAGGTACATTAATTATGAATTATGTTGTACTTTAATGTTAGATTCCAAATATATTTCTTTTCTTATTTTATGTGAATGATTCCATATGACTAACATTATAAAACGGAGGGAGTATTAATTTTTGTATAATTTACAATACATTCAGCCGCATAACAGCTGAAGCCTCAATATTCTAAGGTTGGTGATCAAGGATGGGCAGGAAGGAATTGATTTGATGATTGATACTTGCCATAATCATGATCTTTTGGAGACTCTGAATTGATGTATCTAATTTTAATATATATTGAATTTTTTGGATGTCTAGTTAAGTTTGTGTTTTTTGTATTCAGAGCTTTAAGGGGTTGTATGTCATAGTAAAAGGTATGTATCAGAATTTGGAATTAATTAATTGTTAAAAATTATTGACATGTGCAGGAATTTGACAATTAAGTATTTATTTTAATATTTTTTTTTATAAATGTTTTTTTATTTGTACATTAAAAGGTGTGTTTCGTATGATCATAGGATCCATAATAGAATGATCATTATTCAAAATAATAGAATGGTATCAAAAAAGTGAGGGGAGGAGATAGGTAACCATAAGTGTTGTTAATCTGTTATTATGAATAGTTTGGTTGATAACAGAAATGATTCACAATTCTAATTTACTTTTTGTTGTATGAATT
This sequence comes from Chenopodium album, assembly GCF_948465745.1. Taxonomy (NCBI): domain Eukaryota; kingdom Viridiplantae; phylum Streptophyta; class Magnoliopsida; order Caryophyllales; family Amaranthaceae; genus Chenopodium; species Chenopodium album. The sequence continues at coordinate 45,131,347 of NC_137839.1, forward strand.
TTTTTTTTGTTAATTAATTTTATTTTGTAGCAGATATATTGGTAACTTGTTTTCAATTAAAACTTAATACCTGTTCAATTTTCCCGGTTGAATCAACAAAAAGGAATGGGATGATATTGAAGAAATAGATCACATAGTGATTGAGATTAAGGGTGTGTTAACATTTACTGAGCTAAATTGAATTGATTGGAGCTGAAATAAACTGAATTGAATAGTGTTGAAATGAATATTTATAAGAGAAGGAAATTAGAAGCTGAACTGAACTCACTGGAGCTGAAGTGAACTGAACTAAAATTAAGCTGAAGAGAATAGGTCCTAAAAGAGTTCAAGAGTCAAGAGACTATACTGGATCGTAATGGAAGGAGCAAAAGGCAAGGAAGAGAATGTCAAGAAGAGAATGTTTTTCCAATGGTTGAATAAGCAAAAAGAATGAAATGTTATTGAATAGCATTTGTTGAAAATTTATCAGTCAAATTTGGTTAGGATACCCATGCTAGTTAAAGAAAACCATGGTACCTCAATTTGATGGGTAAAAACATAGCTATCAATGTTAGACTCAAGCTCAACAATTGATTTAAATTTTAGGATTCTCTATAGGATGAGTATGAAAGGGTCTTGTTGGAGGTGAATGATTATCTTTGATCATTGTTTGATGATTTACATATTGGAAAAATGGAAACTAATAATTCCATCTTTGGGTTTTTTGTTCAAAACAATTCCACCTTTTCGAATTCCCAAAATAATCCCACCTTTTCAAATTCCCAAAATAATCCCACCTTTAACACCCATCTACTCAAAACAAGCCTTTTACTAGTTTGTAAAATTGGTAACCTGTTTAAGAAGGTGGCTTGCCACGACGACGATGACGACGACAACTACAACACCAAATAATAATAACGAGAACAACAACAACAATAATAATAACGAGAATAATAATGACAATAATAATAACGAGAATAATAATGACAATACTATTAATAATAATAATAATGACAATAATAACAATAATAATAAGAAAAAATTATAAAAAGATAATCCCAACTTTCATCAATTTTGGTACAATAATCCTAACTTTGGATTATTCTTGAACTAGTTCTTTGCCCGAGCGACGCTTGGATATTCACAGGAAGAAAAATTATATTAACATATTATTAAAAGTTTGTATTTGTTTATAGATTGTGTATATTTTTAATATTTTATTTATTTAAATTTGTTGTTATTGTTCTATTATTTAGGCTATATATATATATATATATATATATATATATATATATATATATATATATATATATATATATATATATATATATATATATATATATATATATATATATATATATATATATATATATATATATATATATATATATATATATATATATATATATATTGAAATAAGGCTGTATATTTTTTTCATCAATTATCCTTTTATTTTCTAAGGAAAATAATAAAAAATAAAAAATTGGTGGGAAATTTTTTAATATAAACGTGACGCGTGTAATTCTAGAATATTCCTGGTGATTACTTTAGTATATAGTATTGATAATCCGAACTTTGGAAGGTCTTCTTTTTCTTCAGTCCTAATGACCGGTTACCTGTTGAGAAGCTTTTTTTTTTTTTTTTAAAGCCACGTGTCAGCACATGATTAGTCCAAAATTAAAAAAAAAAAACTTTGAAAAAAAAAACACATAAACCCACACCCTTCCCCCTTAACCACCGGCCCCCCCACCCAAACCACCCCCTCCACTAGCCTTCCCGGGTGGTTTGGGTGGGGGCTGGTGGTTTTGAGGGAGGGATTTTTTTTTTTTTTTGGTTTTTGATTTTTAATTTATTTTATATTTTTTAATTTAATTTATTTTTGGACCAATGACAAGCTGACACATGTCATGGTGACCTCTTATTAAAGGTTATTGACTTTTGTTGACCGGTTTGAGATTGAAGAAAAAAAAAGACCCCCCAAAGTTCGGATTATTCCAGAATAATCTAAAGTTGGGATCATTGTACCAAAATTGATGAAAGTTGGGATTATTTTTTCTAATTTTTCCTAATAATAATAACAATAATAATAATAACAATAATGTAATTAATCATCGCAACATTCAAAATGCTAAACATGCATCTAACATATCATTCATATATAATTAAGCATAAACATAAACCGAAAACATAAGTATAAGATGCATTTGACAACTAGCATGACCCCTTGAGTCTTCAAGCCTTCAACGGCCTTCATTGTAACTTTATGGCTTCGTCTTCTTAGAAACGCCGTCTTCAAGACATAACCATCATTTATGCAACTACTAGTAATTACGACTAGGACTAATCTAAGTATTAAGGTATAAAAATACGCAATGGTTCGCAGACCGTATTTAGATTTACAAAAATACATAACAGATCGCAGTCCATATTTTCTATCCTAATCGGGCCCCATTAGTTGTCATTTTAATTTCCTAAAACCTGTGATAGAATATTAATTTCATTCATCCATTCATTATTTGTGAATGGCCCATGCATTTTACAACGAAAACAAGTAACAATTCAATATTTCGCGTAAACTAGTAACTAACTTAGGTGATTAATCAGATTAACGCGCCTAATTAAAACTAGTCAAAGTTGTTAACTAATTATGTAATTAAACGCGATAAATTGCTCAAATAAATAATGAAGCTCCCACTAAATTCTGCATCCAACTTAATTAATATGATTAATTAAGCCGGTATACCCAAAATTTTGCCAAATAAAATTTTGCAAATGCCGCTCAAAACCAAGGACAAGCCTCCATTTTAATTAATATAATTAGAAGCCAATTCAAATAATTAAATCGGCAAAAATGCAAAATACAAAATCGAGAGAACTAAAGTGTGTTGGGTTGGCCATGGCTAGCAGCCCCAACCCTCGTACGCACGCGTGAACTGGGCACTGCCTAACAGCTCCAGTCATGCGTGCCGAGGTGCTGTTGGGCGCTACCTGGTAGCCTGCACACCATGGCGTGCCTAGGCTGCAACAACTATGCTGCTGCCGCACCATGGCACTATCTCGCATACACCTTTTCCTCACCAAGCTTCTCCAGCCACGCATAGTCATTGCACGAACACCGCATACCCCGAGGCACCACCCTACAACCCTTGGCAGCCACATGTGGGCTGCACAAGAAGCCCATCTAGTCAAGGGGTTTGCGTGGGTTGTGTGCTTCGGTTTGCGTGTTCTTGCCTCAGGATTTTATCCCGATTTTGTGTGACGTATATAATTAATTCTAAATTAATTTTAGAATTACTATTGGGAAAAAATGAAAAATAAAACAAGTCTAACTCAAATAAATTCAATTTTAAATGCATAACAAAAAATTAATTCAAGAACCAATGTTTAAATAATTTTGGTTCAACTTGATGCCACAAAATTGAAAAGGGGGGGGGTAACCTCATAAATAATTTAACCAAGCATAAATTAATAATGAGTTTTGAGAAAATTAAAAGAGGTTGGAAATAAATAGTCATCCAATGAAAAATAATTCCAACCCTAACTTGTGTTCGTTTAAAAAAAAATTACATCTTCCAATATGAAAACTAATTACAGTTCAATCACAAGTTTGAAACTTTATGATTTTAATCAACTTAAACAAAATATTAAATCAAGAAAGTTCAATAAACAATCATGAAATTTATTAATATAGAGTTCCAACCAACTAAAATAATTAAAGGTTAGATCTTTAATACTTAAGGGCTTCAAAACACAAAATTTTCACACTTAAAGCAATTGATTTCCAATTTTGTGAAAAATTAGCCAACCACTTAAGCAACTACTATAACTTTATAATCATGCTCATATAAATGCAGTAGGCCAGGTTAAATATAATAACCATACACACAATGAACAATAAATATGCCATTAAAAAAAATCAAGGTTCAAAGATTTAAAAAATTTCGATACAACGAAAAATGCCTTGAAAATAGCATTTCACAGCAGATCTGTCTTCTGGACATCCCTTAAAGATTCAAAACTGTTCCGGAATATTGATTCCACCCAAAATTCACTAGTCTTGGGTGGAAATATGGGGTTTGGAGCAAAACTTCGATTAAAATCGAGATTAAAATAATCAAAACGAGCTTCTAATCTAATTAGCAAGAATAATAAGAATTTTAAAACAATTTAAATCACCTTGGAAGATAGTTATAATAATTAAAATGAGCGCGGCTTCAATACCGCTGTTGGGTTTCGTGGTTTCCGACACCACGCGGAACTAAAACCCATCCACAAGACCCGCACACAAAAAAATTTAAGCAACTAAAACATGCATATTAATTAAAAACATAATAAATAACATAATTAATTAACAAGAAAAGGGAAAGACGAAATTACCCTCGACGCGTGTGTAGACACCAAAAAATGTCTCCCCAAAACCAAACCCTATGATGAACAACCTTTCACTGCCATCATTAGTCAGGTTGAGTATTTAATATTTGGATTGCTTAAATCCATGTTTCCATTCAATACATTTCATAAACCAATCCATTTCCTAGCTCATTTCCCTACACCATAACTTGTTTTCCACTTTTTGTGTTCCACATCGCAAAACCGAGAGAAACTAATTTTGTTGCCTTATAATTTTGATCCAATTATTATTTGGTTATATAGGCCTTTTAATACGTTTTCCAAAAATATATCCTAAGCCCAATTCCGATTTAAAACGAAGAAGATATGAGCCAAACACTAAACTCGACCCAAAACCAACACCCTTCTACTAAAACGGCCATATCATAAAATCTACAAATGATTTTGACCTGATTCTAATTGGGTTGGAAAGTAAACTTGATAATATTTCCAATAATATATATTATATGCTTTATTCCGAGTTATGATAATTTTAAAAATGTGTTAAAAACTGGAATTACCGCGCATTAAGCAAAACTGATGTGTCACGGCGCTTGATGACGTGGCGCGGCGCCTGATACCGTGACACGGTATTCTTCACGTGTCACGATGCTTTCCCTTGTTTTTTCCGCAATCTTTTTCTCACGCTCTTATGAACTTGGACGCAAAAAATGTCCCGCGTCACTCCATATATTGACGTGTCACTCCATATTTTGCCGTGTCACGGTGCAGCCGCGTCACTCCATATTTTGCCGCATCACTCCATATTTTGCCGTGTCATGGTGCATATGGAGTGACACGGGAATTTCTCGGGTTTTTTCTACGTAAAACCTAAATCGCGTTTTATCATTTTAGGGCTGTTAATTCCCCGAGTCACACTGTTTTTCCCCGTGTGCATAGTTTGCCGTGTTGCGGCATAGTTTGTCATGTCGAGGCATGCTTTTCCGTGTCGCGACATGATTTACCGTGTCGCATGACAGGATAATGTCGTATAACCTAATCAAAAGTATTACATGAGTCCTCTAACTAATGTAGATAGGGAAGTAGGGTCGAATCCACAGAGAAACAAGTCATCTATTCCTAATTAATTAATATAATCTAGATTATCAAGTAACCAAAATTGTTGTTATTAAAAGGAACTAAACTAAGGAAATTAAGAGTAGGGAGAAATCAATAATAAAAGGCCTAGTGTCACATGTTCACCAATAATTAATATTTCGGGATAAAACATAACAACCAATAATTAACATTGCACAAATAACATGATTAACATGCTCTCGCAATTTATTAATCAACATAGATCTAACAGGCTCTCGCAATTTACTACATCTAAGTTCCTATTGCAAATAGCCTTTAATATCAAATTAACATCTTCTCGATTCATTAATTCAATATCGCTATACTTTTACAAGAAAATCACATCTGCTCGATTGATAATCTGGTTGTAAAGCGTTAAAACAATTCAGTAAGAAATTATCATGCAATATCAATAATCAACAATAACAAATTATCCCTTCATATTAATTATAGATTCCCCAAAACCCTAAAATTAAACTACTCACACATAATTAAATCTAAGCTAATCAAAGCAATAAAAGAAGTCATGATAGATTACAGAAATAAAATTGCTGAAATTAATAGAGAAGAAATCGTTACCAAAATTAACGGAAATTAAAAGTTGAGTTAAGAACAAGAGTGAAGTTGTACAGAGAAATGAAGACAGAGAAAATAACTAAAAAGAGAGAGAAAGTCTAAGAGAAGAGATCCCCAACCAATAACTCTAAAAACGTATTTATATCAAACATTTAACTAATCCTGATTAAAACTAAGAAAATCGCCGAATTCAGCTCCTCAGAAACACGCGCCCGGTTGGGCGCCACATCGCCCGATCGGGCCTGCCTTTTTCCATCAGGCACGTTTTTCGCGCCTGGTCGGCTGCGAGCTCGAGTGAAAAGCTACTTCATTCTTCTTTCGCCCTGCCCGGCCGGGTTCGCCTTCGGGCAGAGCCATATTTGGCCGGGCGAAGGTCTTGGGCTATCTTGGACTTCTTGATTGGGCTCCGATCCTTTGGCCTAATCCGGATTTCCTCTTTCGGGTCTTGAATACTCGCTCCAAACGCCTCGGTATCACAATGTTGAGCCCTTGATCACCGGTTTGATAACTCTAACTGGCCCCGGGCTATGAAAACATGTCGTGCTCCTCCAATGCTTGTAGTTGCTCCATAAAAATCACGGGAAAATGCTTTAAAGGTGCAAATCCCTACAAAACTAAACCAAAATACGAAAACACTAGAAAACATCAATCAGTAATAAAAGTGGCTCTAAAGAACCAAAAATACTACCAATTGTGACCAAGGGACGGGGGTAATATACTATATAAAATGGACATATCAAACTCCCCCAAGGAAAACCTTTGCTTGTCCCTAAGCAAAGATCTCATCAATGAATAAATAAATACATGCCTCACCCCAAATAGTCAAAATCAAGAACAACCAATTCAGGGAAAATCCGACAAGCATGCATCAACATCAACCATTCTCATCCATCCAATCACTCATCCTCTCTAACAATTGTCAAATAGAGCAAACAACAAGAGCATATAGAATTCAAGACTAGTGTTCACACTTAACTCTAATTTATGTGGCGAGTAAAAGATGTACTCGATTGCTCTCCATCCCAACCCCTTTAATGTGAACAATGCCCTCCCAAACTCACACTCTCGTGTGTTTAAAAAGACAAGCACTTAACCTAAATAGTCGACTCGAAATATATCAAATCATTCTTTGCATTGATAAACAACTAATTTCATATTCACACAACTCTATGCACAAAGGTCGGAAGGTCTTTAAAGCTTGTAATGTAAGGCTAGGGTAAAGGGTAGGATAAATTTTGGAAAAGGTGAGAGTAAAGCCATGCTTAAAGGAGCCAAATCATAATAAAACTAAGGTAAAAAATAAGTAATGACCAATTATCTCCAACATAACTCAACTCCACCAAAAATTCACCAAATAACTCCAATCATATCAAACAAATCCCAACACTTATAATGTCACTCACAAAAATATAATAATATAGAACTTGAGTGAATAAACAAACTTTAGTTTCCAAACTTTGAATTTTTGATTTAATTCTTTTGATCAACCTCCAACTAGAACATTTGAACATTGAAACAATTTTTTCCTTTTGTTTTTTTTTTCTTTTGAAGTTCACTTATTTTTTTTCTTCTTGAACTTCTCTTTTTTTTCTTAACACCATACTTTATTTTTCGAGAAAATTAAACTCTCAAATTCATAAAAAATAGACCACGATAAAGAACAAAATAACTTCTCAAAACCCACTCAAATTGTGCAAATAATAAGCACACTACAAACTCCCTCACCTCACTCACTAATATCTCCAAGCCAAGCTTGGGACTAGTAACCACTGGGGGTAGAATAGGCTTTTAATGTGGCTTATAAACAATAAATAGTCAAGGCAACAACATGGGTAGCAAGAAGGGAACAAATGTATCTACAATCAGCTGGAGGTCACCTAAAAGAACAAATGCCTTCATCCTACACAATGTGCATAATAATGAGTCATATAAACATTACTTAAAGTTGCAAACCAATACTCAAATTCATTGACATACCAGGAACTAACACATATTCCTTACCAAATCAACTAGTCAAGCACTATATTCACAAGTAGTTGGGCAAAATCGACGCATGTTAAAGCATCCAAGCAATCAAACTTCAAATCATGGCTAACCTATCCACAATTCTTATCATCATATACTAAGAATCAAAACAATTTTCAAGGGGCACAGGGAAGCATGATTTACAATTCATTGGAACGTATTTTTGGATTTTTGATTTTTCAATTTTTTTTGTATTTTTCATTTTTATCAAAGCAATATAACTAAACTAAAAAGAAATAAACCTATACTAAAACACACCAAAAATAAAAGAAAGAGAAGAAGAAAGATACCAAATCCAAAAATCCCCCAAGCCAAGATCAGACAATGTCCTCATTGGCTCGGGAACTAGCCCAGCATGGCTAATCCTCATCATCCTCATTCATGAAGCCTAATCCTCCACCACTGCCACCTGCACCAGAAAAGCTACCACTAAAATAGTTAGGCTGAAACCTCCCCAGCCGGTCCCCCAAAAGGTATGTCCTGGCAGTACCCGTGGAAAGATGAATAGTCAGTATAAATACCACGGGCGGTGGGATCTCTATTGTATACTAGGGGTGGGGGCTGAAACCAATCAGGGTAAATAGCATCGTCGAGAATATTACCTCGACGAGCGTAATCATCGTACATGGGGTACAAGGCTCTACCCTGGTTCCTCTCAAGGTACCCTTATTGCTGGCCGAGGGAGCCTACCATCCTCCTAAGGTCACCCTATGAATGCTCTATACGTCCTAAGGCTTGACTTATACTCTGTAGGTCCCAAACTGGCTCAGAGTCAGTCCTAGGAGGAGGTGGGGGCATGTGAGGCATAAACGGTGGTGATGGTGCTATCACGGGCTCACGATGGGGTGGTGGTACTGGCTGTGCTTGCCCCCGGGCATGGGCAACTAGCACTTCATAAGTGTAAGAGTCTTGCCTAGGAGGAAAAGCAGTCAAGTCAGGGTTAGGCAACGAAAATATAGGCAAGGGTTGCTCGATTGCTAACCTAACACCAGTGGGAGATTTGCTGGCCATCCAATCTCACCCAACCCAAGTCCTCAAGGTGCCTAAGGTTCATATAGGTGTCCGACCCACAATTAGTGAGATCGTGGGGCCTACTCTTAACAAAACCGGCCTTCTTTACGGCTATCCTAGTAATTAGGCCTCTTAACCTAATAGGGGTACTAGCCAAGTTACTAGCCATGGAATGTCTACCAAGGTGATGGATAATATATCTACCCATGTTCAGATTACCAAATCCAAACACATAATGTCCAATTACAGCAAGTTCGTTAGTTTGGGCGTTATGTTGTTCGTTCCTACCTAAAAAGAAAACACCTGAAAATCTTTGCCACAATTTAGGAACGGGGTGATGGATAGGTCTAGCACTAGAATGTTGGGCTTTAGCGGCCGGAAAACTAGGCAAAACACGGTAAACGTCATTCATTTTATAATCACCATGCCAATGGTGAGGTAATTCAGATTCCAAATCAAATAATTTACAGAATTCAACATAAGTTAAACTAATATTCCTATTGTTCAACATAAAAATAAAATTCGGCCCATTTTTACTATTTACAACAGTTAAAGAGGAAAGAAATTCACATGTCAATTCACGATACGTAGGATAGTGCATATCAAATAATTTTCTCATTCCTATATCGTTCATGAATCGTCTAACATAATCAAATAAACCTAAAAACTCGAGAGTAGGGCGGTGTAACCACCATGAACGGATTACCTCGCGTCCATAGAGCTTTTCGAGCCGCTCCTTTTGCAATTGAGTTTTTATCCGGATAGTTGGCCACTGTGGAAGTTGCAAGTCCAGTTCATATTGTTGGCTCGAGCTTAAACTTCCCCGATAGTTGATCTTGCCCTCTTTGCTGCCATTTGGTAAAAATGGGTATGAAAATTTTTTATTTGAATTGGAAATTTTTGGTATAGAATTGAAAAGGATGAAGAGAGGAGTAAGAATATGTATTTATATTTGAATTTGGGTGAGAAGTAGAGGAGAAATCTTAAAGAGAAGGTAGAGAAAATTAAGTTTTTAGAGAGAGAAACAATGGAGGTAAGAGGAAAAAATGAGAAAAGAAAGAAGGAGGAAGAAGAAGAAGGAAGATGGGAACATACGGGTGGGCTGCTCGCGCCCGGTCAGGCGATCTGAAGATAAAATATATCCTCTTCTCGCGCCTGGTCGGGCAATGCAACCTGTTCAAAAATCATCACTCTCGAGCCCGGTCAGGCGGAGCTTCGCCCGATCGGGCAAAATAAACCCAAATTTTTCTTCAACTTTCGCGCCCGGTCGGGCGTCCCTCGCCTGATTGGGCAAGAAAAAGGTTCCGTACTCGTCAAATCTCGCGCCCGGTCGGGCGCGCCTCGTCCGATAGGGCGAAATATGGTTATTTTTCTATGAAACTCTTGCGCCCGGTCGGGCATGCTACAACACTAATAATACGAGTATCTACTTCTCTTTTCTCCAAAATTGACAAACTCTTTTCCTTCTAACCTGTACAAAACTCAATAAACTCATTAAAATCCTTTTTCTCTCCTCTCACAAGAAAAAAAAAGAAGGCTAGACTAAAAAGCAAGAAGATACGGGTTACCTCCCGCAAAGTGTTGGTTTATCTAGGTCCCGCACGACCCTCTTACCACATGATGAGAAGTTAGGACCCTCGGCCTACCGCCTAATCAGGTGGTTTCTCACCCGGTCGAGCGGTGTTTAGACCACGACGCGGCTTCTTGATATGCCCTATGGGACGCCAATTTACCTTATCAGGAAGATCCTCCTTGGCGTGAACTGGTGGTTCTTTACTACTACTCACAAGAGACCCCTTTTTGACCGATGGTTGCCTCAAGTAGTCACTAGATTGAGCAATTTCAACTCAATCTGGTGGAACACTCACTATAGGCTTAGTTTTCGCAGCTTGTTTGTTTGTTTCCACCTTCTCATCTTCAAAGCCAAGACCAACACAGTAAAAGGGATTTTTTCATTGCATAAAATTCCTTTTGCCATTTGTCTATTTCATCTGTAAAAGATGCAACACAAGATACCGCCTCCAAGGGATCGTTTACAAGAGCTTGGGGCTTATAAGAACAATTATCAACCACATTAACACTAAAAAACTTCTCCTCTGTCATGAGGCTTTTACGGGTATTATTCAAATTGAAAGTAATTTTATCATCCCCTACTGATAGTGTTAGTTTGCCATATTTCACATCTATAATTGCTCCTGCAGTGCTCAGGAATGGTCTACCCAAAATAATTGGAGTTTGCAAATCCTCATCCATATCAAGAACAACAAAGTTAACAGGTATATAAAATTTACCTACTCTAATAGGAACATCCTCTAAAACACCTAAAGGGTATTTAAAAGAACGGTCCACCATTTGTAGAGTAATATTAGTAGTTTTCAATTTACCCATATTTAGCTTGGAACACACAGGCAATGGCATGACACTTACGCTAGCACCCAAATCACATAATGCATTATCAATCATTAGATTGCCAATATGACAAGGGATAGAAAAACTACACGGATCCTTCAGTTTAGGTGGAGATTTATTTTGTAGTACAACACTACATTCTGCAGTAAAAGCAACTATCTCTACCTCACTAATAGACCTTTTTCTAGTGTCAATATTTCCTTCACGAATTTAGCATATAAAGGAATTTGTGTAATTAGTTCTGTAAAGGGAACCGTTACATGAAAATCTTTAACCATCCTCAGAAACTTACCAAACTGCTTATCCAAATTTGTTTTTAAATGACGATTAGGGAATGAAAGTTTGATAACTGACTTTGGAGAATTACAGCTCTTATCTGGAGCTTCTACCTTCCCTAGAGTTGTACCCTGCAATGTATTATCAGAAATATTAGTACTACTCTTTAGCCCTGTAGGGATATTAGCAACATTGTTAGGTTTAATGGAATCAAGATTAGCATTATTCATTAAAACAGGTTCATCATCTCTGGGCGTTGGGGGCCCATCATAGTGTGAATCACTCCTTAGAGTAATTGCAAAAGCTTGATCCGTAGGCCTTGTTGGCTATGCTGGTAGGGCTCCCTGTTGACGGGCTTGTAGTGTAGAGGAAATTTGCGCAATTTGATTATCTATTATTTTATTATGTGCTATGAACGAATCAATTTGAGCATCTTTACTCTCCATGTGCTTTTGCGTACTAGCCAGCATCACTCTAATTTCTGCCAAAGCAGGGTCCGAAGATGAGGAGGGTTGTTGTGGTTGGTTCTTCTGGCCAGCATTGGGATGATAATATTTCTGCTGTGCTTGTTGTGGCGCTTATGATTGTTGTGGAGGTGGCAGATTTTGAACATTGGTGCTCCGGTAGGAAAGGTATGGATGATTCCGGAACCCAGGATTTTAGGTGTTGGAGTATGGGTCATTCTGACTATAAGCTTGAAAGGCATTGACTTGCTCCACGGAACTCCTGCAATCTTGTTCCCAATGACCTACAATTCCACAATTTTCACAGAAAGCCTCATTAGAATTATTATTAATTGTAGAAACATTAGCTATATTTGCAGTTACTAAGATTATCTAATTTCTGACAAATAGAGGTTAACTGAGCTTGTAAAAAGGATACAGAGTCGACACTATGTTTCCCTTTGTTAGAAAAGCCTCTAAGATTCCCATATTGGGAATTGTGGATTGCCATATCTTCGATAACTTGACCTGCATCATCAACATTAAGGTTCATAAACCTCCCACTAGCTGCAGAATCTAATATTGTTCTAGATGAATTTCCAATCCCATTATAAAAGGCTTGGATCAACTGCCACTGCGCTAAATTATGGTGGGGACACTCCCTCTGCAGATCCTTGAATCTTTCCCAAGCCTCATATAAAGTTTCATCTGGCTCTTGGGCAAAGTTCTGATTTGCGCTTCTTAGCAAAGTTATCTTCTCTGCAGGATAGTATTTATTATAGAAATTTAAAACAAGAGTCTCTCAGTTATTTATACCAAGTGCAGCTCTATTTAATCCATTATACAATAATTTAGCTTTTCCACACAAAGAAAAAGGAAAGAGAATCTCCCTGATTAGGTCCTGAGTGACCCCAGCTTGCTTGATGGTATTACAATATTGACAGTAGTCTGCAATATGAAGATTTGGGTCTTCACCCTTAGCTCCACTGAATTGCTTCCTTTCGATCATCGTGATAAATTGGGGTTTAATCTCGAATTAAACTCCATCAAGAGCCGGAGTGGGAGTAAGGTGTGGAAAATCTGTCAGCGTCGGCTGCAAATAATCGCTGAGCTTCTTAGGTGCCTTCATCTCTGATTTTGAATCTGAAGGAACTTTTGAATCGCTAGAATCAGTTGGAGGGTCTCTGTGATTATTATTATCCTCAGAACTCGCCAGGAATTGCTTATAAAGATTCTTTTGTCTAAGAAAAGATCGTTCAATCTCACGATCGAATGAGATATAACCCGATCTGGAACACCTGGGCATAAACAAAGAACTAAAAAGAAAATATGAGACTTGCCTCAAAGAACTAACATTCTCCGAGACAAGAAGAAATAACCTAGACTACAGAAAAGAATCAGAAATAAAAACAAAACCGTTTCACCGGTAATGACTGATATATCAAATTTATATAGTATTTTACCCTCGTCCCTTGGTCATAATTAGTAGTGTTTTTGGCTCTTTAGAGCCACTTTTATTACTAATTGGTGTTTTCTAGTGTTTTCGTAGATTTGGTTGACTTTTGTAGGGATTTTCACTTTTGGAGCATTTTCCCGAGATATTATGGAGCAACTACAAGCATTGGAGAAGCACGACCAGTTTCTATAGCCCAGGGCCGGTTAGAGCCATCGAATCGGTGATTAAGGGCTCGGTATATGTGATACCGGGGCATTTGTACCAAGTATTCAAGACCTGAAAATGAACCCAGATTGGCCCGAAGAATTAAAGCCCAATCGAAGTCCAAATTTTAGCCCAAGAGAGCCGCCCGGCCAAAGAGGCTGGCGCCCGGAGGCGCGCCCGGCCGGGCGAGGGAAGCAAGGATGGCGCCCGAACTCGCGCCCGGCCGGGCGCGAGAAGTGCATCTGAAGGAAAAAGGCGCGCCCGATCGGGTGGTGCCTCGCCCGATCGGGCCCGTGTTATTATTAGGGTTTAATTATCGACATTAAAGTTTGTTTTAGTTTAGGATTCTCGCTGAGTATAAATACTTTTCCGTTAAGCGAGTTTAGTATCTTCTTTTTACTCTTCCTTAATTATTTCTTAGATTTTCTCTCTCTACTTAGCTTTTAGATTAGTTTCTCTCTCATATACTTTGTTCTTAACTTTATCCTTAATTCCAGATTTCTTTGGTAACAATTTCTCTTCTCTTAAGCTTAGTTATTTATTTTATTCCTTTGATCATGTCTTTCTTTATTACTTTGATTTGCTTAGATTTAATTATGTGTGAGTAGTTTTATTTCTAGGGTTTGTGGGGATCCATAGATAATATGAAGGGGTAATTTATTGTTGTTAATTGTCAATACTAGATTAATTTCCTATTGATTGATTTAATGCTCTGTGACTAGATTTGCGCAGATCTTTTATGCATGAGTTTGACAAAATTGATTCGAGATTTGAAAGATGAGAATTGATGTTTAGGTTTAGTTTCAATAGGCAGGTTAATTTATAAATGGTTAAGTCGAGATTCGAGAGATGAGATTTAATACCGGTAAATTAATTGTGTGATTGTAATACGTAGCGAAAGCCCTTTATGATCTGATTAATGTATGCATTGATTATTATGTTTTACCCTGGAATATTATCTATTGGTAAACCTATGCCCTAGGCCTTTTAATTCATTGTTTTCTCCTTATTCTTAATCTTCGTAGTTTAGTTTCCTTCGATTATAGTATTTTGGTTACTTTATAATCTAGATTATTTTAATTAATTAGGAATAGAAAGACTCGTTTATCTATGGATTCGACCCTACTTCCCTATCTACATTAGTTAGAGGATTTAGGAATTACTTTTGATTAGGTGACACGACTATAGCCTGTTAACGACGACAAATTTTGACAGGCTAATGTCGTATCACCTAATCAAAAGTATTACCCTAAGTCCTCTAACTAATGTAGATAGGGAAGTAAGGTCGAATCCACAGGGAAACAAGTCTTTCTATTCCTAATTAATTAATATAATCTAGATTATCAAGTAACCAAAATTGTTGTTATTAAAAGGAACTAAACTAAGGAGATTAAGAGTACAGATAAATCAATAATAAAAGGCCTAGGGTCACAAGTTCACCAATAATTAATATTTCGGGATAAAAAATAACAACCAATAATTAACATTTCACAAATAACATGATTAACATGCTCTCGCAATTTATTAATCAACATAGATCTAACAGGCTCTCGAAATTTACTAGATCTAAGTTCCTATTGAAAATAGCCTTTAATATCAAATTAACATCTTCTCGATTCATTAATTCAACATCGCTATACTTTTACAATCAAATCACATCTGCTCGATTGATAATCTGGTTGTAAAGAGTTAAAACAACTCAGTAAGAAATTACCATGCAATATCAATAATCAACAATAACAAATTATCCCTTCATACTAATTATGGATTCCCCAAAACCCTAGAATTAAACTACTCACACATAATTAAATCTAAACTAATCAAAGCAATAAAAGAAGTCATGATAGATTAAAGAAACAAAATTTCTGAAATTAATAGAGAAGAAATCGTTACCAAAATTAACGGAAATAAAAAGTTGAGTTGAGAACAAGAGTGAAGTTGTACAGAGAAATTAAGACAGAGAAAATAACTAAGTAGAGAGAGAAAGTACAAGAGAAGAGATCCCCAACTAATAACTCTAAAAACGTATTTATATCAAACACTTAACTAATCCTGATTAAAACTAAGAAAATCGCCGAAATAAGCTCCTCAAAAACACGCGCCCGGTTGGGCGCCACATCGCCCGATCGGGCCCGCCTTTTTCCATCAGGTACGTTTCTCGCGCCTGATAGGGTGCGAGCTCGCGCAAAGGGCTACTTCACTCTTCTTTCGCCTCGCCCGGCAGGGCGCCCCTTTGGGCGGTGCCATATTTGGCCGGACGAAGCTCTTGGGCTATGTTGAACTTCTTGATTGGGCTCCGATCCTTCGGTCAAATCTGGATTTCGTCTTTCGGGTCTTGAATACTCGGTCCAAATGCCTCGGTATCACAATGTTGAGCCCTTAATCACCGGTTTGAAAATTCTAACCGGCCATGGGCTACGAAAACTTGTCGTGCTCCTCCAATGCTCGTAGTTGCTCCATAAAAATCCCGGGAAAATGCTCCAAAGGTGAAAATCCCTACAAAATTAAACCATAACTATGAAAACACTAGAAAACACCAAATAGTAATAATAATGGCTCTAAAGAGCCAAAAAACTACCAATTATGACCAAGGGACGGGGGTAAAATACTATATAAAATGGACATATCATCGCGGCAGTGTTTTTTAGGGTTTTTATCTTTTTAGGGTTTCGTGTGTTCCCTCAGCTCATTTTCCCTATAAATACCCTCCTCCTTTCCACAGTTCGGGGCACCAAATCATTCTCTCTTCCACTCTATTACACCAAAAATCATTCTCTTCTCTCTCCCTCTCATATTCTAAGCCTTAACTCTATATTCTTAATTATACCATTCTTCCCTTAAGCACTCTAAGGAGTCCATACTTGACCCGACGTTCCGTCCTTAAATCAAGGCGTGAAAGGTATAACTGACTGAGGGTTTGGACCAAGTCAACTCTAATTTTTATTTAATTTAATTGTTTTAAGTTGATTTATTTTTATTGAAGTTACTAACAGTTTATTCATGATGTAGCAATTTATGAAAACGCGGAATGTGAGTAATTTATCACTTAATTACTCTTATTTTTATTTTTGTTGCTAGTATCATGATTAAGTTTATTTATATTTGATTTTACTAATGATATTATTGTTAAATGACTTCCAATATTAACGTTTATTTTATTATTATATTTATTGATCACCATATTACATGTTTAAAAGGAATATGTAATTGAAAATCATGCCTAATAAGATAATTTGGACAACCGATTTAGGTTCCCTTTGAATCTTGTTATTTAAATCAAGTGATCACGATATTTTAGAATTATATGTTGCATTAATAATTAACCAATTTAGTCTAATAATAGTTTGGAGCAAATTGAATCTTTATTTTCATGCCTTTGAGATCGCAGCAATCACTTTTCACAATAAGAATCGAGTAGAGTCCAATACGGGCGAATGTGACTCCATGACTCACTTCGTACCATCATCCCCGATCCTCCTTTTGTGGTTCTAAACCAGATGGAGTTAGTAATCTCATGGATCATGAATGGGGTGTAACCTTCATGGGTCAATCGTTGTCCCTCATTTTTGGTTGCCTTTTATGATCCATTAACGGTTTAAAAGTTCATTAAAAACTTGTTGGCGGCTCCCTACTTTCCTTGTCCCTAATCGTATATGTCAATTCCCACTTCCTATGAGTGCCAAGCATATTCACACATGCTTTTAATGTAGGCGCACTTCAAACGATGCCTACAATTTGGCGACTCCACTGGGGAGGATTCTTGGTTATTTATCGATTTGAGTGATTGGTATTTAATTGAGATGAGTTGATGAGACTTGAAAGATTCTTGAATTGTATTCCTGCGATTTAATTGGCATTGCCACATATGCATATGCAATTTTAGGTCACCTATTTTTCCACAATAGTACGTGTTCTACGTATGTGACTAGCCCGGGGGATTTAAGCTCTATTAACCCGAAAACGTTCATGACAATAAGGGTTCATCCGAGTTTTAAAATCAACCCAAACCATGGAGTCAAGTTCAATATCATCACAAACTCGCGGAGCCGCCCGTTAGCATACACCCTCAAGGGAGGCTGCCTTGCTAATGCGTCCAAACTCTTTACCATGGTATCCTTTGACGCTCAAATAAGTTTGACCATAATCGAACATAGAACTTGATTTTAGGTTGCAAACTTCATTGCATCACGCGTGAAAATGTGCTTATATGTGCATTATTTTTGACTTTTTATTTATTTATTTATTTTTCTCTTATCAAACCTTTTATTTTAGAGTCGAGTCATAGCTTTTCTCTGTTTTTTTATCACCTGGTTTTTCATTCCCGTATACTGCACAAGAGTCAGCTTGTTTTTGTCATAGCCGGAGTTCTAGAAAGAGTTATGTGATGTGGTACCTAAGAATCTATAGCCCCGAGTTTTATCTTTCATTTGGCGTTGGTTTCATCACAATCAGAGTCCTAGATCAAAGGTTATAACCGATCCGATATACTACAACTTGTCCAGTTTAGATGTCTTTTTAGAGTCAACTTTCTTTTTTTAATTTTTTTTCGTGTGAAGATAGTCTTAGCCAAGTCCTTTAATCCGTGTCAACTCTTATACCATATGATTAAATTTTTTTTTATACCCATGAGTCCTATCTCTTCTAGAATTCTAGTGCTCTTCCTAGTTTCTTGTGATCGAATTTTGTCCTAACCTTAACATGTGTTCTTTGTCTTTGATTGTGGCTGATCTTGTTTAAGACTAACGATTGCCAATGGACCTTTTTCACCTAGTAAATAGCATAAACATTAATATTGGACAAAATTAATCAAGTTAGTTTGTCTTTTAGTCTTCCGTGCTATTTGGTCATTGGGTCCTTTGTTTTCACAACGTCCTCATGTCTAGCCATGCGATCATACCACGAGTCTTAATAAACTCACCGAATCACATTTGTTGAGGATTTTCACACACTTTGTCTCCGAGTCATGTACCATATTGTTTATGATTGTATATTAGGACCATACATGAGTTGTTTTCCGTCGTAATAGGAATGAATATTTCCCATCATTTTTCAAAATTTTTTCATACACTCTTCCTTTCAAATCCGAGTATTAAGTGAATGCATTAAGTGATTTCATCCTACTTGAGTCTAAAATCACTAGGCAATAGTTGGAAGAATAAGGGGAACGTCACTCCTTCCTTCTTTCCTTCCAATCAAAGCATCAACAACAACAAACTTCTTTCCTCACCAGGTGGCAAGAAGTAACTCATAAACATCCATGAAGATAAAGCACGATGCAAGCTTCTCACCAAAATTTCATGTTTTCTTCTTCTTCTGTTGTTTCAAACCCTCCCCCCTTAAAAATCCTGGCATAGGTTCTCCTTATCCATGTGTCTATATGTAACATTTCTTACCTTCTTCATAAATGAGCATCTCTTTCTTACATTCGATCATGTTAATAGCAAAAAAAAAAAAAAAAAAAAAAAAAAAATCAATTGCCGAACCGAATACAAGGTATACCAATGATTTGAGGTACCTTTGCAACCTATTTATTCCCCATTAACCATTCAATCACATATCCATTTCTTCATCAACCACTTTGAGCCTCGTCTAACGATTGACCTTATTATTCAAACCACATTCACCTAGCCCTGGGATGGGAAAGTATGTAATTTTTGTAACATTCAAAAGCAAGTAAAAAAAAAAGCAACAATAAAACAATGTCTAAGGGCAAGTGTTCCAATGTCTTTGATATGAACACGTCTCAAATTGCGTCTCTCATTGAGTGCTTGGTACCATGCCTGAGAAACATGAATGCTAAGTGAGTAATGGACCGCATGATCTGAGATTGTTCACATTGATTGAAAAGAATAAAAAACAAAAATTCATAGCAAATTAAAAAGTTGAAAATAAACTTGCAAAATAAAAAATTTTCAAATTCACAATTACACATCTTGGGGATTCTCTTGGGTCTTGAGCCTTGTATCCTTTTCTTCTTTAAACCATCATCTTAACCATATTACAACCCTTGAAAGACTTCTTTAAGGTGTACATAGACTTGTGCAAAGTTTGGTTAGAGCTACGTTCGGCCTGATTCCTAACGAATACGTAGGCAACCTCACATTGAGGTGCGGCCACATTCATATGCATGAACAAGTCAAAGAATATCCAATGCTTATCCCTATGACCCTATCCATCTAGAGCTAGACTTGAGGGCTTGAACCCACATCATTTAGCCTACCTAGCCTAAAGAGTCACCATCTCGACTCTTCTCATATCTATTTCCCTCACCATATCCTTTGCAGCCTCACCTAGTATCACTTTCACACACTTCTTTCACACATACATAACCATATTATCTTTCTTTTAGGAACCTTTTATCATGAAATCTTGTTTCCTTACCGCGCATGCTTCATCATCTTTCAAGATAACATTCATTAGAAGAAACGTTGTATACTTTCTTAGGTTCATGACCTGAGAAGTGTTCATTATTTCACGCATCGCATAATGTCTTGAGCAATATTTATATATCAATAATCTGTGGTCGTACAAAGCATATCGTGCTTAGCTCCTTGACCTAAGCAACGTTCACTATGCAATAATTACTTCATCTATATACGTGCTTAGCTTCCAGACCTAAGTGACGTTCAAGATCTTTTTTTTACACCATATATGATGCTTAGCTCCATGACCTAAATTTATTCATCTATCATGTCACATGATGTAATTGTCCTTAGCCTCTTGGCCTAATAACATGCATCATGCATACATTGTTTTCAAGACAAGCAATTCAATAGATACGATTCATTTTGTCTTGCTCAACGAGGAAATTTAGAACTTCTTCATGTTTTCATATTTTTATTCTTTTAGGGAAATTCAAAAAAAAAAAATTCAAAATTTTCTCATCGAGGGAAGTTCGTGAAAGGAATGGTGTCCTTCGAAAAAGTGTATTATTCTGATAGCGGGTTCAGAATTATTAGAAAGCTAATATATTCAATAAGGTCAAGTGATCGGAATGCCTGGGTGGAGGCCGCTTCCGATCAGTAATATTAATATAATTAATATTACAGCTTAATCTTGACTGAACCCTTCGGGTCACACCCAAGCAAAATATACGAACCGACTCGACGAATTAATTCGGAAGAAATTAATTCGTCGCCCAAGTGTTAAATAATTTAGACGTCGGTAATTCGAGCTTGGAGCGTCGAAACCGATCGTCAGAAGTCGAGTCAAAAATAATAAAAAGACGAGACGCGCAAAATAATAATAAATCGACCATATTCCCAAAATACCCCTAGCATCGGAATGCCCCGAGCATCCGAATGCAAGGGGCAAAAATGTCCAAGCATAGGTGGCTAGCAAGCGCACCAAGCCGAGCCTAGCATGGCTGGCTAAGTGCGTCCTAGCGCACCGTGCTAGCAGCCACGCACAGCAGCAGCTAGCAGCCGCGTGCACGTGGTGCGTGCAGCAGCTAGCTGCCGCAAGCTAGGCGTGCTAGCAGCGCACGCACTAGCAGCCACGTACAGCACCAAGCCCGCACCTAAGTGCGTGGCTTGTGCCCACAGCAGCAGCCCGCATCTTGGTGCGGGGCTGGGCTCGGGCTGGGCTCGTGGCTGGGCCATAGGGCCGGTCACTATGGGGAAGCTTGAGGAATATGGGAGCAAGTGGGTAAGGACATGTGGCACAAGGAGAGTATTGAGAGGGGAGCAAGTATGGTCCCTTACTCTCCATGTGGTCCTCACCAACCCATTTCACATGGTAATGCCACTTGTAGATTTATTATTAGTTTGCAATTTTAATTTAATTTAGCTTTAAATTAATTTGTGGGATTTCTTGATCCCACATTGATGGGATAGAAATTCCCACTCATACTTTCCTCTATAAATACCAACCTTGGGATTTGGAGTAAAGTGCTTGAGTGGGAGTTAGAAAGAGCATTCCATATTTTGGGAAAAACTCTTAAACTCCATTAACACTTGGGTTTTGGTCGGATCTTGCTAACTCCAAGGTAGCGGACCTAAAAAGTCGTGTTCGTCCTTTGTGGGTGGATACCGTTGGAGGCACGGCATTTGCGGTGCTCAACTCTTTCAAGTAAGAGCCCGTTTTGAGAGGGCGAAGCTCGCTTCAAGGGTATGATTCGTTCTTCCTTTTCTCGTGCTTATTTATTTATGCTTTATAGTTTTATTAATTACGAGTGGTTCCTTGGGTCGGGGTTGTTTCCGCGGTGAGTCGGACTCACCAAACCCCAACAGCGGTATCGGAGCCTCGCTCGTTTATTTTTATAATCATGTTTTTCAAGGTTTATTTTGGCTTATTTTTCTGGTTTAAGTTGCTAATTAGATTAGTAGCTCGGTTTTATTTATTTTAATCCCGTTTTTAATGTCGAATTTGGCCCAGAACCCAGATTTTCGCCCAAAAATAGTGAATTTTGGGTGGAAAAGGTGTTCTGGAAAGGTTTTTACCCCGATGGGACTGTGATTTTAGCCAAATTCTGACCAGAAATGCCCTTTTCGAGGGATTTATCGTTTTTGACGAAAATTTTTAAGTCTTTTCTAACCTTGAAATTAATGGCATAACTTGTTGATTATGTGGTTGATTATTTGCATTATTTTCTGCATTTTTTAAGTCCCCTTAAAGCACACTTACATGGTAGTATTTGATGCTTAAAGGTTGATTTATTTTCACATAATTACAAACTAATTGCTTTTTAGTGTGAAAATTTTTGTTTTGAGGCTTCCTAAGTGTTAAAGATCCAATCTTTATTTGTGATAAGTGATTGAAACTTTAAAAACCACAAAATTCCATGTTATTTTGTGTTAAACTTTGTTATTTTAATCATTTTGAGTTGATTGGAAACATCAAGTTTCAATTTTTGTGATAGAAATTTGGTTATCTTCATGTTGGAAGATATAATTTTCAAGGATTCACAAAATTTAGATGTTGGAATTTTCATTTGAACATTAAAGTTCATATTTTTCCAACTTCCCCTTACTTTGTCAAATTCTCAAGTTTAATTTAAATTGATTAAATTAAAAGTGAGAAATTGCCTCAACTTTGTTATTGCACCAAGCTAAACCAATTTAAGAATGGTTCTTGGAATTATTTTGGTTATTTGCACTTTGAAATTTTATTAAGTTAGACTTGTTTAAAATTTTTATTTTTTGCTCATTAAGTTAGTTCTAAAATTAATTAATTATGTCTCGCGAAATGGGATCAAATGTAATACCCCGTATTTTTATAAGTATTTTATTTAAAGTATGTATTTTATAAAGTATTTAAATAGTTGAAATTATTTTAATTAAAGTATTTTTATTAATATTATTAAAGGAAAGTTTATTTAATTATTTTATTTAAAGGTTGGGGTTTTATTTTAGGAAAGTTTGATTTTTCAACAAGTTTAGTAGGAAAGGGATTAGGAAAACCTGAGAGAGGGTTAGTAGAGAAGGGGTATAAATATCCCACTTATGAGGCAAATCAAACTTTGCCCAGAGTGGAGAAAACCCAAGGTAAACTTCTCTCTCTCTCTTCCTTTTTTTTTCCTTTTTCTTTTTCCCCCTTCCCCTTAAATTTTCGGTTGCCCTCCCTCACCACCGCTGCCAGCCACCGGCAGGCTGGTGGCCGCCGCTGCCAGCAGGCGCAAGCCGCCGACAGCAGGCAGCCGCCGCCGCCAGCAGCCGGCAGCCGGCAGCCGATGGTGGCTGCCGCCCTCCTTTCCCTTTTTCCCCTTCTCTTTTTCGAACCTTATATATAAAAAAATAAATAAATTGAAGCTTTCTTGTTTTAATTGAATCTATTCTTGGATCTAAATATAAATTATGAGTTTGGGGGTTTAATTTTGATGTTTGATAATTGTAATTGTATGAATTAATTTTCAGATTTGGTTTTTAATTAAAAAGCCCCAATTTTTGAAACCCTAGGTCCTTGATTTATGAAAATTATGAAAGCATATGAGGTATTAATGTTTAGATCTTCAATTTAAGTGTTTTAAGACTAAATTACATCAAGTTTTAATAGAAATAAAGTGCTAGAATTTTATGTAGAGCACTTAATATTATGTTTTTGGAAGGAAATTTAAATTACCCATTAAGTGGGACTTAATAAGAGTGTTTTAAATATAATTTCAGCTTATTCTAATTATTTTAAGAGGGGTTTTAGGATAGTATATATTGCTGGAAATTTGTTTAGAGTGGGTTTTAATGCTCTATTATAATTTTAATGTGTGGGAGACTTCGAAGTGAACAATTTTTACTAGTCGTGACGATTTTAAGATCGTATTCAAGGTACGTTCGCGTACTTAGAGTATTTTGATGATGTAGAATCATGATAGGTTTAATTTCAATCAATTACAAGTAGTATCATGCTAAGGTTTATGTATTGAATCGTGAATTATTGGTGTTGGTGATTGAATTGTGAAGCATGAATTATTTGTAATGGTTTATGGATTGAAAAATTATATTTTGGCATGATTATATGGACTACATATTTATTTATGGCATGATAGAGAGCATGTTTAATTAAACTAATTGTTTAATTATGTTTGGAATATTGAAAAGAAATTTTATAATGGTTCAAATAATTTTTATTGATGCTTAAAGCATGAGGAAGGAGCTATATAAGTGTCTATGTACACAAGGAATAAATTGTATGTCGGTGCCTTTGTGCACTTAAGATGTGTTTAACACCGAGGGATAGGATTTGTGGCGCATTATGCGTTTAAGGTGTCTTTAACACTGAGGTAGAATTAAAAAGGGTTCAACATTAAATAATATGTGGTCACTAATTATTCAAGAATGAAATTGGTATGTTTGCTTGATTGAATAATTATGGTTGATTGATTTATTATGCTTTGAGAGTCATCACCAAGTCTAATAATTTGTAAATAACGTAAAGTGAAAGAGATTACGCACCAAAACTCTTGGAACGTATATACCTTGAGTATGAACAATGGGGGGGGGGGGGTTATGGGGTTTTATATTTAACCATAACTTCCAATGGAGTACAGGACGCTGTATATTCCTTTTTATTATTTATTATGCGCAGGAATTCCGCCACCTTTGTGTGGTTTTTCGCTGGCACGGTTAGCTCCCGTGCCAGTTAACCTCAAATTTATTTGGGGGAGGTTAATAGGTGGAAACCCATTCGATGCATAATCAATGCAAAATGAATTAATTGTTGTCTAGTCATTGTGTCTTGTTGATTGTTGGGTGTGCTTGTAAACAGGTACAATGAGGTAAGTGTGTGTGATGATAGGAGAATGCATGTTAGTGTGCTTAGTTACGCTTATGTACTCAGCTTTGCTGATTGTGTGTGTGTGTTGTTGTGTCTGGCCATGTCTTTATCTTGGCCCTACGATGATCCATTTTAATGGAGAGTAGTGGGGGCAAGTAGAGATACTCTTTCAGGTATTGAAGCATGTTCATGACGGGGCATGAGTGAAGAGGGAATCATGCTAGTTTCCATCAGGATATGATTTGTTTATGCATTGAATATTTTATTATATTACTTTGTGGACTAACACAAAAAGTTTAGTTGTTTCGGTTTTGAATAAGGGCCTTAAATGGTTCCAAGTTGTGGTGGGTTTTATTTGACTTTGGTTTTGTTGATTTTCAACTTTATTTTCGTTGGTTTGGTTTTTAAATTGTGTTGTTTAAATAGCTTTGGTTTTTAAGTCTTTCGCTGTGTATCTTTGATATTTGCCTTAACCGTTTTCACGGTGGCGGTAATGTCTTAGATATTCCTATTTAAAGTTTTATAAAGGGCAAAACAGGTATTTTAAAATAAAGGAATTTCTAGGGTGTTACAAAGTGGTATCTGGGAGCTTGGGTTGAGATTTTAAATTACCACTAACACGAAAACGTTTTTATTATGATTTAAACTTGGCCAAGTGCTAATTTAATTTTGCAATGTCAATTTCATTCCGATTTTATTTTATTTTAATTTATTTTATTAAGAAGGCCGAATTTTTTTTTTATTTTTTATTTCATTTTATTTTAGTTTGGTCCGAAATTTTTTTTAGGGGGACACTCAATTTTTTTTTTAGTGTCCAAAAATTATTATTTTTTATTTATTTTTTTGTGAAGGCTGAATTTTTTTTTTTAGCAGGGTAAAATATTTTTAGTTTGTTAATTTTGCAGGGAGCAAGGATTGAGGTAAGAATTATGTGTTAAAAGCTTTTATTAATATATTGGTGAGCTTGGGTAGGAAAGAAAATGGCATATAGGCTAGAATTTAATTTCTTCCCTGTGTGCATAAATTTTATTTTAGAATATTCAAGCATGTTGTATGACTAAATGTTGTGATGAAAGCATGCAATATATGGATTATTTTATGTGATTCTTCAGATTGTATGATTGAACACTGAACTTGTATTATTTATTTAATTTTAATTATTCCTTTAGGGGAGGGAAATCTTTTCTAAACCTTTTCTCTACAGGATGCCAATTTTTCCTAGCAAGTTTACCCAAATGGGATCTCTCGTAAAGAAAAATAATGAACACCCCTATGACTTTGTAGAAAAGATCAGATACTTTTGTTCCTACATGAGCAATGTCCTACGGGAGAAAGTTTATGACACCCCTGATCGTATTTCGGCAATGATTGTACATTGTCTTCCAGAGGAGCTCTCTTACCTTGCTGTCAAACAAAGATTCTCTGATTTTTATCTTCCAGGAGACATCCCAAATTACCATAAATACAGAGACTATTATGGCCAGTGGTATCCAGACTATATTTTCTTAACCAAATATCTCGTAAGGGTGGAGAAAGTTTATTGCCAGCGCTTAAACCTTCCCTACCCTGACTACTACTTTGATAATCCAGCAGAGAACAATCCTCCTCCAAATCAACAACCAGAAAATTCCGCTTCTTCTTCTTCTTCGTCGGGGGGAAATCCAGCAGAGAATGGAGAACAACAAGGGGGTAATAGTTCACTTATGGACATTTCTGATCCAAACCCACCTCCAACTCCAATAATTATAGATATCTCATCGGATGAGGAAGCAGAAGGGGAGTTTATTCCAGTAGAACCTGAACCTGAATCACCTGAACCAATGGAGGAGTCAAATGATTCTAACTTCGATCCTTCAAGCTACAAGCAATTCACCGACAAAAGGGACAACGTTCGAAAGGATTAAATCTTATGACTTTCCTCGCAAAGAGTTCATATTCTTTATTTTAAAAATTTTTATTTGTTATTTCAGTTTTAGCAAATAAGTGGCATGACCACATCCGTTTTTGGAACACACTTTTTATTTTAATGTCTTCAGTCTATTTTAATTAATAAACCTTATTTATTTCTTGATAAATTTTTATTTATAAATTCTTTTGTTTTACAAATATTCCATTTCACACCACTATTTGAACACGCAAATAATTAGGTTTCCGTTCGTTAATATTAATCTCGTTTTAATCCCGATCAGGTTCTAAACTCCTTCGATTTTGATGAAAAAGTAATATTTTTCGAGTGGAAACGACGTTTTAAGAAAGACCCACTACTTTGGTAGTAAGCACTACCCTCTCGTGGCCAAATTCAGCCTTTAAATACGTTTTTGAGCGGTTTTTGATTCCAGGCAATTATTGAAATGCTAATCACCATTCCAAGCAACTTATCTCCAACAAACATTTATAAACCGCAAACGTCCATGGGAATTATTTTTATATTTATTGTGATGCTTTATTAATTGATGGTTGGTTAGCAATCAATATTAATTGATAAAGCTACATTAAGGGAAATTTTAGCAATCGCTATCCCAAATTGTTAGCTTCACATTTTACTGTAAATGTTCAAAAGAGTTGTTAAAATATATAAGGGTGTTCGTCTTGAGAGCTAAACCTAGCCAATTCTAATAGTTATCCTTGTCCTATATTCAGGAGAAACCAAATGGCAGGGGGACGAAGTTTAGGTAGTGGTGGAAATGATTTGAATGATGTAGTGAGACAATTGGCAGCGGTTGCCCAGCAATTGGCAAGGAACTCAACTGGAAACGGGGATGCTCAAGGGGAGCTCTTTAAAAAGGTGGTGCAAAGCAAGCCACCAAACTATCAGGGCGAGCCTGATCCTGTGGTATTGGAAAATTGGTTAAGGGAATTTGAGAAACTGTTTGGAGCTGTGGGGTGCCCTGAAAACTCCAAAGTAGGTTGTGCTACCTACTATCTGAGGGGTGAAGCTGACCTTTGGTGGCAACAAAACGAGGCTACCATTAGAGCGTTACCTGGGTTCAACTGGACCAAATTCCAAGAAAAAGTGAGAGACAAGTTCTATCCTAGATTTTTGCAAAAGCAGAAGGCTGAGGAATTTTCAAACCTTTTGATGGATAAGATGACAGTTACGGAATATTACACCAAGTTTATTGAGTTGTCCCGTTTTGCTGAAGGATCCGTCTCCACGGAGAAAGCAAAAGCTAGGAAGTTTGAGAGTGGGTTAACTACTGATCTACAGTTGAAGCTGTGCGGGCAGGTATTTGAGACCCTAGATGAAGTATATGGAAGGGCCGCACACCTTTATGCTCTGGAGGAAAAGAAGAAGAAAGAGTTAGCTGAAATAGAAGGAAGAGAGAAAAGGAAAGAAGTAGGACAAGTTTCAGGAAACCAACAGGGAAACCAGAATGGGTTTAAGAAGCAGAAGTACCATCATAACAATAATTTCCCCAATAATAATTTCCAGAATAATAATCGCCAAGGGGGACGTAGCAACAATGGAGGTACTAGAAACAATAACCAGAGAAATAATAAGAATGGAAGGTCTTACTACTGCAAGAGGTGTAGGAAAAATCACCCTGGGAAGGATTGTGAAGGCAATTTGGTTGCTTGTCGCGCTTGCAACAAACTGGGGCATAGGGAGTACGAGTGTTACTCCAAGAATGCTAATGGGAATAAACAGAACAACTATAACTCAGGAGGAAACCAGAAGAATTTCCAGGGGAACAACAACAATTTTTCTGGGAATAAGGGAGTGCAACAGAATGGGGTGAGAAACAGTAACACCAACAATGGTAACAGCCAACAAAAGGGAGGAACTGCAGGGAAACTGAATGTTTTGAGTAAGCACGAGGCAGAGGCCACGAAAGATGTTATCACTGGTACTTTTTCTATTAACTCTATTCCTGTTAAAGTATTGTTTGATTCTGGTGCAACTTTTTCTTTTGTTTCTAAGGGTATTGTTTCAAAACTTAGGGACTGCTTAAAAATAGTAGAGGCAGTAGATTTACCTATAACCATCCTGATAGGTGGGGTAGTGAATTGTACCAAAACTTTTAGAAACGTGCCTTTAGAAATAGAGGGAAAGATATTTCCGTCTGATCTTATTGAGTTTGGGCTGAGCGACTTTGACCTTATCTTGGGGATGGACTGGCTAAGTAAGTATAATGCTGAGATTAGTTGTAGATCACAGAAAGTGAAGATGATCACAAGTGGAAATGAATCAGTGACTTACTGGATGAATGGTAAAACAAAGTGTCCAAGGGTAATATCAGTGCTAAAATTAGCAAAGTACATGAAGAAGGGAGATCAAGTATATTTCTGCAGCGTTAGGGATATGAACCATGAACAGGTGGCAAATCCAGAAAACATAGAAGTGGTCAACGAATTTCTGGATGTGTTTCCGGAAGAGATCCATGGGATGCCACCTAAAAGGGCGATCGATTTTACCATAGATTTGGTACCCGGAACAGCCCCAATATCCAAGGCACCATATAGAATGGCACCTGCAGAAATGAGTGAACTAAAGGATCAGTTACAAGATTTGTTGGACAAAGGGTACATTAGACCAAGTGCTTCCCCTTGGGGAGCACCAGTTCTATTTGTGAAGAAAAAGGATGGAAGCATGAGACTGTGCATTGATTACAGGGAATTAAATAAAGTGACCATAAAGAATAAGTATCCCTTACCAAGGATAGATGATCTGTTTGACCAACTAAAGGGTGCCACAGTGTTTTCGAAAGTTGACTTGAGGTCTGGATATCACCAATTGAGAATTGCCGATGAGGACATTCCTAAGACGGCATTTAGGACAAGATATGGACACTACGAATTTACAGTTATGCCTTTCGGATTGACGAATGCTCCAACAATCTTTATGGATTTGATGAATAGAGTGTTTCATCAATTTATGGATAATTTTGTAGTGGTGTTCATAGATGACATTTTGGTATACTCAAAGAACAAAGAAGAGCATGCAGAACACCTAAGGACAATTCTGCAAACATTGAGAGAAAACCATCTTTATGCAAAGTTCTCTAAGTGTGAGTTTTGGTTGGAGAAGGTAGCATTCTTAGGACACTTTGTGTCCAAGGACGGGGTAGAGGTAGACCCAGCCAAAATAGAAGCTGTTAAGAGCTGGCCGACACCCAAAACAGTATCTGATGTGAGAAGTTTCTTAGGTTTAGCAGGGTATTATAGACGTTTTGTTAAGGATTTTTCCAAGATTGCTAAACCTATGACTACTCTAATGAAGAAGGACAAGAAGTTTGAATGGGATGAAAAGTGTGAAGAGGCGTTCCAACTCTTAAAACACAAATTAGTTACAGCACCAGTGCTTACACTTCCAGATGATAGTGGATTGTATGACGTATATAGTGATGCATCAAAGAATGGCTTGGGGTGTGTGCTTATGCAAAATGGAAAGGTGATTGCATACGCATCAAGGCAGCTAAAAACACACGAGGTAAACTATCCAACTCATGATTTGGAATTAGCCGCCATCATTTTTGCACTGAAAATTTGGCGCCATTATTTGTATGGAGTGAAATGTAGAATTTACACAGACCACAAGAGCTTAAAGTACATTTTCACCCAAAAGGATTTGAACTCTCGTCAAAGGAGATGGCTAGAGTATACGACGGATTACGATCTAGACATACAATACCACGAAGGGAAGGCAAATGTGGTTGCGGGTGCTCTAAGTCGTAAAACTAGTCATGGACTAAACTCGTTAGTAGTAGCTAATGAGTTATGTAGAGAAATGGCGAAATTGAATTTAGAAGTCGTGGAATGGGGAGTACCAGCAGGTATTTTTGTGAATCTGAGTATCCAACCAACAATATTCGACGTGATTCGACAGAACCAAGAAGGGGATGTAAAGTTGGATAGGATTCGTGAGAAAATTAAGCAAGGAAAAGCTATAGACTTCAAAATTCACGAAGATGGGAGCTTGAGGTATAAAGGTCGATGGTGTGTACCACAGAAATGTGAGGAAGTGAAGAAAAAGTTGATGGAAGAAGGACAGAACACACCTTACTCAGTACACCCGGGAGGAGACAAGTTATATAAGGATTTGAAGAAGATATTTTGGTGGCCTAGAATGAAAAAGGAGGTTGCTGAATTTGTGGCAAAGTGTATAACATGTCAGAAGGTGAAAATAGAGCACAAGAGGTCTCAAGGGACTGTACAGTTATTAGAAATCCCAGGATGGAAGTGGGATTGCATTTCAATGGATTTCGTGACTGGCTTACCTAAGTCAAGGAGTGGAAATGACACCATTTGGGTAGTGGTGGACAGACTTACGAAATCGGCAGTGTTTATACCAATGAAAGAAACTTGGAAGATGGAGCAACTTGCGAAGGCTTACATCAAGCATGTAGTAAGGTTACATGGAGTTCCAAAAGATATTGTTTCTGAGAGGGATTCCAGGTTTCTCTCAAAATTCTGGAAAAGTGTTCAGGAAAATTTTGGTACCATACTTAAGATGAGTACAACATTTCACCTTGCCACAGATGGGCAAACCGAAAGAACCATTCAAACCTTGGAGGACATGTTGAGAGCTTGTGTAATAGACTTCCAGGGAAGTTGGGAAGACAGTTTGGATTTAATTGAGTTTTCCTATAATAATAGTTACCACGCAAGCATAGGAATGGCACCATTCGAGGCTTTATATGGGAGAAAATGTAGAAGTCCAATTTGTTGGAACGACATTAGTGAAACTATGATCGCCAAAAGAGTTATGCAGACTTAAAGCGAAGAGAAGAAGAATTTGAAATTGGCGATAAGGTGTTACTAAAAGTTTCACCGATGAAAGGAGTGATGAGATTTGGGAAGAAAGGAAAGCTCAGTCCAAAGTTCATCGGTCCATATGAAATACTACAAAGAATAGGCAAAGTAGCTTATAGGTTAGCCTTACCTATGGAGCTTAGTAAAGTACATGACGTATTTCATGTGTCCCAATTGAGAAGGTACATCCCCGATAAATCCCATGTGCTACAACTAGAAACCATCGAGTTAGATCAAAGTTTAACCTATGAAGAGAGACCTGTCAAGATTCTTGACAATAAAGTGCGTAGTACACGCAACAAGAACGTTAAGATCGTAAAGTTACTTTGGTCTAACCAATATTATGAGGAAGCCACTTGGGAAGCATAGGATGAAATGAAAAAGAAATACCCAGAGTTGTTTCAGGTATGTAGAGTTACGGGGGCGTAACTCGTTTTCTTTAAGGGGGGTAGAATGCGGTAGAATTCGCGCGTTTTCCCTATATTTCAGTTACTTTTGTGCTATATTTCAGTTACTTTTGTGCTTTTGCACGAATTTAAACAAGTATTTCGAGTATTTATGCTCTCAAAGAGACATAAAACAGTAACGAAGTGACAAAAAGTACAACAATACTATACATATTAAGGAAAAAGGTTTGAATTCCGTTCCCTAAGTTTCGGGACGAAACATTTTTTAAGGGGGGTAGACTGTAATACCCCGTATTTTTATACGTATTTTATTTAAAGTATGTATTTTATAAAGTATTTAAATAGTTGAAATTATTTTAATTAAAGTATTTTTATTAATATTATTAAAGGAAAGTTTATTTAATTATTTTATTTAAAGGTTGGGGTTTTATTTTAGGAAAGTTTGATTTTTCAACAAGTTTAGTAGGAAAGGGATTAGGAAAACCTGGGAGAGGGTTAGTTGAGAAGGGGTATAAATATCCCACTTATGAGGCAAATCAAACTTTGCCCAGAGTGGAGAAAACCCAAGGTAAACTTCTCTCTCTCTCTTCCTTATTTTTTTTCCTTTTTCTTTTTCCCCCATCCCCTTAAATTTTTGGCTGCCCTCCCTCACCACCGCTGCCAGCCTCCAGCAGGCTGGTGGCCGCCGCCGCCGCCAGCAGTCGGCAGCCGATGGTGGCTGCCGCCCTCCTTCCCCTTTTTCCCCTTCTCTTTTTCGAACCTTATATATATAAAAAAAAAATTGAAGCTTTCTTGTTTTAATTGAATCTATTCTTGGATCTAAATATAAATTATGAGTTTGGGGGTTTAATTTTGATGTTTGATAATTGTAATTGTATGAATTAATTTTCAGATTTGGTTTTTATTTAAAAAGCCCCAATTTTTGAAACCCTAGGTCCTTGATTTATTAAAATTATGAAAGCATATGAGGTATTAATGTTTAGATCTTCAATTTAAGTGTTTTAAGACTAAATTACAGCAAATTTTAATTAGAAATAAAGTGCTGGAATTTTATGTAGAGCACTTAATTATGTTTTTGGAAGGAAATTTAAATTACCCATTAAGTGGGACTTAATTAGAGTGTTTTAAATATAATTTCAGCTTATTCTAATTATTTTAAGAGGGGTTTTAGGATAGTATATATTGCTGGAAATTTGTTTAGAGTGGGTTTTAATGCTCTATTATAGCTTTAATGTGTAGGAGACTTCGAAGTGAGCAATTTTTACTAGTCGTGACGATTTTAAGATCGTATTCAAGGTACGTTCGCGTACTTAGCGTATTTTGATGATGTAGAATCATGCTAGGTTTAATTTCAATCAATTACAAGTAGTATCATGCTAAGGTTTATGTATTGAATCGTGAATTATTGGTGTTGGTGATTGAATTGTGAAACATGAATTATTTGTGATGGTTTATGGATTGAAAAATTATATTTTGGCATGATTATATGGACTACATATTTATTTATGGCATGATAGAGAGCATGTTTAATTAAACTAATTGTTTAATTATGTTTGGAATATTGAAAAGAAATTTTATAATGGTTCAAATAATTTTTATTGATGCTTAAAGCATGAGGAAGGAGCTATATAAGTGTCTATGTACACAAGGAATAAATTGTATGTCGGTGCCTTTGTGCACTTAAGATGTGTTTAACACCGAGGGATAGGATTTGTGGCGCATTATGCGTTTAAGGTGTCTTTAACACTGAGGTAGAATTAAAAAGGGTTCAACATTAAATAATATGTGGTCACTAATTATTCAAGAATGAAATTGGTATGTTTGCTTGATTGAATAATTATGGTTGATTGATTTATTATGCTTTGAGAGTCATCACCAAGTCTAATAATTTGTAAATAACGTAAAGTGAAAGAGATTACGCACCAAAACTCTTGGAACGTATATACCTTGAGTATGAACAATGGGGGGGGGGTTATGGGGTTTTATATTTAACCATAACTTCCAATGGAGTACAGGACGCTGTATATTCCTTTTTATTATTTATTATGCGCAGGAATTCCGCCACCTTTGTGTGGTTTTTCGCTGGCACGGTTAGCTCCCGTGCCAGTTAACCTCAAATTTATTTGGGGGAGGTTAATAGGTGGAAACCCATTCGATGCATAATCAATGCAAAATGAATTAATTGTTGTCTAGTCATTGTGTCTTGTTGATTGTTGGGTGTGCTTGTAAACAGGTACAATGAGGTAAGTGTGTGTGATAATAGGAGAATGCATGTTAGTGTGCTTAGTTACGCTTATGTACTCAGCTTTGCTGATTGTGTGTGTGTGTGTTGTTGTGTCTGGCCATGTCTTTATCTTGGCCCTACGATGATTCATTTTAATGGAGAGTAGTGGGGGCAAGTAGAGATACTCTTTCAGGTATTGAAGCATGTTCATGACGGGGCATGAGTGAAGAGGGAATCATGCTAGTTTCCATCAGGATATGATTTGTTTATGCGTTGAATATTTTATTATATTACTTTGTGGACTAACACAAAAAGTTTAGTTGTTTCGGTTTTGAATAAGGGCCTTAAATGGTTCCAAGTTGTGGTGGGTTTTATTTGACTTTGGTTTTGTTGATTTTCAACTTTATTTTCGTTGGTTTGGTTTTTAAATTGTGTTGTTTAAATAGCTTTGGTTTTTAAGTCTTCCGCTGTGTATCTTTGATATTTGCCTTAACCGTTTTCACGGTGGCGGTAATGTCTTAGATATTCCTATTTAAAGTTTTATACAGGGCAAAACAGGTATTTTAAAATAAAGGAATTTCTAGGGTGTTACATCAAATCCAAAGGCCATGGCACGCAAAACGAGGCAAAGAATCACCCTTGGCTAGCTGGGCTGCATAGCAGCCCGCATGTGGCTACCCCGCCTTGCGTGGGGCTAGAAGTGCGGCAGCAGCACACGGCCGCAGCAGCCACGCACCAGCAGCCATGGCTGTGCGTGCGCGTGCGTGCGGCAAAGGCAGCAGCCCATGGCTGCTTGCCGCGGGCCGTGTGTGCGGAGTTTTTTGTGTGTGCATATGCTTGGTGCGGTGAGGTGAATAGCCGCAGTATGTTTGGTTTGCATGAGCCGCGATTATTCGAGTTTCCTTGGCAAAACGCTTAAAGCGAAAGCCACTTGAAATGCGGTTGGCTTAATATTGCTTATTTTGCCGTTTTAATTATTTTAATTAATTTTGTTTATTTTAATTAAAATTTTGGGAGGCTATGCCTCGGTTTTGAGCGGCATTGGCCAAATTTTATTTTGACAAGTTTTGGTGCTACCGACTTAATTAATTGGATTAATTAAGGGAAATGCGGAATTTAGTGGGAGCTTCAATTATTAATGACGTCAATTACATAATCGGTTAAACAACTTTGACTAGTGTTAATTAGGCGTGTTAATCGGATTAACCACCACGATTAGTTACTAGTGCGCGCGTTGTTTAAATGCATTTTACTTGTTTGATATTGTAAATTGCATGGGCCATTCACAAATAGTGAATGGATGAATGGAATATATATTCTCTCTCACAGGTTTTATGAAATGGAAACTAGTGGGACCCAATTAGGATAGAAAATACGGACTACGTGCCGTTATGTATTTTTGTAAATCTAAATACGGTCTACGCACCGTTAAGTATTTTTGTACCTTAATATTTAGATTATTCCTAGTCGTAGACACTAGTATTTGCATAGTTTGGTTAAGTCTTGAAGACGGTGTATCTTGGAAGACAAAGCCTTGAATTGCAAATGAAGACCTTTTGAAGATTTGAAGAATTTAAGGGGTCATGCTAGTTGTCAATACTCATCTATAATTTCGCTTTATATTTTATGCTTATATACATGTGAATTATTTGTTAGATGCATGTTTAGTTTTTCTTTATGTTGCGATGATTAGTTAAGTTCACTTAAATCAACCAACATAGAAATCCTAGTTCCCTAATAATATTGAGTCAAACTTGCCTTTCCAAAACAACAATTACCAACCGAACGAGGGTGATGGTAGGCTACGCCAAAGCGAGGTGCCATCACTTCTCCAAGGCTCATAAGGCACACCGGGTGTGCACGTTGGTTTTGGTTTAACTCATCGGTATGAGTGAGGAGTCCTCACATACCGTGGCAAAAGAGATACATCGTCAAAGATGCATTAGATGCGACGATTGTCTAACCAAGAGTGGCTTAGAGCCATTAGCAAGACAATGCTTACCCTAGAAGATTGAGTGTTAAGACAAGCCAAAGCATGCTTAACCACTCTTTGTTTCTTCGGATCTTGGAATCGCCTTATTTTCACAAAATAGGCACAATTTTACGTGTAAATAAGACGCTAAATAAGTATTGAAAATTTGCATGAATAAAATTCAATCTTATTTAAGTAATTTTGAATGGTTTTTCATTAAAATTCTTTTAATTGTAGAATCATGTCTCCAACTATTGACAACGACCTTATGTACCCGGAACTTCCCAAAAAGTTACCATTTTTGCTCAATTTGGTGAACTTTAAGGAATGGGAAGATGAACTCCGAAAGACACTCAGAAATTGCTACCTAGAGCATATCTTGGACACTCCGATCCCCAGTTTCTACTCGAAAGGGATCATGAGTGATGAAGCTCATGAAGAATGGAGCATGGATTGCAAGAGAGTTTCGAAACTCATGGCAAACTCCATCCCGGTTCAATGGAAGGAGATTTTCTCCGGCTATTTTCCGGACATGATGCTCAAAGCTCTTGAGGATGTAGTCAATTTGAGGGTCACCAAAAGTGCTAGGGGCAATTATGATGGTCACGTGGAGGATGTGACTAGGTCACTATCCAAAATGAGGATCAAGCCACCGCAAGATGGTTGTCTCTCGAAAGAAAGACAAGAGGCGTGGGAAAAGTCTACAATGCGAGACTTAGGCCCGGAATGCCACTTCAAGCTCATGTAATTAACATGACAAGGCTATTCAACCATCTGGAGCTAATTGGCAAACCAGTGGAAGACGAGCAAGCGGCTCACATGCTTCTTAGCTCTCTTCACTCGGGATATGTGAAGCTTAAAATGCGTCTCACCGCCAATAGGGATACACTGTCCTTAAGGGAAGTCATCCAAGAGCTCCAAAAGACCTATTCTTGCAAGAAGGATAACTTTTCCCTTAGACCAAGGAAGAAGGAGTTCAAAGACAAGAGGAAGATGCGCTGCTTCTATTGTGGTAACCCCGGACACTACAAAAGAGAATGCAGCAAGTATCTGGATGATGAGGCGAAAGGAAAAGTAACCTCAACCTCAGGTATCATCTTAAACACTTGAATATAAGCAATTTTAAAAGGTATTAGATACCGGAAAATTGACTCACAATACACTCCTTTTTCAGGAACCAAGTGAGCGGTGCTTTTTCATGTGGAAATGAGTACACAAGTAGGATGAAGGTGATCTATCCAAGAAAACTTGTAATCTCATGTTTTGTCTAAAGAAGTAGAACTTATTTAGTTTTATGCACCATACTTTTGATGTATTTCCGACGTTGGACGTCGTTTTCATCAACCAAGACTTTTGTTTTGATGCCTTGAATATATTTATGGAATGACACTTTCACGTGTTTTTAGACAAAATGTTTGATACCAATGCAAAGAAAGCTAAGACTACACCGTCTAGTCAAACTTACTTGTGGCACTG
This sequence comes from Chenopodium album, assembly GCF_948465745.1. Lineage (NCBI taxonomy): Eukaryota > Viridiplantae > Streptophyta > Magnoliopsida > Caryophyllales > Amaranthaceae > Chenopodium > Chenopodium album. The sequence goes on from NC_137839.1 coordinate 45,169,232, forward strand.
TCGTCTTGTCCACATTAACATCAAAAGCATCAAGAAGCTTCTTCAAGAAGGTATTCTTGACTCATTTGATTTAGAATCCTTTGAGAATTGCGAAGGATGTTTATTAGGCAAGATGATAAAGCAACCATTCTCCAAGTTGGGAGAAAGGGCCGGTGACTTGTTGGGACTAATACACACCGATGTATGTGGGCCAATGAGTACACCCGCAAGGAGTGGTTATCGGTATTTCATAACTCTCACGGACGACTATAGTAGATATGGTTATGTCTATCTAATGTCGCACAAATCTGAATCGTTTGATAAATTCAAGGAATTTAAGAACGAAGTTGAAAACCAACTCGGCAAGAAAATCAAAGCGCTTCGATCGGATCGAGGTGGCGAATATTTAAGCCAAGAATTCGATGACCATCTGAAAGAACATGGAATACTTTCAAAGTTGACACCTCCGGGAACTCCTCAATGGAATGGAGTATCTGAAAGGAGGAATCGAACCCTGTTAGACATGGTCCGATCGACTATGGGTCTTAGTGAACTTCCAATCTCTTTCTGGGGTCATGCACTTTTAACTGTGGCACTTACACTGAATCGTGCTCCGTCAAAGGCAGTGGAAAAGACTCCATATGAATTATGGACAAATAAACCTCCAAGGTTGTCTTTTCTCAAGATTTGGGGATACGAAGCATATGTCAAGAAACTCATTTCTGACAAACTTCATCCGAAATCTGACAAGGTTTACTTTGTGGGTTATCCAAAAGAAACCAAAGGGTATTACTTCTACAACAAATCCGAGAACAAAGTGTTTGTTGCTTGTGATGGTGTCTTTTTGGTGAAGGAGCATCTCTCCAAAATGACAAGTGGGAGGAAAATCGAACTCGACGAAGTTCGAGAGGACGAGCAATAAGGACAAGTTGACAATCAAAGTGCTCACGAAGCATCTGTTGACATTGGTCAAAGTCAAAATATGTAAAGTCAAACCGACAATGCAAATTCTCAGTCCATCACCCTACGTAGGTCAACTCGGCCAAGATCTCAACCTGACAGATATCTCGGTGTTGTATTAACCGAATATCAGGACATCCTAGTAGTGGATGGAGATGATCCGGCAACCTACAAGCAAGCTATGACGAGCCCCGACTCTACAAAATGGCAAGAGGCCATGAAATCCGAAATGGACTCCATGTTTGAAAATCAAGTATGGGACTTGGTTGATTTACCCGTAGGTTACACACCTATCGGATGTAAATGGATTTTCAAGATGAAAACCGACAAAGATGGAAATGTATTCATTTACAAAGCAAGGCTGGTAGAAAAAGGTTACAGGCAAATTCACGACATTGATTATGATGAAACCTTTTCTCCAGTAGCTATGCTTAAGTCCGTTCAAATTCTTCTTGCGATTGCTGCATATTACAATTATGAAATATGGCAGATGGACGTCAAAACCGCCTTCCTCAATGATATTTTGGAAGAAACTGTGTACATGACACAACCTGAAGGTTTTGTCGACCAGAACAATCCTAAGAAGGTATGCAAGCTTAAGAAGTCCATTTATGGATTAAAGAAAGCAAGCAGAAGTTGGAATCTGCGATTTGATGAAGCCATCGGTAAGTTTGGTTTTATCAAGAATCCAGATGAGTCTTTTGTTTACAAGAAGGTCAGTGGGAGTGACATCGCCTTCCTAGTCTGATATGTCGATGACATTTTGCTCATTGGAAATAGCATTCCGTTGTTAGAGTTTGTAAAGGCTTGGCTCGGGAAATGTTTTTCAATGAAAGAGGAGAGGCTCAGTACATACTAGGCATCAAGATCTATAGGGATATATCAAAGAGGATGATAGGAATGAGTCAAAGTACTTACATCGATAAGGTACTAGCTTGATTCCAAATGGAAGGAGCCAAGAGAGGGCACCTACCCATGTCACATGGCATAACCTTAAGCAAGAAGCAGTGTCCAAAGACACCTGATGAGCGAGAAAGGATGAGTCGTATTCCATATGCTTCGCTTATTGGATCGATCATGTATGCCATGATATGTACTAGGCCGGATGTATCGTATGCCTTGAGTGCTACGAGCCGATACCAATCAGACCCAGGAGAGGCGCATTGGACTGCGACCAAGAATATTATGAAGTACTTGAAAAGGAACAAGGATAAATTCCTGGTCTATGGCGGTAAAGATGAATTGGTTGTTGAGGGATATACCGACGCAAGCTTCCAGACAGACAGAGACGACTCCAAGTCACAATCCGGATACATATTCTGTCTCAATGGAGGAGCGTTTAGTTGGAAGAGTGCAAAGCAAAGCACAAGCGCTGATTCTACAACTGCAGCCGAGTACTTAGCAGCGTCTGAGGCAGCCAAGGAGGCAGTTTGGATTCGCAAGTTCATTGATGAACTTCGTGTTGTACCCTCCATCAAGGGTCCAATAGACCTCCATTGTGACAAAATTGGAGCTATTGCTCAGGCTAGAGAGCCACGAGAATATTCAGAAGGTCAAACATGTCAAGAGGCGATTTCACATGATTCGAGAATGGAAGACAGAGGGTGAAATCAGAATTTGCAAAGTGGGAACGGATGACAATGTAGCCGATCCACTTACTAAACCCTTGTCTCAAGTGAAGCACAACAAACACATTGAGGCAATGGGAATCAAGCATGTCGCGAACTGGCATTGATTTCCATGTTATAGTGTTTTATTTAAATTTTGGACAATGTTAATGTAAAGCACTATGATAAACCATTCATTTTTGGAGTAATTAAAATTTTTCATGCAATCTAATTCACTCCGTCTCTATTTAATTGTGGTTTAGAATTAAATAATGAGTCCATTCGATTTTAATAAATATTCAAAATAGGGTATCAAGTCAATGACTTGGATAAAGAAACACCTATTAAGTGAACATTGAATATTTTAATCGAAAATTATCCCTAATCAAGGTCATATTTTTTGTGGACGATTAATGACCATTAGAGATTAGTGTGTAGTATGATTTATAGCACCGTTTCTTGTGCTATGAGGATATAAATCATTTGCACAGGTATTGGTTTAGAACCATACTGGATCGACCTATGAGAATACTTTAAGAGATTTAAAAATCGTCATAAGTATTTTTCTCATTATTACTATCGGAACTCTTTTCCTTGACCATGAGTAGTGGGAGGTCTCTTGTTTGAGTACTAGTCCGCTTTGGTATCCGCTAAACGTCTGCCGTAACTGGGGATTATAACGACAGATATTGGGCGGCTAGGTCCTCTTAGTAAGAGAAGCTACATTACAAGACTGGAAATGTCCCCCTACTAACAATAGGGAACATGTCTCGTTGTTTACAAGGCCTCTCAAAGAGCGAGACTGTGAAAATGCATGGCCGTGCTCAGATGGAATTTAGAAATCATCTGCTTATTGACAGTCAAACTCGGATTTCGAGAAATACTTCTGGACGTAACAGAGATGACGAGTAATCTTACTCTGTAGTTCATGAAGAGACATGAAGAGACATAGGAAAGAGGCTATACACTAAATGCACACTTGTCCGGAAGGACAAGTGGGAGATTGAAAGGAATGGTGTCCTTTGAAAAAGTGTATTATTCTGATAGCGGGTTCAAAATTATTAGAAAGCTAATATATTCAGTAAGGTCAAGTGATCGGAATGCCTAGGTGGAGGCCGCTTCCGATCAGTAATATTAATATAATTAATATTACAGCTTAATCTTGACTGAACCCTTCGGGTCACGCCCAAGCAAAATATACAAACCGACTCGACGAATTAATTCGGAAGAAATTAATTCATCGCCCGAGTGTTAAATATTTAGACGTCGGTAATTCGAGCTTGGAGCGTCGAAACCGATCGTCGGAAGTCGAGTAAAAAATAATAAAAAGACGAGACGCGCAAAATAATAATAAATTGACCATATTCCAAAAATACGCCTAGCATCGGAATGCCCCGAGCATCCGAATGCTAGGGGCAAAATTTTTCAAGCATAGGTGGCTAGCAAGCGCACCAAGCCGAGCCTAGCATGGCTGGCTAGGTGCGTGCTAGCGCACCGTGCTAGCAGCCACGCACAGCAGCAACTAGCAGCCGCGTGCACGTGGTGCGTTCAGCAGCTAGCTGCCGCAAGCTAGGCGTGCTAGCAGCGCACACACTAGCAGCCACGCACAGCAGCAAGCCCGCACCAAGTGCGTGGCTTGCGCGCACAGCAGAAGCCCGCATCTTGGTGCGGGGCTAGGCTCGTGGCTGGGCCATAGTGCCGGTCACTATGGGGAAGCTTGAGGAATATGGGAGCAAATGGGTAAGGACATGTGGCACAAGGAGAGTATTGAGTGGGGAGCAAGTATGGTCCCCTACTCTCCATGTGGTCCTCACCAACCTATTTCACATGGTAATGCCACTTGTAGATTTATTATTAGTTTGCAATTTTAATTTAATTTAGCTTTAAATTAATTTGTGGAATTTCATGATCCCACATTGATGGGATAGAAATTCCCACTCATACTTTCCTCTATAAATACCAACCTTGGGATTTGGAGTAAAGTGCTTGAGTGGGAGTTAGAAAGATCATTCCATATTTTGGGAAAAACTCTTAAACTCCATTAACACTTTGATTTTGGTCGGACCTTGCTAACTCCAAGGTAGCGGACCTAAAAAGTCGTGTTCGTCCTTTGTGGGTGGATACCGTTGGAGGCACGACATTTGTGGTGCTCAAGGCTTTCAAGTAAGAGCCCGTTTTGAGAGGGCGAAGCTCGCTTCAAGGGTATGATTCATTCTTCCTTTTCTTGTGCTTATTTATTTATGCTTTATGGTTTTATTAATTACGAGTGGTTCCTTGGGTCGGGGATGTTTCCGTGGTGAGTCGGACTCACCAAACCCCAACAGTTCGAAAATAAAAGTTCAGTTTTCATGTCTTTATTTTCGGGAGAAAGTTGGTACCCTCCACTCGTCTCCTGACAAACATGACAGAAATTTTTTGCTTTTGCATTTTCGTGTTTGTGCACACACTCACTCAATACACAATCACAAGTCATACACATGTCATGTCTTGTCAAGTCAAGCTTGGTCAAGTCAGTTGGTCAAGTCAATCATAGTCTATACGAGTCCCTTGGAAAATTCTATTTTGCAGGTTTCATCTACAGCCTATGTTCAGGGTTAAGCGAACCATGTACATCCCACGTTCGGGGATAAGAGAACCATCTACAACTCATGTTCGGGGACAAGCGAACCAATTATAACCCTGTTAGGAGGGTGATCCCATCGTAAGGGGTACTCTCCTTAAATGTCCATGACCCTTTAAATGCCTAGGACTTTACACTTGTTAGGGTGTATTAGGATTTGAAATCCTGACTGTTTAGGGGACCTTGAATTAGAAATGATTCTATCATACACGCTTTTGTGTAAGGAAATAGTAGGAGTCGCCAAAACCCATAAACCTCGTTCATGCCTTTCTCCAAAGTAGAGTTCAAGGGATATTTAGCATGAATCATAAGTTTACCCATGCCCAAATTGGTCTACATAAACCAGAAATGAGTTCGAGAGCGAGGGTACTAAGATAACGTTCCCTTTAGAGGGGAATCGCAATCCTAGCCCTAGTGCGGCCTCTACTAGCTCTTCCTTTGCACAATTTCATCACCAAACAATATATGCAACGTGATACCTAAAACTATGTTAGTTGATTTTATTTAAACACATCAATTCACGTAGGAATTACATCGTAAGGTCATTATTCTTATTTAATTAAATTCGTGAAAAGAACAAGAAAATAAACAATATTCGCCTTGGCTTAAGTGATCAACCAACAATTATTTTATTCAATTCTAATATTTATTTAACGAAAGATGCTGTATGGAATTGATTAATTAATTATTTTAAAGGTGATCAAACAACATTAATTAATTAATTAAGGTTCTTTTAAACAAGAAAATAAACGTGATTTAACTAAGTGCTCGGGAATTTACCACTTCTCTTTGCTAGATCTTCGTTTAGAACACTTATGGATTCCTTCTTGTTGGGGAACCTCCACCGTAGTAACAAGGTATCAAAGGGGTGAGTGTTTAGGACAAGAGGGTTAGGAAGCACAAGTTCATAAGTATTCTTTCAGCATTTTAGGTTATTTTCCGTGTGTTTAAACCTCAGATTAGGGTCTTATTTATAGGGAATGATTAGGTTTAGGGTTAAGAGCATTCTGCTGCAGCAGGTGTCACGCGCAATTGGATAAGTTGCGCGCGGAAGTCATGCGCAAGTGAATAAGTCGCGCGCGGATGATGCGCGCAGTTATTTGTCCTGCGCGTAGCTCTATGGTAAGATTCAATTTTCCAATATTTTGATATTCTGAATCTTTCGCGAGCGCATCTCCAGAAGTTGCGCGGAGTGCTTGATGAGTGACATTTATGTCACTCTTAGGGAGTAGTTTTAGAGTCATTTTCCCGTTTATTTTATCCTATTTTCCCTTTCTTTCTCTTGTTTTCTCTTTAATAAAGTTTCTTGTTTATTTGGTAGTGTTGGAGCGTTTTAGTTTATTTTCTTTATTTTATTAATTTTAGTTTATTTTTGTATTTTATTTTACTTTATTTGCTTGTATAGCTTTTATTTATTTTTATTTGTTTAGTGTTACTTCTCTTTTTCTATTTTATTTTATTTTATTCCTTTTTTATTTATTTTATTTTATTTGTCTCGGTTTCACACTTTTATCCTCGGGTTTGTTTGTGTGTAGGCTTGAGTTCAAGGTCAAAGTCAAACACCACCAATTTCACCCCTGAACCAACATCAACCCAAGCTGCTGCCTCCTATCCTTCACCCCATCTCTTCATTAACCTCCAGCACACCAACCTTTCCCCTGATGCCTCCCTCAACCAACACCAACAGCAACACAACCTGACCACACCACAACATCCCCTGCTTCACCCCGCAGCAGCACCAACACAAACAAACCGCACCTAGCAGCGCAACCAACACAACAGCAGCTCCCTCGACCAGCCACACAACCACACACACCAACACCACCACACACAACAGCAGCTACCCCCTGCTCTCACCACCTCACACGACCACAACCAACAGCCACCAGTCGCCAATCCACAACCAATCCGCAATTGCCCAAACCGCCCACAATCAACCACCAATTACCACCAGCCGCGCCACCGTTCTCAACCACCAACAACAACAACAGCAACGAACACAACATCAACAATGACCACGCTGCCCCTGCTTCACCCCGAATTCACCATCCACCTCAATACACCTCTCTGCGCACCAACAGCAACACAATCACCCTGCAACACCACCGCGCAACAGAGCAGCCACCACCAGCATCAATTACAACAAAAATCAGAACAAATTGAAAATCAATCAAGTTCGAGCAAACCCATTGAGATGTTCGGCCGAACTTCGAGTCAGAGACTTTGTGGGTTTTGTTAATCGAAGAGGAGTGGTCGAACATACCCATGGTTCGACCGAACCAACCCCGTAGTTTGGCCGCACCAACCCATGGTTCGACCGAAACGCTTCACGAGCCTCACACATGATTTTTAATGAGGATCGAACGATTGAAGCTTGGTGATGGCCGTTGATCTTTGATTTGTGATGAAGATGTGCGGTGATGATGGTGTGTAGTGGTGATGAAGTTCAAGCAGCGAAGAAATGTCGAAGAAGAAGAATGGAAATAGCTGATGGTTTGGTGGGGAACGGCTTCCATTACCATTGTGTTATCCTATTGAGACTAGTCCCTTGTTTATAATTTTCTTTTATTTGTTGGTTTTTTATTTGTGTTGCTTTATTTGAGAAAAAAATGGCTTATATTTCTATTCCTCAATTTGATAATGAACCGTTTTGGGTGTATTTCAATAGACTTGAGGATTTCCTAGATGGTGTTAAAGGTTTAACCAAGGGTGATTATTGTGAAATCATCAATTTGGGATTAAATGAGAATTTTAGAGGAGTAGTTGATAACATGTTAAATGGTAAATTTCAAGACATGTCTTTGGATGAAGCTTGGGATTTCTATTCATGGTTAGCTAGGGATAATTATGATTGGGAGAGGGCCAATCATGAGACATATGTTCGGGATTCTCATGCTTTTAATGTTGATGCTAATTGTCATGATTTGTCTAATATGAATTCCCATGATGTGCTTGATTCTCCCCATAGTGACCATGTAATGCATGATTTCAACTCCCCTCCCTCTATAGCTCAATGTAATGAGGTACATTCTAATGATGATGAAGTGCATGTTCTTTCTCATTTTGCATCCGATTTTTGCATGAATTCTAAAGGTGTGCCCCATAGTCCCCTAGATGATTCCAATGAGAAAGATTTTGACTTGTCTATCCATGATGATTTGGACTCATTTGAGATTATGGCCCAAATATTTCTTGAGTTTCAAACGGTAGCCCATAACCTTATGAGTGAGTTCATTGATAAAGCTTCATTAGAAAGATATGAGTTTGAGATAAATTCGCCCCCATTCACTCTTGATTTTGAGATAGTAGAAGGAAAGGTTGTTTATTGTGGTGAAAAGGAGGATAAGGTTGATTACCTTGGAGTTTTTGAGCTTGAGGGAGATGTAGAACATGAGGGTTCTTCATTTGAGGATTCCATGATTGATTTTCATTCCCTCATTAGTGATGTGAGATCTTGTGATGAGGGATTAGCTACCCCTTTTTGCCTTTCTCATACACATTTTTCCCAAAGGTTTAACCATATCTCCTACTATCCTATGTTCCTCCCTTCTTTTCTCAAAGAACCTCTTAGGGATCCTCTTCCTTTTCATGCTTCCGAAGCCCCAAAATCTTTCATTGTTGATGAGGAAAAGAGTTATAATGCCAACCAAAAATATTTTTGTGAGGATTTTTCTTTTTCTTCTTCTACTTTTTCTTCTTATTTTCTTGTTTTTTCTTTTGATTCTTTTATTTTTTCTTTTCTCCCTTCTCTCAAGCATAAAGTCTCCTTGTACTTTATGTTTGCTTGTCATATGAGCATCGCGTATGCTCTATTTCTTGATATGTTTGCCGGTGCATATGACAAGCTATTGCGTTTTTTGTCGGGTTATTTACTAGATTGGTCATGCTTGGACGTTAAGCAAGCCTTTGCGGGAAGTAACCCGTGTTTTTTTGCTTTCTTTTTCTTTCTTTTGTGTTTCTCATTTTTGTTTACTCTCTTGTCTATGTGTATAGGTACTCGATGCATATACTCATGTGCAAGGATTTTGGATTGAGATCCTTGAGAAGAAGCACACCAATGATTGCTTGCATTTGGAAAAGCAACAAAGACGAGAAATTAGATGAAATTGTGGACAATGTGCTTAATTGCGGGTTTCAACACCCACCTCACATTTGGTTTACTCTTTCCTTCTTCCCTCATCTTGGATTTGCTTTCTTAATTGCATTTGGATTGAATGATTATGAATTGTTGTGTGAATGAGTTTTCTTCCTTCCCCTCCCACCCCCCCTTTGTGCCTTTATTTTGAGCATTGAGGACAATGCTCCATTCTAGCTTGGGGGAGTAGCTATTCGCTAGCTTGGGGGGGTTATCTATATCTCTTGGTGGTTTCTTAATCCTTAGTCTCATGATTGCTTGATTTATTTCTCTCATACTTGCCAAAGTCTATTATTGAGATTGGTTTTCTATATTTGGATGGCCATGAGCGCCTTATTGAGTTGACTTTTGGTATATGTAGTTTTTATTGATCATGCTTTCATATTGCACTATTGTATATGCATTCTTGAGTATTGTTGGTTTTGTGAATATTTGTGTGTATAGTGTCTTTCCATGGCATTCAAGGCAAGTTTCAAAATGTTTTGTTTTAAACTTGGACATAATTGGGCTTTAACACCTAGAATACCCTCTTTGCTAGTTGTTAGAGGTTTTCGTGCACTTGAATGTCGAGGTTGGTTCACACATATAACATTGCCAATGTAGTAGAACTTAAGGGCTATGAGACCTTAGCTCACTTGGTTTGTGGTAAGATGGTTGTCGCTCTCTAGCTAGTTGAAGCTTTAAAGGTGATTTTTGCTACTCCACTACCGTCATTTTTGTGAGGATGTGTCTATTTTGTTCTAGCCTTCTACATTTCTTGCATGTGTGGCGTTTGGATCCTTGGCATTGCTAGCTTATATCGAGAATTTGGCTTAATCTACCCAAGGTCGAGACCGAACCAACCTAGGGGAAGACAAAGGCAATTAGGATTTTTGTTTTGTTTTATTATTTTCTATTCTTTTATTTTTCTTTTGCATTTGCTCATTTAGTAACACAATTTGAGCCATTTTCCCTTCTTTGGCATAACCACATTACAAACCAATAGACCTTTGCTTTATTTTCACCTTTATTAGTTTTTGTGAAGCATCCTTGGGACTTGATTTGTATTTTTGGTTAATGAAAGTGAGAAAAAGAATGAAAAAGAAGTGAAAAAAAACTCAAATTTTGGTACTTGTGTTTATATTTGTTACGTTGAATGGTTTGAGTAAATGAGAAGAAAATAAAGGAAATGAAATAAAAAGCCGCTCAAAGTTAAAAGAGGCAAGAGCAAAGAATAAAAAGAAATGAAAAAAAAAGAGAGAAGAAAATATTGAGAAAATACAAAAATATTTGTTGTTTGGTTGAAAAAGAATAAGCTTGGGGGAGGAGTTGCTAGAATTTTTGATTTGAAAGTTGGTAGTTTATTGAAATTGAATTGAGGAATGATCAACCTTGCTTCACTTCTAAGTTTACCACCAATTTCAAAATTTATTTCCATACCCTTTACCCTAGCCTAAAAGTTTCAACCCTTTTAAGACCTTTTGACCTTAGTAAGGTTTAGTTACTACCGATGGAGGGTAATCAAGCCAAGCCTATTGAGCGAGCTATCAATGCCAAGATGACGGGTAGCCTAAATGTTTTTCATTGATTATTTCTTCCGATTCCTTCGAGGAATCTCGAGATATCACCTTAAAAGTGGATGCAAAACTAGTGAGGATGCGAAAGTTTGGTCGGAGATAAGGATGAGTGACATTTATGTCACTCTTAGGGAGTAGTTTTAGAGTCATTTTCCCGTTTATTTTATCCTATTTTCCCTTTCTTTCTCTTGTTTTCTCTTTAATAAAGTTTCTTGTTTATTTGGTAGTGTTGGAGCGTTTTAGTTTATTTTCTTTATTTTATTAATTTTAGTTTATTTTTGTATTTTATTTTACTTTATTTGCTTGTATAGCTTTTATTTATTTTTATTAGTTTAGTGTTACTTCTCTTTTTCTATTTTATTTTATTTAATTCCTTTTTTATTTATTTTATTTTATTTGTCTCGGTTTCACACTTTTATCCTCGGGTTTGTTTGTGTGTAGGCTTGAGTTCAAGGTCCAAGTCAAACACCACCAATTTCACCCCTGAACCAACATCAACCCAAGCTGCTGCCTCCTATCCTTCACCCCATCTCTTCATTAACCTCCAGCACACCAACCTTTCCCCTGATGCCTCCCTCAACCAACACCAACAGCAACACAACCTGACCACACCACAACATCCCCTGCTTCACCCCGCAGCAGCACCAACACAAACAAACCGCACCTAGCAGCCACCTAGCAGCGCAACCAACACAACAACAGCTCCCTCGACCAGCCACACAACCACACACACCAACACCACCACACACAACAGCAGCTACCCCCTGCTCTCACCACCTCACACGACCACAACCAACAGCCACCAGTCGCCAATCCACAACCAATCCGCAATTGCCCAAACCGCCCACAATCAACCACCAATTACCACCAGCCACGCCACCGTTCTCAACCACCAACAACAACAACAACAACGAACACAACATCAACAATGACCACGCTGCCCCTGCTTCACCCCGAATTCACCAGCCACCTCAATACACCTCTCTGCGCACCAACATCAACACAATCACCCTGCAACACCACCGCGCAACAGAGCAGCCACCACCAGCATCAATTACAGCAAAAATCAGAACAAATTGAAAATCAATCAAGTTCGAGCAAACCCATTGAGATGTTCGGCCGAACTTCGAGTCAGAGACTTTGTGGGTTTTGTTAATCGAAGAGGAGTGGTCGAACATACCCATGGTTCGACCGAACCAACCCCGTAGTTCGGCCGCACCAACCCATGGTTCGACCGAAACGCTTCACGAGCCTCACACATGATTTTTAATGAGGATCGAACGATTGAAGCTTGGTGATGGCCGTTGATCTTTGATTTGTGATGACGATGTTCGGTGATGATGGTGTGTAGTGGTGATGAAGTTCAAGCAGCGAAGAAATGTCGAAGAAGAAGAATGGAAATAGCTGATGGTTTGGTGGGGATTTGTGGGTTGATTCGGTTTTATTTTCTTTTTCTTTTAATTTTAATTTCTTTATTTTATTTTCTCTTTTTCTTATTTTCTTTCTTTTATTTTTTTTTATTTATTCTTATTTTAGTTTTCTATTTTTACTTTTCCTTTTAATTTATTTTTTTTTATTTTCTTTTTCTATTTTTTTCCTAGTTTTATTAAGTTAGTATAAATACCCATTTTTTTTGGGGGGGGGGGAGAGAGGGAATAACTATCTATTCTTCTCTCTAATTAGTTTTAGGTTAGGTTAGGTTAGGGTTAGTTTTCATTGGTAGAGAGAGAAAGTGAGGTTTTCTTCATTAATGAACTTGGATTTTGAAAAAGGAGCTTGTTCAATCCTTTGTAGACCTTCATCTTCAATTAATGAGCAATTTCTTACTCTGTTTCTTTACCTTTGTTCTTGATTTTGTTTATTTGCTTTTATTTTTCTATTTTGCTTATTAATCATGTTGATGCTTATTGATTTGATGATTGATATTGTTTTCAACATGATTTGTGAGTAGTCATGTAGCCAAGGGTGTGGGGATGGTGTAGTTGCTAATTGTTCATGCTTTTAATGTTGGGGTTATGTTAATGGTGATTAAAGTCTTTGCATGCTTGATATTTTTTGGTCTTTCTTGCAAGTGCACATTGTTAGTTGATCAAAGATGAGTCTTTACTAACAAGTAACGGAAGTTGACTTAGTTGAGATTCATTACTATCGATTGTTATTTAATAGTACCTCCTAGTATATGGTTCTAATGTGGAAACATAGAGGCTATGTTAGGAGAAGCCAATTGACCCCGGAAGGCGGCTAGATTGGACCCTTTACTTCGATATTCATGCATGTTTAGTTTACCATTGATATGCTACTTTGTTATTGTATGGTCAAGCGTCGACTTCACCTACCCATTTCCCTTGGTGCCTTAATGTTTTATTTCGTGTTTTAGCATTTTTAGACTTTAGTTTATTTATCTCCTATTCCGGACTAGCTTAATTGTCGATAACATTTGGTGGTGTTTAATCGTTCTCTGTGGTTCGACCCCTATGCTTGCCTTATACTCGTATTAGGTTTGTTTAGGTTGTATAAATTGTATTTGATCTAGGGATAGACAATTGACGACGCGTTTATTCCCTTGTCAGTGCTGCGCGCAACGGAATAAGTTACGCGCGATAGTTAAGCGCGACTTTGTGAGATGCGCGCGACATTTTCTCTGGCAACTTAAATTTTAACCTAGACGCTCCTATATTTGTCATTATTGGGTTTTAAGCACGGGTTTAAGCCTAATTATGACCGGGTTTAGTTAATTGGACCTTGTATTGGTCTTGTTCTTTTATTCGGGCTAGTCTTTTGTGTTTTGTGGCTTAACTAGTTATCCATAAGTATTCTTCACTTTGATCAAACGCGAAGATGGCTTTATTTATTGTCATTGTATTTCCTGTCGGGACAGGAGGCCAAAAGTAGATGTCTACAGTTAGCCCCCACTTTGTTCGAGTCTAGGATAGATGATGATCAAAGTAGTCAAGGAATAATTCGAGACTCATTCTACAAAGTTCTCTAAAGTTAGAGAATCTTTCAGTAACGTTTAAGGATGTTGAAACAGTCCTCGGTTTGCTAAGTGTTTAAAGCAAGTAGCTATTAAGGCTAGAGAAGGTTTTCCCTAGTCTTAACGCGCTAAAGAATCTAGATTGATCCTTTGCAATTGTAGAATACTTTTACAAGTAAATGTATTCTGGGTGATGTCAAGTCATGAGAAGAGATCGGTTTTAAAAAGAATAAAAGGGGAGGATTTCCTCTCAATCATGTCATCGTTTGTCTAAAGTCCCTCGATATGTCATTGGAACTTTAGCCTGACTTTAAAAAGTAAAAAGAATAAAAAGGGGTTTTTGATATTCGAACCGAAAAGGGTCCGGCATTTGAGCTGGGTCCGATATTCGAACCGGATCTCCAAAAGATAGAAATACATGTCTCAGGACTGGAGGCATATACCCAAATCCAGTGAGAGAGAAGAAAGTTAGCAACTCTCTCAGCAGTTTTATCCACAAGATGAGTACACGTGTCTCAAGATTGGGGGCACGTGACTACATGGGTGCGACACTATCTTGTCACTCTTTATACAGGGGGTGGACGGACACCCTAACTGTCCGGCAAGTTAGTAAGCTCACTAACTACCGTATTTGCTTCAATTTAAGAAGTGCCTGTTCTTGAAGGTTCGGCGCGCCTGTCGACTCGTGAGCTAACGCCTACAGTAAATAGTCTACCTTTTTGTTCCGAGAGGTAGATCTTGCAAAGCTTGGGCTGAGGTGAAATTTTACGCAACACCTACGCCGTACAATTTTACGCTGTACGCTACGCCATTTGCATTTTTACGCTGCATGAAAACGCCTTCCTTTTTCTTCGGACGTGAAAAAGAAGAAAACCTGGACACTTATAACGTCAGTACAGTAAAATGACAAACTTGTCTATGGGTGCTTTTACGTAAAGCACTACCACGGAATGTCTTAAGGAACGCTCACGAAAAACGTTCAAAACGTATGCTTGGGGAAGGCACAAAGCACGGTGTGCATGCAAAATGATGCAAAAAACTAGCAAAGAAGAAAATATACTACAAATGCAAAGCAATTCAAAGTACTTTGATAATTTGCGCGCCATTACGTCTAATAACGAGCAAAAACCGTTGAAAAAATGATCAAACGGATCAAAATCCAGATACCGGTCATTTTAGTGACCAGTATTCCCGCGCAACTCAGTGGGTCGCGCTGGCCAGGCGCGCACATCGTTCTGAGTTGCGTTTTTCATTTCGCTCTCCCTCTCCTTCCTTCCTCCATTTTCGACTCTTTTTCACTCTAAAGAGCTCCGTTTTTTGCGATTTCCAAAGCTAAAGGAAGAAAATCTCGCTCTTAATTCACATTTGCCATAATCCAATGTAAGTTTTTTGCTTGAATTCGTTCATTCTTGGCTGGCATTTGTGCGTTTTTCGAATCGTAAAACCCCAAATTTTGAATTTGGGGATTTTAAATTCGGTCCATTATTCTTGAAATTGTTTGTTCTATGTCGTTATGCTATGTTTAAGGAGTGTTTTGCAACAAATTTCATGAAAAATGGTTAAGTATTGAACCTTGTATGAGCATTTCTTTGTTTAAGTTTTTTCTTGCTCTTTTTGCTCGAATTTTGCTTGAATTTGTTGCTTTTCTTGCTCATTTTGGTTATACTTGTTTATTATGAAGTAGATTGTAGTATTAGAACTAGTATTACTTTCATAATTCACATTTTGCAAATTTTGAAATTGAAAAAATGGCGCGAAGTGTATACTTAGCTTGTTTTTGCCATATTCGAACTTCAAGATTGTTTAGTAGACGATAATTGTGTTGGTGTTACTATTATTCGTCTTAGAATAGTTGATTCTTTGAGATTTTGAAACATAATCCCTTGAATGCTTAGTTAAAACTGGTATAGGATGATTTTTGTGGGTGTTAAAAGCCCCCATTTACTGAGTTTAACTGTAGGTATCGTAGCCCCCAAGTATGGGTGGCATTCGATTTTTGTGTTTTGTCCTATCGGCAGCCGTTATGCTACAGAAATGGATCTAGAACACGATCATTAGTTTAGGAAAAAAATAACTAATACAGAAATCTCGTCTATCATAGCATGGATTCGCCTCCATTTGTCGACGCTGAGGAGATTCTAGGCGGTCCTGACGAGGTAGTTCGCCCTCGAAAGAGGGTGACCTGGCCTTGTGAGGAGGTTCGAGAGCGACGCGCCGCTGCTGATCGACGTCGCCAGGAGGATGTGATTTGGGAGGCTCCTCCCGACTGGGACCCTAGGGTTCGTAAGTGGGATCCTGACCATTACGTCTCGATTCGAGGGTGGCGCGGCATCGTGAGTTTCTTACGCCTTCCTTCTTTTTTTTACTTTCCCTCTTTTATTTTAATAACCGTTTTTTTTTTTATTATTTTGGCTCTCTCTCTTCTCTTTCTTTTTTTTTGAGTGAGTCTAGCATGCGTCTATACGGCTCTGGAGACCTGCGGACTCGTTTTGAGAGCTTACCCGACGAGGTAAAGGAGATTGTGGAGCTTTCAGGGATCGGTCGCTCACTGGCGGCTCTTCGAGATTTGTCGAGTCAGTCCGCTTCGTCAGCTTTCCTCCGCGGTTTGCTGGAGTTTTGGTGGGATTCCACAAAAACTTTTCATTTTCCATGGAGAGAGATGACAATCACCCCTTACGACTTCTCTATGATTAGGGGTTTTCCTTTTGTAGGTGAGCCTATAGTTATAGAGGTCGTAACAGGGCAGGACTTGAGACTGAGGGATCTCGTGGGGGATCGTCTGGCGGCGATCTCGTGTCCGTACTCGATTCTTGCTAACGAGTTGTCGGCTGACGAGGTTGACCGGTAGTGTACACCTAAGCAGCTGGCTCGGATATACATTGCCCACATTCTTTCCGTCACTCTCTTGAGTGATCGGGGAGAGCGTTTCCCTATCGGGTTACTTACTTGCCTCATAGACTTGAGGCAGGTAAGTAACCTGAACTGGGCGGAGGTGTCGTATGCCCGTTTGCTTAGAGCTATGGGCAAGGAGACCCGGGTAGTGGATTCTGCGGCAGCTACTGAGGTGCCTCGGATCTCCCTTACATGGCATGGTCGTATCCTTGAGGTACGTACTTTAAACTTTCTTTTAACTTTGTATTATTTATTTTTCTCTTTTTAAGCCGTTTCTCCTTTCTTTAGGCTTGGGGATACTCATACCTGCGTTTCCTAGCCCCCAGGGTTCTCGGGGCTGCTTGCTTTCCTATCGGCCATCGACTGGCTACGATTAGGAAAAGGCGAGCTACTTCAGCCGGCGACTTTTGCTAGAGGATTCTTTCGGCGATCCGTGCGTCGGTGAGTATTTTGGCAACACATGTGTATCTTTCTTAATTATTTTGTTTTGATGATTTCCATGTGATTGCGTTAGATCAATCTCCGTCCTTGGAGTTTGATCGTCGGTGTCCCTGAGGATATCCGGTCTTGCATGGTTCGTTGCCGGTTCTGAGCTCTCTACTCGGGACTCCCGATGCTCCAGAGGACGGACGCTTGGTTTTTAGGCGAGCGCTTTCTCTGGAAGCATTCGTTAGAGGAGCCTGTGGTTCCTGTGGATCCCCTGATCCGGATGCTACGTCCGGATTTGCTGTCGACCGAGGATCGAGCTCAGGCGATCCTTGGTTATCCAGCGGATCAGCTGGTGCTGCCGGATGCTCCTTATCCGACTTTCATTGCATCCAGGCTGACTTCTTTCCCAGCTTTTGTTCCGGTTAGTATCTCAATTCTTTTTTTTCTCTCTTTTTTTTTATTTTTTATTTTTTTTTATTTTTTTTGGCGTTTCTATTTATTTTTCGGAACTTTGACCCCCTTTTTTTTATTATTTATTATTTTTAGCAGGTCAAGCTAGGCGGTTGGGTGCCTCCTACGGCGGAGATCACATATACCTACGCTGTCGGGTCGGTAGTTTGTGAGATCCTTCCAGCAGCGGAGGATGATTAGGGGATACCGTTCATTCCCGAGACGGTTGAGTCGGTATGTCTTTTTTTTGTACATGAACTTAAAATATTTCTATTTTTTTGCTTCATATACATTTATTTATTAACTGTCCTTGTATTCTTGGAACAGGTTCTGCGGAAGACCGTGAACGGCATGGTGAGGACTATACGTGCTTTTCGAGCTGCTTATCGGAGAGCCCTCGTGACTTTGTCATGCCGTGATCATCGGATGATTTCGGTAAGTTTCATTTCTTTTTCTTTTTCGACGAAGTTATTACATTTCATGTATTTATCTTTGTTTTGGGATTTTGCAGGATGTACAACAACCGTCTAGCAGTCGCAGAGCACCCTGATCCTTTTGTACACATTTTGTTATATTTTTAGGAAACAAATGTACATATTATTTTGTTTTGTTGTACATATGACACTTTTTTTTTATATGTGTCCTTTATATTATTATTATTTTTTGTTTCCATGTGTACATATATATAAAAAAAGCAAAAAAATTTCCGTGGGAGGGAAAGGGTTCTCGACTTACCCCCCTCGAAAAATAACAAAAGAAAAGAAAAAAAGGAAAAAAGTGACTAAAAAGGAAATAAGTAAAATAGAAAAAAGAAAATAGGGGAGAAAAAAGAAAGAAGGAAAAGGCAAGCGTATGATTAGTCTTAAGATTTCGTCAATATTCCGTCATTATGTAAGCTAAAATAAGGAAATAAGCCTAAACCACATGTCGCGACAGAGAAGATGCGCGCAACAAGATGAGTTGCGCGCGGCTGTCGCTCACATGTGATTAAGTTGCGCGCGGATGTCGCACGCAACTCATGAGTTGCGCGCGCCATCTGTTTGTGAACTTTCCTTTGGATGAAAGCTCTAAGGTTTATGAAAATACTGTGATGGAAACTACTCCTCCATCATCCGTGACAATTGAGGATATAGTAAAGCCTTAGAGTGTTACACAATTTCTATCTCTTTTTTTTTTTTTGTGAATAAAGTGTAATCACTACTATGCCCCTTTTCTTTATTTATGATCTAGTTCAACAATGTATCCTTTTTTGAATATGAATGAAATAAAAATGAGCTTTATGTTTTGATATTTTGATATGACCGAATCATATAGATTGCCTACATTTTCATATCACGAAATCAGGTCATTGCGTAGTTCTAATTCTTTTATTATGTATATTTTTTTTTATTTTTTTTCTTTAGCTCCTTAAGTAGAAATTAAATGAAAAAATTAATCAATCTTTGTTTAAAAGAATTAAATCAAAGTTTAATTTTTATATTTTCCGAGTACATGTTTATATTCACGAAACGCCCTCCTTTTATCGTAAGTAGAAGTTGCAACTTCGTTCAAACAAAAAAAGTCCGGGTTCGCAGTTTACAATCAGGTGGCGCGCGCAACATCTAAGGTTGCGGGAACCTGTCGCGCGAAACTACATGAGTTGCGCGTGACATCCGCGCGCAACTATTCCAGTTGCGCGCGACACCTGTACTACGAGTGTTTCGAAAAAAAATATTTTATTTCTGTTCTATTACCCCCCAAGTGTGAAGATTTTTTTCGTGAAGTTCGATAAAAAATCTGAACACTTAGAACGGTTTATTATTTCTAAATTACCCCCCAAGTGTATGTATTTTATCATGTCATTCGGTAAAATACATAACACTTAGAATCTTTCAATTGAATGCTAATTAAAGTTAGTTGTATGAATGAACAAGTTAATCCTGATTTCATATGTAATATTTCTTAAGTCGATCAATGTTTATTAATTGGCGAATTTCATCTCCTCCAGTTTCCATTTATCTGATGGCTCCTCCTGATATGATTTTAATTACGCGGTAGGGACCTATCCAATTAGGTTTGAATTTCCCTCTTGGATCGGTAGGAGGACCCCTAACCTCTTTTAGTACAAAGTCACCTTCTTTTATATTTCTGGGTTTTACTCTTTTATTGAAATGACGCGCAATGTGCCTTTGGTAGACTTGTACATGATGCAAAGCTCTTAATCGTCGTTCATCGAGCAATAAAAGCTCCTCATACCTCGCTTTTACCCATTCAGCTTCCGCTAGCTTACTTTCGAGTACGATGCGTAGGGATGGTATTTCTAGTTCGACTGGTTGAACTACGTCCATTGCAAAAACTAATGAGTATGGAGTTACTCCTATTGATGTTCGTATAGACGTTCTATAACCCCACAGTGCGAAGTGTAGTGTATTCGGCCAGTCTTTATAATTTTCTGCCATTTTCTTAATGATGACTGATATATATTTTTATTTGCCGATTCTACAGCTCCATTCATTTGAGGTCTGTATGGGGATGAGTGATAATGTTTTACTTTGTAACGAGTTAAGAGGGTCTTGACTTCAGCTTTGAATTGAGATCCCTAATCACTAATTGGTTCATGTGGAACTCCATATCTACAAAATATGTTTCGTTCGAAAAACGTTGCGACATGTTTATAAGTGATATTCACGTAAGAAGCAGCCTCAATCCACTTGGTGAAGTAATCGATGGCTACCAATACGTACTCGTGCCCTCCTGCTCCTGTTAGAGAGACTTTTCCAATTAGGTCGATTCCCCAAGTTGAAAAGGGCCAAGGGGAAGTGAGATTATATAGTTCGGATGGTGGAAGGTGTTGTAAATTAGCAAACATTTGGCACTCTGAACATTTTTTGACATATTGTATGCAATCATGTTCCATAGTGGAGTCGCCACTGTAATGAGGGGGATCCCATCGTAAGGGGTACTCTCCTTAAATTCCCATGGCCCTTTAAAAGCCTAGAACTTTACACTTGTTAGGGTGTATTAGGATTTGAATTCCCGACTGTTTGGGGGACCTTGAATTAGAAATGATTCTATCATACACGCTTTTTTTTAAGAAACAAGTAGGAGTCGCCAATGAGTTTTAGGAAAACCCATAAATCTCGTTCATGCCTTTTTCCCAAGTAGAGTTCAAGGAATATTTAGCATGAATCATAAGTTTACCCATGCCCAAATTGGTCTACATAAACCAGAAATGAGTTCGGGAGCGAGGGTACTAAGATAACGTTCCCTTTAGAGGGGAATCGCGATCCTAGCCCTAGTGCGGCCTCTACTAGCTCTTCCTTTGCACAATTTCATCACCAAACAATATATGCAACGTGATACCTAAAACTATGTTAGTTGATTTTATTTACACACATCAATTCACGTAGGAATTACATCGTAAGGTCATTATTCTTATTTAATTAAATTCGTGAAAAGAACAAGAAAATAAACAATATTCGCCTTGGCTTAAGTGATCAACCAACAATTATTTTATTCAATTCTAATCTTTATTTAACGAAAGAAGCTATATGGAATTGATTAATTAATTATTTTAAAGGTGATCAAACAACACTAATTAATTAATTAAGGTTCTTTTAAACAAGAAAATAAACGTGATTTAACTAAGTGCTCGGGAATTTACCACTTCTCTTTGCTAGATCTTCGTTTAGAACACTTATGGATTCCTTCTTGTTGGGGAACCTCCACCGTAGTAACAAGGTATCAAAGGGGTGAGTGTTTAGGACAAGAGGGTTAGGAAGCACAAGTTCATAAGTATTCTTTCAGCATTTTAGGTTATTTTCCGTGTGTTTAAGCCTCGGATTAGGGTCTTATTTATAGGGAATGATTAGGTTTAGGGTTCAGAGCATTCTGCCGCAGCAGGTGTCACGCGCAACTGGATAAGTTGCGCGCGGCAATCACACGCAAGTGAATAAGTCGCTTGCAGATGATGCGCAGTTATTTGCCTTGCACTTAACTCTATGGTAAGATTCGATTTTCCAATATTTTGATATTCTGAATCTTTCGCGAGCACATCTCCAGAAGTTGCGCGGAGTGCTGCGCGCAGCGAAATAAGTTGCGCGCGACAGCTGAGCGCGACTTTGTGAGATGCGCGCGACATTTTCTGCGGCAGCTTAAATTTTAACCTAGACGCTCCTAAATCCGTCATTATTGGGTTTTAAATACGGGATTAAGCCTAATTATGATCGGTTTTAGTTAATTGGACCTTGTATTGGTCTTGTTCTTTTATTCGGGCTAGTCTTTTGTGTTTTGTGGCTTAACTAGTTATCCATAAGTATTCTTCACTTTGATCCAACACGAAGATGTTTTTATTTATCGTCATTGCATTTCCTGTCGGGACAGGAGGCCAAAAGAAGATGTCTACAAGCCCACTTTCGGGGACAATCGAACCAACTACATCCCACGTCCAGGGACAAGCGGACCATCAACAGCTCACGTTCGGAGACAAGCGAACCATTTACAGCCCACGTTCAGGGACAATCAAACCACCATCATTTCATGGTGCAAGGTTCCTGATACACAGAAACTTGAAATCTTATTAGACAAGTTTTTCCTTAAACATGGAAAATTGTCGGTCGTTGTCATCTCTCAAACTGAAGAAGTCAGAGATTACATCATATGTCGACTTTCCTCAAGCTTGGAAAGTATCTCAACCAGTGGGTTTCTTCAAGCATAGAAAACCGCCAAAATCATCTATTAACTTTCCTCAAGCATGGAAAGTATTATCGATTGGTTTCTTCAAGCATAGAAAACCATCAATTCATATGTCGACTTTCCTCAAGCATGGAAAGTACCATTTGGTAGATTTTTTCAAGCATAGAAAGCTACCAAACGCATCAGTCAACTTTCCACAGGCATGAAAAATATCTCAACAAAACATCATCTGGTGGATTTCTTCAAGCATAGGAAGCTACCAAACTCATTTGTCACCGATACACTGGGTCAATAAGAAATCTATCCCTTTACTCTTTTATCTGCGGAGCTAACATTTTTCTGCAGGTAACGACGTATACATAGTGATATAGGATCGCAGAATGTCTTAAATCATTCTCCGTCCCTATCGACTACTTTGACTATCGTTTTCGAAATTGACGTTTCTACAAACTAAGTCAAAGTGGGGGCTTCTGTAGACACCTAAAAATGTCTCCCCAAAACATAACCCTATGATGAACAACCTTTCACTACCATTATTGGTCAGGTTGAGTATTTATTCTTTGGATTGCTTATATCCATGTTTCCATTCAATACATTTCATAAACCAATCCATTTCCTAGCTCATTTCCCTACACCATAACTTGTTTTCCACTTTTCGTGTCTACATAGCAAAACTAAGAGAAACTGATTTTGTTGCCTTATAATTTTGTCCAAATTTTAATTTGTTAGATAGGAATTTCAATAAGCTTTCCAAAAATATATTATAATCCTAATTCCGATTTAAAACGAAGAAGATATGAGCCAAACACTAAACTCGACCCAAAACCGACACCCTTATACTAAAGCGGCCATATCATAAAATCTACATATGATTTTGACTTGATTCCAATTATTTGTAAATTATACATGATAAGATTTCTAATGATATATTATATGCCTTATTTCAAGTTACGGATCAAACGTTATGATAATTTTAAAAACGTGTTAAAAACTGGAATTACTGGGTATAAGCAAAATTGTCGTGTCACGACACCTGATGACGTGGTGACACGGTATTCTTCACATGTCATGGTTCTTTCCCGTGTTTTTTCCGCGTTCCTTTTCTCAGGCGCTTATGAACTTGGACGCAAAAAATGTTCCGCGTCACTCCATATTTTGTCATGTCACGGTGCAGCCGTGTCACTCCATATTTTTCCGTGTCACGGTGTATATGGAGTGACACGATAATTTCTCGGCTTTTCTCTGCGTAAAACCTAAAATGATTTTTATCATTTTAAGGCTGCTAATTCCCCGCGTCACACAGTTTTTCCCCGTGTCACAGCATAGTTTGCCGTGTCGCGACATGCTTTCCCGTGTTGCAGCATGATTTGCAGTGTCGCGGCAGTGTTATTTAGGTTTTTTATTTATTTATATTTTTTTAGGGTTCCGTGTGTTCCCTCAACTCATTTTCCTTATAAATAACCCCCTCCTTTCTACAGTTCGGGGCACCAAATCATTTTCTCTTCATCTCTTTTACACAAAAAATCATCTCTTCTCTCAAGTGTGGCATTGAAGGAACTAGGAGTTTCGATAGCCTTTAGGTATGAGAGCGGGATTGCTCTTCCTACAACACCGGCAATCGATTTTTAGATAAGACCTGGAATGATAACTTTCATAGAGAGGCGTGAATATAGTGGTGCAAAGCATGAGAGCCCCCTTAACCATCTTAAGGAATTCGAGAAATATTCCAACACAATCAAGGTGAATGGGGTCTCTCAAGAATTTATTCGCCTTAAAATTTTCCATTTCTATCTTGTCGGACGTGCTTTAAAGTGGTTAGACAAGGAGGTGAAGCTAAATTCTTTGAGAACGTGGGATGAAGTTACTAAGGAGTTTCTATACACAAAAGAAGATGACCGAAGCGACAACCCTCATTCAAGGTTTCATGAAAAAGCCTAATGAGAGTCTTTATAAGACATGGGAGAGGTATATGGAATACCAAAGAGAGTGTCCACACCATGGGGTTCTTACCTATCAAATCATTTAAATATTCTATGAAGGTATAAGCCCTCGAGGAAAATCTTGTCTTGATGCGGGAACCGAAGGACCAATAATGAACAAAACGGAAGAGGAAGTGGTGGATGTAATTTAAAATGTAGTGAGGCATTACATGGATTGGCAAGATGATGAGCGTGAAACAACAAGCAAAAGTGGTGCTTTGGTGTATTCCGTTGATCACATTAATGCCATCAACAACTTGTCTTCACAAATCTCGGAATCAGGAAAGGAAATGACCACTATCAATGCCAAGCTTGAGAGTGCTTCTTCTCTTGCACCGATTCATCCATCCCAAAATAAGGGGAGAGGTACATTTACTAACTCAAATCCCCTTCCCTATTTTAGTGGTTATATGTATTGTGATTTGTGTGAATCATGTGACCATGATGCTTTAAATTGTCCTAATGCTTCTTTTGATGGATGTGATAATTATGTTGGCTATGAGAATGAACATGTGAACTATGTATCTAATAACAATGTTGGACCTATATTTGATAGTCAATGATATAATGGGAAGAGGAACTATCACAATAGGAATTTCGACAATTATAACAACAATGGGGGTTATAGAAACCAATGAAACTAAGAGTTTTGAGGAAACTATAACCAACAAGGTTATGCTGGTCAAAACAAAGGACAAGGATATGGGAACCATAATCAAAGTTATTGTAATCATAACCAAGGTGGCCAAAATCAAGGTAGGGGCAATTGGAGTAACAACCAAAATAGGGGCAATTTTCAAAACAATAATCAAAGGGGTCTCCCACCCGAGTTTACTCCAAAGGATCAAGGTCAAAATGATAGTTCTTATGCCCAATCATCTCCTTCAAAAGGTAGTTTGGAGGATGTTATTGAGAATCAAATCAAGGTGTTGAACACTTACATGTCATCTAGTGATAAGAAGTTTAATGACATGATGACTCATAGTAAGATGTTGGAGAACCAAATCTCGCAATTGACAAGTGTTTTTAAAGAGCATGCTAGCCCTTCTTCTTTACCATCTCAAGGTGCAAATCCTAAAAGACCAATTAATGTCATAGTGACAAGGAGTGGTAGGATTTCTTGTGACTGATAGCCTAAGAAGAGTGAGGCTAATGAGAGTCCTAAGGAAGTTTTTGTTGAAGATGAGGAAGGAAAAAGCTCTTTGAATGAGGATGAGGTTGAAAAACTTATTGAAAAAGAAAAAGAGAAAGTGAGAGAAGTTATCAAGCCTAAGCTCCCATGCCCTCAAAAGTTTAATAGGCACAAATTAGATGAACAATTTAGCAAATACATAGACATGCTTAGGCAACTTTATCTTACCCTTCCATTTACCAATGTCATTGACCAAATGCCGAATTATGAAAAATTCCTTAAGTACATCTCGAGTGGAAAGAGAACCTGTTGATGAGTGTCATATATGGCACTCATTTGATGAGTATTTAGATTGTTTTTTACCTTATTTTCAGAGCTTACTTTCTTAATAAATGCTTAGTTTATGCATTTACTCTTTATTTCGCTTTTCTATCTTGTTTTGTGTTTTAATAATGTGTCTCCCCAAAAACCAAACCCAGTGATGAATATTTTGCACGTCGTTTTATTATCGAACGAGGTGAAAGTGTGAAAAAGTCTTGTGATGCGGTTGTTTTTCTTAAAAATCGTTCAATCTACTTTCGAAAATCTTCTCTATTTATGAAAGTAGCTAGTATAATTTAGGTTGGTCAATGATAAGGGTCCAATAATGGTGTAGTTGGATTGGGCTCGCAAAGAGCTTTTCAGCAATATATTATAAATCGGATTTCGATGAATAATGTTGAAGTTGGGTCTGAAATGGTTTTATGGCCCGATGATCTAGTGGAGGGCCCATTAGTTATTATTCTTAAAATTATTAGGATTTATTATAATCTTCTAGAATTCTCTAGAAGGTAATTTTGAGTTGTAATAGATTTAGGATTGATATATCTTTATTAGAAAAATAACGCCAAACGACAAGTCTGTCGCCAAACAACAGAGCCTATCGCCATGCGTGATACTTCTCATTTCACGCCGGGCTCTGTCTCTAACGACAATGGTTAGCTTTATTTCAATTCAAAGTGTGATTCTTTTATATCGTTTTTGGACTACTTTCTTTATAAATAGGGTTGTATTTCCCCATTTTCATTCACTCAGAATCATCAAGATTCACAACCAATTCTTAATTCTCTCAAGCAATAGCTTATTCTTCTCTCTTTCTAAACCTCCCCAAATACAAAATTCCGCATTCACAAGTTCTAGACACACCTAGCCAAGTTCGAAGTTGACTTCGCCTTCAACGTGAAAAGCTGATACTTTTTGAGGGTTAAGTCCCAAAACCCTATTTCTATTATTTAATTTAATTTTTTGATTTAATATTTTCAATGAAGTTACTAACGTGTGTATTTTGTTATTAGAAACAGATACGAGGCATCAAGTAATTACTTTAATTATTCTTTTGATATAAAAAGCATGTTTATATTATTTTAATTCCTAATGTCATGTTAGGATGCTTTTATTGCTTTATAGTATCATGTTTAGGGTTCTTCCTATTCTTTCTTCTATCATGTTAGTATCATGTTAGGATTAAAGATTTGATCTTTAATGTTTAGTGACATGCTAGGATTTGTTATTAATCTTGTTATTATCATTCCTAGGATCTTGCTATTAATATCATGCTTTATTGAATATTATGATGATGATTGTTAGCATTATGTTGCTTGATATATTATTATTTTTATTGCTTGATCATGCCCTTTCTAGCAGGTTTAAAGGGAATTTGTACTTGTAATCACACTAAATAAGATAATTAAAAAATTTATTTAGGCTAATATGATTATAATTCAAGTGATCACCAATAATAGATTTGTTTGTGCATTAATGTTCAAGAAACATAGATTAAACAGGTTTAGGGTTAACCTATTGATTGTATATTAGTCAGAAAGCGCACAAGAATATGAAAAGAATAAAGTAGAGTATTATTTTTAGGGCAAGTTCAATCTCTTTTAGGTTGGATTTATACCTTAATCCCCGAATATCCAGTCATGGTTCCAGACCAATATGAAGTTAGCGATCTCTAGGATCGTGAAGGGGTGTAACCTTCACCCTGTGAACAGTTTACAAGTTCCTAAAACTTGTTGGCGACTCTTTTACTCTAGCTTCCTTCCCTTTGGACGCCACCATGCTTAAGTGTATGATCACAGTGGGGCTCAAGTGTGGGATGCTTGAAATATTCCCTACAGTTTTTGGCGACTCCATTAGGGAGGATTTCTATTTTAATTCCTAAAATTTATTTTGGCAATGATTTAGAATGAGTGGACGAGACTCGAAAAGTTCTAAGTATTCATGTGCGTAATTTTGATTGACATTATCGACATAAACATAAAAAGGTCCGTGTAGATACCCAAATGTGTCTCCCCAAAACCAAACCTTGTGATGAATACCTTTCACGTTATTTGATTATCGACTGAAGTGAAAGTGTGATAAGGGTCCGTGTAGATACCCAAATGTGTCTCCCCAAAACCAAACCTAGTGATGAATACCATTCACGTCATTTGATTATCGACTGATGTGAATGTTTGTATTAAAATATCTCTCTTTCTGTTTTTTTTAAAAAAAATTATTCTTACTCTCTAGTCCAATTTGTTTTGGTCCATGATAAGGGTCCAATAATAGTGTGGTTGGATTGGGCTCGAAATGAGCTTTCCAACGATACATTATAAGCCCAATTCCGATGAATAATGAGAAAGTTATGTATTAAAAAAAATTTGGCCCAAATGATTTTATATGTGGCCCAATGATCTAGAGGAGGGCCTATTAATTAGTATTCCTAAAGTTATTGGGATTGATTTTAATCTTCTAGAATTATGTAGAAGGTTCTTTTAAATTCTAATGAGATTAGGAATAATAATTATATTTTAAAGAGTTTTATTTTGAATAAAATATGTGATTTATCACAGACATGATTTTAATCTGATCAACGCAGAATTAGCTGCTTAATCGTATTAAGAAGATGATTTCGCGTACAAAGCGTGTTTTAACTCTGACTTAGCGTAAGGTGACAAGGATGTCGCCTGGCGCTAACAATTGTTGCCTGGCATTAACAGTTGTCGCCTGGCGCTAAGCCTGTCGTCTGGCGCTAACTCCTGTCGTTGGCGACATGAGGTATTTTATTCCGAATATGACTTGATTTGATTTCAGACTATTTTTTTTATAAATAGGGGTCATATCTCCCCGTTTTTAATTATTCAAAATCATTATTCACAACTATCTAATTCTAATTCTCTCTCTCTAAAAGCTAGAAGCTTTCTCTCCTCTATTCTTTTTCTAAATCTTCCCTTTCACAAAATTCCACATTCATTAGTTCTAGACACACCTAGCCAAGTTCGAAGTTGCCTTCTCCCTAGACGTGAGAGGTTGATATTTCTGAGGGTTTGGTCCCAATCTCTATATCAATTATTTGATTTAATTGTTTGATTTTATACTTTCCTTGAAGTTTCTAACGCGTGTATTTTGTAATTAGAAAGAGATACGAGGCATCCAAGTAAGTACTTTAATTACTTTATTGATATTTTGATATAGAAATCATGCTTAGATTATTTTGTTGATTCCTAGTATAATGTTAGGATGTTATTTGCTTCCTAGTATCATGTTTAGGGTTAACTAACATTTCTGATATTATGTATGTTTATGATGCTTCCTATTTTTTTTCTAATGTCATGTTAGTATCATGTTAGGGTTAAAGATCTAATATTTAATGTTTATTGACATGCTAGGATTTTTTAATAATCTTGTTAGTATCATGCCAAGGATCTTGCTATTAATATTATATTTATTGACATGCTAGGATTTTTTAATAATCTTGTTAGTATCATGCCAAGGATCTTGCTATTAATATTATATTTTATTGTTAACATGATTATTATTATTATGTTTCTTGATGAATTGTTATTATTATTGCTTGATCACGCCTTTTATGCATGTTTAAAGGGAATTTGTACTTGTAATCACGCTTAATAAGATAATTAATAATCTTGTTTAAGTTAATATGATTGTAATTCAAGTAATCACCAATAATAGGTTTGTTTGTGCATTAATATTCAACCAAAATAGATTAAACAAGTTTAGGGTTAAACTATTGATTGTATTTTAGTCAGAAAACGCACATGAATACGAGAAGAATAAAGTAGAGGCCTATTTTTAGGGCAGATTTAATTTATTTAGGTTGTTTTTGTACCTTTATCCCCGAACATCCAGTCATGGTTCTAGACCTATTGGAGTTAACGATCTCATGGATCATTTAGGGGTGTAACCCTCACCCTGTGATCGGTTTACAAGTTCCTAAAACTTGTTGGCGACTCTTTTACTATAGCTTCCTTCACTTTGAACGCCACCATGCTTAATTGTATGATCACAGTGGGGCTCAATTGTGGGATGCTTCAAATATTCGCTACAGTTTTTTTGGCGATTATGCTGGGGAGGATTTCTATTTTAATTCCTAAAAATTTTTTTGGCAATAATTTAGAATGAGTGGATGAGACTCGAAAAGCTCTAAGTATTTGATGTGCGTAATTTTGATTAACATTATTAGCATAAGCATAAAAATGTTCGCATTGGAAAGGCCATCCGTAATGCGTAAAAAACATAGGATTTTTACATGTAGGAAATTAGGGAAATATCTTTCACAACTAAAGTCGAAATAAAGCTACGAAAAAAACTAGAAAATTCAAAAACAGAAAGCTGCCGAGGCATGTAGGAATTAGCGCTGAAAAAACAGCGTCATCGCCGAGCTATGGCTTTGTCACCTGGCAACAGTGGTATCGTCTAGCAACAAACACTGTTTTCTCGCGCTGAATTCTTCTAATACTGAGCCAGAAATCTACCTTCTTGTTTTGACTAGTTTCTAGTACTGTTTGCTCGCTTTTATTTCCTAGTTGAGTTTTTTCCTTTTTTCAGAAACCCATATGTGTTCTACATATGGCCATAACCCTATGGGAATTCACGCTCCATCAACCTAATCGAACACTCCTGGCAACGAAGCGTACATCCGAATTTGTTGAATTCACCAAACCATGGAAGCGAGTTTAACTCGCGGGGTCCCATCCACTCGTGCCAACCCTTCTAAAGGTAAGGCTTCTACGCGGTGCATCCGAAATCATAACCATGGACCCTTTTTGACTAACCCATAAACTGAAATTAAAAGAACTGAGCCATGGTTAGGTTGCGAACACATTGCATTATATTATGACTATTTGCCTACTTGTGCATTATTTGTGTGTGCATAACCTATATGTGTTTCCACTAACCATTTGTTTGACTTGTAAATGAGTTTAAATAAACTAATTACTGAATAAAGGAATTTGCTAAATTAATTAATTTATAAATGAGTAAAGTATAAATAAATTGATCAAACTTGAATTAGTGTTACTTTAGGCTTGTCTCTTTAGAGTAAAATACTGGAAGCAGTCCTAGACCAATGTTCCAGCGTTTGGCGACAATCTTAGAGTTCGACGACAATATATGTTTTTTCTCGAGTCTTCACCACGAGTTGAATTAATCAATTTGCTTAAACAGTTTAAACAGTTCATTAATGATAGTAATCATGCTCAGTCCTTAATTGAGTCTAGGCACATAGTCTCATGGTCACACAAGAGTCAAAGTATGTCAGTCACACTCACTAGTCTTAGCACACACTTTATGAATGTGTCATCATGACCATGTCTTAGGTTAATGCATGAGTCGTTCTTTGCATCATTTGAGTTGGGGTTACATTCTATTCTCGATTCTTTCATATCTCTCCATCTACATCATCTTTCCATTTACTACATACTTTCTCCATATCACAATTTTTATTCTTCCAGCCTCCTTCCATCTATTGCATGTTGAATAGAGTTGAGTCAAATAATTAACAAAAAGTATCCATAACTTCCCTTTTCATAGCACTTGGTCAAGGAAGGAAGGGCGATTAATCAAGGAAAACATCTTTGTTCAAGTACTACTTTTCGACAAACTAATTAGTCGGAAAAGAAAAGCTAAGAAGATAATGGCGTCTCAGGAAGAAGTCAATGAACTTAGGAAGGACGTGGGCAACTTAACTGAATTGATGAAGGCTATGGCTCTTCAAATGAATGACCAGTTAAAGCAACAACAAATGAAGCTCATGCAAGAAAGCTTGATCAAACTCTCCAATGAATATAGATTCCAGGGCATTAGCTTACAAGGGGTCTCAGTGGACAAAGAGCTTCTTCCGCAGAACTTCAATGCCAACGGAATCCTTAGGTTCAAGGCGACAGACAATCCTTATTTCCAACTAAGGGCTTTCGAGACCATAATGAATATTAAAAGGATTGATAGGATAGCCTTTCATTGATTTTTTTTCTTTATCTCTTGAAACCGTTTGTCAACAATGGTTCTTTTCCCTTGACAAAGAAAAAACCTCTACTTGGGATGCTATTGTAAACGCTTTCATTGATAGATATAAATGTAATATTCAAGTTGAAACTGACCCTAGACAAATTGAGATGCTAAAGAAAAAAGAAAATGAAGGGTTTACCTCCTTCTTCAACAAGTGGAAGGAAATTTTCGCTAATATGATTGAAGTCCCTACTGAAAAGGAGTCCGTAAGAATGTTCATTAAGAACCTTCAAGACAAGTATCCGAAACATTTGAAATATCAACAGAATTTGAATACTTTCAAGGTTGTTTATGACATAGGTATTAAAATTGAAAATGACCTTGCAAAACAAAAAGCTACTAACAATAGCAGCAACAATGGCTGGAAAGGAAAGAAGAACGACAATCCTTCTTCTTCCGGAAATGCCCACTCTTGTAACAATGTTAATACCTTTAACCTCAATGAAGTCTTAGCCATGGATAGTTAGAGACCTAATGAACAGCTAAGGAAAGATTTTAACCCCCATTGGGATAAACTACTATACTGCTTTCGATCGACTCCATGCCAAATGACTCATCACTCCTATTAGACCTCTTCAAGTTCCATCACCCAAAAATAGGTCACCCAATTGGAATGTTGACGCTCATTGCAAGTACCATCAAGGTAGGTGACATACTACTTAGAGTTGTTGGAAGCTAAAAGAGGCCATTAAACATTTGATCGATAATAACAAGCTTCCCATACCTCTAGCTGGCAAGAAGAGCGAGTGATGATAAGGCACAAGACAAGAGGCGAGCTTCATTGACAAGATTTCGTGACCTCTTTTTCTATTTCAGTTCTTCATCTTTTCCCCAATAAGTCTAGCATAGGCACCTTTTATTTTCCTCAGATCTTATTCTGTAGGTTTTTCCTTTTTACCTTTTAATAAAATGAGCATTTCTTTTCTTGCATATTATTATGGATCATATTGCATAAAAAAAATCCATGTCGACGGGCCATGTTGTCTCGCGCCATGTTCTTCCAATATCGAGCCAGAAATATACCTTCTTTTTTTCGACCAATTCTAGTACTGTTTTCTCGATTCTACTTCCTGCTTGAGGTTTTCTCACTTTTCTAAAACCCATATGTGTTCTACATATGGCCATAACCTTATGGGAATTCACGCTCCATCTACCCAATCGAACGCTCATGACAACAACGGGTACATCCAAGTTTGTAGAATTCACCAAACCGTGGAACCGAGTTTAACTCGCGGGTCCCATCCACACAAGGCAACCCTTCCAAAAATAAGGCTTCCACGCGGTGCATCCGGACTCATAATCATGGACCCTTTTTTACTAACCCTTATCCTTGAACTTTAGAGAACTAGAGCCATGGTTAGGTTGCAAACTCATTGCATCATATTGTGCTTACTTGACTACTTGTGCATTCTTTACTTGTGCATAACCTATATGTGCTTACGCTAACCGTTTATTTGACTTGTGAATGAGTTTAAATAAATTAATTAAGGATTAAAGGACTTTGCTTAATTAATTAATTAATTAATATGAGTCTAATTAAATTGATCAAACCTGACTTAGTACGACTATAGGCTTGTCCTTTAGAGTAAAACACTAGAAACAAACCCAGACTACCTTCAGTAATGGTGCATGAGTTTGGCATGTGGCGCAACACGCTATTTTCCAGCGTTATGCGACATCACTGTCTCATCGTACTGGTTCCAACGTATGACGACAGTTCTGTTGCTTTGACGGCAGTCCAATTTCTTGCTCGAGTCCTCACATTGAGTCTAATTAATTAATTTATTACACAACATAAGCTATATTTAGTCCTTAATTGAGTCTAAGCACTTAGTTCCATTGTCTTACACAAGTGTGAAGCATGTCACTTTCACTCACTTTTTAGAGCACACACTTCATGTATGTTTCACCTTGACCATGTCTACAGAGTCTTGTGTGCGCTTATTTTCTGTCATTTTTTAGGGGGGTATGTGTTGGGAATATTTCAAGCATTACCCCAAACTTGAACCCCACTATGATCATACACTAAAGTACGGTGGCGTCCAAAGGGAAAGAAGATAGAGCAAAAGAGTCGCCAACAAGGTTTAGGAAATTGTAAACCGTTCACGAGGTGAAGGGTACACCCCTTAACGATCCAGGAGATCGTCAAATCCAATAGGTCTGGAACCATGACTGGTAGTTCAGGGATGAAAGTACAAATCCTACCTAAAAGAGATTGAACCCGCCCTAATAATAGGCCTCTACTTTATTCTGATCGTATTCATGTGCGCTTTCTGACTAACATGCAATCAATAGGTTTACCCCTAAACCTGTTTAATCTATGTTGGTTGAATATTAATGCACGAATAAATTTATTATTGGCGATCACTTGAATTATAATCAGATTAACCTTAAACAAGATTATTAATTATCTTATTAAGTCTGATTACAAGTACGAATTCCCTTTAACCATACATAAAAGGTGTGATCAAGGGAATTGGTACTTGTAATCACGCTTAATAAGATAATTAACAATCTTGTTTAGGGTTAATTTGATTATAATTCAAGTGATCGCCAATAATAGTTTTATTTGTGCATTAATATTCAACCAACATAGATAAATAGGTTTAAGGTAAACCGTTTTGATTGCATGTTAATCAGAAAGCACACATGAATACAATCAGAATAAAGTAGAGGACTATTATTAGGGCAGGTTCACTTTCTTTTAGGTTGGATTTTTACCTTCATCCCTGAACTATCAGTCATAGTTCCAGACCTATTGGATTTAACGATCCCCTGGATCTTTAAGGGGTGTAACCTTCACCATGTGAACGGTTTACAAGTTCCTAAAACTTGTTGGCGACTCTTTTGCTCTATCTTCTTTCCCTTTGGATGCCACCATAATTTAGTGTATGATCACATTGTGGTTCAAGCTAGGGATAAAGCTTGAAATATTCCCTACAGTTTTTTGGCGACTCCACTGGGGAGGATTTCTATTCTAATTCCTGGAATTTATTTCGGCAATGATTTAGAATGAATGGATGAGACTCAAAAAGTTCTAAGTATTTCATGTGCGTAATTCTGAGTAACATTATTGTCATATGCATAAAAAAGATCTCATTGCAAAGACCATCCGTAATGAGTTAAAAACATAGGATTTTTACACGTAGGAAATTTGAGGAATATCTTTCACAACTAGGATCGAAATAATGCAGTGCGAAACTGGAAAATTTTATCGAGCACAGAAAGCTGCTGAGGCATGTAGGAACTAGCGTCAGCGAACAAAGATTAGCACCAACATTTTGACATTAGCGCAAGGCAACAACTTCTGTCGCCAGGGGCTAAAGCCAAAAAGTGGAGCTGGCCTCTGTTTGCTGGCGCCAAGTTCTTCCAATACTGAGTAAGAAATATGCGTTCTAATTTTGACTTGTTTTTAGCACTTTTTGCTCGATCATACTTCTTGATTGAGTTTTTCTCACTTTTCTAAAATCCATATGTGTTCTACATATGGACATAACCCTCTGGGAATTCATGCTCCATCTACCTGATTGAACGCTCTGAGCAACAAAGGGTACATTCGAGAATGTTGAATTCACCAAACCATGGAAGCGAGTTTTTCTAAACTCGCGTTTTCCCATCCACTCGCGCCAACCCTTCACGGTTAGGCTTCCGCGCGGTGCATCCCGACAATTAACTATGGACCCTCTATTAACTAACCCATATCCCGAACTTTAGAGAACTAGAGCCGTGGTTAGGTTGCAAACTCATTGCATCATTTTGTGCCTACTTGACTAATTGTGCAATTTTGGTTTTGCATACTCTAAGTGTTTTTCCTAACCGTTTGTTTGACTTGTGCTAAGATTAAATAAATTAATTTATGACTAAAAGAACTTTGCCTAATTAATTAATTAATTTGAGTAAATAAAGTTTAATATTTAATCAGACTTGACTTAGTACGACTTTAAGCATACCCTGTAGAGTAATAATACTGAAAACAGTTTCACATCGACGCTCTAGCAATGGCGCCAAAATTTGAACTGTAGCGCCACTCTGTGGAGTGTAGCGCCTGGCCACAATCCCGTTGTCTAGCGCTACACTGCAAAGAGAGGCGCCAGTCCTATTGTTTTGACGACATTTCAGTTTATTTCTTGAGTCATCACTTTATGTCTAATTGAATAATTTTCTAGTCGATTCGGTTAATTTTAACTGGTAACTATACCTTGTCAAGTCATTAATTGAGTCTAAGCACTAAGACCCATGGTCTTACACAAGAGTCAAAACATGTCACTTACACTCACTATATAAAGCACACACTAATACACACTTTGACCATGTCTAAGGAAGTCTTGTATGCGCGTTTTTCCGTCATTTTTTTTGGGGGGTAAGTTGGATATTAATCCTCCAGATAAATTAACTTGTTTAACTCCCAAAAATATATACCTTATTTTTGCAAAAAATATGCACCTATTTTTGCTTTTCCTCTTTTAAATCGTAAAGTCAAGGTCAATTTTAGTCAAATAATTAAAACAAAAAAATGGTTTTATTTACAGCGCGTGGTCAAGAAAGGAAAGACGTTTAATCAAAGACAGTCTGTATATGCAAGTCCAACTTTTTCGACAAACCCATCGCTCGTAAGAGGAAAGCTAAAACAATAATGACAACTCAAGAGGAAGTCAATGAGCTAAGGAACCAACTGATTACCGTGACTGAGGCGTTAAAGGTTCTAACCCTCAAGATTGGTGATCCTGTGAAACAACAACAGATGGACCTCATGCTAGAGAGTTTGAGCAAACTGTCTAGTGACTACAAGTTTCAAGGGATTAGCTCACAAGGGGTTTCGGTGGACAAGGATCTTCTTCCGCAGAAGTTCAATGCCAACGACATCCCAAAATAAAAAGCAACTGACAACCCTTACTTTCATTTAAGAGCCTTCGAAACAATAATGAGTATTAAGGGTATCGACAAGAAGGTGTTTCCCTCTTTGTTCTCACTATCTCTCGAAACCTTTTTCCAACAATGGTTCTTTTCTCTTGAGAAAGAAAGAACCTCTACTTGGGAGTCCATAGTAAACGCTTTCATTGATAGATACAAATGCAATATTCAAGTTGAGACCGACTATAGGAAACTTGAAATCCTCAAGCAGAAAGAGAATGAAGGTTTCACCTCTTTCTTTAATAAATGGAGAGAAACCTCTGCTAAGATGATTGAGGTGCCAAGAGAAAAAGATTCCGTAAGGTTATTCATCAAAAACCTTCAAGAGAAGTACTCCAAGCATCACAAATACAAAAATAATCTCCATAACTTCAAGGCCATCTACGACATCGGAATTAATATTGAAGACGACCTGGCTAAGTTGAAAGCTGCTAACAATAACTCCAACAGTGGCTGGAAAGGCAAGAAGAACGACAATCCTTCTTCTTCCAAAACCACCCACTCAAATAATGTTGGTACCTTTAACTTAAGTGAAGTCCTTGCTATGAATAATCAAGACAAAAGAAACCATTTAGGAGGAACTTTACTCCTATTGGCATGAGTTATGACACTGCATTTGATTGATTAAATGCAAAAGGTCTTATAACTCCCATTGGAACATTTGGGGACCTACTAGTCGAGAAGAGGACAGCTAATTGGAACCCCGATGCACATTGCAAGTATCACCAAGGTAGGGGCCATCTTACCAAGAACTGTTGGAAGCTTAAAGAAGCTATCCAAGACTTAATCGACAATAACAAGCTACCATTGCCCCATTCCAGTAAGAAGCCAAGTATTGATAATGCGCCCCTTGCTCACTCCTTGTCCATCTCTTATGAGGAAAACGAGATTGATCCCTCATCTCTCATCAAACTTGTCGAAGAAATCCATGCTATCGAAGAAGAGGAGGAGATCTTTTTCGACACCATGGATAACCTCCCAGAATTAGCAAGTAAAGAGGAAATACAATTGCTTACACTGTCCATGTTGGAAGGATCAAACTTGCTACGTGAAGCCCTCGAAGTTGTAAAGGAACTTCAGAAGAAGTATGACGAGGTTCCACCCTCGAAAAATAAACCCAGGAAAGAGTTCACACCCAAGGGAATGACCTACGATGCGAAATACTTTCCTTTGCAAGTAATCGATAAACCCAAGAAGAGTAATAGACTCTACACTCCGATTGGGATTTCATAAGCACAAATGTTCAAAATGCTCTCCGAGAGTGGCGAGGTCAAACCTCTCGAACCGAGACCGTTTGAATCATTAAAAAGGACAGATAGATTTTATTGTCAATATCATCAATCAGGGGGTCACACTATTGAAAACTGTTTTAAATTCAAGGATTTAATTTAGAAAATGATTGATGATAAAAGGCTAGTCCAAGTTCCACAATAAGAAGACGTAAATATTAATGGAGTTTGGGACGGCGACGAAGAAGACGTTTACTTGAAAGACATGGTAGGACCTCCACCTTCGGTTTCATATGCCATGGATGACTTTTGGGTTGAAGAAGATTCATCAATAGACGTCCTCACAAGATCCGGGAGAATGCAACCTCCTGTTTCGACGCAACCTATGTCGACCACACAACAAGTTCCCATACCTATAATAGAAGACATTGACATTGTCAAACAGTTCAAGAAAACCAAGGTTGAAATGAACGTATGGAAGCTTCTGGCAACATCTCGAGAACATAGGTTGGCTGTAATGAATGCCTTAGATAAGATAGGGATAGATTCTGACACCACTCTTGAGGGGTTGGCTAACTTCCTTACGAGTGATCTCCCTAATCCTATCAACTTGATCACCTTTTCCGAGAAGGATTTACCTCCAAAAGGTGACAAACATTATAAGGCATCAAACCTCACAGTAGTTTGCAAGATAATGAACGTCCCTATGACTCTTATAGACAATGGATCAGCCATTAATGTCTGTCCACTTAGAACTGCGAGAATGCTAGGCATAAGGGATGAAGACCTAACCCCGTCAACGCAAGGAATAAGAGCCTATGATAACACTCGTCGTTAAGCTCTTGGTAAAATTACTATGAATGTAACGGCGGGAGTGATAGAACATGCTACTATGTTCCAAGTAGTAGATATTAAAGCTTCATTCAATCTACTGTTGGGACGCCCTTGGCTTCATTACCTAAAGGTCGTCCCCTCATCTCTCCACCAACAGGTAAAGGCTATAGTTGGAGGAATTCCCATTACAATTGATGCTTCACCCATGAGAATTAAAGTTATATAGAATCCAATAATTAATGTGAAGCACGATGAAGACAATGAAGATTTGTGGGGCTTTAATGAAGAGGTCTCCTTAATCGAGGAGGATGAAAGTACCCCTCTCTTCCATGACCCCCACTCCAATATGATCGTGAACGCTATTCTGAAGAAGCAAGGACATTTTCCTAGGATGACCCTAGGAAAGAAGAAAGGAATAGCAAAATCGCTGGAATCACTTGGCCTCCCTAAATTAGACACTTTCGGACTTGGTTTCGAACCGACTTGGGAAGATCTCAAGCGAGCCCAGGAAAAGTCAAAGGCACGTAGGGACGCTCGCATCCACAAGAAAGCAATCCCAATGGATCAATATCCTCTTACCCTTAATGGACAATTCATAAAAGAAGGAGAGGACTATCCGTGCTATGAATTTCCCGAACCGTTAGTCGTAAATGGCATAAGGCAACCGGGATTCGAGATTTTCTTAGATTGCTATTTCATAGACGAAATCCCAACTCCTGTCCACAAGGAGAAAGCACCCCCATGCTTTGACTTTAGTGTCATGGGATTACTATTCGGGCGAGAAAAAGATGAGCCAAGATACAAAGAAGATAACTCCTCGCTCATCCAAACAGTCCTACAAAGCGAAAGCTTTTATCCCTCGAAGCTAATCACTCTAGCGGAAGGATCACTACAAGGGTGGCGCAAGACCATCAAGGTGACTACTCGAAGCGGAAGGAAAATCTCCATCACAACGGGGCAAGGACCAAGGTTCGAAGAGTCGTCTGAGTCAGAGTCAGAGTCAGAGTCTCTCCCTATAGAGTCATCTAAGTCTTTAGTTATAGCACCCCCTCCTTCTATCTCTTCCCCTAGGATAGTTAGTGATCAAGTCCATGAGGACATATCCCTCTTGTAATGATCTCAGAATTTAATAATATGTCTTCTTCTCCTTACTTCTTGTGTTCTTCTTTAACCCAAGATGAAGAGCATTGCTTAACTAACAATGAAAATGACAAAGAACTTTTTAAAGCAATGGAAACACTTGAAAAGAAAACACCGATAATTGAAGAAACTGAGACGGTTGATACCTTAAAGGTTTCAACCAATAAAAGAGAAGTTAAAATCGGACTAACACTTAATGAAGAAGAAAGAACCGATTTAATTAACTTGCTTAAAGAATTCATCGATGTATTCGCTTGGTCATATGAAGATATACCAGGCATTAATAGAGAAATAGCTCAACTCGCCATACCATTAATTCCAGGAATGAAACCTGTAAAACAAAAGTTACGTCGAATGAAACTCGACGTAGCTCTTAAAATAAAAGAGGAAGTTCAAAAACAAATAACTGCAGGTTTTATCAAGGTATCTAAATACCCCGAATGGGTTGCCAACGTCGTCTCAAGTCCGAAAAGGATGGAAGGGTAAGAATATCTGTCGACTATCGAGATCTAAATAAGGCAAGTCCAAAGGACGGCTTCCCTTTACCACACATCGATATTCTGATAGATAACACATCAAATCATGCACTTCTCTCGTTCATGGATGGATACGCGGGCTATAATCAGATTCTCATGGCGGAAGAAGACATGGAGAAAACAACCTTCATAACACCATGGGGTACTTACTGCTACACGGTAATACCATTCGGGTTGAAAAACGCGGGTGCTACTTACCAACGAGCAGTGACTGCCTTTCTCCATAACATGATGCATAAAGAAGTTGAAGTATATGTGGACGACATGATTGTGAAATAAAAAGATCGCCCAGGCCATCAAATAGCCGTAAGAAAATTCTTTGAAAGGCTAAGAAAATACAATATGGGGTCGAATCCATCTAAGTGTGCTTTTGGAGTCACCTTCGGCAAGCTTTTGGGTTACGTCATAAGCTCTAGAGGAATAGAGATAGACCCAACCAAGATCAAGGCAATCATGTCAATGCCATCGCCCAAAAAACCGAGAAGCACATTCGAGGATTTATTGGCCGGTTGCAATATATAAGCAGGTTCATTTCAAAACTGACAACAATATGTGAACCAATCTTCAAAAAGTTTAAAAAGAATGTATCAGTGATATGGGATGACGAGTGTCACAAATCCTTTGAAAAGATAAAAGCCTATCTCGCAAATCCTCCCGTATTAGCACCATCACTTTCGGGAATACCTCTTATATTGTACTTAACAGTCACCAAAGAGACAATGGGAGCCATGCTAGCACATGAAGTAGAAGGCAAAGAAAATGCGATCTACTATCTAAGAAAAAAGATGCTCGAGTATGAAGCACGCTATACACCACT
Organism: Chenopodium album; assembly: GCF_948465745.1. NCBI lineage: Eukaryota > Viridiplantae > Streptophyta > Magnoliopsida > Caryophyllales > Amaranthaceae > Chenopodium > Chenopodium album. The sequence goes on from NC_137839.1 coordinate 45,210,416, forward strand.
TGAGAAATTGTGCCTCGCTTTGATGTTGGCCACAACCAAGTTAAGACATTACATGCTTGTGCATACAGTCCTTGTAGTTTCCCGATTAGATCCACTCAAGTATTTATTCGAGAAATCTACACTCAATGGGCGCATATCGAGATGGATTGTCAACTTAGCCCAGTTCGATGTAAGGTTCATGCCACAAAAAGCTATCAAAGGATCTGTGGTGTCAGATTTTCTAACAGACTTTCCAATAGAAGACTCGACACCAATACACGACAATGAATTTCCAGACGAAGACTTGATGGTCATTGAAGATGATAATTGGACCTTGTACTTCGACGGAGCCTCAAACCAAAAGGGATGTGGCGTTGGAGTATTACTAGTATCACCTAAAGAAGAGCATGTTCCAATCTCCATAAAGCTTGATTTCAACGTTACCAACAACGCTGCTAAATATGAAGCGTGCGTGGTAGGCCTTGAAACAGCTTTGGCATTCGGAGTAAAAAAGTTACGGATATTCTGAGACTCTTCATTGATCATCAATCAAATCTCCAAAATATGGAAAGTAAGGAGCGAAAGCCTAGCCCCTTACCAAACTTATCTAGAAACCCTCACTAATCAGTTAGAGAAGGTAGAATACACATATCTACCTAGAGAAGAAAATCAATTTGCTGATGCCTTGGCAAGACTAGCCTCAATGGTTAGGATACCTACACAAATCGAGCAAATGCCTCTAACTATAGAAAAAAGGCACAAACCGACCTATATTCAAGCTATAGAAGATGATGAAGTAATCCAGGATGAAGAAGAAGAAGAAGAAGAAGAAGAACCATGGTATACGGATATACTCAACTATGTCACCAAAGGAGAATACCCTCCCCATGCTGACAAAAGATCAAAACGAGCAATAATACTCTTGGCTTCCCAATACGTACTCATAAACAACGAGCTACACAAAAGGGTACCTAAGGGTCGAGCTCTCTTATGTGTAGGAAAAAAGGATGCCCAAAGAGCAATGAGGATAGTCCAAGAAGGAATTTGTGGAACTCACGTAAATGGAAAAATGTTAGTCCAAAAGATAATACGAAAAGGATTCTATTGGACTACAATGAATAGGGATTTCCATCAATACGTAAAAAGATGCCCTAAGTGTCAAATCTACGCTAATTTACAACATGTTCCTCCATCTTTGCTCTAGACCTACACGTCGCCATGGCCATTCTCTACATGGAGAATTGACATCATCGGCAAAATCACTCCCCCAGAAACAGAAGGTCACGAATATATCATAGTGGCAATTGATTACTTCACAAAGTGGGTCGAAGCACAATCGTACGCCAAACTGACTGCAAAACATGTAGCACTCTTTATCGAAAGAAATATTATTTGTTGATATGGAGTCCCACATGAAATGATAAGTGACAATGGAACTCACTTTCAAGCCGAGTGTGAAGAATTGCTATAAAAATATGGTATTCAACATCATCATTCTTCTCCTTATAGACCTTAGGCAAATGGAGCAGTCGAAGCAGCTAATAAAAATTTAAAGACTATCACCGAGAATATGACGGAAAATTACAAGGATTGGCCTAACAAACTTTACTCCGCATTGTGGGGTTATCGCACGTCAACAGGAAATCCGCCATTTTCCTTGGTTTATGGAATGGATGTCGTACAACCTGTAGAGGTAGAGATTCCATCTCTACGCATTGTATTAGAGAGCAAACTCGATGAAGTTGAATGGACTAGGGCAAGATATGAGGAGCTAATTCTACTTGATGAAAAACGATTAGAAGTTCTACATCACACTCAATGTTACCAAACTCGTATGGCTAGACATTTTAATAAGAAGGTCAAGACAAGAAACATCAAAGTAGGAGATTTGGTGTTAAAAGCATTAAGGAAAAATGTTTTAGATCCAAGAGGAAAATTCAGACCTAATTGGTCTGGGCCCTACATTGTCAAAAGAATCCTGTCAAGAGGTGCAGAAAAATTAACTGATATGGATGGCAATGAGTTCTCGAACATGACAAATCTTGACCAACTTAAAAAATACTACCCATAATCACTTGAGTAGGACACTCAAGAGAGCTACGTTTGGCCTGATTCCTTAAGAAAGGATACATAGGCAACCCTTTACGGGTGCGGCCACTTTATTTTTTTCAAACCTCGCATCCCAGACTTAATTAAAAATTCAATAGAAGATCGACGAAACATCGGCGTCGAAGAAAAAATTCTGGCGCCAGCCGATGAGCCTTAGCGCCAGACGACAGACTCTGTCGCCTGACGCCCGACTGCCTCAGCAGGCGCCAGTCCCAAAATCGCGGCGCCAATTTTCTGTACAGTATCTGGGAATACTTCGATGTTTTTCGGAAAATTTTCGACTTCCGTACTCGAAAAAATTTCTGGAAAATTAAATTTTTGGTTTTCATTGCTTTAATAAATTAAATTTAAAGTAAATAATTTAATTAAAAAGCTGGAATTTCATTAATAAAATAAATTACATTATCGATGGAATTTAAATAAAGCTTAAATAAATAAACTAAGTCTAATAATTGAAAGTTAAACAATGCTATAATATTTCTTCTCTTTCTTTTCCCTCTTCCAATTCTTATCTGCGTCTTCCTCCTCATACATAACTTTAGCTAGAAGGCATCCTTTAGAGGACCTACATTCAATCTTGGAGTAAATAGTTTCTCCTTTAGCCAGGACCCCATGTTTCTTTTCTACCCAAGCCTTCTTCTCTGTGGTGTCAGCTTTCCTTTTTCCTTTATCCTTCGCAGAGCTTTTCTTCTTAGGCATTGTAGGTGTTTTGACCTCAACTCTTTCACCCAAGTGTTCATTAACAAGAATCACTTTGTCACCTGACGACTCTTCACATCAGTTTTACTCTGATTTTTCCTCATGTCCTTTGAAGGTTTCTTTAGAAGCCACCTTTTCACATAATTGGGCAAGGAAGGAGGAACCTTTTGGGTAATCACTTCCCATAAAGGTCTAGCGCTCCAATAAGTATCAAATTTGTCCACTTCTTGAGAGTCAGGGAACTCATAGGGACGACGAAGATCCTTGGAAGGAATTGTTTGACGTAGGCCGTACTGTCTTTGTACCCTGCAAGGGTAATAAAAAATCATTCGGGACAAGCTTGGAAGACGGCAGAAAGGTTGCTTGTTAACACCAACAATCTTTTCTATTTTCCACCAAGGGATGACCCACTTGATGGAAAAATTGCAAGATCCTAAGACCTTATTCCATTAATGGCGCCCCATCTTAGAGAAGCGTTTCTTCCTTCTCACAAAGCAATTTGGAGTGTACTTCTCAATATTGTCTGGAGGGCTAATTAATTCCAGTCTTTCCATTAGCCACATCTGTAAAAATTCAATGCAAATAAATTATTATTACTAAACAAAAATATGTTTTTAATTTCTGTAATTAAAAATATTATTTTTCTACCTGTAATAAAATTGGAGAGCCCCAAAAAGGTGCTTTTGGATTTTTTTTTTAATTCATCAAGACTAAGCATAGTCTCTCCAACTATTAATGGCATTGGATTTCTCCCAGATTCTATCTGCTCCAAAACAGTTGATATGATTGCTTGACCCTCATTAGTTTTACCACTAGTGAGAAGACATTGGTTAAGCATGCAAAAAAGTAAAGCCCTTCTTCTAAAAACATGAAAAGACTCAAAATAAGGTCTATCAAAATAATGGAGAGCAAATTCTTTCAAATTAACTATGCTATCATCTACTATTTTTGTTAGATCGTTGTCCTTTAAATTGAAGAAGCGTTCAAAATCTTTATAATAATATTCGTTTATTCTAGGGATTACTACAAGATCTAATGCAGGGAAGCCTAAAATAGCACCGAATTCTTCCGGCAAAGGGCTAATTTCATCATACCCTAATCTAAAGCAATGAGTATCCACATCCCAATATTCTAGAGCGGTATGAATAAAATCTAAATCAAGATCTATCCCTTTGACACCATAAATACCCCCCATGTGAAAAACATCTAATTCTTTTCTCTCCTTGGCATTAACAGATTGACACCATTCATGAGTGAAGTTGGTAAAACTTTTAGAGACTAAAGACATTATTTTTATTTTTTCAAGAGTTAAGAATATATTTAATCTGCTGAAATTATGAAGAAAATAGGCTTGGTAGGGGGGCTATTTATACACAAAATCGGCGCAGTTTTAATCTGGGAAGGATTCGGAGTCAACTCTCATTAGCGCTAGACGCCAAACATTGGCGCTTGACGCCAGTGCTTGGCGCCAAACGCTAAGCGTAGCGCCTAGCGCTACACCAAAATGCATGGCGCTAGGTGGTGCTAACGTGTCTTATTGTAGGAGCTTTCCAAAAAACCGCGTTTTTGGCCTGATTCGAGTCTGACCAATGTCTTTACATTTTTTATTCCTTTTTATACCTTTCATTTATTTCTTCCTCTTAATTAATACAACTATTATATTAATTATATTATTTTTCGGATTTAATTTTAACTTCACTTCCAAGTTTTTATAAATCAAATATTTTTTAACTTTTATTTTTTCATTTTTTCTTTTTGGGGGAGAAAGTCGGATACCCTCCATTAATAATAAAAATGACGGAATTTTTGCGCAAAATTAATCTTCACAATTCTTTGCACACACAAACATGCACATTAAAAAATGAAAAAATGGTAAATAATAAATAAATACTGAATAAACTCATAAGTAATATGTATATAAAAGCATGTCTAAATAATGAGTCTAAATAAAGGCAAAGTTGTATACAAGCAAAGTCAAAATAAAATGAAAAGCACAGGAACAAACTACGGCGGCGGGGGACGTACACCCATCATCTCATAAAACTGCGCCGCTCCGGCTCCAGCTCCGGTCTCCTCGGGAGGTGGAAAACTCAGCACAGGACCCGTCCACCCAAGATCAACCTGAGGCTGAGGCTGCGGAAGCTGCTGCGATGACGAGCCGACCTCGTACATCCCACCACCTCTAAGAGCCGAGGTAGCCTCTCACTGGCCTACCAGCGCAGCATGTGCACCCTCAGATGAAGAGCCTGATCCCTCTACCGCTTCGGTGCGGGCAGCCTCAAAACAACTACCTCGACCGCCAAAACCAGTGCGGCGACGTCTTGAGCTAGACCTCGTCGGCTCCTTCCGTACCTTAGGTCTCGTACGGGTAAAAGAAGGAATGGGCTGACCCTGCAAAAGAAACTAAAATCAGAAACATGCAAAATAGAAGCATAAATGCAAACACATAAGAGGGAAACTACCTCCTGAACGGCGTCGTCTCGACGACATGTAGCCACGTTCCTCATCCGGACGAGCTGGCTCAAGAAGGTATCTATGCACCGTGCCATCGCCGTGACCACCTCGCGCGAGAACTGTCAAGAAAATAAAGTCAGTAAACATGCATAACATATATGGACAAAAGTTGCAAATAACTAAGCTTACCCGAGTTTGATGGCGAGGGATCGACCGCTCCACGAAGCGCTCACCCTCAGGAGCTGGAGGAATCATCTCCTCAATTGGCCCGTATGTCCCCTGATAAGGAATAGACATACGGGGTGGCACGAACTCAGTAGGTTCAGCATGACAAAAGAAAATCAAAGTTAGTAAAGCATTACTTGGGGGCTACTTAACGAAAAGTAAAAGTTGAACATCATACCGCGACCTCCTCAGCCAGTACAGGGACCGGAGCTGACAACGACAGTAGCTCCTCCTCAGAGCACCGCCCAGGGAACGTATAAGATCGCTAAGGGGTACCAGCTCTCTCTGACATGCTCACGAACCTCGCGGCGCTGAACATGTGACGCAATGGAGGAGCAAGAACGACAAAGGTGCCTGAGGAATGCTGAATAGCAAACCTCTCTCCAAGATACACGATCGCTCTATATATCCCCAAGAAATAGCGATGCTCAGCAGTATACTGCGCGGCTAGTCCAGAAACAACCAAGTCGACCCACGGCCAATACAACACATCAGGCCCCTGCAAAGAACGCTTATCAGATAAGAATCTATCGAAGGTAATGCAAAGTACCCAAATATACAAAGAATCATACCGAGGCTTGTCAAGGAAGCACTCACTGGAAACCCGCGCGGCGATGGTCTCGCCGGCGCAACCGAGGGAAAATACTCGTAGAACCAGATCTACAAAAGGCAAAAATCATCAGCAAGTGCTAATCAAAGCTTAGAGCTAAACTTTATGGGAGATAAAGTATACCTCTATGACCCTCCAAAAGCCGGATAAAGCGACAATCCCTGTGAAGGACCGGTGTCGACACGAGTCTCGTAACGCTCGGATGAAGTCAGCATTGGCCAAGTTGGCCCAGTCATAAGTCCCGATCAAGTGTAGATCACGGACTACAGGCAGGTAGTAAAGCAGCACTCTACTATCCTTGTCAGGGGAGAACGTCCCTGACAGCAAGATAAGTACGAAGATGCGCACCCGCTTCTCTCGGGTGGTTGCATCGTCATCAAAAGCCGCTGCAAGAGTCAAACGGCGAATCCCCTTTGCGCTGAATTAAGTCGAATCCACCTCAGAGCCCGAACGGCAATCGGACCCAACATCTCCTCGACCTCGGGAGAGAAGACGCTGATCTCGTTGTTAATTGGCAGCGCAACAGATCTAAACTCAAGTCTTGTAATGAGACTGAAGTCAGTCGGGGTGACCATCATCTCACCCAAACGGAAGTGGAAATTGTTGGTGGTGTCCCAAAAGAACTCCACCAAAGCACGAACCACATAGTGACCCCCACTAGAGGCAATCATAGCTTCTGAGGTCTCGTAAAGCACAGAAATTCCGCAAGAATCCCATAGAAGTCTCGCCTTGTCGTCATTGGCAATGTACATCTTATACAAGTCGCTCAAGATGTCGCAGCCCGAACCATGACAGCGCGTCCTACCAACAGTGATACCCTGTCGCACCCTCTCAGAAATGTGGTGAACAGGAGGGAAGTACAGAGTCCGCTCGTCCCACTCAGGGAGTCGGCCGAGAGAAGTGGACAGATCGGCATCGTCCTCTACGGGCTCGTGCTCCCGTCGAATGTCTCGAGACCGCGAACCCAAACCTCGTTGTCCACCATGCTACATTGTGCAAAATTATCATAAATTAATGTTCTATAGTATATAAGGTTCTCCTAGCCGCATGATACTATGTTCGCAAAAAAAAAAAAAAAAAAAAAAAAAAAAAAAAAAAAAAAAAAACAGAGTTTGTAGTACTAAAACAAAGCAATAATTCAAATTGAGCATATACGGAATTTTTCAAGCATTCCAACAATTTCTTGCAATACTATAGTAATTATTGTGACAAATTGGACAAGAATTGCTAGCAAAAACGTCAAGAACAAGCCACATTGTCTTCCCGACCTTAAGAGGTCCAACAATGGTGATTTGTTCGTTTATTCACCAAATTGAGTCAAATAAGTCTCAATTTACTCCCAAGGCAATATATAAACATAATCAAGAAATTTCATGGCATAAAATTTGATAAACAAAGAGAATTAAGCAATTCTAATTTCGAATTTTCAAGAAATTCGTGGATAAACACATGCGAAATTCATTAAAACCGGTGTGAGTTTGGAGGAAACTTACGTAGATCGGGAAAATGGATGGAATAAGATTTTATTTGCAACAAATTTGAGCGAATTCGGTTGAGAAACAATCAAGAACGAGCCAAATGAAGTTCTGAGCGAATTCTCGAGCAAAACACGAGCAGCAGCAGCGGAAATGAAGAAGAGAAGGGTATTTACGGAAAACCCGACTCCAGCGCCAAGCGACAGACCTTAGCGCCAGTCGATAAGTCTTAGCGCCTGGCGCTAGTGCCAGCATCTGGCGCTACAGCTAAATATGAGGCGCTAGCAATATTTCAGTGGTGCCAGACTGTCTAGCCACTCAGTGCGGTTATTCCAACCTCTTGCAATATATTTTGGGTTCCTTGGTACACCAGTTAGCCCCTCTAAGCAATTTGACATGATTTTAGTAATCGGCTTGATTATAATTACATAAAGTGATCGACCTGATGAATGAACGTTTCACTTAGCTTAAAGCGCCTAAACATTGGCTCATTACGAAGCACCAACATACTGGTTCATATAGCAAGGCACCGACATACTGGTTCATTCAGCAAAAGGCACCGACATACAGGTTCAAAAGCAGCAAAAGTGTCGACGTACAGGCATAACGGAAGCAAAGTTCAAGCGAGCTTTTCAAGATCGACAAGTGTGGGTCTTCGGTAATTTTCTTTGGGATATTATCGAAACAAATGAGGATAGTTTCAAGCGAGGATATCTTCGGCAGCATTCCCTAGCTCGCGGAGAGTTGTCACAAACATTTGAAGGTCATTTTAAGTAAAGTTATCTTCGATCGTGTTCCCTGGATTGCGGAAGATGGTCACAAAGTGCTAGAAGGCCGTTTCAAGCGAAGCAATCTTCGATGGGGTTCTCTAGCTTACAGAATTCTATCATAGCGGAATTGGAGGCAGTTACAAGCGTAGCAGTCTTCACGCGGCATTCTTTAGCTTGCAAGAGGTCGTCAAAAATACAGCAATACAGTAGCAAATCGGTTACCTTCAGAGACGTGTGCTCAACGGGGCAAGATACGCGTTTCATAACTCTCTTATCTTTTTAACTAATGCTATTTTGCAGGTATAGGCGTTACAAGAATGATTTAGGATCGCAGAACGTTCTGAACCATTCTCCGTCCCTATCGATACTTTGACTTTTGTTTTCGAAACTTGTGTTTCTCCAAACTCAGTCAAAGTGGGGGGCTTCTGTAGACACCCATTTGTGTCTCCCCGAAACCAAACCCGGTGATAAGTACCTTTCACATCGAACCATAATCTAATGAAGTGAAAGTGTGGAAAGTTTAGTGTTGCGGATAGTTTTAATTTCTTTTCTTTTTTCTCTGTTTTTGAAAACCTATTTTAAGAAAACAGCCAATCCAGTTTGGTTGGTCCATGATATGGGTCCAATAGTAGTGTAGTTGGATGGGGCTTGAAAAGAGCTTTCTAACGATATATTTTAAGCCCAATTCCGATGAATAATGAGGAAGTTATGGCCAAATTACTAAACTGGGCCCGGTTTGAGCCTTATATGCGGCCCAATGATCTAGAGGAGGGCCTAATGTAGATTTATAATTCCTAATGCAATAAGGAATGGTTTTAGTCTTCTAGATTCTTCTAGAAGTTTCTTTTCATTCCTAATTCAATTAGCATTAATAAATTGACTTTTGTTGACTTTTTGGAATTTTAATCAGAATAAAAGAGTGTTTTTGAGGAAAATACGATTTTATCCTCCTGTACGGTTATATTTTATCTGATTTTAGAAAATGCGTAAAAAAACTGGTTAGCGCCTAATACCAGCATTAGCGCCTGACGCTAGCGTTAGCGTCTGGCGCTAATGTCAGCGTCTGGCGCTAACTTCGTTTTTTCACGTCAGAACTCTGGTTCGTTTTTCTATCTTTTTCGCTGATTTTCTCTATAAATAGCCTCCTAAAAACTCTGTTTTCAATGATCAATTCTCATATCTAATCTAAAGTCAACTCCCTAGCTCTCTAATTCTCTTCTCTCTCAAAGCTAAAGCTTTCTTTCTCTCTCTAAACCACCCTTTATACAAAATTCCGCATTCACAAGACCTAGAAACACCTAGCATTGTTCGAAGTTGCCTTCGCCCTAGACGTGAAAGGATTTAATTTTTGAGGGTTTGGTCCCTAATCTCTCTTTTAATTATTTAATTTAATTGTTGGATTTTATTATTTTCCTTGAAGTTACTAACGCGTGTATTTTGTTATTAGAAAGAGGTACGAGACATCCAAGTAAGTTCTTTAATTGTTTGCATTGTTATTATGATGTAAAAATCATGTTTAGGATGTTATTTTGATTTCTAGTATCATGTTAGGATGTTTTTCTTAATTTTATGTTTAGTGTGACAACAATAAATTCCTAGTATCATGTTTAGGGTAAAGAATATAATGTCAATTATGATTTCTATGATGCCTTTTATTGCCTTTCCTAATAGCATCATGTTAGGGCTATATATTTGATTTTTAATGTTTAGTGACATACTAGGGTTTGTTATTAATCTTGTTAGTATCATGCCTAGGATCTTACTAATATTATGCTTTAACATGATTACAATTATTTTAATTATCATGATTATTTTTATAATTGATATAATAATAATTATTATTATTATGTTGCTTGATGCTTATTTATTATTTATTGCTTGATCACGCCCTTAATGCATGTTTAAAGAGAATTGGTTCTTGTAATCACGTTTAATAAGATAATTAATAATCTTGTTTAGGGTTAATTTGATTATAATTCAAGTGATCGCCAATAATAATTTTATTTGTGCATTAATATTCAACCAACATAGATAAACTTGTTTAGAGTAAACCTATTGATTGCATGTTTGTCAGAAAGCGCACATGAATACAATCAGAATAAAGTAGAGGCTTATTATTAGGGCAGGTTCAATCTCTTTTAGGTTGGATTTGTACCTTCATCCCCGAACTACCAGTCATGGTTCCAGACCTTTTGGAGTTAACGATCTAGGAGATCGTTAAGGGGTGTAACCAAACATGGGCACGGGCCGTGCCCGTGCCGCCGCGGGTCGTGCCTGGCCGTGCCGGGGTGGGGGCCGTGCCGTGCCGTGCTGTGCCGGATCCGCGGCGGGCCGTGCCGTGCCCTGCCTGAATTTGGCACACCCCAGCCCACGGCACGGCACGGCCCACGTGCCTTGCGGGCCGTGCCGTGCCGGGCCGCGGGCCAAACCGTGCCAGCTTTTTTTTTTTTTTTTTTTTTTTTTAATAAATGGAAAAAAAAAACGAATTAAACGATATATATTTTTTTTAGTACAACTTAATATATGTGATTAATTTATGTTTATGTTAAATGTTAATGTTAATATATTTTTTTTTCATTTTTTGAACAACTTTATTTTAATTTAAGTTATATAAATTATTTATCTAATTAATAATTATGTTTAAGTTTATTTAAACAAATAAAAACAATTTTATTAATTTAGCAAAAAACAACAATGCATATAATAAAAAAAAAAATACGAGTGCGATAATCCGAAAACACAAAAAATTGAAGAATAACTTATTTTATTATATGACGGTAGCCGGTACCGCGGTACGAATGTACGATAATTCAATAATACAAAATAAGTAATGATAATTAAAAATCGTACAATAGTGTATGAATATTGAATAACTTCATTTATTATACGGAATACGAAGTTCGATAATACAAAAAGAATACAATAGTGTATAATGTAAATATGTAATCATGTAATTATTATTGGTCGTCTTCGTCTTCGCCTTCGCCTTCGTCTTCGTCTTCGTCTTCGTCTTCTAGAGGTTCAAGTTCATCCGCCAATTGAGTTGATTGAGAAGTATGAGAACTAAAAGAAGTCGACGTTCCTTCATCGTCGTCGTTTTGTGCATAAGTACGATCTTGAGAACGAGTTTCGGCATCCAACCAATCCTTGAAGCAAACACACATTTCAAGTGTTTCGGGTTTTAGTCTTGTTCTTCTATCGTCTAAAACTCGTCCCGACGCACTAAAAGCTCTTTCGGAGGCAACGGAGGAGACTTGGATTGCAAAAATATCACGAGCCATTGCCGACAAAATTGGATGTTTCACGGTTTGTGATTTCCACCAATCGAGGATGTCGAGGCCAAACTTCTCTTCATCGTCCATGCCTTTCATGAAGTCGTAACTTAAGTACATTTGCAACTCCGAAAGATCGCTTTGTGTTTTCTTACTTGATGATGATTCCGTACCTGAAAACTTGGACATCATGTTAGCAGCTTGTGCAAATAAACTTTTGGCCCGTTTACTTACATTTTTGGATGTTTGAGAAGGGGCAAATCGAGACACGGTTCCATATTTACTTTCATAGGTGGAGTATAAAGAAAAAAAATCATTTGTCACCTTAGTTTTAAAAGCTTCAACATCATCTTCAAAATTCATGTTACTATAATAAATATCAATTAATAAAAAGGTGCCTTCATATTTTTGCCTAGGATCTAAAATAGAAGCAAAAATATAAATCATAGGAATATCGGTGTAATATTTACGCCATTTTTCCTTCATGGATGGAAGATATCCACGATAAACATGTTGAGATCGGTGTTCCGCAAAAAGTTGTGCAAGTAAACATGCATTACTAAGAAAAGAATGAGAACAAGGATTATATACAGAAGAAAAACAATGTGTCATACCATATAGTAATTGTAAAAACTGCATATATTTTTCACAATTAACCCAATCATCTTCTAGTAAAGCATTTTGTGGAAATTTCATATTATAAAAAAGTGTTAAATGAACCTTGTACTCGATTGCCCGACTCAACATTTCATAGGTGGAGTTCCACCTAGTTGGACAATCCAGTGCTATTTTTATGGTTTTTATCCGTTGTTGCCTGCAAAAACCTTTCCATTCTTGATATCTCATGTTAGAGCTATTAATAGACATAATAGCATTCCTTATTTTGTGATAAAATGGACCAATTGCTTGTGTTCCATCCTTCACACACAAGTTAAGAACATGACAAATGCATCTAACATGAAGTGCATTTCCATCTAATATAACATCGGTCAATTGGTTTTTGACCAAATTCGCACTATATGTCATAGAAGTTGCATTATCGAAAGTCATTGACATGATTTTATCCCTAAGACTATATGCATCAATGGCTTCCATTAAATGATGTGAAATGTTAAGACCGGTATGAGGGTATTCAAGCATTTTGAAATGAATGATGCGTTTTTGTAACATCCACTCATTATCTAACCAATGACAAGTAACACATAAATAGTGGAGTCCGTAACCACCATCCCATGCATCGACGGTTAAAGAAACTCTACTAGGAAGATTAGCTAATTCATTTACTAATTTTAATTTGTACTCTAGATAACTCTTCATGGCAGCAGATCGAACGGTTTTTCGGGAGATTTTTTTGTGTTTTGGTTGTAGTGCTCGGTTAACATAGTTGTTGAAGGCATCATTTTCGGCGAAAAGAAAAGGTTGTTCCGCATGTACAATCATTCTCCCAAGTTCATCCCTATCTCTCTCGTAATTGTAAATGAAGCCTTGTGGATGGAATTGAGAAATTTTGGGTTGGGTTGGATCACTAGATGGTCCACCATATTTTTTATATGTCTATTAAGGTGTCCCGTCCCTCCCTTGGTATCGGCCGAGAAAATTTTACCACAAGTCCGACACTTGGCCTTTTGTCCATTTTTACTTAATTGATAATGTGACCAAACTTCACTCTTTCTTTTGGTTTGAGCAAAATCCTCTTCGGTACACCACTCTAATATGTTAGGATTTTGTGTGTTGGGCATTTGGGTGGATGGTTCACTCGACCCGCAGGCTTGTGTTTGGCTACCTTGGGAAGGAAGAGGAAAAGGAAATTCATGTTGTTGAAATTGGCTTTGTTGAAATTGGGTCCAAGGAGCCATATCATCCATTTGTTCTTGCCCTCCCGTGATTTGGGGATTAAAGAAAGGGGTGGAAGTGTTTGGTAAGGGCATGTTAGGGGAGGGAAAGGGCATGTTAGGGGGGGGGGGCATAGGCATTGAAGTGTTTGGATTTGGTGATTCCCTACGTTTTGACTTGGCTTTTCTAGAGGAGGAGGAAGCGTTCGGGTTTGATGCCATGATTAATTAATAATAATAACAATAAAAGTAACAATAACAATAATAATAATAATACAAATAACAATAACAATAATAATAACAATAAAAGTAACAATAACAATAATAATAATAATACAAATAACAATAACAATAACAAAGTAACAATAGCAATAATAATAACAATTCACAACAATAATAATAACAATAACAATAAGAATTAGTAAGTAGTTTTTATATAAATTAAATTTTTAAAAATAATTATAATAATAGTAGATTACTTGGATCAATGAGATCCCAGGTAGGAGAGGTTAGGAGCGACGTTGTCCAGAGACCAAGTCCCGCCTTAGACAGATTTCAACAATCTAAATAACCCACAATTAAAATAGAAAGTAGTTTTTATATAATTAAGTAGTTCCAACTTCCAAGAATACAATAATAATAATAATAATAATAATAATAATAATAATAATAATAATAATAATAATAATAATAATAATAATAATAATAATAATAATAATAATAATAATAATAATAATAATAATAATAATAATAATAATAATAATAATAATAATAATAATAATAATAATAATAATAATAATAATAATAACAAGATTAACAACTAACAATAACAAATTAAAATAAAGTTGAGTTAGATCTTACAATGACGCTTCAATGCTTTCCCAAATTTATAATTTCCCGAACTTAAAATTTCCCGAATTTATAATTTCCCAAATTTATAATTTCTCGAATGTAAATATAACAATTTTTTTTTTTTGGTAGTAGACTAATAAAGGTAATAATAGTAAAAATGTAAAATTTATAAGAGAGTAGGAATTTTTTTTTTTTTTTTCACAAAAGAGAGCAAGATTGTAGGATTTGTAGGAATTTGAGAATTGAGAATTTGGGAGTAAGAAAATTAGAGAATAAGAGAGAAGAGATGAGTTGATGAATTGTGAAAATTTTGGAGGAAAATATGAGGTATTTATAGGGAATTTGGGTGGGAAAAGGGGTGGAAAACTAGCCGTTTATAGCTGTTGGAAAACGGCCATAAACGGCTAGTTTTCCAACGGTATGGCACGGGCCGTGCCGTGCCGCCGGGTCGTGCCAGCGTGCCGGCCTGCGTGCCACGTGCCGTGCCCGTTCCAAATTCCACAATTTTGTTCACGGCACGGCCCACGGCCCACAGGTGGGCCGCCGTGCCGTGCCGTGCCGGCGACCGTGCCGTGCCGGGCCGTGCCGGAGTCGTGCCGGGCCTGTGCCTTGTAATCACGTTTAATAAGATAATTAATAATCTTGTTTAGGGTTAATTTGATTATAATTCAAGTGATCGCCAATAATAGTTTTATTTGTGCATTAATATTCAACCAACATAGATAAACTTGTTTAGAGTAAACCTATTGATTGCATGTTTGTCAGAAAGCGCACATGAATACAATCAGAATAAAGTAGAGGCTTATTATTAGGGCAGGTTCAATCTCTTTTAGGTTGGATTTGTACCTTCATCCCCGAACTACCAGTCATGGTTCCAGACCTTTTGGAGTTAACGATCTAGGAGATCGTTAAGGGGTGTAACCTTCACCCTGTGAACGGTTTACAAGTACCTAAAACTTGTTGGCGACTCTTTTTCTCTATCTTCTTTCCCTTTGGACGCCACCGTACTTTAGTGTATGATCACAGTGGGGTTCAAGCAAGGGATAATGCTTGAAATAATAGGCCCTCTAGATCATTGGGCCGCATATAAAAAACAAATCGGGCCTAGTTTAGTATTTTGACCATAACTTCCTCATTATTCATCGGAATTGGGATTATAATATATTGTTGGAAAGATCTTTTCAAGCCCCATCCAACTAAACCATTATTGGACCCATATCATGGACCAAACTAAACTGGAATGCACGGTTTTCATAAATAAGGTAAGAAAAGAAATATTTTCAAAAACAAAAAGAAGAGATATTTTTATAAAAACATCCTCATCACTTGACTTTTCACACTTTCGCTTTGTTCTATAATCAAATAACGTGAAAGGTATTCATCACTGGGTTTGGTTTTGGGGAGAAACAAATGGGTGTGTACAGAAGCCCCCACTTTGACTGAGTTTGGAGAAACGCAAGTTTCGAAAACAAAAGTCAAAGTAGCGATAGGGACGGAGAATGATTCAGAAGGTTCTGTGATCCTAAATTATTCTTGTAACGCCGATACCTGCAAACTAGCATTAGTTAAACAGATAAAAGAGTTAAGAAACTCGTATCTTACACCGTCGAGCACACAACTCTAGGGGTAACCGATTTGTTGCTGCATTTACTGTTGTGACAACCTTCCACAAGCTAGGGAACGCCATCTTGCTGTTTAATGTTTACTCATCTTTGAACAATGGAGCTTTTTTTTAATATGCCCACACGCCTCTGAACAAGAGCTTCTTTTTAATATGTCCACGCGTCTCTAAATAAAGAGCTTTTGAATAATATGTCCACACGTCTCTGAACAAAGAGCTTTTGAATGATATGTCCACGCGTCTCTAAACAAAGAGCTTCTTAATAGGATACCCACACGTCTCTAAGCAAATGAGCTTGAAAGAAATGTCCACGCGCCTCTGAACAAAAGAGTTTGATGATATGTCCACGCATCTCTGAACAAAAGAGCTTGAAAGAAATTTCCATGCTTCTCTAAACAAAAGAGCTTGAAAGAAATGTCCACGCGTCTGTGAACAAAAGAGTTTGAAAGAATGTCCATGCGTCTTTGAACAAAAGAGCTTGAAAGAAATGTCCACGCGTCTCTGCACAAAAGAGCTTGAAAGAAATGTCCACGTGTCTCTGAACAAAAGAGCTTTGATAGAAATGTCCACGCGTCTCTGAACAAAAGAGCTTTGATAGAAATGTCCACGCGTCTCTGAACAAAAGAGCTTAAAAGAAATGTCCACGCGTCTCTGAACAAAAGAGCTTTGATGATACTTTAATGTTTGTTGCGATAATATTTCGAAGAAAAATTCTGAAGACCAACGCTTGTCGATCTTTAAAGCTCGCTTGAACTTTGCTTCCACTATGCCAGTACGTCGGCGCCTTTGATGCTTGTGAACCATTATGTCGGTGCCTGTGCTGTTTATGAACCAGTATGTCGGTGTCTCTGCTGTTTATGAACCAGTACGTCGGTGTCTTGCGATGAGCCAATGTTTAGGCTCTTTAAGATAAGTGAGACGATCTTTCGTAAGGTCGATCACTTATTGCGATTGTAATCAAGCCGACTACTTAATCATGTCAAATTTCTTATAGGGGCTAATTGGCGTACCAAGGAACCTAAAATTACTGAAAAGAGGTTAAAATAACTGCTCTGAGTGGCTGAGCTTTCTGTCGCCGCTAAAATGCCTCTAGCGCCGTGATTTGGCTCTGTCGCCAGACGCTGGGTTCTAGCGCCAGGCGCTAAAATCTGTTGCTAGACGCTAGATGTTGTCGTCTGGCGCTGGAGTAGGGTCTTCCCTATTCTGCTCTTGCTGCCGCTGGGATGCACCTATATTTGTCTTTGTCTATAGGACTTTGCTAATCTCTTTAATTATTTTAGGGTTGACCTATGGTTTAATGTTGCTTGGCTCATTGACCTGACACGACTCAAGGAATAAACTTGACTCGCTATAATTGACTCGAGTTTGACTCAAATCAAAGTGAAATGACACGTGTGACTCATGACCCGTGTGTGCATTGTATTGTGATCTTGCGACTCAAAAATGCAAAAAAGCAAAAGTTTTCCGTCATTTTTGTGGAGGGTACCGACTTCTCCAAAAAAAGAAAGACGCGAAAAAAGAAAGAAGCGAAGTTTTTGAAGGTGCATATTGAATGAGCTTAATCCGTTAACGTTGTCTCTCATAGTACAAGGATTGTAACGTCTTAGACTATCCTAGTTGACTTGATGAAAGTATTTAGGTAACTTAGGCGCGGAGGCTAAGTACTTTATACTTTGTGATGCAATGATGGTTGATTGATGAGTGATGTTGACATGACAAGGCATGCTTCAACGTTGTGTTAAGATTTTATGACAAAGGGTTCCTAAGGGAAGTATATTGGGTCATGTATCTGTGATGTGTGTGATAGTGACACTAAAGTTAGGCTGCAAGAGCTAAGTGTGTAGAAAGATATTATTTTTAAAAGAGTCAAATAATGGTGACTCTTTGGCTTGGTAAGCTAATGATATGAGGATCAAGCCCCCAAGTCTAGCTCTAAGTAAATAGGAATGAACATAGGGGATCCCTTAATATGATCATGATGTGTGAATGTGAATGTGAATATGAATGCATATTTATTACGGCCGCACCTCGATGTGAGGTTGCCTACGTATCCGTTAGGAATCAGGCCGAACGTAGCTCTAGCCGAACCTCGCACAAGTGTGTGTATACATCAAAAAGGTCTTTTTAAGGGTTGTAACGTGGTTAGGCTAAAGGTTGAAGAAGAAGGGGATAAAAGGCTCAAGACCCTAGATAAGCCCCCAAGGTGTGCAACTTTGTTTCTGAATCTTTATATTTTTGTGCTTGAGGTTTCTCACTCTTTTTTTTTATCTTTTTCTTTTTTTTTTTTTTTTTTTTTTTTTTGCTCTCTTTTTGGCTTTAGAATTTATTTTATTTTTATAAGTTTGGGCAATCCCGATCATGCGGTCTATCACTCACTTGGCATTCATGTTTCTCGGGCACGGTACCGAGCACCCGATAAGAGACGCAATCTTAGACGTGCTCATATCAAAGATATTTTCATATCAAAGACATTGGAACACTTGCTCTTTTGTACACTTTTATTTACTTTTGCTTATTTTAATCTTTTGAAGTCACTCAAGCTTTTGAAATTGCGTAAGTTTCACACCATCTCATCCCAAGGTTAGGTAGATATGGGTTGAAAAATGAAATATTTATCGTTAGACGAGACTCAAGGTGGCTCATCAAAAAAGGATTGCATATTTAAAGGGTGAAAGGTGATATGTTGTGGCTACAAGGGGTGCCTCAAATCATTGGTATACCTTGTGCTTAGTTTGACATGGAATTTTTTTTTAATACAATATAATGAAATGATCATTTATAAGGAAATAAATGCTCATTTTATTAAAAGAAAATAAATAATGATCCTACAAAATAAATCTAAGTAGAATAAAAAGGTGCCTATGCTAGACTTATTGGGTAAAGGGTAAAAAAAAATAGAAAAAAGATCATGAAACCTTGTCGTTGAAGCTTGCCTCTTGTCCCTTGGCTTATCATCACTTGGTGTGCTTGCCGACTAGAGGTATTAGAAGCCCGTTATTGTCGATCAAATATTGGATTGCTTTCTTTAGCTTCTAACAACTCTCATTAGTATGACCCCTACCCTGATAGTACTGCAGCGTACATTTGTGTTCCAACTAGGCAATCTCTTCTCAAGTGGGGGATCTTGAATGGGTCCAATAGGAGTAATGAGTCCCTTTGCATGGATTCAATCGAAAGCATCATCGTAGCTAATTCCAATAGGGATGAAATCCTTTCTAAGTTTCTTTCTAAATCCTCTATTATCCATGGCTAAGATTTCATTAAGGTCGAAAGTACCAACACTGTTACTAAGTAGGTGTTTTCCGAAGAAGAAGGATAGTCGTTCTTCTTTCCTTTATAGCCACTGTTGTTATCGTTAATAATCTTGGACTTCTTGTCGCGTGGAGGAACATGAAGGAGATTTGAATCAATGAGGTCTTGAACACGATCTATGAGGGCAGGACATACCTCGGTGGTATGACCACGACCTTTATGGTATCGACAATAAGATTTTGGGTCCCAATTGGGATACCGTTTTTCAGGCGGAGGGTCTGGACTGGGACCAATGGGGTGAATGAGTCCTTGATCGTGAAGACAGTCAAAAGCTTCATTGTAAGTCATTCCTATTGGTGTGTATTCTTCAATGGTCCGTTTTGCCCGTGGCTTAGGAGCATTAAGTTCTTCATTAAATCGTTGGTGAGACTTTTGTTCAATAACCATCACCCGATTTGCTAGTCCTTCTACCACATTCAAGAACATGGCAACAACATCTTGCAGTTTTCGAATGTCCTCTTTTAGACTTGACGAGTCTTCCCTGGTATTATCTAAGAAAAGACTTTCATCCTCCTTAATCATGGCCACTTCATCAAGAGAGGTTATATAAGCTGCCTTGATCATGGGCTCAACTACATGTGTGATAAGGAGTGAAGGATCGAAGGATGTTTGATCTTCTGCGATGGCTAGAATCTCGGAAGTTTTATTGTCATCAATCAGATCTTGAATAGCTTCTTTGAGTTTCCAACACTCCATACTGTCGTGACCCTTTCCTTGGTGATATTTATAGTGCTTATTAGGATCTCACTTAGGTGACCTGTGTTAATTGAGATGAACACTACAAGAGGGGGGGGTGAATTGTAGTTGAGTTCCTATTAGTAATTTTTGCAAATATAAAACAGAACAAAATAGGAACTTGCGATGCACACAGAGTTTACGAGGAAACCTTCTAGTGCCCAACTAGAAGTAAAACCTCGACCCTACCCTAGGGATTTCAAACACAAATAATTCCACTATAATAGGGCAAACACCAAGTTACAACCTATTATAATTCAGCCACTACTCTCAAGTTCCAGAATGAACTTGCTACAGAACAACACCTTGTTCTACCCAGTTTGAGTCCCACACTCAAACTCACTCGTACTCCCTAGGTACAGATCTTCCCCCTTCTCACCAGAAGCTCTCTCTGTATGCAATGATAAAAATACTCTTACCCTAATAAACCCGAAACCAAATACAAGAATTAACACCTAGTATATGATCGGCAAGCTATGCATGAAACTTGCAACTAATATGACAGTATGATAAGCTTGGCAAACTTACGCAACTATAGCTCTGTAAATTCTTCACGCATAAAACTCACAAAAACCTAGGCTCATATTATTCTCTACTATTTATACGAGTATTACCTGTATAAACAGTAGGTTTACATAAAGATATATAAGTAAAACTTAACTTATCTTAAAACACGGTTTTTTAATTAAATCCTTTGAAGAAAATCATTTCAGAAAATAAGATAGAAATATTGAACATAATATCTTTTTAACAAACTGATTTTAAAAGATAAATATTTAAAGAAAATCTTTTTCCAATTTCTATCTTTTATCTTTTCCGATTTTAATTTATTTGCCAAGCTAACTGTCACGCTTCTAATAAGTTTCATGCATATCCTACTTAACATATTTAACAATGAATCTAAAAGATAAAATCTTAACTAAAACATTGCTGCGCTGTACTCTTGTTCTGGTAGGTTTACTTGGACTCCACGCTTACTAAGTTCCTCCAAAGATCTTAGCTAGCAATCTTCAAGTTCCTGTGATGGAACGTTCCTGTGAGGGAACTCAGTTCCTGTTAGGGAACTCTTCTTTTATATTGAATAACTTTCTTGATAAAGAACTCCTTCAAGTCTTCTCAGCTTTAGTTACTTCCTCCATCTCCAAGATCAATTTCACCTAGGCTGCACAAACACTTGAAAAGTCTTTATGAGATGAGTTTGTTGTAACTTAAGTTCCTCATCATCAAAACCTTTAAACATCAACAATTTCCCCCTTTTTGATGATGACAAACTTAAGCAAACTCTTGAGAAAGTTAAAACAAAATAAAAGGTCGTATTTTTGTATTTTAATTTTATTGACAGAACATAAACACACAACAGAAATAAAACAAAAATTAAAAGTAAGCTAAGTAGACTAAAAGTAAACTAAACTGAGAAAGTTATGATACTTTCTCAACTGGAACCCAGAACAACTTCAACCTCCATGTTTGCTTCTTCTTTTCCCCCTTTTGGCATTATCAAAAATTCCTGTATTTTCAAGTGTATTAAACATCCACCAACAGCCCCACAAGCAATTCATCGAGTGTGGGAAACTAAAGGCAGCGCTGCTAAACAACCTCAAGTAAGATCTACTCTTCAGCATAAGTGTTCGAAATATACACAACACACAAGTATAAGCAAGAGTTCCAACTTTTCATTAAAAATATTTAACATCCAGATGAACAATTTTAAAAATTTACAATCAAAATCAATTGTTCAAATACTTAAAAACGAAAATTAAATATGTTCATAACTAAGACAGTGAAAGAAAAAGCTAGGCTGATTTTGAGATGAAGTAGGATGAGTTTGAGATGGGGTAGGCTAGGTTTCAAGAAACTCCAGAATCTTGTTGAAGTTCTCCTTTGTTTGCTTTGCAGAGGCCTCCAACTTTTCTTCAACTCCCTTGAGCTTCACTAAGAACTCCTCCTTCTGTTCCTGTAGAGCCTTGTGAAGTTCTTTCTCCTGGAACTCCTTCTGTTCTTGAAGGTCCTTGGTCTGTTTGAGCATCATTCTCTTGAGTTCCTTCAACTCCTTCCCCTGCTCCTGGACCAATTTTTCAAGTGTCAGCACATGAAGTTTACCAGCAGAGTCCTTCATTTGACTCTCTACCCTCTCCATTCTGTCAGCCAACTCAGCAACTTGCCCTTCAAGGATATTCTCCTCGACATCCAATTCCAGTGTTTGTTCCATGCTAGTTTGAGGAACACCACTGGAAGAAATCCTCCTACTCTTCCTTACAGGCTGCTCTGACATAGCCTTTTCCTTCCTCTTCCCTGTCACTTTTTCTTTCTTTTTCTCTCCTTTTTCTAACTTCTGAATTTTTCCTTTTACAACTTCCAAACTTAACCCAGCAAGGGTTTCCTCATTGATCACATTTTCTGGCTTCTCATTCAAAGCCCCATATTTTCCTTTTAAAATCACTCCTGCATTTTCAAAAATAGTAGACAAAATGGCTCCATACCCCACTTTTGTTCTACTTGGAACACAATGAGCTAAATGCTGATACATCAAAGAAGGAAAGTTCACCTTAATCTTCTTTGAAATGCAGAAGATTACAACCATATCCAGTAAACATGCCTCCCCCTTTTTAGCAGTCCTAGGCAGAATAGTCTTTTTCACCAAATTAAACAGTAGCTTATTTAGAGGGCTTAGATCATTATGACTCATGACCTTCTTACCCCTCTGTCCTCCTAATTCCTCTACTATATCCCCAGCCATGAAATTTCCTACATTGATACTACCCTTTCCCTTCAAGTAAGTATCAAAACCTTCAGTAGGAGCTTTTAGAATTTTACCTAGAGTTTCTAGGTCCAATTCAATCTTTACATCATTCACCATGCTCGTTATTATTCCCAATTTTGCCTAAAAATTCTGGCAAAATTCATTCATAGCAGCAGGATACAAGTAATTTGATGAAACCCTAGTCAACAGAAATTCCCAACCTTGAAATTTAATTAAATCAAGAAACTCTAAAAATCTTGCTTTTCTACACCACACAGCGTCAAGACGATGACCTACTACATACCTTCCTGCCATTGATTCAAGTTCCTCTTGATTAGTTACCTCCTCTTCTTCATCTTCCTTTTCCGATTCTTCCTTTTCTAAGTTGTTCTCCTCTTCTCCCTCGCTTATTCCTTCAACTTCCTCAATTTGCTCTTCCAGAGACTTCACACTTTGTTTTCTTTCCTTCCACTCCTTTAATTTTTGAAGAACATTCGAGACAGAGAAATCCCCTTGATCGATTGTACTCTCTACTTCTTTTGGTTTTGGAGGAGATTTCTTAGGGTTTTCAGAAGGTGTTTGAGAGGTAGAAGATGCTTTGTAGTTTACCATGGTTAAGGGAGATGATTCTTCCTGAATTGAGTTTTCTGGACTTTGGGATTCTTCAGAGGAAACAAACTCAGCAATGATCACCATTGAAGCTTAAGGAAGGGTTTTAAAGGGTTTATCAAAGTTTTACTGAGAGGGAGTAAATTTGATGTGACAGTGAGGTGAAAGAAGTGGGTGAAAATTTGCTTTTATAATAGATGAAGCGGTGTGAGGGAATTTAGGAAGTTTTCACTGTTTAGTTATTAATTGAACAAATTCAATTAATTTTTCAAAATTTAAACACTGGACGAATCTTTCAAAAATTTTAAATTTCCAAATTCAATTAATCTTGAATTAAGTTTCTATAAAACACAATTGGAACACGCTTTCAACATGTATGCAGTGTACAAATTTAATAACTTAAGCCGTTGAGCAATTTAATGAACTTACCTTTGGTAGTTAACAACGGTGACACTTTAGCTATGTTTATCACACCAAGTTTGTGGTAGAAGTTCTTTTTGCTCTATTTACAATATTTTTGACTTTGCCATATCTTGGAACTTCAGAGGCTAGTACTTCAGCTTGATCATTCCAAGTTCCAGTCTCAATTTCTCAAATCTTTCTCTGTTCAAGGGCTTGGTTAGAATATCAGCAATTTGATTTTCAGTTTGGCAAAATTCTAACTTAATATTCCCTTGCTCCACATTATCTTTAAGAAAGTGATGCCTAATGTGGATATGTTTTACCTTTGAGTATTGAACTGGATCTTTAGAAATACATATAGAACTTGTATTATCACAATAAATAGGCACACAATAAAAAATAATACCAAAATCTCTGACCTGTTTTTTTATCCATAAGACTTGTGAGCAACATGCTGCTGCAGCTACATACTCAGCTTCTGCTGTAGATAACGCAACTGTGTTTTTCTTCTTGGAACCCCAAGAAACTAAACAAGGTCCTAAAAACTGTACCATACCTGAAGTGCTTTTCCTGTTTACCAAGTCACCTGCATAGTCAGCATCTGTAAAACTATTCAAATTAAAAGAATCACTTCTAGGATAGAAGAGACTCAAATCATCAGTTCCTTTCAGGTATCTAAGGATTATTTTTACTGCTGTCGAGTTAGACTCCTTTGGATTTGCTTGGAACCTGGCACACAGACCTACAGTAAAAGATATGTCAGGTCTACTAGCTGTTAGATAAAGTAGTGAGCCTATCATACCTCGATACATAGATTGATCAATGCAAGTTCCAGATGGATCCTCATCCAATCTAGTAGCAATTCCCATAGGAGTATTGTTGGTTTTGGCATTTTCCAACTTGTATTTCTTGATCAGTTCCTTAATATATTTTTGCTGATGAATCATAATTCCCTCTTCAGTTTGCTTAATTTGCAAACCAAGAAAGAAATTTAATTCTCCAGTCATGCTCATTTCAAATTCTCCACTCATAAGGTCAGCAAAATACTTGCACAGAGATTCGTTAGTTGCACCAAATAAAATATCATCAACATAAATTTGTACAACTAAGATATCAGTTCCATTTGACTTTAAAAACAATGTTTTATCAATTTTGCCACGTTTAAAACCATTAGCCAAAAGGAACTTAGATAATCTTTCATACCATGCTCTAGGAGCTTGCTTTAACCCATAAAGAGCCTTGTCAAGCTTATAGACATGGTTTGGGAACTCTGGATTTTAAAATCCAGGAGGCTGTTCCACATAGACTTCCTCATTTAAGTATCCATTTAAGAATGCACATTTGACATCCATCTGGTACAGCCTAAAACCCATATAAGCAGCAAAAGCAATAAGTAAACGAATAGCTTCTAACCTTTCTACAGGTGCAAATGTTTCTTCATAGTCAATTCCTTCTTACTGGTTGAAACCTTGTACAACTAGTCTAGCTTTGTTCCTGACAATAATACAATGTTCATCTAGTTTGTTTCTGAATACCCATTTTAGTCCAATGGACTTCTTGTCTTTAGGTCTAGGTTCCAGATGCCAAAATTTATTTCTTTCAAATTCATTTAGTTCAGCTTGCATAGCATTAATCCAGTCTGCGTCAGTTAAAGCCTCAACATAATTTTTAGGTTCCATGGAAGAAAGGAATGCATTGAATGCACAGAAGTTCCTAAGCTGAGATCTGGTTTGAGTTCCTTTTGTGATGTCACTCATGATTGTGTCAACTGGATGAGATTTCTGATATTTCCAGGGCCTTGGAGTGAAATCTTTGATTGGATACATCCTCTCTTCATTATTGTTGCCTGGTTCTTCTGTAGGAACTTGATTCTGGAACTCAGGTTGAACTTCTTCAGGAGTTTCCACATTTTGGCCTTCATTATGATTTTCAATCTGTTCTTGAAGTTGAGTTTCTGGTGCATTCTCCAACTCTGGTTCAACATTTACTTTAGGATTTGTTACTTCTGCAATTTCAACTTGCTGCTTCTGCAGTGATACTGATTCCTCATCTGGATTTTGCTTACGCACAAGTCCAATCTCGAAATCATCATCACAATCCTGTACATCAACCAAATTTTCAGTCTCATCAAATATAATACGTACAGACTCCTCAACACACATTGTTATTTTATTATAAACTCTATAAGCTTTACTATTTGAGGCATATCCTAAGAAAACTGCCTCATCACTACGTTCATCAAACTTTCCCAAGTTCCTTTTACCATTATTGTGAACAAAACATTTGCGACCAAAAGATCTAAAGTAAGAAATATTAGGTTTTCTCCCTTTCATAAGTTCATAAGGAGTTTTTTTAGTGATAGCCCTAACAGATACTCTGTTGAGTATATAACATGCAGTGTTCACTGCCTCAGCCCAAAAGTTCCTAGGCAGCTTGCTTGATATCAGCATTGTCCTTGCCATGTCTTCAAGACTCCTATTCTTGCGTTCCACTACTCCATTTTGTTGTGGAGTTCTTGGGGTAGAGAAATTGTGATCCATACCATACTCAGCACAAAATTCATCAAATTTTGAATTTTCAAATTCTGTTCCATGGTCAGATCTAAGATGTATCAACTGATTACCTGTTCTTCTTTGTTCTTTCTTAACAAAAGCAACAAACTCATCAAACGTTTCATCCTTTCTTACAAGAAAGAAAACCCAAGTGAACCTTGAAAAATCATCAACAATAACCATTACATATTTCTTACCACTTCTGCTTTGGATTCTCATTGGACCACAAAGATCCATATGAATGAGTTCCAAAGGTCTTTTGGTACTTACCATCTTTTTGGACTTGAAGGAAATTTGGGTCTGTTTACCTTTAGCACAAGCTTCACACACTTTATCATACAGGAACTTAATGCAAGGAAGTCCTTCCACTAAGTTCTTAGATCTTAGTTTATCAAGTAAAGAAAAGCTTGCATGGCCAAATCTTTTGTGCCACAACAGAGGATCATCCTCAATAACACTAAGACATGTTAAACTGCTGTTAGGAACCTCGTTAAGATCCACAACATATGTGTTCCCTTTACGAGTTCCTTCTAAAATTGTGTTCCCAGTGTCATTGTGGATGATTCTACACTTGTTTGAAGTGAAGCTAACAGAGTTACCTTTGTCACAAAACTATGAAATACTTAACAAATTGTGCTTGAGGCCCTCGACCAAAAATACATTATCAATAGCATGGGAACGTGACCTTCCTATCTTGCCAATAGCAATTATATAACCTTTCATATTATCACTAAAGGTCACAGTTCCACCATAGTAGGCATCCAGTGAGAGAAATCTAGTTTTATCTCCAGTCATCTGCTTAGAACAACCACTGTCGAGGTACCAAGTGTTGTTCCCCCTCACTGGAACCTGCAAGAAGAATTAAACGTTAGTGTCAGGAACCCAGGTTTCCTTGGGTTCCTGTGTAACATGGGTTGATTCATTTTTATTTACCCAGATTTGTTTTACATGTTTGATATTCTTCTGAGTACTTTGTCCTTTCTTAGGACACTTAGCTTTCTTATTCCCTGTATTGCCACAGAAATAACAAACGATGCTACTGGGCAAGTTGACATACTTCTTTTCTTTCTGGAACTTCTTTTTAAAACCTAAACCTTCAGTATTCTTAGTTTGAGCCTTAGTGATCCATTCAGGAACTCTATACTCCATTGGTTGCTTACCTTTCCTAGCCCTCTCAAGTTCCCCCTCAAGACGTGCCTTATCCGTTTTTTACTCTTCCAACTCATGTTTTAATTTTTCAAAATTCGGATAATCAGTAGGTGGAGGAACTTCAGAGTTAGGAGTATCAACAGTAAGTTTTAACAAAGACAATTCCACATTCAAGAGTATGTTATTTTGTTTGAGGTTCTCAATGGTGTCTTTTAAAATTTTATTATCATCAAACAGACTGAAGAACCTGTATTGAATATCAAACTTCATGTTATCAACCCATTCACTGTTCTCTTTGAAAGTTACTAAAGCTTTATCACTTTGCTGTTTGGATCTATGCAATTCCTTTAAATCTTCTTGAATTTCCAAAACAGTATTTATTAGATTCTCTTTAGACAGATGTTTTAATTGGTTGTAAGAAAACCATACCTCAGACTCAAGCTCCTTTAGCTTGGCAGCTTCATCAGTTTTTGCCATTAAACATAAATGAGCAGTTTCTTCTGATGGTTGATCCTCCTCTTCTTCTTCTGAATCTGTATCTCCCCAAGCAGCAAGCATGGCTTTCTTAACGTTGTCCTTGGTGAAGTAAGGCTTGTAGACTCTTGACTCCTTGGATTGCTCCTTGCCTTTAGTCTTTCCTTTCTCTCCATCCTGAACAGGACAATCTTTGATAAAATGATCCTTTGATCCACACTTGAAACACTTTGTGTTTCTGGAACTTGTATACTTCTTATTCCTGTCAAACTTCCTATTGTTCATCATCTTCTTTAAATTCCTCACTAGCATAGCCATCTCTTCTTCATCAACATCTGATCCTTCTAAGTCTTCAGCCTTGAGTGCCAAACCTTTATTTCTGGAACTTTCAGTGTTGGAACTCAGATGAAGTTCATGAGTCATCAATGATCCAGCTAGTTGTTCCATATTGAACTTAGTAAAGTCCTTAGCTTCCTGCATGGCAGTAACCTTGGATCTCCAGCGTTCATCTTGTGGTAGGCTTCTTAAGATCTTCCTTGCCTGTTCATCAATAAGAATTTGCCTGCCAAGAGAGTTCAGTTCATTAATAATATCATTGAATCTAGTAAACATCTCTTCTATGGTTTCTTTGGATTGCATTTCAAACCTTTCATACCTAGACATCAATAAATCTATTTTAGAACGTTTTACCTCGTTAGTACCTTCATGAGTTACCTGTAACAAATCCTAAATCTGTTTAGCAGACTTGCATCCCATGATACGATTATGTTCATGGCGTCCAAGTCCACAGTGCAGATACTTTATAGCTAAAGCGTTCATTTCAAGTTTCTGATAATCATCTTTATCATAATCAGAAATAGATTTAGAAACTACCTCATGCTTGTCACTGGTTTGAGTTATTTCAAAATCACCAGTTTCAATTACACGCCAAACCAATGGGGTGAATGAGTCCTTGATCGTGAAGACAGTCAAAAGCTTCATTGTAAGTCATTCCTATTGGTGTGTATTCTTCAATGGTCCGTTTTGCCCGTGGCTTAGGAGCATTAAGTTCTTCATTAAATCGTTGGTGAGACTTTTGTTCAATAACCATCACCCGATTTGCTAGTCCTTCTACCACATTCAAGAACATGGCAACAACATCTTGCAGTTTTCGAATGTCCTCTTTTAGACTTGACGAGTCTTCCCTGGTATTATCTAAGAAAAGACTTTCATCCTCCTCAATCATGGCCACTTCATCAAGAGAGTTTATATAAGCTGCCTTGATCATGGGCTCAACTACTGGTGTGATAAGGAGTGAAGGATCGAAGGATGTTTGATCTTCTGCGATGGCTAGAATCTCGGAAGTTTTATTGTCATCAATCAGATCTTGAATAGCTTCTTTGAGTTTCCAACACTCCTTACTGCCGTGACCCTTTCCTTGGTGATATTTATAGTGCTTATTAGGATCTCACTTAGGTGACCTGTGTTAATTGAGATGAACACTACAAGAGGGGGGGGGGTGAATTGTAGTTGAGTTCCTATTAGTAATTTTTGCAAATATAAAACAGAACAAAATAGAAACTTGCGATGCACACAGAGTTTACGAGGAAACCTTCTAGTGCCCAACTAGAAGTAAAACCTCGACCCTACCTTAGGGATTTCAAACACAAATAATTCCACTATAATAGGGCAAACACCAAGTTACAACCTATTATAATTCAGCCACTACTCTCAAGTTCCAGAATGAACTTGCTATAAAACAACACCTTGTTCTACCCAGTTTGAGTCCCACACTCAAACTCACTCGTACTCCCTAAGTACAGATCTTCCCCCTTCTCA
The DNA here is from genome assembly GCF_948465745.1 of Chenopodium album. Classification (NCBI taxonomy): domain Eukaryota; kingdom Viridiplantae; phylum Streptophyta; class Magnoliopsida; order Caryophyllales; family Amaranthaceae; genus Chenopodium; species Chenopodium album. The sequence continues at coordinate 45,240,105 of NC_137839.1, forward strand.
CCAGAAGCTCACTCTGTATGCAATGATAAAAATACTCTTACCCTAATAAACCCGAAACCAAATACAAGAATTAACACCTAGTATATGATCGGCAAGCTATGCATGAAACTCGAAACTAATATGACAGTATGATAAGCTTGGCAAACTTACGCAACTATAGCTCTGTAAATTCTTCACGCATAAAACTCACAAAAACCTAGGCTCATATTATTCTCTACTATTTATACGAGTATTACCTGTATAAACAGTAGGTTTACATAAAGATAAATAAGTAAAACTTAACTTATCTTAAAACACGGTTTTTTAATTAAATCCTTTGAAGAAAATCTTTTCAGAAAATAAGATAGAAATATTGAACATAATATCTTTTTAACAAACTGATTTTAAAAGATAAATATTTAAAGAAAATCTTTTTCCAATTTCTATCTTTTATCTTTTCCGATTTTAATTTATTTGCCAAGCTAACTGTCACGCTTCTAATAAGTTTCATGCATATCCTACTTAACATATTTAACAATGAATCTAGAAGATAAAATCTTAACTAAAACATTGATGCGCTGTACTCTTGTTCTGGTAGGTTTACTTGGACTCCACGCTTACTAAGTTCCTCCAAAGATCTTAGCTAGCAATCTTCAAGTTCCTGTGAAGGAACGTTCCTGTGAGGGAACTCAGTTCCTGTTAGGGAACTCTTCTTTTATATTGAATAACTTTCTTGATAAAGAACTCCTTCAAGTCTTCTCAGCTTTAGTTACTTCCTCCATCTCCAAGATCAATTTCACCTAGGCTGCACAAACACTTGAAATGTCTTTATGAGATGAGTTTGCTGTAACTTAAGTTCCTCATCATCAAAACCTTTAAACATCAACAACCTGCCTTCTGGAACTGGATCTTTGATAGGCCCTTTGGGCATGACTAGTCCTTTGTGGTGTAGCTTCTCGAAAGCTGTTTCATAACTCATACCAAGTGAAGTGAACACTCTTTTTGACCTTTGGATTCATGATTTAGAGGCGTTCGTAGCATGTACTTCATTAATGGGAGAGGAAGAAGAAGGATGGTCGTTCTTCTTTCCTCTCGCACTATTATCTTTCTGAAGGTCATCTTCAATGTCAATGCCTATATTATGCACAGCCTTGAAAGTATTCAAGTTGTGTTGGTATTTTAAGTGCTTTGCATATTTTTCTTGAAGGTTTTTAATGAATATTATTACATAATATTTTTCGGTAGGAGCCTTGACCATATTAGCAGAAGTTTCCCTCCATTTGTTGTAGAAGGAAGTGAACCCTTTGTTTTCCTTTTGTTTTAACATCTCAAGTTGTCTGTGGTCTGTTTCGTCTTGAATGTTGCACTTATATCTTTCTACGAAAGCGTTTGCTATCGATTCCCAGGTAAAAGTTTTCTCTTTATCAAGAGAGAAGAACCATTGCTGGCAAACGGTTTCAAGAGATAAAGAAAAAAAGGAATGAAACACTACAAGAAAATAACCTTTTCGTAGCGATTATTTTAACCTTTAGTATCGATTGTAATTGCAACAAAAAGCTTTCCCAACGAATGGTCATTCGATACAATATCCCCCATTGCCTTAGCCTTTAGTAGTGGTTTTCAATATCGCTGGGGTTGGCCTCAATAATCGATACGAAAAACTACATCCAATCGGTGTGATTATTGTAGCGATTACAATCGCTATAAATGTTCAACTCATTTTCTTCAAAAAAAAAAAAAAAAACATGCGTATGATCTTTACAAGATTCGAACATGCAACCTCAAACTCTTATATTAAATGTTTCATCAATAAGCTATGACATATTTTATGTATTCTTTTTCAAACAATATTTATATATCTAGTGTTGAAAAGGCTTTTCGTATCGATTTTTAGGATTTAGTGGCGATTGTAAATGATACGATTTCTCAAAATTATATAAATGTGTAAAAATAGTGTGGATATGTATTATTATGCTTTTCGTATCGATTTTAGATGGGAAAACCATGGCGGTTGTAAAAATGATACGACATCCTTAATTATTTCACAAACATACTTGCATATTGTAGCGAATGAACAATCGCTACGAAATAATCGCTACGAAAAGTGTTTTTTCTTGTAGTGAAAGACTTTCCTATCAATCCCCTTAATGTTCATTATAGTTTCAAAGGCTCTTAGATGAAAGTAAGGGTTATCTGTTGCCTTGAATTTTGGGATGTCGGTGGCATCGAACTTATACGGAAGAAGTTCCTTGTTCAGCGAGACCCCTTGTAAACTAATGCCTTGGAACTTTTAGTCGCCAGATAGCTTGCTCAAGCTTTCTTGCATGAGCTCCATTTGTTGTTGCTTCACAGGGTCATCAATTTTGAGGGTTAAAGCCTTCAATGCTTCATTCATGGTAGTCAATTTAAGTTCATTAACTTCTTTTTGACTTGCCATTATCTTCTTAGCTTCCTCTTTTGACGAATCAGTTCATTAAAAAGTAAGACCTAGACAAAGGTGTTGTCCTTGATTAATCGCCCTTCTCTATTTGACCAAGTACTGTGGAAAGGGAAATTAGGGATATTCACTATTAATTATTTGACTCAACTCTACTCAACATGCATAGATGGAAGAAGGTAGGAAGAATGAAGGTTGTGATATGGAGAAAGCATGTAGATGGAGAGATATGAAAAATTAGGAATATAATGTACCCCCAACTCAAATGACGGAAAAAAACCGACTCATGCATGAACCTAAGACATGGTCATGGTGTGAAAAGAGTATGTACAAAGTGTGTACTAAGACTAGTGAGTGTAGGTTACATGTTAGGACTTGTGTCATGACCATGTGGCTAGACTATTTGACTAGACCAAAGCAAAGACTAAGTTATGACTTCACGTATATGCATTAAACTGCATAAGTAAGAGATGCACAAGTAGTCAAATAGTCACATCATGATGCAATAAGTTTGCAACCTAACCATGGCTCTAGTTCTTTAAGTTAAGGATATGGGTTAGTCAAAGAGGGTCCATGGATAATTGTCCAGAGCAACCGCGCGGAAGCCTAACCGTGAAGGGTTGGCGCGAGTGGATGGGACACCGCGAGTTAAGAAAAACTCGGTTCCATGGTTTAGTAAATTCAACATTCTCGGATGTACTCTTTGTTGCACAGAGCGTTCAATCAGGTAGATGGAGCATGAATTCCCAGAGGGTTATGTCCATATGTAGAACACATATGGGTTTTAGAAAAGTGAGAAAAACTCAATCTGGAAGTAGGATCGAGCAAATAGTGCTAAAAACTGCTCAAAATTAGAACGCATATTTCTGGCTCGGTATTGGAAGAACTTGGCGCCAGCAAACAGAGGCCGGCGCCAATAATTTGGCTTTGGCGCCTGACGACAGAAACTGTCGCCTGGCGCCATAGTCAAATTAGTGGCGCTTAACTCTATTTTGTGACGCTAGTTCCTACATGCCTCAGCAGCTTTCTGTGCTCGATAAAATTTTTCAGTTTTGCGCAGCATTATTTCGATCCTAGTTGTAAAAGATATTCCTCAAATTTCCACGTGTAAAAATCCTATGTTTTAACTCATTATGGATGGTCTTTCCAATGAGATCTTTTTTATGCATATGGAAATAATATTAATCAAAATTACGCACATGAAATACTTAGAACTTTTCCAGTCTCATCCACTCATTCTAAATCATTGCCGAAATAAATTTCAGGAATTAATATAAAAATCCTCCCCAGTGGAGTAACTGTGGGGAATATTTCAAGCATTACCCAAAACTTGAAACGCACTGTGATCATACACTAAAGTACGGTGGCGTCCAAAGGGAAAGAAGATAGAGCAAAAGAGTCCCCAACAAGTTTTAGGAACTTGTAAACCGTTCACGAGGTGAAGGTTACACCCCTTAACGATCTAGGAGATCGTCAACTCCAATAGGTCTGGAACCATGACTGGTAGTTCGGGGATGAAGGTACAAATCCAACCTAAAAGAGATTGAACCCGCCCTAATAATAGGCCTCTACTTTATTCTGATCGTATTCATGTGCGCTTTCTGACTAACATGCAATCAATAGGTTTACCCCTAAACCTATTTAATCTATGTTGGTTGAATATTAATTCACGAATAAATCTATTATTGGCGATCACTTGAATTATAATCATAATAACCCTAAACAAGATTATTAATTATCTTATTAAGCCTAATTACAAGTACGAATTCCCTTTTAACATACATAAAAGTTGTGATCAAGCAATAACAATAACTATAATCAAGAAACATAATAATAATCATGACAATTATAATAATCATCATAATAACAATCAAAATAATCATAATAATAATAATCATAATAATCAATAATAATTATAATCAATAATCATATTAAAGCATAATAGCAATATCCTAGGCATGATACTAACAAGATTAATAACAAACCCTAGCATGTCACTTAACATTAAAAATCAAAGCTTTAGCCCTAATATGATACTAACATGATATTACGAAGAAAATAGGAAGCAGTGCAGGAAACACAATTGTCATATTTGATATTAGAAACCTTTTCCCTAAACATAATACTAGGAATCATTGTTGTCATTCAAAACATCAAGCATCCTAACATGATACTAGGAATCATAATAACAACCTAAACATGATTTCTATATCATAATAACAATGCTAACAATTAAAGCACTTACTTGGATGCCTCGTATCTCTTTCCTCAGAAATTAAAAACTTTCACGTCTAAGGCGAAGGCAACTTCGAATTTGGCTAGGTGTGTCTAGATCTTGTGAATGCGGAATTTTGTATGCAAAAGGGTAGTTTAGAAGAGAGAGAGAGAGAGAGAAAAAAAAAATTAGAATTAGAGAGTTGGTGATTATTGATGAGAATTGATGATTGAAAACGGAGGTTTTAGGAGGCTATTTATAGAGAAAATCAGTCGGATGGATAAAAAAAATGAATCAGAGGTTCAACGAGAATAAAACACGATTAGCGCCAGACGCTGGAGGTTAGCGGCAGGCGCTAATTCTTGGCGTCAGGCGCTAATAATTAGTTTCACGCGTTTTGGTTTTATCATATCTTTTGATCTAGAAGTCCAAATAAGTCCTATAATATGTCGTTGGAAAGATATTGAAGTCTACTTTCCATCCCAATAAAAAGATATGGCTGAAATAGTGGAAGGGTATCAGTTTTGGATAGAGTTTCATATCTAATTAATATCTTTTTCGTTATAGCTCGGATTTTATATTATAATATGTCATTGGAATGATAATTTCAAGATCTAGCCAACCATATAAAATTTGGATAAATATTATGACGCATAAAAATAAAATCTGAATATATTCTACTTTGTACAAAACAAGGATTCTAAAATGGAGTAGTTTTATTCAATTTCAAACTCTTTGAAACATAATTATCAATCCTAACTCCATTAGGATTTAAAAGAACCTTCTAGAATATCCTAGAAGAATATAATCAATCCTAATAGCTTTAGGAATGATAATTAATAATAGGCCCTCCTCTAGATCATTGGACCTCATATAAAAACCAAATCGGGCCCAGTTTTGTATTTTGGCCATAACTTCCTCATTATTCATCGGAATTAGGTCATAACTCCCCATCCAACTACACCATTATTGGACCTATCTCATGAACCAAACTAAATTATAATGCACGTTTTTCAAAAATAAGGTAAGAAAAGAAATATTTTCAAAAACAGAAAGAAGAGATATTATAATAAAAACATCCTCATCACTAGACTTTTCACACTTTTGCTTTGTTCGATAATTAATTGACGTGAAAGGTATTCATCACTGGGTTTGGTTTTGGGGAGACACAAATGGGTGTCTACAGTATGTCAAATATTAATCCTTCAATTAAACCGTACTTGTTTAAACCTTATACTTGATTCCCAAAAATATGCACCCTATTTTTGCTTTTTTTAAACCAATAAAATCAATGTCAACTTGAGTCAAGACATTAAAATAAATGGTTTAATTTAAAGTATTTGGTCAAGAAGAGAAGGTCGGCTAATCAAGGACAACGCTTTTGTTCTTTTTGATAATTCGATCCGTCAAAAGAGAAAAGCTAAGAGGATAATGGGAACTCATGAAGAAGTCAATGAACATAGGCAAAACTTAGCCGATGTAACTGAAATGATGAAGGATATGGCTCTTCAAGTCAATGACCCTGCAAAACTGCAACAGATGCAGCGAATGGAGGAAAGCTTAAACAAGCTCTACAATGACTACAAGTTCCAGGCATTAGCTCACAAGGGGTCTCAGTGGACAAGAAGCTTCTTCCGCAGAAGTTCAACGCCAATGACATTCCTAGATTAAACCCTGCTGACAATCCTTATGTCCACTTAAGAGCTTTCTAAACCATAATGAACATTAAGGGGATTGATAGGAAAGTCTTTCACTCTTTGTTCTCTCTATCTCTTAATACCGTTTGCCAACAATGGTTCTTTTTCCTCGACAAAGAAAAGATCTCTACTTGGGATGGGATTGTAAGTGTTTTCATTGATAGGTATAAATGTAACATTCTAGTTGAAACTGATCACAATGACCTTAAAATGTTAAAACAAAAAGAGAATGAGGGTTTTACTTTCTTCTTTAATAAGTGGAGGGAAACTTCTGCTAAAATGGTTGAGGTGCCTAGTGAGAAGGAATCTGTAAGGCTGTTTATTAAGAACTTCCAAGAAAAATATTCTAAGCATCTCAAATATCAAAGTAATCTGAATACTTTCAAGGCCGTTTATGATATAGGAATCAACATCGAGGACGACCTTGCAAAGAAAAAAGCTGCTAACAACTCGAACAGTGGATGGAAAGAAAAGAAGAACGACAATCCTTCTTTTTCTAAAACCACCCACTTGAACAAAATTAGCACCTTTAATCTGAACGAAGTCCTTGCTATGAATAATCAAGGATAAAAGAAGCCATTTAGGAAGAATTTTACTCATATTGGCATGATTTATTGTGATACCGCATTTGACCACCCTCATGCAAAAGGTCTTATAACTCCTATTGGACCATTTGGAGATCCACTGGTCGAAAGGAGGACATCTAGTTGGAACCCCAATCCACATTATGAATGCCATCAAGGAAGGGGCCATCTTATGGAAAATTGCTTGAAGCTAAAGGAAGCTATTCAAGATCTAATTGATAACAATAAACTTCCATTGCCTCCTACAAGCAAGAAGCCAAGCATCAATAGCGCCCCACTTTCAGATTCTTTGGCTATTTCTGATGAGGAAAATGATTTTGACCCATCATCCCTCAGTAAACCAGTCACAGAAGCAATGCTATCGAGGAAAGGAGGAAACCTTGTTTGATGCCATGAGTGATCTTCCTACAAGTCAACATCTTGCCACAAAAGGAGAGGTGTGGGTCCTCACACAACTGATAAAGGAAGCAATAGGTATATGTCGCGAGGCCCTTGATCACATAAAGATGGCTCAAAATAAATGTGATATTAAAGAGGAGGCACCTACAGAGACTACTAAGTGAAAGCCATTTTCCCTCTAAGTAGGCGAAACACCCAAAACGAGTGACAAGCCTTACACACGAATTGGGACTTCCTACGCAAACATGTTCAAAATGCTCTTCGAGAGTGGGAAGATCAAGCCTCTCGAGCCAAGACCTTTTGAATCATTGAAAAGAATAGATAGGTTCTATTGTCCATACTATCAAGCTGGAGGACATACCATAGAACACTGTTTCAAATTAAATGATCTAATCCAGAAATTGATTGACAGTAAGAAGTTGGTCCAAATCCCACCAGAAAGGGATGTTAGCATTAACGGAGTCTAGTAAAGTGATGATGAGGATGTCTACCTCATTATGTGGAGGAAACCCCACTTTCCATAATATACCCAGTAGATGACATTTGGGATGAAGAAGATTCACCCATAGATGTTCTCACAAGATCAGGGAGAGTGCAACCTCCCATCACTACACAACCCATTCCTACTACCCAACAAGTTTCCATACTAATCATAGAAGATAACGATGTTGTCAAACAACTTAAAAACTAAGGTAGAAATGAACGTATGGAAACTACTAGCCAAATCCTGTTAACATAGAGTCGCAGTAATGGATGCTTTGCCCAAATCCCGTTAATCTCATAATATTCTGCAAGAGGATGAATGTCCCAATGACTCTCGTAGATAATGGGTCAGCAATTAATGTTTGTCCACTACGATCTACGAGGATGTTGGGAATAAGGGATGAAGACTTGTCTCCATCCACACAAGGAATAAGAGCTTATGACAATACTCATTGCAAATCTCTTGGGACAATTACTATGAACGTCACTGCAGGAATTATAGAACATGCCACAACTTTCCAAGTGTTTGATATCAAGGCATCTTTCAACTTATTGTTGGGATGCCCTTGGCTTCATGACCTTAAGGTCGTTATTTCATCACTTCATCAACAAGTGAACACTATCGTTGAAGGAATTCTTGTTACAATCAATGCCTCTTAATTAAGAATCAAGGCGATTAATAAGGCTCTCATAAATGTGGAGCACGATGACAATGATGAAGACCTATGGGGCTTTAACGCAAAAGAGTTATCCTTAATTGAGGAAGATGAAAGGAACCCTCTTTGCTACGACCTCCATTCAAATATGATATTTAATGGTATACTCCGAAAACAAGGATACTTTACTGGAATAACTCCAGGAAAGAAGAAAGGAGTAGCAATGCAAACGAAATCGTCTCGCCTTCCTAAATTAGATACTTTTGGACTTGGTTTTGAACAAACTTTGAAAGACTATAAGCAAGCCCGGGAAAAGGCTAATGCGCGGAGAAATGCTCATACCCAAATGAAAGCAATCCCAATGGATTAATATCCCCTCACCCTAAATGGACAATTTATAAGAGATGGTTAAGATTATCCGTGCTATGAATTTCCCGAGCCCTTTGTAAAAGATTGAATAAGACAACCTGGGTTCAAAATCTTCCTTTATTGCCACTTCTTAGATGACATCCAAACTCCAATCTATAAGGAGAAAGCACCTTCATGTTTCGACTTTAATGTCATGGGATTTCTTTAATGGGCACGAGAAAAATGAGCTGAAATATGTTGAAGACAACTCTGCGCTCATTTAGACAACACTACAAAATGAAATCTTTGACCCCTCAAAGCTTATCATTTCATCAGAGGGATTAGTCCAGGGATGGCGGAAGACTAAGAAGGTGACTACACCCTGCGTATGGAAGATCTCCATAACAACATGACAAGGACCTATATTCGAAGAGTCATCTGAGTCAGAGTGTGAATCTGAGTCCTCATCGAGTCTTCCAAATCTCTAGTTATAGTATCTCTCCCTAGTTCTTCTATTTTAGCACCTATTCCCAAGATAGTAAGTAGTCAAGTCCCAACAGACATTTCTTTATTTGATGTAATTGTTTCCAAATTCAATAATATGTCTTCTTTTTCGTGTCGTTCCTTAACCCAAGATGACGAGCATTGCTTAACTAACATAGAAAGTGAAAAAGAAATAATTAAAGCAATGGAAACACTTGAGAATAAAACACAAGTAATAGAATACACTGAAACAGTCGATATCTCAAAAGATCTAAGTTTTAAAAGACATGTTAAAATCGGATAAAGTCTTACTAAAGAAGAAAGAACTTGTTTAATTAATCTACTAAAAGAATTTATCGATGTATTTGCTTGGTCATATGAAGATATACGAAGAATAAATAGAGAAATAGCTCAACACACAATAACACTAATTCCAAGAATGAAAATTTTAAAACAAAAGTTACGTCGAATGAAACTTGACGTAGCTCTTAAAAATAGAAGAAGTTCAAAAAAAAATTACTATAGGTTTTATCAAGGTATCTAAATAACCCGAATGGGTTGCAAATGTGTTTCCAGTTCCAAAGAAAAATGGAAGGGTAAGAATGTGTGTCGAATATAGAGATCTAAATAAGGCAAGTCAGAAGGACAACTTCCCTTTACCACACATCGGCATTTTGGTAAATGATACATCAAAATGCGCTTCTCTCGTTTATGGATGGACACGCAGGGTACAACCAAATTCTCATGGACAAGGAAGATATGGAAAAGAGTACATTCATAACGCCATGGGGCACTTACTATTACACCGTAATGTCATTCGGGTTGAAAAAGGCAGGTGTCACTTACCAAAGAGCAACGACTGCCTTACTACATGACATGATGCACAAAGAAGTTCAAGTCTACGTAGATGATATGATTGTAAAATCAAAAGATCGTCCAGGACATCTAGTAGCCTTAAGAAAGTTCTTCTAAAGGCTAAGGAAATACAACATGATGTTAAAACTATCTAAGTGTGCCTTTGGAGTCACCTCAGGAAAGCTCTTGCGATATGTCATTGGCTCTAGAGAAATAGAGATAGTCCCAACCAAGATAAAAGCAATCATGTCAATGCCGCCGCCCAAGACCAAGAAACAGATTCGAGGATTCATTGGCCGGTTGCAATACATAAGTTGGTTCATATCCAATTAACCACGATATGTGAACCCATATTAAAGAAACTAAAGAAGAATGTGCCAGTAATATGGGACGATGAGTGTCAAAAAGCCTTTGAGAAAATCAAATCCTATCTAGCTAATCCTCCTGTACTAGCACCTGCACTCCCGAGAATATTTCTTAGGTTGTATTTAATAGTCACCAAAGAGAAAATAAGGGCTATGCTCGAACAAGAAGTAAAAGGAAAAGAAAATGCCATCTACTGCTTAAGTAAAAAGATGCTCAAGTGTGAGGTACGCTACACACCACTTGAGAAATTGTGCCTCGCATTAGTGTGGGCCAAAACAAAGTTAAGACACTACATGCTCGTTCATACAGTCTATATGGTATCTCAGATGGATCCACTAAAGTATCTCTTCGAGAAATCTACACTTAATGGGGGAATATCAAGATGGATAGTCACCTTATCCCAATTTGATGTAAGATTCATGCCCCAAAAGGCTATTAAAGGATCAGTGGTCTCGGATTTCCAAGCGGATTTCCTAATAAAAGATTTGATGCCTATACAAGAAAATGAGTTTCCAGACGAAGACTTAATGCTTATAAAAGATGATACTTGGACGTTATACTTTGATGGAGCATCAAACAAAAAGGGTTGTGGTGTAGGAGTATTATTAGTATCACCTAAACAGGAACATGTCCTAATCTCCATAAAGTTAGATTTTGACGTTACCAACAATGCTGTGGAATATGAAGCATGCGTGGTAGGCCTCGAAACAGCATTGGCATTAGGAGTAAAGAAACTTCAAATATTCGGAGATTCTTCTTTAATCATCAACCAAATTTCCAAAAGGTGGAAAGTAAGGAGCGAAAGCTTGGCCTTTTACCAAACATATTTTGAAACCCTCACTAATCAAATGGAAAAGGTAGAATACACATATCTACAAGAGAGGAAAATCAATTCGATGATGCTTTGGCAAGGCTAGCCTCGATGGTTAGAATTCCCACATAAATTGAGCAAATGCCTTTGACAATATAAAAGAGGCATAAACTTGCTTACATTCAAGACATAGAAGACAATGAGGTAGTCCTAGAAGAAGAAGAAAAGAATAACCATGGTATACAGACATCCTCAACAATGTCACCAAAGAAGAATATTCACTCCACGCTGACAAAAGAGCAAAACGAGCCTTAAGGCTTTTGGCTTCCCAATATGTACTCATAGACAATGAGCTACATAAAAGGGTACCTAAAGGTCGAGTTCTCTTGTGTGTACGCAAAAAGGAAGCCCAAAGGAAAATGAGAGTAGTCCACGAAGGAGTATGTGAAACTCATGTGAATGACAAGATGCTAGTCCAAAAGATAATGCGTGAAGGATACTATTGGACTACCATGAATAAGGACTGTTATCACTATGTAAAAAGATAACCTAAATGCCAAATATATGCTAACTTGCAGCACATTCCTCCATCCCTCCTTTACTCCTACACTTCACCATGGCCATTCGCAACATGGGGAATAAATATCATTGGAAAGATTAATCCTCCAGGGACAGGAGGTCACGAATACATCCTAGTAGCAATCGACTATTTTACAAAGTGCGTCAAAGCAGCATCATATGCAGAACTCACTGCAAAGCATGTAACACTTTTTATCGAAAGAAACATCATATGTCAATATGGAGTCCCACATCAAATGCTAAGTGACAATGGAACTCACTTTCAAGCAGAATGTGAAGAATTGCTACAATAGTATGGCATTCAGCATCATCATTCTTCCCCATATAGGCCTTAACCGAATGGTGCAGTAGAGGCAGCCAATAAAAATTAAAAGACCATCATCGAGAAAATGAAAGAAAATTACAAGGATTGGCCTGACAAACTCCATTTTTTTTCTTTGGGATTATCTTACGTCAATTTGCTAATACGCATTGTGTTAGAAAGTAAACTTAATGAAGTCGAATGGACTAGAGCGAGATATGAGGAGCTAATTCTACTTGATGAAAAACGACTAGAAGCTCTACATCATACTCAATGCTACCAAACTCGTATGGCTAGATACTTTAACAAGAAGGTCAAAACAAGAAATATCTTTAATACCCCGTACTTTCATACGTGTTTTCTAATTAATTAATTAAGAAGTATTTCATAAAAAGGGTATTTTAGTAAATTTATAATTTGGAGCCAAAATAATATTTGAATTTTGGCGCAAAAAGCATTTTGAAAACTAATCATTATTTTTGATAAGATTTATTATCCATTTATCTTATTATAAAAACCGGATTATTTACATATTTCAGATATTTTAATTAAAGCAAAATTAATATTTTAATTAATTAATTAATTATTATGGACGAAATTAACTAATAACTAGCTAGGATTTTCAGATTTGCCATTTATGAAAATCTGATTTTTCTTGGTTATTTATTGGTAAATAATTGATATTTAATTAATTAATTATTTAATTATTTATTCTATAATATTTATACAATTATTTTATTCCTTTAAAATCGAGCAAAATCTTCCTAAATATATCTAGAGGAATCCAAAAATTTGAGCTATGGTAAGCTCAATATTTTCGGCCCTCGTGAATTATTCTAGGGGAATTTATTTGATAAAATTATATTTTTAATTATCTCTCAAAACCTCTTATTTTTCTTAATTCTAATTCTCCATCTTTTTAATATCTAATCATCATATTTTCTTGTCATTCATTCTTCTTAATTATTCCCCAAGTAATTCTAATTTCCTTATTATTTTTCATAACATACATATCTTCCATATTCAATTATACACAATCACCTTAATATCAAAACTTTCTTTAATTCTTTTACTCACTTCTCCAAGTAATCCCATAAACCCTACTTGCCATATTTCTTCACATATTCTCTTGCCATAATTCTTGCATGAGCTAGCCTGTAAATACCCCTCGATACCTATCACATTATTCACACCAGTTCTCTTCTTTTCTTCTCCGCAATTTTACACAAATCATCCCATTTATCTTTGAAGCCAATTTTCGGGCACTTCTGGTTAGTTTTTTGGGTATTGACTTTTCACAAAAGATTGTTCCCCTCAAATAATACTTGAGGTTAGGCTCAAAGATCACCCAATTCGGAGTTATATTAAAGGAGTTATAGCTTCTGCAAGTTCTGACTATTCTTTCCAACGCAAATCCAATTCTTCTCTTCCTTGGTTTCTTATCCTTTCTTATTCTCTTCTCTTATTCAATTATTATTATTATTATTATTATTATTATTATTATTATTATTAGGGAAATTCTCTCTGGTAATCACAAACATTTTTTATTTCTCAATGGTAACCTCTGAATTTTTTCGTTATCAATGGTAATCAATAATTTATATTATTAAGCAAATGGTAACATTAATAAAAAAAAAAACATCATTAAACAATTAACCAGGTTTAATATTGGTCAAATAACAATGAATTTACATTAGCACCCTTTAATTTTTTTTTTTAAAAAAAAACCCAAAACCCATCCCCACCCAACCAGGCCAATCCCATCCTTGCCGGAGTTTAGCCTCGGACGGCGCGCCAAGCCTTCCCGACATACGGCGGCGACCGTAAACCCCTAATTCCCTCCTCCCTCTCTAATCTCTTCTTCTTCTCTCTCCTCCGCCACCAAAAAACCAGTTTGAGATGATGGGTTTTGATGATGAAAAACAACCTCTATCGCACTCAGTTCCCAGCCGCAAGTATTAATTTCAAACCACTAAAATTACTTCTCGGGGACACCAGAATCAGCCACCCTCCCTTGCCGGAATCAACCACCCTCCTTCCTTCCCCGATTCCCTCTAATCTCCTTCCCCGATTTTTGGTTAAAATTTCTAGGTTTTTGTAAGTGATTTTCGGGTCAAATTTGTCGAATGTGTTGATTTTGGGGTCGAACTTGTTGAATTTTTTGGTCGAATTTGTCAAATTAGTGGTTGAATATGTCGAATTAGTGATTGAATTTGGTTGATTATGAGGTCGAATTTGTTGATATTTGGGGTTTAATTTGTCAAATTAGTGGTCGAATTTGTGATCAAATTTGTCGAATTTATTGATTTTGGGGTTGAATTTTGTGATTTTTGGGGTCGAATTTGGGATCGCTGATCGAATTGTTGATTTTGGGTTGAATTTTTTAGGGGTTTGCTGTTGAAATTTTGGGTTTTGCGGTTCGAATGGAAGCAAGCTATCAGTAGAATTTCTGGGTTGGCCGGGATAGATTTTGCTAGGTGTCGATGTCTGGAGGTGGGGGAGGTTGGTCACCGTCTGGATATGGAGGAGGCTGGACTCCCACAGGGGGCGGAGGTGGTTGCAAAGGGGGTTGCAGCAGGGTGGAGGAAAGAGAAAGAAAGAAGAAAAAATTGGTTGGGGTACTTTTGTCTTTTTGTAGTCCAATAGTTTCATCATGGTTAAGGAATTATTAAATTGTTTAACTTAATTTACCATTGAGTTAATACTATTAATTTATGATTACGATTGATAATTAAAAAATTTAGACTTTACCATTGAGAAAATATGTCACAAATCATCTTATTTATTATGACTTTGTCCAATATTTATTAATTTTTTATTTTTTAATTTTTTTGTGAACAACCCCCTTATTATTATTATTATTATTATTATTATTATTATTATTATTATTATTATTATTATTATTATTATTATTATTATTATTATTATTATTATTATTATTATTATTATTATTATTATTATTATTATGATGATGATGATGGGGGATTTATAAATAATTATTATGAGTAGTTTTAATTATATAAAATCAGATTTTTAATGATGTTTATGAGAAATTAATTTAAAAGGTTCATGTACATATAGATAGGGGTTATTAATTTTTTGTTAACCTTTATTGATTAAGGTTATATTTATTTGTAGGGTTTTTTCGATAAAGGTTCTTGAGGTTCTTTTTGTGTGGTTTTTTTCTAGCAAGGATCAAGGTATGTTTAGGTGGCTATATACCTTTGAAAGTTATTGGTTTGAATAACATGTTTTACATGATTTGATTGGTGATTGAATTAAATTGAATTGAATTATGATTTTGAAATAAATTATGTTTGAAGGTATTGATTTTAATAAAAAGTACTTTGAAGGATTGATTTTTAAATCATGTTTTGAATGGTTTGGATTACTTATCGTGTTTAAACAAAGGAATGGGTTTTAAAAGGTTTGTTGAATTAAATAAAGGTTTTTCAAGGAAGAGTTGTTGATTTTGAAAAGTTATTAATATGAGATTTATTCTCAAGTATTTATTTACAAGGTTTGATTTGAAGGCATGTGGAATTATTTAAAAAGGATTTTGAATTATATTGGAACTATTGGATATTAAAAGGATTTATCGAACCATTGGATTATTATTATTATTAATGGTTTATAAGCATGTTGGTAATCCCACTATGTGGATTTGGTTTATTGATAAGGCCTTGGACTTTGTATGACCGGGTCTTTCCTCAAAAATAGCCTTGTAACAAAAGGAGACTAGATTGGGGGGTGTGCACACTTGGGAGAAAAATTGGTTTAATTGGTTTATTATGAGGAATTGGTTTTTAATATGAGGAATTGATTTCTAAAATAATTGGTATTGGTTTTATTGATTATTGATATTGGAATATTGAGAATCGGTTTTGAATCACGAGTTTTGAAGTTATTGGATTAATTATTGGAATTGGTTTTAAAAGCATGTTTGCAAATAAATTTGAGTTTACATTATCTTGCACTTATCATACTTAGCATAATTTGCTAATTCGTATTTCTTATTTGTTTTTGTTCGCCCTGTTTACCGTTATGGTAAGCAGTGTTGACTATTTTAAGGTGGAGTCATGAATAATCATATGAGGGTCCCGCAATTTGCTTCACCTAGTTTAGGAATGTTGGTCTTGTCTTTATTTTTGAGCAGACATAACAATGTTATTATTTTTATAAGTATTAATAAAAGAAAGTTGAGTTTCGGCTGCAAGTTTTGTTGTTTAGTTTATATTATCTAGTGGAGATTTGGGTAGCCTAGCGTAATCACGTGGCGATAATACGCCCTAGTCTATCTCTACGGTATAATTACACGTATTGTAATAGTATTTCTGTAGAGGGAGATTTGGGGGTGTTACAACATCAAAGTAGGAGACTTGGTGTTAAAAGCATTAACAAAGAATGTTCTAGACCCAAGAGGCAAATTTAGGTCTAATTGGTTCAGACCATACATTGTCTAAACTATCTTATCAGGTGGTGCCGCAAAACTAACTGATATGGATTGCAATTAATCTCAAATGTGACAAATCTTGACTAACTTAAGAAGTACTACCCATAATTACTTGAGTAGGATACTCAAGAGAGCTACGTTTAGCATGATTCCTTAGGAAAGGATACGTAGGACATCCTTTACAAGGTGCAGCCACTTCAATCTTCAAAAGAAATCAATTCGTTGGCAACAGAACAGCCGGCGCACAAGAATTAAGTCCAGCGTGATACGCCGCAGCTGTTGCATATCGATAGGAAGCAGCGCATGATAAAGCACATTTATATAGGATTTATAGGCACGTTTATGCTAAGTTTATAGTTGCTTTTTAGGTCTTTTAGTCGCTTTTTAGGTCGTAAATACATAAGTTGTTTGTTTTGTACTCTATTACGCTCCGTTTGTGTTTTTCTTAATGTTTCAGGTGATTTGATAGACATTTGGACGCTTTCGTAGTGTTTGGAGTTGATTCAGATGATATTTGGATGGAAGCCGATGAATTGAGTTTATTAATTGGAGATCCCATGTTTGTGGATGTTGATTTTGAGATTTATATGCATGAGGAATGAATATAGCATTCACAAGGTTCGCTATGCATCTTTCGGAAATGAATTTGAGTTAGAAACTAAGTTAAACGATGTTTTATAAAGTGGCAAAACTGACCTTTGTCCACTCTTTTTATCATAACTTGAGTTCTACAAATAGGATTGATGCGATTCAAATTGCGTTGGAAAATAGACTTGAAGATCTTTCCAATTATAGGTCACACGCTCCAAGAAGCCTTCTAGAATAGAAGTTATAGGCGTTTGAATCCAAGTGATGATGTCAGCCACCCGCGGGATAATTGTTGCGCCCCTGTCCCGCGACCACTCGACACCAGCAGGTGCTGCTGCCAGGCCGCGGCCACCAGCCTGCGCCCGCAGGTCTGGTGAGCAGCCTTGAAGCCTCGAGTAGCTTTTTCATTCACATCGTCACAAGTCTTCGGGCCACGTCATCTTCTATCGTCCACTAATAATTCAACTTATGTAATTTATATTTTCTTACTTCTTTTCTTTAATTATTTTTAGATTAGTTTTAGGATAATATAAATACTCAAGGGATATTATTTTTCCCTTATGCCTTTTATTACTTTTTATTTTACGTTCTTTTTAGTTTTCTCTCTTGAACCCTAGTTTCTCATGGCATCTCCATGGATTCTTCCATGGATGATTCTTGGGTTTACTATTTTAATTCATTGAGGTATTTTATTTCTATTTTCTTGCTTTTAATTATGTTTTATTCCTTAGATCTAGTTTTTATTATTTCTTCCATGTTTGAGTAGTTTTATTTCTAGGGTTTGGGAATCCATGTTTATATTATGAATCTTGATTGATAATTTTAATATTTTGATTATTGATTTCTCTAATTGATAGTGTTCTATTGTTAATCTTGCAACTTGATCAATTGTTTGATTATTTTTTGTTAATAAGAGTTTGAATTGAAAGATCTTACTTTTAGAGGCTTACCTACAATTAGCAATTCTGATTATGTTAGCGACTGAACTACATATGTTGAATTGAGAGTGTTAAGACCCGACTGTAGGCTTAGCAATTGCTCTAGATAATTGATTGATTGAATTTTTATTGATATTTTATAGATTTAGAACTATAAACATGATGAACCATAGCCCTAGGTCTTTTTATTAATTTTTTTTCCCCTCTTTTAATTTAGACTATATTTTCATCCCAATTTCGCGACATAGTTTAGTTTCTCCATACCTTGAAAGCTAGATTGAATAGTCATCTCTCTATGGATTTGACCCTACTTACCCTACTACATTGTTAGTTGGTTTTGTTAGGAATTTATTTTTGACAGGTGTACGACAACCTATCAAATTTTGGGCGCCGTTGCCGGGGAGACGGCTTAATTTTATTTAGCTTCTTATTTGGTGAGACTAATCTGTATATTTTTTTTTCTTGTTTTTTTCTTCTCTACTTATTCTTGTGTTTGCAGGTGTTCTTGCTCTTTTGTGGATTTATTTTAATG
Organism: Chenopodium album; assembly: GCF_948465745.1. NCBI lineage: Eukaryota > Viridiplantae > Streptophyta > Magnoliopsida > Caryophyllales > Amaranthaceae > Chenopodium > Chenopodium album. The sequence goes on from NC_137839.1 coordinate 45,258,809, forward strand.
GCTATTTTTTATTTTCCACAATTTGAGGATGAGGTATTTTGGAGATACTATTATAGGCTTGGTGACTTTGTTGGTCTTAATCATGGAATTGAAGAATGGGATATGTGCTTAGTGATTTATGAGGGTCTAAATGAAGAAACTAGGTTTATTGTTGACTCTATATTATCTAGTGGAGAATCTTTTGATTGGGATTTTATTGAGTGGTTAGCTAGAGATATATACGAGTGGGAAATGACATTGTATGCTAAACCAACTCTAGAAAATTTCTTTTCCTTCACTTCTTTGACCAATACTTCATCCCCTTGCTATTGTTCTCTTTGCAATTCATATGATCATGATGCCTCTTCTTGTTCTTACAATAATCCTTTCATGCATGTTTCAAATCCCTCTACCGAGTATGAAGTGCATTCTATTGTAAAATCTAGTGCCTTGCCATACATTTATGATGATGATGAAGGGTGGATTAAGAATGAAAATTTTCAAGAGAACGTGTATGAATTAATAAATGGTCATGATGAGAACAAGGTGGATATGCTAGATATTTTTGAGGATGATGAACCGTTATATGATGAATCCGTGGTTGGGAAACCGTTAGTTATGAAAATTCAAGCTACAAACTCTTGTGCAGACATGCTTATAGAAGAGGGTGCGATTAATAATGGTAAATTCATGGATTTTCAGCCAACCCTACCTTTCCTTTATGTCCCATGTGTAGAGAGTCTTAAACTTGAGAATTCATCCTCTATGGTATGTTCTTCTAACTCTCTCAGAGTATTTCCATTGTATGACGGTGGCAAAGTGCACCTTAATGTTCATTCTAAAAGGTTTATATTGCCCAAAGAACAAGTAGAGAGAAGTTGTAAATTCTTCCCCTTTTCTTCTTATTTTGATTTTTCTTCCTCTTATTTTTCTTCTCATTTCTCATTTTATTCTTTTAATCCCCTGTTTGTGAAGATTTGTGTACTTGCAGTCAAGCCATATGTGGTGCTCAATGATATGTTTGCAGGGGCGTATGATAAGTTACTCAAGGCATTGGATTCTTCCGATTGACGAATTGTGAAAGGTCGTGCGGGACCTTAAAAACCAGCGCTAATTGGGAGGCAACCCAATTTTCTTTTTGTTTTTTTTGCTACTTCCTATGTTTTTCGTTATTTAAATAATATTGCTAATGTGTGTTCTAGTGATGACGTCTTTTGCTAGGTACAAACATAGCTAAGTTCCTTGGCTACGTCGGCTACCCAACTACAACTACCAATTGTGGTGGAGGTGTCTATACCTTTGACGCTCCCTTCGCTTACCCGCCCCTTTGTGAGTTGTGTCTCTCCCTTATTTATGCTTTAGTTCCTCTTTGTTCACATTGAGGACAATGTGATGTTTAGCTTGGGGGAGGATGATTATAATCATCACTTTGTGCATGTTAGTTGTGTTTAGTTTGTTTTTTTTATTGCTTTTTAGGTGTTGTATGGTTTGTACCATTCATTAGGAGTGGGAGTTTACATATAACGAAAAACTATGTATTGCTTTCTTAGTTTTTTTTAGTTGTTTTGATAGTGCATACTTGTGTCTATCTTTTATATTTTGATTTTGAACCGTGTGCGGATTTGATTTGACTCTCTTGAGCTTCTTTGGATCTTAGTTATAATTCTAAAATTCAGTCGGTATGTGCTATACATTGCTAACTGTTTGACATTGTGTGAACCAATTGAATGGTTTGTGGAAGATTGGTTGTCCCATATCAAGTATAGCTAGCCAATTCTCTTGTTAGGTCACCTTACTCTGTGTTTGTGTGTTTGATGCAATTTGTTATTTCAATGACTTTGGCTTGAGATTTATTAGTAATTTGATTATGATTCATGCATGCAGCATATGATAAAGGCCATGTTCTTTAGGTAACCTTCAGATGATATTTAGATACATTTGTTCCTTTTGCTCACCCATGTTGTTGCCTTGTCCATCTATTGATATATAGCTACATTACAAGCCACTTTAGCCCCATTGGTTACTATTCCCAAGTCTAGCTAGCTTGGGGAGCTTATTGATGTGGTGTTATTGTTTGAGTGTCAAGCTTTAATTTATGCCAAATATGGTGGAATATATATTAAAAAAAAAATTGTTTCTATAGTTGAGAAGTGTTACTTGAAAAAAGAAGGAAAAAAAAAAGGAATAAAAATCTTGTTTATGTGTACTTCATTGAAAAAGCCGAAGAAATGAAAGAAAAAGGCAAAGAAAAAGGAAAAAGAAAGAAAAAAAATTATTCATGACGATGTATAGTTGATTTCAATCTTGGTTTTTTATTATGTTTGGAGAAAGTTGGTGATGTCAATTGGAGTTAGATCATTATTTGATCGCGTTTATGTTTTTGCTCCCCAAGTTGCCTCTTTACTCACATTTTCCTAAATATTATCCTACCCCTTTACCTTTGCCCCATTACAAGCTTGTAAAGTCCTTTTGATCGGCATGTGTATTTTGTGATTGAGTGAACGTTATTTCTTGCTATCGTAAAGTTACCCTTTGTTGCATCAAATATTTATATTCTACAAGGTGTGCGGCAAAGACTAGCTTGATTGGGAAATCGTTTGTGGCCAAGTTTGGTTTCAATTGTGGATCGTGATGTTAAGTGGTTCTATTTGTATCCGAGCTAAATTTTGGTCTTAATAACTTTGGTTTGATTGTTTGCTCGAGAGTGAGGTCGGTCTTATTCTGGTTCCCTGGAAGTTTTATTGGTCTTGTTTCTCCGTCTTGAGTCTAGTGTTGCTTGGGGACAAGCAACGGTTTAGCTTGGGGGAATTTGATAAGTCACATTTATATAGGATTTATAGGCACGTTTATGCTAAGTTTATAGTTGCTTTTTAGGTCTTTTAGTCGCTTTTAGGTCGTAAATACATAAGTTGTTTGTTTTGTACTCTATTACGCTCCGTTTGTGTTTTTCTTAATGTTTCAGGTGATTTGATAGACATTTGGACGCTTTCCTAGTGTTTGGAGTTGATTCGGATGATATTTGGATGGAAGCCGATGAATTGAGTTTATTAATTGGAGATCCCATGTTTGTGGATGTTGATTTTGAGATTTATATGCATGAGGAATGAATATAGCATTCACAAGGGTCGCTATGCAACTTTCGGAAATGAATTTGAGTTAGAAACGAAGTTAAACGATGTTTTATAAAGTGGCAAAACTGACCTTTGTCCACTCTTTTGATCATAACTTGAGTTCTGCAAATCGGATTGATGCGATTCAAATTGCGTTGGAAACTAGACTTAAATAGGTTTCCAATTATAGGTCACACGCTCCAAGAAGCCTTCTAGAACAGAAGTTATAGGCGTTTGAATCCAAGTGATGCTGTCAGCCACCCGCGGGATAATTGCTGCGCCCCTGTCCCGCGACCACTCGACACCAGCAGGAGCTGCTGCCAGGCCGCGGCCACCAGCCTGCGCCCGCAGGTCTGGTCGAGCAGCCTTAAAGCCTCGAGTAGCTTTTTCATTCACATCGTCACAAGTCTTCGGGCCACGTCATCTTCTATCGTCCACTAATAATTCAACTTATGTAATTTATATTTTCTTACTTCTTTTCTTTAATTATTTTTAGATTAGTTTTAGGATAATATAAATACTCAAGGGATATTATTTTTCCCTTATGCCTTTTATTACTTTTTATTTTACGTTCTTTTTAGTTTTCTCTCTTGAACCCTAGTTTCTCATGGCATCTCCATGGATTCTTCCATGGATGATTCTTGGGTTTACTATTTTAATTCATTGAGGTATTTTATTTCTATTTTCTTGCTTTTAATTATGTTTTATTCCTTAGATCTAGTTTTTATTATTTCTTCCATGTTTGAGTAGTTTTATTTCTAGGGTTTGGGAATCCATGTTTATATTATGAATCTTGATTGATAATTTTAATATTTTGATTATTGATTTCTCTAATTGATAGTGTTATATTGTTAATCTTGCAACTTGATCAATTGTTTGATTAATTTTTGTTAATAAGAGTTTGAATTGAAAGATCTTACTTTTAGAGGCTTACCTACAATTAGCAATTCTGATTATGTTAGCGACCGAACTACATATGTTGAATTGAGAGTGTTAAGACCCGACTGTAGGCTTAGCAATTGCTTTTGATAATTGATTGATTGAATTGTTATTGATATTTGATAGATTTAGAACTATAAACATGGTGAACCATAGCCCTAGGTCTTTTTATTAATTATTTTTTTCCCTCTTTTAATTTAGACTATATTTTCATCCCAATTTCGCGACATAGTTTAGTTTCTCCATACCTTGAAAGTTAGATTGAATAGTCATCTCTCTGTGGATTCAACCCTACTTACCCTACTACATTGTTAGTTGGTTTTTTTAGGAATTTATTTTTGACAGGTGTACGACAACCTATCAGTGCATCGCGACAATCGCTCCGAATGACAACAAGTTCAAATTTGCAGCGCCAGGCGTTCTGCGTTGACCTGGGTGCATTTCGGTGTTTTTCTTAAATTTTGGACTTCCGTACTCGAATAATTGTCGGGAAAATTAAATAACTTTTCATTGCTTTAAAAAAAATCTTAATGTAATAGTTAGTTTAATTTAAAAAGCTGGAAATTGCATGAATAAAATAAAGCAAAATTTACATTATTGATAGAATTTTAAATAAAGGTTAAAAATAAAATTGATTTAAAATTAAATTTAAAGTAAAGCAATGCTCTAATCTACCTTCTTTTTTCTAGTTCTTTTCCAATTTTTGTCTGCTTTTTATTCATCATCCATACTTTTGCTAGTAAGCATCCTTTGGAAGATCTACACTTAATCTTGGTATTGATGGTTTCTCCAATAGCCATTACACCGTGCTTCTTTTCAACCCACACCTTCTTTTCTACAGAGTCAGCTTTTCTTTTCCTTTACCTTGAGTAGAACTTTTCTTCTTAGGCATAAAAAGTCTTGAATTCAACCCTTTCACCAAACGCTCCATTGGAGGAATTTTCTTATACCCTAGGCGATCTTTCACGTTGGTCTGACTCAGCTTTCGAGCTTCATTCTTGTTCTTTTGAGATCTACCAAGTAGCCATTGCTTCATATCCCTAGACAAGGAAGGTGAAATCTTTTGGGTAACAACTTCCTATAAAGGTCTAGCACACCAATATTGATCATCAAATCTCTCTACATCCTGTGAAATAGGAAATTGATAGGAACGACAAAGATCACCAGATGGAACAGTTTGGGCAAGACGATATTGTCTTCTCACCTTGGAAGGGTAATAAAAAGTCAACTTTGACAAGCTAGGAAGACGGGAAAAAGGTTGGCTATTGACACCAACCATCTTCTCAATTTTCCACCAAGGAACGACCCACTTGATGGTAAAATCACAAGTTTCAAAGATCCTGCTCCACTCCCGGCGGCCCATCTTTATCGAAAAGCATTTTCTCCGTCTCACGAAGCAATTTGGTGTATAGCTATCAACATTGTCAGGAGGGCTAATTAGTTCAAGCCTCTCCATTAGCCACATCTGTAAAAATTCAATGCAAAAAACTATTATTACTATACAAAGTTAGATATTTTTCTATTTCTCTAATTAAAAGTATTAATTTTCTACCTATAATAATACAGGAGAACCTCAAAGAGGTGCTTTTGGATTCTTTTTTAATTCATCCAAACCAAGCATGGTTTCTCCAACAATTAAAGGCATTGGATTTCTACCTGATTTAATTTCCTCCATGACAGATGCTGAAATAGTTTGGGCCTCATGAATATTACCACTAGTGAGCAGATATTGGCTTAACATGCAAAAAAGGAAGGCTCTCCTCCTATAAACATGAAAGGATTCGGGAAACACTCAAAATCCTTGTAATAATAATACTCGCTTACTTTAGGATTTACCGCAAGATTTAGGGAAGGGAAGCCTAGAATGGCACCAAATTCTTCCGGTACAGGACACATTTCATCATAACCAAGTCTAAAGCAATGAGTATCTGAATCCCAATACTCCAAGGAGGTATGAATAAAGTCTACGTCAAGATCTACCCTATTTATACCATATATACCCCCTAAGAGAAAACAATCAAGCTCTTTTCTCTGCTTAGTAGTCTGAGACCAGCACCACTCATGAGTGAAATCACTAAAACTCTTAGACATGATTAAGAAATAAAAGCTAGAACTATTTTAAAATTGTTCGACTATACAGAATGGAGAGATTTGAGGGGTATTTATGCACAAAATTAGCGTAAATCGAATCCTGTTATGATTCAGAAAAATAAATCCATCGCCATGTGACAGAAATCACGCATCGCGTGATTCTTGTCGCATGCGATAGCTAGGTTTGTGTCACGCTATCCTCGCGCGATACGCTAACCAAGGTTTTTTTTTCGACTTTGACTTAGTTTTGTACTACGATTTTACGGTTTTTACCTTTTAAAGCCTTATCCGATCAAATCTAAACTTGTTCCAATAACTTTTTTCATACTTTGATTATCTTGTGTTTTTTAAATTTTAGCTCGACTTTTATTTTTCATTTTTTCTTTTGGGGGAGAAAGTCGGATACCCTTTATTGATAATAAAAATGACGAAAAGTTTTTGCGCAAAAATTAGTCATAATTTCTACATGCACATAAAACGAAAAAATAATAAATGCAAAAGCTAAATAAACATAGTAATCATAGACATATATACAAAGAGTCTAATACATAGTGATGAGTCAAATGAGCAAAGTCCTACAAAGTCAAAATATATACAAGTACAGGTACATCTATGATGGTGAACTCCGCAATGGGGAGGAACATCAAACATTTCAAAAAACTGTACAGTTTTTGGACTATGCTCCTCGCCCACAACCTGATCTGATGGAGCCGGAATCGAGAGAGTAGGGCCATCCTGTCCAGGCTCACCCTGCTGTTGCACCCCTAAATGCTGAGGCTACTGTGGCTGCTGCGACAACGAGCCAACCTCGTACGTCCCCCCACCTGCTAAATGAGCTGATGTTGTGCCTCATTGGCCGGTCTACCTCCTTAATGCACCCTAAGACGAAGAGCCAAAACCCTCCAGTCTGGCGGTACAGTCTTACTCTGCTCGACCACCCTGACTCCTAGCTAGGTACGACGACGCCTCGAGTCAAACCTCGATCTCTCCCTCCTAGTCTCGGGCCTTGTAAATGTGCGCGTCGAAGGAATAGGCTAAAAATAGAAGAAGCAAGCTAAGTTAAGTACAGAAAGACAAATACAAACATAAGAGGAGATTAAGAGAAACACCTCCATGTCGTCATCACCGCAACGACACATAGCTCGGTGGCTCAAACTCACGAGCTGATAATGAAAGGCGTCCATGCCTATCGCCATCCTCATCAACACCTCACGAGAAAACTATCATATTCACAAAGTCATAAATAATCAAAGCATATATGCAAATGAGATAACGAATAAAGTGACTTACCGAAGTCTAGTGTCGAGGGATCGAATCCTCTATGAAACGCCACGACTCAAGAGCCCAGGGAATCATCTCCTTGACAGGACCAAAGGTGCCTTGGTAGACGATGGATACTGGCGAAGGCACAAACTCTCTAGTTGAAGCCTGTCAAGTTAAACTTGAATAATTAGGATTGGCTCTTGGGCTATCAAATAAATAAATAAAAAATACAAAAGATACCTCTATCGGCTCTGGAAAGCAAGGTGGTGGGCCAAACATGGAAAAAGCCTATCCTTATAACTACGAATTGGATGGATATGACTCTGCCGATCTTTACCCGTTTGCGTCCTAGCTGCCCGAGCCCCCAGTCTCGTCTGATCGAACATATGTTGAGTAGGGCGAGAAGGAACAAAAAGGGACTCTAAAGAGTGCTGAACCGTAACTTTCTCACCCAGATATACCACAGCGTCGTATATCCCCTGAAAATACCGACGTTGGACAGTGTATTGAACGACCAATGTAGGAAAGATGAAATCATCCCACGACCAAAACTAAACATCAGGGTCCTACAAGACAAACGTCCATAAGCTCAAATCCTACTAAGGGATAATACAAACAAAAAGTGTCAGGAAAACATACCGAGAGAATACTATCTCGAACACGAGTAGTAGCAGTCTGGTTGTTATAATGGACTCCCAAACTGGCAACAATGGGGTGCCCTCGAGGCAAAGGCCTCGCTTGTGAAAAGAATGGAAATACTCGTAGAACCAGACATTTAAAACAGGGAAGCTTCAGCAAGTGCTAGCACAAAACCTAAGACAAACTTTAGTTAAAGGAAATAAAGTGTACCTCTACGAGCCCCCTAGAAACTAGAAAGTGTGACTTCTCCATCAAAACTGCAGTGGCGACAAGCGAGTCGCAATCCAAGCAGGAAGTCAACATAGGCCTAGCTGGCCTAGTCATATTATCCGACCATACGAAGGTCGTAAAGAGAAGACAGATAGTAGAGTAGCACACAACTACCCTTATTGGTGGAAAAAGATCCTCGTCAAAAGAATCAAAGCAAAGATGCGCACCCGCTGCTCCAAGGTAGTCGCACCATCCTGAAAGGCCTCCGTCAGCATGGTCCAACGAATACACCGTGCGCTAATCTACGTCGTCCGAGCCTCGCCATGAGCTCGAATAGCTATAGGGTCGATCAACTCCTCTACCTTTAGAGAGAAAACAATGATGTCGCTGCCGAATGGAACCGCAGCTGTCCGGAACTCCAGTCCGGTGGTGAGAGAAAAGTCGAGGGGAGTGATAGTCATCTCATCCCAAGGAAAGTGAAAGGTGTTGGTGGTGTCCCAAAAGAACTTCACCAGAGCTTGAACCAGAGTACGACTTGACACGAAAGAGTACATGGCCCGAGTAGCCTGAAGTAGAGGAGTCAGACGACAAGACTCTCATAACTCGCGCAACTCATTGTTGTCGCAATAGTGAAGATCGTACAGCAAACAAATAGCCTCGTTGCCTGAGCCGTGGCAACGAACACGATCGCAAGTCATCCCAAGCCGCACCCGCTCCGAGATGTGAAACTCGATCGCAAAGAAAATATTGCGCTCATCCCACTCAGTGAACTCCCCTAAACTAGTGGAAGCTCCCTTGTTAACAGGCTTGTCCTCCAGGTGAGCCTCGCAAGAACGAGAGCCAGAGCCACAACGTTGAGACATGGTAAATTATGCAAAATAACAGTAAATTAAGGATTCTACATTATCTAAGGTTTGCCTAGCTGCATGATACTATGTTTTAACAAAAGCAAAGTACGTAGTACTAAAACAGAGCATGAGTTTGATTCAAGCAGGATTAGCATTTTCAGGCAGTTAAATAATTTCTTACAATACTATGACTAATGTTGTGACAAATTGAGCATGAATAGCTAACAAGAACATTGAGAACGAGCCAGATTGTTCTCACAAACTCAAAGGGCTCAACAATGGCAAAATGTTTGTTTCTCCGCCAAATCGAGTCAAACAAGTAATAAAATACTCCTAAGACAGTATACAAGCATAAACAAACAATTCCATATCATAAGATTCAACAAATAAGGCAAATTAAGCAACATAAGTTTTGAATTTTTCATAAATTTGTGAACAAAAGCATGCAAAATTGAGTAAAACCAAGTTGAGTTTGAGAAAAACTTACATAGATCGGGAAACTAGAGACCAAAAGCTTCGATTTGCTTAAGAACTTGAGTGAATTCAGTTGAGAAACGAGTGAGAATGAGCAATTTGAACATATGAGCGAAACCGAGCAAATGAAGACATCCACGGCGAAATGGAGAAGAAAGGGGTTTTTATTTCAAAAACCTAACTCTACCGCCAAAAAATAGAATTCATGCGATGCGTGATTCCTGTCGCGTCACTACATCTCCTACGCGCGGGGACAATGTGTAGCAGCGCGCGTTGTCTAAGCGACGCAGCCTGTGGCCCCCATAATAATTTATGCAGACCTAATGTTGTGGTTTTGAGTTCCTTGGTACGCCAATTATCCCCTATAAGCACATTGACAGGATTAGTAGTCGGCTCGATTACAATCGCAGTAAGTGATGGACTTGGCAACGATCGTCTCACTTAGCTTAAAGCGCCTAAGCATTGGCTCATTGCAGGCACTAAGGTAATGGTTCACAAGAAATTATAAGTGCCAAGGCACCGGTCCATTTACAATTTGCACCGAGGCACTAGCAAGCATGAAATCACAACAAGCAACTACAGCAAAGCATTAACGCAGCGAGCTTTCAAGCAAAGCATCAGTAGATAGAGGATCACAAGGCAATGAGATCTTTGAGGACTTTCACTAGGATGAGAAAGTTGTCAATTAAATTATCGAGTCAAGGCACATATGAGATTTTGAGGATAGCTACAGGAAGCAGTCTTTGACGATGTTCCCCAGAATGAGGAAGGTTTTCATACCAATACTGAAGACAACTACAAGCAGTGGTCTTCGATGATATTCTCTAAGATGAGAAAATTGTCAAAACTAAAGATGGCTACAAGCAGTCACCTTTGACGGTGTTCCCTAAGACGTGGAAGATTGTCATAGCAAAACTTAAGATGACTACAAGCAGTCACCTTCGGCGATGATCCCTAGGATGTGAAGAGTTGTCACAAACAATCGAGGATAGCTACCACCAGTGGTCTTCAACGATGACATGCACGAGGCACTGTGGAGATTGTCAAAATAAAAAGCAACAACAAAATCGGTTATTCCAGAGACGTGTGCTTAACGGTGCAAGATACGCGTTTCCTAACTCACTTAACTGTTTAACTAACACTAGTTTGCAGGTATTGACGTTACAAGAATGATTTAGGATTGAGAACATTCTGAATAATTCTCCGTCCCTATTGCTACTTTAACTTTTGTTTTTGAAACTTGCGTTTATCAAAATCAATCAAAGTGGGGGCTTCTGTAGACACCCAAATGTTTCTCTCCAAAAACCAAACCCAGTGATGAATACTTTTCATATCGCTTGATTATTGAACAAGGTGAAAGTGTGAAAAGTCTTGTGATGCGGTTGTTTTACTTAAAAATATTTCTTTCTTATTTTTGAAAATCTTCTCTATTTATGAAAATAGCTAGTCCAATTTATGTTGGTTCATGATAAGGGTCCAATAATGGTGTAGTTGAATCGGGCTCGCAAAGAGCTTTCCAATAATATATTATAAGCCCGATTCCGATGAATAATGAGGAAGTTGTGACCAAGATACCAAATTGGGTCTGAACTAGTTTTATGGCTCAATGATCTAGTGGAGGGCCCATTAATTATTATTCCTTAAATTATTAGGATTGGTTCTAATCTTCTAGAACAATATAGAAGGTTATTTTGAGTTCTAATAGAGTAAGGATTGATAATTATCTTTCTTAGAAAATTATGATTTTAATTTGAAATAAAACAAGTGTTTTATTAAGATAAAAATCTGATTTAAAATTGATAAAACCAGAGTTTAATTGTTTAATTATATTTAGAAGAGGATTCCGTTCAAAAGCGTGTTTTATCTTTTAATTAGCGCCAAACGACACGCCTATCGCCATGCGTGATGCTTGTCGTTTCGCGCCGGGCTCTATCGTTAGCGACAAGGGTCAGTTTTATTTTAATTTAAATTCTGATTCTTTTCTATCGTTTTCGGACTACTTTCTTTATAATTAGGGTTGTATTTCCCCGTTTTCATTCACTCATAATCATCAACATTCACAACCAATTCTTAATTTTCTCAAGCAATAGCTTATTCTTCTCTCTTTTTCTAAACCTTCCCCAAATAAAAAATTCCACATTCACAAGTTCTAGACACACCTAGTCAAGTTCAAAGTTGTTTTTGCTCTCGACATGAAGGGTTGATACTTTATGAGGGTTTAGTCTCAAATCCCTATTTTAATTAGGTTAATTTTTAAATTACCACCAAAAAATGTAACCATTTTCGAACTAACCACCCATTTAATTTTTTATTTTAAATTACCACCCCTTAAATTAAATAAAAGCTCATATTACCACCCATTTCAAAAATCAGGTGGATTTTTCATCTATAGGCCCCACCTAACACTTATCTTGACCCATTTGACTATTTTTTTCCCAATTTTTCTCTTTAAAAACACTCTCTAAACTTTAATATACATTTTCTTCACCAAATTTTACCAAATTTCAAAGAGAAAATGTGAATTGAAGTTAGGAGAGCGTTTAAAGAGAAAAATCGGGAAAAAAAATCAGTTAAAAGGGTCAAAATAAGTGTTAGGTGGGGCCCACAGACGGAAAATCCACCGGATGTTTGAAATGAGTGGTAATATGAACATTTATTTAATTTCAGGGGTGGTAATTTAAAATAAAAAATCAAACGAGTGGTTATTTATTTCGAAAATGGTTACATTTTTGTGTGGTAATTTAAAAATTTTTCTTTTAATTATTTAATTTAATTGTTTGATTTAATATTTTCATTGAAGTTACTAACGTGTGTATTTTGTTATTAGAAAGTGATACGAGGCATCGAAGTAAGTAATTACTTTAATTATTCTTTTGATATAGAAAGCATGTTTATATTATTTTAATTCCTAGTGTTATGTTAAAATTGCTTTTATTGCTCTCTAGTATCATGTTTAGGTTGATTCCTATTCTTTCTTCTATCATATTAGTATCATGTTAGGATTAAAGATTTGATCTTTAATATTTAGTGACATGCTAAGATTTGTTATTTATCTTGTTAGTATCATGCATAGGATCTTGCTAATATTATCATGTTTTATTGAATATTATGATGATAATTGTTATTATTATATTAATTGATGTATTATTATTGTTATTTCTTAATCACGCCCTCTCTTGCAGGTTTAAAGGGGATTTGTACTTGTAATCACACTTAGTAAGATAATTAATAATTTTATTTAGGATAATATGATTATAATAAAAGTGATCACCAATAATATATTTGTTTGTTCATTAATGTTCAACCAATATAGATTAAGTTGGTTTTTGATCAACCTATTGATTGTATGTTATTCAGAAAACGCACATGAATATGAGAAGAATAAAATAGAGGCCTATTTTTAGGGCAGGTTCAATCTCTTTTAGGTTGGATTTGTACCTTCATCCCCGAATATTCAGTCATGGTTCCAGAGCATTATGGAGTTAGCGATCTCTAGAAACGTGAAGGGGTGTAACCTTTACCCTCCTGAACAATTTACAAGTTCCAAAAACTTATTGGCGATTCTTTTACTCTAACTTCCTTCCCTTTGGACGCCACCACGCTTAAGTGGATGATCACATTGGGGCTCAAGTGTGGGATACTTGAAATATTCCGTGCACTAGTGTTTTTTCTTTTATTTGTCTTCTTTTTGTTGTTTTAGTTGCATTTCTTTTTTTTAATAGATTTAGTTTTTATTTTATTCTAGTTTATTTTCATAATTCATTTCATTTTTGTTCCCTTTATTTAGTTTTCTTTTTATTTCTTTTATTCTTTCAATCTTTTCATTGTCATTTTATTTCTATTAATTTTGTTTGTCAAATTTAAGTTCATTTTACATCATATTATCCTCGGTTTTAATTGTGTTTTGTAAGTGGATGTTCCAAATTCATATGCTTGCGCTCGCAAAGCAGCGCTCTCAAGCCGGGTAGTGTTGAACCAATTGAAGAAACTCTTAGTTACTACTTGTTTTAGTGGGCATCTCGAGCTTGTTACGAGGGTGAGGCTCGTGCCCACTAACTTCTCAACCTCAACAAACACTTCCCTTTTTCTCGCAATTCACGAGCAACTACAACAACAACCCCTTAGCTCTGAAACACCCAACCAGCCACCATCAACCTCGTTAACCACCAGCACTTTCCGATACCAATTCACTGCCATATCAGCCCGCAACAACCGCATAACTGCTGCCCCCTGTTCCAGGCATAAATCCGCCACTTTCCCCTGCTCCAGCCACACCAACTAATCACCGTTTTGCCTCCAACAACAGCGGCATAAATTAGCCACCTTCACCACCTTATCCCGCAACTATTGCGCCACCTTTTACCTTCGCAAGCCGCAGCCACAAAGCAGCCCCCTACTCCACCGCAATCAATGCCACCACGAGCTGCCTCCTTTCGAACACGAGCGCGCACTCATTTATCGCGGCCACGCATTTCTGGGTTCGATTTTTGGCCATTGATCTTGATTGACTTGTGATCGAACGGTTGTGATGGTATGTGATTTGGGGTGATGTGCTGTGCGAAACAGGGGGTGAAATCCCGTTATTAAGAGTAGCCAAAATCGAGCCTTTCTTTTCCTTTTTTATTTATATATTTATTTTACATTTCTTTTTCATTTTGATTGTTAAATATAGAAGAGAAATATATAGAGAGAGAAATATATTTATCGTTCTGTATATTTTTCCATCCAGTACGGAATATATATACATGAATAATATCTAGAGTTCCATCAACGGATAAGATCAAATACCCAACTCTAGAGTATTCTAGATGGTACATAGGATAATAGTCATCCACATTTATATATTTCATAACCCTCCCCCTTGCATTACTATATATTAAATAAAACAATAACTAACATTTACTAGAAAAACTCGTACAAAATAATAAACTATAATGCGCATAAGATGCTGCCTCGTTAAAAACCTTACCAGGAAAACCCAGTGGGAAAAAACCATGGTTAAGGGGAAAATAGTGCAACGCACATTAACTCACCCTCATGACTACATCACTTGAGGTCTTTAAGACGACGCAATCCAATGCCATAAGCTAACTTTTTGAATGTGGCTGTTGGGAGCGCCTTAGTAAACAAATCTGCAAATTTTCACTTGAGCGGATCTTAAGGACTTTTATATCGCCATTTTTCTAGAGATCATGAGTGTAGAAGAATTTTTGTAAAATGTTCTTCGTTCTATCACCTTTGATATACTCTTCCTTAAGCTGGGCGATGCATGCTGCATTATCCTCATATAAAATTGTTGGAACTTCTTTCTCGGAGTTTATGCCACAATCTATCTGAATATGTTGAATTACACACCTTAACCATACACATTCACGACTATCCTCATAGATTGCCAGAATTTCTGCATGGTTAGAAGAGGTAGTTGCAATTGTTTGTTTCATAGAACGCCAAGAAATAGAAGTACCTGCACACATAAACACATATCCAGTCTGTGATCTAGCATTATGAGGATAAGACATATACCCTACATATGCAAAACCAATCAAACCTTCTTTGGATAGATTAGAGAAAAACAAACCCGTATCTTTCGTACCTTTAAGGTAACGAAGTACATGCTTAACCCCATTCCAATACCTTCAGGTAGGGCATGAGCTAAATCTTGCCAACAAATTTACTGAAAATGATATGTCAGGTCGTGTATGACTAGCAAGATACATTAATGCCCCTATAGCACTTAAATATGGTACTTCAGGACCAAGAATTTCTTCGTCATTCTCCCGAGGTCGGAAGGGATCTTTTTCTACATCAAGTCATTTAACAACCATAGGGCTACTCAATGGATATGACCGCGCGCCCCTTCAACTCCCGCAGATTCCTTTTTTGAAGAGTGCAACCAAGGCGGCAATGAGGCCGTCTTAGCCCCTTTGACCCAAAATGAGGAGGAGACGGAGAGCGACAGCTCCGCCTCCACCTCTAAGAGCAGCGACGATTTACCCCCGCTTGAGGATAGCGAGGAGGAGGAGAGGAAGAAGTGGAACGAGAAGGACGATCCCTTCAACATCTACGTCTCCGCCAAGGACCGGATCCAAATGGAGGAGAACTTAAAGAACTTTACGCAAATGCACCCGTTAGGAGACGGGTATAGAATCAGGGTGCCACCTGAGAACGGCATCATCGTCTGGGAGGATGATCAAGAGAACGCCAACAGCTACTTTGGCTGTTATGAGGCGGCGTTCAAGGCTGGTCTTCGCTTCCTCCTTCACCAGGCGGTGAAGGCAATATTGAGAGGCTACGGCCTCGGAGTCTGGCAACTTACCCCCCATTCTCGGGCAAACATTTTGGGGTATGTTGCCGCCTGCGAGTTCCAGGGGCTTAACCCCGGCTGGGTGGCTTTTGCTAGTATGCACTATCTTAGCCGAAGCCCGGGCGGATGGAGGGTGTGGTACACTCTAACCACGCATCCCCAATACATGATGACCTTGGACAAGGTCTCCAAATTCGACGGCTGGAAGCACAGGTTCTACCTGATGTCAGCTCCCAGCAGGCGGGAGAATTATGAATTCCGCAAGTACAATAAGAAGCCCGACCTGATGGGCCGGAAGTGCGCTCTTCCCCGGATCCTAGAGGAGGATTTTGACAAGATCATTGAGGCAGACTTTTTCGGCCTCACAGACGCAACCTTGTCAACCGGGGAAACAATAAAATTTCCCAAGAACTGGATCCCCAAGAGCGCCTGGTTCAGGGACGAGTGTTTCCTAGCCGCCTACGGGCTAGGACATATGTTCACCAAACGTATGCGCCTGAGTTTATATCCTCCTGTAGTGCTTTTGCATCGGAATTGATTTATGATATTAACCAATCTTTCTCTTTTTTATCTTTTCTTTAATCATGCGGCAGTATGCCAAAACTTGATTATCCGGCCTGCGTGCCGAGTATATTTGTATTTACCGACTAAGGAGCCGGGTTAATTAACAATTTCTTTTTTCGGTTTTAATGAATGCACCGACTGAGTCGATTTTGATCATTCTGCGTTTGCGTTTGAATGTCAATTTTTGCATTTTTGCCTAACTTATCAAAAGCATGCGACGATTTTTGCCTAACTTATCAAAAGCCTGGCTGTCCTTGCCCCTAGACGGCTGTGTGGTTGGTTTCAACTGGAGTTGATTGATTGACTTGGGAACGTCTGATGCTGCAAAGAGCATGATACGTTTGTAAGTCAATCAATCACAGTAGTGATTGCCCCAAACCAAGTGCACAGCCGTACACCAACAGGCGTTCCAATCACTAACCAGACGGAGTTTGTCCGTCTTGGTAGAGATTTCATAGCCATTGCATAATTCTTTTGCCCCAATTGGGATAGAAAATGCAACTTTGGAATAAATAACCTAGGTGAGAACTTCAGCTGGTGACCGACTGATGCCCCAGGGCATCCGGTATTCGGTAACTTGATCGTTCTTCACAGATCATTCTGGTCAGACGGCTATGAGTTGACCAACTTGGTCATTCAATTTCTGCCGTCTGCATAGGTACGTAGAACCGACATATAGTCTGTTCTCTGCGACGATTGCACCTGGAGGGGTGTCGCCGGACGCCTTTGTCCATGTTGGGACAGGCGATTTTATAAAATGAACAACCATCCGGCCATTTTGGCCTTCGGTCTTGTTTGAGACCGGTTGTATTGCCACTAAGCGTTTTTTTGTGCTTAGTTTTTAATCAGAGCATTGGCTGAATGTTATTGAATTACACTAAGTATCGAACTTAGTTAGTTAAACAGAAAGTCCGTCTGGGTCATTACCCAGGCGAACAGACAATTATTAAGTCAAACTTAGTAAAATAAATAAAGAATCCATCTGAGTACTACCCAGGCGGTTAAGCAGCTATAACCTTTACTAAGTGTCAAACTTAGTTAGTTAAATGAAGAATCCGTCTGATTATTACCTAGGAAGAAAAAACAACAAATTTGCAAACAAAGTCCGAATTCTCATTAATTGACTCATTTGTTTACAAAAAATTTTCATTCTCAGAAGTAGTACTTTTTCAAATTGTCTACATTCCAAGTTCTAGGCAGGCGCCTGTCGTTTGGAGTTTCCAGGCGGTAGGTGCCGTCCCTTACTTCTTCATAGATCCGGTAGGGGCCTTCCTAATTTGGATTTAGCTTCCCCAGCTCATTGGCCCTACCGGTTGCCTCCATTTTTCGTAACACTAAGTCGTCAACTTTAAAGGGACGCTTGTGTACTTTCTTGTTGTAGGCTCTAGTCATTCTCAGACGGTAAATTTCATGACGCAAGGCGGCATAGCCCCTGCGTTTTGGGAGTGAATACAATGCTAGGCGCATTGCTTCCCAGTTTGCCTCTTCATCATATAGCATGACTCTGAGAGTCGGCTCGTAATGTTCGATGGGAAAGACGGATTCAGCACCGTAAACCATGAGAAATGGGGTTTCACCGGTTGCCCCCTTTGCTGTTGTCCGGATGGGCCATAGGACATGGATTAACTCTTCTGCCCACAAGCCACCGGCTCTTTCTATTTTCTTCTTAATGCCGTCTAAGATGAGTTTGCTGAAGGCTTCAACTTGGCCGTTTGCTTGGGGCCGGCCGACGGATGCAAAACAACTTGAGATCCCCTGATCTCCCAACCAGGTTTTTAGCTGAGGCGTCTCAAACTAGGACCATTATCAAACACCATAGACATAGGTACCCCATACCGGGTGATAATGTTTTTCCAGACGAAGGAAATTACGTCTAAGGTCTTGATGTTCTTAACCGCCTCAGCCTCCACCCACTTGGTGAAATAATCCACAACCACCAAGATGTAGCGCTTTCCGCCTGGAGTCGGCGTGTAAGGACCTAGAATGTCCATGCCCCGTTTTACAAACGGGATTGGGCTGTGGATGGCCGTCAGATCAGTATCCGGACGGTGAATAAGTTTGCCAAATTTTTGGCACTTGTCCCATTTCTTCACCAACTCCTTGGCGTCTGCCTCAAGAGTGGGCCAAAAATAATGTCGTCTAGCTCTGACGGCTAGGGACCTACCGCCTATGTGGGAGGCGCATAATCTCGAGTGTAAATCTTTGAGAACTTCCTTCCCCTTTTCTGGGGTGACACACTTCAACAGGGGCTTAAGAAACCCCCCTTGAAGAGTTCTCCGTTTCTCAACTCGAAGCTTGCAGCTCGCTTCTTCAGGACGGCTGCCTCCTGTGGCTAATCAGGAAGTGTACCGTCTGAAAGATAGGCCCGGATGCCATCCATCCAGGTAGAGCTTCGGTCCAGAATTCCAATGGGATATTCATAGATGCTTCTTTTTTCAAGAACTTCCCAAAAGACTGACCGAGGCGTATCATGGCAGGCGGAAGATGCCAGTTTGGACAATGCATCCGCCTGGTTGTTTTCCTACCTAGGCACTTGATTCAGATGGAATTCCTCAAGTGCCCCAGCCTCTTCTTTAACTGCCTGAAGATATTTGATCATAGCCGGATGAGTTGCCTCGTAGCTCCCCTTATACTAGCTAACGACCAATTGTGAATCAGAGTAGGCGTCAATTTTCATGGCCCTTGCCGCCTTACACATACGGATGCCGGCTAGCAGGGCTTCATATTCCGCCTCATTATTAGAGGCCTGAAACTTGAAGCGTAGTGCATACTCTAATCTGTCCCCTTCAAGAGACTCGTAGATTACGCCTTCACCACAACCGTTCTTTGTAGAGCTCCCGTCTACGTACACTTTCTAAACCTAGTCAAGATTATCCGGAGCCACCGGACGGGTCATTTCAACAATGAAGTCGGCAAACGCCTGACCTTTCATTTTCATATGCACCGGCAAACATATCAAGAAATAGAGCATACGCGATGCTCATATGACAAGCAAGCATAAAGTACAAGGGGCCTTTATGCTTGAGAGAAGGGAGAAAAGAAAAAGTAAAAGAATCAAAAGAAAAATCAAGATAATAAGAAGAAAAAGTAGAAGAAGAAAAAGAAGAAAAAGAAAAATCCTCACAAAAATCTTTTTGGTTGGCATTATAACTCTTTTCCTCATCAACAATGAAAGAGTTTGGGGCTTCGGAAGCATGAAAAGGAAGAGGATCCCTAAGAGGTTCTTTGAGAAAAGAAGGGAGGAACATAGGATAGTAGGAGATATGGTTAAACCTTTGGGAAAAAGGTGTATGAGAAAGGTAAAAAGGGGTAGCTAATTCCTCATCACAAGATCTCACATCACTAATGAGGGAATGAAAATTAATCATGGAATCCTCAAATGAAGAACCCTCATGTTCTACATCTCCCTCAAGCTCAAAAACTCCAAGGTAATCAACCTTATCCTCTTTTTCAACACAATAAACATCCTTTCCTTCTACTATCTCAAAATCAAGAGTGAATGGGGGCAAATTTCTCTCAAACTCATCTCTTTCTAATGAAGCCTTATCAATGAACTCACTTATAAGGTTATGGGCTACCGTTTGAAACTCAAGAAATATTTGGGCCATAATCTCAAGTGAGTCCAAATCATCATGGATAGACAAGTCAAAAGCTTGCTCATTGGAATCATCTAGGGGACTATGGGGCACACCTTTAGAATTCATGCAAAAATCGGATGCAAAATGAGAAAGTGCATGCACTTCATCATCATTAGAATGTACCTCATTACATTGAGCTATAGAGAGAGGGGAGTTGAAATCATGCATTACATGGTCACTATGGGGAGCATCAAGCACATCATGGGAATTCATATTAGACAAATCATGACAATTAGCATCAACATTAAAAGCATGAGAATCCCGAACACAAGTCTCATGATTGGCCCTCTCCCAATCATAATTATCCCTAGCTAACCATGAATAGAAATCCCAAGCTTCATCCAAAGACATGTCTTGAAATTTACCATTTAACATATTATCAACTACTCCTCTAAAATTCTCATTTAATCCCAAATTGATGATTTCACAATAATCACCCTTGGTTAAACCTTTAATACCATCTAGGAAATCCTCAAGTCTATTAAAATACACCCAAAACGGTTCATTATCAAATTGAGGAATAGAAATATAAGCCATTTTTTCTCAAACAAAACAAAGAGAACAAAAACAAATCAAAAGAAAATATAAACAATGGACTAGTCACAATAAGATAACATGACGGTAATGGAAGCCGTTCCCCGGCAACGGCGCCAATTTGACAAGGGAATAAACGCGTCGTCAATTGTCTATCCCTAGATCAAATACAATTTATACAACCTAAACAAACCTAATACGAATATAAGGCAAGCATAGGGGTCGAACCACAGAGAACGGTAAACACCGCCAAATGTTATCAACAATTAAGCTAGTCCGGAATAGGGGATAAATAAACTAAAGTCTAAAAAGGCTAAAACAAGAAATAAAACATTAAGGGAAATGGTTTAGGTATAGCATTCACTTGAACATAAACAAAGGCATAGAAATTGAATTAATTATGAACTAAACATGCTCGAATATCGAAATTAAGAATCCAATCTAGCCGCCTTCCGGGGTCAATTGGCTTCTCCTAACATAGCCTCTATGTTTCCACATTAGAACCATATACTAGGAGGTACTATTAAATAACAATCGATAGTAATGAACCTTAACTAAGTCAACTTCCGTTTCTTGTTAGCAAAGATTCACCTTTAATCAACCAACAATGTGCACTTGCAAGAAGATTAAAGAATATCAAGCATATAAAGACTTTTAATCACAAATAAATCAATTCTAAACCCTAGAACATGCTCAAGGTCCAACTACACCACAACCATCCCCTTAATGGGGAAATTACTCACTAATCATGATAATAACAAGATTAATCAACAAATAATCAAGAATCAACATGATCAACTAGCAATACCAACAACTAAAATAATAATCAAAATAAACAAATAAAAATAGAGGAGAGAGAGTAAGAAATTGCTCATTAATTGAAGATGAAGGTCTACAAAGGATTGAACAAGCTCCTTCTTCAAAATCCAAGTTCATTAATGAAGAAAACCTCACTTTCTCTCTCTACCAAAGAAGACTAATCCTAACCTAACCTAAAACTAATTAGAGAGAAGAATAGATAGTTGTTCCCCTTTTTTTTTTCTAATTACCCCAAAATTGGGTATTTATACTAAGCTAATAAAACTAGGAAAAATAGAAATATAAAAGAAGGAAAATAAAATAATGAAAGAAAAGGAAAATAAAAAGGAAATAAAAATAGAAAAGAAAACAAAAGAGAAAAGAAATAAGAAAAGGAAAAGGAAAAGAAAATAAAAATAAAAGAAAAAGAAAAAGAAAACCAAAATCCATCAATTCTATCAGCTACCCCCGATTTCCCCTTCTTCCCAATTCATGGCTGCTCTCTAATGGGAAATAATCCCCTGCACCATACTTCACCAAGCTCCACCATCAATTATCTTCATTGCATCACCACCCTTCGATTTCACTCAAGCACCAAATGAACGGCTATCACCACCAATCGCATCATCAACGCCTATTATGAGCATCAATCAAGGCCGTTGGTCTTCATTAACAATCGCGTGCGAAGCTCGTGGAATGGTTCGATCGAACCGGTGGTGGGTTCGACCGAACTACGGGGTTGGTTCGGTCGAACCAAGGGTATGTTCGACCACTCCCCTTCGAATAACAAAGCCCCCAAAGTCTCTGACTCGACGTTCGGCCGAACTTCTTAATGGGTTTGCTCGAACTTGATTAATTTGCAATTTGTTCTGATTTGCTTAATTGAGGGCCGAATTGCTTGTGCGAATTGGTTGCTTAATTGTTGCTGGTTTAGGTGCGGCTGATTGCGGGTGTAAAGCAGGCTGTTGTGAGGTGAATTGCGGGCTGCTGTAAAAGCTTGAGGGAGGTTGATTGCGGTGGCTGGGTTGCGTTGGTGTTGGGGATTGCGTGGCTGCTGCGGGGTTGCAGTTGGTGGTCAGATGGTTGGTTTGAGTAGTTGCGGGTCAGATGTGAAATTGGTGGTGTATTGGTTGATGTGGCTGCGCATTTGGTTGAGCAGGGGATGGTTTGTGTTGTGGTGGTGATGCGGGGTGAAGCAGGGGATGTGCGGTGCTAGGTGGCTGGGAGTGAGGCAGGGGCAGCGAAATGCTTGTGTTGTTGTTGGTGTTGATTGAGCAGGTGTGTGCGGTGTTTGCGGGGTGAAGCAGGGGATGTGCGGTGAGGGGCTGCTGTGGTTGATGTGGTGGAGGATAAGGGAGGTGGGGTGAAGGTTAAGGGGCAGCAACAAGGTAGCACAACACAGTTTGCTTGGCTCAAAATTTGTGCCTCGAACCTCGGACTTCGAACTTGATTTGAACATGGAAATCGAGCGTCAACCCGAACACACCTACAAACACGAGCAAGATTGAGGAGAGAATTGGGACAAAGAATAAAATAAAATAAAATGAAAATAAACAAAGGACGAAATAAAACAAAACCACGACAAATAAAATAAAATAAATAAAATAGAAATAAATAAAATAAAAATAGAAAATAAGAGACATAAAACTAAACTAATAAATAAAAAAAATAAACAAAAACTATACAAGAAAATAAAATAAAATAAAATACGAAAATAAACTAAAGCTAATAAAATAAAGAAAATAAACTAAAACGCTCCAAAATTACCGAATAAACAAGAAACTTTATTAAAAAGAAAACAAGAGAAAGAAAGGGAAAATAAGATAAAATAAACACGAAAATGACTCTAAAACTACTCCCTAAGAGTGACATAAATGTCACTCATCAAACACATATGGGTTTCAGAAAAGTGAGAAAAAATTCAATCAGGAAGTAGGATCGAGCAAATAATACGAAAAACTGGTCGAAATTAGAACGCATATTTCTGGCTCAGTATTGGAAGAATTTGGCGCCAGCAAACAGAGCTTGACGCCAAGTTTTAGATGTAGCGCCTGGCGCCAATGCTGGCGTCAGGCGCTATAGTTAAAATTCTGGCACCAACTCTGGTTGCTGACGCTAATTCCTACATGCCTCAGCAGCTTTCTATGCTCGATAAAATTTTCCAGTTTCGCGCAGTGTTAGTTCGGTCCTAGTTGTGAAAGATATTTCTCAAATTTCCTACTTGTAAAATCCTATGTTTTTAACTCATTACGGATGGTCTTTCCAATGAGATCTTTTTTATGCATATGACAATAATGTTAATAAAAATTACGCACATGAAATACTTCGAACGTTTCGAGTCTCATCCACTCATTCTAAATCATTGCCGAAACAAATTCAGGAATTAAAATAGAAATCCTCCCCAGTGGAGTCGCCAAAAACTGTAGGGAATAATTTCAAGCGTTAACCCCCTAGCTTGAACCCCACTGTGATCATACACTAAAGAACGGTGGCGTCCAAAAAGGAAGAAGATAGAGCAAAAGAGTCGCCAACAAGTTTTTTTAGGAACTTGTAAACCGTTCACAAGGTGAAGGTTACACCCCTTAACGATCCAAGAGATCGTCAACTCCATAAGGTTTTGAACCAAATAGGGTACGGGGATGAAGGTACAAATCCAGCCTAAAAGAGATTGAACCTGCCCTAATAATAGGCCTCTACTTTATTCTAATCGTATTCATGTGCGCTTTCTAACTAACATGCAATCAATAGGATTAACCCTAAACCTGTTTATCTATGTTGGTTGAATATTAATGCACAAATAAAACTATTATTGGCGATTACTTGAATTATAATCACATTAACCCTGAATAAGATTATTAATTATCTTATTAAGCGTGATTACAAGTACCAATTCCCTTTAAACATGCATAAAAAGGTGTGATCAAGCATAAATAAATAAATATCAAACAACATAATAAGAATCATAAATAATAAAATTATAATCATAACAATCATAATTAAAACAATTATAAAAATAATCATGAATCATTTTAAAGCATAATAATAGCAAGATCCTAGGCATGATACTAACAAGATTAATAACAAACCCTAGCATGTCACTAAACAATAAAAATCAAATCTTTAACCCTAACATGATACTAACATGAATAAATATTAGGAAGAACATAAAAGACATCGTACTTTTAACCATACTTGATATTAAAATTACCCTAGACATGATACTAGGAATCAAAATAACAATCTAAGAATGAACTCTATATCATAACATCAATAAAACCATTAAAGTACTTACTTTGATGCCTCGTACATCTTTCTAATAACAAAATACACGCGTTAGTAACTTCAAGGAAAATAATAATAAAAACAATTAAATTAAATAATTGAAATAGAGATTTGGGACCAAACCCTCAGAAATTAAACCTTTCACGTCTAGGGCGAAGGCAACTTCGAATATGGCTAGGTGTATCTAGATCTAATGAATACGGAATTTTTATATTTGAGAAAAGCTAGTTTAGAAAAGAGAGAGAGAGAGAGAGAGTAATCAAGAGAATCTTGATGAGAGTTGGTCAAAACTGGTTACCGAAAACGGAGTTTTTAACACGTTATTTATAGAGAAAATCAGCCAAAAAGATAAAATATCAAAACAGAGTCTGGCGCACAAAAAATTGAACCAGCGCCAACGCTGGCTATTGGCGCCAGGCGCTACAGCTGGCGTTTGGCGCTGATTTAGAAAATCACGCGTTTTCTTAAAATCAGACAAAAATTGCCGTACAGGAGGATAAAATCATATTTTCCTCAAAAATGCTCTTTGATTTTAATTAAAACTTTAAAAAGTCAACAAAAGTCAATTTATCAATGATAATTGAATTAGGAATGAAAAGAACCTTCTAGAAGAATCTAGAAGACTAAAACCATTCCTAATTGCATTAAGAGCGATAAATCTATATTAGGCCCTTGATGAGTGACATTTATGTCATTCTTAGGGAGTAGTTTAAGAGTCATTTTCGTGTTTATTTTATCTTATTTTCCCTTTCTTTCTCTTGTTTTCTTTTTAATAAAGTTTCTTGTTTATTTGGTAGTGTTGGAGCGTTTTAGTTTATTTTCTTTATTTTATTAGCTTTAGTTTACTTTCGTATTTTATTTTACTTTATTTGCTTGTAGAGTTTTTGTTCTTTTTTTTATTAGTTTAGTTTTGTGTCTCTTATTTTCTATTTCATTTGATTTATTTCCATTTTATTTATTTTTATTTTATTTATCCCAATTCCTTCCTTCGGTTTTGTGTGTAGGGGTTCGGGATTCATGTCAAGTGAGTTCGGGTTCCAATTTGAGTCAAACGCCAAATGCCCATTTCACAAGCATGCTGCCCACTTATCCATCACCGCACACCTCCCTTATCCTCCACCACACATACACCACCACAGCCAAACCAGCCTGCAACCTCACGCAACCACGCATATCACCATCATCCACCTTTCCCCTGCTCACTCAACCTCACCACCAAAATCACCTCTCACACAACCACAGCAGCCCCACAGCCATACTCACCTGCTGCCACGCCTCAATTCTGCCACCAACACCACCACACAGCAACAACCAGAACCACCTGACCACCAATTTAACCCCTAAACGCAACTCCCCTGCTGCCTCCATAATACACCTCCACTGCCGCAACCAATACACCACCATTCAACCAACCTAACCGACCCGCAACTACTCAAGCCACCAATCAAGCATTTCGGCCCTCAATTAAGCAAAAATCAGATTAAAATTTGATTTTTATCAAGTTCGAGCATACCGTTTGTGGTTCGGTCGAAGTTCGAGTCAGAGACTTTGTGGGTTTCGTTAATCGAAGAGGAGTGGTCGAACATACCCATGGTTCGACCGAACCAACCCCGTAGTTCGACTGAACCAACCCATGGTTCGACCGAACCGCTTCACGAGCTATGCACGCGAGTTTTAAAGAAAATTGGACGGCCACGATCTTGGATACTTGATGAAGATGATGATGATAAGCGGTGATGATTGATTACTTTGATGCGTGATGATGGTGGTAGGAGAATCGAATCAGAGCAGCCAAGAAGAAAGAAAAAAAACGTTTGATGGTGATGAATGGAAATCGGGGGTAGCTGATAGTTTTGGGGGTTTTGGTTTTCTTTTTCTTTTTCTTTTATTTTTATTTCCTTCCCTTTTCCTTTTCTTATTTCTTTTCTCTTTTGTTTTCTTTTCTTTTTATTTTGATTTTCTTTTTATTTCCTTTTCTTTCATTATTTTATTTCCTTCTTTTATTTCTCCTTTATTTTTCCTAGTTTTATTAAGTTAGTATAAATACCCCTTTTTTGGGGGTAATTAAAAAACATTGAATAACTATCTATTCCTCTCTCTAGTTAGTTTTAGTTTTAGGTTAGATTAGGATTAGTCTTCTTTGGTAGAGAGAGAAAGTGAGGTTTTCTTCATTAATGAACTTGGATTTTGAAGAAGGAGCTTGTTCAATCCTTTGTAGACCTTCATCTTCAATTAATGAGCAATTTCTTACTCTCTCTCCTCTATTTTTATTTGTTTATTCTGATTATTATTTTAGTTGTTGGTATTGCTTGTTGATCATGTTGATTCTTGATTATTTGTTGGTTAATCTTGTTATTATCATGATTAGTGAGTAATTTCCCCATTAAGGGGATGGTTGTGGTGTAGTTGGACCTTGAGCATGTTCTAGGGTTTAGAATTGATTTATTTGTGATTAAAGTCTTTATATGCTTGATATTCTTTAATCTTCTTGCAAGTGCATATTGTTGGTTGATTAAAGGTGAATCTTTGCTAACAAGAAACGGAAGTTGACTTAGTTAAGGTTCATTACTATCGATTGTTATTTAATAGTACCTCCTAGTATATGGTTCTAATGTGGAAACATAGAGGCTATGTTAGGAGAAGCCAATTGACCCCGGAAGGCGGCTAGATTGGATTCTTAATTTCGATATTCGAGCATGTTTAGTTCATAATTAATTCAATTTCTATGCCTTTGTTTATGTTCAAGTGAATGCTATACCTAAACCATTTCCCTTAATGTTTTATTTCTTGTTTTAGCATCTTTAGACTTTAGTTTATTTATCTCCTATTCCGGACTAGCTTAATTGTCGATAACATTTGGTGGTGTTTACCGTTCTCTGTGGTTCGACCCCTATGCTTGCCTTATACTCGTATTAGGTTTGTTTAGGTTGTATAAATTGTATTTGATCTAGGGATAGACAATTGACGACGCGTTTATTCCCTTGTCAGCCCTCCTCTAGATCATTAGGCCGCATATAAAGTTCAAACCGGGCCCAGTTTAGTAAATTGGCCATAACTTCCTCAATATTCATCGGAATTGGGCTTATAATATATCATTGTAAAGCTCTTGTCAAGCCCTATCCAACTACACTACTATTGGACCCATATCATGGACCAACCAAACTGGATTGGCTGTTTTCTTAAAATAAGTTTTCAAAAACAGAGAGAAGAGAAAAGAAATTAAAACTTTCCGCAACACTAAGCTTTCCACACTTTCACTTCATTCGATTATGATTCGACGCGAAAGGTACTCAACACCGGGTTTTGTTTTGGGGAGACACAAATGTGTGTCTACACCGACCCGTCCACTTCTCTTGGTCCCCTCCCTGAGTGGGATGAGCGGACTCTGTACTTTTCCCCCGTCCACCATATCTATTAGAGGGTGCGACGTGGGATCACGGCTGGTAGGACGCGCTACCACGGCTCAGGCTGCGATACCCTGGGCGACCTGTACAAGGTGTCCATCGACGTCGATGGATAGGTGAGACTTCTCTGGGAGTCTTGCGAGTTGACTGCGCTTTTCGAGACCTCGGAGGCCATTATTGCCTCTGACAGGGGTCATCGCGTGGTTCGCGCCCTAATGGAGTTCTTGGACACCACCAACACTTTCCACTTCCCTTCGGGTGAGATGATGGTCACCCCGACCGACTTCAGTCTCATTACGAAACTGGAGTTTAGTTCTACTACGCTGTCATTTGACAACGACATCAGCGTCTTCTCTCCTGAGGGTTAGGAGCTGTTGGGTCCGATTAATGTTCGGGCTCGTGCTGAGGTAGAGTCGACTTAGTTTAGCGCTAAGGGCATTCGCCGATCGACTTTGGTGGCAGCTTTTGAGGATGATGCGACCACCCAAGAGCAGCGGGTGCGCATCTTTGCGCTTATCTTGCTCTCAGGGATGTTTTCCCTTGACAAGGGTAGTAGAGTGCTGCGTTACTACTTACCCGTGGTCCATGATCTTTACCTGATCGGGATCTATGACTTGGCCAGCTTGGCCTATGCTGACTTTGTCCGAGCGTTATGAGACTCGTGTCGACACCGGTCCTTTACGGGGAACGTTGCTCTGTCTGGTTTCTTGAGAGTAGTAGAGGTATACTTTATCTCCCATAAAGTTCAGCTCTAAGCTTTGGTTAGCACTTGCTGATACTTTTTGCCTTTTGTAGATCTGGTTCTACGAGTACTTTCCTTCAGTAGTGCCGGCGAGACCGTCGCCATGCGGGTTTCCGTTGAGCGCCTGTTGGGGAGGTCACCGCGTTGGGATGTCTACGGCTTATGTTCGAGATCAGATCCTCTCGGTATAATTCTTTGTATAGTTGAACACTTTTGTATTACCTTTAGTAGATTCTTATCTCATATGCGTTCTTTGCAGGAGCCTGGTGTGCAGTACCGGTCGAGGATCGGCTTGGTTGCCCCTGGCTTAGCTGCGCAGTACACCGCCGAGCGTCGCTACTTCTTAGGGACGTATGGAGCGATTGCGTACCTTGGAGAGAGGGTTGCTATTCAGCATTCCTCAGACACTTTCGTCGTTCCTGCTCCTCCGCCGCGTCATATGTTGGCGCGAGGCTGGTGAGCATGTCAGAAAGGGTTGACACCCCTTAGCGATCTTATGCGATCCCTGGGCGGTGCTATGAGGAGGAGCTGCTGCCGCTGTTAGCTCCAGCCCCTCTTCTGGCTGAGGAGGTGGCGGTATGATTTTCATCTTTTACCTTTTGTTAAGTAGCCCCTAAGTGATATTTTACTGACTTTGATTTGCTTTCGTCAGGCTGGACATACGAGGTGGCAGTTCTGAGATCGTTCCACCTCGTATGTCCATCCATTACCATGGGACATACGGGCCAAACGAGGATTCGATTCCTCCAGCTCCTAAGGACAAGCGCCTCGTGGATCGGTCGATTCCTTGCCACCAGTCTCGAGTAAGCTTTATTTATTTGCAATTTTGTTCATCTATGTTATGCATTGTTTAATGACTTTATTTCTCAGACAATTCTCGTGCGAGGTGGTCACGGTGATGGCACGATGTATAGATGCCTTCCGGAGCCAGCTCATTCAAATGAGGAATGTAGCTACATGTCGTAGCGACTACGCCGTTTAGGAGGTAGAAAATCCTCCCCAGTGGAGTCGCCAAAAACTGTAGGGAATATTTCAAGCATTATCCCTAGCTTCAACCCCACTGTGATCATACACTAAAGCATGGTGGCGTCTAAAGGGAAAGAAGATAGAGCAAAAGAGTCGCCAATAAGTTTTAAGAACTTGTAAACTGTTCATGAGATGAAGGTTACACCCCTTAACGATCCAGGAGATCATCAACTCCAATAGGTCTGGAACCATGACTAGTAGTTTGGGGATGAAGGTACAAATCCAACCTATAAGAGATTAAACCTGCCCTAATAATAGGCCTCTACTTTATTCTTCTCGTATTCATGTGCGCTTTCTGACTAACATGCAATCAACAGGTTTACCCTAAACCTGTTTATATATGTTGGTTGAATATTAATGCACAAATAAATCAATTATTGGCGATTACTTGAATTATAATCATATTAACCCTAAACAAGATTATTAATTATCTTATTAAGCGTGATTACAAGTACAAATTCCCTTTAAACATGCATAAAAGGCGTGATCAAGCAATAACAATATAAATATAATCAAGCAACATAATAATAAAATTCATAATCATAATGAAAATAATAATAATAATCATAATTAAAATAACCATGTTAAAGCATGATAATAGCAAGATCCTAGGCATGATACTAACAAGATTAATAACAAACCCTAACATATCACTAAGCAACAAAGATCAAAGCTTTAACCCTAACATGATACTAACAAAAATATTAGGAAGAGAATAGGAAGCGTCATAATAATCATAATTGTCATATTTGATATTAGAAATTATAGTTATTACCCTAAACATGATACTAGGAAGATCAAAACATTCTAACATGACACTAGGAATCATAACAACTCGTTCTAAAAAAATGGGATTTCGCGTAACAACATAAGCATGATTTCTATATTATAATATCAATAAATCATTTACATCACTTACTTGGATGCCTCGTATCTCTTTCTAATAAAAAAATACACACGTTAGTAACTTCAAAGAAAATAATAAACAATAATTAAATTAAATAACTGAAATAAAGATTAGGGACCAAACCCTCAGAAATATCAAACCTTTCACGTCTAGGGCGAAGGCAACTTCAAACTTGGCTAGGTGTGTCTAGTGCTAATGTATGAGGAAGTGTGTTTGTAAAAGGGTTGGTTTAGAAAGAGAGAGAATAAAGAAATTCTTGATGAGAGTTGATGATTGAAAAAGGGGAGATATGACCTCTATTTATAGAGAAAAAAGAGGGTCGAATAATAAGAAAAGAATCCGAATTCGAATTGAAATAAAACTCGATGGACAACAGTTTTTTTAGATTTTGTTTTTATCAAATCTTTTGATCCAGATGCCCAAAAAGACATATAATATGTAGTTGAAAAGCTATTGAAGTCTACTTTCCAACCCAATTAGAATCAGATTAAAATCATCTGTAGTGTAAAAGATATGGCCGAAATAGTGAAAGGGTGTCAGTTTTGGATAGAGTTTCATATCTCATTCATATCTTTTTCGTTATAGCTCGGATTTAATATTATAATATATCATTGGAAATATAATTTAAAGATCTATCCAACCATATAAAATTTGGATAAAGATTATGAGGCACGAAAATAATAGCTAACTGTCTTTGAACATCTTTAAATTCGAATAGAATTAGAATTTAAGAAAAAGAAAAGTTTTAAAAAAGAAAAGTTTTTATTTAACTCAAATTCTTTAATCTTATCTTTTCAAAAAGGATAATTAAGATCTTTTAGAAACTTATAGAAGCTTCTATTTAATCCTAATTAGTTTAGGTATAGGATTAGACCTTTGGACCCTTCACATGATCATTGGGCCGTAGGTAAGATCCGGTTCGAGTCTAGTTTAGTATTTTTGCCATAACTTCCTCATTATTCATCGGAATTGGGTTTATAATATATCGTTGGAAAGGTCTTTTCAAGACCTATCAAAATAAATTATTATTGGACCCTTATCATGGACCAACCAAACATGATTTTTTTTTGCATTTTAAGTTGTTTGTATCTGCAAGTACACACTCAAGTTAACACATACATGCACACACAATCACAAAGTCATACGCGTGTTATGTCATGTCGTGTCAAGTCAAGTTTGGACAAGTTAGTTGGTCAAGTCGGGAGTCAATCACAGTCCATACGAGTCCTTTGACAATTTCACTTTGGAGGTCTTGGTACATCATGCATCGCATATACATTGAGACGCACTTGACTTAAAGTCATCATCATCATTAGCTTGTGTTCGGTGATAATCAAGCAAACAAACTCTGCTCGAGGACAATCTAGCAAGTGTATCTTCAGCCTCTATTCAGAGACAATTGAACAATTGTATCTTTAGCCTCTGTACATGGACAATCGAGTAAACAACCTCTATTTGAGGACAAACGAGTAAATAACCTCTGTTCGGGGAAAATTGAGCAATCGTATCTTCAAGCTCTCTTCAGGGACAATAGAGAAAATTACTTATGTTCGGAGATAATCGAAAAGACAAGCTCTATTCGAGGAAAATCGAGCAATCATATCTTCAGCCTCTGTTAGGGGACAATCGAGCAAACAATCTCTATTCGGGGATAATTGAGCAGTCGTATTTTCAGCCTCTGTTCGGGGTAGGGATGGCAATTTAATCCGAGTTCGATTCGAATCCGATCCGATCCGAAGGAAAAAATCCAATTCGAATCCGTTTAAAATTAGTCCGAATCTGAATCCGATAAAATAAATCCAAATCCGAATAGGAAGTGGATCGGACTTGGACCCTACGCAAAGTTCGACGGAGTCCGATCCGAGTCTGAATCCGAGAGTATAAGCAAATGCTCTATAACTTGGGACAACTATTTGCTTGTTTTGTAGCAAATTTTTGTTATGTAACTTAGTTTATAATTTAAATATGTTATGTTTATACTTTAATTGGTATGAGAATACAAGCAATTATAGGTATATGACATTACAAAAAATAAAAATAAAAAAAATATTCGGACCATTTCGGAGGTCCGTATAAACGGACCGGATTTGGATCCGAAAATTACGAGTCGGATCGGATTCGGACTCGAATTTTTTGGATTCGGACTCGGATTCGGATCTGAGTCCAGGGTCCGTTTACTATACGGATCGGATTCGGAATTAGCCACATCCGACCCGAATCCGATCCGTTGCCATTCCTAGTTCGAGGACAATCAAACAATACCATTATTATCATCACCACGGCTTATACAGCCAAACGCACATGACTTGAAGGTATCGAGCAACACCTATACATTCAGATACACATGACTTGAAGGTATTGAGTAACACATATACAGTCAAATATACATGACTTGAAGGTGTGATCTCCATCATCCACCGCTTCTGTTCGAAGACAATAGAACAATATCACCCTTTTTAGTGAGGTTCCCGAGGCGCAAAATTTCACTTATTATTTTGTGAGATGCTTGAGGTGTAGGAATTCACAATAGGTTTACTGAGGTGTGAAAGACTATCATTCATCATCCAAAATATTTCTGAGGCACAGGAGACTTCCAACTCATCATATGATATTCTTATTGAGGCGCGAAAGATTATCATTTATTTAGTAGACTACTTAGAGCGTAGGAATCTATGACATGTTTCCCGAGGCGCGTAGACTTGTCACCCCTTTTGTAGTGAAAAAATATTTCTGAGGCATAGGAGACTTCCAACTCATCATATGATATTCTTATTGAGGCGCGAAAGATTTTCATTTATTCAGTAGACTACTTAAGGCGCAGGAATCTATGACATGTTTCCCGAGGCGCGTAGACTTGTCACCCCTTTTGTAGTGAACTGCTCGAGGCGCAACAGTTCACGATAAATTTCTCGAGGCGCAGATGAAAGGAATGTTGTCCTTCAAAAAAGTGTATGATTTCGATAGAGGGTAAAGTTAAGTGATCGGATTGTGTGGCTGGAGGTCGCTTCCGATCAATGAGATTAATATAATTAATCTCAGAACTTTCTCTTGACTGAACCCAATGGGTCACACCCAATCATGTAACCAAATTAAGGCAATAGATTAAGACTAAGGCTCTAATACGTCGATAAATATATTTCATACTCAAACGTCGAATTCCGAGCTTAGAGCCTCAAACATCAAATCGATTATTAGAATCGACGAGATAAGAAAATAAGTTAAACAACAAATTGCAAGTCAAATTTGCAAGCCTTAACCTCGCATTGGCAAAGCAAGTAGCTAGCCATGTGGGGGCTATGCTAGCAATGCTTCTAGTCGCAAAGCGTAGCTTGGCCACAAACCCAGCAGGCTACGCGTGCACGCTAGCTGGGCGTGCTGAATGAGCACGCATGTGGGCAAGTAGCGCTAGCAAGTCTAGCAGCAAGCAAGGCGTGTTGGGCCGCGCTAGTTGCTGCAGCGCCTAGCACGGTTAGCAGCCCACCAACGCGCATGAGGCTTACTTCCAAGGTAACAGTTGTGTGTGCTTACTAGCAAGCCCAGCTTGGCACCAGGACGCCAAAAAGGCGCGCCTTGGTGCCGAAGGCTTGGAGATCTTCTGACGTGCTTTCATTGGGCCTGGTTTAGCTTCGAGAGCGAGGGAGGCTTTGTGGTCCACACCTAACTCTCCCATTTTCTTGACAAGTGTTGTTTAATTATTTGACTAAGTTTTTTAATTTATTTTTTATTTTAATTAATTAGCTAGGGTTTTCTTTTTTGATGGTGATACCACCTTTATAAATACTTTACTAGTTTTTGGGGATTTTTAAGAAAGTTGAACTATAAGAGATCTCCACCAAAGTGACAAAACCTTGAGCTAGTGCGATTTTTCTAAGCTAAAAAATCATAAGCAAGGTTTGGGCAGGAGGGTTTGAGTAGTTGGAGGAGCTCGCATTTGCGGTTCTTGCTTCCACAAGCCAAAGTGTTCAAGCTAAGGTTCGTGTTCGTGTAGCGGCGAAGTATGCGTTTAAGGTAAAATCTCTTATCCCTTTAATATTATTATCGTCTATGTTTTAGTTATGTAAATATGCTTGACAATAATAAATGTAAGTACTGGGTTTTTTTATGTAGTATCGCATTTTTTTTCTATATATAAGTAATTATAATAAATACTACATATAACACTCAATCACTCATTACACGAAAATGTAATCAATCAAACTTTAACACTCATTTTTTAAATTGTCTGTTGGCTTGTTTGTTTGCAGCAAACACATTAACACGATATTGTACTCGAGTGGTTGCAGCAATGGCGGAAGATTTCACCATGCTCTGTTGTGAAAGGAATAGTGTCCTTTGAACAAGTGTATTATTCTGATAGAGGGCTCAAAATTATTAGGAAGCTAATTATTCAGTGAGGTAAAGTGATCTAAATGCATAATTAATATTAGAGTTTAATCTTGACTGAACCCTTCGAGTCACACCCAATCATGTAACCGAACTGAAACGTGTTGGGTTTCGTGATGTTTAACATCACGTGGAATAAAACCCCTTCCAAAATCGGCACACAAATTAAAGAAACTTAACATGCATATTAGTTAACAACAACCACATAATTAATTAACAAAGAGAAAGAAAGAGGAAAAGAGGATCATACCCTTGATGCGTGCTTCGCTTTTTCTTAGTGCTCGAACTTGAAAGCATAGAGCCCCACAAATGCACAAGCCACCAACGGTTAACACCCTCAAGACCTGAACTGAATCGGCCTCTTCCTCGAAGCTTAGTCGGGGCTAGACCAAAAGTACTTATTAGAACAAAAGTGTTCTTGCTTGTGGAGATCCTTACAAGTTTACAACTCAAGTGCTCTTTCCCAATGCCAAATGATTGGTATTTATAGATGCCTAAGTTAGAGGGCAGTTCACGTGTGTTGCCCTATGCAGGTTATCGACGAGACCCAACTTACATCAGCAGAACCCTTGGATCCATACTTAAAACAATTGGCGTTAGAAAGAGGGGAAGGATCATCTAACCTGCGGTTCACCAGCTGAGCAAGGGGCTAGTCGATAAATCACCATGGCCGGAGAGGA
The DNA here is from genome assembly GCF_948465745.1 of Chenopodium album. Classification (NCBI taxonomy): domain Eukaryota; kingdom Viridiplantae; phylum Streptophyta; class Magnoliopsida; order Caryophyllales; family Amaranthaceae; genus Chenopodium; species Chenopodium album. The sequence goes on from NC_137839.1 coordinate 45,294,624, forward strand.
AGCTACGCCAACACCCGTATCTAAGGCTAGTGACGCCAAACAAACACCACAAAAATCACCATGAGTAGCTCTCGATCCAAAAGAATCCACTGAAAAACCCAAATCCACCATCTCACAAAAATTCAATCCCACTGGATTGACGTCTGCTGCAACTAAGGCGGCAGCGGCGAAACCAGCCGACCAAATAGGATCCAGTTCTTTTAAGTTCAGAATGCCATTAACAGGCACGCACAATGAACCCATCACCTTAATACCAGTAACCCAGAAACAGCAACCCGTCAACATGCTAGCTATTCTGCAAAACCTCTCTGAGTGCGGTAAGGAGCAGTTGGTAGCACTGACGTTAGGCCTTACCAATTTTGGTAAGGGGATAAGCTCGTCACCAATAGCAGCAGCTACAGAACCAGCGACAAAGACGACGACACCTATAACTCTCACCCCGAAGCAAAAAGAGCTAGTCCGGCTGAGGAAGATGGTGCTGGAGCTATAAGCTCGGTCTCCGAATCGAGAATGGATTGTAGATGAGGCTGCCCAGGCCAGGCCAGGGGCAGTCCGGAGACACGAGTTGCTCGCAGCAAGTCGCCGACCTCTGAGTGAGGACCAAGTCTGGACAGGGAGAAGCGAGCGCGAATTTAGGTCATTCCAGATGATTCACCATTTTGCAGGGAGATTCTGGAAGAACCGATGGAGAAAATAAAGATGCCCAACTGCAAGTGATATGAAATAACCAAGGAAAGACAAGTTAAAAGGAAGGAGAAATCAAGTAACAACAAGTTCAAACCAACAACCCAAGATAACCTATCTCAAATTCACAAAGATAGATGAAATAGGGGTCTTAATCAAAGCCAACACCAAGTAAAGCTAAGATTAAGGTGTAACCACAAAGATTACAAGAGATGCAATCACAAAGAAAGCAAGATAATCACAAAGATTATGGTAGAGAGTGAAAGTCTCTTTATTACAAAGTTCAACAAAAATTAATATGCAAAAACGTCTTAAAACAACTTAAATAGTTCGCACAAACTGGCAGAAAAACGGGAAAAGGTTCGGCCGAACTCTGGGTAAGTTCGGTCGAACTTGTGGGTAGGTTCGGTCGAACTTTTTTAGTTCGACCACTCCTGCAAAGATGCAAAAATCAGCTCTGAAACTGCCTGGGAGTTCGGGCGAACCACAGTGTAGGTTCGGTCGAACTCTGCTGCTCCTGGACAGCTCAACTTCAAACGTTCATAACTTCTTCGTTTCTCGCTCAAATTTGGCATGTCACCAGTCGTTGGAAAGCTCTTGAACTCTAATTTCACCTCCAACTTGAATCACCTAAAAATTCTATGTAACGAAGGAGATATGGCTGAATGAAGTAGCTGCATCATATATTGATAAGCTTCTTTTCTTCAAGTGTGATGATGGTTAGCCCCGAAAGGTGACCTCCAAGGAGCTTGGCCCTACTTCGTGTCATGACACGTGGCATGTCTTCCACTAGGCAACAAGTCAAGGGGTAGGCGGGGATTAAAACCAAACACTACTTCAAATGGTGTTTTCCCGGTAGCTATGCAATGAGAGCGGTTGTAAGCAAATTCAACTTGAGGTAGCTTAAGATCCCTATCTTTCTTGTGTTTGCTAATGATAGCTCGGAGAACGGTGGACATGGTACAATTAGTTACCTCGGTTTGGCCATCGGTTTGAGGGTGACTAGAGGTACTAAACAAGAGCTTGGTTCCCACTATCTTCCACAAAGTCTTCCAAAAGTAGCTCAAGAACTTAGGATCACGGTCCGACACAATACTTTTTGGAATGCCATGAAGCTTCACCACTTCTCTAAAGAACAAGGTAGCCACATGAGAAGCGTCATCGGTCTTATGGCAAGGAATAAAGTGAGCCATCTTGCTAAAACGATCAACCACAACAAACACGGAATCATTTTGCCTTTGAGTGCGAGGGAGAGCAACCACAAAATCCATGCTAAGATCATCCCAAGGGTGACTAGGGACCGGAAGAGGAGAGTAGAGTCCTTCACGGAATCGACTCTTAGCCTTGTGACAAGCCCCACAACGAGCTATCACATCTTGCACATCACAAAACATCTTGGGCCAATAAAAATGCTCTCGAAGAATGTCATATGTTTTCGCAACCCCAAAGTGTCCGGCTAGCCCTCCATGATGAGCTTCTTTAACAAGCAACCGTCGATGAGAGCATTTCGAAACACAAAGCTTGTTTCCCTTGAAAAGGAAACCCTCTTGCACCATGAAAGAGCCATCGACCCCTTCGTCACACTTCTTCATCAACCCACCAAAATCCTCATCATCGTGATACAACTCTTTAAGCAACTCAAACCCTAAAAACTTCGCATCAAGAATAGTGATCATACAATGTCTCCTAGAAAGAGCATCGGCAACAACATTGCTCTTCCCTTCCTTGTACTTAGAAGAGAAATTGAATGATTGGAGGAATTCAACCCATTTGGCATGCCTTGCATTGAGTTTATGAGAACCACTGATGTACTTGAGAGATTTATGATCGAAGTGTAGTACAAATGGTCTAGGCCTCAAGTAATGTGAACAATGATCAAGAGACCTTACAATAGCATAGAACTCCTTGTCATAGGTACTATATCTCATTCTTGCTCCACCAAGCTTCTCACTAAAATAGGAAACCGGCCTCCCTCCTTGAACAAGAACCGCTCCAACTCCAACCCCACTAGCATCACATTCAACTTCAAAGGGTTGATCTAAATTCGGAAGAGCTAAGATTGGAGCCTCACACAACTTCTTCTTGAGGTTCTCAAAATCCCTTTGAGCCGATGGCGTCCACTCAAAAGTACCCTTCTTCATGCATTCGGTCACCGGGGCCAAAATAGTGCTAAAATTCTTCACAAACCTTCGATAGAAGGAAGCTAGACCATGGAAACTCCTAACTTGAGTGAGAGTAGTAGGAGTAGGCCAAGATTGAATGGCCTCCACTTTACTAGGGTCCATTGAGATCCCTACATTTGAAATCACGTAACCAAGAAAAGCAATACTATCCACCATAAAAGTACATTTTTCCAACTTGGCAAAAAGCCGCCTACTTCTCAATGTTTCAAATACTTGCCTCAAATGTTTAGCATGATCAAGTTCACATTTGCTATAAACAAGTATGTCATCAAAATAAACAACAACAAATTTACCAATGAATGGGCGAAGTACCTCATTCATGAGCCTCATGAAAGTGTTAGGAGCATTAGAGAGCCCAAATGGCATAACTAGCCATTCATACAAGCCTTCCTTTGTCTTGAAAGCGGTCTTCCACTCATCTCCTTCACGCATACGAATTTGATGGAACCCCATCCTCAAGTCAATCTTCGAAAACACCTTGGAACCATGTAACTCATCAAGCATATCATCAAGTCGGGGAATAGGGAAGCGATACTTGATGGTGATGTTATTGATGACCCTACTATCCACACACATCCTCCATGTACCATCCTTTTTCGGAACCAAAAGAGCCGGAACCGAACAAGGGCTAAGGGATTCCCTTACAAATCCTCTTTCAATCAACTCACCAACTTGTCTTTGAAGCTCTCTTGCATCATCGGTGGTACACCTATAAGCCGGTCTATTAGGGAGTTGTGATCCGGGAATAAGATCTATTTGATGTTCAATTCCCCTAATAGGTGGCAAACCGGGTGGGAGATCATCGGGGAAAACGTCATGGTACTCAACCTATACTTCCTTGACAAGGGGGTGGATTGGGTTCTCTCGCTCACTCTCTTGTGTTTCCCTAAGAAGACAAATAAAGACAATGTGTCCTTGATTTATCTCCTTTCCCATCTCATTTTCCCCAATGAGAAGGTTCTCTTTGATTGTGTTTCCCGTACCCAAGGGTTCTTTGTGTTTGATGGTGGGGGACAAGGGGTTGAGTACAATCTTTTTCTTATCCATCATGAATGAATAAGTGTTCTTTCTTCCATCATGCATCACATCTCTATCAAATTGCCAAGGTCTACCAAGCAATACATGACAAGCATCCATAGGCAATACATCACAAAGCACCTCATCCTTATATAACTTGCCAATTGAGAAAGAAAGAAGAGTTTGTTTCGTTACCTTCACCTCATTGTGATTGTTAAGCCATTGAAGCTTGTAGGGAGTAGGATGATTGGTAGTTTCAAGATTGAGCTTGCTCACCAATGTTGTTGAAGCCACATTAGTGCAAGAGCCACTATCGATGATAAGATTGCAAACCCGATCCTTGATGGTGCATCGAGTTTGGAAGATGTTTTCCCTTTGCTTTTCCGTTAAAAGGGTTGAAATGGAGTGAAGTGCTCTCCTCACTACAAGGATTTGACCCTCATCGGCGTCAACTACAATTTCATCCTCCTCATCATATATAGGGTCACCAAAATCCCTCTTCTCATCTTCGTACTCATCATCATCCATTTCACGAATCATCATAGCTCTACTATTTGGACACTCATTAGCAAAATGTCCATAGCCTCTACACTTGTAGCAAGTCTTTCGATTTCCCATCTTGTTGTGATCATCTTTGTTAGGAAAATGCATGGGAGCCTTGCCTTTGTCATCTTTGACAATGGGCTTGCTTGTCTCACCCTTTGGAGCAAAAGAATTCTTGAAGGTAGGCTTAGGATACCCACTAGCACTACTCACCTTGTCATACTTCTCAAACTTCAAAGCCACTTGCACCACTTGATCAAAACTTCCATGGGCATGCACATCAACCTTTTGCCCAAGCTTTCTTTCAAGACCACCAATATACCTAGCAATCTTATGCTCCGGTGCTTCCTCAACTCCACTCATGATAGAAAGTTTTTCAAACTCCCTAGTATACTTCTCTACCGACATAGTTCTTTGCTTAAGAGAGTTCAATTTAAGATAAGCATCTTGCAAATAATCTCTAGGCACAAAAGCCTTGTTCATATGTTTCTTCAATTTCTCCCAAGAAGTGATTTTTGATTTTCCATCTTTCTTCCTACGATTCTTAAAGTTCTCATACCACAAAGAAGCATATTTTTTGAGTTTAAGGATGGCCAATTTGAAACGTTTTTCATCATTATAACCCTTATATTCAAACACATTCTCCATACTTCTAACCCAATCAAGAAATTCATTGGGATCAAGATTACCTTCAAAGTCCGGAAATTCCAACTTGATGTCTCGGTCACGGTTGTCCTCATGGTGTCGTTGGCGGTGTTCCCTTCTCCGGTGAGGAGAGTGAGAGTCATCTTCTTCACTAAGGCTCCTCCTCCTTCTAGGACTTCTTCTATTCTCCAAGACCTCAAGAAGTCTATCAAACTTCCTTTCTAGAGCATCCAATCTAGAGTTTTCATTGTAACCTTCATCATCTTCATAATAGTATCTATCACCCATGTTTGAAGATAGAAAGCTTGTAATTTTGAGGGAAATTTCAATTTTTTGTGGGAAAAGATGAGATCTTTTGAGAGGGGGAAAGAGAAAATAAAAAAAGGTAGGATCTTTCTAGGCTAATAACCTAGGCTCTTGATACCAAATGATATGAAATAACCAAGGAAAGACAAGTTAAAAGGGAGGAGAAATCAAGTAACAACAAGTTCAAACCAACAACCCAAGATAACCTATCTCAAATTCACAAAGATAGATGAAATAGGGGTCTTAATCAAAGCCAACACCAAGTAAAGCTAAGATTAAGGTGTAACCACAAAGATTAAAAGAGATGCAACCACAAAGAAAGCAAGATAATCACAAAGATTATGGTAGAGAGTGAAAGTCTCTTGATTACAAAGTTCAACAAAAATTAATATGCAAAAACGTCTTAAAACAACTTAAATAGTTCGCACAAACTGGCAGAAAAACGGGAAAAGGTTCGGCCGAACTCTGGGTAAGTTCGGTCGAACTTGTGAGTAGGTTCGGTCGAACGTTTTGAGTTCAACCACTCCTGCAAAGATGCAAAAATCAGCTCTGAAACTGCCTGGGAGTTCGGGCGAACCACAGTGTAGGTTCGGTCGAACTCCCCTGCTCCTGGACAGCTCAACTTCAAACGTTCATAACTTCTTTGTTTCTCGCTCAAATTTAGCATGTGACCAGTCGTTGGAAAGCTCTTGAACTCTACTTTCACCTCCAACTTGAATCACCTAAAAATTTCTTGTAACAAAGGAGATATGGCTGGATGAAGTAGATGCATCATATATTGATAAGCTTCTTTTCTTCAAGTGTGATGATGGTTAGCCCCGAAAGGTGACCTCCAAGGAGCTTGGCCCTACTTCGTCTCATGACACGTGGCATGTCTTCCACTTCTTCCACTAAGTTCCATGCACCCGCGTCAGCAAGTACAGTGGAACCACCACACCTAAGAACCATGTGTCAGCATTCGAAAACCACACGATGTTGTAAACCATGATGGACTCAGTCTAGTGCAAAGCCTTTCCACTGACCTTGGAGGGGTTGGGAGCAAAGTGGTACAGAGCCATTCAAAAAGGGTTCGTATACTTTTACAACTAATAAGTGACTTTTATGTCACTTTTAGGGTGTTTATTGAGTACTTTTCCGGCTTATTTTTCAATAATTAAGCTCATTTTATCCTTTATTTTCTATTATTATTTGTTTATTCTCGTCTTTTATCTTTTTTATTTGAGTATTTTGTAGTTTTTAGTTTAATTTCGTAATTTATTTATGTTTCTTATTTTCTTATGTTCTTAGTCTAAATTCTTGTTAATATTTTTCTTCTCTTTTTCCTCTTATTTTTCTTTTATTTTCAAGTTTGTTTTCTTTATTTTATTTTATTTATTTTCTTTTAGTGTTAGTATTTTACTTTACTTTATTTTATCTTTACTTTATCTTTATTTTGTTCTCGATCCTGCCCTCATGTTTGTTTTTGGTTGTAGGTGTTTTTAGATTCTTGATCAAGTTTCAAAGTCATATTCGAGTTCAAGGTTCGAGGCACAAAATTGAACTAAGCAAGCTGCTGCCCCAAGCTGCAAATTTTGCTAGCCCCTTATCCTTCACCTCACCACAGCATATCCTACACCACACAATCCCCTGCTTCCCCAATTCACCAACAACAATCTGCAACAACAACAACTCGTGAATTCCCCTACTCCCTCACCTCACAAACACAACTCCACTCACAATACCACCATTAACACCAGTCACGCACTCTTCCCCTGCTCCCACAGCGCCACAACCACCGTCACCTACCATCTTCAACCTTCCAAACCGAAAACCACCTGGTGCGCTTCCCATTTCGCCACCAATCCCAGCCAACTCGTAACTCGCAAGACACCGAACTCAACCGCAAAAAACTTGCAAACAGCCCACTTCCTCTGCATCACCTCGCATCTATTCACCTCCAATTATTAACCGTCACACACTCACTAACAACCTCTAACAAAGCAGCCACTAATTAAAGGCACTGACACAGCAGCGACCTCCAATCAGAGCAGCCCGCAGCCGCAGCCGCAAGCTCCAATTTAGCACCAAAATTGATGACCCATTAGAGCGGGAGCGGGTGTGAGAGGAGCAGACGCGGGGCTCGATGCACCAAATCTGCCAATTTGTGGAAGGAAGTAGCCGCGGTCTCTCCGCGGGCGCGGTCTTCGGGGTGTGAAAGAAAACCCATATCACGAGCTTCTCACGTGATAATTAATAAGATCGAGCGGTTAAGATTATTTGCTAAAAATTGCTAATTATGCTGATTTGATGATGGAAGATTTACGGGGGATGAAAGTTGTTCGATGATGATGAAATCATAGGAACCATGAAGACGGGGAATTGGGGGGGTGGGTCTGATTGTTTTCGTGGGATTAGCTTGTTTTTTCCCCTTTTAATTTCTTTTTCCTTTCTTTTCTTTTTTATTTTAGTTTTGTTATCTAATTAGTTTAATTAGTTTTCCTTTTATTTTCTTTTATTTTACTTGTAGTATAAATACCCTTTGGGGGTTTATTACTCTCTTAACTTTTAATTAGCCTGTTTTATTTTCTCTCTCTTAGGGTTAGATTAGGATTTCTTCTCTCTAGTTTAGGAGTAGTTTTATAGAGAGAAAGCTTGGATTTTTCATGGAGTTTTGGGATTTTGAAGTAGCTATTTGTGGATTTTTCTTCTCATCTATTCAATGAGTCTTCCTAACTTTCTCTCACCTTTATTGTTTTAATTTATTATTGTTTTTGCTTATTTGTTTGTTGATTTGAGTAGATTAATTAGTTTTGTTGTTTGATTCTTGCTTTTATTCCTTTTTTACCTTGTTTTCCTTGTTTTTGTTCATCATGTTGGTTTAGATTTTGTTCTAGGGAAATGGATGAAGGTTATGTTAATAAATTGAATGATTGATTGTGATTAGTATGAAATTGTTTCTTGATTATTGTGTATGGATGATGCTTTTATGGATTAGAATCTTTTAAGCTAATTGATTCTATGCTCTTAATTGTGTTTTCAATCAATTGTGAGAAAGTGAGTTGTTTGAGAGCCCAAAATTCTTCCATACCTTTGCTAGGCTAGTTGCACGAGAGTGAATTAGTTTAGTAGGATAATTAACATGCTTAATTGTGCAAGAGTGAGTTAATTGTCCAAATTGAGAGAAGTGAGGCTTGCCTAAGTGATGAGTGCTAGGATTGATTTAGATGGATGTGAGGCACCTCACTTGGAGTGTGAGAGTATTTTTGAGGATGATGTGGGCCAAGGTGTGAAGGTGAGGGAAAATTTTCTCTTGATGAGAGGATTTTTGAGGATTTTGATCCTTTTCATTCCCCATTTGAGCTTGAATGCCATCCTTCCCCTTATTCACCCCCTTTGAGAGCTTCCCTTGGTGAGAATGTGAGTGAGCCATCTTCATGTTTGTATGAGGGAGTTCATGAGTATAATGATGGTGAGATTGAGCTACCAAGAGAGATTAAGAGTCCCTTGAGTGGTGGTGGAGGAGTTGAGAATAAAGAAAGTGTCAAATTTGAGGATTCCAACCCCCTTCCTTATCTTGATGAGTCTACTTTGCATGCTTGTGACCCTTCTATCCATGAGTCTTTGGACTCTTTTGAGGCTATTTTTAGTATAATCGTTGAAGGAATAACAAAGCATTATAGTTTTTTGAGAGAGTTCATTGGCAATGCTTCATGGGAAAGAGATGAGTTTGAGAGAAACCGTTATCCTTTCATGCATGGTTTAGAGACTCTAGGCTTTGAGGATCTTGAGGGAGTTGTTGTGCATCGTTGTGATAGAGAGGATGATGAAATTATTTCTCTTGGAGAGCTTTTGTTTGAGGGAGATGTGAGTCATGAGTGTTCTTTTGAGGATTCTATGATTGATTTGATGCCCTCGTTGGTGATGTGAGGTTTTGTGCGACCATTGTTTCTCTTTCCCTTCCTCATGTCCCTTTTCAAAGAAATTCGACCACATCCCCTACTATCCTATGTCCCTCCCTTCTTTTGTCTTAATGCCTATTGAGGACCCTCTCTTCTTTGATGAGTCTCTTCCTTTTCATCCTCCCATTATTAAGGAAATGGATGATTGTGCCACCAAAAATGATTTTGAGGAGGTTTTGCCTTTTTATTCTTTTTCTTATTCTTCTTCTTCTTTCTCTTCTTATTTTCTTGATCTTTCTGTTGATTTTTCTTCCTTCTTTTGGCATCTTCCTCCTCACTTACGTGCAATAATCTTGTTGCACGTCCTCCTTCCTTCATTTGCCTAATTGTTATCCTATGAAATGTGTAGTAGTGAATTTGATAAGCTCTTGCGTTCGTTGCAATATTATTTACTAGAGAGGTCTGGCTTGGACGTTAAACAAGCCTTTCTCAGGAAGTAACCCGAGGTTTTTATTGCTTTCATTTTCTTTTCTTTTTAGATTAGATTTTCTCCCATGGAAATGTTTGTGTGTCCCTTTCTAGGTACATGACTTGATATACTCTTATGCAATGGTGTGGATCAAGAATCAAGGAAGTTTGACGCCTATTTTTGCTAGCACATGAAAACCAAGATGCAATTCAAGAGAAAATTGGCTTTGAAAGGTTAAATTGGTTCATTTGCGGGTATTTACACCCACCTATATCCGGTAATATCTTTCCTAGCTCTTTCTCTAATAGTTGGTGACTTGTTGGACATGTGTTGGTTTGTTGGGTTGATTTCTTTCTTTTCCCCTCCCATGGATTATTTGGTTTATGTTTGAGCATGTTGTCTCATTGAACATTGGGGGAGGGTATTCTATCATGTTTGGTGGAATGTTGATTCATACATGTCATGCACTTGAGTATATGCATTTCCATGTCTTTTCTTATATTTTAAAAATCCAAAAAGATTTTTGTTTACTTTCAGGGTAATTTTGGCAACTTGTGTTTTGTTAGTTCTCGTTATGGACATTCTATTTTGGGTCTTGTATTCTTTAATGTTTTTCTTCCTAAGTGGTAAATGTGTGCATGTTTTGAGAGTGTCATCGGTTGACTCTAGGATACTATATGCTAAGGTAGCCGGTTTAAGAACTTTTAGGGGTCCATGAAGACTTAGTTCACGGGAATGTGGTAAGATGGAGTTGCTCTCTCTAGTGGATTTGAAACCCTTAGTTGGTATTTGTTTGGTTATAATCCCTTGTGAGCTTCATTTGTTCTAGCCTTCATCACCTTGTTGAGCGGCAATTTAGGATCCTTGACTATGCATGTCTTAATCCTTGTTTTGACCTCTAGCATCCAAATTCGTGACCGAGCCACTCTAGGGGAGGAAAAGGGCACCTTTTCTCATTTTTCTTTATCTTCTTTTTATTTTGTTACAAATTTGGTTTTCTATTTTGCATCAACCTACTTACTAACCAATTTGAGCCTAATGTTTCCCACTCTTGTTTAAACCGCGTTACAAACCTAAATGGCCTATGTTTACTAACCCTATTAGTTAGTGAAATATTGGCATGTGAGGTTTGAGTTTTGAGAGTTTTGAATATGAACAAGACATTTTGAGAATTGGTTTAAGTATGGTATTGAAAGTTGAGCTTGAAAAGAATATGCAAAAAAGTTTGAGAAAAAAGATGCAATTCAACAAAATCTAATGAAATTTTAAGAAAAAGCCGTCCATAGTTACACAAAAAAAAGTTGGTTTTGTTTTTCTTCCCTTGTTTAAGCATTGGGGACAATGCATCGTTCAAGCTTGGGGGGGGGGGGGGGGGGGCGTTCCATCATTTTTGTATATATTGTGTGTTTGTGTTGAGTAAGCTTGGGGGAGATGGTTTTCTTTTGGAATTTTTGTTTGATGTTTTGTGGCTTCATGAGTTTGTTTTTGAGAGAGGGCCCCTCTTTTGCTTCAATTAGTAAATATCACCAAAATTTTCAAATTTTTACCCCGCCTTGACCCCTAACCTTACGTTACAACCAATAAAAGGCCCTTAGACTTTAGGGGGTTTAGGTCAAAGAACGGTGGAGGGAGATATACTTCAAACCAATGGAGAGAGTATGCATAGTTGAGATGTCGGGATTACCTTCTTAAAGTTTTTCATTTCTTTATCTTTTTCTGGTTCCTTCAAGGAATCATGAGAAGCTAGCTTAAGGGTTGATTTGAACCTAGTGGAGAGAACGCGGCCCGAATGGTTGGAGCTAGGGTGGATTGAGTCCTCATTAGTTCTCTATGCTTAGCATATGTTATGTTTCAATCAACCATTGACATCTTGGAACGTGCATACATTTGTCTACTTAGAAAGGTTTGCATTCATTGGTGCTTGTTCCTATCTCTTGTCCAAATATGAACTTGTGTCTTGCTTTCTTTTTTATGTTTATTTTTCTTTTCTTTTTATTTCCTTGCCTTTTTTTTTTGTCTAGAGTTGTGGGTTAAGCTCTTAGGAAACCCTTACGAGAGCTCACTCGTTCTCCAGGGCGATCTAGGGGTTTTAAGGGCTTGTCTTTAGTTGCTAAAATTGACCGTGATTCCTACGAAAGTGAGTTAGTGTACATTCTTATTCTTCTTTAATTAGTGTCTTAGCTTTGCTTGAATAATTCACTTTCCTTCTCTCGTGTGTCATGTTAATTTGCTCGAGGACGAGCAAAAGGTTAGCTTGGGGGAGTTTGATAAGTGACTTCTATGTCACTTTTAAGGTGTTTATTAAGTACTTTTCCGGCTTATTTAAATAATTAAGCTCATTTTATCCTTTATTTCTATTATTTGCTTATTTTCGTCTTTTATCTTTTTATTTGAGTATTTTGTAGTTTTTAGTTTAATTTCGTAATTTATTTATGTTTCTTATTCTCTTATGTTCTTAGTCTAAATTCTTGTTAATATTTTTCTTCTCGTTTTCCTGTTATTTTTCTTTTATTTTCAAGTTTGTTTTCTTTATTTTATTTTATTTATTTTCTTTTGCTTTTATTTATTTTCTTTTAGTTTTAGTATTTTACTTTACTTTATTTTATTTTTATTTTGTTCTTGATCCTACCCTCGTGTTTGTTTTTGGTTGTAGGTGTTTTCGGATTCTTGATCAAGTTTCAAAGTCATATTCGAGTTCAAGGTTCGAGGTTTTATTTTGTTCTTGATCCTACCCTCGTGGGTCTGATTGTTTTCGTGGGATTAGCTTGTTTTTTCCCCTTTTAATTTCTTTTTCCTTTCTATTCTTTTTTATTTTAGTTTTGTTATCTAATTAGTTTAATTAGTTTTCTTTTTATTTTCTTTTATTTTACTTGTAGTATAAATACCCTTTGGGGGTTTATTACTCTCTTAACTTCTAATTAGCCTATTTTATTTTCTATCTCTTAGGGTTAGATTAGGATTTCTTCTCTTTAGTTTAGGAGTAGTTTTAGAGAGAGAAAGCTTGGATTTTTCATGGAGTTTTGGGATTTTGAAGTAGCTATTTGTGGATTTTTCTTCTCATCTATTCAATGAGTCTTCCTAACTTTCTCTCACCTTTATTGCTTTCATTTGTTATTATTTTTGCTTATTTGTTTGTTAATTTGAGTAGATTAGTTAGTTTTGTTGTTTGATTCTTGCTTTTATTCCTTTTTTTACCTTGTTTTCCTTGTTTTTGTTCATCATGTTGGTTTAGATTTTATTTTAGGGAAATGAATGAAGGTTATGTTAATAAACTGAATGATTGATTGTGATTAGTATGAAATTGTTTCTTGATTGTTGTGTATGGATGATGCATTTATGGATTAGAATCTTTTAAGCTAATTGATTCTATGCTTTTAATTGTGCTTTCAATCAATTGTGTGAAAGTGAGTTGTTTGAGAGCCCAAAATTCTCCCATACCTTTGGTAGGCTAGTTGCACGAGAGTGAATTAGTTTAGTAGGATAATTAACATGCTTAATTATGCAAGAGTGAGTTAATTGTGTAGGTCATTTTCCTCTAATTGTATGATGTTGTTGAATGCATTGATGTAATTGGATTCCACTTTCCCTAGTTTTAGTTGTTTGTTTTAAGTAGTCTTTAGTGTAATCTCTCTCTATCTCACAACCTTCCCTACTAGTCTTATTTGCATAAATTGATACACTTAGTCTTCGTGGTTCGACCCTTTACTTGCCACTAACTAGTTTGGTGTAAGTTTAGGTATTATAAATTGATTAATTTTATTAGGGTAGTAGTTTAACGACCTATCTAACCCATTTAGGACTCGGTTTTTAGCCAAAAAACGACCAGAAATGCATTTTTCGAGGGGTTTTTCATTTTTACGAAAAGTTTTAAGTCTTTCTAAACTTGAAAATTGATTGCATATTTATGGTGGTTATGTAATTGGTTCAATACATATTTTATATGCAATTCTAAAACTCTTTAGGCATGATTACTTGGTGGTAATTTGTTTTTGATAACTTGGTTTTATTTTTCACATAATTGCAAATTAACTGCACCAAGTGTTAAATTGTTGTTCTTTGAGGCTTCTAAGTACTAAATATTCAATCTTTAATTATGTTAAGTGATTAAAACTTTAAGTTACTAAATTCCATGAATTTTGTTGAACTTTGTTGATTTAATCATTTTTTAGTTGATTGGAATCATAAAGTTTGAAACTTGTGATAGAAATTTGTTTATCTTCATATTGGAAGATATAATTTTTCAAGGATTCCCAAGTATTAAAGTTGGAATCTTTATTGAACTTAGGTTTCTTTTTCCAACTCCCTTTATTTTTATTCAAAATCTCAAGAATAATTTAAATTGATTAAATTAATAGTGAGTAATTGCCCTCTTATTTTTTGTTGCACCAAGTTGAACCAATTTTATTAAAGAATGGTTCTTGGAAATAATTTTGGTTGAATGCACTTGGATGGATTTTATTTGAGTTAGACTTGCTTAATTTTCATGTTGCACATTACATTAGTTCTAAAAATAATTTAGAATTAATTTTCAAGTTACGCGAAACTCGGGTTTAAAAACCCGAGAGTATGGCACGCAAACCAAGACAATACCCTTCAGCTAGTCGGGCTGTTGTGCAGCCCGCATGTGGCTGCCAAGGGCTGATGCTTGGTGCGCGTGCATGGCTGGTGCATCCAAGGCAGAAAGCAGCACTGCCAAAGCAGCAGCATAGCTATGCGCGCTAGCCGCTGCTTGGTGCGGGCTTGCTTCTCGTGTGCGGCTTGGTGCGATAGTGGTGTACGGGGGATGTGATGCTAGGCTTGCGGCATGGTGCGCATAGCTAGCAAGCTTGTGCGGCCTCGTGGCTTGTGTTCTTGCAGGCTCCGTAGAAGAGTCGACGTGTATGCGATATTCTAAGAGGCGATATTATTACTTTGCATTTTAGCTGTTTTATTTATTTTAATTAATCTTGTTTATTTTGATTAAAATTTTGGAGGCTAGGCCTTAGTTTTTATGAGCAGCATTTGCAAAATTTTATTTTGGCAAATAATTAGGTTTTACCGGCTTAATTAATTGGATTAATTAAGATGGATACGAAATTTAGTGGGAGCTTCAAATATTAATTGTGCTTATTTACATAATCGGTTAAAATAACTTTGACTAGTTTTAATTAGGCTTGTTAATTGGACTAACCACCTAGATTAGTTACTAGTTATTGCGTGGTTATGCATTATTGCTTGTTTTGGTTGTAAAATGCATGGGTAATTCACAAATAGTTAATGGATGAATGGAATGTATATTCTCTCACAGGTTTTATAATGTGAATAATACTACCAAAAGAGCTAAGACCATGGAGTCAAATCAAACTTACTTGTGGCATTGCCGTCTTGGCCACATTAACATCAAACGCATCAAGAAGCTTCTTGAAACAGGCGTTCTTGACTCTTTCGATTTAGAATCTTTTGAGAATTGCGAAGGATTTTTATTAGGCAATATGATAAAGCATCCATTCTCCAAGTTGGGAGAAAGAGCATGCAGGTGACTTATTAGGTCTAACACATACCGATGTATGTAGTGGACCAATGAGCTCCGCCACAAGAAACGGACATTGATATTTCATCACTTTCACAGACGACTATAGTAAGTTTGGCTATGTCTACCTAATGTCGCACAAATCTAAATCGTTTGACAAGTTCAAAGAATTTCAAAGTGAAGTGGAAAATCAGCTTGGCAAGAAAATCAAAGCCCTTCGATCGGATCGAGGTAGTGAATACTTGAGCCAAGAATTCGATGACCATCTGAAAGATCATGGTATACTTTCAGAGCTGACAACTCCAGGAACTCCACAATTGAATGGAGTATTCAAACGGAGAAATCGAACCTTGTTAGACATGGTACGATCAACCATGGGTCTTAGTGATCTTTCTATCTCTTTCTAGGGACACACATTTTTAACTGCGGCACTAACACTGAACCGTGCTCCATCAAAAGCTATAGAAAAGACTCCATATGAGTTATGGACAAACAAACCACCTAGGTTGACTTTTCTAAATATATGGGGATGCGAAGCATATGTCAAGAAATTGATTTCTAACAAACTTCATCCCAAATCTGATAAGGTTTACTTTGTGGGCTATCCAAAAGAAACCAAAAGGTATTACCTCTACAACAAATTGGAGAACAAAGTGTTTGCTGCTCGCGATGGTGTCTTTTTGGAGAGCACCTCTCCAAAATGACAAGTAGGAGGAAAATCGAACTCGACAAAGTTCGTGAGGATGAGCAACAAAATTAAAATGACAGTCAAAGTGCTCAAGTAGCATCTGTTGACGAAGGTCTAAATGATCAAAATATGCAAAGTCAATCCGACAATGTAAATGCTCAGTCCATTACCCTACGTAGGTCTTAGAGGCCGAGATCTCAACCTGATAGATATCTTGGATTGTTTTTAACCGAGAATCAGGACATCCTAATCATGGATGGAGATGAACCAGCAACCTACAAGCAAGCATTGGCAAGCACCGACTCTGCTAAATGGCAAGAGGCCATGAGATCTGAAATGGATTCCATGTTTGAAAATCAAGCGTGGGACTTGGTTAACTTACCCGAAGGCTACACACCTATCGGATGTACGTGGATTTTCAAGTTGAAAACCGATAAAGATGGAAATGTATTCATTTACTGTAGACACCCATTTGTGTCTCCCCAAAACAAAACCCAGTGATGAGTACCTTTCACGTGGAATCATAATCGAATGAAGTAAAAGTGTGGAAAGTCTAGTGTTGTGGTTAGCTTTTAATTCTTTTCTTTCTCTCTGTTTTTGAAAACCTATTTTAAGAAAACAGCCAATCCTGTTTGTTTTGGTCCATGGCAAGGGTCCAATAATAGTGTAGTTGGATGGGGCTTGAAAAGAGCTTTCCAACGATATATTATAAGCCCAATTCCGATGAATAATGAGGAAGTTATGTCCAAATTACTAAACTGAGTCCGGTTTGATATTTATGTGCGGCCCAATGATCTAGAGGAGGGCCTAATATTGATTTATCATTCCTAATGCAATTAGAATTGATTTTAGTCTTCTAGATTCTTCTAGAAGGCTCTTTTCATTCCTAATTTAATTAGCATTGATAAATTGACTTTGGTTGACTTTTTAGAGTTTTAATCAGAATAAAAGAAGTGTTTTACGGAAAATACGATTTTTCCCTTCTGTACGGCTAAATTTTATCAAAATTAAGAAAACGCGTGAAACTGGTTTCTAGCGCCTGATGACAGGATTAGCGCCTGGCGCTAGCCTTAGCGCCTGGCGGTAACGTCTAGCGTCTGGCGCCAATAGTGTTTTATTCTCTTCAAAACTCTGATTCGTTTTTCTATCCATCCGGCTGATTTTCTTTATAAATAACCTCCTAAAACTTTCGTTTTCCATAAACAAAAATCATACATTCTCATAACCAACTCTCATCAAGAAATTCTTGATTACTTTTTCTCTCTCTTTTCTAAACTAGCCTTCTCTCATACGAAATTCCGCATTCACAAGATCTAGAAACACCTAGCCAAATTCGAAGTTGCCTTCGCCCTAGACGTGAAAGGTTTTTATTTCTGAGGGTTTGGTCCCAAATCTCTCTTTCAATTATTTAATTTAATTGTTGTTTATTATTTTCCTTGAAGTTACTAACATGTGTATTTTGGTATTAGAAAGAGGTGCGAGGCATCCTAGTAAGTGCTTTAATTGATTTTATGATATAGAAATCATGTCTAGATTGTTATTATAATTCCTAGTGTCATGTTAGGATGTTTTGATCTTCCTAGTATCATGTTTAGGGTAATAACAATAATTTCTAATATCAAATATGACAATTAGGATTATTATGATGCTTCCTATTCTCTTCCTAATATTTTTGTTAATATCATGTTAAGTTTAAAGCTTTGATCTTTATTGCTTAGTGATATGTTAGGGTTTGTTGTTAATCTTGTTAGTATCATGCCTAGGATCTTGCTATTATTATGCTTTAACATGATTATTTTATGATTATTATTATTATTATTATCATATGATTATAATTGTTATGATTATTATTATGTTGCTTTATATTTATTGTTATTACTTTATCACGCCTTTTATGCATGTTTAAAGGGAATTGGTACTTGTAATCACGCTTAATAAGATAATTAATAATCTTGTTTAGGGTAACTTGGTTATAATTCAAATGATTGCAAATAATAGATTTATTTGTGCATTAATATTCAACCAACATAGATAAACAGGTTTAGGGTTAATCCTAATGATTGCATGTTAGTTAGAAAGTGCACATAAATACGATCAGAATAAAGTAAAGGCCTATTATTAGGGCAAGTTCAATCTCTTTTAGGTTGGATTTGTACCTTCATCCCCGAACTACCAGTCATGGTTCCAGACCTATTGGAGTTGACGATCTCCTGGCTTGTTAAGGGGTGTAACCTTCACCTCGTGAACGGTTTACAAGTTCCTAAAACTTGTTGGCAACTCTTTTGCTCTATCTTCTTTTCCTTTAAACGCCACCACGCTTAATTGTATGATCACAGTGGGGTTCAAGTTTGGGGTAATGCTTGAAATATTCCCTACAGTTTTTTGGCGACTCTCCTGGGGAGGATTTCCATTTTAATTCTTGAAATTTATTACGGCAATGATTTAGAATGAGTGGATGAGACTCGAAAAGCTCTAAGTATTTCATGAGCGTAATTTTTATTAACATTATTGTCATATGCATTAAAAAGATCTCATTGGAAAGACCATCCATAATGAGTTAAAAACATAGGATTTTTACACGTAGAAAATTTAAGAAATATCTTTCACAACTAGGATCGAAATAATGCTGCGCGAAACTGAAAATTTTTATCGAGCATAGAAAGCTGCTGAGGCATGTAGGAACTAGCGTCAGAAAACAGAGTCTAGCACCGATGATTTGACTCTGGCGCCAGGTGACAACTTCGGTCGCCAGGCGCTAAAGCCAAAATTCGGCGCGACCTCTGTGTGCTGCCACCAAGTTCTTCCAATACCGAGCCAGAAATATGTGTTCTAATTTTGACTAGTTTTTTGAACTGATTGCTCAATCCTACTTCCTGATTGAGTTTTTCTCACTTTTCTGAAACCCATATGTGTTCTACATATGAACATAAGCCTCTAGGAATTCATGCTCCATCTAACTAATTGAACGCTCTGTGCAACAAAGGGTACATCCGAGAAGGTTAAATTCACCAAACCATGGAAGCGAGTTTTTAAATCGCGGTGTCCCATCCACTCGTGCCAACCCTTCACGGTTAGGCTTCTGCGCGGTGCATCTGGACAATTAACCATGGACCCTCTTTGACTAACCCATATCCCGAAATTTAGAGAACTAGAGCCATGGTTAGGTTGCAAACTCATTGCATCATATTGTGCCTACTTGACTAATTGTGCATTATTTGTTGTGCATACTCTATGTGTTTTTTCTTAACCGTTTGTTTGACTTGTGTTAAGACTAAATAAACTTCTTAATGGCTAAAAGGACTTTTCTTAATTAATTAATTTATTTATTTATTTTGAGTAATTAAAGTCTAATAATTTAATCAGAATTGACCTAGTACAATTTTAGGCATATCATGTAGAGTAATAATACCGCAAGGAGTCCCAGATCAACGTTCTAACAATGGCGCCGAGATTTAGACTGCAGCGCTACTCTGTGGAGTGTAGCGCCTGGCAACAATCCTGTCGTTTGGCGCTACACTACACATTTCGGCCCTAGTCCTGTTGTTTTGACGACAGTTCAGTATATTGCTCGAGTCATCACTTTGTGTCTAAATAAACAGTTTTCTAATCAATTTGATTATTTTATTTTAGTAATAACACCTTCGTTAAGTCCTTAATTGAGTCTAGTCATATAGTCTAGCCACATGGTCTTACATAAGAGTCTTAATACGTCACCTACACTTATACACTCATTAGTCTTAGCACACACTTGGAGTATATGTCACCATGACCATGTCTTAGGTTCATGCATGAGTCGGTTCTTTCCGTCATTTAGGTTGGGGGTACAGTCTATTCCTAATTTCTTCATATCTCTCTATTTACATAATGTTTTTACACATCACAACCTTCATTCTTCCTACCTTCTTCCTTCTTTGCATGTTGAATAGAGTTTGAGTGAAATAATTAACAGTTGATATCCCTAATTTCCCTTTCCACAGTACTTGGTCAAGGAGAGAAAGACAATTAATCAAGGACAACATATTTGTTCATGTTCTACTTTTTGATAAACCAGTGAGTCGGAAAAGAAAATCTAAGAAGATAATGGCGAGTCAAGAAGAAGTCAATGAACTAAAGAAGAAGTTGGCTGACGTGACTGAGACATTGAAGGCTTTAACCCTCAAAATCAATGACCTTGTGAAGCAACAACAAATGGAGTTCATGGAAGAGAGCTTGAGCAAAATATCCAATGACTACAAATTTCAGGGCATTAGTTCACAAGGGGTCTTGGTGGACAAGGAGCTTCTTCCGCAAATGTTCAATGTCACTAACATCCCTAAATTAAAGGCAACAGATAATCCTTATCTTCACTTAAGAGCCTTTGAAACCATAATGAATATTAAGGGGATCGTTAGGAAAGTCTTTCATTCCTTGTTTTCTTTATCTCTTGAAACCGTTTGTCAACAATGGTTCTTTTTCCTTGACAAAGAAAAAACCTCTACCTTGGAGTCGATAACAAACGCTTTTATAGATAGATATAAGTGCAACATTCAAGACAAAACATACCACATACAACTTATGATGTTAAAACAAAAAGAAAACGAAGGGTTCACTTCTTTCTTCAACAAATGGAGGGAAACTTCTGCTAATATGGTTAAGGTTCCTACCGAAAAAGATTCTGTAAGGATGTTCATCAAAAACCTTTAAGAAAAATATGCAAAGCACTTAAGATATCAACACAACTTGAATACTTTCAAGGCTGTGTATAATATAGACATTGACATTGAAGATGACCTTCTGAAAGATAATAGTGCGAGAGGAAAGATGAACGACCATCCTTCTTCTTCCTCTCCCATTAATGAAGTACATGCTACGAATGCCTCTAAATCACGAATCCAAAGGTTGAAAAGAGTGTTCACTCCACTTGGTATAAGTTATGAAGCAGCTTTCGAAAAACTACACCACAAAGGACTAGTCATGCCTATAGGAGCTATCGAGGATCCGGTTCCAGAAGCAAGGCCACCCAAGTGGGATCCTAATAAGCACTGCAAATATAACCAAGGAAAGGGTCACGACACTGAGGAGTGTTGGAAACTCAAAGAAGCTATTCAAGATCTGATTGATTACGATAAAACTTCCGAGATTATAGCCATCGCAGAAGATCAAACATCCTTCGATTCTTCACTCCTTATCACACCTGTAGGTGAGCCCATGATTGAGACAGCTTATATAACCTCTCTTGATGAAGTGGCCATGATTGAGGAGGATAAAAGTATTTTCTTGGATAATACCAGGGAAAACTTGTCAAGTCTAAAATAAGACGTTCGAAAATTGCAAGATGTCATTGCCATGATCTTGAATGTGGTAGAAGGATTAGCACATCGGGTTATGGTTATTAAACAAAATTCTCATCAAGGATTTAATGAAAAACTCAATGCTCCTAAGCCACGGGCAAAACGCACCATTGAAGGATACACACCAATAGGAATGACTTACAATGAAGCTTTTGACTATCTTCATGATTAAGGTCTCATTCACCCCATTGGTCCCAGTCAAGACCCTGCGCCTTTGAAACGGTTTCCCAATTGGGACCAAAATTATTATTGCCAATACCATAGAGGTCGTGGTCACACCACCGAATTATGTTTCGCCCTCAAAGATCGCGTTCAAGACCTCTTTGATTCAAACCACCTTCATGTTCCTCTGAGAAACAAGAAGGCCAAGAATAGTAACAATAACATTAGTGGTTGTAAAGGAAAGAAGAACGACTATCCTTCTTCCTCGAAAACACCTACTCTAGTAAAAGTGTTGGTACTTTCGACCTTAATGAAATCTTAGCCATGGATAATCGAGGATTTATAAAGCAACTAGAAAAGGATTTTACCCCTATTGGAATTAGCTACGATGATGCTTTCGATGGACTCCATGCAAAGGGACTCATTACTCCTATTTGACCCATTCAAGATCCCCCACTTGAGAAAAGATTGCCTAGTTGTAACCCAAATGTACGCTGCAAGTACCATCAACGTATGGGTCATACTACTGAGAGCTATTGGAAGCTAAAGGAAGAAATCCAATATTTGATCAACAATAACAAGCTTCCCATGCCTCAAGCTAACAAGAAGAGCGAATGATGATAAAGCAAACAACACAAGACAAGAGGCGAGCTTCAACGACAAGATTTCGTGACCTCCTCTTTTTCTGTTTCTTTTACCCTTTCCCCAATAAATCTAGCATAGACACCTTTCTTTTCCCTTAGATTAATTTTGTAGATTCTTTCTTTTTCCCCTTTTAATAAAATGAGCATTTATTTCCTTACATATGATCATTGCATTGCATAAAAAAAAATACATGTCAAACTAAGCACAAGGTATACCAATGATTTGAGGCACCCCTTGATAGCCACATCATATCACCTTTCACCTTTATAATTTAAAATCCTTTCTTCATAAACCACTCTGAGCCTCGTCTAACGATAGACCTTTTATTTTTCAACCTATATCTACCTAACCTTGGGATGGGATGTGTAGGCGTTGTTCGAAGTGCGTCTACGTTAAAAGCATGTGATGAATATGCATGGAACTCATAGGAAGTGGGAATTGACATTACTATTAGGGACAACGATTAGGGACAAAGCAAAGTAGGGAGCCGCCAACAAGTTTTTAAGGAACTTGTAAACCGTTCACGGATCATAAAAGGCAACCACGATAAAGGGACAATGATAGGCAACAACGATTGACCCGTGAAGGTTACACCCTATTCATAATCCATGAGATTACTAACTCCATATGGTTCGGAACCACGAAAGGAGGATCGGGGATGATGGTACAAAGTGAGTCATGGAGTCACATTCGCCCGTATTGGCCTCTACTCGATTCTTATAGTGAAAAGTGATTCCTGCGATCTCAAAGGCATACAAACAAAAATTCAATTCGCTCCAAACTATTATTAGGCTAAATTGGTTGAATATTAATGCACCATATAATTCTATAAAATTTGTGACTACTTGATTAAACAACAAAATTAAAAGAAACCTAAACCGGTTGTCCAAATTATCTTATTAAGCGTGATTTTCAATTCATATTCCCTTTAAACATGCAATATAGCGATCATAATAATAATAGAATAAACATTAATATTGGAAGAAATTTAACAATAAATCCAACAATATAAAATCGTTAGAAAAATAATAGAAAGAAAAGGAACATAATTCTTACTTTGATTTTGTTCTCTTGCAACTATAAAATAATAAACGAGTTAGTAACTTTAAGGAAATAATAATAAAACGATAATTAAATTAAGTCAAATAGAATAGAGTTGATTTGGGGCCAAACCCTCAAACAGTTCTATCTTTCACGCCTTGGCTTATGGACAGAACCACGAGTAAAGTATGGACTCCTTAGAGTGCTTGAAGAGGGAATTTTGAAAGAAGAAGAGTAAGGCTAGTGTTTAGGCTAGAGCATAGAGGAGAGAAAAATAGAGAATTAATTGATGCCCCGTACATCAGAAATGAGGGGGTATTTATAGCAAAAATGGGCTGAGGGAACACACGGAACCCTAAAAAGATAAAACCCTAAAAAATTGCACCGCGACACGGCAAAGGGCACCGTGACACGGTGCCTAGCATCGTCAGACGGGATAAGTTCCTATGACACGGTGAACAGTTGTGTGACGCGGGAAATATTTAGGGTACGGGGGATAAAACGCGTGAAGGGTTTACGCGGAAAGGACACGGAATTACCTTGTGTCACAGCAGGGGCACCGTGTCACGGGAAATCCCACCGTCAGACGGGGAGCATTCCTGTGACACGATGGACTACTACTGTGATGCGGGAGCCTGTAGTCCATTTTTCCTTCTAAATTCATTTTTAACCCTAATTTCGTTCAGCATTTTTAAGTGCCGATTGTTAATTTCGGGCCATTTCTGATTTATTATTATTAATTAGGCTAAAAAAAATAAATAAATAAAATAAT
Organism: Chenopodium album; assembly: GCF_948465745.1. NCBI lineage: Eukaryota > Viridiplantae > Streptophyta > Magnoliopsida > Caryophyllales > Amaranthaceae > Chenopodium > Chenopodium album. The sequence goes on from NC_137839.1 coordinate 45,318,496, forward strand.
TAAAAGGTTTTGGGCCAAAATAAATAATGAAATAATAAAATAAAAAGGTTTGGGCTGAAATTAAAAAAAGAACTATGCTTTGATGAAACATCAAGACTGATCCATGGACTATTCAAAAATTAAATTTAACTAAACACGATTTTTTAAGCACTCTCGGGATTAAATACTGAACTCGACCAATAGTGGCAGTGAAAGGATGTTAGTTCCACATATAAAAGAGTAAAGGGATAGAATGCTTATCTAACACCAGTGTATCGGTCGCAAATGAGCTTGGTAGCTTCCTATGCTTGAAGGAATTCACCTGATGACGTTTGTTGAAATGCTATCCATGCTTGAGGAAAGTCGACTGATGAGTTTGGTAGCTTTCTAAGCCTGAAGAAACCTACCGGATGATACTTTCCATGCCTGAGGAAAGTCGACGTATGATTTTGGTGCCATTCTATGCTTGAAGAAATCCACTGATAATGCCTTCCATGCTTGAGGAAAGTCGACTTGGGGGTTTTCTAAACTTGAAGAAAAATCCACCGATAATGCCTTCCATGCTTGAGGAAATCCGACTTGGCGGTTTTCTATACTTGAAGAAAAATCCACCGATAATGTTTTCCATGCCTGAGGAAAACCGACTTGGCGATTTTCTATACTTGAAGAAAAATCCACCGATAATGTTTTTCCATGCCTGGGGAAAACCGACTTGGCGGTTTTTTATACTTGAAGAAAAATCCACCGATAATGTTTTCCATGCCTGAGGAAAACCGACAACTGATATAATTGCTGAAATTTGTAAGTGCATGATAGTTCGATTATCCTCGAACGTGGGCCGCAGATGATTTACCTTCAAGTCGACTATCCGACTATATTAGGCGCTTAAAGTGTCGAAAATACAATCTTAATGCTTATTAGGAGTAAATTGGTAATTTTGACACCTTTTAAATATTAATTAAAAATTTTCCGCGCAATCTCAGTGAGAAAATAACTGACCAAAAGTTGCGGAAAAATGTTCCAACTTGGTCAAAGATGCCAGAATATTCGCCAGAAGGTTGGAAGGAGCATGCCGGACGAACAAAAGGGCACCGCGTCAGGGGGAGAAATCCCGTGTCTTGGTGGGTTGCCCCGTCTGTCGGTGGTAATCCCCGTGACGCGGGACCCCTTTTTATATACTACCTCCGTTACATGTTAAGTGCAACAAAGGAGGTTGCACACTTCCCAAGAAAAAAAATGAAAAAGCTAATTAGCAAAAGCATGGGCATGTGTCCTATATGATTATGGAATAATTAACTTATTAAGAGGCTCCACCCTCACCATCAAAATCCCCCACTGCACCACCACCACATACGAACGAACAACACCCACCGCACCACCACCACCACCTACGTGCAACACCCACGACAACCATCAACAACATCCACCACAAAAAACCACCATACCAACCACCAAACCACCGAAATCACCATACCAAACGGCGAAAACCACCAAAATCACAATACCAACTAGCGAAAATCACCATACCAACCCACCTAATCACCATATCAACCAGAAAACCACCATACCAACCCACCCAACTACCACCAAGATTAAAAAAAACCCACATCTTATCTACCCGAAAACGGCCATAACCACCCTATCAACACCACCAAAACCCAAAACCCAAACCCACACTCACCCCGTAACCACCTCCGCTCCTTCTCAGAATCATCCCATCTTCCACCATTTTTACTTTGGATCTGAGTTTTCAAGCTCAATCTCAAATTCAATTTTCTAGGTGGATCTGAGTCTTTGCATGATGTGTTTGAGCCGGTAAGCTTTTTGACACATTATTCATCCTTTTTAATACCGCTTGTTACAGATTTTTCTTTGCTTTGTTCTCAGCCTACTCACTCAAAGATGATGGGATTCATGAAGCTGGTTGACGCTTTGATGTACTGCATCATCAAGCTTCGGCGTGGTGTGAGTTGTCGGGGCGGTTCTGGCGATGTTCTTGAGGTATGTTCACTTTTTTCCTCTTTACTATTTGTTTTATCTTTCACCATTAACATCTTTTGACTTTGTGTCTTTCAGGAGCAACGGAGGTCCCGCTTGCGCTCGAGGCATAGAGGCTTAGACGAGGGAGAGCCTAATCTTGGCAGAGGATCTCTTGAGGTTCGTCGGCATTCTCAGTCTCAGCGGGAGCCTTAGCTTTCTCGGCAGTTTCAGGAGGCTTAGTGGCAGCCGTGTCAACCTTCCCAGCCATTCCAATACTTTCAGGATAAGTGGCAGCGACATTCATCTTCACAGTCTTCACAGCCTGAGTTCAGGCCAGTCCTTACTCCTGTGGATCAGGGTTTATACATAGTTCCATTGTTTGGGGCGCTTCCTCCACCGGTGCCTGGCTTGTTTTCAGTTCCAGTGTATGGGACGATGCCTCCACCGACGCTTCCTACTTCCGAGAGTCAGTCTACGCCGTTTGCCAGTTGGACGGGTCGTGCTTTGAGCTTGACTACTACTAGAGCTACAGGGACCAGTAGGGATACTACTCCTCATACCCGGATGATGGCGGGACTCTTTGGTTCACCGCTCCCGTATTCAGAGGCTGATATGACACTGATCCTCACTCTTCTAGTTCTACAAATTTATGACCGAGGGTCTTTATTTGTACTTTGGTTGATGACACTTGACGCTGCTTATTCACTTTGTACATTATTCACAGTTTATGCATTTACTAGTGTGTATTAGTGTGTGCTTGAGACTCATTGTGTGTAATTGTGTATTAATTAATGGTGCGAAAAAAAAAAACGTAAGTGGAGGGTACCAACCTTCCCCAAAAGAAAAAAGAAAATAAAAAGAAAACGGGGCAAGTTTTACAACTCCTCCAAAAATAAGAAGGAAAAATAAAAATAAGCATGGAAATAGGACAAGTTTTACAACTTTCTCGAAAGAAAAAAAATAAAATAATAATAGAAATTAGTATAAAGTAATAATAAAATAAAATAATAAATAATAAAGATAAATTAAAGTAATAAAATAATAAAGAGAAAAAGAATAAAATAAAAATAAAAATAAAAATAAATATAAAAATAAAAAATGGAGAATTTTATTAGGGATGAAACTCTCGAGAAACAGAAATAAAAGATAGGAAAATTTCACAAGAATAATCCAACCTTTCGCTGGTTCTCCTAAAATAATCCAACCTTTAGATTAACCTTGAATAATCCTAAGTTCACCTATTATTCTCTCCTAGTAAACCTATTCTGAATCAGTCAACATTAGATTTTTTATTTATTTTTTTTACTTTTTTTTTTCCTCTTGTTCTTTCCTCCTTCTTCCTCCGTAGTTCCAAGATCTGACATAGTGACATCAATGGAGGATGGATACTCACCACCCTTTAAACACCACCACCACCCAACAAACTCCCCCCCAGCCACTCCCTGACCCTCCCTGGTTTGTCGCCACTCCCACCACCGGCCACCAATGTACACCACTCCTTTTCCCCGCCTCCATCACAACCTCCGTCACCACTTACGCCACCACTTACCCTACCACAACCAAACCCAGACCTAAAACCTTTCCTCCACTCCTACCCATACTCGAACCACCAACTATGTCCCACCCCAACCCGAAACCCCAACCCAAAACCATTAAATCCTGTCCCACCCAAAACCCAAAACCCCAACCTCATCTACCCAGAAACAAAAAACCTCAACCCGTAGTTTGTAGATGGTGGTACCGTAGGTGGTGGTGGTGTTGAGGTGGTTGTTGGTGGTGGTACCGTAGTTTGTAGATGGTGGTGAGTGTTTTAGGTGGTGAATTGGTGATAATGGAGGAAGGGAGAGGAGAAAGAAACGGGTAGGAAGGGGTTAACCGAAAGCTTTTTTTTTTTTTTTTAATTAAATTTTTTTTTCAGTAAAAAAAAAAAATTGACCAATTAAGAAGTGCCACGTGGATGGTAACCGGTTATAAAGGGTAAGGTGACCTGCTAGGGTTGCTGGGAGCGAATAATTGGTAAACTTAGGATTATTCAAGGTTAATCGAAAGGTTGAATTATTTTGGGAGAATGAGTGAAAGGTTGGATTATTGGTGTGAAATTTTCCTAAAAGATAAACGGTGAAGACAAAACAATAAAAATCCGAATAAAAATAGATAATGGATAAAAACTGAAAACGCGTGGGAACCGTGACACGACACTATACACTGTGTCACGGCAAAGGCTGCCGTGTCGCGGCACAAATTCCCGTGACACGGTGGAAATTCTCGTGTCACGGTGCGCGTATTCTGCAACGGTGTGGTTTGCGCGTATAGAAAGATAGATTTTGAGTATTTCCAAGCGTTTTTGCTATAAAATAGGACTAGTACATTACGCGACTGGTCATATTCTTTGACCAATGCTGACAAAAGAGAGTTGGAATTGTTTCATGTCAGAGGCTTACTAGCCTTGAGACATGTAGCGATTGAACATGATTTTCTTAGGGCTGCTTTAGACTATTGGAGTCCAGAAACACATTGTTTTAAGTTTGATTACGATGAAATCTGTCCCCTGCCAGAGGAATTTGGTGCCATCTTTTGGTTTCTTGCCAGAAATCTCATTGCCATGCCCACTCTACGTGAGTATTATTACCAAGACTTTGAAAGCCATCTGAATCTGACAGATCCAGATTTAAATAAAAATTGTGTGTGGTAATGAGGCAGACTTAGAAAAACTTACAAATTTGTATTTCAATCGCCCATTCTCTGAGTCTTATCATGTATACCGTAGAAGGGCTTATATTTTTTGCATGTTTAGCAAGCTTTTATTTGCAAACGGTAGGGTAGGACATGCTTGTTTAGTGTTTGTGCTTGAACATGTTGAGTCAGGGAGATTTTCTATGCGTACGTGCCTTGGAGAAACATTGCACGGCCTTGACGAAGCAAAAGCTGACCGGAAAGCTGTCAGGATGGGCTCTCTAGTAATGTTGCAGGTAAAAACGCGCTCTGAGTAGCCCCCGTGACACAAAACAGGCACCGTGTCACGGTGCATGTTTGCCGTGACACGGTGATACTTGCCGTGTCATGGTGGCTTTCTATAATAATATTTTTTTTGATGGGGCGTTCTGTGAACATGTCGTATGAAGATTGGAAGAATTTCTTTGCAAAGATAGAATTTTCCATTCGTTGGGTACGGTGGTGCCTTGGTGGAGGCTTACTAGGATGGTTGGCACAAATGATACTTCGTATTGTCGCGTTCCTAGTATTTCGAAGCTGACTTTTAATTGTCCTTCTCGATTGATGCGACAATATGGTCTTGAACAAGTAGTTCCACGCTATAACGATAGTCCTCGTGAAGTATCGTTGCATGAAAGTAACATTCACAAGTACGAGGCTTATTGGGTTGGAAGACCTTTGTGGACCGTTTCTACAAGTAACCAAGTTCCTCCTCCCTTATCTAGTGCATACAAGGCATGGTTAAATCCTAGAAGTAGAAGGGATCGAGTCGGATCACGTAACTTTGATGTGAAGGGACGTCTTGGAAGTAAGAAGGCGCCTCCTAAAGATCGTCTATGTCCGAGAACACAAGGAATTGAGTTTAAGACTCATATAATGCCTAAAAAGAAGAATTATGTGAAAGGAAAGGGTAAGCAGAAAATGGTTTATAGAGAGAAGCAATCAAAGAATTCTAAGAAAGGTGAGAGGGGTGAAATTTAGACTAGGGGTGTGACAGTGATGCGTGGCCTTTATGCCACGATTAAGGTTCATTTTGATGGTCATTTTCCCACATTTGCGGCTTGTTTGCATCCTTTTCTTTGCACTTAGTTCTCTTTCCCTTTATGCATCTTCTTTACTATATTTTGCCGCTTTTCCCTACTCTTCACTTTAATTTCCGTGCTTATGCTTTGTAGGAACCATCGAGGTTTTCAAGAGGAGGAAGCTAAGCTCAAGGAAATCTGAAGGAAGCAAGATTCAGAAGAGGTTCGGCCGAACCTCCTGAAGGTGTGGCCGAACCAGGGTGTGGCCGAACCTGCTCAATGGTCCGGCCGAACGTCGAGGTAGAGTCAAGAAGCAATTTGGCAATTTTGCAGGAGTGGTCGAACCTACCCTGTAGTCCGGCCGAACCTTCCAAGTGTTCGGTCGGACCACTCCTCTATTTCAGCTGGCTCTGTACGGACTAAATAAGTCCCATTTTAGAACGTTTTGATGTAATTAGAATAAATTAGTTTTAATTTTCTGCACATTTTTAGATTAATCTAGAGAGAGAAACACTACTAGTCTTCATCTTGGTAGAGAGAGAAAGTGTGGAATTCTTCATTGATGAACTTGGATTTTGAAGAAGGAGTTTGTTGAATCCTTTGTAGACCATCATCTTCAATTAATGAGCAATCTCTTACTCTTTCTCTTTACCTTTGTTTTTTAATTTGTTTATTTACTTTGATTTTCCTTCTTTGATTATTAATCATGTTGATGCTTATTGATTTGATGATTGATATTGTTCTCAACATGATTTATGAGTAGTCTCTTAGCCAAGGGTGTAGGGATGGTGTAGTTGCTAATTGTTCATGCTTTTAATATTGAGATTAAGTTAATTGTGATTAAAATCTTTACATGCTTGATATTCTTTGATCTTCTTGCAAGTGCTCATTGTTAGGTTCTTAGAGGTGAATCTTTGCTAACAAGGAACGAAAGTTGACCTAGTTAAGGTTCATTACTATCGATTGTTCTTTGACTGCACCTCCCAATATATGGTTCTAGTGTGGAAACACAGAGGCTATGTTAGGAGAAACCGATTAACCCCGGAAGGCGGTTAGATTGAACCTTATTATGATATTCATGCATGTTTAGTTCACTATTGATTTGCTTTTATGTTATTGCATGATCAAGAGGTATCTACATCTACCCATCTCCCTTGGTGTTTAGTTATATTGATTTTAACTCGTTTTGTCTTTAGTTTAATCTCGTAGTCATTCCTATCCTTTGTCCCGAGATAGCTTAAATTCTAGTGATGGATGCGGTGTTTATGTGCTTCTCCCTGTGGTTCGACCCCTCTTCTTGCCATATACTTGTATTAGGATAAGTCGAGTGTTAAAAATTGTATTTGATTTAGGTGTAGCTGTCTAACGACGCAATTATTCCTTTATCGGACGGTTCGGGCTACAAAAGACACATTAATGGTGAAGGCTGACCTTATTGAAAAAGAGAAGGAGGTTCCTAAAGTGAAGAAGGATTAGATCAATATTGTTTTCCTTATATGATTTATAATTTTTATTTTTAAAATAAGGCGCATGATGCAAATAATTGTAGTCACATTTATTTCAATAATAATAGCATATTTATTTTTGTCTTAAATTAAAATTACAATGACTTTATTTTATTTTATTTTATATATCCGAGTCAAGAAGTCGGACGTAATGGAAGAATATCAAACATCGAACAAATAACATAATTCGCAAAATTTGCGCTACAAACAATTCGCAAAGTCTGATTCCTTTTTTTTTTTTATTTTTGGAAATCCACCGTGCCATGGTGGAAACTGCTGTGACACGGTAGAACTCCCCATGGCGCGACAGTTTTTTTTTTTTTTTTTTTTTGCTGGAATTCCACCGTGCCACAGTGGAATTCCCTGTGGCGCGGCAATATATAGATATTTTTTATTTTTTTATGTAATAAATTCCACCGTGGCACAGTGGAAGCTGCTGTTTGACGGTGAATGCTGACATGTCGCGGTGGATGTTGAATTGGTGCAATGTATGATTTTTCTCGCTGTAGCTCCATTTTGCTGTTTTGTGTGTTACTTGATCGACGGAGGAAGGATTTTATTTTTTTAAAAGTGGTCGGGCCCCCTTGAGGGGTTGCCTACGTATCCTTAAAAGGAATTAGGCCAAACGTAGCTCTATCGGGTCATGAACCCATGCAACTAGGCATAAAATTTATTGAGTTGATCCAAGTTGGTTAATTTGTGGAAACCGTTACCATCCATATCTACCAATTGTGCCGCTCCTTAAGCACAAAGTCACCTTCCTTGATATTCCTAGTCTTGACTTTTTTATTTAGATATCGTGCCATACGCTGTTGGTAGGTTTGGACATGATGCAAAGCTGCCAAGCGTTTTTCGTCAAGTAAGACTAGTTCATCATATCTTGCTCTAATCCAGTCGACTTCATCTAGTTGGCTTTCCAACGCGATTCGGAGAGAAGGGATTTTGAGTTCTATTGGTTAAACAGCTTCAACTTTGTACACCAAAGAGAAAGGGGTAGCCCCTGTTGATGTACGAACAGAGCTTAGATAACCCCAAAGGGCGAAATATAGCTTACTTGGCCAATCTTTGTAATTTTCTGTCATCTTTTGGATGATAGTTTTCACATTTTTGTTGGCCGATTCGACCGCACCATTTGTTTGTGGTCTGTAGGGTGATGATATGTGATGCTTGATATGATATTTCTTTAATAGGTCTGCGCACTCGGCTTGGAAATACGTCCCATTATCACTGATCATCTCATGAGGTACCCCATAGCGGCATATGATATTTTTCTCAATGAATTGAGCTATATGTTTTGCTGTTATCTTAGCATATGAGGCAGCTTCGACCAATTTGGTGAAATAGTTGATTGCTACGAGGATGAATTCATGCCCCCCTTGTCCTGGTGGCGTTATCTTTCCAATGATGTCGATACCCCAAGTAGAGAAAGGCCATGGAGAAGTATATATGTAGAGAAGTGAAGGTGGAACATGCTGTAAATTAACGTAGACTTGACATTTCATACATTTTTCTTGGCGTATTCGTGACAATCTCTCTCCATGGTAGTCCAATAATAACTTTGTCGTTGAATCTTCTGGACTAACATCTTAGCATTCATATGCGTTCCACATATGCCGGCATGAAGGTTTTCCATGGTTTTGTGTGCTTCTTTCTTGGCTATGCATAAGAGATTTCTCCCTACTACAGTCCTACTATGGAGTTCTCCCCTGATGAGCACATAATGTGAGGCCAGGAGCCTCAAAGCACGGCGTGCCCTTTTATCAGTATTAGGAGGCTATTCTCTCTTTGTCACATAATAAAGGATATCTGTATACCATGGTTCTTCATCTTCTTCTTGTGCTTCTTGTTCATCATCAAGTGCATGAACATACGCCGGCTCATATCTTCTTTCTATAGTCAATGACATTCTGATTGTGTCTGTTGGAATTTGCACCATTGATGCTAATTTACCCAGTGCGTCGGCAAACTGGTTTTCTTCTCTAGGCAAGTACGTATATTCCACTTCATCTAGTTGCTCCGTGAGAGTTTCAAGATGAGCTTGATACGTAGCGAGACTTTCACTTCTCACCTTCCATCTCTTGGAGATCTGGTTAATGATTGGTGATGAATCACCCTAGATTCTAAGCTTCTTAATTCCCAAGGCCACAACTTTTTCTAATCCTAAGATGCATGCCTCATATTTTGCGGTATTGTTGGTGACATCAAAGTCAAGCTTCATGGAAATCGGGATATGCTCTTCATTGGGTGATACGAGAAAGACCCCTACACCACAACCTTTTTGGTTTGAAGCTCCGTCGAAATAGAGGGTCCAGCTATCATCTTCGGTCATGAGTAGATATTTGTCAGGGAAATCATACTCATCTTCTTCTTTTTCAGCTTCTTCTCGTGGAAAATCTGCTAGGAAGTCAGAAACCGCAAAATCTTTGATGGCATTTTGTGGTACAAATTTCAAGTCAAACTGAGCAAGGTTGACCATCCACCCTGATAATCTGCCATTGAGTGTTGCTTTTTTGAAAAAGTACTTGAGAGGATCAATCTTGGACACGACATGCACTGTATGAGTGAGCATGTAATGTCTTAATTTCTGTGCGGCCCACACAAGTGTGAGGCACACTTTTCAAGCGGTATGTATCATGTCTCATATCCTTGAAGCTTCTTTCTCAAATTATAAATCGCATTCTCCTTGCTTTCGATCTCTTGTGCTAGCATTGCCCCCATCGTTTCTCTTGTGACCGTAAGGTAGAGTCATAGAGGAAAGTAAGGCATTACTGGCGCTAGCACGGGTGGGTTTGCCAGGTACTCTTTAATTTTTTCGAAAGCTTTTTGGCAATTATCATCCCATGTGACTAGGACATTTTTCTTAAGCTTCTTGAATATAGGTTCACATATCGCCGTTAGTTTTGATATGAACCTACTTATATATTGCAGCCTTCCAATGAAGCCTCGAATTTCTTTCTCATTCTTAGGTGGTGGCGTGGCCATGACTGCTTTGACTTATGTGGGATCTATTTCAATCCCTCGAGAACTTATCACATATCCAAGTAGTTTGCCGGACGTGACTCCAAATGCACACTTTGCTGGATTTAATCTCATGTTGTACTTGCGGAGTCTTTCGAAGAACTTGCAAAGTGTAATGATGTGGCCTGGGCGATCTTTTGACTTGACGATCATATCATCAACATAGACCTCCACCTCTTTGTACATCATATCATTTAACAATGTTGTGGCTACTCTTTGGTAGGTGGCACCCGCGTTTTTCAACCCAAACGACATTACCGTATAGCAATATATACCCCCTTGTATGATGAATGTGGTTTTCTCCATGTCTTCCTTAGCCATTAATACTTGATTATATCCGGCGTAGCCGTCCATGAACGATAGGAGTGCATGGTTTGCTGTGTTATCGACCAGAATGTCACTCTGAGGTAAAGGGAACCCATCTTTCGGGCTTCCCTTATTGAGGTCCTTGTAATCAACACACATTCTTACCCTTCCATCCTTCTTCGAAACTGGAACCACATTTTCTATCCATTCTAGATACTTGGATACTTTGATGAAACCTGCAACCAATTGCTTTCTGATTTCTTCTTTGATTTTGAGAGCCACATCTGGTTTCATACGACGCATGGAGGTATTGTATGCTGAGCTATATCCCTTTCAATTCCTGGCATATCTTGGTATGACCAAGCAAATACATCAACAAATTCACTAAGCAAGTTAATTATCTCTTTGCGTTCGTCTTCACTTAGCGTTAATCAAAATTTTGCTTCTTTGATAGTCGTATTATTGGAAATATTAACTGTTTCTGTATCTTCAATAATTGCTGTTTTGTTTTCGTGTTCTTCCATTGCTTTTATTATTTCTTTGTCATTTTTATCATTAGCAAAGCAATATTGATCAAGGTTAGGGGAATGACATGCATCGTAAGCAAAGGTACTCATTTCATTGAATTCATTGGTCATTACATCAAGGAGGGCAAGATCAGCTGCGACCTCGCCGGAATTATTTAGGATAGAGAGAGGAGACTCAACAAGAGACTCAGGATTGGACTCTATAGCAGAAAGAGGTTCGGCCTCAAATCCTAAAGACTCGCCTACAGACTTAGACTCAGACTCGGACTCGGACCCAGACGACTCAGATTCATCAAACATAGGACCTTCGCCAGTGGTTACTTCCAATTTCTCTCCACTTGGCGTAGTGATCTTCACCGTCTTGCGCCATCCCTTTGAAACATTACCAGCCTGGACGATTAACTCAGAGGGGTCAAAATCCTTGCTTGATATAACAGCTTGAATGAGCTCGGAATCATCATTGCAGACAGGCTTGGATTCATTCTTTTCTATTCCAAAAAGAAGATTAATGTTCAAATCGTCAGAGCTTGGACTAGCTGGTTTCTCAGTTGTGAAGAGTTCATGGCCTTCATCGACGAAGTCACAATCAAGGAACATCTCAAACCCTGGCTCACGTTTCCCATCGTGGACGAAAGGCTCAGGGAATTCATAGCATGGGAAGTCTTCCGATCCCCTTCTTTGATATACTGGCCATTGAGAGTGAATGGATATGGGTCCATGGCCATTTCCGTCTACATGATTCAAGAATTATTGCGAGCCTTCATTTTTAGGAGAGCTTGTTTCTCATCTTCCTTTGTTGGCTTGAATCCCAAGCCAAAGGTATCTTTCTTAAGTGCACCAGGATGGCCCTAAAGTTCAGCCATTTTCTTTTTGAGTCCGAGGGTCATTCTAGGGAAATTCCCTTGCTTCTTCATAATAGCATTAACATTGGTTTTTGAATAAGTATAAAAGTCAAGGTGACACTTCTCCTCTTCTTCGATCATGAGAACATCATCCAGCGAAAACCCTTAGAGATCTTCATCTTCTTCGTCATGTTCGACATGGACGATGGGAGTATAGATAACTTGAATGCGCATGGGGGAGGCACCAATGGTAATTAGAACCCCTCCAACTATGGCTTTCACTTTTTGGTGCAACGATGATGAGATCGCCTTTAGCTCATAAAGCCAAGGACGACCTAACATCAGATTGAAAGAAGCCTTAACGTCCACCACCTGAAACTTGGTGCGACGTTCAACGGCTCCAGTAGTTATGTTTAGCATGATAGTACCCACGGCTTGACGGCGAGTATTATCATAAGTACGATTTCCTTGAGTAGAGGGAGTCAATTATTCATTTTTTATGCCCAATTTCTTTGCAGTGCGGAGTGGGCATACATTGATTACAGAGCCATTATCAACCAGGCTCATAGGAACATTCATCTGCCTACACACCACAGTGAGGTGTAAGGCCTTGCTATGTTGGTCCCCTTTCGGGGGCAGATCCTTGTTAGAGAAGGAAATCATATTGCTAGTAATTGGAATTTCAGTAGTGAGAAAGTTGACCAGTCCTTGAGGAGTCATATCATCATCAACTCCTATTTTCACTAGAGCATTCATTATAGCCTTTCGATGCTCATGAGAGGTGGCCAAAAGCTTCCATACATTCATTTCCACCTTGGTCTTTTGTAATTGTTTGACCACATCGTTGTTCACACGGTCGATGGGATTAACTATTGGTTGTGATTGCGGTGGAGGTGGAGGTGGACTAGGCTGTTGCAACCGTACTTCTGGTGAGAACCTTGACCTCAAGGTCTCCCCAAACATCTTCACTTGTGCCAAGTGACGAACAGGCTATATCTTTGAGATAGACTTCTTCATCGTCACTACCCTAAATTCCATTTACTTCTTCATAGTTCGAGATGAATACAACTTCCGGCATAGGTTCATTCATAGGTTGAATGAGTATTGATGGATCAAAGGAGACTTCATCTCCCATGATAGCCAAAGCATCAAAAAGAGGACCTGTTTGAATGTTAGGCTTCTTGCCCCTTGGAGGGACAGGAAGTTGATTAGCATCAATATGGTCTTGGATCGCAACCTTCAACCTCCAACACTTCTCAGTAGTATGATCCTTGCCTTGATGAAACTTGCAATGAGCATTGGGGTCATAGCTAGCAATTCTGTTCTTTGGTCGAGGTTCTGGAAAAGGTCCAATTGGCATAATAAGTCCTTGACTATGCAAGCGATAAAAAGCAGCATCATAAGTCATTCCCAAAGGCGTGTAAACCCTCCTTTGCCTTTGGAATCTTTGAGGAGGTGCATTAAGTGCCAGCACATCATTGATATTGAAACTGTTGGTAGCATTATTGGGCTTGGAAGACGAAGAAGAAGGAGTGTCGTTCTTCTTGTTTTTCCAAGTGTTGTTATTATTGTTCCTACCAGCAGTTTCTTCGATATTGATTCCAATATCGTACAAAGCTTCAAAGGTGCTCAAAGGAAGAAACTTCAAGTGTTGTTTGTACTTATGAGTCAAATTGGCAATAAACAGGCGAACCATCTCTTTATTCTTGGGAGGATCCACCTAGAGCGCAACTGTTTCTCTCCACCTGCTTAGGCAAGTAGTTGTAGACACCTAAAAATGTCTCCCCAAAACAAAACCCGATGATGAACAACCTTTCACCGCTACTATTGGTCGGGTTCAGTATTTAATCCCGAGAGTGCTTAAAAAATCGTATTTGATTAAATTCGTATTTTTGAACGATCCATGGATCAGCCTAAACTTATTATTTAATTTCAGCCCAAACCTATTTTTATTGTTTTATTATTATTTTTTTGGCCCAAACCTTTTATTTATTTTATTTACTTTTTTTTTCTTATTTTAGCCCAAATAATAATAAATCAGAAAAAGGCCCGAAATGATCAATCGGCACTTAAAATGCTGAACGAAATTAGGGTTAAAAATGTATTTATACGGAAAAGCTGGCTGAAAATTCCCGCGCCATGGCAGGAATCCACCGTGTCACGGGAATCATTCCCGTCTGATGGTGGGATTTCCCGTGAAACAGGAAACCTGCTGTGACACGGAAATTTTCCGTGTCCTTTCCGCGTAAACCCTTAACGCGTTTTCCTTCCCGTTTACTTAAAATTTCCCGCGTCACTCTAAAATTGCACCATGTCACGGGAATGTTTCCCGTCTGACGGTGGGACTTCCCATGTCACGGTACAGTTTGTCGTGTCGCGGGATACTTTTTTAGGATTTTTAATCATTTTAGGGTTTCGTGTGTTCCCTCAGCACATTTTCTCTATAAATACCCCCTCCTTTCTGATGTACGGGCCATCAATTAATTCTCTAGTTTTTTCTCTCTTCTATGCTTTAGCCTAAACACTAGCCTACCCTTCTTATTTCAAAATTCCTTCTTCAAGTACTCCAAGGAGTCCATACTTTACTCGTGGTTCTGTCCTTAAGCCAAGGCGTGAAAGGTAGAACTGTTTGAGGGTTTGGCCCCAAATCAACTCTACTTTGTTTAATTTAATTTAATTATTGTTTTATTATTGTTTCCTTGAAGTTACTAACTCGTTTATTATTTTGTAGTTGCAAACAAACAGAATCAAAGTAAGAATTATGTTCCTTTTATTTTTATTATTTTTCTAAAATTTTATATTGTTGGAATTATGGTTAAATTGCTTCCAATATTAATGGTAATTCTATTATTTTTTTATGATCACCATATTGCATGTTTAAAGGGAATATGTAATTGAAAATCACGCCTAATAAGATAATTTGGACAACCGGTTTAGGTTCCTTTTTAATCTTTTTGTTTAATCAAGTGATCACTAATATTTTAGAATTATGTGTTGCATTAATATTCAACCAATTTAGCTTAATAATAGATTGGAGCAAATTGAATCTTTGTTTGTATGCCTTTGAGATCGCAGGAATCACTTTTCACTATAAGAATCGAGTAGAGGCCAATACGGGCGAATGTGACTCCATGACTCACTTCGTACCATCATCCCCGATCCTCCTTTCGTGGTTCTGAACCATATGGAGTTAGTAATCTCATGGATTATGAATGGGGTGTAATCTTCACGGGTCAATCGTTGTTGCCTATCGTGGTCCCTTAATCGTGGTTGTGTTTTATGATCCGTGAACGGTTTACAAGTTCCTTAAAAACTTGTTGGCGGCTCCCTACTTTATTTGTCCATAATCGTTGTCCCTAATCGTAATGTCAATTCTCACTTCCTATGAGTGCCAAGCATATTCACCACATGCTTTTACGTAGGCGCACTTCGAGCGACGCCTACAATTTGGCGACTCCACTGGGGAGGATTCTGGGTTATTTATCGATTTGAGTGATCAGTATTTAATTAAGATGAGTGGATGAGACTTGAAAGATTCTTGAAAAAATATTCCTGTGATTAATTTGGCATTTTTGCATATGCGTAGACGTTTTAATGTCGCATTTAGGTCTGTCCCGTAGGAAAAATTGAATAACTTTATTGCGTACGAAGGAAAACAGGGCACCAGTTAGATTTTCGGACCGCCGTGCCATAGCAAAATCTGCCGTGTCACGGTACAGTGCACCGTCTGACGGTGTGCAGTACCGTGGCACGGGAATTTTTGCCGTGTCACGGCAGTCCTAAAATCAGTACGGTGGCTTATTATCTCTTCTCACAGTCAACTTCCTTCGATTTTTCTGAAAAAACGTATGTGTTCGACATGCGTCTTAGCCCCGGGGGATTTAAGCTCTCTCAACCCAAAAACGCTCATGGAAATAAGGGTTCATCCGAGTTATTAAATCCTCCCAAACCATCGAGTCGGGTTCGATTTCATCACGAACTCGCGGAGCCGCCCGTTGGCATACACCCTCAAGGGAGGCTGCCTTGCTAACACGTCCAACCTCTTAACCATGGTACCCTTTTGACACCCAAAGCTTGACCAATAGTTGAACATAAATCTTGACTCTAGGTTGCAAACTTTTTTAACATCATCGTGACTAAATGCTACATGGTTATTTGGTGCTAACCTTCATGTGTTTACTCTTTTGTTTAACCTATGACCGAGAGTTTTTATTTCCACATAGTAATTAGTACGGACCTAAAATCGATTAAAATATGGAAAAATCACAAAACAGGCCTGGAACTGCGCACTGTGTCACGACATGTTCTGCCGCGCCACGGTGAACAGTGCCGTGACACGGGGCTTTCTACCGTCTGATGGTAGACTGCACCGTGTCACGACAGTCATCACCATGACACGGTGCCCAGGAAATGTGTCCCGTTACTCCTTTTTTCGATTTTTGTGCGTACGTATGTAGTTTACATGTCCAGTTTGGTGTCATGTCTAGCTGTATGGTCAAAACACGCATCCATAACCTCACTTAATCACTCACATATCGTGTTTACACACTTTTTTCTTTAGTCGTGCACCACTTTTTGACCGTATTTTAGGGTATTCCTGTTTTTGTGTCGTTTTTTTTTTTCGGAGTAAGTCGGATAGTATCCTCCCATATTTTTTAAAAAAAAATATATAAAAAAAATAAATAAATAGGATTTCAAAATTATAGTTTTTTTTAAACAAAAAAAATTCAATTTATTTTATTTATTTATTTTTCCGGATGGGTTAAGGTTAAGTTCGGTCATTAAAGGTGTGTTTATTTCGGTGTCACAGCACTTGGTCAAGAATCAGGGGTAGATTGTTACGGTTCGAGTCAATACCTCAACAACCTCTTATACCAAAGAGGCGTACAAGAAAACCATCACAATCATCTCCACAAGATCCATCTCCAGTCTACTTTCAACCAATGGCTACTAAGAAAGACATCAAGAACATCAACAAGACAATTGAAATGTTGTGTAACATGATGCAGACACTCACCACTAGAGTCAACATGGTAGAGCAAGACAATCAAAGCAATGTCACTACCGCTGCAATGGACAAGATTAAGGAACAGATGAGTAAGATTTCTGAAGAAATCACTTATGTGGAACAGCCTGTCACCTCTTCGTCCATAAGGGACAAGCTTCCTGAGAAGTTTTCCACTGCTGACATTCCCAAATTCAAGCCTACTGATAATCCGCTTTTCCATTTGAAGGCTTTTTCTGCAACCATGGCTCTTAAGGGAGTAGATGTGACACTCTTCCCTACAGTGTTCCCTCTTTCCTTGGAACATGCCTGTCAACAGTGGTTTTACTATTTGGAATCCAAACATGTCGAGACCTGGGAGGATGTTGTTGAAAGCTTTATGAATCGTTACAAGTGTAACATTAAAGCCAAGACTTCTGAACGTGAACTCTCCATTCTCAAACAGAAAGAGAATGAAGGCTTCACCACTTACTTAAGCAGGTGGAGGGAAACATCCGCGCTCTTGGTAGATCCCCCCAAGGATAAAGACATGGTTCGTTTGTTCATTGCCAATCTGACTCATAAGTACAAGCAACACTTGAAGTTTTTGCCTCTGAGTACCTTTGAAGCTGTATACGATATTGGGATCAATATCGAGGATGAACTGATGAAGACTGTTGGTAGCAACAATAATAACAGCACTTGGAAATAAAAGAAGAACGACACTCCTTCTTCTTCGTCTTCCAAGCCTAATAATGCTACCAACAATATCAATATCAACGATGTGTTGGACCTTACTGCTCCTCCTCAAAGATTCCAAAGGCAAAGGAGAGTTTACACGCCTTTGGGAATGACTTATGAGGCTGCTTTTGACCGTTTGGATGGTCAAGGACTGATTATGCCAATTGGACCATTTCCAGAACCTCGACCAGGATATAGGACCGCTAGCTATGACCCCAATGCTTATTGCAAGTTTCGTCATGGAAAGGGTCATAATACTAAGAAGTGTTGGAGGCTGAAGGATGAAATCCAAGACCTAGTTGATGCTAATAAACTTCCTGTCCCTCCAGGGGGCAAGAAGCTTAACATTCAAACAACTCCTCTTTCCGATGTCTTGGCTATCATGGGAGATGAAGTCTCCTTTTATCCATCAATACTCATTCAACCTGTGAATGAACATCTGCCGGAAGTTGTATTTGTCTCGAGTTCTGAAGAAGTGAATGGAATTTGGGATAGCGACGATGAAGACGTCTATCTCAAGGATATAGCCTGTTCATCCCTTGGCACAAGTGAAGATGTTTGGGGAGACCTTGAGGTCAAGGCTCTCACCAGAAGTGGACGGTTGCAACAACCTAGTCCACCTCCACCTCCACCACAATCACATCCGATAGTTGATCCCATCGACCCTGTGAACAACGATGTGGTCAAACAATTGCAAAAGACCAAGGTGGAGATAAATGTATGGAAGCTTTTGGCCACCTCTCATGATGATATGACTCCTCAAGGACTGGTCAACTTTCTAACTACTGAATCGCCAAGTACTAGCAATCTGATTTCGTTTTCTGACAAGGATCTGCCCCCGGAAGGGGATCAACATAATAAGGCCTTACACCTCACTGTAGTGTGTAGGCAAATGAATGTTCCTATGAGCCTGGTTGATAATTGCTCTGCAATCAATGTGTGCCCACTCCGCACTGCAAAATAGTTGGGTATAAAGAATGAAGAACTGACTCCCTCTACTCAAGGGATTCGCGCTTATGATAATACTCGTCGTCAAGCCGTGGGTATTATCACACTAAACATAACTACTGGAGCCATTGAACGTCGCACCAAGTTTCAGGTGGTAGACATTAAGGCCTCTTTCAATCTGTTGTTAGGACGCCCTTAGCTTCATGAGCTAAAGGCGATTCCATCATCGTTGCACCAGAAGGTGAAAGCCATAGTTGGAGGGGTTCCAATCACCATTGACGCATCTCCTATGCGTATTCAAGTTATCGACACTCCTATCGTCCATGTCGAACATGATGAAGAAGACGAAGATCTTTAGGGGTTTTAACTCGATGATGTTCTCGTAATTGAAGAAGAGGAGAAGTTTTATCTCGACTTTGATCCCTATTCAAACACCAACGTTAATGCGATTATGGAGAAGCAAGGGCATTTCCCTGGAATGACCCTCGGGCTCAAAAAGAAAATGGCTGAACTATGGGGCCATCCTGGTGCACTCAAGAAGGATACTTTTGGCTTGGGATTCAAGCCAACAAAAGAAGATGTGAAACAAGTCCTCTTGAAGATGAAGGCTCGCAATAATGCTCGAATCACGAAGACGAAAATGGCCATGGATCCATATCCATTCACCCTCAATGGCTAGTACATCAAAGAGGGGGAAGACGTCCCATGCTATGAATTCCCTAAGCCATTCGTCCACGATGGGAAGCGTGAACCAGGATTCGAGATGTTCCTTGATTGTGAATTTGTTGATGAAGACGAAGAGCTCTTCGCAACTGAGAAACCAACTAGCCCAAACTCTGATGATCTAGGCATCAACCTGCTTTTTGGAATAGAGAGGAATGAGTCTAAGCCCGTCTGCAATGATAATTACGAGCTCGTTCAAGCTGTTATAGCAAACAAGGATTTTGACCCCTCCGAGTTAATCATCCAAGATGATAATATTTCAAAGGGATGGCACAAGACATTGAGGATCACTATGCCAAGCGGAGAGAAGTTGGAAATAACTGCTGGCGAAGGTCCTATGTTTGATGCGTTTGAGTCGTCTGGGTCCGAGTCCGAGTCTGAGTCTAAGTTTGTAGACGAGTCCTTAGAGTCTGAGGCCGACCCTCTTTCTGCTATAGAGTCCAATCCTGAGTCTCTTGTTGAGTCCTCTCTTTCTAGTCCAAATAATTCCGGTAAGGTCGCAGCTGACCTTGCCCCTCTTGATGTATTCACCAATGAATTCAATAAAATGAGTACCTTTGTTTACGATGCGTGTCATTCCCCTAGCCCTGATCAATATTGCTTTGCTAATGATAAAAATGACAAAGAAATAATAAAAGCAATGGAAGAATAAGAAAATATAACAGCAGTTATCGAAGATACAGAAACAGTTAACATTTCCAATGATACGACTGTTAAAGAAGTAAAAATTGGATTAACACTAAGTCAAGATGAACGCAAAGAGCTAATTAACTTGCTTACTGAATTTGTTGATGTATTTGCTTGGTCATACCAAGATATGCCAGGAATTGACAGGGATATAGCTCAGCATACGATACCACTCATTCCAGGTATGAAGCCTGTCAAACAAAAGCTGCGCCGTATGAAACCGGATGTGGCTCTCAAAATCAAAGAAGAAATAAGAAATCAAAGTATCCAAGTATCCAGAATTGATAGCAAATGTTGTTCCAGTTCCAAAGAAGGATGGAAGGGTCAGAATGTGTGTTGATTACAGGGACCTCAATAAAGCAAGCCCGAAAGATGGGTTCCCTCTACCTCACATTGACATTCTGGTCGATAACACAGCAAACCATGCACTCTTATCATTCATGGACGGCTATGCCGGATATAATCAAGTATTGATTGCTGAAGAAGATATGGAGAAAACCACATTCATCACACAATGGGGTACATATTGCTATACGGTAATGCCATTGGGGTTGAAAAACGCGGGTGCCACCTACCAAAGAGCAGCTACAGCATTGTTACATGACATGATGCACAAAGAGGTGGAGGTCTATGTCGATGATATCATCGTTAAGTCCAAAGATCGCCCAGGCCATATCATTGCACTTCGCAAGTTCTTTGAAAGACTCCGCAAGTACATCATGAGATTAAATCCAGCAAAGTGTGCATTCGGAGTCATGTCAGGCAAATTACTTGGATATGTGATCAGTTCTCGAGGGATTGAAATAGATCCCACAAAAGTAAAAGCGATCATGGCTATGCCACCGCCCAAGATTGAGAAGGAGATTCGAGGTTTCATTGGAAGGCTGCAGTATATAAGTAGGTTCATATCAAAGCTCACAGCGATATGTGAACCTATATTCAAGAAGCTTAAGAAAAATGTCCCAGTCACATGGGATGACAATTGCCAAAAAGCTTTTGACAAAATCAAAGAGTACCTGGCAAACCCACCCGTGCTAGCGCCAGCAATACCTGACTTTCCTCTTCGACTCTACCTTACGGTCACAAGAGAAATGATGGGGGCAATGCTAGCACAAGAGATTGAAAGCAAGGAGAATGCAATCTACTACTTGAGTAAGAAGATTCAAGAATATGAGGCACGATACACACCACTTGAAAAGTTGTGTCTCGCACTTGTGTGGGCCGCACAAAAACTAAGACATTACATGCTCACTCATACAGTGCATGTCATGTCCAAAATGGATCCTCTCAAATACTTGTTCGAAAAAGCAACACTCAATGGCAGATTATCAAGGTGGTTAGTCAATCTTGCTCAGTTCGACTTAAAATTTGTACCACAAAAAGCCATCAAAGGTTCTGCGGTTTCTGACTTCTTAGCAGACTTTCCTCTAGAAGAAGTCGAGAAAGAAGAAGATGAGTACGATTTCCCTGACGAAGATTTACTCATGACCGAAGATGATAGATGGACGCTCTATTTCGATGGAGCTTCAATCCAAAAAGGATGTGGTGTAGGAGTCTTGCTTGTATCTCCTAATAAAGAGCACATCCCAATTTGCATGAAGCTCGACTTTGATGTCACCAACAATGCAGCAGAATATAAAGCATGTATTTTGGGGTTAGAAACAGTTGTCGCCTTGGGAATTAAGAAGCTCGGAATCTACGGTGATTCTTCAATAATCATGAACCAAATCTCCAAGAGATAGAAGGTGAGAAGTGAAAGTATCGCTACGTATCAAGCTCATTTAGAAACTCTCACGGAGCAACTAGATGAAGTGGAATATACGTATTTGCCAAGAGAAGAAAACCAATTCGCCGACGCACTAGCTAAATTAGCATCAATGGTGAGAATCCCAACGGATACAATCAGAATGCCGTTGACCATAGAAAGAAGATACGAAACGGCTTACGTTCACGCACTCGACGATGAAAAAAAATCACAAGAAGAAGATGAAGAGCCATGGTATACAGATATCCTTAATTATGTGACAAGAGGAGAATACCCTCCTAATACTGATAAAAGGGCACGCCGTACTTTGAGGCTCCTGGCCTCACAGTATGTGCTCATCAGGGGAGAACTCCACAAGAGAACTGCAATGTGGAGAAATCTCTTATGCATAGCAAAGAAAGAAGCACATAAAACCATGGAAAATCTTCATGCCGGTATGCGAAGATGAATGCGAAGATGTTAGTCCAAAAGATTCAATGACAAGGTTATTATTGGACTGCTATGGAGAGAGATTGCCATGAATATGTCAAGAAATGTATAAACTGTCAAGTCTACGCAAATTTACAGCATGTTCCACCTTCGCTTCTCTACACATATACTTCTCCATGGCCTTTCTCCACTTGGGGCATCGACATCATTGGAAAAATAACACCACCAGGACAAGAGGGGCACGAATTCATCCTCGTAGCGATCGCCTATTTCACCAAATGGGTCGAAGCTGCCTTATATGCTAAGCTAACGGCAAAACACGTAGCTCAATTCATTGAGAAAAATGTCATATGCCGCTATGGGGTACCTCATAAGATGATCAGTGATAATAGAACACATTTCCAAGCCGAATGCGCGGAATTATTACAGAAGTATCGTATCAAACATCACAGATCATCACCTTACAGGCCACAAACAAATGGTGCGGTCGAATCGGCCAACAAAAATGTGAAAACTATCAACGAAAAGATGATAGAAAATTATAAGGATTGGCCAAGTAAGCTACATTTTTCCCTTTGGGGTTATCGAACCTCTGTTCGTAGATCAACGGGGGCTACCCCTTTCTTTTTGGTCTATGGAGTTGAAGCTGTATAACCAATAGAGCTCGAAATCCCTTCTCTCTGAATCGCGTTGGAAAGTCAACTAGATGAAGTCGACTGGATTAGAGCAGGATATGATGAACTAGTCTTACTCGATGAAAAACGCTTGGCAGCTTTGCATCATGTCCAAACCTACCAACAACGTATGGCGCGACATTTTAATAAAAAAGTCAAGACTAGGAACATCAAATAGGGTGACCTGGTGCTTAAGGCACTTCGTAAAAATGTGTTGGATCCAAGAGGAATATTCAGACCAAATTGGTCAGGCTCGTACATTGTTAAAGCCATCTTGTCTGGCGGAGCGGCACAATTGGTAAACATGGACGGTAACGGTTTCCGCAATTTAACCAACTTGGATAAACTCAAGAAATTCTATGCCTAGTCGCATGGGTTCATGACCCAATAGAGCTACGTTTGGCCTTATTCCTTTTTAAGGATAAGTAGGCAACCCCTCAAGGGGGCCCGACCACTTTAAAAAAAAAAAAATCCTCAGCTCCCTCTGTCGATCAAGTATATGCGTCAGTTCAGCATTGCGTCACGAAAAAAAAAACCGTGTCACGGCACAGTCCACCGTGGCACGGTGGACCCGAAAAAAAAAAGGAGTTTTGCCGCGACACGGGAATGTCCACCGTGTCACGGTGGACTTGAGCACAAAAAAAAAATTAAAAATTCCGTGACGCGGGAATTTCCAACGTGTCACGAAATTTTTCACCGTGACACGGTGGAATTTCAGATTTTTCGATTTATTTTAGTGACGCAGTCTTTGTGAATTCATTATTTGCTCGAGGTTTTTTTTTATTTTCAATCTTCCATTGCGTCCGACTCCTTGACTCGGATATTAAAAAAAAAAAATAAGTCATTGTAATTTTTTATTTAAGGCTAAAATAAATATGCTATTATTATTGAAATAAATGTGACTACAATTATTGTCACCATACGCCTTATTTAAAAAAAAAATTATAAATCATAAAAGCAAAGCAGTACTGATCTAATCCCTCTTCACTTTAGGAACCTCATTCTCTTTTTCAACTAGGTAGGCCTTCACCATTAATGTGTCTTTTGTAGCCCGAACCGTCACACCCCTAGTCGAACTTTCACCCCTTTCACCTTTATTGAAATTCTTCGGTTGTTTCTCTCTATAGACCATCTTCTCTTTACCCTTCCCTTTCACACAATTCTTCCTTTTCGGCATTATAGGAGTCTTAAACTCAATCCCTTATGTTCTTGGACCTAGACGATCTTTAGGAGGTGTTTTCTTATTTCCAAGACGACTCTTCACATCAGATTTACGTGATCCGACTCGTTCCCTCCTACTTCTAGGATTCAACCATGCCTTGTATGCACTAGATAAAGGAGGAGGAGCTTGGTTACTTGCAGAAATGGTCCACAAAGGTCTTTCAATCCAATAAGTCTCGTATTTGTGAACGTTACTTTCATGCAACGATACTTCTCGAGGACTATCGTTATAGCGTGGAACTACTTGTTCAAGTCCATACTGTCGCATCAGTCGAGAAGGACAATAAAAAGTCAGTCTTGAGATACTAGGAACACGGCAATACGGAGTATCATTCGTACCAACCATCCTAGTAAGCCTCCACCAAGGCACCACCAAACGAATGGAAAATTCTCTCTTTGCAAAGAAATTTTTCCAGTGTTTATACGACTTGTTCACAGAGTAATTCTTCTTCCTGCAGACTAGATCGTTAGGGACATATTTTTCAATATCATCGGGGCTTTAAATAGTACTAAACGCTCCATCAACCAAATCTGCAATAAAAAAAAAGAAAAAAAAATCAATCGAAAAAAAAAATGCAGATTTCCCGTGACACGGCAGACTCCAGCGTGTGACGGCAGAGAGCCACTGTGACACGGTGCCTCTTTTGTGTCACGGGGGCTACTCGGAGCGTATTTTTACCTACAACAGTACTAGAGAGCCCTTCCTGATGGCTTTCTGGTCAGCTTTTGCTTCGTCAAGACCACGAAATGTTTCTCCAAGGCACGTAGGCATAGGAGACCTCCCAGATTCAACATGTTCAAGCACAGATGCTAGACAAGCATGTCCTACCCTACCGTTTGAAAATAAAATCTTTCTACAGTATACATGATAAGACTCAGAGATAGGGCGATTAAAATATAAATTTGCAAGTTTTTCTAAGTCTACCTCATTACCACACACAATTCTATTTAAATCTGGATCTGTTAGATTCAGATAGCGTTCAAAATCTTGGTAATAATATTCACGTAGGTAGCATGGCAATCAGATTTCTAGCAGGAAATCCAAAGATGGCACCAAATTCCTCCGGCAGGGGACAGATTTCATCGTAATCAAATTTAAAACAATGTGTTTCTGGACTCCAATAGTCTAATGCTGCCCTAAGAAAATCATGTTCAATCGCTACATGCCTCAGGGCTAGTAAACCCCTGACATGAAATAATTCTAACTCTCTTTTGTCAGCATTGGTCAAAGAATAAGACCAGTCGCGTAATGTATTATCAAAATTCTAAGACATTATTATTCAAATATGAAATTCTAATTATTTTGTGTTTCGTAATTATGCATATCACGAATATACTGGTCCTATTTTATAGCAAAAGCGCTCGGAACTACTCAAAAGTTATCTTTCCATACGCGTAAACCACACTGTTGTAGAATACGCGCACCGTGACACGGGGAGTCCCACCGTGTCACGGGAATTTTTGCCGCAACACGACAGATTTTGCCGTGACACGGTGTACAGTGCCATGTCGCGGCACCAACGCTTTTTCTTTTTTTTGTTTTTTTTTTCTTTTCCTGTATCTATCCGGATTTTTTTTTATTTTATCTTCACCGCTTACTTTTCTGTTTTTCGAGAGTTTCATTCCCAATAAAATTATCAACCTTTTTTTTTATTATTTTATTTATTTATTATCTTTTTTAGTATTTAATTCATTTTATTTCTATTTTTTCTTTATATACTTATTTATTTATTCTTGTCTTTTTATTTCTTTTTCTTTTGGGGAAGGTCGATACCCTCCACTTATTCCACTTACGTTTTTTTTGTCGCGTCATTAATACATACAAAATCACACACAATAAGTCTCAAGCACACACTAACACACACTAATAAATACATAAACTCTGAATAATGTACAAAATGAGTCATAATAAATAAGCAGCGTCAGGTGTCATCACAGCATGTACAAATAAAGACCCTCGGTCAAAAATCTGCAGAACTAGAAGAGTTAGGATCAGTATCATCTCCAGCCTACGAATACGGGGACGGTAAGCCAAAGAGTCCCGCCATCATCCGAGTACGGGAAGTAGTGTCCCTACTAGTCCCTGTGACTCCAGAAGCAGTCAAACTCAAAGCAGGACCTGTCCAACTGGCAAACGGTGTCGACTGACTCAAAGACATGGGAATCGTTGGTGGAGGCATCGTCCCATACACTGGAACTGAAAACAAGTCCGACACCGGTGGAGGAATCCTAGACGATGGAGCTTAAAATAAACCAGGATCCACAGGAGTCAAAACAGGCCTAAACTCAGGCTGTGAAGGCTGCGAAAACGGTTGTCGCTGCCTCTGACCCTGACCCTGAAAGCGCTCAGAAGACTTAGGCTGCTGCCACTGAGCCTCCTGAAACGGTTGAGTAATTTGAGGCTCCCGCTGAGACTGAGAACGTCGATGAACCTCAAGAGATCGTCTACCACGACTAAGCTCCCCCTCGTCCGAGCCTCTATGCCTCGAGCGCGAGCGGGACCTCCGTTGCTCCTGAAAGATACAAAATCAAAAGGCGTCAACAATGCAAAATAAAATAAATGGTAGAAGTGGAAAAAAATGAGCATACCCAAGAACATCGCCAGAACTGCTCCGACAACTCGCACCACGCCGAAGCTTGATGATGCAATACTTTAGAGCGTTAACCAGCTTCATGAGTCCCATCATCTCCGGGCAGTTAGGCTGAGAACAAAACAAAGAAAAATCAGTAACAATCGGTGTTAAAGGATGAATAATGCATCAAAAACTTACCGGCTCAAAAACCTCGGGCAGAGACTCATGCGCCTATCTGAAACCCTCTGGCGCGTCAGCAATATGGTCCTCAATAATACCAATCGGCCCTGGGTAGCGGACAGATTGAAGGCGGAATCTCAATCCTCCCCACGGGGCGAACAGTCGTCTAAAAATACGATCGAATAATCAAGTTTTCGACTATTTAAACAAAGACTAGTGACAAAAATCCTCAAAAGAAATCATACCTCAGGAAGGCGGGGTGGAGGAGCCAAAGAGGGAAGCAAGTCCTGCGCGTAATCACCCTCCATGTGCACAAGCTCCTGCCAAGGAAAAGTGTAGCGCTCTCCCCTGTTTATCAACTCCCTAAGCAAGCGCGAGTCCAGCATCGACTCTGGTGGAGATAAGGGCACCACAAAACGATCACCACTGTGCTGACGAACGACACGCTCCCCCAAATACCAGACAAAGCGTCCGATACCAACCAAAATAGTGCGGTGCGCTGAAAGATGCAAAGCCTCGGGAAGATTAGTCATCCCAGCCCAAGGACGATACTGGACATCAATGGCAACCTGAAAACCATAAAAAGTTGGCATGAAACACCGGAAATAACGTCAGAGAGAAAATAACAGAATACAAAACTAATTCTTACGCCAACAGAAGAGGTGCCTCGGCGTAGCAGCCCGCGCAGCGCAGAGACAGACTCCACCCGTGACTCTCCTCGGTCACACCAGCTGGCCCTGACAGGGAAGTCATGAACTGCTCCACGACGCCGTTGAGGAGCCAATCCTTGGAAGTACTCGTAGAACCATAGCTGCAATGAAAAGTAATCTTTGAGCATATGAGCCGAACAAATTAAAATAAAACAAGAAAAGGAAAGGATTTTCACCTCTACGACTCTCCATAGACCGTAGACAGTGACGGGAGACTCATCGTTCAGCTGCCTACAACCATGATGTAACGACAAGAGAAGGTCGGCGTATCCGAGGCTGGCCCAGCTAAAGGATCCTATCTAACTGATCCTGACTAAAGAAGGGAGGTAGCAAAGGAGTGCACGTGAACTCCTATCAGGAGAAAGAGTCATGGAAATAAGAATCAGAATGAAGATCCGCACTCGCTGCTCAGCCGATGTCTCCTCTATGTCAAAACCACGAGCTAGAACCGAAGCCAGCTCTGATCGCCCGCTCCTAGGACCACCTCAAGACACTGGTTGGGTCCTGATATGCTGATCGATCGGACCTAACAAATCGGTTGCCTCAGCCGCTCCCCAAGAAAGATCAAACATCTGTGCTACGGCCCGGTTAGTGAAGCGTAGACCGCTAATCATGCTTATGTCTAGAGGGGTCACTGTCATCTTCCCCCAAGCAAAGTGAAAGGTGTTGGTAGTATTCCAAAAATACTTCAACAATGCGCGAACGACTGTCGCACTGCAACCCCGGGGGCTGCGAAACCCTACGACTGCCGAATAAAAATCCACTAAACCAGCCGATTCCCATAAGGCGTTCGTAGCAGGATCCCTCGTAATAATCTGGTGAAGTCGAGGAATTAAATCTCCGGCTCCAGAACCGTGGTGGCGAAGCGTGCCGTCAACTATGCCGGCAAGTGGGCGATGAGAAACGTGGTTCTCATGACAGAAAACCAACTGGTCTGGAGTCCACAGAGGTGGAACCCACCTACCTCTACCCATAGAGGCCCGAGGCTCACGTCGTCGTCCATACCCTCGGGAATCGTGGGAGTGTCCTCCCGAAAAGCCTGACGCCGGCCATGAGTAGAAAGATCGCGATCCCGTCGCCTAGGCATGCTATTATAAAAATAAAAATCTAAATGCTTAGCATCATTTCCAAAGACATTTAGTTTGAGTTGCATTTTAATAAAAAATCTAAATGCTTAGCATCACTTCCTAAGTTATTTAGTTATTTATCGCATTATACGCTAAATTTTTACCTCAAGGCTAAAAATTAGCAAAATAATGTTATTATTTATAGTATTTAGTTTCTCCATGACGAAATAATACTATGTTCTCCTAATTGCATGATATTATGTTCTCCATGACAATGTAGTACATACACAATACAAAACATGTCTCAAAATTGCACAAAAATAATAGATCGACGCGTCATAGCTTATTTTACAAGATCTACAACAAACATGTCATCATTTCAAGTTCAAAAGAACAACATGAACAACAAGTAATACCATTTACCACAAGTAGTACCAAAAATGATGATTTGCTCAATTCTTCACTAAATCATGCAATTTTTGTCTCAAATCACTCATAAACACGCACACATACATGTGCAAGTAAATTCATAGCAAGAATTTCAACATAAACCTCAAAATAAAAAATTCCCCAAATTGATTTTCAAGGGTTTTTCATGAAATTACTCATTTGAAGCAAATTCGAGGCAAAATCAAGGGAAACTTACATAGATCCTTGTAGAGAATTGGAAATGAGGAAAGTAGCAAAAAATTTGATCAGAATTGATGAAGATTTGAGCTCCAAAAAGCTCGAACAGCCGTGAAGAACGCAGCACGACCGCCGCGACACGGTCAGCAGCTGCCGTGACACAGTAAGAACAGCCCGTGTCACGGTGAGTTTGGGTTGTAGCGGAACTCCTACAGTAGCAGCGGCAACCTCAGGCGACGGCGACAGCAAGCGCAGAAACGAGCGGCAGCAAAATTTCAGCGAAGAAAAAAAAGAAATGGAAATACGAACCAGCTACACCGCCGCGCCACGGAGGAGAACTCCGTCTGACGGGAACAAACTTCGACCGCCGGTGAGCCGCCGCCGAGACACGGGAATCCGAGCAGTTAAAAAAAATGGAGTGAAAACAGGACAAGAAAGAGAAATGGTGAGTGAGCAAAATGGGAGAAATGGTTGATATTTAAAGCCAAAAAAGCATACCGTTACATCCCGTTTCCCGTGCAACGGTTTCCGTTATTGATGAGTGACATTTATGTCACTCTTAGGGAGTAGTTCTAGAGTCATTTTCGTGTTTATTTTATCTTATTTTCCTTTCTTTCTCTTGTTTTCTCTTTAATAAAGTTTCTTGTTTATTTTGGTAATTTTGTCGTGTTTTAGTTCTTTTCGTAGTTTTTATTAGAATTAGTTTATTTTCATATTTTATTTGCTTTTGATTTGTTATATTTCGTTCTTTATTTTTCCCTTGAAAGTATTCTAATTTACTTTTATTTATTTTAATTAGTTTTTAGTATATTGTATTTCACTTTCTTTACTTGTATAGTTTTATTTAATTTTTATTAGTTTAGTGTTATTTATCTTATTTTATTTTACTTTATTTTACCTTTATTTTATTTTATTTTATTTTATCTCTTAGTAATCCCCTCGTGTTTTTGGTTGTAGGTGTTCCGGGTTTTTAAAGTCTTATTCGTGTTTGGAGGTCTAAGGTTCGAGGCATAAGCTTCCAAACAGGCTGCTGCCTTTAGATGCTGCCCCTTATCCTTCACCACACCCCTCCCTTATCCTCCACCACACCAACACCACAGCAGCCCCACAGCCGTACTCACCTGCTGCCACACCTTTATTCTGCCACCAACACCACCACACAGCAACAACCAAACACCACTCACCACCAGTCCAACTTCCAGCACACACAACCAAACACCACACATTACCAATCCGCACCAACACCCCGTAACAGCCACCATCACAATTCCCTCTTCTTCCACTCACACGCATCTGACCACCAACTGCAACCCCGCATCACCAACTCGTAACAACAACAACAATCAGCAGCAACAACAACTAACACAACAGCCTGCTTCACCCCGCATCACCACCGCAACACAAACCATCCCCTGCTCAACCAACTGCGCAGCAACATCAACCAAACCCACACCAATACACCACTAATTTCACACCTGACCCGCAACTACTCAAACCACCAATCGACCCAAAAATCAGAAAAATTAGCAATTTAATCGGGTTCGGGCAAACCGTTGGTGGTTCGGTCGAAGTTCGAGATAGAGACTTTGTGGGTTTCGTTAATCGAAGAGGAGTGGTCGAACGTACCCATGGTTCGACCGAACCAACCCCGTAGTTCGGCCGCACCAACCCACGGTTCGATCGAATCATTTCACGAGCTATACACATGGCTTTTAATGAAGATGAACGGCCTCGTTTTGATGATGATAGTTGATGAACGGTGGTGATGGTGGTGTGTTTTAAAGGAGTATAGAGCAGCCATTAATTTGGATGAATGAAAATCGGGGGGGAAGCTGAGGATTGAGGGGTTTTGGTTTCCTTTTTCTTTTTCTTTTATTTTTACTTTCTTTTTATTTTCCTTTTCTTATTTCTTTTCTCTTTTGTTTTCTTTTCTATTTTATTTTCTTTTTCTTTTCCTTTTCTTTCTTTTATTTTATTTCCTTCTTTTATCTTTCTATTTTTCCTAGTTTTATTAGCTTAGTATAAATACCCAATTTTGGGGTAATTAGAGGGGAAGAACTATCTATTCCTCTCTCTAGTTAATTTTTAGTTTTAGGTTAGGTTAGGATTAGTCTTCTTTGGTAGAGAGAGAAAGTGAGGTTTTCTTCATTAATGAACTTGGATTTTTAAGAAGGAGCTTGTTCAATCCTTTGTAGACCTTCATCTTCAATTAATGAGCAATTTCTTACTCTCTCTCCTCTATTTTTATTTGTTTATTTTGATTATTATTTTAGTTGTTGGTATTGCTTGTTGATCATGTTTATCCTTGATTGTTTGTTAATTAATCTTGTTATCAACATGATTAGTGAGTAATTTCCCCATTAAGGGGATGGTTGTGGTGTTGTTGGACCTTGAGCATGTTCTAGGGTTTGGAATCGATTTATTTGTGATTAAAGTCTTTATATGCTTGATATTCTTCAATCTTCTTGCAAGTGCACATTGTTGGTTGATTAAAGGTGAATCTTTGCTAACAAGAAACGGAAGTTGACTTAGTTAAGGTTCATTACTATCGATAGTTCATTGATTGCACCTTCTAATATATGGTTCTAGTGTGAAAACATAGAGGCTATGTTAGGAGAAGGCAATTGACCCCGGAAGGCGGCTAGATTGGATCCTTTATTTCGATATTCGAGCATGTTTAGTTCATAATTAATTCAATTTCTATGCCTTTGTTTATGTTCAAGTGAATGCTATACCTAAACCATTTCCCTTAATGTTTTATTTCTTGTTTTAGCATTTTTAGACTTTAGTTTATTTATCCCCTATTCCGGACTAGCTTAATTGTCGATAACATTTGGTGGTGTTTACCGTTCTCTGTGGTTCGACCCCTATGCTTGCCTTGTACTCGTATTAGGTTTGTTTAGGTTGTATAAATTTTATTTGATCTAGGGATAGACAATTAACGACGCGTTTATTCCCTTGTCAAATTGGCGCCGTTGCCGGGGAACGGCTTCCATTACCGTTATGTTATCTTATTGAGACTAGTCCATTGTATATTTTTCTTTTGATTTGTTTTTGTTCTCTTTGTTTTGTTTGAGAAAAAAATGGCTTATATTTCTATTCCTCAATTTGATAATGAACCGTTTTGGGTGTATTTCAATAGACTTGAGGATTTCCTAGATGGTGTTCAAGGTTTAACCAAGGGTGATTATTGTGAAATCATCAATTTGGGATTAATTGAGAATTTTAGAGTAGTTGATAATATGTTAAATGGTAAATTTCAAGACATGTCTTCGGATGAAGCTTGGGATTTCTATTCATGGTTAGCTAGGGATAATTATGATTGGGAGAGGGCCAATCATGAGACTTATGTTTGGGATTCTCATGCTTTTAATGTTGATGCTAATTGTCATGATTTGTCTAATATGAATTCCCATGATGTGCTTGATGCTCCCCATAGTGACCATGTAATGCATGATTTCAACTCCCCTCCCTCTATAGCTCAATGTAATGAGGTACATTCTAATGATGATGAAGTGCATGTTCTTTCTCATTTTGCATCCGATTTTTGCATGAATTCTAAAGGTGTGCCCCATAGTCCCCTAGATGATTCCAAAGAGCAAGATTTTGACTCGTCTATCCATGATGATTTGGACTCATTTGAGATTATGGCCCAAATATTTCTTGAGTTTCAAACGGTAGCCCATAACCTTATGAGTGAGTTCATTGATAAGGCTTCATTAGAAAGAGATGAGTTTGAGAGAAATTTGCCCCCATTCACTCTTGATTTTGAGAAATTTAAGGGAGATGTTGTTCAAGGTTGTGAAGAGGAGGTTGAGATTGAATCATTTGGAGTTTTTGAGCTTGAGGGAGATGTAGAACATCAGGGTTCTTCATTTGAGGATTCCATGATTGATTTTCATTCCCTCATTAGTGATGTGAGATCTTGTGATGAGGGATTAGCTACCCCTTTTTCCCTTTCTCATACACCTTTTTCCCAAAGGTTTAACCATATCTCCTACTATCCTATGTTCCTCCCTTCTTTTCTCAAAGAACCTCTTAGGGATCCTCTTCCTATTCATGCTTCCGAAGCCCCTAACTCTTTCATTGTTGATGAGGAAAAGAGTTATAATGCCAACCAAAAAGATTTTTGTGAGGAATTTTCTTTTTCTTCTTCTACTTTTTCTTCTTATTTTCTTGATTTTTCTTTTGATTCTTTTACTTTTTCTTTTCTCCCTTCTCTCAAGCATAAAGTCTCCTTGTACTTTATGTTTGCTTGTCATATGAGCATCGCGTATGCTCTAATTCTTGATATGTTTGCCGGTGCATATGACAAGCTATTGCGTTCTTTGTCGGGTTATTTACTAGATTGGTCATGCTTGGACGTTAAGCAAGCCTTTGCGGGAAGTAACCCGTGTTTTATTGCTTTCTTTTTCTTTCTTTTGTATTTCTCATTTTTGTTTACTCTCTTGTCTATGTGTATAGGTACTCGATGCATATACTCATGTGCAAAGATTTTGGATTGAGCTCCTTGAGAAGAAGCACACCAATGATTGCTTGCATTTGGAAAAGCAACAAAGACGAGGAATTAGATGAAATTGTGGACAATGTGCTCAATTGCGGGTTTCAACACCCACCTCACATTTGGTTTACTCTTTCCTTCTTCCCTCATCTTGGATTCGCTTTCTTAATTGCATTTGGATTGAATGATTATGAATTGTTGTGTGAATGAGTTTTCTTCCTTCCCCTCCCACCCACCCTTTGTGCCTTTATTTTGAGCATTGAGGACAATGCTCCATTCTAGCTTGGGGGAGTAGCTATTCGCTAGCTTGGGGGGGTTATCTATATCTCTTGGTGGTTTCTTAATCCATAGTCTCATGATTGCTTGATTTATTTCTCTCATACTTGCCAAAAGTCTATTATTGAGATTGGTTTTCTATGTTTGGATGGCCATGAGTGCCTTATTGAGTTGACTTTTGGTATTTGTAGCTTTGATTGATCATGCTTTCATCTTGCACAATTGTATATACATTCTTTAGTATTGTTGGTTTTGTGAATATTTGTGTGTATAGTGTCTTTCCATGGCATTCAAGGCAAGTTTCAAAATGTTTTGTTTTACACTTGGACATAATTGGGCTTTAGCACCTAGAATACCCTCTTTGCTAGTTGTTAGAGGTTTTTGTGCACTTGAATGTCGAGGTTGGTTCACACATATAACATTGCCAAGGTAGTAGAACTTAAGGGCTATGAGACCTTAGCTCACTTGGTTTGTGGTAAGATGGTTGTCGCTCTCTAGCTAGTTGAAGCTTTAAAGGTGATTTTTGCTACTCCAATACCGTCATTTTTGTGAGGATGTGTCTATTTTGTTCTAGCCTTCTACATTTCTTGCATGTGTGGCGTTTGGATCCTTGGCATTGCTAGCTTATATCGAGAATTTGGCTTAATCTACCCAAGATCGAGACCGAACCAACCTAGGGGAAGACGAAGGCAATTAGGATTTTTGTTTTGTGTTATTATTCTCTATTCTTTTATTTTTCTTTTGCATTTGCTCATTTAGTAACCCAATTTGAGCTATTTTCCCTTCTTTGGCATAACCACATTACAAACCAATGGACCTTTGCTTTATTTTCACCTTTATTAGTTTTTGTGAAGCATTCTTGGGATTTGATTTGTATTTTTGGTTAATGAAAGTGAGAAAAAGAATGAAAAAGAAATGAAAAACTCAAATTTTGGTACTTGTGATTATTTTTGTCATGTTGAATGGTTTGAGTAAATGAGAAGAAAATAAAGGAAATGAAAGAAGAAGCCGCTCAAAGTTAAAGGAGGCGAGAGCAAAGAATAAAAAGAAATGAAAAAAAAAAAAGAAGAAAATATTTAGAAAATACAAAAATATTTGTTGTTTGGTTGAAAAAGAATAAGCTTGGGGGAGGAGTTGCTAGAATTTTTGATTTGAAAGTTGGTAGTTTATTGAGTTTGAATTGAGGAATGATCAACCTTGCTACACTTTTAAGTTTACCACCAATTTCCAAATTTATTTCCACACCCTTTACCCTAGCCTAAATGTTTTAACCCTTTTAAGACCTTTGGACCTCAGTGAGGTTTAGTTACTACCGATGGAGGGTAATCAAGCCAAGCCTATTGAGCGAGCTATCAATGCCAAGATGTCGGGTAGCTTAAATGTTTTTCATTGATTATTTCTTCCGATTCCTTTGAGGAATCTCGAGATATCACCTTAAAAGTGGATGCAAAACTAGTGAGGATGCGGAAGTTTGGTTGGAGATAAGGAGGAGTGTAAGTCCCTCTAAGTTCTCTACCCTTTGCATGCTTTATGTGTGCATCAACCTTAGCTATTCTTTTGCTTGGTTACCTTTAATGTCTAGAAAGGACTGTATTCTTGTGCATTTAGCCCATTGTTTGTGTTTGGTTTGAAATTCCAAAACTCGAGTTTTCTTGATTTCACCTTTGCCTTGAATGTTATGTGTTGCCAAGAGTTGTGGGTTAAACCTCTTAGGAAACCCTCACGAGAGCTTACTCGTCCTCTTTGGCGACATAGGGGTTTAAAGGGCTTGATGCATACGCTAAATGCATCCGTGATTCCTACGACAGTGAGTTAGTGTACATTCTTTCTCTTTGTTTCTATTTTGTTTCTTTTGCCTTTAATAATTTCATCTTGTTCTCTTTTGCCTTAGCTTTGCTCGAGGACGAGCAAAGGTTTAGCTTGGGGGAATTTGATGAGTGACATTTATGTCACTCTTAGGGAGTAGTTCTAGAGTCATTTTCGTGTTTATTTTATCTTATTTTCCTTTCTTTCTCTTGTTTTCTCTTTAATAAAGTTTCTTGTTTATTTTGGTAATTTTGTCGTGTTTTAGTTCTTTTCGTAGTTTTTATTAGAATTAGTTTATTTTCATATTTTATTTGCTTTTGATTTGTTATATTTCGTTCTTTATTTTTCCCTTGAAATTATTCTAATTTACTTTTATTTATTTTAATTAGTTTTGAGTCTATTTTATTTCACTTTCTTTACTTGTATAGTTTTATTTAATTTTTATTAGTTTAGTGTTATTTATCTTATTTTATTTTACTTTATTTAACCTTTATTTTATTTTATTTTATTTTATCTCTTAGTAATCCCCTCGTGTTTTTGGTTGTAGGTGTTCCGGGTTTTTAAAGTCTTATTCGTGTTTGGAGGTCTAAGGTTCGAGGCATAAGCTTCCAAACAGGCTGCTGCCTTTAGATGCTGCCCCTTATCCTTCACCACACCCCTCCCTTATCCTCCACCACACCAACACCACAGCAGCCCCACAGCACTCACCTGCTGCCACACCTCAATTCTGCCACCAACACCACCACACAGCAACAACCAAACACCACACACTACCAATCCGCACCAACACCCCGTAACAGCCACCATCACAATTCCCTCTTCTTCCACTCACACGCATCTGACCACCAACTGCAAACCCCGCATCACCAACTCGCAACAACAACAACAATCAGCAGCAACAACAACTAACACAATAGCCTGCTTCACCCCGCATCACCACCGCAACACAAACCATCCCCTGCTCAACCAACTGCGCAGCCACATCAACCAAACCCACACCAATACACCACCAATTTCACACCTGACGCGCAACTACTCAAACCACCAATCGACCCAAAAATCAGAAAAATTAGAAATTTAATCGGGTTCGGGCAAACCGTTGGTGGTTCGGTCGAAGTTCGAGACAGAGACTTTGTGGGTTTCGTTAATCGAAGAGGAGTGGTCGAACGTACCCATGGTTCGACCGAACCAACCCCGTAGTTCGGCCGCACCAACCCACGGTTCGATCGAACCATTTCACGAGCTATACACATGGCTTTAAATGAAGATGAACGGCCTCGATTTGATGATGATAGTTGATGAACGGTGGTGATGGTGGTGCGTTTCAAAGGAGTATAGAGCAGCCATTAATTTGGATGAATGAAAATTGGGGGGGGGGGGGAAGCTGAGGAATTGAGGGGTTTTGGTTTCCTTTTTCCTTTTCTTTTATTTTTACTTTCTTTTTATTTTCCTTTTCTTATTTCTTTTCTCTTTTGTTTTCTTTTCTATTTTATTTTCTTTTTCTTTTCCTTTTCTTTCTTTTATTTTATTTCCTTCTTTTATTTTTCTATTTTTCCTAGTTTTATTAGCTTAGTATAAATACCTAATTTTGGGGTAATTAGAGGGGAAGAACTATCTATTCCTCTCTCTAGTTAGTTTTTAGTTTTAGGTTAGGTTAGGATTAGTCTTCTTTGGTAGAGAGAGAAAGTGAGGTTTTCTTCATTAATGACCTTGGATTTTGAAGAAGGAGCTTGTTCAATCCTTTGTAGACCTTCATCTTCAATTAATGAGCAATTTCTTACTCTCTCTCCTCTATTTTTATTTGTTTATTTTGATTATTATTTTAGTTGTTGGTATTGCTTGTTGATCATGTTTATCCTTGATTGTTTGTTAATTAATCTTGTTATCAACATGATTAGTGAGTAATTTCCCCATTAAGGGGATGGTTGTGGTGTAGTTGGACCTTGAGCATGTTCTAGGGTTTGGAATTTGATTTATTTGTGATTAAAATCTTTATATGCTTGATATTCTTTAATCTTCTTGCAAGTGCACATTGTTGGTTGATTAAAGGTGAATCTTTGCTAACAAGAAACGGAAGTTGACTTAGTTAAGGTTCATTACTATCGATAGTTCATTGATTGCACCTTCTAATATATGGTTCTAGTGTGCAAACATAGAGGCTATGTTAGGAGAAGCCAATTGACCCCGGAAGGCGGCTAGATTGGATCCTTTATTTCGATATTCGAGCATGTTTAGTTCATAATTAATTCAATTTCTATGCCTTTGTTTATGTTCAAGTGAATGCTATACCTAAACAATTTCCCTTAATGTTTTATTTCTTGTTTTAGCAGTTTTAGACTTTAGTTTATTTATCCCCTATTCCGGACTAGCTTAATTGTCGATAACATTTGGTGGTGTTTACCGTTCTCTGTGGTTCGACCCCTATGCTTGCCTTATACTCGTATTAGGTTTGTTTAGGTTGTATAAATTGTATTTGATCTAGGGATAGACAATTGACGACGCGTTTATTCCCTTGTCAGTTATCATGTAACAGTAATATATTGGCGTGGCGCACGTGGTTTGACTGGTCAAAGATGCCAATTGACTGGTTTTCAACCAACAGACTTCCCGCGTCACGGGAATCTGCTCCGCGGGACGAGGATCCGCGCCGTGTCACGGAAATTCTTTTTCGTGACACGGTGGTCCTGCGCCTGCCCTACATAGCTATTTGCGAATATTCCTGGCATTTTGACCAAAATTGCACGATTTTCTACGCAAATTGGACAGTTAATTTTTCAGTAAAATTACGCGGAAAATTCTAACTGACGATTGGAGGGTACCAAAATTACTATTTTTCCCCTAGAAGCATTAAAGTCAATTTTTTGTCGATATTTTAAGCACTTAATATGGTCGGATAATCGATTTGAAGGTGTGAATCTTCTGTGGCCCATGTTCGGGGATAATTGAACCATCATACACTTGCAAATTTCAGCGATTACAGTAGTCGTCGGCTTTCCTCAAGCTTGGAAAGCGTTATCGGTGGATTTTTCTTCAAGCGTAGAAAACCGCCAAGTCCGCTTTCCACAAGCATGGAAAGCGTTATCGGTGGATTTTTCTTCAAGTATGGAGAACCGCCAAGTCGGCTTTTCTCAAGCTTGGAAAGCGTTATTGGTGGATTTTTCTTCAAGCATAGAAAACCGCCAAATTCCTTTGTCGGCTTTCCTCAAGCATGGAAAGCATCATCGGTGGATTTCTTCAAGCATAGAATGACACCAAATTCATACGTCGACTTTCCTCAGGCATGGAAAGTCTCATCCAGTAGGTTTCTTCTGGCTTAGAAAACTACCAAACTCCTCAGTCGGCTTTCCTCAGGCATGGAAAGCGTTTCAACAAACGTCATCCGGTGGATTCCTTCAAGCATAGGAAGCTGCCAAACTCATTTGTCACCGATACACTGGTGCCAGATATGTATTCTATCCTTTTACTCTTTTATCTGTGGAATTAACATTTTTCTGCAGGTATCAGCGTATACAGAGTGATTTAGGATCGCAGAACGTCTTAAATCATTCTCCGTCCCTATCGACTACTTTGACTATCGTTTTCGAAACTGAAGTTTCTACAAAGTTAGTCAAAGTGGGGGCTTCTGTAGACACCTAAAAATGTCTCCCCAAAACCAAACCCAATGATGAACAACCTTTCACCGCTACTATTGGTCTGGTTAGTATTTAATCCCAAGAGTGCTTAAAAAACGTATTTGATTAAATTCGTATTTTTGAACAGTCCATGGATTAGTCTTGATGTTTGGTAAAAGCATAGTTTTAATTTCAGTCCAAACTTATTATTTAAATTCAGCCCAAACCTTTTTTATTTTATTGTTTTATTATTTATTTTTCGCACAAACCTTTTATTTATTTTATTAACTTATTTTCTTATTTTAGCCCAAATAATAATAAATCAGAAAAAGGCCCGAAATTATCAATCGGCACTTAAAATGCTGAACGAAATTAGGGTTAAAAATGTATTTAGACGGAAAAGCGGGCTGAAAATTCCTGCGCCACGGCAGGAATCCATCGTGTCATGGGAATTATTCCCGTCTGACGGTGGGATTTCCCGTGACACGCAAAACCTGGTGTGACACGGGAATTTCCGTGTCCTTTCCGCGTAAACCCTTAACGCATTTTCTTTCCCGTTTACTAAAAATTTCCCGCGTCACTCTAAAATTGCACCGTGTCACGGGAATGTTTCACGTCTGGCGGTGGAACTTCCCGTGTCACGGTACAGTTTGCCGTGTCACGGGATACTTTTTTAGGCTTTTTATCATTTTAGGGTTCCGTGTGTTCTATCAGCACATTTTCTCTATAAATACCCCCTCATTTCTGATGTACGGGGCATCAATTAATTCTCTAGTTTTTTCTCTCTTCTATGCTTTAGCCTAAACACTAGCCTACCCTTCTTATTTCAAAATTCCTTCTTTAAGTAATCCAAGGAGTCTATACTTTACTCGTGGTTTTTTTTCTTTAAGCCAAGGCATGAAAGGTAGAACTGTTTGAGGGTTTGTCCCCAAATCAACTCTACTCTGTTTAATTTAATTTAATTATTGTTTTATTATTGTTTCCTTGAAGTTACTAACTCGTTTATTATTTTGTAGTTGCCAACAAACAGAATCAAAGTAAGAATTATGTTCCTTTTATTTCTATTTTTTTTCTAACAATTTTATATTGTTGGAATTATGGTTAAATTGCTTCCAATATTAATGGTAATTCTATTATTTTTTTTATGATCACCATATTGCATGTATAAAGGGAATATGTAATTGAAAATCACCCCTAATAAGATAATTTGGACAACCGGTTGAGGTTCCTTTTTAATCTTGTTGTTTAATCAAGTGATCACTAATATTTTAGAATTATGTGTTGCATAATATTCAACCAATTTAGCTTAATAATAGATTGGAGCAAATTGAATCTTTGTTTGTATGCATTTGAGATCGCAGGAATCACTTTTTATAATAAGAATCAAGTAGAGGCCAATACGGGCGAATGTGACTCCATGACTCACTTCGTACCATCATCCCCGATCCTCCTTTCGTGGTTCCGAACCATATGGAGTTAGTAATCTCATGGATTATGAATGGGGCATAACCTTCACGGGTCAATCGTTGTTGCCTATCGGGGTCCCTTAATCGTGGTTGACTTTTATGATCCGTGAACGGTTTACAAGTTCCTTAAAAACTTGTTGGCGGCTCCCTACTTTATTTGTCCCTAATCGTTGTCCCTAATTGTAATGTCAATTCCCACTTCCTATGAGTCCCAAGAATATTCACCACATGCTTTTACATAGGCGCACTTCGAGCGATGCCTACAGTAGTGAAGCCTTCATTCTCCTTCTTTTTGAGAATGGACAGTTCACGTTTAGAAGTCTTGGCTTGGATGTTACACTTGTAACGATTCATAAAGCTTTCAATAACGCCCTCCCAGGTCAAAAAATGTTTGGATTCTAGAGAGTAGAACCACTGTTGACTGGCATGCTCCAAGGAAAGAGGGAACTTAGTGGGGAAGAGTGTCACATCTATTCCCTTAAGAGCCATGGTCGTAGAAAAGGCCTTCAAGTGGAAAAGCGAATTATCAGTAGGCTTGAACTTGGGAATGTCAGCAGTGGAAAACTTCACGGCCTAAATTTGTGTAATTTCAAGATTTTAATCAATTTTATTCCGTACTAATTACTATGTGGAAATAAAAACCATCGGTCATGGGTTAAACAAAAAGAGCAAACACATGAGTGTTAGCACCAAACAAACCTTGTAGCATCTAGTCACGATGATGTAAAAAGAGTTCGTAACCTAAGGTCAAGATCTATGTTCAACTATTGGTCCAGCTTTGAGTGTCAAAAGGGTACCATGGTTAAGAGTTTGGACACATTAGCAAGGTAGCCTCCCTTGAGGGTGTAGGCCAACGGGCGGCTCCATGAGTTCGTGATGAAATCGAACTCAACTCCATGGTTTGGGTGGATTTAATAACTCGGATGAACCCTT
Organism: Chenopodium album; assembly: GCF_948465745.1. Taxonomy (NCBI): domain Eukaryota; kingdom Viridiplantae; phylum Streptophyta; class Magnoliopsida; order Caryophyllales; family Amaranthaceae; genus Chenopodium; species Chenopodium album. The sequence continues at coordinate 45,360,309 of NC_137839.1, forward strand.
ATTTCCATGAGCGTTTTTGGGTTGAGAGAGCTTAAATCCCTCGGGGCTAAGACGCATGTAGAACACACACATTTTTTCATAAAAATCGAAGGAAGTTGACTGTGAGAAGAAAAAACAAGCCGCCGAACTGATTTTAAGACTGCCGTGCCAAGGCAGAATCTGACTGGTGCCCTGTTTTCCTTCGTACGCAATCAAGTTATTCAATTTTTCCTACGGGACAGACCTAAATGCGACGTTAAAAAGTCTATTCTTATGCAAAAATGCAAAATTAATCACAGGAATATTTTTCAAGAATCTTTCAAGTCTCATCCACTCATCTTAATTAAATACCGATCACTCAAATCGATAAATAACAAAGAATCCTCCCCAGTGGAGTCGGCAAATTGTAGGCGTCGTTTGAAGTGCGCTTACGTTAAAAGCATGTGATGAATATGCCTGGCACTGACAGGAAGTGGGAATTGACATTACTATTAGGGAAAATGATTAGGGACAAAGCAAAGTAGGGAGCCGCCAACAAGTTTTTAAGGAACTTGTAAACCGTTCACGGATCATAAAAGGCAACCACGATAAAGGGACAACGATCGGCAACCACGATTGACTCGTGAAGGTTACACCCTATTCATAATCCATGATATTACTAACTTTATATGGTTCGAAACCACGAAAGGAGGATCGGGGATGATGGTACGAAGTGAGTCATGGAGTCACATTCGCCCGTATTGGCCTCTATTCGATTCTTATAGTGAAAAGTGATTCCTGCGATCTCAAAGGCACACAAACAAAAATTCAATTCGCTCCAAACTATTATTAGGCTAAATTGGTTGAATATTAATGCACCATATAATTCTATAAAATTTGTGATCACTTGATTAAACAACAAGATTAAAAAGGAACCTAAACCGGTTGTCCAAATTATCTTATTAGGCGTGATTTTTAATTACATATTCCCTTTAAAAATGCAATATAGCGATCATAATAATAATAGAATAAAAATTAATATTGGAAGCAATTTAACAATAAATCCAACAATATAAAATCGTTAGAAAAATAATAGAAATAAAAGGAACATAATTCTTACTTTGATTTTGTTTGCTTGCAACTATAAAATAATAAATGATTTAGTAACTTCAAGGAAATAATAATAAAACGATAATTAAATTAAATTAAATAGAATAGAGTTGATTTGGGGCCAAACCCTCAAACAGTTCTACCTTTCACGCCTTGGCTTAAGGATAGAACCACTAGTAAAGGATGGACTCCTTGGAGTGCTTGAAGAGGGAATTTTGAAAGAAGAAGGATAAGGTTATTGTTTAGGCTAGAGCATAGAGGAGAGAAAAATAGAGAATTAATTGATCCCCCGTACATCAGAAATGAGGGGGTATTTGTAGAAAAACTGTGCTGAGGGAACACACGGAACCCTAAAAAGATAAAAACCCTAAAAATTGCACCGCGACACGGCAAAGGGCACCGTGACACGGGGCCTGGCACCGTCAGACAGGACAAGTTCCCGTGACACGGTGAACAGTTGTGTGACGCGGGAAATATTTAGGGTACGGGGGATAAAACGCGTGAAGGGTTTACGCTGGAAAGGACACTAAATTGCCCCATGTCACAGCAGGGGCACCGTGTCATGGGGAATCTCACCGTTAGACGGGGAACATTCCCGTGACACGGTGGACTACCACCGTGACGCAGGAGCCTGTAGTCCATTTTTCCGTTGAAATTCATTTTTAACCCAATTTTTTTTCGGCATTTTTAAGTGCCGATTGATAATTTGGGCCATTTCTGATTTATTATTATTATTTGGGCTAAAATAAATAAATAATAAATGGTTTGGGCTAAAATAAAAAATAAAATAAAAAAATAAAAAGGCTTGGGCTGAATTAAAAAAAAAGAACTATGCTTTGACTAAACATCAAGACTGATCCATGGACTATTCAAAAGTTGAATTTAACTAAATACGATTTGTTAAGCACTCTCAGGATTAAATATTCAACCCGACCAATAGTGGCGGTGAAAGGTTGCTCAACATCGGATTTGGTTTTAGGGAGACATTTTTAGATGTCTACAGAATGGTGTGCAACTTATGCATTTTTTTAAAGGAACAAAAGCTTGATTATATCAAAGATTAAAATAGCACTAAAAAATAAGAAAAAACAAATAATAATCAAAGGGTACAAAGGGCAAGTGTTCCAATGTCTTTGACATGAACATGTCTTTGATATGAACACGTCTCAGATTGCGTCTCTTATCGAGTGCTCGGTACCGTGCCTGAGAAACATGAATGCCAAGTGAGTGATAGATCGCATGATCAATATTGCCCACACTTATAAAGTAAAATAAATGCTAAAGAGCTAAAAAAGAGTGAAAAACCTCAAGCATAAAAATGTAAAGATTCAAAAGAAAGGTTTCACACCTTTGGGGCTTATTTAGGGTCTTGAGCCTTTTATCCCCTTCTTCTTCAACCTTTAGACTAACCACGTTACAACCCTTAAAAAGACCTTTTTGAGGTATACACACACTTGTGCAAGGTTCGGCTAGAGCTACGTTCGGCCTGATTCTTAACGGATACGTAGGCAACCTCACATCGAGGTGCGACCGTAATAAAAATGCATTCATATTTAAACTCATAATTGATCATATCTAGGAATTTCCAATGCTGATCCTTTTTAACTTAGAGCTAGACGTGGGGGCTTGATCCTTATATCATTAGCTTACCTAGCCTAAGAGTCACCATCATTTGACTCTTCTTGAAATAATATTTTTCCATACACTTAGCCCTTGCGGCCTAACATTAGTATAAGTTTCACACACTGCACAGATACATGACCAAATATACTTTCCCTTAGAAACCCTTTGTCATGAAATCTTAACATAACGCTGAAGCATGTCTTGTCATGTCAAAATCGCTCATCACTCATCATTGCATCACAAGTACGAAATGCTTAGCCTCCATGCCTAAGTTACCCAAATACTTTCATCATGGAATCAACAATTAATATAGCCTAAGGATGAATTAATTCTTGTACAACATTTGACTAAGCTCCTTCAATATGCACCTTTAAAAACTTTGCTTCTTTCTTTTTTCTCGTTTTTCTTTTTCGGGAGAAAGTCGGTATCCTCCACAAAAATGACGGAAATTTTTTGCTTTTTAGCATTCTCAAGTCGCACGATCACAATACAATTCACACACAGGTCATTAGTCTAACATATGTGTCAAACACTTCGAGTCGATTCAACCTCGAGTCAATCACAGCGATTCAAGTTTATACTTTGAGTCGTGTCAAGTCAACAAGTCAAGCAACACTAAACCTTAGGTCAACCCTAAGATAATTAGAGAGATTAGCAAAGTCCTATAGTCAAAGATAAATACAGGTGCATCCCAACGGCATCAAGAGCAGAATAGGGAAGACCCGACTCCAGGAACATCCGACGTCTGGCAACATATTTCAGCGCCTGGCGCCAGAGATCTTTCAACAGCGACAGAGCTCGAAACCACTCAGAGAAGTTATTTTAACCTCATACAAAAATTTTTGGTTACATGATACGCCAATTAGCCTCTATAAGCAATTTGACATGATTAAGTAGTCGCCTTGATTACAATCGCAATAAGTGATCGACCTGATGAAAAATTGTCTCACTTAGCTTAAAGCGCCTAAACATTGGCTCCTCGCAAGACACCGACATAATGGTTCATAAAAAGCAGAGACACCAACAGATTGGTTCATAAACAGCAGAGGCACTGACATAGTGGTTCACATGCAGCAAAAGCGCCGACGTACTGGCATAGCGGAAGCAAAGTTCAAGCGAGCTTTAAAAATCGACAAGCGTTGGTCTTCGGAATATTATCGCAACAAACATTCAAGTATCGAAGCTCTATTGTTCAGAGACGCTTGGAAAATCCTTTCATGCTCTTTTGTTCAGTGACGCGTGGACATATCATTCAAGCTCTTTTATTCAGAGACGCGTGGACATTTCTTTTAATCTCTTCTGTTCAGAGACGCGTGGACATTTCTTTCGAGATCTTTTGCTTAGAGATGTGTGAGCATATCATTCAGAAGCTCTTTGTTCAGAGACACGTGGACATATTATCAAACCTCTTTTGTTCAGAGACGCGTGGACATATCATCAAAGCTCTTTTCCTCAAAGACGCGTGAACATATCATTCAGAAACGCATGGACATATAATTCAGAATTTCTTTGTTCATAGGCGCGTGAACATATCCAAAAAAGCTCTATTGTTTAGAGACGAGTGAACATCAAAATAGCAGGATGAAATTCCATAGATTGTGCAAGGTTGTCAACAACAGCAAATACAACAATGCAACAGTAACAAATCGGTTACCCTTAGAGACGTGTGCTTGACAGTGCAAGATACGCGTTTCTTAACTCTTTTATCTGTTTTAACTAACGCTAGTTTGCAGGCATCGGTGTTACAAGAATGATTTAGGATCGCACAACATTCTGAATCATTCTCCGTCCCTATCGATACTTTGTCTTTTGTTTTTGAAACTAGCGTTTCTCAAAACCCAGTCAAAGTGGGGGCTTCTGTAGACACCCATTTGTGTCTCCCAAAAACCAAACCCAGTTATGAGTACCTTTCACGTCGAATCATAATGGAATGAAGCTTTTAACTCTTTTCTTTCACTTTGTTTTTAAAACCTATTTTAAGAAAACATCCAATCCTGTTTGTTTTGGTCCATGGCAAGGGTCCAATAATAGTGTAGTTGGATGGGGATTGAAAAGAGCTTTCCAACGATATATTATAAGCCCAATTCCGATGAATAATGAGGAAGTTATGTCCAAATTACTAAACTGGGCCCGGTTTGATATTTATGTGCGGCCCAATGATCTAGAGGAGGGCCTAATATTGATTTATCATTCCTAATGAAATTAGAATTGATTTTAGTCTTGTAGAAGGTTCTTTTCATTCCTAATTTAATTAGCATTGATAAATTGACTTTGGTTGACTTTTTAGAGTTTTAATCAGAATAAAAGAAGTGTTTTTAAGGAAAATACAATTTGACCCTTCTCTACGGCTAAATTTTATCAAAATTAAGAAAACGCGTGAAACTGGTTTCTAGCGCCTGACGACAGGATTAGTCAGGCGCCAGACGCTAATGCTTGGCGTCTTGCGCTAGCCTTAGCACCTTGTGCTAATGTCTGGCGTTTGGCGCCAATATTGTTTTATTCTTTTCGAAACTCTGATTCGCTTTTCTATCCATTCGGTTGATTTTATCTATAAATAGCCTCCTAAAACCTCCGTTTTCAATATACAAAAATCATCAATTTTAATCACCAACTCTCATCAAGAAATTCTTGATTACTTTCTCTCCATATTTTCAAAACTAGCCTTCTCTTATACAAAATTACGCATTCACAAGATCTAGAAACACCTAGCCAAATTTGAAGTTGACTTCGCCCTAGACGTGAAAGGTTTTAATTTATGAGGGTTTGGTCCCAAATCTCTCTTTCAATTATTTAATTTACTTGTTGTTTATTATTTTCCTTGAATTAACTAACGAGTGTATTTTGTTATTAAAAAGAGGTGCGAGGCATCCAAGTAAGTGTTTTAATTGATTTTATAGATGTTATGATATAGAAATCATGTCTAGATTGTTATTATGATTCCTAGTGTCATGTAAGGATGTTTTGATCTCCCTAGTATCATGTTTAGGGTAATAACTATAATTTCTATAATCAAATATCACAATTATGATTATTATGATGCTTCTATTCTCTTCCTAATATTTTTGTTAGTATCATGTTAGGGTTAAAGCTTTGATCTTGCTTAGTGATATGCTAGGGTTTGTTATTAATCTTGTTAGTATCTGCCTAGGATCGATCTTGCTATTATTTTGCTTTAACACGATTATTTTATGATGATTATTATTGTAGACATCTAAAAATGTCTCCCCAAAACCAAACCCGTTGATGAACACCTTAGACCCCCATTATTGGTAGGGTTGAGTATTTAATATTTGTAGTGCTTAAATCTATGTTCTATCCAATATATTTCATGAACCAATCCAATTTCTAACTCATTTCCCTAAACCATAACCTATTTTCCATTTTTGCGTCCATATCGCAAAACCGAGAGTAACTGATTTTATGGAAATATAATTTTGATCCTATTATTATTTTGTTGTATAGGCCTTGAAATAAGCTTTCCAACCATATATCATAAGCCCAATTCCGAGCTATAACGATAAAGATATGAGGAAAACACTAAACTCGTCCTAAAACCGACACCCTTCCACTAAAACAGCCATATCTTAAAACCTATAAATTTTTTTGATCTAATTCTAATTAGGTTAGAAAGTAGACTTGATAAACTTTCCAATGATATATTATATGCCTTATTTCGAGTTACAGATCAAAAGTTATTGTAATTATAAAAATGCGTAAAAAACTGGAATCGTCGCGCAGGCATCAAAACCACCGTGTCACGGGGCAAAGTGACTTGGCACGGGGCCTGGTACCGTGACACAGGAATTCTCAACCTGTCACGGTGCTTGGTTCCGTGACACAGGAATTCTCAGCTTGTCACGGTACTTTTCACGCGAAAATTTCCCGCGTCACAGGAGATGATGACGTGTCAAGTGGTATGGTACCATGACACGGGATTTTTCACCGTGTCACGGTGCTTTCCCGTGTTTTTTCCGCGTTTCTTTCCCACGCGCTTAAGAATCTGGACGCAAAAACTCCACCGTGTCACGACATGTCTTCCCGTATCACGGTGCACATCCAGTGATACGGGATTGCTCCGTGTTTTCTCCGTGTAATCCCTAAACGCGTTTTCACTTCTCGTAACCTAATTATTTCCCGCGTCACTCAGTTTTCCCCCGTGTCACGGGATTTTCTCTCGTCTGACGGTGCCTTCCCCCGTCTGACGGTGCTTGGCACCGTGTCACGGTGTTTTTTTTAGGGATTTTATCTTTTTAGGGTTCCTTGTGTTCCCTCTACTCAATTTCCTTATAAATAAGACCCTCATTTCTGCAGTTCGGGGCATAAAATCATTCTCTCTTCCTCTCTTGTACACCAAAAATTATTCTATTTTCTCTCCCATATTCTAAGCTTTAAACCTATATTCCTAATTACATAATTCTTCCCCTAAGCACTCCAAGGAGTCCATACTTAACCCAAGGTTCCGTCCTTAAACCAAGGCGTGAACGGTACACATAACTGAGGGTTTGGACCAAATCAACTCAACTTACTATTTAATTTAATTTAATTTCTATTTGATTTATATTTTTTTTTTATTGAAGTTACTAACAATTTATTCATGATGTAGCAATTTAAAGGAACGCGCGGAATGTGAGTAATTAATTAATTTAATTACTTATTTTATTTTTATATTGCTAGTATCATGATTAGGTTATTTTACATTTGATTTGACTAACGCTATTATTGTTAAATTGCTTCCAATATTAATATTTATTCTATTATTGTTATCATGATCACCATATTGCATGTTCAAAGGGAATATGTATTTGAAAATCACACCTAATAAGATAATTTGGACAACTGGTTTAGGTTCCTTTTTAATCTTGTGTTTAATCAAGTGATCACAACATATTAGAATTATATGTTGCATAATATTCAACCAATTTAGCTTAATAATGGTTTGGAGTAAATTGAATATATTGTTTGCATGCCTTTGAAATCGCAGGAATGCTTTTCGCAAAAAGAATCGAGTAGAGGCGAATACGGGCGAATGTGACTCCTTTCGTGGTTCCAAACCATATGGAGTTAGTAATCTCATGGATTATGAATGGGGTGTAACCTTCACGGGTCAATCGTTGTTGCCTATCGTTGTCCCTTTATTTGTGATTTCCTTTTATGATCCGTGAACGGTTTACAAGTTACTTACAAACTTGTTGGCGGCCCCCTACTTTCCTTGTCCCTAATCGTATTATGTCAATTCCCACTTCCTATGAGTGCCAAGCATATTCACAACATGCTTTAACGTAGACGCACTTCGAACGACGCCTACAATTATTATTATGATATGATTATAATTGTTATGATTACTATTATGTTGCTTTATATTTATTGTTATTGCTTGATCACGCCTTTTATGCATGTTTAAAGGGAATTGATACTTGTAATCACGCTTAATAAGATAATTAATAATCTTTAGGGTAACTTGATTATAATTTAAGTGATCGCCAATAATAGATTTATTTGTGCATTGATATTCAACCAACATAGATAAACAAGTTTAGGTTAAATCCTAATGATTGCATGTTAGTGAGAAAGCACACATGAATACGATCAGAATAAAGTAGAGGCCTATTATTAGGGCAGGTTCAATCTCTTTTAGGTTGGATTTGTACCTTCATCCCCGAACTACCAGTCATGGTTCCAGACCTATTGGACCTGGATCGTTAAGGGTTGTAACGTTCACCTCGTGAACGGTATACAAGTTCCTAAAACTTGTTGGCGACTCTTTTGTTCTATCTTCTTTCCCTTTGGACCCCACCATGCTTAATTGTATGATCACAGTGGGGTTCAAGATTGGGGTAATGCTTGAAATATTCCCAACAGTTTTTCGGTGACTCTGCTGGAGAGGATTTCTCTTTTAATTCCTGAAATTTATTTCGGCAATAATTTAGAATGAGTGCATGAGACTTGAAAAGTTCTAAGTATTTCAGGTGCGTAATTTTTATTAACATTATTGTCATATGCATAAAAAAGATCTCATTGGAAAGACCATCCGTATTGAGTTCAAAACATAGGATTTTTACACGTAGGAAATTTGAGGAATATCTTTCACAACTAGGATCGAAATAATGATGCACGAAACTGGAAAATTTTATCGAGCACATAAAGCTGCGGAGGCATGTAGTAACTAGCGTCAGAAAACAGAGTCTAGTGCCGATGATTTGACTCTGCCGCCAGGCTGACATGGGTCGGACTAGGTCATTGAAACTAACCCTACCCTAGGCTAAACAATTTTTGTAATCTCTCAACACACCCTTATACAAGTATAATGGTAAGTCGAGGGTCGAACCACTAAGGAATGGAGGGCGATCTTATATTGTCAAGTCAAGCTATTCCGGAAAGGTTAGGTAAGGGTGTGAATGCTAAACAACTAAACAAGCTAGGTTGGGACAAATGTAATAAACACTAGGGCTCGGGATCCACATATACTTGTAATGGATTCCGCTAATTGGGAAAGAGTTGACTATGTCGAGTGATGCGAGGGAAAACCAATCATGCAACCAAAAGAGCTTATCAAGCTATTTTCCTAGAGGTCTAACTAGCGTCAGCTACGATAAACTCTAGCTAGGAACGTCACAAGACACCTCAATCGTTAAATGCAATCCACAAATCAATGGTCCGTATCAATGTGAACCTACAATGCAATCTAGTGTGAATAACTAGGGTGATTAAGTCTAAATCAAACACACACATGCACATAATCAATTAACCAATTTAATCACATCATCAACTCCATCAATTTCCCCAAATTAACAACAATCCATTACTTATATATGCTTCACCATTACCCTAGCAATTAAACTACTCACAGTGCATAGAAATTAAGATATAAACAAAGCTAAACAACAAATTCATCATGATCAAATAAAACAAACTAAAATCAAATCACAAATCAATCAAACTTTAATCAAACTTGAACATTCAACAAAACAATTGAAATCAAACAAAAGATCAAACTAAAGATTGAAGTAAAGAAAAGGAATCATTACAAACTTGATCAAAGCTGAAAGGAAAATGGAGAAATCTTCAATCATCAACAATCCACCATGAACTTCTCTCACTAAAACCTAGAGTTTCTCTCTCTAAAAATCTCCTTAATCTGATCAGAAACAAATTCTAATTCGATTATAATAATTCTCTAAAAATAGAAGGAAAAACTATATAGTCAAACTAACAAGAGAAGTTAGTTAGATCGTCCAAAAGAAACCTCGAAATGCGCGGTCGCAACAAGGGAGAGGCGAGGCCGCGAGAAAATGGGTACGGAACAGGGGCCCTGGCAGGCGCGCCCGCACCCGCATCAGGCGCGCCCGCGCCACCCTGGTGCGCGGCCGCACCTGGCAGTAGGGGAGCTCCCTCTTTTTTGTCCTAGCTCATCCTTGTGCGCTCGTCTTGGTGATGATGATGAACACTAAGGTATGCAGTCTTGAAGTGGCTCTTTTGGTGGGTTCATGCCAAAGATTATGCCCCCACTACATGCATGCATGCACCGATCTCATGAACTTAACCCTTGCATTCCTTCAAACTTGAGCTCCAAATGACAAGCAAGAGGCATAAAAAATGATGAGTATTATGAGATGAAGGCTCGGGAATCCTTGGAACACGATCATAAATACATGAAAAAAATCAAATAAAAGGGAAAAAGACCAAATAAACAAAGAAATGCACAAAGAAAGAAAACTAACTTTTTTTTTTTTTTTGAAAGAAATGCACAAAGAAAGAAAACTAACTAAGGAAAGCACAAACTAAAGAAATAAAGAACAAAACTAAGGGAAACTAAAGAAAAGAGCTATAAAAGAGCATGAAAATCATCCTAAAAGAAGCCAAATGAGTGCCATAAATTACACTCATCGAATTCCCCCAAGCTAAACTTTTGCTCGTCCTCAAGCAAAACAAAGCAAGAAAGAATAAGGATGAAAGACTAATTTAAAAAGAAAAAGAAAGACTCAAGATGAGAATATACACTAAGACTCACTGTCGTAGGAATCACGGTTGTTTTTAGCAACAACAAGCCCTTAAAACCCCAAAGTCGCCTATGAGGACGAGTGAGGTCTCGTAAAGGTTTCCTAAGAGCTTGACCTATAACTCTCATAAAGAGAACACGAGGCAAAACAAAAAGGCAAAATCAAAACAAAAGAAAAGAGAATGATAGAAAACTCAACGAGTTGGACTTTTTCATCATGACTACAATTCAAATGAATGAAGAACTTTCTCAAATAAATAGAGGTGTGCACATTTCAAGATATCCAAGGTTGATAAAAGAATAAAACATGCTAAGCATAGAGAACTAAGTATCACACTCCACTTTCATCCCGTTCATTCTTACCGCGTTCTCCCTACTAGCTTCAAATCAACCTCTAGTGAGCATCCCAATGATTCCTCGAAGGAACCGGAAAAAAAAAATTTAGGCTACTCGACATCTTGAATTTTCATCACCTCTCCTTAGGCTAAAACTCGCATTCCTCTCCTCCGATGAATGACTCAACCACTTAGGTCAAAAGGGTTTTCCCAAAGTTTGTAATGCAAGGGCGAGAAGAGGTGTAGGTAGGCTAAAAATTTTAAATTGTTGGTTTCCCTAATAAATGAAGCAAAAGAATGGCCAATTCTTAGGATCACAATCAAGTAGTCACCAAACCAAACAAAAATACATACACCTTATACCCCCAAGCTTATTCAAAACTACATTCACAAACATATAAACAAAAGGCGTAAACGCTCTTCCCCCAAGATAAAATGAAGCATTGTCCTCAGTGCTTAGAAGGATAAAAGAATACATCAAAACATTTTTGGTTTTTCATTTTTCTCTTTTTTTTTTCTTTTGTAATGCATTGTCCTTGCCTCTTTTAACTTTGGACGGCTTTTGAACTTTGCACTTCCTTTGTCCTTGCCTTTTTATATTGGACAACGCTTTCATTTATTCACTTGCCATTATTCACAAAATATACACAAAACACGAACTTGCTTTCATTTTGAACCAATAACCAAACTTATACCCCGCAATCTCCAAAATATGACCATTTGCTTCACAAAAACCAAATATGGAACAAAAAGAAACAAAAGGCTCAAGAATCTAAAGATGTGGCTTTTAAAGGCTCAAATGGTTAGCAAGAAGGCAAATGTAAACCCAAAAAGGAACAAAAATTGAAAAGAACTATCCTAGAAAAATAAAATTTACCACCTCGAAAAGATGCCTTTGTCCTCCCTAAATGGTTCGGTCTCGGATACAAGAACTATGAGTCAAGTTTCAAGATTAGGTTTGCAAAAGTCAAGGATCCATGCCGCTCATAAAAATATATGTAGAAGGCTTGAAAACCAATGAACCTCACACGGATGTAGCAAAAACTCACTATTAGCATCAAATCAACCATAGGGAGCAACTACCAACATGCCACAATCAAGAAGAATCCGGCTTCATGATCCTCTTAGTTCTAACCAACTACCTTAGCATAAATTATTTCTTAAATCAACCGAACATAATCTCAAAATGTGAAAACCTCGATTATTTAGGAAGTGAATCATTCAAAGGCAAAAGACAAGTGATATGGATTCCAAATCATAAAAGAGAATAAAAGAAAAAGCCTTAAAACTATAAACAAAGCAAGTGGAAGATAAAGAAAAGAAAATTAAAGGAAAAGGGAAGAACAAAGAAATAGGAGATGCGAGAAATGAAGAAAAGAACAAGAATGCACATGTAACACAAAAATCTCAATCGTAATACAAGTGATCTAATGGCAACAACACAAAAAGATCCCAAACACGCAAGGTGTTAAACACATACATCCTCAAACCATTCATCTCCCCTATACTAATCCTAATCTAAGCAACCAAGAAAATAAAAGAAAGAAAAAGGAAAGGTCTCACCGGATAATCCATGCTTAGCCAAGAATATAGAGTGAATATAAGAGTCACCGAAAAAAACTCCAAAATAGAAGCAGGACAATCATAGATGGAAGAGAGAAAAAGAAATAAAGAAAACTATATACAAAGAAAATTGTTCGTAACTTCCAAACAAAACAAAAGATAAGAAAAGAAAAGAAATCATAGAAAATAAAGGCGAAGAACAGAGAGAAAGAAATCATCATCAGAAACAATCATCAATAAGACAGACAGATATCACACATCATCGGCAGAATGACAGCATAAATCATCAAAAAAGCATCAAAAGAAAAACATCATCATTAATAGATAGCAGCAGAAACGAAATCTTAACACAAAGCCATAAAGAACCATCAAAGAAAGGGGGAATCATGTAAAGCACAAACAAATATAATAAAGCACCCCCGAGCTTACCATGAGCTACCCCCCCAAGCTAAACCTAACAATAAGGAATGAAAAAGCAAGACTGGAGAAAATCAAGAAAGAAGAAAGGTTAGCCGAGTCGGTCTCACTCGACACTATGGTAAGGGGTAGAGTGAGAGCTCCCCTTAACATTATCAGAAACAACACAGCGAACCACATCATCCGCAACTAAAGCACTTTTTCCTTTGGTCCTACTCTTCCTCCTAAGGAAATCTAAACCATAGAAATGCGACCAATCACCCAAAACAGGTGGACCCGAGAGTCTCCACCTCCCATCGGTCTCAGGCAAGGGAAAAAGGTTAGGGTTACCCGGATCGTAAGAAAAATCACACCCCCCCGGCCTCTTATAATCATAGTCCCCTCGGGTAGTCCCCCGGATAGCACTAGATGCCACATAGGGCCCCTCCCAATAGGGGTAACAAAGGCGGGGTCCTACGGTCTTATCATAAGGTTCCCATTGAGGAATTGGTTCCTCTTGGACCGTTAGGTAGGAATAGTTCAAATATGGTTCAATCTCTCCTCTAGAAACATGCAAATCATAGATTCTCCTAGCATGGTAGTCATAACCCCCGACAAAATCTTTACCCAAAGAAGGGGAAGATAAGGCAAAGGAAATAGCATCAATCTTATCATGTAAGCTAGAAAAATCAATAGTAAGAGAAGAAAAAGAAGGAGAGTTAGAAGTACCTTCCCGAGAACTCGGGGGAACACGACGCTTGGGACGAGGGGTAGGCAAAGGAACCCTACGAATAAAACGATCAATGACCATCTTTCTTGGCCGCCAAGGCAAATTCGAATTCGAATCACGGACCATAGCTTCAGGGTGAGGAATGAGACACCAATCCATAGTCCGACAAACTTTCCAAACAAACAAATCCTTCTTGGTAGTGCTCTCCAAAAACCTTTGATTGATCAAAGCATAGATGCTTAGTAGATGGGAAGGGGTCTTCTCCCTCTTATCATGTATAGGCTCAAGGGACATAAGCATAGGCCCATATTTCTTGTCAAGTGAAAGCACTATAATCATGATCATGCCGCCTATTTGAATGCCACTCGAGAGGAAAATCCCGTCACGAATATCGGTAAACCGATCAAGTAAATGAGAGGCAAAATCTATGACTTCCACTTCTTTTTCCCATAGCTTATCTGCTAGCCAAAGCAAACTTAACTCTTCTCGAGATATGGCACCGAGGGATTCCTTAGAGAAGAAAGCATAGGTGAGGGTACGGCTAAATACCTCATAGCCACGTGAATAATCGAGGCCGACTTGGAGTATTGCGGCCGACAGGCCTCTTCATCAGCTATGTCACTCCACCATTCATCCTCACAATACTTATGATCCTTTTGCAAAGTTTCGAAAGCCGGAGAGATATACGGTGTCCCATCCAATGGCTTCGGGAATTGAAATGCCACATTGAGATAAGAAAGTGGAATAGAGTGATCATTGTTAAAGACTTGGAAGGTTAGAGTTGGAGGCGAATCACCATGCTCATCCTCGTGAACCTTAAGAGAAGCGAGGAACTCGAATGTAATGCGGGCAAATGTTTGTGCATTAATATCAATGAAAGCCTCAAGCCCTAAGTTCCGAGCCAACATCCTAACGTCCTCATCAATTCCAAGCAAAGTTGTTGCCGCCCTATCATATAATCTTGTGGAAAAGAGCTTTCGAGATGACAAGTTAAAGAAGTTTTCCCAATGTTCTCGCTTGGTGAACTCGATGCCATATGTCTCCTTGATGTAGAATGGAGGAGAAACCACCTCCCTATGATTAGAGCATCTCGCCCTTTTTGCACGACGAAAGGGGCGCCATCTACACACCACAAGTAAGATAAAGATTCAATAACAAGGGAAAATGATGTGCAAAGACAATGCATGATAATGGGAAATCCCATAAGGACACAAAATAATCAAGGGAATAAGCAAGTATTCACAATAAAGTGAAAAATGCACTTAGAAAACCACAATTATAAACCATAATCATGCATAGTGAGCAACAACATTTCATATAACCATCCAAACCCTTATGGACATCATCATCACCAAATAACAAATCTAACAATGGTAGTGCCAAAATTTTCAATAAACTCAAACAAAATCAACACCACAAAGTCATATATTTATCAACAATTCATCATCAACACAATCAAATGAAGCAAGTAGTAAGCAACATGGGTATGCTAATAAGGGTAGTACAAAACCAAATCAAATCTCCATGAACAATAAAGGTAGAAAAATTATCATAGAATAAAGAAATCATTCCTTTAATTGATGAGAAATCACAAAGAAATGGAACAAGGAGCACTATTACACACTAACAATCCCAAATTGCAAACCTCAAAACTTCAATCAAAGAGTACCAAAAGATCTCAATTTAGGAGAGAGAAAATCAACATGGAAGTGAAAAATTTGAGACTAAGAGCAATAATAAACTAGATGATTATGAATTTTGATGAAATTTCAATGACTAAATGATGATGGAGATGAAGATGATGCTTGAGCAAAAACCAAAGAAAACATGAGTGAGAAAATAAGGTAAGAGAGAGACAAGGAAAGAGAATCGGTAAGGTTTAAGAGGGGGAAGACGAGCAGGGGTACGCCCGCGCCATAGGGCGGCGCGCCCGCACCGGGGGGTGCGCGGTCACACCTACCTCGTGCGTGCCCGCATCTCCCTGGGTATGAACTTCTCTTTTTTAGTGTGCACAACGGTGGGCACATAATTTTATAATGATGATAAACACCAACATAGGCAGAACCAAAACCCTATTTTAGTGGGTTCAAAACTAGAATTTCATGAACCCACCAATCTCCATACTTACACATTTTTCCACGTTATGAATTTGGACATTTCTACCTCAAAATTGGCACCAAAATTGTTGGATATCAAATCAAAACCACCTATAACACAAAAGAAAACAAGATTAAAGAGAATAAAGGCATCAAAGGAAAAAAAAAAAACAGAAAAAAATAGAAAAAATGAGAAAAGGGTTAGAAACTCGGGTTGCCTCCCGATAAGCGCTTGTTTAACGTCATTAGCTTGACGTTCTCCACCCTTCAAGGTGGATCATAGAGAGTTATAACATGAATGACCCCAACAAAAACTCCATCATAGTAACGCTTAAGCCTATGACCGTTGACCTTGAAAGTCCTTGAGAGGTCCAAAGGAGAAATTTCAATAGCACCATTTGGGAAGACCTCTTGAACAACAAATGGACCTGTCCAACGGGACATCATAAGTCTCATTCTTGAATTGTAAAGGAGCACCTTATCTCCGAGAAAAAGTCTCATTCTTGAATTGTAAAGGAGAACCTTATCTCCGGAATTGAACTCCTTCTTCTCAATGAGCTTATCATGCACCTCTTTAGCTCTAGCTTTATACAAACAAGCACAATCATAAGCATCCAAACGAAGTTCTTCCAATTCATGGAGATCTAACCAACGTTGCTCACCCACACTTGCCAAATCAAAATTGATCTTCTTTATAGCCCAATGAGTATGGGGATCTTCTTCATGGAGATCACCGGCAACGGCGCCATTTTTGACATGGGTCGGACTAGGTCGTTGAAACTAACCCTACCCTATGACAAACAAAATTTGTAATCTCTCAACACACCCTTATACAAGTATAATGGTAAGCCGAGGGTCGAACCATTAACGAATGGAGGACGATCTTATATTGTTAAGTCAAGCTATTCCGGAAAGGTTAGGTAAGGGTGTGAATGCTAAACAACTAAACAAGCTATGTTGGGACAAATGTAATAAACACTAGGGCTCGGGATCCACATATACTTGTAACGGATTCCGCTAATCAAGGAAAGAGTTGACTAAGATGAGTGATGCGAGGACAAACCAATCATGCAACCAAAAGAGCATATCAAGCTATTTTCCTAGAGGTCTAATTAGTGTTAACTACGATAAACTCTAGCTAGGAATGTCACAAGACACCTCAATCGTTAAATGCAAGCCACAAATCAATGGTCCGTATCAATGTGAACCTACAATGCAATCTAGTGTGAATAACTAGGGTGATCAAGTCTAAATCAAACACACACATGCACATAATCAATTAACCAATTTAATCACATCATCAACTCCATCAATTTCCCCAAGTTAACATCAATCCATTACTCATATATGCTTCACCATTACCCAAGAAATCAAACTACTCACAATCCATAGAAATCAAGATCAAAACAAAGCAAAACAACAAATTAATCATGATCAAATTAAACAAACTAAAATCAAATCACAAATCAATCAAACATCAATCAAACTTGAACATTCAACAAAACAATTAAAATCAAACTAAAGATCAAACTAAAGAAAAGGAATCATTACAAACTTGATCAAAAATCAAGAGAAAATGGAGAAATCTTCAATCATCAACAATCCACCATGAAATTCTCTCACTAAAATCTAGAGTTTCTCTCTATAAAAATCTCTCTAATTTGATTTAAAACTGATTCTAATTCTATTCTAATCATTCTCTCTCTAAAAATTGTGGTTAGATCGTGAAAATCATGAAAATCTCTCTAATTTGATCTAACTAAAATCTCTCTAATTTGATCTAACTAACTAAAGAAAAGAGCTATAAAAGAGCATGAAAATCATCCTAAAAGAAGCCAAATGAGTGCCATAAGTGACACTCATCATAGGCGACAGCTTCTGTCGCCAAAGCCAAATCGCGGCGCGACCTCTATTCGCTGCTGCCAAGTTCTTCCAATACTGAGCCAGAAATATGCGTTGTAATTTTGACAAGTTTTTAGCACTATTTGCTTGATTCTACTTCCTAAATGAGTTTTTCTCACTTTTCCTAAACCCATATGTGTTCTACATATGGACATAACCCTCTAGGAATTCATGCTCCATCTTCCTGATTGAACGCTCTGTGCAGCAAAGGGTACATCCAAGAATGTTGAATTCACCAAACCATGGAAGCGAGTTTTTAACTCGCGATGTCCCATCCACTCGTGCCAACCCTTCACGGTTAGCCTTCCGCACGGTGCATTTGGACAAGTAACCATGGACCCTCTTTGACTAACCTAGATCCCGAACTTTAGAGAACTAGAGCCATAGTTAGGTTGCAAACTCATTGCATCATATTGTGTGTACTTGACTAATTGTGCATTATTTGTTGTGCATACTCTCTGTGTTTTTTCCTAACCATTTGTTTGACTTGTGTTAGGACTAAATAAACTGCGTAATGGCTAAAAGGACTTTGCTTAATTAATTAATTTTTAGTAATTAAAGTCTAATAATTTAACCAGAATTGACCTAGTATGACTTTAGGCATACCCTGTAGAGTAATAATATCGAATGCAGCCCCAGATCAACGTTCCAGCAATGGCGCCGAGATTTAGACTGCAGCGCCACTCTGTGGAGTGTAGCGCCTGGCGACAGTCCTGTCGTGTGGCGCTACACTACACAGTTTGGCGCCAATCCTGTCGTTTTGACGATAGTTAGGTATATTGTTCAAGTCATCACTTTGTGTCTAATTAAATAGTTTGCTAATGAATTTGATTATTTTATTTTAGTAACAACACCTTCGTTAAGTCCTTAATTGAGTGTAGTCATATAGTCTAGCCACATGGTCTTACACAAGAGTCTTAATATGTCACCTACACTCATTATACTGATTAGTCTTAGCACACACTTTGAATATATGTCACCATGACCATATCTTAGGTTTATGCATGAGTCGGTTCTTTACGTCATTTAGGTTGGGGATACAGTTTATTCCTAATTTCTTCGTATCTCTCCATTTACATCATCTTTCTTCATATCAAAACCTTCATTCTTCCTACCTTCTTCCTTCTTTACATGTTGAATAGAGTTTGAGTCAAATAATTAAAAGTCGATTTTCCTAATTTCCATTTCCACAGTACTTGGTCAAGAAGAGCAGGGCGATTAATCAAGGACAACATATTTGTTCAAGTTCTACTTTTTGATAAACAAGTGAGTCGGAAAAGAAAAGCTAAGATGATAATGGCGAGTCAAGAAGAAGTCAATGAACTCAAGAAGCAGTTGGCTGACGTGACTAAGACATTGAAGGCTTTAACCCTCAAAATCAATGACCATGTGAAGCAACAACAAATGGAGTTCATGCAAGAGAGCTTGAGCAAGATATCCAATGACTACAAATTTCAGGGCATTAGTTCACAAGGGTTCTTGGTGGACAAGGAGCTTCTTCCGTAAAAGTTCAATGTCACTGACATCCCTAAATTCAAGGCAACAAATAATCCTTATCTTCACTTAAGAGCCTTTGAATCCATAATGAATATTAAGGGGATCGATAGGAAAGTCTTTCATTCCTTGTTTTCTTTATCTCTTGAAACCGTTTGTCTACAATGGTTCTTTTCCCTTGACAAAGAAAAAACCTCTACCCGGGAGTCAATAACAAACGCTTTCATAGACTGATATAAGTGCAACATTCAAGACAAAACAGACCACAGACAACTTGAGATGTTAAAACAAAAGGAAAACGAAGGGTTCACTTCCTTCGTCAATAAATGGAGGGAAATTTCTGCTAATATGGTTAAGGTTCCTACTGAAAAAGATTATTCTGTAAGGATGTTCATCAAAAAGCTTCAAGAAAAATATGCAAAGCACTTAAGATATCAAAACAACTTGAATAATTTTAAGGCTGTGTATAATATAGGCGTTGACATTGAAGATGACCTTTTGAAAGATAATAGCGCGAGAGGAAAGAAGAACGACCATCCTTCTTCTTCCTCCCCCATAAATGAAGTACATGCTACGAACGCCTCTAAATAACGAATCCAATGGTCGAAAAGAGTGTTCACTCCACTTGGTATAAGTTATGAAGCAGCTTTCAAAAAGTTACACCACAAAGGACTAGTCATGCCCATAGGACCAATCAAGGATCCAGTTCCAGAAGTCAGGCCACCCAAGTGGGATCCTAATAAGCACTGCAAATATCACCGAGGAAAGGGTCACGACACTGAGGAGTGTTGGAAACTCAAAGAAGCTACTTAAGATTTGATTGATGACAGTAAAACTTCCGAGATTCTAGCCATCGCAGAAGATCAAACATCCTTTGATCCTTCACTCCTTATCACATCTGTAGGTGAACCCATAATCGAGACAACTTATATAACCTCTCTTGATGAAGTGGCCATGATTGAGGAGGATGAAAGTTTTTTCTTGGATAATACCAGGGAAAACTTGTTAAGTCTAAAAGAAGACGTTCAAAAATTGCAAGATGTCATTGCCATGCTCTTGAATGTGGTAGAAGGATTAGCAAACCGGGTGATGGTTATTGAACAAAATTCTCACCAAGGATTTAATGAAAATGAATTTTTCACCAAATACCACTTAGTTAAAGCTTAATTCACCATATACCACCAAAAAATTTCTAATACACCATGTACCACTGAGTTTAATATAAATATCACCAAATGCCCTTTTTCTTAACCTCGTTAGTCATGAAGAGTTAAATGCCACACGTGGCAGCCTCTAATTGGCTCTTACTTAAACTATTTACTTTAATAATTAATCAATTAATTAATTAAAAAACTTTAACAAAAATAATTAAAAAAAAAACCACCACCAACTGTCAGCCATCTCCCCTCCCCACAACCGCCACCTAACAGCCCAGCCCCTCGCCGCCTGCTCTCAGCCTTGATCCACCACCGGGTCGGCGCTGACTTTCACTGTACCCAGCCTTGCGCCGGTGCACGAATCTCTCCCTTGATCCACCATACCTAACACCTGACCACCTCCCTGCCATCACCAATCACAGCCCCACGCAACCAATTCCCTTTCTCCCCCGCATCTCCAGCCGCACCGCTGCTGCCACCATACAAACTGCAACAATTACCAATTCCAGCCCTTTGCCGCCGAACATCGCCCAAATTACCACCCACGCAACTCTACTTCGCACCACCTCCTAGCTTACACACACAAACCGCACATCCTCCAATTTGCTACCACACGACACCAGCTACAAACCACCGCAACACCTTACCTTCATTTCACGGCACCAACTACACCACCACGCTAAGCACCTGACCAGCCTGCAGTTGAACCCAAAATCCCAAAACCCAAAATCAAAACCCTAGATTTTAATTGTGGGGTTTTAGGGTTTTGGGGTGGTGGTTCAGAGGGGGGAAAGGGGTGGAGTTGGAAGATTGAGGGGTGACTTAGGTTCGCCGGCTCAGGGAAGGTAGGTTTGGGAGCCGACAAGTGGGTTTGGGCGTCGGAGAGAGGGTTTTTCGAGTTTTAGGGTGGGACTTGAGAGGATAGTGGTTTAAGGGAAAGGGATGTGCGGCGGTGTAGACATGGTGGCGGCAGTGGGGGCGGTGACGGCGGTGTAGACATGGTGGTGCCGGTAGGGGCAGGGATGTTGGCTGGGTGGGGAGCGGTTGCTAGGTTGGTGGTGGTTTATTTATTTATTTATTTATTTTATTTTAAGTTTTTTTAATCTTTATTTAAGTAATTAATTAAATAATATTAATAAGAACCAATAAGTGACAGCCATGTGGCACAATTAACCTTAATGACTAACGGAATTAACGGCGTTAGTCATTAAGGGCATTTGGTGACATTAATGTTAAACTCAGTGGTACATGGTGTATTAGAAAGTTTTTGGTGGTATGTGGTGAATTAAGCTTTAACTCAGTGGTATTTGGTGAAAAATCCGTAATGAAAAACTCAATGCTCCTAAGCCACGGGCAAAACGAACCATTGAAGGACACACACCAATAGGAATGACTTACAATGAAGCTTTTGACTATCTTCACGATCAAGGTCTCATTCACTCATTGGTCCTAGTCAAGACCCTGCGCCTGAGAAACGGTTTTCCAATTAGGACCCAAATTCTTATTTCCAATATCATAGAGGTCGTGGTCACACCACCGAAGTATGTTTCGCCCGCAAAGATCGCATTCAAGACCTCATTTATTCAAACCACCTTCATGTTCCTCTAAGCAACAAGAAGACTAAGAATAGTAACAATAACAACAGTGGTTGTAAAGGAAAGAAGAACGATTATCCTTCTTCCTCCGAAAACACCTACTCTAGTAACAGTGTTGGTACTTTCTACCTTGATGAAATCTTAGCCATGGATAATCGAGGATTTAGAAAGCAACTAAGAAAGGATTTCACCCTATTGGAATTAGCTACGATGATGCTTTCGATGGAATCCATGCAAAGCGATTCATTACTCCTATTGTACCCATTCAAGATCCCCCACTTGAGAAGAGATTGCCTAGTTGTAACACAAATGTACGCTGCATGTACCATCAAGGTAGGGGTCATACTACTGAGAGCTGTTGGAAGCTAAAGGAAGCAATCCAATATTTAATTGACAATAACAAGCTTCTCATGCCTCCAGCTAACAAGAAGAGCGAATGATGATAAAGCAAACATTACAAGACAAGAGGCGAGCTTCAACGACAAAATTTCGTGACCTCCTCTTTTTCTGTTTCTTTTACCCTTTCCCTAATAAGTCTAGCATAGACACCTTTCGTTTCCCTTAGATTACTTTTGTAGATTCCTTCTTTTTCCCCTTTTAATAAAATGAGCATTTATTTCCTTACATATGATCATTGCATTGCATAAAAAACAAAATCCATGTCAAACAAAGCACAAGGTATATCAATGATTTGACCTTTCACCTTTCTAATTTACAATCCTTTCTTCATAAACCACTCTTTGCCTCGTCTAACGATAGACCTTTTATTTTTCAATCTATATCTACCTAACCTTGGGATGGGATGGGATGGTGTGCAACTTATGCATTTTTTTAAGGAACAAAAGCTTGAGTATATTAAAGATTAAATTAGCACAAAAAAAATAATCAAAAACAAATAATAATAAAAGGTTACAAAGGGCAAGTGTTCCAATGTCTTTGACATGAACATGTCTTTGATATGAACATGTCTCATATTGCGTCCCTTATCGAGTGCTCGGTACCGTTCCTGAGAAACTTGAATGCCAAGTGAGTGATAGACCGCATGATCGGGATTTCCCACACTTATAAATTAATATAAATGCTAAAGAGCCAAAAAAGAGTGAAAAACCTCAAGCATAAAAATATAAAGATTCATAAGCAAGGTTGCACACCTTGGGGGCTTATCTAGGGTCTTGAGCCTTTTATCCCATTCTTCTTCAACCTTTAGCCTAACCACGTTACAACCCTTAAAAAGACCTTTTTGAGGTATACACACACTTGTGCGAGGTTCGGCTAGAGCTACGTCCGTCCTGATTTATAACGGATACGTAGGCAACCTCACATCGAGGTGCGGTTGTAATAAAAATGCATTCATATTTAAACTCATAATTGATCATATCTAGGAATTTCCAATGCTCATCCCTTTTCACATAGAGCTAGACTTGGGGGCTTGATCCTTATATCATTAGCTTATCCAGCCTAAGAGTCACCATAATTTGACTCTTCTTGAAAAAATATTTTTCCACACACTTAGCCCTTGCGGCCTAACTTTAGTATCACTTTCACACACTGCATAGATACATGACCAGATATACTTTCCCTTAGGAACCCTTTGTCATGAAATTGATATGTCAAATTTATGTAGTGTTTTTCCCCGTCCCATGGTCATAATTAGTAGTGTTTTTGACTCTTTAGGGCCACTTTTATTACTAATTTGTGTTTTCTAGTGTTTTTGTAGTTTTGCTTAAGTTTTGTAGGAAATTGCACACTTGGAGCGTTTTTCGGGTTTTTCACGAAGCAACTACGAGCGTTAGAAGGACACGACCATCCTTGAAGCCCAGGATCGGTGAGAGCCAGTGATTAAGGGCTCAGTATGTGATACCGGGGCAATTGGATCAAGTAATCAAGACCCGATGAGGAAATACTGATTGGGCCGAGGAATCGAGCCCAATCGAATTCCAAGCCTCGAAGAAGAAGCCGGGCCCGATTGGGCAAGCATACGCCCGATCGGGCGGGCGCGCGCAAAGCTACATTGAGGAAAAAGTCGCGCCCGATCGGGTGAACGTAGGCTCGATCGGGCGCAGCACACCAGCAAGGGGCATAGTGAAAAAGGCGGGCCCCATCGGGCGGCCCTTCGCCCAATCGGGCACGTGTTTTTCTAAGTACCTGATTAGTTTTGTTTTAGATTTTGTTTTAGGAGTGTTTAAGTACGAATTTTGTACGTAAATTTTTTATTACCTTCTTTTTTAGATTTTCTCTTTCTACTTAGGATATTCCCTCTCTCTTAAACTCTCTCTCAACTTTGTTCTTAATTACATTTATTAATTCAGATTTCTTTTGGTAACAATTTCTTCTCTTTTAATGTCACTTATTTTATTTAATTCTTTCATTATGTCTTGCTTTATTGATTTGATTAGTTTAGATTTAATTATGCTTGAGTAGTTTTATTTCTAGGGTTTATAGGGATCTAATAAATAATATGAAGGGGTAAATTTTTGATTGTTGATTATCAAAGCTTGGTTAATTTCCTATTGATTGATTTAATACTATGCAATTAGGTTTGGCCAGATTTAATTGTATGAGTTTGGCAATATTAATTCGATATTCGACATATGAGAATTGATGTTTAGGCTTAGTTTCAATAGGCGGACTATTTTATAAATTGTTAAGTCGAGATTCGACAGATGAGATTTAATACCGGTAAATTAACTCTGTGATTATAATACGTAGCGAAAGCCCTTTATAATCTGATTAATTAATGCTTGATGATTGTTTATTATGATTTGCCTTGGAATATTGTATATTAGTGATTCTATGCCCTAGGTCTTTTAATATTTAATTTCTCCCTACATTATTTTCTCTGATCATATTCTTCGTAGTATAGTCTTTAAATACAACTATATTGGTTACCTTGATAATTTAGATTATAATAATTAATTAGGAGTACAAAGACTTGTTTCCCTGTGTATTCGACCCTACTTCCCTATCTGCATTAGTTAGAGGACTTAGGTAATACTTTTGATTAGGGGATACGACTTTACCCTGTCAAAATTTGGTGTCGTTACCAGGGAAACGGTTTTATTTTTATTTTCTGATTATTTTTTGTAGTCTGATTATCCCCTTTTGTCTCAGAGAATGTTAGTTCTTTGAGGCAATTCTCATATTTGTCTTTTAGTTCCTTGTTTATGCCCAGGTGTTCCAGATTAGGTTACATCCCATTTGATCCTGAGATCGAGCGCTCGTTTCATAGGCAAAGGAAAATCTATAGACAAATTCTGGCGGGTTCTGAGGAGGACAATAGTCGAAGAGATCCTCACTCTGATTCTAGTGACGCAGAAATTCCTTCAGATTCAGAATCAGAGATGACGGCCCAAAAGAAACTCAGTGACTACTCGCAGCTGAAGCTCACAGATTTCCCGCACCTTACTCCCACTTCGGCTCTAGATGGAGTTCAATTTGAGATCAAGCCCCAATTTATCACTATGATAGAGAGGAAGCAATTCAGTGGAGCTAAGGGTGAAGATCCTAATCTTCACATCGCAGATTTCACCCGGTATTGTAACATCATTAGACAAGTCGGGGTCACGCAGGACCAAATCAGGGAGATTCTTTTTCCCTTTTCATTATGTGGCAAAGCTAAATTATGGTTTAATGGTTTGAATAGAACTACACTTGGTATTACTGACTGGGAAACTCTTGCTTTGAATTTCTATAATAAATATTATCCTACAGAGAGAACATCAGTACTAAGGAGTGATATTCAGAACTTCGCTCAAGAGGTCGACGAAACGCTATATGAGGCTTGGGAGAGGTTCAAGGATCTACAGAGAGAATGCCCCCACCACAATCTAGAACAATGGCAATTAATCCAAGCTTTCTACAATGGACTTTGAAATTCTTCTAGATCAATTCTAGATTCTACAGCCAGTGGGAGATTCATGAATTTAAATGTGGACAATGCAGGACAGGTTATCGAAGACATGGCAATACACAATTCCCAATACGGGAATCTGAGAGGGTTTGCAAATAAAGGAAAACATAATGTCTATTCCGTATCGTTTTTGCAAGCTCAATTAATGTCTATTTGTCAAAACTTAGATAATCTTACTTCTACTCCTAACTCTGTAGCTAATGTTTCTGTTGTTGCTAACAATGAAGCTTTTTGTGAAAATTGTGGAATTGTAGGGCACTGGGAGCAAGATTATAGGAGTTCCATGGAACAATTTAATGCATTTCAAACCTATATAGGCAGAATAACCCATATTCCAACTCTTACAATGTCGGTTACCGGAACCATCCATATCTTTCGTACCAGAGTACTAATGTACAAAACCCTCCACCTCCACAACAACCAGTACAGCAACCCCCACCACAGCAAAAATATTACCACCCAAATTCCGGCCAAAAAAGCCAAGCATCACCCTCATCATCTTCCGACCTTGCCATGACAGAAATTAGAGCAATGCTTACCAATATGCAAAAGCATATGGAGAGTAGGGATGCGCAAATTAATTCTATTTAAGCCCACAATAAAATCATGGATAATCAAATTGCACAACTTTCATCTACCCTACAATCCCATCAGCAGGGAGCTCTACCATAACAACCTATCCATCCTACAGATCATGCCAATGCAATCACTCTAAGGAGTGGTTCGCATTTTGATGGACCTCCTATGCCAAAGGAAGATGGACCATTTCCTGATCTGGAATCCTCTATACCAAATGCTAATCCTGCTAACCCTGCAGGGCTACAAACAAATACTAACCCTTCTAATGTTTCTGTGCAGGGTAAATCTTAGGATAAGGGAGGATATGTGCAGAGCCCGGTTATCAAACTACCGTTCCCCAATAGACAATTGAAGAGTAAGTTTGATAAACAATTTGGTAAGTTCTTAAAGGTTGTGAAAAACCTGTAGGTAACAGTTCCTTTCACTGATTTAATCTTTTAGGTTCCTGCATATGCTAAATTTATGAAAGACATTCAAACTAGGAAAAGGGCCTTTAATGAAGTAGAAACTGTAGCTTTCACAGAGGAGTGTAACGCTCTATTGCAAAATAAATCCCCTCCTAAATTAAAGGATCCCGATAGTTTTTCTATCCCTTGTCATACAGGGAATGTTTTTATTGATAAAGCTTTGTGTGATTTGGGTGCTAGTGTCAGTGTTATGCCATCGTCTGTCTGTGCTAAACTTAATATGGGAGAATTAAAAGTTACTAATATAACTTTGCAAATGGCAGACCGTTCTGTAAAATACCCCTTAGGTATTTTAGAGGATGTCCATGTCAGAGTTGGTAAATTTTTTTATTGCTGTTGATTTTGTTGTTTTAGACATGGTAGAGGATACGCAAATACCCATTATATTAGGTAGGCCTTTTCTCCATACTGCAGGAGCCATTATTGATGTGAAAAATGTCAACTAACCCTTTCTATAGGTGATGATAATGTTACTTTTAATCTAGGGAAAGTTTTGAAAGGGCCTATGCTAGAGGAAAATTGTTCTTATTTTGATATAATTGATATAATGGATGATATTTGTGATGATAGCTTGCCACAGGTTCTTGCAAGAGATCCCTTAGAGGAAATTCTTTGCGGGAATTTATCTAAAGACAATGCAAGCGTTTGGGGTAATGATGTACATGATATTGAAAGAGCTCTTTCCTTAAAAGAGTTAAGCCCCAAGGAAACAATGAAGGTAGTAAATTTAGTTCAGGAATCGAAACCTGCAGTGGTCAAGAAACCTGAACTAAAACCTCTCCCTTCTCATTTAAAATATATTTTTTTAGATGAACAGGAACTATACCCCGTGATCATCAGTTCTGCACTTAATGACCTACAAACTTCCCAACTTCTAGGGGTTCTTCAAACCCATAAGAAAGATATTGGGTACAATATTGATGATCTCAAGGGTATTAGCCCTGACTTTAATATGCACAGGATACATCAAGAGGATAACTATAAGCCCTGTATTCAACCCCAAAGAAGATTGAATCCTAACATGCAGGAAGTAGTCAAGAAAGAGGTTATGAAACTACTTGATGCAGGTATTATCTATCCTATTTATGACTCCAAATGGGTAAGTCCTATGCATGTAGTGCCTAAAAAAGGGGGGATGACTGTGATAACTAATGAGAAAAATGAATTGATTCCCATTAGAACAGTAACAGGTTGGCGTATGTGTATTGATTATCGTAGACTGAATATCGCCACTAAAAAGGACCACTTCCCTCTTCCCTTTATAGATCAAATGCTTGAGAGGTTAGCTAACCATAAGTTATTTTGCTATTTGGATGGGTATTCGGGATTCTTCCAAATTCCGATTCACCCTAAAAATCAGGAAAAGATAACTTTTACATGCCCTTATGGCACTTTTGCGTATCGTCGAAATGCCTTTCGGTTTATGTAATGCTCCCGCTACCTTTCAACGTTGTATGATGAGCATCTTTTCTGATTTCATAGAATCTATTATGGAAGTCTTTATGGATGATTTTAGCGTGTATGGTTCTTCATTTGATTCAAGTCTAATTAATCTCGCTAAAATTTTAAAACGATGTGAAGAATGCAACTTAGTTCTAAACTGGGAGAAATATCACTTAATTGTGACAGAGGGATTAAATCTAGGTCACATTGTATCTGATAAGGGCATACAAGTAGACAAAGCTAAGATTTTGGTGATTGAGCAATTACCTCCCCCAGTTAATGTTAAGGGAGTTAGAAGTTTCTTGGGTTATGCGGGGTTTTATCGTCGCTTTATCAAAGATTTTTCTAAAATTGCTAAACCACTGACTCAACTTTTGCTCAAGGATGCTTCTTTTATTTTTACTGACGAGTGTCTTAAGGCTTTCAATAGGATTAAGCAGGCTTTGATATCGGCACCCATCATATGTGCTCCCGATTGGAATCTTCCTTTAGAGATCATGTGTGATGCAAGTGACCTTGCACTAGGAGTCGTGCTCGGACAAAGAAAGAACAAGGTTTTGCATGCTATTTATTATGCAATAAAAACTTTGGATGAAACCCAAGTGAACTATGCCACTACGGAGAAGGAGTTTCTTGTTGTTATATATGCTTCAGAAAAATTTAGATCATATCTTGTTGGTTCTAAAGTCATTGTTTTTACTTACCATGCAGCGTTGAAGTACTTGATAGCTAAGGCGGAATCAAAGCCAAGGCTACTCCGATGGGTTCATTTGCTCCAAGATTTCAACATCGAAATAAAAGATAAAAAGGGAGCAGAGAACGTAGTGGCAGAACACTTGTCACGTATCAGGTATGATGAGGGTAAGGATTCTCTTCCTATAGATGATTCTTTCCCTGATGACAACCTATATGCAGTTGTAGAGCAACACCCATGGTATGCCGATTTTGTTAATTATTTAGTGGGTGGTACTCTACCTCTCGACTTGTCCTACCAACAAAAAAAGAAATTCCTTTATGATGGTAAGCATTATTTTTGGGATGATGCTTTTTTGTTTCATGAGAGTGCAGATGGATTATTTCGCAGGTGTGTTCCCGAATGGGAAGTCCACGGTGTGCATAATAGTTTCCACACCTCACCATATGGAGGACATCATGGCCCCACTAAAACGGTGGCCAAGATTAATGAGTCAGGTTTTTATTAGCCTACAATGTTTAAGGATGCTAACATTTTTGTGCAGGCTTGTGACTCTTGCCAGAGGACTGGCAACATCTCGCGACGGCATGAGATGCCTCAAACCGGAATTCTAGAAGTTGAAATTTTTGATGTTTAGGGTGTTGATTACATGGGACCGTTCCCTTCTTCAAAAGGGAACCGCTATATACTTGTCGTCGTCGACTATGTATCCAACTAGGTTGAGGCCATCGCTACTCCTACCAATGATCCCAAGGTGGTCCATAGACTTTTAAAGAAGACCATCTTTCCAAGATTTGGCGTGCCTAGAGCGATAATCAATGACGGAGGATCTCACATTCATGAGTGGAAGTTAGACATCCTCCTCAAAAAGTATGGTGTCTACCATAGGACAGGTTTAGCCTACCACCCCCAAACTAGTGGCCAAGTTGAAGTTTCTAACCGTGAGATCAAGGCAATTCTAGAGAAGGTGGTGTTAAATTCAAGGAAAGATTAGAGCGATAAGTTGGATGACACCCTTTGGGCGTACAGAACTGCATTCAAGACCCCTATAGGTACTACTCCATATAGACTCGTGTACGGTAAAGCATGTCATCTCCCGGTCGAATTAGAATATAAGGCATATTGGGCTATTAAGGAGCTCAATTTGGATGCCAAACTAGCGGGAGAAAAGAGGTTGCTTCAACTTAACCAACTCGATGAGTTTAGGTTGACGGCTTATGATAGTGCTCGTGTCTACAAGGAGAAGACAAAGAAGTGGCACGACAAGATGATCCTTCCGAGAGAATTCAAAGAGGGTGATAAAGTGTTACTGTTCAACTCTCGACTTAAACTATTCCTAGGAAAGTTTAGGTGAAGGTGGTCGGGTCCTTTATTGTAAAAAGGGCCAATAAATTCGATTATGTGGAGGTTTTCGATGAACATGGTAACGAGTTCAAGGTTAATGGCCAAAGACTCAAGCTATATCATGAGGGGGCTACGATTGGTGCAGTTGAATTACATCACCTAAGCGGTTCCGATTCACTTTGAGCTTCAATATGGTAAGAGGGTCGTGCGGGACCTAGATAAACCAGCGGTTTCCGGGAGGCAACCAGTATTTCTTGCTTTCTAGACTAATTCTTTTTCGTTATTTTTATTTATTCTATTTTTTTAGAGAGGAGAGGAGAGTGAAATTTTACCTTTCATGAGTGTTTTATACAGGTTTTAGATCACAAAGTACGGAGGTTTCAAGATAAAAAGGCAAAGAAAATAGAAGCTCCAGGATTGGGTACGGTCGGGCGCGCACCTAAAGGTCAGAATTGAGCATTATTTCGCCCAATCGGGCAAGGAGTCCCGATCGGGCGCGAAATATGAATTTTATCGGAGCATATAATCGCCTGATCGGGCGCGCAAGTGAGGAAGAAAATCAAGGGAATCTTCGCCCGATCGGGCGGAAATTTAGAGAAATTGAGTGCCACAAAAAGAAATATCGGGCGAAGCTCGCCCGATCGGGCGAAGGTCGCCCGATCGGGCTCGCACTTCACATTCCAGAGGGAACTACTTTCGCCCGATCGGGCGAGGCTTGCCCGATCGGGCGCGCCTATTTTCCGGAGGTTTTAATTCTCCTTCTCCCCTTTTCTTTTCTTTTTCTTTCTTACTTCTTCTCCTTTATTCACACTTTCTCTCTCTAAAACCTCCATTTTCAAACCTTCAACCTCACATTCTTTCTAAGATCTCTTCAAATTCATCCATCAAAACCTTAAAATTTTTAAATATTCTTAATCCTCAAACCTACCTCTACATTTTC
Source organism: Chenopodium album (assembly GCF_948465745.1). Classification (NCBI taxonomy): domain Eukaryota; kingdom Viridiplantae; phylum Streptophyta; class Magnoliopsida; order Caryophyllales; family Amaranthaceae; genus Chenopodium; species Chenopodium album. Next base: position 45,391,641 of record NC_137839.1, read on the forward strand.
CACCCACTTTCTCCCACTTTCTCTCATAATTTCTTAATACCCTTAGAGAGAGAAAGCTTCAATACACAAATTTTCATTCTACAAATGGCTTCCAAACGTTCTAGACAACAAAGGGGCGAAAGTTCGAGGCAACAACAACCAATGGTCAACCCAGAGCTTCAAATACCGGGATGGGAGGAGGTTGTTATCACCTCGGCAGAACAACGGGCAAGGATGCTCAATCTCATCGAGAGGCAGGTAATCTCAACCCGTTTTGTTCATCATCCTACATTATCTAGATTAGGTCTTGATAAATATGTAGAGAAATTATTTAAGGGTATAGGCATGAGTGATTTCTTCCAAATGCATCATGATACTTAAGATTACTTGACATTAGAATTTATTTCTCGTTTTAATGTTATTAAAATGAATGCTTTAATCACTCATATACAATTCCGATTACTAAACAACGATGTGCGATTAACTCTAAAAGAATTTGGGAAGTTGTTTGAACTAAAATCGGACAAACCTATCGTACCCTCCCAAGACCACATTGTCGTGGTCTACAAGAGACTCACTGAGGAGGGTTTGGCTAACCTCCAACACGCCAAAGGGACGTGGATTCAACATCCCGTCCCAAAGTATTGGCAAAGGTTTGCCGGCCTCACAATTTTTGGGAGGCATGAACCGGCAAACGTGAGGAGGGATGAACTAGAATTGTTGGCATCCTATATAATCCCTAATGCTGAAAAATTAAACATACCCCATAGGATTGCCAACCACTTTCAAAGGGCGACCAATGCGACCGAAACGGGTAGGTCTAGGGTGCCTATCTATTTTGGGGGGTTGGTGACCCATATCACTATCAAACACCTAGGATGGAACCCCGATGGGCATAGGAATGTAGTGGGCTCAACCCTCATGGACCTAGCTTACTTAGGGAGCCTAAACTGGGTGCAACCTATGGGCGGTGAGACTTGGTGGATAGTCCACCGGAAATCAGGTAGGAAAGACCAAGCCTTTACCCTACCTAACCCCGCCCTGACAAAATTTGAGAAGGGGAAGCCTTCTTATACAATTGAGATAAACAGTCAAGGCGAGGTTCAAGAACCTCACCTTTCACCACAACTCCACCAATCACCCCAAGACCATTCCCCCCCACACCATTCACCACATTACCCCCAACTACCACCCTTTACCTATGGCATACCCACCTCCTCAGTCAATTATAACATCGACCCCAATGCCCCTTATGACTTTTTGGCTTTTGGGGGTATGGGGAGAAATGTGAACCCTAACTACTTTGCAGGTGGTTCGGGTTATGGTGGTGCTGGAATGAGCCAGGGTGGTGCCGGCTCGAGCTAAGGAGGAGGGTACGAGAAGATGGATGATGATGAGGAGTAGCTTCTCTTAGCTACCTTCCCAAGTCAATGAGGGCATTGCTTGATTTGTCTTGGGGGGAGATTTCTTGTATATATGGTAACTCTCTTTCTCTTTTATCTATTTATTGCTTTACTAGTGTAGTTTTTATTGCTTTCTTTTATGAAAAAAATACAAAAATATTTGAAATTTTTTTAAAAAAATACGTTCCAATGAATTGTAAATCATGCTTTCATGTGTCCCATACTTAGAAAATATTGTTTTGATTCTTGGTATATGATAATGAGCTTTGTGAATTTGTTGATCATGATTTGAATTTTAATGGTTTGGATTCCTAAACATGCGTCAATTTTGCCAACTATTTGTGAATATAGTGCTTGACTAGTTGATTTGGTTAGGAAAGTGTGATAGTTCCTGGTATGTCAATGAATTTGAGTATTAGTTTGAAACTATTAGTAATGTTTTTATAGCTCAATATTATGCACATTGAGGTGGACGAAGGCATTTGTTCTTTTATGAAACCTTCTGACGATATTAGATACATTTGTTCCCTTCTTGTTACCCATGTTGTTGCTTGTGCCCTTTTATTATTTAATTAGCCACATTACAAGCCTATATGAGCCCCATTGGTTACTAGTCCCAAGCTTGGCTTGGGGGAGCTATTAGTTGGTGAGGTGAGGGAGTTGTTGTGTGCATATCATTTGCACAATGTGGGAATAAAAGAAGAGTGATTGTTCTTTGATTTTATGATTGGAAAATATTGATGTTTTGTGTTACAAAATTGAAAATTTCCAATATGAGGTAAAAAAACAAAAAAAAAAAAGAGCAAAGAATAAAAAGTTATTTCATATGTTCAAATATTCTATTTGAAGGTTTTAAAAAAAAAGAAAAAGAAAAAGAAAAAAAATTCAAAAGAAAAAGAAAAGGTTCAAGTTTCAAGATAAAAAAGAAAGAAAAAGAACAAGAGGTTCAAAGTTTTTTTTAATTCACTCTATTTCATATTATCATATTTTGTGAGTGAATATGTAAGTGTTAGGATTGTGTTGTATATATGATTGTTTGGTGAACTTTTGTGGAGTTGAGTTGTGATTGGAGATGTTTTGGTCATCACTTGTTGTAAGTGTTAGGATTGTGTTGTATATATGGCTCCCTTGAGCATGGCTTTACTCTCACATTTTCCTAAATTTATCCTACCCTTTACCCTAGCCTTACATTACAAGCTCTAAAGACCTTCCGACCTTTGTGCATAGAGTTGTATGAATGTGAAAGTGTTGTTTATCAATGAAAGTTATGATTTGACATATTTCAAGTCGACTAGTAGGTAGAGCGTTCATTGTTTTAAACGCACGAGGGTGTGAGTTGGGAGGGCATTGTTCACAAATAAAGGGGTTGGTTGGAGAGCGATCAATTACATCTTTTACTCGCCACATAAATGAGAGTTGAGTGTGTGAGCACTAGTCTTGAATTCTATATGCTCATGTGGTTTGCTTTACTTGACAATTGATGGGGATGAAGGATGATTAGATGAATGAGATTGATTGACATTGAAGCATGTTCATTAGATTCATATTGAATTGTTTGTGCTTGATTTTGTTTATTGGGATGAGGCACGTTTTATATGTTCATTAATGTGCTCTTTTCTTAGGGACAAGCAAAGGTTTGGCTTGGGGGAGTTTGATATGTCCAATTTATGTAGTGTTTTTCCCCATCCCATGGTCATAATTAGTATTGTTTTTGGCTCTTTAGGGCCACTTTTATTACTAATTTGTGTTTTATAGTGTTTTGTAGTTTTGCTTCACATTGTAGGAAATTGCACACTTGGAGCGTTTTCCGGGTTTTTCACGAAGCAACTACGAGCGTTAGAAGGACACGACCATCCTTGAAGCCAAGGATCAGTGAGAGCCGGTGATTAAGGGCTCGGTATGTCATACCAGGGCAATTGGATCAAGTAATCAAGACCTGATGAGGAAATCCGGATTTGGCCGAGGAACCAAGCCCAATCGAATTCCAAGCCTCGAAGAAGAAGTCGGGCCCGATCAGGCAAGCATACGCCCGATCGGACGGGCGAGCCTAAAGAAACATCGAGGAAGAAGCCGCGCCCGATCGGGTGAGTGTAGGCTCGATCGGGCACAGCACACCAGCAAGGGGCATAATGAAAAAGGCGGGCCCGATCGGGCGGCCCTTCGCCCGATCGGGCGCGTGTTTTTCTAAGTTCCTAATTAGTTTTGTTTTAGATTTTGTTTTAGGAGTGTTTAAGTACGAATTTTGTACGTAATTTTTGATTACCTTCTTTTTTAGATTTTCTCTCTCTACTTAAGACATTCTCTCTCTCTTAAACTCTCTCTCAACTTTGTTCTTAATTACATTCATTAATCCAGATTTCTTTTGGTCACAATTTCTTCTCTATTAATTTCACTTATTTTATTTAATTCTGTCATTATGTCTTGTTTTATTGATTTGATTAGTTTAGATTTAATTATGCTTGAGTAGTTTTATTTCTAGGGTTTATGGGGATCTAATAAATAATATGAAGGGGTAAATTTGTGATTGTTGATTATCAAAGCTTGGTTAATTTCCTATTGATTGATTTAATGCTACGCAATTAGGTTTGGCAAGATTTAATTGTATGAGTTTAGCAATATTAATTCGATATTCGACAGACAAGAATTGATGTTTAAGCTTAGTTTCAATAAGCGGATTAATTTATAAATGGTTAAGTCGAGATTCGACAGATGAGATTTAATACCAGTAAATTAACTCTGTGATTATAATACGTAGCGAAAGCCCTTTATAATTTGATTAATCAATGCTTGATGATTGTTTATTATGATTTGCCCTGGAATATTGTTTACTAGTGAACCTATGCCCTAGGTCTTTTAATATTTAATTTCTCCCTACTTTATTTTCTCTGATCATATTTTTCGTAGTATAGTCTTTAATTACAACAATATTGGTTACCTTGATAATTTAGATTATAATAATTAATTAGGAGTAGAAAGACTTGTTTCCCTGTGGATTTGACCCTACTTCCCTATCTACATTAGTTAGAGGACTTAGGTAATACTTTTGATTAGAGGATACGACTTTACCCTGTCAGAAATCTTAACATAACGCTGAAGATGCCTTGTCAGGTCAAAATCGCTCATCACTCATTATTGCATCACAAAGTACGAAGTGCTTAGCCTCCGTGCCTAAGTTACCCAAATACTTTCATCATGGAATCAAAAATTGAGATAGCCTAAGGATGAATTAATAATTGTACAACATTTGACTAAGCTCATTCCGCATGCACCTTAAAAAACTTCTCTTCTTTCTTTTTTCGCGTCTTTCTTTTTTGGGAGAAAGTCGGTATCCTCCACAAAAATGACTGATAATTTTTGCTTTTTTGCATTCTCGAGTCACACGATCACAATACAATGCACACACGGGTCATAAGTCTAACACATGTGTCAAACACTTCGAGTCAAGTCAACCTCGAGTCAATCACAACGAGTAAAGTTTATACCTTGAGTCGTGTCAAGTCAATGAGTCGAGCAACACTAAACCTTAGGTCAACCATAAGATTATTAAAGGGATTAGCAAAGTCCTATGGTCAAAGATAAATACAGGTGCATCCCAGCGGCACCAAGAGCACAATAGGGAAGACCCGACTCAAGTAACATCCAGCGTCTGGCAACAGATTTAAGCACCTGGCGCCAGATCCCATTGTATGGCGACAGAGCTAATTCTTGGCGCTAGAGATATTTCAACAGCGACAGAGCTCGAAACCACTCAGAGAAGTTATTTTAACCTCATACAACAATTTTGGGTTCCTTGGTACGCCAGTTAGCCCCTATAAGCAATTTGACATGATTAAGTAGTCGGGTTCATTACAATCGAAATAAGTTTTCGACTTGACGAAAGATCGTCTCACTTAGCTTAAAGTGCCTAAACATTGGCTCATCGCAAGACACCGACATAATGGTTCATAAACAACAAAAACACCGACATACAGGTTCATAAACAGCAGAGGCACTGGCATAATGGTTCACAAGGAGCAAAAGCGCCGACGTACTGGCATAGCGGAAGCAAAGTTCAAGCGAGCTTTAAAAATCTACAAGCGTTGGTCTTCGGAAGTTTTCTTCGAAATATTATCGCAACAAACATTCAAGTATCGAAGCTCTATTGTTCAGAGACGCGTGGACAATCCTTTCAAGCTCTTTTGTTCAAAGACGCGTGGACATATCATTCAAGCTCTTTTGTTTAGAGACGTATGGACATTTCTTTCAAGCTCTTTTATTCATAGAAGCGTGGACATTTCTTTCAAAATCTTTTGCTCTGAGATGTGTGGGCATATCATTCAGAAGCTCTTTGTTCAGAGACACGTGGACATATTATCAAAACTCTTTTGTTCAGAGACGCGTGGACATATCATCAAAGCTCTTTTGGTCCGAGACGAGTGGGCATATCATTTAAAAACGCGTGGACATATCATTAAGAAGCTCTTTGTTCAGAGGCGCGTGAACATATCCAAACAATCTCTATTGTTCAGAGACGAGTGAAAATCAAAACAGCAGGATGGCATTCCATAGATTGTGGAAGGTTGTTAACAACAGCAAATACAATAATGTAACTGCAAAAAATTGGTTACCCTCAGAGACGTGTGCCCGACGGTGCAAGATACCCGTTTCTTAACTCTTTTAAATGTTTTAACTAACGTTAGTTTGAAGGTATCGGCGTTACAAGAATTATTTAGGATCGCAGAACGTTCTGAATCATTCTCCGTCCCTATCGATACTTTGACTTTTGTTTTCGAAACTTGCGTTTCTCCAAACTCAGTCAAAGTGGGGGCTTCTGTAGTCACCCATTTGTGTCTCCCCAAAACTGAACCCAGTGATGATTACCTTTCACGTCGAATCATAATCGAATGAAGTAAAAGTGTTGAAAGTCTAGTGTGGCGGTTAGCTTTTAATTCTTTTCTTTCTCTCTATTTTTAAAAACTAATTTTAAGAAAACAGCCAATCCTGTTTGTTTTTGTCCATAGCAAGGGTCCAATAATAGTGTAGTTGGATGGGGTTTGAAAACAACTTTCCAACGATATATTACAAGCCTAATTCCGATGAATAATGAGGAAGTTATGTTTAAATTACTAAACTGGGCCCGGTTTGATATTTATGTGCGGCCCAATGATCTAGAGGAGGGCCTAATATTGACTTATCATTCCTAATGTAATTAGAATTGATTTTAGTCTTCTAGATTCTTCTAGAAGGTTCTTTTCATTCCTAATTTAATTGGCATTGATAAATTGACTTGGTTTACTTTTTAGAGTTTTAATCAGAATAAAAGAAGTGTTTTTAAGGAAAATACGATTTTGCCCTTCTATACGGCTAAATTTTATCAAAATTAAGAAAACGCGTGAAACTGGTTTCTAGCGCCTGACGACAGGATTAGCGCCTGGCGCTAATGCTTGGCATTTGGCTCTAGCCTTAACACTAGGCGCTAATGTCTAGCGTCTGGCGCCAATAATGTTTTATTCTATTCGAAACTCTGATTTGTTTTTCTATCCATCCGGCTGATTTTCTCTATAAATAGCCTCCTAAAACCTCCGTTTTCCATCAACACAAATCATCAATTCTCATCACCAACTCTCATCAAGAAATTCTTAATTACTCTCTCTCTCTCTTTTCTAAACTAGCCTTCTCTCATAAAAATTCCGCATTCACAAGATCTAGAAACACCTAGCCAATTTCGAAGTTGACTTTGCCCTAGATGTGAAAGGTTTTAATTTATGAGGATTTGGTCCCAAATCTCTCTTTCAATTATTTAATTTAATTGTTGTTTATTATTTTCCTTGAAGTTACTAACGTGTGTATTTTTCTATTAGAAAGAGGTGCAAGGCATCCATGTAAGTTCTTTAATTATTTTTATTGATATTATGATATATAAATCATGTCTAGATTGTTATTATGATTCCTAGTGTCATGTTAGGATGTTTTGATCTTCCTAGTATCATGTTTAGGGTAATAACTATAATTTCTAATATCAAATATGACAATTATGATTATTATGATGCTTCCTATTCTCTTCCTAATATTTTTTTTAGCATCATGTTAGGGTTAAAGCTTTGATCTTTATTGCTTAGTGATATGCTAGGGTTTGTTATTAATCCTTTTAGTATCATGCCTAGGGTCTTGCTATTATTATGCTTTAACATGATTATTTTATGATGATTATTATTATTATGATATGATCATAATTGTTATGATTATTATTATGTTGCTTTGTATTTATTGTTATTGCTTGATCACGCCTTTTATGCATGTTTAAAGGGAATTGGTACTTGTAATCACGCTTAATAAGATAATTAATAATCTTGTTTAGGGTAACTTGATTATAATTCAAGTTATCTCCAATAATAGATTTATTTGTGCATTAATATTCAAACAATATAGATAAACAGGTTTAGAGTTAATCCTAATGATTGCATGTTAGTCAGAAAGCGCACACGAATATGATCAGAATAAAGTAGAGGCCTATTATTAAGGCAGGTTCAATCTCTTTTAGGTTGGATTTGTACCTTCATCCCCGAACTACCAGTCATGGTTCCAGACCTATCGGAGTTGACGATCTCCTGGATCGTTAAGGGGTGTAACCTTCACCTCGTAAACGTTTTACATGTTCCTAAAACTTGTTGGCGACTCATTTTCTCTATCTTCTTTCCCTTTGGACGCCACCATGCTTAATTGTATGATCAAAGTAGGGTTCAAGTTTGGGGTAATGCTTGAAATATTCCCTACATTTACAAAGCTAGATTGGTATCAAAAGGTTATAAACAAGTTCATGGTATTGATTACGATGAAACCTTTTCTCTAGTCGCAATGCTTAAATCCGTTCGAGTCCTCCTAGCGATTGTTGCATATTACAATTTTGAAATATGGAAGATGGACGTTAAAACCGCCTTCCTAAATGGTAGTTTGGAAGAAACTGTGTATATGATACAACTTAAAGGTTTTGTCGACCAAAACAACGCTGGAAAGGTATGCAAGCTTAAGAAATCTATTTATGGATTAAAGCAAGCAAGCAGAAGTTGGAATCTGCGATTTGATGAAGCCATTAGTAAGTTTGGTTTTATCAAGAACCCAGATGAGTCTTGTGTTTACAAGAAGGTCAGTGGGAGTGACATCGCCTTCCTAGTCTTATATGTCGATGACATTTTGCTCATTGGAAACAACATTCCATTATTAGAGTTTGTAAAGGCTTGGCTCGGAAAATGTTTTTCAATGAAATTGGGAGAGGCTCAGTACATACTAGTCATCAAGATCTATAGGGATAGATAAAAAAGAATGTTAGGATTGAGTCAAATTATTTATATTGATAAGGTACTAGCTCAATTCTGCATGGAAGGATCCAAGAGAAGCCACCTACCCATGTCGCATGGCATAACCCTAAGCAAGAAACAGTGTCCAAAGACACCTGATGAGCGAGAAAGGATGAATCAGATTCCATATGCTTCGCTTATTGGATCGATCATGTATGCCATGATGTGTACTAGGCCAAATGTGTCGTATACCTTGACCGCCACGAGCCGACACCAATCAGATCCAGGAGAGGCGCATTGGACTGCGGCCAAGAATATCCTAAAGTACCTGAAAAAGAACAAGGATAAATTTCTGATCTATGGTGGCAGAGATGAATTAGTTGTTGAGGGTTATACTGACACAAGATTCCAGACAGATAGAGACGACTTCAAGTCATAGTCTGGGTACATATTCTCTCTTAAAGGAGGAATGTTTAGTTGGAAGAGTGCTAAGCAAAGCACAACTGCAGATTCTACAACTTAATCCGAATACTTGGCAGCATCTGAGGAAGCTAAGGAGGAAGTTTGGATTCGCAAGTTCATTGGTGAACTTGGTGTTGTACCCTCCATCGAGGGACTAATAAACCTCTATTGTGACAACAATGGAGCTATTGCTCAGGCCAGAGAGCTAAGAAAACATCAAAAGGTCAAACATGTCAAGCGGCGGTTTCACATGATTCGATAATGGAAATAAGAAGGTGAAATCAAAATTTGTAAAGTCGGAACGGATGACAAAGTAGCCGATCCACTTACTAAACCTTTGCCTCAAGTGAAGCACAACAAGCACGTTGAGGCAATGGGAATAAGGCACATCGGAGATTGGCTTTGATTTCCTTATTTTAGTGTTTTAATTAATTTGGACAATTTTAATGTAAAACAATATGATGAACCATTCAGTTTTGGAGTAATTAAATTTTTTCATGCAATTAAAATCACTCCGTTGACTATGTAATTGTGGTTTAGAATTAAATAATGAGTCCATTCGATTCTTGGAATATTCAAAATAGGGTATCAAGAGCAGTCTTGGTAAGGAAACACCTATAAAGTGAACGTTGAATATTATAATTGAATATTATTGGTGAACGTGAGGAAGAGAGTGGGGAGCAAGTTTGGTCCCCCCTTTCCAAGTGGTCCTCACTTGCACTCTCATGTATAGTTGACACTTGTTGATTTATTACTAGCTTGATTAAAAAATTTTATTTTACCTTTAAAATAAAATGTGAAAATCTCACTATCCCACATTGATGGGAGAGACAATCATACTCTCATCATTTCCTATAAATACCCAAACCTTTGAACTAAAGAGTTGGAAAAGGTATCGCATTTTGTGAAAGCCTTTGAACTCAATTACTCGGGTTTGTTGGTTAGGTCTTGCTAACCCCAAGACGTTGGACCTAGTCGGTTATCGTTTTTGCAGGTGGATCATCGTTGGAGACTTCGTAATTTCGAAGCTAGCTTTCAAGTAAGAGCCCAAGTGGTCGGGCGAAGCACGCTCCAAAGGTAATCGTTTTATCTTAATCTTGTTGGTAATTTAATTATGTTTATGGTTTTATTTATTGCGAGTGCAGTCTTGTTTTTGGGTTTGTTTCCACGGTGAGTCGGACTTACAAAACCCCAACACATACACGGCGATGCTTTTTCTTCACCGACGGCGATGGTAACGGGTCTATCTCTTCTCGAGTCCTCTGCTTCAGATTTTTGTTATTGGTATGTTTATACTTTCCTTTTTTTATTGTTAATTTGATTTATTATTCAATTTCTAGGGTTTTTGTTGTTTGTAAATGTTAGATTAATTTGCTTAGTGATGGAAATTTGGTTGCATGGATGTAAAGGTTTGCATGATTGTATTGAGTACATGTAACACCCCAATAATTCTCTCTTAAAACCTGTAAATACCCTAGACAAAATCCAAGAGAATTACTGGCGTGCTACCGCCACGTGTTCAAACGTTAAGGCTGTATTAGAAATTAGCAGCGGAAAAACTAACTCGGTTACAAATAAGTTTCAAAACCAATAACCAAAACCAAATTAAATCATACAACTTGGAACCATTAAGGCCCTTATTCAAAACCCCACAAAAGTAGTAAATAAATAAAACCAGAGTTTAAATAAATTAAAACTTATGAAACGAAATAAACTACGAATAATAACCAACTCTCTACTCAAAATCCCACAACCCTGATGTTAATGCTGCATGTGTAAAAACCTGTGGTTAATCTGCTCCCAAATATTACAAGTGTAAAAATTGGATCGTCACAGGGTCATTGAAAGGCGAAGGCCATGGCCAAAGAAAGACACACACAAAAGCACGCAATCAGCAAAGCTGAGTACATACAAGCTGCGAAACAAATAAGAAATACATAACATGCTACTAATGATCAATCATCATGCATCATTAAATTATAGACTCAACACAAGACTCAATTATCAATTTTATTAAGACTTCACTAGTTAATAGTAGCAAACTCATTTTATTTAATTCTTTAGATTTAGCAATAGACAAGGTTGTTCAACACATGTCCCATTTAGAACATCAATAAAATAAAAACCCCATGCCTCCTTTCGGAAACATCAATAAACATCCAACGACCACGGGCGCGACTCCGTGACCATAGTTAGTATGAGATCTCACCTAACTCCTAGTTTTAAAAAAAATATATTAGAAATAAGAGACTCGTAGATCAGACGGTCTCAAGAACAGTGCACGGCTAATACCCCGTGTACCCCAACCCCCGATTGTCATTACTCCAGATTTGCACCAATCCAGAGTTTTCTTTCTCATCCATCTTGCTCTTTACGTGATTTAAAGGTTTAGACTTAGTGATGACTCATATGCATAACATTACAAACATTCCAATAACAATTCAATCAAGCAAGGCAAGTTTCCAATTTAAATTCTTGATTATTAGTGACTGTAGACACCCATTTGTGTCTCCCCAAAACCAAACCCAGTGATGAGTACCTTTAACATCGAATCATAATCGAATGAAGTGAAAGTGTGGAAAGTCTAGTGTTGCAGATAGTTTTAATTTCTTTTCTCTTCTCTCTGTTTTTGAAAACTTATTTTAAGAACACAGCCAATACAGTTTGGTTGGTCCATGATATGGGTCCAATAGTAGTGTAGTTGGATGGGGCTTGACAAGAGCTTTCCAACGATATATTATAAGCCCAATTCCGATGAATATTGAGGAAGTTATGGCCAATTTACTAAATTGGGCCCGACTTGAGCCTTATATGCGGCCCAATGATCTAGGGGAGGGCCTAATATAGATTTATCATTCCTAATGCAATTAGGAATGGTTTTAGTCTTCTAGATTCTTCTAGAAGGTTCTTTTCATTCCTAATTCAATTAGCATTGATAAATTGACTTTTGTTGACTTTTTAGAGTTTTAATTAGAATCAAAGAGCATTTTTTAGGAAAAATACGATGTTATCCTCTTGTACGACAATTTTTACATGATTTTAAGAAAACGCATGGATTTCCAAGTCAGCGCCAAACGCTAGCTGTAGCGCCTGGCGCTAGCCTTGGCGCCAGGGTTAGCGTCTGGCGCCAATAGCAAGCGTTGGCACCAACCTTGTTTCATGTGCGCCAGACTCTGTTTTAATATTTTTATCTTTTTGGCTGATTTTCTCTATAAATAACGTCGTAAAAACTTCGTTTTCATTAACGAGTTTTCACCAGTATTCACCTACAACCAGTTTTCTCTTCAATAATCATCCACCAACTCTCATCAAGATTCTTTCCATCTCTCTCTCTTTTTCTAAACTGGCCTTTTACATACAAAATTCCGCATTCATTAGATCTAGAAACACCTAGCCATATTCGAAGTTGCCTTCGCCCTAGACGTGAAAGGTTTAATTTCTGAGGGTTTGGTCCCAAATCTCTATTTCAATTATTTAATTTAATTGTTTTGATTATTGTTTTCCTTGAAGTTACTAACGTGTGTATTTTGTTATTAGAAAGCGGTACGAGACATCAAAGTAAGTGCTTTAATGGGTTTTATTAGTGTTATTAAGTAGAAATCATGTTTAGATTGGTATTTTGAATCCTAGTATCATTTCTAGGGTAAATCTAATATAAAATATGATTACAAGTATGATGCATCTTATGTTGTTCCTAATGTTTATGATTGTTAGTATCATGTTATGGTTAAAGATTTGATTTTTATTGTTTAGTGACATGCTAGGGTTTGTTATTAATCTTGTTAGTATCATGCCTAGGATCTTGTTATGCTTTAACATGATTATTATTATTATTATTATTAATTATGATTGCTTATGATGATTATTTTTTGTTATGATTTATGATTATAATTTTATTATTATGATTATTATTATGTTGCTTGCTTATTTATTATTATTGCTTGATCACACCTTTTATGCATGTTTAAAGGGAATTGGGTACTTGTAATCACGCTTAATAAGATAATTAATGATCTTTTTTAGGGTTAATTTGATTATAATTCAAGTGATCGCCAATAATAGTTTATTTGTGCATTATATTCAACCAACATAGATAAAAAAAGTTTAGGGTTAATCCTATTGATTACATGTTAGTCAGAAAGCGCACATGAATACGATCAGAATAAAGTAGAGGCCTATTATTAGGGCAGGTTCAATCTCTTTTAGGTTGGATTTGTACCTTCATCCCCGAACGAACCCTTATTTGGTTCAAGACCTTATGGATTTGACGATCTCTTAGATCGTTAAGGGGTGTAACCTTTACCCTGTGAACGGTTTACAAGTTCCTAAAACTTGTTGGCGATTCTTTTACTCTATCTTCTTCCCTTTTGGACGCCACCGTACTTTAGTGTATGATTACAGTGGAGTTCAAGCTAGGGGTTAACGCTTGAAATTATTCCCTACATTGCAAAACAACATTTATTATTTAATCCTTTAACTACCTCGGTGTATAAACACCTTGAGTACATAAGGCACCCCATCAAACTTAACCTCATCATATAAGACTTAAATTCTCCCTTTACTCATCCTGTTTGCATAATCATGAATGAGTAATAAATTAACCATTACACCAATCACATACCTTTGCCTCTAAGCGCACCTTCCATAATTAGAGAACAAACAATACTTGCAATATAAAATAGTGCACATCATATGAAATTCAGAATGTATAACCAAACAATTTAACCCAGTCGTCCCTATACATGATACTAAGTTCTCGATCCGTCCTTAAATATGCACCTAAAAGCAAGGTTTCGTAACTCGTACGTACCTTGAATAATAAACAAATTGGTAAACCACTTTACTATCTAGAAATCACCTTCAATAAAATCCTCTCCTAAACCAAACAATAACATCTCAATTAATACCCAATCAATCAAATTTACAGCAATACTAACTTACTTTAAAACCTTTAAAAATCCAAATCAAACAACACTTTAAAACCTTCCCTTTAGTTAAAATTAAAGGCTTATATATAGTTCTTTAAATTTTCTTCATAAAAACCTTAAAATACACTCTTATATATGAAATTACAGCAAGTTTAAAGTTTAATAAAAATCTTAAAATTATGTAAAAACCCCTAATAATCTCCCTTTTTAATGCGTGATTAAACCTTCTTTATAAAACATCAAAAGTAGTACTTAGAAACTATTTCCAACACTTAAAACTTCAATAAAAACATATATTTATGCTTAATTAACTTTAAACATAATTAATTTTATTAATCAAACTCAAGGATAATATTTTAAGTATAAAAAAAAAACTTCGTTAAAATAAAAAACTGCTCAAAAATCATATTTAGAGGCTGAATTTGGCCACGAGAGGGTGGTGATCAATACCAAAGGTAGTGTGTCTTTCTTAAAACGTTGTTTTCACATGAAAAGCATTACTTTTTTGTCAAAATCGGATGAGTTCAGAACCTGATCAGGATTAAAACGAGATTAATATTAATGAACGGAAATCTTAAAATTAAAACACAAATTTAAGTGTTTAAAATAATATGGAATTAAGTTAAACTAATCTTTAGTTATAATCACCAAAATTTTAAAACAATATTATTATAAAAGCCCTAAATCAATTGTTCATAAAACCCAAAAATCATGATTTTCAATAATTAAAAACTCTAGGTTATAAAATTTACAAAATCTGAAAATTATGACATTTATAGAATTTGAAATTATAAAGTTTAATCATCAAAATAAAAGATGATACTAATTAAATTAATTTCAAATAAAAATCAAAACCTATAAATCAATAATTATAATTTCACAAATTAATAAAACAAAGGAGAAATAAAATAAGACTAACATTTTTGTGTGGGAAAATTTTGGGGATTCATGGGGTATTTATAGGAGAGAATTGTAGGGTAAATAGGAAGATTGGGCCTCATAAAAATAATGGGTCAATTAAGTAAACAAATGGGTTAGACTTGTTTGATTGGACATAAATTGTAGAATAAAGGTGCATAAAAAATTTGTTCAAATAATTTTTGATCCAAATTAATAATTTGAAACTTTTGAAATTAAATTCCGGAAAATAACAAATAAACATTATAAATAAAATAAAATTTCATTTATAAAATATTTTAAAAATATGGGGGATTGCAGTACAATGTTATATGGAAATTTGTAATTTGATCTATGTTTAGTTAATGAATTTTAATGGTTTGGCTACTTGATTTGGAATTACTCAGTAATTTATTAAATTTTCAATATGACTTTGATTGTTTTTAATTGATGTTAAGTGTATGGTAGTGGGTTGAATTTGAAAATTCAGTATGAATTATGCTTTTGGTTAAGGAATCCTTAATTTTTATTTTTAGGTAATTTTAAATTAATGATATGATGAATTGATGATTCATGATTTTTTGGATGCCTGTTATTGGTCGAATGGTGCTATTTTGGTAATATTTCGTTTAATATTTGATTTTTGTTAGATTTAGTGTTTAGGGTTTTGGTTAAATGTGTTTGATTATTGACATATGTTAGATAGATTATCGGTATACTAGCTAAGATTTAGAGCTTTGAATTTTAATGTTTTTATTTTTCTTAAAGTTGATGTCGTATTCAAGATGCAGTTGAATTTGGGATGTCCATGGAGCTAATTTTGTCAAGTTGACCAGGAGACTCTTCGATCTAATCCTTGCATCCCTTTTTCTCTTTACTTTCAGTCTAGTGATTTGCCTAATTCTCGTATTCAACCTGATCATCATTGGTTTGGTACCTTTTTTCTCATGAAATTGCTGTTATTTTTTTTTTTTATGGAAATTTGATATAATTTCAATAATTATTGAATTATCAAGTTTGGGGAATTGGAAGAATTGAACGAAGTATTTGATTGAACGTTAATATGTCAAATTGCATAGATGATGATTGAATTGGTTGATAGTAGTTTTGGGGTTTAAAATCAGATTACACAACTCAGTTTTATTGCAATTGATCTAGGGCTTTGTTAATTTGTTTCAATAATTGTAATTGATTTAGTATTTTGTTAATCACTACTACAAAATTGGCAAAAGAGACCCTAATTAAGATACCGGTTAAGTGCATAATAGGTCTCTTATAGAGGAGAGACCGATTATCTTGAAATATCAAAGAGACCTGTCAATTAAGAAAACAGGTTTCTTGGAATTTTTTAAAAAAATTGAGAAAAATAGAGAGACCCGTCATTTTAGATGACAGGTCTCACGTAATATCCAAGAAACCGGTCAATTATAATAGCCAGTACGGTCTCTTGAATGTTGTTTTTTTTTAAAATGTGAGAAATTAGAGAGACCCGTTATTCTAAATAACAGGTCTCTCGAATTGATTCTCCCATATATGTAGGCAGTCATAAGCCCATTAAGTCCCAAACCCGAGAACCTTTTCATTTTCTCTTGTCCTCCGCCGCTCTTCATCACTCTCATTTCATTTCTGGGTTTTCTTTCTTTCTCTTCTCCCTCTTCACATTGATCTATCTTCTTCACTCCTCAACTCATTTTTTCTGTGTCTCAAGCGAATCTCGCACAAAATATAAAAATAATTACATCATTTGCTTCTTTCTCAATCTGAAGAAGTTATCTTCACTCTATAGCTTCAAAATTTCAAGATCTTTGGCCAAGGTCAGTTTTGTTTTTCGGTTTTTCTTAATGAAAAACCTAAATTTCTTAGAATTATTGCTTTTCAAAATCTTTTTTATTGTTAAAAAACAATAATTTGTCCGATTTTCCGTTTAGCCATGATAGTAGATTGTTTGTTTGCTTGTTAATGTTTTCGTTTCAAATGTTATTTTTGCCATTTTATTATGACATTTTCATTTAAAAACACCTTTCATAGTCAGATCTAGTAATTTTCGTCTTTATTAATTTCGTATTTGATTTTGTATTTCTGTTTCCATTTTCAATTTCGATTTCAGCGCTTTATATATAAGTTTTTATTTATTTTTTTTATTCCTTTGAGAATTTCTTGACGAATTGTTCTTTAAGTTGTCTTTGAAATTAGTATATTTTATCTTTCTTTGATTTTGCATGTGTTCATTGCCATTTAAATGGAATTTTAATTTTAGATCTCGTATTTCATTAGTTAAATTGAACAATTTCTCATATTTTTTTATTGTAAACGAATTTTATTTTACATCTCGTTTTTAAAATTGTTTTTTTTTCTTTTTCAATGTGTCATTGTTATGATTTATTTTCGGATAACAACATTTTATTTAAATTTTTTTTTAACATGTGTATATTTGTGGTTGTAGGAAACGATCTCTCAAGTATCAAGTTTGAACCGAAGAAATTTGCAATTGAAGATCAGGAAGTTTAGTCATCATTTTTGAATTTTTTTTTAATTTTTCTATGTATTGAACTTTTATTCATATCTGTACTATGTACATAATTTTTGAGGTATATGAAATACAAGAATTATTTTTTTTACTTCTGATTATTGAAAGGAATGGTGTCCTTCGAACAAGTGTACTATTACGTTAGTGGGTTCAGAATTATTAGAAATCTAATATATTCAGTAAGGTCAAGTGATCGGAATTCCTAGGTTGAGGCCGCTTCCGATCGTTAATATTATTGCATAATTAATATTACAGCTTAATCTTGACAGAACCCTTGGGGTCACACCCTTAGCAGTAAACGAACCGACTCGACGAATTAATTCGGAAGAAATTTATTTGTCGCCCGAGTATTAAATAATTAGACGTCGGTAATTCAAGCTTGGAGCGTCGAAACCGAGTGTCAGAGAATCTCACATGTCGAGCCAAAATTTAGGATTTGGCGAGACGGGAAAATGCTTCAAGTAACAAGTAAAATCCTAGGCACTCGAAAAGCTAGGAAAGCGCGCCCAATAGGAGCGTGCCACGTGGCAGCACACATGGAAAAAGGCCATGTGGCAGCCTCCAAGTGGCAGCGTGCCACGTGGCTGCGCGCCACGGTGGCAGCGTGCCACTGTGGCGACCCATGTCGCAACGGTCGTGGACCCGGGGCGATGGATCATGGACACGGGCCAAAATAAAATGGACCAACCGAACCCAACTTTGGGCTCAAGGTCGGGTGACACATGGTTAGTTCACATTGCATGTGAAATGCCTTTGGAACCAAGTTGGAAAGTGGTCCTCACCTAACCATGTGACACTTGTTACTTGTTCCTTGATTTATTTAACTAAGGATTGAATTCACCAATCTTTCCATATGGGATCTTTTTGTGAAAAGTCCCACATTGAAAGATGAGTGGAATGCACAAGTTATCTTTCCTTATAAATTGTCAAAGAATGGCATGAGAATTGCTTGCTTGAGTAGGAGTTTAATAGAGCATTGCATAAGCAAAAACTCTTAAACTTATATAATACTCGGGTTTTGGTCGGACCTCGATAACCTTGAGGTAACGGACCTAAAAGTCGCTAGTAGTTTTTGCGGGTGGATTTCCGTAGGAGGCTCGCGTATTTTCGGAGCTTAAGCTTTCAAGTAAGAGCCCGACTTTAAGGGAAAAGCACGGTTTAAAGGTAAATTTCGATTTTATCCTTTTATGTTTATTTGTTATGCTTTATGGTTTTATTAATTGCGAGTGGTTCTTTTGGTCGGGGTTGTTTCCGCGGTGACTCGGACTCACCAAACCCCAACAGCGGTATCGGAGCCTTGCTTGTTTATTTTAAAAATCATAATATTTTTCAAGGTATTTTTATGACTTAATTTTTCTGGTATTAAGTTCTAATTAGATTAGTAGCTCGTTTTATCTATTTTAACCTCGTATTAGTGCTGTCTTCAGCTCCTGAACCCAGATTTCCACCCAAAAATAGTGAATTTTGGGTGAAAAAGGCGTTCTTGAAATGGTTTTACCCTTATAACGACCAAAAATGCACTTTTCGAGGGATTTTTTCGTTTTGACGAAAAATTTTAAGTCTTTCTAACCTTGAAAATCAATTGCATATTTATGGTGGTTATGTAATCGGTTCAATACATATTTTATATGCAACTTTAAACCTCTTTAGGCATGATTACTTGGTGGTAATTTGTGCTTGAAAGCTTGGTTTTATTTTTCACATAGTTGCAAACTAATTGCATTAATTGTGAAATTGTTGTTCTTTGAGGCTTCCAAGTACTAAAGATTCAATCTTTAAATATGTTAAGTGATTGAAACTTTAAGTTACTAAATTCAATGATTTTTTGTAAACTTTTGTTGATTTAATCATTATTTAGTTGATTGAAATCATAAAGTTTGAAACTTTGTGATAGAAAACTGTTTATCTTCACATTGGAAGATATAATTTTTCAAGGATTCATAAGTATTAAAGTTGGAATCCTTATTGAAGTTATGTTCATTCTTTCAACTCCCTCTTATTTTTTTAAAAACTCAAGATTGATTTAAATTAATTAAATTAATAGTGACTAATTGCCCTCTTATTTTTTGTTGCACCAAGTTAAACAAATTTAATTAAAGAATGGTTCTTGGGAATTATTTTGGTTAGATGCACTTTGAAAATTTTATTTTAAGTTAGACTTCTTTAAATTTTTCATTTTGCTCAATAAATTAGTTCTAAAATAAATTTAGAATTAATTATAATGTAACATAAAATATTGGGATCAAAGTCCCGTGGCTATGGCACGCAAATCAAGGCATAAGCACCCTTGGCTAGCCGGGCTACATAGCAGCCCGCATGTGGCTGCCAAGGGGCTGCCTTAGGGTGCGTGCAGCCAAGCCGTTGCTAGGTGCGCACGGCCTCATAGCAGCAGCATCACAGCAGCAGCACGCTGCCTTGATGATGCGTGCGTGCGTGCTGTGGTGAGTGGTGTATGGGGCTGCTATGGTGAGTGGTGCGTGGAGCGTGGAGCATGGTTCACGAGCATGGTGTGCTTGGGCTTGGTGCAAACGTCGTGTAAAGGGGAATATGCGTAGACGTTGCTTGCGAAGCAATATAGTGCAATGAGTTCGTACAACATGGCCATCAAGGGCCACGTTATTGATGTGTGAAAGTTCGTTGACGTGGGCGGTGTAACGCTTAGCGACATCGAGCCCACTGCCACGTTCATTGAGCATCAAACGGTTGTGCAGGATGTGAGCACTCCATGTCTTAGTGCTAGGCACTTAGACATTTTAGACTACGTAATTTTTGCTTAAATTGCCATTTTAATTATTTATTAATCTAATTTGGTTTTAATTATTTCAATAAATTTTGGAGGCTAGGCCTCGGGTTTTGAGCGGCATTGGCAAAATTTATTTTGACAAATTTTGGGTTTTACCGGCTTAATTAATTGGATTAATTGAGTTGGATGCGGAATTTAGTGGGACCTTCAAATATTAATTGCGCTTATTTACATAACCGATTAGAATAATTTTGACTAGTTTTAATTAGGCGTGTTAATTGGATTAACCACCTAGATTAGTTACTAGTTGTCGCGTGTTTATGTAATGTTAATTGTTTATCGTTGTAAAATACATGGGCCATTCACAGATAGTGAATGGATTAATGGAATGTATATTCTCTCACAGGTTTTATGAAATGGCAACTAGTGGGGCTTGATTAGGATAGAAAATACGGACTGCGATCCGTGATGTATTTTTGTAATTCTAAATACGGTCTGCGTATCATTAAGTACTTTTGTACCTTAATATTTAGATTAGTCCTAATCGTAGATACTAGTAGTTGCATTTAATTTTGGTCAAGTCTTGGAAGACGAAGCCATGAAGTTGCAAATGAAGACCTTTTGAAGATTTGAAGATCTCAAGGAGTCATGCTAGTTGCCAAATGCATCTATATTTATGTTTTTCGATAAATATATATATGTTTATGTATATGAATTATATGTTAGATGCATGTTTAGGATTTCGAATGTTGTGATGATTAATTAAGTTCACTTAAATCAACCAACGTAGAAACCCTAGGTTCCTAAATATTAAGTAAAACGTGTCATTCCAAAACAACACTTACCAACCGAACGAGGGTAGTGGTGGGATACGCCAAAGCGAGGCATCACTACCTCTCCAAGGAACATGAGGCATACCGGGTATGCAAGTTGGTTTTGGTTGTACTCAACGATATGAGTGATGGAGTCCTAACATGTCGTGGCAAAGTGAATAAATTATTGAGAGAGCATTAGATGCGACGATTTATTCAATCAAGAGTGTCTTGGAGCCATTAGCAAAGCGTTGCTTACCTTAGGAGATTGAGTGTTAAGAGAAGCCAAAGCATGGTCAACCACTCTTTGTTTCTTTGGATCTTGGAATCGACTTATTCTCGCCAAATGGGGACAATTTTAATGTGTGGATAAGATGTTTAATAAGATTGAAGATTTGCATGAATACCTTCGAATTTTCAAACTTATTATGTATTTAATTGATAAATGGTTATACTTTGCACTTATATTTATAGTATTCTAAATCAAATAATATTGTTTCCATTATTGGTAAAGGAAATCTTTGAGAATGGTTCTCAAAGAAAAGTAAAGCATTTCTAAAGTACAATTCCCATAAATGACTTTTATAACAAAGTCCGAAAGGACGGTTGAACATCATGTATTCAAAATACTAAATAGTTTTGATAAAACATGAAGTATTAAGTTACAAAATCAAATTGTCAATATTGACAACCAACATATCTTTTCGCTTAATACATAGATGAGTAGGACTCATTGATGTAGTAATTCAAGCGTGAATTAAAGGAAAATATGGAACTTTGTTTTACGGCGCACTAGGTGCCTGATTATGCCCAACACAGTGTAAAAGTCAAGGTACTTAAAGAAATGGTTCTTAAAGTAAGGTTATGAGATATTATACAATAACAAATATAGGAAACAAGGAACGAAGAAAAGGAATAAGATTCCATTTCAACCCATGAGTACATGTTATTGTAGTTAACTTAGCAAATTGTTATCTTCTCAAAGTATCGGATACTTCTTGAGTGTTCCACTTTGAAAGTGACCTCAAACTATTGAAGATAAGCTAAGTTATCAACTTACAAGCTAAGAATGAAGAAAGTGGTGCTACATCAGTTGTAAGGTCGTATGCTTTGTTTAAAGACGTTTAAGCTAAGGCTGGAACAAATAAATGGTTATTGTGTTCCAGACTCAGCAATTGATCCGTTTACACACGGAAAGACTCACATTCAAAGCAATGAGCAATAGTTGCAAATTTATTTGAATGACATGGTTGTCTAAACCATGAGTCAAGAATGCTTGATTATATACAAACATTTTCTTAATATAATAAACTGGCAATAGCTCAAAGTCATGGGCATGATTTGCGCTCCAAACATCTTTAGCTATGTCACATCGACAAGAACGTACTCAAGGCTCTATTAGATAGGCTCTTGATAGTTGATCGATTCGGAATCGTTCTAAGACAAACATTACTTGTTGAAACCGACAAAGTAAAGAGCTATTGTTCTTAGTATAGACAATTGACTCCGAAAGCTAAAGAGGATTCATTTACTTCAACTTTTCACAAAGAATTAGAAAGAATATGGCTATATTCATCAAACGTGAACAAACTTGACCTTGAATAGTTCAAGAATTCAGTGAAGTAAAGAATGGACTTGGCAAGATATCAAAACGTCTAGATTAGATCGAGAGATGTTTGCTTGAGCCAAGCGTGACCATCACAAAGTTATGAAATTGAAATTTTCAAAAATAACTCCACAAAGAACATAGTGTGACTTCACCGAGACCTCGATGCCATTTAAAAATGACTCGAACAATGATGGATCACATCCCTTCCTATAAAAGTTCTTAAGATTTGCATGAAGGACTAATGTTACACTAACAAAATGTCGAAGCTAAGAAAGGACACCATATTCAATTATGGATAGAATTATCTTCTAAATGTCTTTTCAAGTATATGTCTAAAACTCTTAGCCACAGTGGGAGTTCACTGGCTCAGTGGGAGCTAACTGACTCAGTGGGAGCTCACCGGCTTAGCAATAGCTAGGTGGTTGGGTGGGAGCTTAATGGCTCAATAAAGGCTAAGATAGCTCAAGTGGAAGCTAACTGTTTGTTTTACAACGAACTTTTACCCAAAGACAATATATAAGACTCTTTGTAAGCATTTAAGTGAGATAATGGTCATTACCTCCACAACCAAAGTAAGAACTTAGTGTTTGATGCTATAAGTGGTGTCTTTCTGGAAAATAACACGTTTGCAAAACGACAAGTGGGAGGAAAATAAACTCGATGACAATCGAGCATAGCAACAAACTAGAACTGAGAATCTCGGAAGACCTTAAAAGGGCTTCGTGAGAATGCTTGATCAAGAATACTCAAATGGACTTTACAAGTGCCTTAAAAGAGAATTCATAACTCACAAAACATCAGAAATGTTGGAGTAAGATCAACATAATAAAATGGCTTTGGAAGCGCCTTAAAACTCAGTGGTTGATGCAATTGCCCCGTATAGGTATAGAATTCACCAAAGGCTTGGGTTGAATCCTATAAATTTCTATTATGTTAGAAAAAAAAACCTAAGACTTACAAGCATACTATTTACTATTAGATAGTAAAGGAATAATGTATTGTAAGATAGCTACGACAAATCCAAATTCCGAATAATGGTTAGAGGCCATGAAAATCCGAAACAGACCCCATGTTTGAAAATCATGTTTTAAACTTGATTAATTTGCATAAAGGGTGAAAGACCCATCGATTGCAAATAAGTTTTCAAGTAGAAAACCAACAAATGTTGAAATGTATATGCATACATAGCTAGATTGGTTTAAAAGGATACAATTAAATTCACGGAGTTGATTTTAATAAAAACCTATTCACCAATCGGAATGCTAAAGTCTTTTCGTGATTGTTTTAGCAAAATTGCTCATATGAAATATGGAAAAATAGATACCAAAATCGACTTTCGAAAATAGGATTTTGGAAGTGATTATGAAAATAGTCTAAGGGTTTTGAAAATCTAAAGAAATGCTAGATTTAAAAGCAAGCTTAAGGAATCCGTCATGGGATTAGAGGAAGCATTGTATATAGGAATTGAAACGTGTTTTCACATGAAGTTAATAAGAGGATTGACTCATGGAGAAACATAGAAATTCTTATGAAAAAGAAGTTAGTGGGAGCAAAAGTAAATTATATAAAGGTCCAATAAGAAGTCTACGAACTTTGTTGTGAAATAACTATCAAATACTAAATTCTTAGATTTGAAATTATTGTTTGACATTGGACCAAACAAAAGAAGATAATTAGTACGTATTATGTATTAAGTTCTATTGTATTGACTTGATAAAATGTTTGAACATGTAAAAGAGTTTACCGTGTTAAACATGAATTGAAGGACTTTGAATGACTTTCGACCCATATGTATAAAACTAAGTAAATGTTTGAACTAAGTATAAGCTAGGCTAAATACTAAGCCAAACATGAAAGACTCTAATAGAGACTTTCAACCATATCACATAGCAAATAATTTAGCAAAGACTCAGTGAAACTAAATGAGCTAAAATGGCAAATTGATGGAATAAGATTGAGAATTACTCTACAATTTAATCCATCATGTACGTTGTGATATGGAATTGTCGCACGACTTACTTTCTTAGATCATGTGAAGTATGTATGTAGTACCAATCAACCTGAATCTATGTAATAGATCGTTAGATTATGGCCAAGAGCATCAAAAGTACTTGGATAAAGTAATAGGATGAGTTCTTGACTTGTGGAAACAAATACGATTTGAGAATTGATGTTGCAAGCACAAACCTTAACAAGGATTAGATCCTTTACAAGGAAGCCGTTTATAAGCACGAGCTAACAATGAGTCGTGGCTTGAGAATGGTAACATGGACGTGGATCCATGTGTAATGTGCAGGAATTTAAGGAAAATTTCCATGATCACAAGTGATTAGGGTATCCCAAATCATTGTGAGCCGTTTGGAGTGAAACCCAAGCAAAACATCATCAGGAAGTCTTCTAAAATATATGTTGAGAATATTGTTGCCTTAATGGCGATAATAAAGAAGATGTTCTATGGAAAGTTTGTTGCTGAACGTTAATGATTGTAGGTTGTCAAGTTGAAGGTTTCAAATCATAAATATGAGTGGGAGCCATCACTTGGACAATAAATCCTAAATCACATACAATCCATGACACTCTCAAATTTTATCATCTTATTATGAAAGTGATCAGTAATGAAGATGCTAAGATTACCAAAGTAGTTATAACTAAACCTATGCAATAAGTGAACGACAACATTCACAATTGCATGAAAGAAATCAAGCATATTAGATATGGGTGTGATTTCTATAGATGTTTTATAAAGAGTGATACTCTTAAAACATTCGGAAAAACCATTTATCATAAGATGAACCGTTCAGGTTTTGGAGTAATTTAAAATTTCATGCAATTTATCACTCCGTTTGCTATTTAATTGTTGTTTAGAATTAAATAATGAGTCTATTCGATTCTTGGAATATTCAAAATAGGGTATCAAGACCAGTCTTGGTAAGGAAACACCTATTAAGTGAACGTTGAATATTATAATCGAAAATTATCCCTAATCAAGGTCATTTAAACGATGGATGATTAATGACCAATTAAGATTAGTGTGTAGTCTTATTCATAGCACCGTTTCTTGTGCTACGAGGACATGATTGCCATAAATCATTTGCACAGGTATTGTTTTAGAACCATACTGGATTGACCTATGATAATACTTTAAGAGATTAAAAATTGCCATAAGTATACTTATCATTATGGCTATCGGAACCTATTTCCTCGACCATGAGTATTGTGAGTTCTCTTGTTTGAGTACTAGTCCGCTTTGATGTTATCAAACCTTTGACGTAATAGGGGATTATAACGGCAACACTCGGGCGGCTAGGTCCTCTCAGTACGAGGAGCTACATTACAAGATTGGGAATGTCCCCCTACTAAAATAGGGAAGATGTCTTTGTTGTATACAAGGCCTCTCATAGAGCGAGACTGTAAAAATGCATGGCCATGCTCGGATGGATTTTAGAAATCATCTGTTTATTGACAGTGGGACTCGCAATCGAGAAACACTTCTGGACTTAATAAGGATAAAAAAAAAAATCTTACCTTATAGTTCATAAAGAGACATTAAGCGACATAGGAAAAAGGCTGCACACTAAATGCGCACTTGTCTAGAAGGACAAGTGGGAGATTGAAAGGATTGGTGTCCTTCGAACAAGTGTACTATTCCGTTAGTGGGTTCAGAATTATTAGAAAGCTAATATATTTAATAAGGTCAAGTGATCGGAATGCCTAGGTGGAGGCCGCTTTCGATCGTTCATATTAATGCATAATTAATATTACAGCTTAATCTTGACTGAACCCTTCGGGTCATACCCTTAGCAGTAAACGAACCGACTCGACGAATTAATTCGGAAGAAATTGATTCGTCGCCCGAGTATTAAATATTTAGACGTCGGTAATTCGAGCTTGGAGCGTCGAAACCGAGCGTCAGAGAATCTCAAATGTCAAGCAAAAATTTAGGATTTGGCGAGACGGGAAAATGCTTCTAGTCACAAGTAAAAATCCTAGCCACTCGAAAGGCTAAGAAGGCGTTCCCAATAGGAGCGTGCCACGTGGCAGCACACCTGGAAAAAGGCCATGTTGCAGCACGCGTGGAAACCACGTTAGTAGCCGCCACGTTGGCAGGCACTTAGTGGCAGCCACCAAGTGGCAGCGTGCCACAAAGGCAGCGCGCCATGGTGGTAGCACACCATTGTGGCGACACATGTGGCAAGGGCCGTGGACCCGGGGCGATGGGTCATGCACACGGGCCAAAATAAAATGGCCCAACCGAACCTAACTTCGGGCTCAAAGTTGGGTGACACATGGTTAGTTCACATTGCATGAGAAATGCCTTGGGGACCTAGTGGGAAAGTGGTTCTCAAATAACCATGTGACACTTGTTACTTGTTCCTTGGTTTATTTAACTAAGGATTGAATTCATCAATCTTTCCATGTGGGATCTTTTTTGTGAAAAGTCCCACATTGAAAGATGAGTGGAATTCACAAGCTATCCTATCCTTCCTTATAAATAGCCATAGCATGGCATGAGAATTGCTTGCTTGAGTAGGAGTTCAATAGAGCATTACATTAGCAAAAACTCTAAAAATCATATAATACTCGGGTACTGGTCGGACCTCGCTAACCTCGAGGTAACGGACCTAAAAGTCGCTAGTAGTTTTTGCGGGTGGATTTTCGTAGGAGGCTCGCGTATTTTCGGAGCTTAAGCTTTCAAGTAAGAACCCGACTTTGAGGGCGAAGCACGCTTCAAAGGTAAATTCCGATTTTATCCTTTTATGTTTATTTGTTATGCTTTAGGGTTTTATTAATTGCGAGTGTTTCTTTGGGTCGGGGTTGTTTCCGCGGTGAGTCAGACTCACCATACCCCAACAATTTTATAATGGCAAAATAAATAAATTAAATAAGTTATTATTGATGTTAATATCGATGAATTTTAA